>NC_136430.1:277722443-280122443 GCF_052849685.1 Lactuca virosa
ACATACATTAAATCCGTAAATTTCGATCCATATTCGACATTTAATACATAATACTAAAAAGTATTAGCTATCTACTTATTAAGAAGGCATCCAAAGTAGATAATTCTCAGGGCTTCAACAACGTATCCTTCTTGATTAGATCGTGGATTCCACACATATGATTGTGATTGAGAGTTGTTAGTTGGAGAGATTTATATATTGTCAAATACCATAAATGGCATCCACTGTCGACAATAAATGGGACTAAAAAGGTAAAAATAAATGATATTAATGAGTAGTAATTATGATAATGCATAAGAATGTGATTTAAATACAATATTCTTTCATTCTAAGTTTGAATAAAAAAGAGTTAATGATGGAAATAGCAATGTACTTTTATGAAATTATAATAGGAAACCATTTTCGATTTGTTCACGATTATACAAGATATTTCAAGTTTTTACTCATAATAACAGCCTATTTTTAATAGTAACACCAATGTACTTTTCCATAATTCTCAATTACAACTTATATGAAAGTAGATTGCTACTTCATAATGTATGATGCCATAATCAAGAACTTTAGTAAAGTACGTTGTTATTTCTCACAACCCTTAAAAATATCAAATTATTTCAATATTATTTCCCCATTAATTTCTAATGTTTTACAAACTTGCCCTATTTCTTTTCCTTCCATTTTCTCAAATTAAATGTCATTTATCCGGGGAAATACTTGATGAAAAAAAAGGAAACAAAGATAATTATAAAAATTAAGTCAAATATTCTTTAACCTTTGGTTTTGAGATGTGTGGAGGGAAATATGGGTAGATGATGGTTTCAAAGTTTGGCCCCCACCATACAGCCACACACTCACCAATCTGCAAAACCCTAAATAAATGTTACAATAATATCTAAAATACCCCAAAACAAAAGCATATTTTGGATGAGAAGGAATGCTATTAATATTTAATTTTTAGTCTAATATCTACCTTGATTTTTAAGCCTCCACACCCTCCTATTTGCGATCATGTCACAGGTAAGATCTAAAAATAAGGAATGAAATGTAAATGATTAAAATTGGTATAATTGTCATCTATTTCTTTTTTTCTTTTGGAATTGAAACTCCTTCGTTTGAGGGAATTTTTCAAGCCAAATGGAATTCAGTTCCAACTTAATTTTCAACCAAACACCCAAAATACAAACTTTTGGAGGTATTTTGGTCATTTGACAAACAAGAGAAAGGAATCCCTCATCAAAGCAATGGAAATTTGAATTCCCTTATTTAAGAGAATTTTTCCATTCCAACAGAAATTTTTGACCAAACAGCCTATGGAATGGAGCTGAATTCTAGTTCTACCAAATTCTAATAAACCAAACTCCCCCAAGTGTCATATTAAACCAATACTAAAACTTCCATCATACATCTAGAGTTATTATTATACAACAATTTCTTCATCACCAACATGCAGTCATGAGAAGAAGTTGAACAAACCTGCCAATTAGGTTGTGTAACGCTTGTTTTTGGTATCATTTATTTCTCTAACATTTTGGGTTTTGGACTAGGACTCGACGAGTTGGGGAGCTTCAACTCGTCGAGTAGGGATCCTTATGGACGCGGGATGAAGGGTCTACTCGACGAGTAGACGCTGGAAAGGAAAACCCTAATTTTGCGGGCTTTGCACCCTATATAAAGAACTTATGGCTCATTTGTGGCCTTCCTCATCGTCCTTACAGTCCAGAAAAACCCTAGTTTGAGCCTTATACCTTATTGAGTGTGTGTGAGAGCCTTGGAGAGTGATTTAGGAGTGATTGTGAAGGAACAAAGAGGTTGGAGTAAAGGGAGAAGCAGTAGATCTGACATCTACTCTGTTTTGGCAACCATCTTGAGGTATAAAGTCGAAACCTTGGCCTTTTATTGCTTAGATCTTTTTCTATGAAAGTTTATGGCCATTATTAGCCTAGTTTGGGACTATTCTTGGATTTGAGCATGTTATGAAGATATGAGTTCAGATCTGGATATCTCAGGGCCTTTGAAGACTTAAAGTTGCCAACTTTATCAAGTCTTGGCCCTCCTTCATGCTATAAGTCCCTTGATAAGCTTTGTTTGAGTGTTTTAGCCCTTTGATGCCTTGCATGGATGTAAAGTTAGCAACTTTATATGGTATTTAAGTCCAAAGGGATTGGATCTGTAGTTTGGGGCTTTAGATTCGACTGGAAGGGGCTGAATACGTTAAGACATGGAAAACTCGACGAGTTGCCCTGAAAACTCGACGAGTTGGATAGGGTTTTCCCGTCTTCTGGTTACAGAGCGAACTTGGCAAGTTGATAAGATAACTCAGCGAGTTGGCTAGGGTTTTTCCCGGTTTGCTGAACACTGAAGGAACTTGACGAGTTGCTAGATGCACTCGACGAGTTGGGTAAACATGTACAATTGACCTTGACTTTTACCATGGTTGACCAAGATTGACCATAAGGGTATCCTTGGTATTTCGGGATTTTTGACAAAGTTAGTGACATGGTATTTGTAGGCAGTTGAGTTGGAGTTATGGATTGGGTTTGACTTTTACCAGTTCAGCACTTCTTGAGAGGTGAGTATCCTCACCATACCAATGGGTCTAAGGTACGAAAACCGGCCCATTATAAGATATGTGGATTGTTAGATTGATTATGTGTCATGTTGATATGACATTTGCATCGAAGACCCCGGGGGTTCCTGTGGTAGTAGATTAAGACCATGTGGGGGTTCCTGTGGCATTTGGTAAAAGTCCTTGCAGGGTTTCCATGGCATCCTAGTATGTTTGCATGATTAGTCTGTATGATATTTTTTTGGTTAGCTAAGACCATTTGGGGTTTTCCATGGCAGGTAGTTAAGACCACGTGGGGGTTCCAGTGGCAGTTAGTAAAGACCACGTGGGGGTTCCCATGACTGTTAGTGAAGACCATGTGGGGGTTCCCATGGCAGGTAGTTAGTGAAGACCATGTGGGGGTTCTCATGGCAGGTAGTTAAGACCACGTGGGGGTTCCAGTGGCACTCGGTATAAGATCTTGGAGGGTTTCCATGGCATCCTTATATATTTGTATGCATGGCTTATGTGGTTTATGTAGCTTCTATAGCTAATATGGATTATATGATTATGTGGATTGTGTGGGGTATGCACTGGGGAACTCACTAAGCATTACCTTACAGTTTGTTGATTGTTTCAGGTACTTCAGAGCCTAAGGGTAAGGGAAAGGTTTGATGGCGCGGCATGCACTTTCCGACGATTTTATTTAGGGACACTCTGATATTTTGAATAAAATGTTTGATGTTATGGATTTTGAAAACGATTGTAATTGAGATTTTATATTTTAATGCACTTTTTTGGTTATCTAAAAATGAAAATTTTTACTGGATATTGGATCGTTACAAGTTAGTATCAGAGCCTTGGTATGAGGGATTTGGGCACACTCTCGGGTGTGTCAGGACTCAAACTAAGGAAATGGTAAAATTGTTTTCAAAAATCAAAAGTTAAAAACTTCTTAAAATGGAAAAAGGGGAGAATGCAATGCGCGTGATCGGCCGAGCTCTAGTAAGTAGTTCCCCAATATGTTAGCCATGTTATACTGATATTTGGATTATAATAGTCGAATGGATTTTTCTATGTGTATGCTTTAAAAATTATATACGGTTAGGATCTTATAGCCTTAGAATGATTGATTTGGCCTTGTTTCCTGTTCCTCGCCTGGTTGTGGTGTAAGGGTAGAGTCTATTATTCAAAAGTCTATTTGATCCTGTTTTGTGTATAATTTACATGCATTAGGCAACCTGTTATGATTGATTTGAGTTCTGGTTTGATGGGATTGAGTAAATCTTAAGATAGCCTAGGATTTGAGTTATGTAGTAGCCCGTGAGATATGTTTTGTTCTGGGACAAATTAGAGTTATCGGGTAGAGCTTTCGGGAAGGTACAGGTAGGTGTGGAAGGTAGTATTGGGCCCGTACTACTGAAAGCACAGGACCTGTACTCGAACTAATGTTAGATATGGAAGCTCTAAGGAGAACCGGTGTGAGAGGATCCCCTTTTTGGATATTTGATCATTCTTTCTTATGGTATTTCAGATAAAAATGGTGGTGACATAACATGGAGCAGCGGGATCAGGATCAGGATCAGGATCCGAATCTGGGTCGGGCGACGGTACCGAGCCCATTGACGAGAGGTTGCGCGAGCTTATTGCAGCCAAGGTTACTAGGGGCATCCTTGACGCTTCCCCAGTGCTTTTTGGGACAATCAACGAAGGGATGATGGAGATCATGGAGGAGTGGCTCAGGTCTTTCCGAGCCGAGATTGTTGCGGGCCAGGTCGGGGCCCGAACTCCCTTGTTACGGGAGTTCAAGGCGTGCGGAGCGCCTAAGTTCTTCGGGGTCAGGGACCCCATAGCTAGTCAACGCTAGGTGGCATACATGGAGAATTCCCATTACACGAGCTTTTTCCCCGATGCGGTAAAGGTGGGGTTTGCCTCGTGCATGTTGAGGGACCGAGTCAGGGATTGGTGGGAGGAGGTGACTAGCCAGGTGGAAGCAGCTGGTGTGGCCGAGATGACATGGGCGGAGTTTGTCACACACTTTGACCTGGAGTTTGCACCATCTATTGAGGTACAACGGTAGGTCAGGCTAAAGAGCCTAAGACCTCAGATTCTTCTGGTAGGGGCCAGCAGGGTCGTGGCCGGTGTGCCAAATGTGGGAGATCGCATGGTGGGGTTTTCCGGGTGTCGGGCCCGGTGTGTTGTACGTGTGATCAGCCGAGCCACATGAGTAGGGATTGCCCCAAGAAGGGCTTGATTTGTTTCCACTGCAACCAGAATGGCTATAAAATAGCCGATTGTCTGAGGTTGCATGGAGGAGGAGGAGCAGTGGCGGCGCCTGCGCCCACCACAATGAGGATCACTGATGGCCTCCCTGCTAAGGTGGATACTCCTGCGGTGAAGAGTCGCGCGTTTCAGTTGACTACCGAGGAGGCTCGGGCAGTGCCAGACGTCGTGGCTGGTACGTATTTTATTTTCCTGCTTGATATTGATTTGTTTTGCTTATGTGTATATATGTGCTCCTGTATAGGGACCTTTTTGGTCAAGGGTACGTCGGCTCACGTTCTTTTCGATTCGGGAGCTACCTGATCATTCGTATCCCTTGCGCTTAACAAGAAATTATGGGATGCTCCGGGAACTTTGGATTCCCCGCTTGAGGTTGAGATTGCGGATGACCGCACCGTGAGTATTGTGAGGGTGTATCGGGACTGTGTCCTGAATGTGTTTAGGGAGAGGTTCCGTGTTGATTTGGTTCCGATATCGTTGCGAGGAATGAAGGTGATCTTTGGGATGGACTAGTTGGGGGCCAATGGGGGCATGATAGACTGCGAGCGCCAGCTGGTGAGAGTTCGAACCCCATGTGGGGGAGAACTAGTTATTCATGGGGAGATGGCCTCACAGGGGCCAACCCTCTATTCAGCTGTGAGGGCTGGGAGACTTCTCCATCACGGTTGTTCGGGGTTTTTGGCATATATCTCGGATACGAGGGTTGAGAGCCCGACAGATTTGGATAGTGTACCGGTTGTACGAGATTATCGGGATGTCTTTCCCAAGGAGTTGCTTGGATTGCCTCCGGAGAGGCAAGTAGAGTTTCACATTGATTTGGTGTCAGGTTCTGCTCTGATAGTTAAGGCACCGTACCGGCTAGCTCCGCCCGAGATGCAGGAGCTATCTACACAGCTTCAGGAGCTGTCTACGTAGCTTCAGGAGCTGCTAGACCGAGGGTTTATTCATCTGAGCAGTTCCCCGTGGGGAGCACTGATCCTGTTTGTGAAGAAGAAGGACGGGTCACACAGGATGTGTATTGATTATCGAGAGTTGAAAAAGTTAACGGTGAAAAACCGTTATCCGCTCCCGAGGATCGATGATTTGTTCGATCCGTTGCAGGGTGCATCTTAGTTTTCCAAGATTGATCTTCGGTCGGGGTACCATCAGATGAGGATTAAGGATGAGGATATACTGAAGACAACTTTCAAGACTCGGTACGGACACTATGAGTTTATGGTGATGTCATTCAGGCTCACCAATGCCCCAACAGCGTTCATGGATCTCATGAACACGGTGTGTAGACCGATGTTGGATCGGTCGGTGATCGTTTTTATTGATGATATCTTGGTCTATTCGAAGACCAAGGAGCAGCACGAGCAGCATCTGAGGGAGGTGTTGGAGACACTGAGGATGGAAAGGCTTTATGCTAAGTTCTCCAAGTGTGATTTCTGGTTGTGAGAGGTGCAGTTTTTGGGGCACGTCATCAAACAAGAGGGTATTTTGCTTGGTCCAACCAAGATTGAGGCAGTGATGCGGTGGGAAGTGCCGAAGAATGCATCTGATATTCGTAGCTTCTTGGGTCTAGCGGGGTGCTATCGGGGGTTCATTCAGGATTTCTCCAAGATTGCGATGCCTTTGACCCGCTTGACCAAGAAGAATGTGACATTTCGGTGAGGCCCAGACCCGCAGTTGGCTTTCGATACCTTAAGGAAGAGGTTATGTGAGGCCATGATTTTGGTACTAACCGATGGATTGGAGGATTTGGTAGTGTATTGTAATGCGTCTATCACAGGGATGGGCGTTGTTCTGATGCAGAGGGGGAATGTAATCGCGTATGTATCGAGGTAGTTGAAGCCTCATGAGGCGAACTACGCCACTCATGACCTGGAATTGGGGGTGGTTGTGTTTGCCCTCAAAATATGGAGGAGTTACTTGTACGGAGTTCGGTACACCATCTTTACTGACCACAAAAGTTTGAAGTATTTGTGGATCAGCAGAGGCGGTGGTTGGATGTACTGAAGGATTATGATTGTGAGATCTTATACCACCCAGGGAAGGCCAATGTGGTGGCCGATGCTTTGGGCCGCAAGGCAACAAGCACTCCGATTAGGGACGTTTGTTTGAGGATGATGGTGATCTCTCCATTGTTGGATATGATCAAGGAGGCTCAGGTGGAGGGTTTGAAGAAAGAGAACTTGAAGATAGAGCGGATTCGGGGTCAGATTCCCTTGTTTATTCGGGATAGTCGAGGTCTTCTGACACAGTGTGGCCGGGTGTGGGTACCAGTATCCGGTGGAGTGAGACAGAGGATCTTGGAGGAGGCACACAAATCCAAATACTCTATTCACCCGGGGGCCACAAAGATGTATAGGGATCTGAGGTTGAGTTACTGGTGGCCCTGCATGAAGCGGGAGATTGCGTGGTTCATGGAGCGGTGCTTGACCTATAGGAAGGTCAAGGCCGAACATCAGAGGCCTCACGACAAGTTTATTCGTTACCCATTCTTATGTGGAAATAGGAAGAGATCACCATGGACTTCATCACGAAGTTACCGAGGACGGCGAGGGGTGTGGATGCCATATCGGTTATTATGGATAGATTGACGAAGAGTGCCCACTTTATTCTGATCTCCGAGAGCATCTCTACTGAGAAATTGGCGGATATTTATGTGCGATAAGTGGTGGTTAGGCACGGGGTGAAAGTATCAGTGGTCTTTGACCGGGATGTCCGATTTACATCCAGATTCTGGAGAAAGTTCCACGAGGAACTGGGCACTCAGTTACATTTCAGCACTGCTTACCACCCCCATATAGACGGCCAGAGTGATAGTACAATCCAGACACTCGAGGATATGCTTCGTGCATGCATGCTGGATTTTGGAGGGAGTTGGGATACATACCTCCCACTAGCAGATTTTTCATATAACAATAGTTATCATGCTAGTATCGACCGACCACCGTTTGAGATGTTGTATGGTCGGAGGTGTAGGACCATGTTTGTTGGGGAGAGGTAGGGCATCGAGTCATGGGGAGCACCGAGGTGGTGCTCAAGACTACTGAGTTGATTCCGCAGGTGCGCGACAGGCTGCGAGTTGTGTAGAGCCATCAGAAAAGATATGCTGACCGGCGCTGATCGGATCTCGAGTTTCAAGAGGGTGACTTTGTTTTACTGAAAGTGTCGCTATGGAAGGGAGTCATCAGGTTTTGGAAGAGGGGCAAGTTAGGGCCCCAATCTATTGGCCCGTTCAGGATTTCTGTTGGGGTGGGCAATGTGGCTTATCGCTTGGATCTGCTGGACGAGCTTAGCCAGATACACAACACCTTCCACGTGTCTCAGCTTTGGAAGTGTGTCACAGACGAGGCCGAGGTTATTTATCTGGATGAAATTTAGGTGGATGAGAGCCTGAACTACAATGAGAGGCCCATTGTGGTTCTGGATAGGAAGACTAAGGTCCTTCATAATAAGGAAGTGAAGCTAGTGAAGGTGCAATGGCAGCATCGAAGAGGCTCCGAAAGGACATGGGAGCCAGAAGATGAGATGCGAGACCACTACCCGGAATTGTTTGCATCACCAGACTTCGAGGACGAAGTCTAGTTCAAGTGGGGGAGATTTGTAACGCTTGTTTCAGGTATCATTTATTTCTATAACATTTAGGGTTTTGGACTGGGACTCGACGAGTTGGGGAGCTCCAACTCGTCGAGTAGGGATCATTATGGACGTAGGATGAAGGGTCTACTCGACGAGTTGGAAGGCCCCAACTCGACGTGTAGACGCTGGAAAGGAAAACCCTAATTTTCCGGGGTTTTCACCCTATATAAAGAACTTATGGCTCATTTGTGGCCTCCCTCATCGTCCTTACAGTCCAGAAAAAACCCTAGTTCGAGCCTTATACCTTCTTGAATGTGTGTGAGAGCCTTGGAGAGTGATTTTAGAGTGATTGTGAAGGAACTTGGAGCTTGAAGAGGTTGGAGTAAAGGGAGAAGCAGTAGATCCGACATCTACTCTGTTTTGGCAACCATCTTGAGGTATAAAGTCGAAACCTTGGCATTTTATTGCGTAGATCTTCTTCTATGAAATTTTATGGCCATTATTAGCCTAGTTTGGGACTATTATTGGATTTGCATGTTATGAACATATGACTTCAGATCTGGACATCTCAGGGCCTTTCAATACTTAAAGCTTGCAACTTTATCAATTCTTGGCCCTCCTTCATGCTCTAAGTCCCTTGATAAGCTTTGTTTGACTATTTTAGCCCTTTAATGCCTTGCATGGATGTAAAGTTAGCAACTTTACATGGTATTTCAGTCCTAAGGGACTGGATCTGTAGTTTGGGGCTTTAGATTCGACTCGAAGGGGCTGAATACGTTAAGACATGGAAACCTCGACGAGTTTCCCTAACAACTCGACGAGTTGGATAGGGTTTTCATTTCTTCTGGTTATAGAGCGAACTCGGTGAGTTGATAAGATAACTCGGCGAGTTGGCTAGGGTTTTTCCCGGTTTGGTGAACACTGAAGGAACACGACGAGTTGCTAGATGCACTCGACGAGTTGGGTCAACATGGACAGTTAACCTTGACTTTGACCATGGTTGACCAAGATTGACCATAAGTCTATCCTTGGTATTTCGGGATTTTTGACAAAGTTAGTCACATGGTATTTATAGGAAGTTGAGTTGGAGCTGTGGATTGGGTTTGACTTTTATCGGTTCAACACTTCTTGAGAGGTAAGTCTCCTCACCATACCAATGGGTCTAAGGTACCAAAGTCGGCCCATTATATGATATGTGGATTGTTAGATTGATTATGTGTCATGTTGATATGACATTTTCATGGAAGACCTCGGGGGGTTCCCGTGGCAGTAGATTAAGACCATGTGGGGGTTCCCGTGGCATTTGGTATAAGTCCTTGGAGGGTTTCCATGGCATCCTAGTATGTTTGCATGATTAGCTTGTATGATATTTTTTTGGTTAGCTAAGACATTGTGGGGGTTCCCATGGCAGGTAGTTAAGACCACATGCGGGTTCCAGTGGCAGTTAGTAAAGACCATGCGGGGGTTCCCATGGTAGTTAGTGAAGACCATGTGGGGGTTCTCATGGCAGGTAGTTAGTGAAGACAATGTGGCGGTTCCCATGGCAGGTAGTTACGACCACATAGGGGTTCCAGTGGCACTCGGTATAAGACCTTGGAGGATTTCCATGACATCCTTATATGTTTGTATGCATGGCTTATGTGGTTTATGTAGCTTCTATAGCTAATATGGATTATGTGATTATGTGGATTGTGTGGGGTATGCTCTGGGGAAATCACTAAGCGTTAGCTTACAGTTTGTTGATTGTTTCAGGTACTTCAGAGCCTAAGGGCAAGGGCAAGGTTTGATGGCGCGACATGCACTTTCCGACGATTTTACTTAGGGACACTTTGATATTTTGAATAAAATGTTTGATGTTATGGATTTTGAAAACAATTATTATTGAGATTTTATAATTTAATCCAATGTTTTGGTTATCTAAAAATGAAAAATTTTACTGGATATTGGGTCGTTACAAGTTGGTATCAGAGCCTTGGTTTGAGGGATTCGGGCACACTCTCGGGTGTGTCAAAACTCAAACTAAGGAAATGGTAAAATTGTTTTCAAAAATCAAAAGTTAAAAACTTCTTAAAATGGAAAAAGGGGAGAGTGCAATGCGCGTGATCGGCTGAGCTCAAGTATGTAGTTCCCCAATATGTTAGCCATGTTATACTAATATTTGGATTATGATAGTCGAATGGATTTTTCTATGTGTATGCTTTAAAATTGTATACGGTTAGGATCTTATAGCCTTAGAATGATTGATTTGGCCTTATTTCCTGTTCCTCATCTGGTTGAGGTCCTAGGGTAGAGTCTGTTATTCGAAAGTCTATTTGATCCTGTTTTGTATATAATTTGCATGCATAGGGCAACCTGGTACGATTGATTTGATTTCTGGTTTGATAGGATTGAACAAATCTTAGGATAACCTAGGATTTGAGTTATGTAGTAGCCTATGAGATATGTTCTGTTCTGGGACAAATTAGAGTTATCAGGTAGAGCTTTGCAGGTAGGTGTGGAAGGTAGTATTGGGCCCGTACTACTGAAAGCACAGGATTTGTACCCGAACTAATGTTAGATCTGGAAGCTATAAGGAGAATCGGTGTGAGAGGATCCCCTTTTTAGATATTTGATCATTCTGTCTTATGGTATTTCAGATCAGAATGCTGGTGACACGACATGGAGCAACGGGATCAGGATCTGGATCTGGGTCGGGCGACGGTACTGAGCCCATTGACGAGAGGTTGCGCGAGCTTATTGCAGCCGAGGTTACGAGGGGCATCCTTGATGCTACCCCAATGATTTTTGGGAAAGTCAAGGAAGGGATGATGGAGATCATGGAGGAGTGGCTCAGGTCTTTCCGAGCCGAGATTGTTGCGGGCCAGGTCGGGGCCCGAACTCCCTCGTTCCGGGAGTTCAAGGCGTGAGGAGCGCCTGAGTTCTTCGGGGTCAGGGACCCCATAGCTAGTCAACGCTAGGTGGCATACATGGAGAATGCCCAGTGCACGAGCTTTTGCCCCGATGCGGTAAAGGTGGGGTTTTCCTCGTGCATGTTGAGGGACCGAGTCAGGGATTGGTGGGAGGAGGTGACTAGCCAGGTGGGAGCAGCCGGTGTGGCTGAGATGACATGGGCGGAGTTTGTCAGAGGCTTTGATCTGGAGTTTGCACCATCTATTGAGGTGCAACAGTTAGTGAGGGAGTTCCAGGAGCATCAGCAGACCACCGATACTGTGGCGGACATCACCGCCAAGTTTCGGGGACGAGCACTGTTGACCCCGCAGTACGCTGCGGATGAGGATATAAGGAGGACGAGGTATCATTCCATGCTGAGGGATGATATCCGTGAGTTCGTGAGCTTTACAGGGTGCAAAACCCTGAATGAGATGGTGGAGAAGGCCCGTGAGCGGGAAATGGAGTTGGAGCTTCGCACCAAGCGGAAGCCAGAGCAGGTTCAGACAACGGTAGGTCAAGCTAAAGAGCCTAAGACCTCAGATTGTTCTGGTAGGGGCCAGCAGGGCCGTGGCCGGTGTGCCAAATGTGGTAGATCGCATGGTGGGGTTTTCTGGGTGTCGGGCCCGGTGTGTTATACGTGTGGCTAGCTGGGCTACGTGAACAGGGATTGCCCCAACAAGGGTTTGATTTGTTTCCACTGTAACCAGACTGCCATAAAAAGGCCGATTGTCCGAGGTTGTAGGAAGGAGGTTGAGCGGTGGCGGCGCCTGCACCTGCACAGTGAGGATCACTGATGGCCACCCTGCTAAGGCGGATACTCATGCGGTGAAGAGTCGCGCATTTTAGTTGACTACCGAGGAGGCTCGGGCAGCGCCAAACGTTGTGGCTGGTACGTATTTTATTTTCCTGGTTGATATTGATTTGTATTTCTTATGTGTATATATGTGCTCCTGCATAGGGACCTTTTTAGTCAATGGTATGTCAGCTCACGTTCTTTTTGACTCGCGATCTACCCGATTGTTCGTATCCCTTGCGCTTAGAAAGAAGTTTTGCGATGCTCCGGGAACTTTGCATTCCACGCTTGAGGTTGAGATTGCGGATGACCGCACCGTGAGTGTTGCGAGGGTGTATCGGGACTGTGTCCTGAATGTGTTTGGGGAGAGTTTCCGTGTTGATTTGGTTCTGATACCGTTGTGAGGACTGAAGGTTATCATTGGGATGGACTGGTTGGGGGCCAATAGGGCCATGATAGACTGCGAGCGCTAGTTGGTGAGAGTTCGAACCCCAAGTTGGGGAGAACTAGTTATTCATGGGGAGAGGCCCTCGCAGGGGCCAACCCTCTGTTCAGCTGCGAGGACTGGGAGTCTTCTCCATCAGGGTTGTTCGGGGTTTTTGGCATGTATCTCGGATACGAGGGTTGAGACCCCGACAGATTTGGATAGTGTACCGGTTGTACGAGATTATCGGGATGTCTTTCCCGAGGAGTTGCCTGGAGTGCCTCTAGAGAGGCAAGTAGAGTTTCGCATTGATTTGGTTCCGGGTGCCGCTCTGATAGCTAAGGCACCGTACCGGCTAGCTCCACCCGAGATGCAGGAGATGTCTACGCAACTTCAGGAGCTGTCTACGCAGGTTTAGGAGCTGCTAGACAGAGGGTTTATTCGTCCGAGCAGTTCCCCGTGGGGAGCACCGATCCTGTTTGTGAAGAAGAAGGACGGGTCACACGGGATTTATATTGAATATCGAGAGTTGAACAAGTTAAAGGTGAAAAACCGTTATCCGCTCCCGAGGATCGATGATTTGTTCGATCCGTTGTAGGGTGCATCTTAGTTTTCCAATATTGATCGTCTGTCGAGGTACCATCAGATGAGGATTAGGGATGAGGATATACCAAAGACAGGTTTTAAGACTCGGTGTAACATACACGTTTACTTATCGTGTTTTGTTTAAAAATGAAGATTATTTAATATATGATTTTGAGTGTTGAGTTCTAACAAGATAGTTTTTACGAGATTTGAAGTAAACTATGTTTAGAATCACTCGAAATGTATTGGAAGTCTTATAAGATTCCAATCAAAAGTCAACTATTGAAATTAACGAAAACATAAAGTCGGAAATAAATAAAAATAATGTTATTGAAAGTTGTAGATTATCTCGTTAGAAACATTTAGGCGAAAACGTCATCGAAATCCGAGTTATAACGAAGAAGTTATGACCAATCGAAGATCCGCGACAAAACCGGCAAAAAACTATTTAGCGTAAAAAGTGAGTTTTCGATAAACTACTTTTTAGCTTTAGCGATCTAAATGAAAGTCCTAGTATTAGTTAAATCGAGAATTTTCATAAAAAGAACGTACAAATCTGACTGCGTATGAGGAAGTTATGATTTTTCTAAGTTTTAGTATAGCAATATACAGCTAAAAACGCGAAATAAAGATCGAGTGATTTTTTAGCCGACACAACCTAAACGAGAATCGAAGGTCTCGTCAATAGTAGTACAACGGTAAAAAGACAGACGAAAACGGACGTCGGATGAAGAAGTTATGAATTTTTAACGGATTTTCCAGTCCCGGTCTGTTAAAAATAATAATACTAAAAATAAATTCAAAATTAGCCAACGGAATCTAAACGAAAGTTGTAGAGTATAATCTCGCCTACGCGTGCATATAAAGAACGTCGATAACAGAGCTCGTATGCGAAAGTTATGAATTTTTGAAGATTTGGGCACAAAATCCGAGAAGCTTCGCATACTAGGCTCGGACTCAGCCACGTACTAGCCTCGCATGTGTGACGCGTGTCCGACTCGTGGTGCGTCTGAAGTTCCGAAGCGAGCCACCTTGCCTGCGCATCCGACGCGTGCCTCGCCCTCACATTCGACACCTGGCCCCCTCGCCCTCGTTGTTGCCGTGTGTCCCTCTTCCCTTTGGATCCAAAGACCTGGCACCATCTATAAGGGAGGTGCGAACCTTCCCGGTTTTGGTTGGTATTTTTCATACTTTTACACCCTAAATTTTATTTTAAGCTACTTTTATCCCCCGAAGCCCCGGGATCATACCTAACACCTGAAAAACATCCCGAATTGCCCAAAGACCCCGAGAAATTTATCTTTTCGGTTTTAAGCACAACCCTCACAAGGCCTGGTTTTCAATAAAGCTCCCGGTTTTCATCGAAGAAAGATAATTATAGAAACGAAGTGCTACCCAAATTACTATTTTAACCTCCGGTTATTTCACGGTGAGTTCAATATAGTGACAATTGTATGTTATGTGTTATATGTTCAATGTGCTTTCCTGTGTTATTCTGGTTTTATACCTTTGGCTATGTAGAGCATGACTTGTATAACTTCTGGTATTGGCTTTGAGCCTTTGGCCATGTAAAGCATGTCTCGTATTATTTTGGTAACAGAGCTATACCTTTTACTTGAAGTGAATGACTAAGCATCACTTGGGTACTGGTATGTAGCCTTTGACCATGAAGTGAATGATTAAGCATTCCTTTGGCATTGGCAGAAGGCTAGGTAGGGCTGAAAGCCTATAAATTGCTAGCAAAATGTTTATTCAGAAATCGTTTATTTTTCCATGCCACATAGGCAGAAGTCTTATTGATGTATATCAAGTTGAAATTGTTGTATCTCATTGATTGTAAATCTTTGAATCAGATCATTTGTTGATATGGAAAGCTTGTCACATGGTTCACTTATGCTTTTGTTGTTCTTTGTTCCTCTTTGCTTCTGTCATATTGGGATATATATGGCATAACGTTATATTGTATCTATTTTTGAACACACTAAGCGTCACCGCTTATCCCTCTCAGTGTTTAACTATTGCAGGTAATAAGGATCCAGTATAGACACATACTGTTGGAAGATTTAGAATTGTTAATAATATTACTTTTGTATTAGTGATTGTGTATGTATAAAATTATAATTTCCTGGGTAGTTATGTAATATACTAAAACTTAGTCGGTTTGTATCCAGTCTTTTGTAATTAAACTATCAATGTAAAATATTGTTTATGAATATGCATGTAGCATGTTTTGGAGTAATATGATGTAGTTTTAGAGAGGGGTTCTCTCAATCATGGTATCAGAACAGTAGTTTAAGTGAACTTAATACCACGGATTGGTATTTAGACTTAAACCGTTGGAAGTTCAATATATGAATGGATTCATTAGGAGTATATGGATACAAACAATAGGAAAGAATTAAGTGGAGTATTGGATAATGATAAATCTTAATATTTTAAAGTACTAAGCTACTTCAAAATTTTTAGAGCATTAGTTTAAGCGAACTAGGAATTGTAAGGATTTGTAGGCTTAAACTTGAATTGCTAAGTAATGATGGTACGATGTGTGCCTAGTATACTTTAGGTTGAATACCTCACTTGCTATAGTGTGCACTAGCATACTTTAAGGGAGATGCCTTATATGCTAATACGTGGTAAAAGATAAATAAAATACCCGAAAGCGCGAACACGACTTGGAGATACGTAGTGTCAGTCTTTCTCTTCCGAACCATCTACGTGTCGATAGAACTGTTTTTGTTTCTTCTATTCCATCGACATGAAACTTTTCGAGGTGATAAGGAGGTTTACGATAGTTGACATCGATAACTACATAAGGTTATGTGAGGCCCCAATTTTGGTACTAACCGATGGGTTGGAGGATTTGGTAGTGTATAGTGATGCGTCTATCACAGGGATGGGTGATGTTCTGATGCAGAGGGGGCATGTAATCGCATATGCATCGAGGCAGTTGAAGCCTCACGAGGTGAGCTACCCAACTCACGACCTGGAATTGGGGGCAGTTGTGTTTGCCCTCAAAACATGGAGGCGTTACTTGTATGGAGTTCGGTTCACCATCTTTACTGACCACAAAAGTTTGAAGTATTTGATGGATCAGCATAACCTGAACATGCGGCAGAGGAGGTGGTTGGATGTACTGAAGAATTATGATTGCAAGATCTTATACCATCCAAGGAAGGCCAATGTGGTGGCTGATGCTTTGTTTGAGGATGACGGTGATCTCTCCATTATTGGATATGATCAAGGAGGCTTAGGTGGAGGGTTTGAAGAAAGAGAACTGGAACATAGAGCGGATTCGGGGTGAGATTCCCTTTTTTGTTCGGGATAGTCGAGGTCTTTTGACACAGTGTGGACGGGTGTGGGTACCGGTATCCGGTGGAGTGAGACAGAAGATCTTGGAGGAGGAACACAAATCCAAGTTCTCTATTCACCCGGGGGCCAAAAAGATGTATAGGTATCTGAGGTTGAGTTACTGGTGGCCCTGCATTAAGCAGGAGATTGCGTAGTTCGTGGAGCGGTGCTTGACCTGCAGGAAGGTCAAGGCCGAACATCAGAGGCCTCACGGCAAGTTCAGTCGTTACCCATTCCTATGTGGAAATGGGAAGAGATCACCATGGACTTCATCACGAAGTTACTGAGGATGGAGAGGGGTGTGGATGCCATATGGGTTATTGTGGATAGATTGAGGAAGAGTGCCCACTTTATTCCGATCTCCGAGAGCATCTCTGCTGATAAATTGGCGGATATTTATGTGCGAGAGGTGGTGGTTAGGCACGGGGTGCCAGTATCAGTGGTCTCTGACCGGGATGTCCGATTTACGTACAGATTCTGGAGAAAGTTCCACGATGAACTTGGCACTCAGTTACATTTCAGCACTGCTTACAACCCCCAGACAGACGGCCAGAGTTAGAGGACACTCCAGACACTCGAGGATATGCTTCGAGCATGCGTGCTAGATTTTGGAGGGAGTTGGGATACATACCTCTCACTAGCAGAGTTTTCATATAACAATAGTAATCATGCTAGTATCGACCGACCACTGTTTGAGATGTTGTATGGTCAGAGGTGTATGACCCATGTTTGCTGGGGAGAGGTAGGGCATCGAGTCATGGGGAGCACCGAAGTGGTGCTCAAGACTACTGAGTTGATTCAGCAGGTGCGCGACAGGCTGCGAGTTACGCAGAGCTGTCAGAAAAGCTATGCTGACCGGCGCCGATCGGATCTCGAGTTTCAAGTGGGGGATTTGTTTTTGCTGAAAGTGTCGCCATGGAAAGGATTCAACAGTTTCGGAAGAGGGGCAAGTTAAGGCCCCGATATATTGGCCCGTTTAGGATTTCTGCCCAGGTGGACAAGGTGGCTTATCGCTTGGATCTGCTGGACGAGCTTAGCCAGATACACAACACATTCCATGTGTCTCAGCTTCGGAAGTTTGTCACAGACTAGGCCGCGATTATTTCTCTGGATGACATTTAGGTGGATGAGAGCCTGAACTACATTGAGAGGCCCGGTGCGATTCTGGATAGGAAGACTGTCACACCCCCAAACCGGAACGGCGGAAACGTTCGGGGGCGGAGGACGTCGTGTATAGTATCACAACAATTGAATATTAGTAATCAAAACAACAACAACCATTGTATTAAAAACATATTTTACATTGTGTTCAAAATAATACTTGTTTAACATTGACTATCGCAAAAGATAAGGCGTAAAGCAACCATGCTCCGTCTTCAGAACGCCCGAGAGGGTACCTGTCTACTAGTTTTCCTGAGAATACAAGTGGTTTGAAAAAGTGTCAAAATTAAAGTTGGTGAGTTCATAAGCATTTTGTTTTGGAAAGTATGTTCTTTGTTCTTTGTTCTTTGAAAATGATAATGTTTTTCTCCAGAAAATCCTATATTTTCTGATGTGCTGAATGATAAGTAAAATGACTTGTAAATGAATGTTAAATCCTTTGTAAATATGTTCCTAGTTGCAGCTGCTCTACTGTAAATCATTGTTTTCGATAAGTAATCGCCTTGTGTTTTCAGAAAATTAGATTACAACTGTTTACTTGTAAAAGAATGATGTTGATCCTGGAAAATCCTATATTTTCCATAGAAACCGAGTTGAAATGTTAAATGTTCTAACACTGAAAGGTTCAAGTATAAATACCGTACTTAATTTATTTGCGAAGTAGTCTTAAACCCTAAGACCAAAGAGTTTGCATATTGGTGTGCGTTAAGTTCGTATACTGGTTGTTTTGTTACTTGATAAAACTGCGTTGATATATGTTTATATATGGCCATACAGTAATCGTAATACTGATACCAAATTTTGAGTTCTCATAACCATACTAATACGACTGATGGCCTGACACGACGTTCTTCAGGCGTCGGAATCGTTAATGACATTTGTCATCCCAAGCCTACCGGCCTAACTAGAGCTAACAGTTAAGGCGCGGGATTGTCAGTCCCGTATAGATGTATACACAAACTCACGCTCTCCCTCCAGGAGACTCTGGTTATTAAGGTCAGGACTTTTTTTGGCACTTAAATAAGTACTTGAAGACGTTGTCTCACAAAACTATATCGACGATTAAGTGTAGAACAAAGAAAATCCTTTTTGTAAATAATATGTAACTTTGCAAAATAGTCCGTTTGTTCCATAAACTATACCTAATATAGTTTATAAGTTTGTTTTCCATGTTATGATTTGGGCCTGTAAAGTACTTCCCTTTGTTCCATAAACTATAATCATTATAGTTTATAAGTTTGTTACGGTGTTAAAATCTGAACTTCTAAAATAGTTGCCTTTGTTGTAAAAACTGCTACGACTTAAGATGTTTTCTAGTTTAACCGTAATAATGTTTGGCGTATCTATAAATTTTCACGTTCAAATGCATGTTATCGGTAAGAAAATATAATAAGTAATTTATATTTTTAAACACAAGATTACTTGTGTTTTACTTGTATTAACCCCCCCCCCCCCCCCCCCCCCGCACCCTAAAAACATTGAAAAGCTTGGAAAATACGGGGGTATGAACTCACCTCTAGTGCGTGTGCTTGACCGGACTCGAAGTGATTGCAAATGATCCTTGGGTTAGAACACGTGAAAGCAGTCGTATCCTAATAATAATTATCTCCAACGTCGTATTTAAATTAATAAGATATTAATTAAATAATAAATTAAATAATGTTGTAAATAATAAATAAAGTGCTAGACAACACTTTAATTATGTAAGGAAAATACTTACAATAATTATTGGAATGTAGAAAAGGGTTTTCAGTGGGGATGGGGGGGGTGTTTTTGGTGTGATGATGTTCGTGGTGTGTGTTCTTGTTGTTCTTGGTGAAACACTTAAAGATATGAAGGGAATTATGAATGTTCTTGGGAAAAGTATGAAGATTTGAATATTGAATGAAGATTCGGGCGAGAATACTTGAAGATTGAGAGAATCTTTGAATGACTTTTGAGAGCAAAATGGGTGTGTGTTCGGTGGGAAATATGGGAAATGAATTGAGTGTTCTGTTAAATATTTATATATACGGAGTGTGTTCGGTTTCTAGTCAAATGGCAAAGAGAATTCGGTCCAAGCTTTGTGAATTCGGTCCTTAGTGGGCTTTATAAGGTGAATTTGGCCACACCTAGACCGAACACACCTTCTTCAATTGATTTAGGACCGAACACTAACATGTGACAAGATTCCTAAAACCGAATTCTACTTGATTTTGATTTCTATGACTAAATTTATGTTGTTTCTAGAATAGATGGACCAAATTTCCTTTATGGTGTATTCATTTATGGCTTAAGGCTTAAAACTTTGCCTTAACTTGATTTATACTACCCTAAATCAACTTAGGTTTCAATCTACACTTAGCTGTTAGCCCTATAAAGAAGCCCTCAAGGCCATAGAGAATACAATGTACCAAAGAGTGCAATGTAGATTTACTTGTTCTAGGTTAGGGTTTAGACTTTGCTAGGTCTAGAATTTCGAGTTATGACATCATCCCCCGTTAGAGGGAATTTCGTCCCGAAATTCGAATGTTTGAATGGTTACTCCTGATCTAGGGGAAAGAGGTGGGTACTTCTGTTTCCTATGATCTTCTCGTCCACAGGTGAATCCTGATCCTTGCTTGGCGTTCCAGCGGATATTCACTGTTGGGTCTGTTGTTATGATCTGTAGAGTGTGTGTGGGTTTGACTTACTAGTCTATGTTCATCCGAATGATAGAATGTTCAGTCGTAGTCCTGGGCATCCTTGTTCTGGAGTTCATGATAGGGCTCATACCTAGTCCATCTATCATCACCTCGTGTATACAAGTCGTATATATCAAGATTGATAAGACAATCGGATGTACGAATCTGCCCCAGGTCCACAACCAGACAAGGAACAGGAGATAAGGCGGAAGCACACATCCTAAGTCCATAGAATCTTAATCATATACTATGTTCGTGTATACACTTAGTAGTGATAGGTTAACCGTATTTGTCCCTAGCTTCTGTGCTTGAACTTGACTTGCTGCACGAGGGTTATTCCCGAAAGGTCTGTGGAAAATACTACAGGAGGGTTTCAGGAGGTATGGTACTCCTCGCATGAGTACTTCGGAGGTTTGAAATGAGAGACGATTCTGAGTTTCGTATCTGGTTTGTCGTTATGAGTGACGAGAGTTTTGTTAGTCGGTCAGTTTAAGTTGAAGGGTCGTTTTGGTAGCGCATGCGATCGTCATGGTGAGGACCAAGCCAATCTATGTCGGCTGACGATGTCGGAACTTCTTATTGACACGCGTGTTAAGTTGATTTGGAAGGAGTGTTTGTTAGAGCGACAGTGCATTCTATGTGTACGTTCCTAGTGCTTTCAGTTTTATCCTTGTTATTATTATTGTGAACATTTTGTACTGCGTTAAGTACATACAAGGAGTAAGAGTGTTCTGATAGATAATGATGATACTTCATGATATGACCCCCACTCGATCCATCTATGATCGCTTGGTGTCTACAAGTCATATATAATTAAACCTGAGAAGACAGTCGACTGGGCGATTCTGCCCTAAATCCACAACCAGACAAGGAACAGGAAATAAGGCGGAATCACGCACTCTACGCCTCAAACCTTAATTATATATGACCCAATTGTTTACACTAAGCCATCGCAGCTTACCTGTAGGGTACTTAGTTTTCGTGTAAATGATGTGCTTTGTTCGGACGAGGAAACAATTTGATTACTTTTTAATTGATACTAGACTTAGTAAAAATTTAAGTTGTAAGTATTATTGTTTAGAGACGTACCAAAAATCCCAAGAGTGTTCCCCGTTGCTTCGACATGTTTTAACGTTAAACTCCTCCCGCTCCTCCATCGTTCCTCTCTGTTGGGAAATCTCTCTTGAAATGCCCAGTTTCACCACATGCATGGCATATTTGGCTTGTACCAGCATTGGTAGTGAAAGTGATGTGTTGGGTCGGAGTTCTACATACACGGGTAGTGTGCCCCTTCTTATTGCACCTATTACAAAGCAACTCTTTGCAGACTCCATGGTGATGGTAGTAGCACTTGCTGCATTGTGGGAGATTTCCATAGTATGGTTTTGTCGGTGTTGAGGTAGTAGAGTCAGTGGGGGTAGGGACTGCTACCGCTTGTTGCCTTTTGGTAGGCCCTTGAGTTGAACTGCCCCCTTTTTCGATCTTGATCTTTCGTTTCATGTTTTTAGTTTTGGGGTTTGGGGTGTTCTCAATATTTCGTCCCGCATCTCTATGATGTATTTATAGCAGGGGGTAGAAATAGGTATCTTACAAGTGCTAAGTTCGCCCATCCTAGTAGTACTCTCTCTCAAGCACACTTATGAGCGGAGTTCTGATGGGTTCCGGTGCGTTAGTGCTGGTATGATCGTACCCCATAAGTCTACGGAGGGGTATCGTTCTACTATACGGTTTAAAAGGTGAAACGATGGTAAGTCTTTAGTAGTGGCTACAGGTCATGTATTATCTGACTCTAAGTTATCTTACTTCTGAGTGTATCTTGTTCTGAATTTTATAGTGCTCTGAAAACAATTCATAACGGAGGTCTATATATAATAGACTTATGAATTTTTGTTGGTAATCACCTTTTAAGTGTAATTCTGTGACCTGGTTTACTGTTACTAGTTGTTACTGAAGTGGCGATAAGCCAAACACATAATGTGAGTAGCGTAATTACTTACTCACTAGGTTATATTAATTGTTTAATTATTAGTGTGACGCATAAGGTACTCTACCACCTAGCACGCCTCATGAGTGGTTTTCTCTGTTCTCAGTCCTTGCTATGATTGCCTTAGTTTCAGCTGTGGGGATTTGTTGTCTCTGGGCCTTCCTATGATGTTCTTGTTCCCCGTAGGTGTGTTGCATTCTTGCTATATCATGCTTCGGGTTTTATCACTGATCTCCATCACTTCATGATGGAAAGTATGACTCCGAATGTCCAAGCGGACCTCGCATGTCTGCTTCTGATAGGGTAAGGGTCCTCAATGATTTCTTCAGTTCCTTATTCCTCGTCTGATTCCTCCTCGGAATCCTCCCCATGAATCACTTCTTTTTCTTCCTTGACTACTCTGTTAGCCGTGGTAGTGGAGTGGCTATATCTGTCTAGGTTGTTCGTTCGAGAATGGGAATGTCTAAAGAATATATGATATTAAATAAAACAAATTTTATTCTTTTGGGGTGATCCTTACCGATTCCTCCTACAATCAAGCAGTGTATACAAGTTGTATATAACTTAAGATTAAGTAGACCTTCGAATAAGTGACCCTACTCTAAAACCACAACCAAACAAGGAACAGGAAGTAGAGCGAAGATCACAAATTCTAAGTCTATAAAATCTCAATTATATAAAACCCTGAGAGTATACACTCCACAATTATAGACCTACGAGTAAAGGTATTTTAATTCTCACATAAGTTGTTTATAGTGCCTAAAATACTCCTATAGTATTTTTAATTGTATGTTTGATTCTAGAGCTTCTTGGTATATAAACCTGGTAAGTTTTTAGATTTGTTGTTATCTTATAATACCATAAAATACTCCTATAGTATTTTAACTTTTATGTTTTGTTCTAATACTCCCATAGTATTTTAACTTTTATGTTTTGTTCTAGAGATCCTTTGTACATAGAGTTAGGTGAGTTTTAAGCCTGTTGCAACACCACCATCACTCTCAAACACACGTTGGTCGTATCTCAAATAAATAAAGTTGATCAGGCTATATTTATCCTAGATATGATTACATAACTGTCCAGGGTTGACTGTAGTGCCCAACATCTAAATACTTCTGTTTTGTTCTTCTTGTGATACTTGTTCTAGTATGTATGTATATATGTATGTATGTATACTTCTATAAGAATACTTATATTTTAAAAGTATACTTTTAGTCGGAGCACTTCGGCCCCATTGTATATGTAGTTGTATATATCTTTTATGGGTTGATATACTTAGTTCACTATAAACAATGCTCTGATACCAATCTTTCACACCCCCAAACCGGAACGGCGGAAACGTTCGGGGGGCGGAGGACATCATGTATAGTATCACAACAATTGAATATTAGTAATCAAATCAACAACAACCATTGTATTAAAAACATAGTTTACATTGTGTTCAAAATAATACTTGTTTAACATTGACTATCGCAAAAGATAAGGCGTAAAGTAACCATGCTCCGTCTTCAAAATGCCCGAGAGGGTACCTGTCTACTAATTTTCCTGAGAATACAAGTGGTTTGAAAAAGTGTCAACATTAAAGTTGGTGAGTTCATAAGCATTTTGTTTTGGAAAGTATGTTGTTTATTCTTTGAAAATGATAATGTTTTTCTCCAGAAATCCTATATTTTGTGATGTGCTGAATGATAAATAAAATGACTTGTAAATGAAGGTTAAATCCTTTGTAAATATGTTCCTAGTTGCACCTGCTCTACTGTAAATCATTGTTTTCGATAAGTAATCGCCTTGTGTTTTCAGAAAGTTAGATTACAACTGTTTACTTGTAAAAGAATGATGTTGATCCTGGAAAATCCTATATTTTCCATAGAAACCGAGTTGAAATATTAAACGTTCTAAGACTGAAAGTTTCAAGTATAAATACCATACTTAATTTATTTTTGAAATAGTCTTAAACCCTAAGACCAAATAGTTTCCATATTGGTGTGCATTAAGTTCATATACTGGTTTTTTTGTTACTTGATAAAATTGTGTTGATATATGTTTATATATGGCCATACACTAATCGTAATACTGATACCAAATTGTGAGTTCTAATAACCACAATAATACGACTGATGGCCTGACACGACGTTCTTCAGGCGTCAGAATCGTTAATGACATTTGTCACCCCAGGCCTACCGGCTTAACTAGAGCTAACAGTTAAGGTGCGGGATTGTCAGTCCCGTATAGATCTATACACAAACTCACGCTCTCCCTCCAGGAGACTCTGGTTATTAAGGTCAGGACTTTTGTTGGCAATTAAATAATTACTTGAAGACGTTGTCTCATAAAGCTATATCGACGATTAAGTGTAGAACAAAGAAAATCCTTTTAAATAACATGTAACTTTGCAAAATAGTCCGTTTGTTCCATAAACTATACCTAATATAGTTTATAAGTTTGTTTTCCATGTTATCATTTGGGCATGTGAAGTACTTCCCTTTGTTCCATAAACTATAATCATTATAGTTTATAAGTTTGTTTCCGTGTTAAAATCTGAACTTGTAAAATAGTTGCCTTTTTTGTAAAAACTGCTACGACTTAAGATGTTTTGTAGTTTAACCGTACTAACGTTTAGCGTATCTAGAAATTTTCACGTTCAAAAGCATGTTATCGGTAAGAAAATATAATACGTAATTTATATTTTTAAACACAAGATTACTTGTGTTTTACTTGTATCCCCCCCCCTAAAAACATTGAAAAGCTTGGAAAATACGTGGGTATGAACTCACCTCTAGTGCGTGTGCTAAACCGGACTCGAAGTGATTGTGAATGATCCTTGGGTTAGAACACGTGAAGCAGCCGTATCCTAATAATAATTATCTCCAACGTTGTATTTAAATTAATAAGATATTAATTAAATAATATATTAAATAATGTTGTAAATAATAATTAAAGTGCTAGACAACACTTTAATTATGTAAGGAAAATACTTACAATAATTATTGGAATGTAGAAAAGGGTTTTCGGTGGGGATGGGGGGGTGTTTTCGGTGTGATGATGTTCATGGTGTGTGTTCTTGTTGTTCTTGGTGAAAGACTTAAAGATATGAAGGGACTTATGAATGTTCTTGGGAAAAGTATGAAGATTTGAATATTGGATGAAGATCTGGGCGAGAATACTTGAAGATTGAGAGAATCTTTTAATGACTTTTGAGAGCAAAAGGGGTGTGTGTTCGGTGGGAAATGTGGGAAATTTATTGAGTGTTCTGTTAAATATTTATATATAGGGAGTGTGTTCGGTTTCTAGTCAAATGGCAAAGAGAATTCGGTCCAAGCTTTGTGAATTCGGTCCTTAGTGGGCTTTATAAGGTGAATTCGGTCACACCTAGACCGAACACACCTTCTTCAATTGATTTAGGACCGAACACTAACATGTGACAAGATTCCTAAAACCTAATTCTACTTTATTTTGATTTCTATGACCGAATTTATGTTGTTTCTATAATATATGGACCGAATTTCCTTTATGGTGTATTCATTTATGGCTTAAGGCTTAAAATTTTGCCTTAACTTGATTTATACTACCCTAAATCAACTTAGCTTTCAATCTACACTTAGTTGTTAGCCCTATAAACATGCCCTCAATGCAATAGATAATACAATGTAACAAAGAGTGCAATGTAGATTTACTTGTGCTAGGTTAGGGTTTAGACTTTGCTAGGTCTAGAATTTCGAGTTGTGACAAAGACTAAGGTCCTTCGTAATAAGGAAGTGAAGATAGTGAAGGTGCAATGGCAGCACCGAAGAGGCTCCGAATGGACATGGGAGCCAGAAGATGAGATGCGAGACCACTACCCGGAATTGTTTGCATCAGCAGACTTTGAGGGCGAAGTCTAGTTCAAGTGGGGGAGATTCGTAACGCTTGTTTCAGGTATCATTTATTTCTCTAACATTTAGGGTTTTGGACTAGGAATCGACGAGTTGGGGAGCTCCAACTCGTCGAGTAGGGATCGTTATGGACGCGGGATGAAAGGTCTACTCAACGAGTTGGAAGGCCCCAACTCGACGAGTAGACATTAGAAAGGAAAACACTAATTTTTCGGGCTTTGCACCCTATATAAAGAACTTATGGCTCATTTGTGGCCTTCCTCATCGTCCTTACAGTCCAGAAAAACCCTAGTTTGAACCTTATACCTTCTTGAGTGTGTGTGAGAGCCTTGGAGAGTTATTTTGGAGTGATTGTGAAGGAACTTGGAGCTTGAAGAGGTTAGAGTAAAGGAAGAACTTGTAGCTTCTATAGCTAATATGGATTATGTGATTATGTGGATTGTGTGGGGTATGTTCTGGGGAACTCACTAAGCATTAGCTTACAGTTTGCTGATTGTTTCAGGTACTTCAGAGCCTAAGGGCAAGGGCAAGGTTTGATGGCGCGGCATGCACTCTCCGGCGATTTTATTTAGGGACAATCTGATATTTTTAATAAAATGTTTGATGTTATGGATTTTGAAAACAATTGTTATTGAGATTTTATATTTTATGGGAATGTTTTGGTTATCTAAAAATGAAAATTTTTATTGGAAATTGGGTCATTATAGGTTGCATATTAGGTTGATTAGCAGCAAGTTTGCTTGACAAACATCATTACCTATTCAGTCACTTTTCCTATACAGGACTTGATATGGGGAAAAACCTAAGTCTAGAAAGTGAGAGGACATAATAATTGGTGTGTACCTTTTGGAAATAAATACCTAAGTCTAGCAAGGTAGACAATGTGACAATTTGAGATCTCTCTAATTTTCTCATCAGTTGCCTGAAACACAAAATGCAACCAATATTTTCTAGAAAGATGATTGTACTATTTGGCAAGATCATAAAGATGATTCAATAAGTCTTACCTGCCTCTGATGATGAATAATTGTTGATAAATTTCTTTATGGAAGCTTTGGATCAATTTTACATTCCACAAGTATCCTTCAATCATAAGATTTTATACACCCATGCCACCGTTCTTTCTCCAAGAAAATATCTTTTGTAAACCCCTAAACAAAAGGATAAGGTGTTTTAACTTTTAATTAGCTACACTAAATGATGTCAAAATAGCTAAAGGATGCTTAACCTGTTTATTAAAATATCCAACAACATTGTTGTCTGAATATGTTACAAAATGAGTAAACCCATCCATATCTCAAAGCATGTTGCTTCAGATGATTCATTTGTCTTGTACCATAGCCCTTTACTTGTTCAACTGAAGTGATTTCACAAAAAACTATCTCCCCAAACTTTTGGCTAACATGTCACATATAAAAAACAAAATCTCTTTTCAGAAAGTTCTACTTATATCAGAATAAAAATGGTCAGCAGGGATGTGATATCGATAAGGATCATAATTGGAATTGAGTAAGGATCTAAAAAATAATGATGTATTAGTTAGTGATAGAGGGGAGTATCCAACGAGGTCAACCATGAACAACTAGCAACTCCAATGAATAGTACAAATAAGACTCCATGCACAAACATCCAGCCATCATGAAGGGCAAAAGGCACCTTCAAGCTTATGCCAGTGGATTGGTATCATATGGCAGTGACAACTCATCAACCTTTTTACCTTTAATATATGGGCACTAAGCAAAATCTTTATACATTTGATAGACTGTAATAATGATGAATATATAAAAAAACCAGTTTAATTTCATTTTTTCTTTTGATAGATGAAGGGGACTCGACTCAGAAAAATGAAACAAATGTGGAGCCTTAACCATATTTTGAGAGCAAATTCATAGGTTGGATGACTTGGATAAATACAACCATCCAGGGCTTATAATAGTTGGAAACACCACACAAAATGGAGCCTGCTTCAGAAAAAAAAGAGAATGTTTCACAAGAGTTTATTGAATCCCCTTTAATTTGGTCATCAACTGCCCTTTCTAATCCTAAATATGACAATTCGGGCCATGAATTGCAGATATCGTTGGAAAAACTCATTTCAAGAAAACAGATGGAATATAGGATAGCAAAAGGGATATGTGGTTTTACGTAACATCATCCAGGAAAGGTATGCAACAAAGCTCAATCGATCAAATAAGTTTGTGAAAATGAGAGACTAAAACAAACAAAACACTTACTGCAAACCTTTTCATCACGTTGCTACTTAAGATAGAAGATACTTATGGCACAATGAACCTGACTACAAAAAATAATCACATATTAAACTATTTCAATTCATCATAAATAGAAGATTAAAATTCCACAAAATTGAAGCAAGTAACTGAACTCAAGCTATAACCAGAACTCGAAAATCGATCAACAACTGGACGCATATAGCAATGGTAATTGAAGATAGAGATGATACCTGATATGACGAGAAGAGAACAAAAAAGGACGCTCGCCAATTGTAGAAAGGCTATTCAATAAAGAGCAAGCATCAGAAGTGATTTGCGTTTCAGAATTTTTCGAAAAACTAAATTAGGGTTTTTCACAAAAAGATGGAGAAGTAAGCTCAAATCCACTCCAAGGGTGAGGTCGAGCAGCTGCAGCGGCGACGCCTTACAACACCTTCAAGGGCGGCGACTGTGTCAAGAGAACCGGAGTGGAAGCAAGCGGCGATGTCGATGGTTCTTGCCTTTCGGTCATCGTTCACATAGACAAAGGGAGCACGGAGTAATCTTTCAGTTCAGCCACACCACGTTTGACTAATTAAAGCTCACCATTTACGGTATTTACCAAATTCCCCCATATGTTAAAAAAAATAATTTTACCAACAGATTACCGACGGGCATACAAAGTTGTTGATTTCCGTCGGTAAACCGTCGGTACATTGTAATGGAATACCGACGAAAAGTATCCTGTTGCTAAACCATCGCAAAACCGTCACTAAAATCATGATACCTATATTTTCTTAATCGGTCGAAAATCCGTCGGTATTAGACAGATTTTTCCGTCGCTAAAATTCTGTCGGTAATACCCATTTTTGTATTGTGTGTGTCTATATATATATATATATATATATATATATATATATATATATATATATATATATATATATATATATATATATATAAGGGAATGTTCACTTGAGATTATAAAAAAAAGTAGAGATCTTGAGATTCAACCTCATCCACATATTTCTCATTTACCGCTCTAACGCTCCAACACACCGGCAGCAGCGGGGTATGCCTAATCATAAATGATTATATGGCAGAGAGGTATAATCATATATGATTATATATGTTTATATGTATATGCCTAATCATAAATGATTATATATATGGTTGTTCACAGATTTAGTAATCATATATGATTATGACAGTTTGTGGCAGAAGAAGTGGTGGTGATAGAGGTGGTGGTGGTATAAGTGACGGAAGTGACAAGCGTGGAGTTGGCTGGTATCATAGGTGGTGGTAGTGGTGGTGGCGGTGACGGTTGTGGTGGTGGGGATGGTTACTACAAGAAACGTGATCATTAGCGACGACACGGGTCGCCGCTAAAAAGTGTGGTTAAAGACGCTAAAGCTATCTGCGGCGACCTGTCGCCGGAAAAGGGTCGACGTTGTTTCCTCGTCGCAAATGCTCAACCTGTCGTCGTTAATACTATATGTCGTCACTAATGCATCGTCACCGGTAATACATGTTATCGCCGCTAATGTTTTGTCACCACTAATCCCTAAATGTCACCGCCATTACCGTCGCTGCTAATTCGTTATGCGAACTTCGTTTTCAACCATTCGATTATGTCCAGATCAACGAACAGGATTAACCAGATTTTTTTACGCGGATTGTGGTTTTCCACCTTTAGCGGCGACGCCCACTATTAGCGGCGACACGTAACCCGCAAGTTACGTGTCGCCGCTATTGCTTTTATTTCTTGTAGTGGGTGGCGGAGGAGACAGTAACGGACGAAACTATATAATCATTTATTATTATAACAGGTCTTCCGCGCCGGTAAGCCGGAGGGTTAGAGCGGCAGATGGGAAATATGTGGCTGAGGTTGAATCTCAAGATCTCTAATTTTATTTTTAATCTCAACGGAACCTACCTCTCTCTCTCTCTCTCTCTCTCTCTCTCCTTATATATATATATATATATATATATATATATATATATATATATATATATATATATATATATATATATATATATATATATATATTATAAAACATACATCTTTTAGTCTTAATTACAACTTATAAAACAAGATATACAATGAAATACACCGTCTTAAAAAAAATGTCTTAAAAACAACTTATTTTGCATGAAATACAAGACTTCAATGCACTCTTCCAATCCCCTCACACATCGTCTGCCCTCTCCGGTCTATCTGAATATCAATCTCAATCACGCTCTCATACTATCACACATAAACCCGATTTCAAAATTTGAATCTCTCCCCATTTCAGAGATAAACCCTCTCTCTACCACCCACTCTATCTCTAGCACTGGAAAAACCCTTAAAATACCAACATTGGCACAACCACCTAACACCAACGAACCACCGGACCACCACGGCTCTGCAATCGTAACACCACGTCACCACCACTAACTCTATCCCTAGCCTCGCCTGGATTTGGAAACCCTAAACGGCGACTGCCACTGCCTCCCCTTCTCAATCTACGCATAATCACCTACCTCGCATGTCTTCATCTATCTCTAGCTCTCTCTCTATCTCTCTCTCTCTCTCTGTATTGCAGAAACAAGAGGCAAGCACTACATACCTACAAGCATTTGCTGAAATTTCAGGTTAATTTTACTGATTTTTAATGTTTTTTTTTGTTTTAATTGTCGATTATAAAGGTTTTTTTCTTCCTGGATTGCAGGTGGTTTCTACCAGCCGATGCCTCCTCTGTCGTCGTTCTCCAACATCACAAACCACCTCCATTGCTGCCACTAACCCATCAATCTAACTCTAAGTTGTGACTCTTAACAGCCACTATCTTTGAGGTTTGCCTCAATCCAAGGTTTGCATATAATCAAGGAATGCTTTTTCATTCTGACTTGCTTTTCAAACACACAAGTTCATATGGATGGCAGTTTTGGGTTAATGATTTTAATTCTAACCATGGTTTCTCTCTTTCTCTCACATATACACTCCGTGGATAGATATGGAACTGGATCTCTTCTCTCTCACTCTTTTTGTTGTGGAAACAAGAAGTAACAATTAAACATGTACTTTTTGTTTAATATTTTGTGTTTATTATGGTTCTTGATTTTGGTTTATTTTATGTCATCCAGATCAGATATAATTAACAACAACAACTCCCAATAGGTATATTTCGAGCTCTATTTCTTTATAATTATATTTTTTAAATAGAAAAAATACTAATATGGTGCAGAAAGACAAGCATATGATGTTGAAATGTATCAAAATGGGACAAAAAAAGCTTATGGATGTTGAAATGTATTAAGCTTTTCAGTAATTTTAAAAGATTCATATTTGTTGTTTGGAGCCTTGGGCTAAGCATTAAGTGCTTAATGACAAAAGTTGGCTTAATAGAGGAGTACGTTGGGCGTACAAGCCTGTACGCGCAACGTACAGCTGAGTACGCCTTGCTTACTCAGTCAGAATGGACTTCGCACCTTTGGGCCTCGGTTTGGGCCATTTCATGGACCTAGTTGCTTGGGGCCTTAGCGGGCCATCTGAAAGCTGGCTTTTTGGACTAAGGAAATTATTGGGCTTTAGGGTAAGCCCCATTGGAGGGGTTTGGGCCCATAAGTGGGCCATGGAAGATTAGTTAGTATTGGGCCTTTTTATGTTGTGGATTTGGGCCTTGGTCATGGATCAAATTAGGCCAGGGGTAAAATGACCGAATATTTGATATTGATTGGGTGTTATTTATACTGATACCTCGGGGAGTCGTCAGGACAGCAGCTAGGGATTTCTTTCTATGAGATTCAGCATTTGAGGTGAGTTTCCTCACTGGGTTTAGCGGTTCTAAGGCACCAATGCCAGCCCTTATTGATTATGTTAGGATGGTAGGAGTCTGTGTGACCCTGGCATGTGTTATGTGCTGCTATGCGAACCGGGCAGGGCTCAATGCCAGGCGAGGCCTGAGGACTGGAACATATGATATTTTTTATGATCTTTATATGTGTTAGTATGATTATGTGTTATTGATTGTATGTGTATAGCGGGCGAGGCCCAATGATAGGCGAGGCCTGAGAACAATAGATATGTATACCGAGCGGGGCTCGATGACGGGCGGGGCCTGATCCCGGGTGAGGCCCGATGTTGGGCGGGGGCCCAGTATGTGGTTTATTATGTTTGGTATGGGTTAGTATGGGGAACTCCCTAAGCTTTGTGCTTACGGTTTTCAGTTTATGTTTCAGGTACTCCCGGTTGCAAAGGGAAGATCTCGGGTTGACTACATCGCACATACCATTGGGATTTTGCATATGATACTTTACTCTGATTTTATGACATTTGATACGTTGGTTTGGTTTGAGATGTATGGATGACATTTGGATATACTACTTTATCTATTTTAAAAAATGAAATTTTTGGGACCATATTTTCGGGTGTTACAAGTTGGTATCAGAGCCTTGGTTTGAGGGATTCGGACAAACTCTCGGGTGTGTCTGAACTCAAACTGAGGATTTGGTAGGATTTTCAAATGAAAAAATATTTTATAAAAAGGACTTCTAAAAATAGATAACGGGTCTGGTGCATGGACCGAGCTCAAGCACATTTTCCCAAATTACCCAAACATGTTATTGATATGCTTTGATCTGTTAATCTGTGAACTGCATGCTAGTTGGGGCTAAGGATCTGCTCATTTTTGCATGATAGAATGCTAGGAGAGATGCCTTTGTATGCATGTTGTATGAGCTCTTAGGTTGCATGCTAGTACTGATCTGTCAGTGATAGGATGGCCTGATTAGGTTATGCTTGGTTCTGATACTTGACGCCCGAATGTTGCTTGCTTTGTGCTTTTAGGAGTTCTAACTGGCTTCAGCTAACTAGTAAACGAATATGTTAAGTTACATATTATGGGAACTAAATAATTTTAGAAGGTTAGGTTTTAACTCTATTGCGTAGCTCTTGTTTGAGTCCAACCGTTGTAGTGTGAGACCTCTTATTCGAAGAATTATCTAGTTTTAGTGATATGTAATGGTATTTGCGAGCTAGTTAGAGGAAGTTAGCGGGGGTTCCTTCTGCAGCTTATGGCAGTGAGTGGCGTGGAGTTTGCCCTAGGAAAACCTAGGATGAGATTTAGTGCTAGGACCCTTATCTGTGAGGGAAGGTTATATGGATTTAGAGCAACTTGGTTGAGTCAAAGAAATTCTTGAGGAAAGTACGGATAAATGTAGAAGGTATTATGGGCCCGTACTACTGGAAACAGAGGATCCGTACTCGATTCAAGGAGAGCTGCGATGAAATCAGGGAGCTTGTAGGGTTGTGATTCCTCGATATATTTCAATGTGTATTCTAATGGTTTTATGATATATTTTCAGTATGGTGGTATTGTGAGGCAGACCAGTGGGCAGTTCAGGTGTCGGGGAGGGTTCAGGCTCAGGATCTGGAGCTGGGCAGCTCGATGAGCAGATGATGGAGTTTCTCTCTTCAGAGATCACTCGTTGCATTCTCGATCAGACTCCTGTGATCTTCGGCTCGGTCAAGGATGGTATTCTGGAGGTTTTGGAGGAGCGTCTGAGCTCGTTTCGTTCTGAGATGATGGCTATAATAGGAGCTCGATCTTTGACATTCAGGGAGTTCCGGGCTTATGGAGCTCCATACTATCATGGGGAAAAGGACCCCATTGCGAGAAAGCGTTGGTTAGCAAATGTTGCTAACGCTTTCCGCACCAGTCGTTGTCCCGAGGGGGACAAGGTCAGGCTAGCCTCCTGCCTTTTGAAGGACATGACACGATACTGGTGGGAGGAGGTGGGTAATGTTGTGGGAGATGATGTTATTGATGGGATGACCTAGGATGATTTTTCGACTAGGTTCCGAGCGGAGTTTGAACCGATTATTGAGGTGCAGCAGTTGTCACGGGAGTTCTAGGATCTCCGCCAGACTACTGAGACGGTGGCTGGGATCACCACGATGTTCAGGGAGAGGGTGCTTCTGGTTCCAGAGTATGTGGCGGACGAGGAGATGAAGAAGGCCCGATATCATGAGACGCGGAGGAGCGACATTCGGCAGTTTGTGAGCCGATCCAGCTGCAAGACGTTGGAGGATATGATAGCTCGAGTCAGGGAGAGGGAGATCGACCTGGAGATGGAGAGGAAGAGGAAGCCATATGAGGTTCAGTCAGCGAGGGGTTCGGGAAAGAGGCCCAAGGTATCGGATTCTAGATCGAGGGGCCATCAAGGTCGTAGCCGTTGTGGAAAGTGAGGCAGGACGCACGAGGGTTCGTGCAGGAGTGGTAGTGGTGGTGGTTCTGTGTGACATCGCCAAATTTCTCAGCCAGAAAAGACCGATTTAGTTTATCCTTTTATATAAAAAAATCAGAGTAATCTTCCAAAAGATGTTGCGGAATTTGTCCCCAAAACAAAACATGATAAAAATTTATCAAAGTATTTCTTAAAGAAATATATTCTCATTATATATCAAAACCTCGGGATGTCATGTTCCGATACAGACCAAAAGCATAAACAGTACATTATAAGCCTTACAACAGTTATTTACATCTACTGGCCTATAATCCAAAAATCCCTCGTCATCATCCAACTATGCTCTGGGTCCACTACCTGTAATATAAAAAGCTGAGTGGGTCAGGCTTGGGAGCCTGGTAAGCATATAGGGTTTTCAACCCACAAATAATAATAAATTTATTAATTTCATCAACCAACAATAAATTTATTAATTTCATCAACCAACAATAACCCTGATTACCCGTTCCCATTATCCTCACTTTACGTCCCTAAACACCTATCATAAGGGACCTAGTCTAAGGATTTTCATCGGGGTGACAACACTGCTTTAGGGATTCCTCAGCAATTTATTTCAAATAAGGCAGCCATGAGGGGGATGGAGTACACCAGCGAACATATAGTTCACCAACACCTACAGGTTTCGAGCCGGCTAGCGTTCCACTGGACTGTCTAGAAAGGTCTGTGGTCGTCATCTATACTCCGCTAGATGACTACAACAACAACAACAACAACATTGAGGTCTCTCATCATTTTAACACACATTAACTATTTCATCTACCCATTTTTTACCCAACATATTTGTAGATAAAAATAAATATACAGTTTAAAACTTGTATAAAACATCTATTCAACACCCATCTCAAATAAGCAAACAATATAATTACACATAGCACGTATTTTATAGAAAATACTTCATATCTATGTGTAAGATGAAAGTGACTACACACTCACCTGATAAAATGGTGATTGGACAGCACTTCGTCCCTTAAAATAATCTTTTTCGATGAAACTGGGATGTTTTCTAAAAAAAACGGGCTTCACGCGGGCAAAGTTTCGTCTCGAAAAACTCTTTTTCTCGGGGTCTTTGGGCTCTTCGGGGCTTTCTTATGATGCTAGGAAGGTATTCTAGGCTTGGGGGTACTTAGTGTATCATAAAGGAAAGTAGAGGGTGAGAGAAGTGAAAATTGTAAACAAAAATTGGCTGGCTTCGATCGCTATTTATAGTGGCTGATGCCTCGAGTTACGCTGGGCGTAACTTCATAGTACGCGGGGCGTACTGCTTCTCCAACCACTACGCTGGGCGTACATCGAGTACGTTGGGCGTACTGTGATACGTGCCTCCGTATGTGTCAAATGTGCGAGCTACGTGTCGCATGCGAGGATAAGGGCGACGTGGCCAATCTCGGACCATGAACACGAGTACGCTGGGCGTACTCCGATTTTTCAAACTTCAAAAATTTGTAACTTTTGCATACGAATTCCGTTTTTGACATTCTTCATATCCACGCATAGGTGAGACCGTGCTCTACAACTTTCGTTTAGACTCCGTCGGCTAATTTTGACTTTATTTTTAAAGTTATATTTTTAACAGGCCGGGACAGAAAAGTCCGTTAAAAATTCATAACTTCTTCATCCGACGTCCGTTTTCGTCTGTCATTTTATCGTTGAACTATTATCAACAAGATCTTCGATTCTCGTTTAGGTTGTTTCGGCTAAAAATCACTCGATCTAAAATTTGAGTTTCGAGCTGCATACTGCTATGCCAAATCTTAGAAAATTCATAACTTCCTCATACGAAGTCAGATTTGGGCATTCTTTTTATGCACGCTCTTGGTTTAACAAACACTACGACTTTCATTTAGATCGCTAAGGCTAAAAAGCACTTTATCGTAAATTCACTTTTTACGTCACACAACGTCGTGTCGGTTTTGTCGCGAAACTTCGACATGTCATAACTTCTTCGTTATAACTCGGATTTCGGTATTCTTTATATCTCCGGAATTCTTGTTTCAACCACTATAAATTTCTTCATAGATATCGGGTTCATCTAATATTTATTTTCGACGCTTATTTTATTATCCTTAACTTATTAAATCATAATAATTAAGTATAAAACACATAATAATCAAATAATACATCTTATTATTTCAAAACAAATTACAAAGGTTGACCTAGACTATTACATCATCATTAATGCCTAGCCTAGAAACACGGGCGTTACATTTTGTCTGCTTCAAGTGCGGCCGGACTGGTCATTATAGCAGGGATTGTACTGCTACCACTATCCAGGGATCAAATTTGATTTGCTTTCATTGCAATCAAAGGGGCCACAAGAAGGCCCAATGTCTGAGTTTGGCTGCAGCAGGACCGGTGTCAGCACCCGCTCCTACAACTCTTCAAATCACTGATGGTCGTTAGGGCCGGGTAGATGCACCTGCGGCGAAGAGTAGGGCTTTCTAGTTGACGACAGAGGAAGTGCGTGCAGCTCGCGATGTTGTGACAAGTATATATCTTCTCCCTATCTCTTTAATTATATTGAATTGTCTGCTTATGTTTATATGTTTCATTTTAGTATCGCTCCTTGTGAGTGGTATCTCTGCTTTGGTATTATTTGATTCGGGGGCTACCCGATCGTTTGTATCACTTGCGCTTAGCAAGAGATTTGCTAGAGTTCCGGGGGATCTGGATCGTCCTCTTGATGCTGAGATTGCTAATGATAGTACGGTTAGGGTTGCGAGGGTTCATTAGGGTTGTACTCTCTAGTTGTTCAACGAGCAGTATCCGGTTGATATGGTTCCCATTCCTTTTCACGGGAACAAGGTCATCGTAGGCATGGATTGGTTAAGCCTTAATGGGGCGGTGATCGATTGCGAGCAACAATTAGTTTGGGTTGGGACCCCGGGTGGGGTAGAGTTGGTGACTTAGGGTGAGAGACCGCAGCGTGGGCTGGTTATATGTTCTGCAGCGAGGGTCAGACGTTATATTCATAGGGTTGCTCGGGTTTTGTCGCCTATGTCATGGATACCCAGGATAAGGGTAAGGCGACCGTGAATGATGTGCCGATTGTACAAGAGTATCCTGATGTGTTTCCAAAGGATTTGCCTGGGGTACCTCCAGAGAGGCAGGTGGAGTTCAAGATTGATTTGGTTCCGGGTGCGACTCCGATAGCCAAAACACCGTATCGATTGGCTCCTCCAGAAATGCAGGAGTTATCTACACAGCTGCAGGAGCTGTTAGACAAAGGATTTATCAGGCCGAGCAGTTCGCCTTGGGGAGCACCAATTCTGTTTGTAAAGAAGAAGGACGTGTCTCACCATATGTGTATCGACTACCGGGAGTTGAATAAGGTAACGATGAAGTACCGTTATCCACTCCCGATGATTGATGATCTTTTTGACTACCTTCAGGGTGAATCTTGGTTTTCCAAGATCGATTTGCGATCGGGTTATCATCAGATGCAGGTCAGGGATGAGGATGTGCAGAAGACAGCTTTCCGGACTCGATATGGCCATTATGAGTTCGTGGTGATGCCTTTTGGGCTCACCAATGCTCCAGCCGCGTTCATGGATCTCATGAACCACGTGTGCAGATTGATGCTGGATCGGTCTGTGATAGTATTTATTGATGATATTTTGTTTATTCAAAGACTCGGGAGCAGCATGAGGAGCACTTGAGGGAAGTGCTGGAGACCCTAAGGAGGGAGAGACTTTTCGCAAAGTTCTCCAAGTGCGAGTTCTGGTTGCAGGAGGTGCAGTTTTTGGGGCATCTTGTCAACCAGAAGGGTATTCTCGTTGATCCGGCCAAGATTGAGGCTGTGATGTAGTGGGAGGTTCCGAAGTCTCCATCTGAGATTCAGAGTTTTCTTGGTCTGGCTGGTTATTATCGGAGATTCATCCAGGATTTCTCCAAGATCGTTGTTCCATTGACCCGACTGAGCAACAAGTCGGTGACCTTCCATTGGGGGCCTGAGCAGCAGGCAGCTTTCGAGACTCTTCGCCAGCGGTTGTGCGAGGCTCTGATTCTAACATTGCCTGAGGGTGTGGATGATTTTGTGGTTTATTGTGATGCGTCGATATCCGGTCTAGGGGTAGTTTTGATGCAGCAAGGTCGTCTGATAGCCTACGCTTCGAGGCAGTTGAAGCCTAATGAGGCGAATTATCCGATGCATGAGTTGGAGTTGGGGGTTGTGGTTTTCGCCCTCGAGATTTGGCGTCATTACCTCAATGGGGTTCATTGTACTATTTACACGGACCACAAGAGCTTGAGGTATCTTATGGATCAGCTGAATATGAACATGAGGCAGCGTCGTTGATTAGATGTGGTGAAGGATTATGATTGTGAGATCCTTTATCACCCGGGGAAGGCCAATGTGGTGGCCAATTCTCTCAGCCGCAAGGCGGTCACGGCTCCAATCAGAGACCTATGTTTGAGGATGACCGTGGTTACTCCGTTACTGGAGCGGATTCTTGAGGCACAGGTTGAGGCTATGAAGGAAGAGCATCGGAAGAGCGAGCGTATTGTGGGTCAGGTGGCTTCCATCGATTATGATAGTCGGGGATTGTTAACCCTACATCGGTGGGTTTGGGTTCCTTATTGGGGCGGTGTGAACCAGGTTCTTATGGAGCAGACCCACAAGTCGAGGTTCTCCATCCATCCCGGGGTGACGAAGATGTATAGCGATCTTCGTCCAGATTATTGGTGGCCCTACATGAAGCGGGATGTAGCATGGTATGTAGAGCGGTGCTTGACCTGCAGAAAGGTCAAGGTCGAGCATCAGCGACCTCACGGAAAGTTGCATCCGTTGGAGATTCTCGTATGAAAATGGGAAGACATCACTATGGATTTTAACACGAAGCTTCCCAAGACTACGCGCGAAATGGATTTGATAGGGGTCCTTATGGATCGATTGACCAAGAGAGCGCATTTCATTCCGATTCATGAGAGCATATCCGCAGAGAGGTTGGCCAAGATTTATATCAGGGAGGTGGTGGCACATCATGGGGTGCCGGTATTGGTGGTTTTCATACAGGGATGTTCGTTTTACTTCCAGGTTTTGGAAGCGGTTTCATGATGAGTTGGGCACTCGTCTCCTTTTTAGCACAGCATTCATCCGCAGATCGATGGCCAGAGCGAGTGGACTATTCAGACTCTTGAGAATATGCTGCATGCGTGCATGTTGGATTTTGGTGGGAGTTGGGATACGTATCTTCCGTTAGAGGAATTTTCGTATAACAACAGTTATCATGCTAGCATTGATCGACCTCCTTTTGAGATGCTCTACGGGAGGAAATGCAGGACCCCGATTTGTTCGGATCCTTCGGAAGTCTGGCCAGCCTCGCACCTCGGTCCGGACCGACCAAACTCGCTCCTGACTCCGGACTTCGCTTGACTTCGGAACTCGCCCAGTACCTCCGGAACCTTGAAGAGTGGCTCCGGAACTTCCCTCAGCCCTTCGGACCCTCGCAGGAGCCATGCTACACTCCAGATTTTTTTGGCATTTTCGGAGTTTTTCATCATTTTAAGGCATTTTGGCGTCGGAAATCACACCAAACTCGTGATTTTCATATCTTAAACCCCTTAGACCCTCATTTTATGCCAAAATTAATTATTTGAAATGTAATTATATAAAATAATACCCAAAGTTTTATGAAGGGATTCTAAGAGGATAAGGAGTTGACATGATGTAAATTCTTCATTTCCCATGCAAATTCCAGTAATCTATGCATTAACCCTTAGTGATAGACATTACCCACCAGTACTCCAAGCAAATGTCAAATGACTCCTTATCTTCCCTTATTGAAAACGTGAACTACTCTCTCTCTCTTCTCATATCCATATACAACAAACTCCTAAGAACACTCTCATTTTCTCTCAAATACTCCTCCCAAGAGCAAAGTTAAGGATCTTGCTGGAAGCAAAATTCTCAAATCTTCCCTGGAGTTTTCTAAAGTAAGTTCTCCACGCATCTAAGATTTTATATAATCTTCAAGATGAATCCATATTATTTTACTTATAATAATATGTGATAATCAACCTTAGGACAACATTCTTCCAAGAGGAGTTCCTCATCTCAGCCAAAAGTTTAAGCTTGAGATCTTCACTCCATAACTCCAAACAACTCCTCAACCAACTCAAGGTGAGCTTCATACCCCACCTTTTTCAATATTTTAATGTTTTTGGGGGAGAGTATAAGTCAAATCTTGCCTAAATACTTGAATAATTGCATGTATACGTATGTTTGTATGTGTGTGTGAAATATTATTAAATTATTATTTTAGTAATATCCTCATGAACATAAGATTTCACAACTTCATAAAGAACAGATGATACTTTTTGTACAAAAGAGCCTCCCAACTATTGGGTGTGTCGAACTTAACCCCTTTATCTATGCTTTCATGTCTAGAGATAAAAGTTATAAAAAGGGACCTTGATAAGTTGACACTATCTCTAGTAATTTTAGAAAATGGGAACTTTGTGACTATTTGAAAACTATCAGGGAGTATTTTATAAATATTCAATATAAAATTTTGCGTCAAGAAAATACACAAATAGAGCCTTTATGACAGAAATATTTGCATGTCATAAACTGTTGTCGTAAAACCTCCAAGAACATAAGTAATGTTCTATATGTCATAAAACAGAAAATGCATGTCATAAACGGCAGTTATAAATTTATACAAATTATAACTTGACACTTTTTCTCTTGACTAAAATGACTTATTTTTCAATAAACGAAAAGGAACAAACACGAGCACCCAGTTAACAAACACAATCAACGATATGGAACGAGAACGATATTTCTATTCAATGAGTACGAATTTCATTATTTATCTAAAAAATAATGGATCTCTAACGATTGCTCAAAAGGTTGTTAATATTCTAGTCAGACAAATCTCAAAAGTACCTAAATATAAAAATATTAGTGTACGTCTAAAGTCCTGTAAGGAGTTATAGCCAGAGTCTCCTGGAGGGGGAGCGGGAATTTGTGTATAGATCTATACGGGGTTGACAACCCGCACCTTCGATGTTCGCTACAGCTAGACAGGCCAGTCTAGGGTGACAAATGTCTTTATCAAATCGAGGGCGCCTGAGAAATGCCAAAACAAGCTTCCGTCATGATTAGTATCGTTGTAACGACTCACTAGAACATGTTATATTAACTAGAAATTTATGTAAGGAAAACCTCATAAATAAATTTTGGCACGTTGTGTTGACTGTCCTACACGTGATAGGTGATGGTCCGCATTTGTTGTGTTGACTGTCCTTGTTCATTGCGTAGAATGTCCACAATCGCCATGTTGATTTCTTTCACCTAACAAGTATTAGAGTCTTATACTGCTATTTTTACAAATTAAAAAGCGTAGGACTCTATGGAAAACGTTTGTAAACGATTTTGAAAAGATAAACTAACCCACACATATAAACAGTTGGTAATAGAAGTTACGATTATTTTATAGCAGAAAATATAGGATTTTTTGGAGAAAACGATTTTCTACGATGCCGATAACGATAAACTAGAACGCACACCCAATTTTACTCGATAAGAAGAACAAGATTTTCAACCATATTCCCTTTTTGAAAATAAGGGATTTTCTGGAAACGGTTGACTATTACTATTCAAAAGAACTACTCTCGAACACAGCTCGCCTTTATAAATTTCACTAATTTTCAAAATCATTCCTTATAAGGATGAACAAAAGTAACGACATGCACACATATATCCATGATTTTCAAAGCAAGGCTTCAAACGATTTCATAGAAAATATCGGATTTTCTGAAAGTACAATAAGAACGATTCTAAACAAGTGTAAACGATTTTATACAAAAATGCTTATGAACTCACCAACTTTTTAGTTGATGCTTTTCAAAACGACTTGTATTCTCAGGGATCTAGTAAGCAGGTAACAAGGGACGCGGATGCAAGACTATTTAGCTGTAGTTTGGAATTTTCTACTTATGTTTTTTTTGTGTAACTCGAAGCACAAATACAATATGTAAACAATGTAAGTTTGTTATCTCAATGTATGCTGTTTGGATTGCTCTGTTTCATTTATATTCAATTGTTATGATACTGCACAATGAAGTCACCCGTCTCCGGACGTTTCCGTCGTCTGGTCCGGGGGTGTTACAGATTGGTATCAGAGCATTGTTTATAGTGAACTGGTATATCTAGCCATACAAGATATACAACTATAAATACAATGGGACTAAAACACACTCTGTCTAAAAGTATACTAAAAAAAAGTCAAGTATCTTATAAAAGTATACATATCTACTAACACAGTATCATAACGAGAAGAAAACAAAAGTAACTACAGGTTGAACACTACAGTCAAACCTGGGCAGTTATGTAATCATATATGCGATAAATATAGCCTGATCAACTATATTTATTTGAGATATGACCAACATGTGCTTGGGAGTGATGGTGGTGTTGCAACAAACATAAAACCTACCAACTATGAGCACAAGAGAATACTAGAATCGAACATCAAGTTTAAAATACTATAGTAGTATTTTAGGATACTATAAACCCCTCCCATACCTAAACTTTCCCCGTATACCTCGTACCTCGATGCTCGCACAAACAGCGTAGTTGAAATTCCTCGCCAAGACTTCTACTACCCTTTCACGATGATTAGTGAATGGGGCAAAGAGAGACCAAAAGAAGTCCATGAGGAAAAACCCAGAAGTGGATCCTAAGGAATACCAAGAGATGAATTGTGAAAGGAAGGATTTCGACTAAGGACCAAACAATGATGAAAGCGCCAAGGGAACTCATAGCAAGCTTATCCCTATTGGCAGAGGACCCTTTCACCTTTCTCTTCCCAGATACATAAACGCCCCATATAGGTACTCCTGGAATAGACATACCTAGAAACAAAACGAGACCCATGCAAAAACAAGTTGAGAAATTGACTCCTATCCAATTTAGGGCGCACCTTCACAAAAGACACCCCGATCCACGATCGACGTGCACCGAACTCCGATAGCCAACACCTTCACAAATCAAGCACCACCTCCGTTTGGGCCACAAGTAACCCGAATTGACTCCAGGTTTCCAACTCTCTGTCTTGAAGTAATGGAAACCATAGACAAGGCCCAACATACGACAATGTAAATCCGATCCCCCACAAGTAAGAAGAACACCATTCTAAATGCTTTACGAAACCCACAAGTAGGACCAGAAAACTATGCAGACCATCTACAATCTTGAAAGAGGAAATGGTCATTTGGAGACCACAACTCATAGCAATCAAGGCTAGGACAGGCTTAGCAGCGTAAGGAACACAAAAAGGGCACCCATAGTATAAGTGAAATGGCCAAGCACTTTGTGCGCCAAAAGAGGATCACCTCACTACTCGCCTTAGGTTCATAATGCCTTAAATCGCAACCAGTAGTAAACCAGGAGGAGCACGCCCTCCAAGAATCCATACAACCAAGTCCGTTAACTATATTGCTAGCTATGTGCTATTTTGACGGACCTAACATCATGCAATATATGTTTCCAATCAATACCATAACTTCATCATGGGGATGTAGGTTGACACAATTAACATCAGTACGTTAAGATTATACGAGTAAACTCACTTGAAATCAACTACAGGTACTTACGAGCTCACTTTTCATGTGCAACAGAGTCATGTCTTCCCATGAAGATAACCAGTACCCCGACGGTGCACCGGTCCTACGAATAGACTCCGCCACTTTCCAAGCCACCGTTACAGCTGTCGTAGCAGCCGCCATGGCATACTTCAATGCCAACAACACGAACGAAAATGGAAGCAGTATCAATAAATTCAACCGTAACAATAACCAGGGAAACCAAAGAAGGACAAATCGCCAGTGCACCCTAAAACCTAAACCTAAGCTCAAGAAACGAAAGTTCAGAAATGAAAAGGGAGGCAGTTCGACTCAGAGGCTTACTAAAATACAATAAGCAGGATCAGTCCCCACCCCTACTAACCCTACTCCTCCCACGTCGAGACAATCATACCTTGGGAATAATCTACCCTGCAACAAGTGCAAATACCATTATTGGGGAGCGTGCCAGACATTTTGTTGCAAAAGGTGCAACAAGATGGGGGCACACCTCCCGCTACTGTAGGGCCCCGGCCCCATGCGTCACTCCAACCCTCAACCCAGAAGTAGGTCCCGTTTGTCGCAAGTGCGGTGCAACAGGACATTTCAAGAGAGAATGTCCAACAGAGATGACTAATGAAGGAGTCGACAACTAGACAGGAAGAGGCGACAAGGAACCTACCGCAGTTTTTGGTACGTTCCACGATAAACTTTAGGCATCGAATTATCAAAAAAAGTTTTTGTCAATATATATATATATATATATATATATATATATATATATATATATATATATATATATATTATCCAAAAACTATTTTCTTGTTAGAGAAAATCCTGTAAATCACGGGAAGCTAGGGATCCTTACAAATGGACCATGATGGTTCCATATGAGCGATAGTATCATATGTAGTTAGGATTCCACCAACTAAGAGCGTGCGATTCCGCCTTATTTTCTGTCCCTGGGCTGAATAGCGATTAGGACAGAACCCCGCAACCAACCATCTCTAAAAATCCTAAGTATGTACGGTTAGGTTACATCCATCTATAGTGAAGAACCTGGCAGAATTCGGATTACGAATTCCCTTGCCTTATAACAGCACCCTCGTGTCGCCAGAACACCTAACAAGCAGAAACAAGATAGACCCAATGGTAACGACGAAAACGAAACTAGCAACGATAAGAACATGAACGCTAGAACACCTAACAAGCAGAAATGAGATAGACCCAATGGTAACAACGAAAACAAAACTAGCAACAATAAGATCATGAACATAGAACACCCTGTCAACCAATACTCCTCAAATCGACGTAAAAACAAGGAGTCCAATGTCATCAATTGGCACGGACAGACTTGATCCTCACCTTACAACCTTCGAGCTCTGTAGATGGACTTTCGTCTTACTCAATCAGATAGCTAAACTCTTTCAGCCAGTAACGACTAATCCCTAGCAACCAGACACCTAAGTCCTGGTGTAAGAAATCCCGCACTTTTCCCTAGCCCTAATAAAGAGGGAAAATCAAGAAGCAAAAAGCATCAGGGAAATCCGAAAGGCTTCCGACCTTTCTTCAAAGATTCCCAAGGATCCCTTCGGAAACCTCAACCAGGCGGTAAACAGAAATAGAATCACACCGACTCCTGGAGCCATCCCAATAACCAAATACCCGATACCACTTAGCATGGTTACAAGAACATATAGTGTCTGATCGCGAGATCGGCATAATAGATAAAGGAAACATCAGACCCAGTCCCTAACCGCAGGAAGCACCTATCTAGCTCATAAGAAAGAAAGACGAAACTACCATAGGCACCACCGACTACGAATAAGCCAAACAAACCCATCCTAAAGGATCGATACCCCCTACCCCGAATCGGAGTCATGTTCAACCAACAGCAAGGAACTGGCAGAGGCCGACCTACCATTAGCTCGGAAAACTATAGGAAGAAAACTCCCAAGATGATCTAAGACTCATAAGGTCAACTACATCACACACAAACTCAACCTTGGTGACCATAGTACCAACTCTTAGGGCCCAGAAGACTCTACTTCTAGGACACCAGGATCCCGATCCCTAGAAGACCATTCAAAAGGCCTCGCCAAGAAAGGGCCTGATAACCCATAGTCTCTGATTAACCAAAGGACCCAGGTTCGGACATTTCTCCTTCCATGTGCTCAACACTCATAAGTGTCAGACCACTGAAGCTCTAGAAATCCCACCTGTCAAGATCAATGTAAAAAAGAACCCACACCCCAAAGAGAAGCATGTGTAATAGACATTGATAGAGTTTGGGATACCCACCTGCCTCTAATCGAGTACTCATGTAACAGCAACTACCACTCGAGCATAGGCGTTGCACCCTTCGAGGCCACGCGTGGCCAAAATTACAGATCATCCTCTGTTAGGACTGAGGTGGGAGATACCCAGCCGGCAAGATGACAAACTCCCAATAGCATACTCACTAGACCTGAGATTATTCGAGAAACCACGGAAAGGATAGTCCAAACCCGAACACGACCCCAACCATCGTAGCGCCGACAAAAGAGCTATGCAAATAGCAGATTTAAAACCCTGGAATCCCAAGTAGGGGATCAGGGTATCACTAAGGATCTTCCCTCGAGGAAGGATGACACGATTTAAAAGGAAAGGTAAACTAAATCCCCGATGCATCAGACCATTAGAAATCCTTGCACGAATCGGCCCGACAGGCTTCGAACTCCAACTACCCTCCAAGCTTAGTGACGTACATCTGTATTCCATGTGTCGAACCTAGGGAGTGTTTATCGGACAAAACCCTCCCAGTCCCATTAAACAAGACTAAAGTTAACTAGAACCCCCTAATCATTTATTAACCTATCAACACAATGAACGGAAAGGTTAAGTACACAAAACAAAGCCGCATCCCGATTGTGAAGGTTCGAGAGAACGCCAGACGCGAGCCAGAATTCACTTGGGAACGCGAAGACCAGATAAATCAAAACTACCTTCACCTGTATTCATGACCCTATCTTTCGAAAGAATTTCGGGACGAAATTCCCTCTAACGGGGGGATGATGTCACAACTAGCATTTTGGCTAGGAAATTCTGTCCTCATGAAAGCAATAACTATTGTGAGACTCGTGCTAACACATTTAAGTGTACAATATGAGTTTCTAATGAGCCATGCAGTGTTAGAATGCAAATCTCTCCCAGAATATGAAATTTCTCCTAAATCTCTCCTAGTATGTGAAATCTCTCCCAAATCTCTCCAAGTATGTAAAATCTCTCCCAAATCTCTCTATGTACCTTCCTCAGTCGAAAAAAGCCTAAATCTGAAGGAGAAAACCCAAAAGGACCCTCTTGGTCTGGAACCCTCTTGGTTCTGAACCTCTTATCCGGAACCCTCTTGGTCCTGAACCTCTCGTCCGGAACCCACTTGGTCCTGAACCTCTTGTCCGGAACCCTCTTGGTCCTGAACCTCTTGTCCGGAACCCTCTTGGTCCGGAATGCCTTCTAAGCAACCGAGAGGAGTCGCATCTTCGGAACACCTTCACTCCGGAAGGCTTCGCTCCGGAATCACCAAGTTCGGATCCTTCGGAAGTCTGGCCAGCCTCGCACCTCGGTCCGGACCGACCAAACTCGCTCCTGACTCCGGACTTCGATTGACTTCGGAACTCGCCCAGTACCTCTAGAACCTTGAAGAGTGGCTCCGGAACTTCCCTCAGCCCTTCGGACCCTCGCAGGAGCCATGCTACACTCCGGATTTTTTTGGCATTTTCGGAGTTTTTCATTATTTTAAGGCATTTTGGCGTCGGAAATCACACCAAACTCGTGATTTTCATATCTTAAACACGTTAGACCCTCATTTTATGCCAAAATTAATTATTTTAAATGTAATTATATAAAATAATACCCAAGGTTTTATGAAGGGGTTCTAAGAGGATAAGGAGTTGACTTGATGTAAATTCCTCATTTCCCATGCAAATCCCAGTAATCTATGCATTAACCCTTAGTGATAGACATTACCCACCAGTACTCCAAGCAAATGTCAAATCACTCCTTATCTTCCCTTATTGAAAACGTAAACTACTCTCTCTCTCTCTCTCTATCTCTCTCTCTTCTCATATCCATATTCAGCAAACTCCTAAGAACACTCTCATTTTCTCTCAAATACTCCTCCCAAGAGCAAAGTTAAGGATCTTGCTGGAAGCAAAATTCTCAAATCTTCCCTTGAGTTTTCTAAAGTAAGTTCTCCACGCATCTAAGATTTTATATAATCTTCAAGATGAATCCATATTATTTTACTTATAATAATATGTGATAATCAACCTTAGGACAACATTCTTCCCAGAGGAGTTCCTCATCTCAGCCAAAAGTTTAAGCTTGAGATCTTCACTCCATAACTCCAAACAACTCCTCAACCAACTCAAGGTGAGCTTCATACCCCACCTTTTTCAATATTTTAATGTTTTTGGGGGAGAGTATAAGTCAAATCTTGCCTAAATACTTGAATAATTGCATGTATACGTATGTTTGTATGTGTGTGTGAAATATTATTAAATTATTATTTTAGTAATATCCTCATGAACATAAGATTTCACAACTTCATAAAGAACAGATGATACTTTGTGTACAAAAGAGCCTCCCAACTATTGGGTGTGTCGAACTTAACCCCTTTATCTATGCTTTCATGTCTAGAGATAAAAGTTATAAAAAGGGACCTTGATAAGTTGACACTATCTCTAGTAATTTTCGAAAATGGGAACTTTGTGACTATTTGAAAACTATCAGGGAGTATTTTATAAATATTCAATATAAAATTTTGCGTCAAGAAAATACACAAATAGAGCCTTTATGACAGAAATATTTGCATGTCATAAACTGTTGTCGTAAAACCTCCAAGAACATAAGTAATGTTCTATATGTCATAAAACAGAAAATGCGTGTCATAAACGGCAGTTATAAATTTATACAAATTATAACTTGACACTTTTTCTCTTGACTAAAATGACTTATTTTTCAATAAACGAAAAGGAACAAACACGAGCACCCAGTTAACAAACACAATCAACGATATGGAACGAGAACGATATTTCTATTCAATGAGTACGAATTTCATTATTTATCTAAAAAATAATGGATCTCTAACGATTGCTCAAAAGGTTGTTAATATTCTAGTCAGACAAATCTCAAAAGTACCTAAATATAAAAATATTAGTGTACGTCTAAAGTCCTGTAAGGAGTTATAGCCAGAGTCTCCTGGAGGGGGAGCGGGAATTTGTGTATAGATCTATACGGGGTTGACAACCCGCACCTTCGATGTTCGCTACAGCTAGACAGGCCAGTCTAGGGTGACAAATGTCTTTATCAAACCGAGGGCGCCTGAGAAATGCCAAAACAAGCTTCCGTCATGATTAGTATCGTTGTAACGACTCACTAGAACATGTTATATTAACTAGAAATTTATGTAAGGAAAACCTCATAAATAAATTTTGGCACGTTGTGTTGACTGTCCTACACGTGATAGGTGATGGTCCGCATTTGTTGTGTTGACTGTCCTTGTTCATGTTTAGAATGTCCACAATCGCCATGTTGATTTCTTTCACCTAACAAGTATTAGAGTCTTATACTGCTATTTTTACAAATTAAAAAGCGTAGGACTCTATGGAAAACGTTTGTAAACGATTTTGAAAAGATAAACTAACCCACACATATAAACAGTTGGTAATAGAAGTTACGATTATTTTATAGCAGAAAATATAGGATTTTTTGGAGAAAACGATTTTCTACGATGCCGATAACGATAAACTAGAACGCACACCCAATTTTACTCGATAAGAAGAACAAGATTTTCAACCATATTCCCTTTTTGAAAATAAGGGATTTTCTGGAAACGGTTGACTATTACTATTCAAAAGAACTACTCTCGAACACAGCTCGCCTTTATAAATTTCACTAATTTTCAAAATCATTCCTTATAAGGATGAACAAAAGTAACGACATGCACACATATATCCATGATTTTCAAAGCAAGGCTTCAAACGATTTCATAGAAAATATCGGATTTTCTGAAAGTACAATAAGAACGATTCTAAACAAGTGTAAACGATTTTATACAAAAATGCTTATGAACTCACCAACTTTTTAGTTGATGCTTTTCAAAACGACTTGTATTCTCAGGGATCTAGTAAGCAGGTAACAAGGGACGCGGATGCAAGACTATTTAGCTGTAGTTTGGAATTTTCTACTTATGTTTTTTTTGTGTAACTCGAAGCACAAATACAATATGTAAACAATGTAAGTTTGTTATCTCAATGTATGCTGTTTGGATTGCTCTGTTTCATTTATATTCAATTGTTATGATACTGCACAATGAATTCACCTGTCTCCGGACGTTTCCGCCGTCTGGTCCGGGGGTGTGACATTCCAGCCGAGCTCAGTATGATTCATAGTACATTTCATGTCTCTCAGCTGCGGAAGTGTTTAGTGGATGATTCTGCAGTTGTACCATTGGAGGATATTCAGGTGGATGACTGCCTGAATTATACCGAGAGATCGGTGGCAATTTGGATCGGAAGACGAAAACCTTGAGTAACAAGGTTGTAGAGCTAGTGAAGGTGTAGTGGCAGCACCGCAAGGGGTTGGAGTGGACTTGGGAGCCCCAGGAGGAGATGAGAGAGCACTATCCAGAGTTGTTCAGGGAAGCGGACTGTAAGGACGAAGTCTGATTCAAGTGGGGGAGAATTGTAACACTTGAATCTCGGTAAGTTTCTATTTTGACCTTTCAATATTAAATGTGTCCCATTTTGACCCTTAAGTTGTACGTGCGGCGTATAACAAGGTACACTTAGCGTATAAGCAGTGAAGCGAGTACGCAGGGCGTACCAAGTGGTACACTTAGCGTATTCATGCGAGGGTATTGAGTGGGAATCTGAAGGTGTACGCGGGGCGTACAGAAGTGTACGTGGGGCATACGTTAAAACCTTGAAACCCTCATTTTATTAGCCTCCTTGTCCTCCTTACCCTACACTCAAACCCTAATTCCATACTTGTGTGTTTTTGAGCTTAGAAGGTCATTTTGTGGTGCATTTGGTGCTTTGAAGGAAGGTGGTCATCATTGAAGCTTCATTAATGGAGTGAAGGCTTATAGATCCAGAACCCCATCATCTTTTGGCACTCATTTGAGGTTTAAAGTCTTGAACTTGATGCTTCTTAGCTTAGATCTCTTTTGGTTTGGGTTTATGGACCCTTTTGGTCCCATTGATGAGATCTTATGAGTTCATATCATTTCTGAAGCTTAGAGTTGCCATTCTTGGTGTTATTTTGGTCCTTGGGTCATAAAGTTGCCATTTTTTGAGGCTTAGATCGATCCATGCATGAGTTAGGGCCATTTTCATGAAAGTAGAATGTTATATTTGGAGTTTGGAATCATTTGTGCATGCAAAGTCACCAAGTCAGTGACTTTATGGGTCTAGACATTGATTAGGACTCAGATCTGTGGTTTGGACCTTTGGGCTAAGCATTAAGTGCTTAATGGAAAATTTTGGCTTAATAGAGGAGTACGCCGGGCGTACAAGCCATCAAGCGTGTACGCGCAGCGTACAACTGAGTACGCCATGCGTACTCAGTCAGAATGGACTTCGCACCTTTGGGCCATTTCATGGACGTAGTTGTTGTGGGCCTTAGTGGGCCATCTGAAAGCTGGCTTTTTGGACTAAGGAAATTATTGGGCTTTAGGGTAAGGCCCATTGGAGGGGTTTGGGCCCAATTTGGAAAATTCGGCGATAAGTGGGCCACAAGTGGGCCTTAGAAGATTAGTTAGTATCTGGCCTTTTTATCTTGTGGATTTGGGCCTTGGTCATGGATCAAATTAGGCCAGGGGTAAAATGGTCATTTTACCCCAAGTATGGAATTTTGGATATTGATTGGGTGCTATTTACTGATAGCTCGGGGAGTCGTCAGGACAGCAGCTAGGGGTTTCTTTCTGTGAGATTCAGCATTTGAGGTGAGTTTCCTCACTGGGTTTAGCGGGTCTAAGGCACCAATGTCGACCCTTATTGATTATGTTAGGATGCTAGGAGTCTGCGTGACCCTGGCATGTGTTATGTGTGCTATGCGAACTGGGCGAGGCTCGATGCCAAGCGAGGCCTGAGGACTGGAACATATGATATTGTTTATGATCTCTATATGTGTTAGTATGATTATTTAATATTGATTGTATGTAGATAGTAGGCGAGGCCCAGTGACAGGCGAGGCCTGAGAACAACAGATTTGTATACCGAGCGGAGCTCGATGCCGGGAGGGGCCTGATGTCGGTCCGGGGACCAGTATGTGGTTTATTATGTTTGGTAGGAGGTAGTATGGGGAACTCACTAAGCTTTGTGCTTACGGTTTTCAGTTTATGTTTCAGGTATACCCGGTTGCAAAAGGAAAAGCTCGGGTTGACTGCATCGCACACAACATTAGGATTCCGCATATGATACTTTGCTATGATTTTATGACATTTGATACATTGGTTTTGTTTGAGATGTAAGGATGATATTTGGAAATACTATTTTATCTATTTTAAAAATGAAAATTTTGGGACCATATTTTGGGGTGTTACATTGTTACCTATATGAATATCAATTTCAAACACTCTCTCATATTGTCACACATAAACCCGATTTCAAAATTTGAATCTCTCCCCAGAAATAAACGCTCTCTCTGTAACCCACTATATCTCTAGTTCCGGAAAAACCCTTAAAATACAAACATTGGCACCATCGCCTAACACCAACAAACCACCGGACCACCAGGGCTCTACAACCGTACCACCACTTCACCAACAAAATCTTTATCCCTAGGCTCGCCTGGATCTGGAAACCCTAAACAACGACCGTCGCTGCCTCCCCTGCTCGATGTACACATACTCACCTGCTTCGCATGTCTTCATATAGCTCAAGATTTCTCTCTCTCTCTCCCTCTCTCTCTCTCTGTGTGTGTGTGTCTATATATATATATATATATATATATATATATATATATATTGCAGAAACAAGAGGCAAGCACTACATACTTACAAGTATTTGCCGAAATTTCAGGTTAATTTTAGCGATTTTTAATGTTTTTTTTCGTTTTATTGGTCGATTTCAAAGGTTTTTTTTCTTCCTGATGGATTGCAGGATTGCAAGTGGTTTCTACCAGCGGATGCCGCCTCTGTCGTTGCTCTCCGGCATCACAACCCACCTCCATTGCTGCCACTAACCCATCCATCTCATCCTAAATTGTGACTCTTAACAGCCACCGTCTTTGAGGTCTGCCTCAATCCAAGGTTTGTATATAATTAGGTATGCTTTTTCATTATGACTTGCTTTTCAAACACACAAGTTCATATGGATGGATGTTTTGGGTTAATTATTTTTGATTTGACCATAGTTTCTCTCTTTCTCTCACATATACACTTCATGGATAGATATGGAACCGAATCTCCTCTCTCTTGTTGGGAATATTAGGGTTTGTGGTGAAGATCTGGATACCGACTTGGATCGTGATATCACTTTCGGAACTGATATTTCTACCTTATGCCTGGGTTACAAGAAATTCAGCCTAGGATAATCCAAGTGGACACTTACGATTCCAAGCACAGAAATCGTAAGCCAAATGCTAGAGGATTATGTGAAAGTATGATGAAAAACGAGAGCTTAAGATCGTAACCCTCTTCTGAAAAGAAGAGTCGTTTATATAATAAACGATATTAGGGTTTTTTTTAGGTTGGGTCGTCATTAGTTGCTTTGGAAGCAAGTAATGTTAATCCGGATTTAATGAGGATTTAGGGTTACCAAAACTAACGAGTTTCGTTACTTTTACCATAAACACCCCAGCCAGGGGCTCTACCCCTTTGGAAACCCGCCAAAGGGGCGCTGCCCCTTTGGAAACCCTGGACTCGGGGGCGCTGCCCCCGGACCCCCGACTAGTCGTCCAACCGACTTCTAATTCGATCTTATACATGCGTGCACTCCGCACAACCCCGTACATATAATAGAATACAAATTATGAAGCCCCTTAGCTCACATGTTAGTTCCAGTTACTTAAAATAACATGGTGACATAAAATCACCAACATCTCTCACTCTTTCTGCTGTAGAAACGAGTAGTAACAATGAAACATGTACTTCTTGTTTAATATTTTGTGTTTATTATGGTTCTTGATTTTGGTTTATTTTATGATATCTAGGTTCAGACATAATTAACAACAACAACTCACAATAGGTATATTTGGAGTTCTATTTCTTTGTAAATATATTTTTAAAATAGAACAAATTCTAATATGGTGCAGAAAGACAAGCACATGTTATTGAAACTTATCAAAATGGGACAAAAAAAGCTTATGGATGTTGAAATGTATTATGCTTTTCGGTAATTTTATAAGATTCCATAATTTTTGTATTTTTTTTTAACTTTCAATATCTTATATGCAAACCAAAACTCTAGATTTTATTGTAATATGGCTTGATGATTTATTTCTGTTCTGTAGGACCATAAACTATCATGAATAGTTAATGTCCCGTGGCTTGATGATTTATGCACCGCCGCTTCATCCTTACAACCGATGATGATTCCTCGAATATCCAAAGTCATATCAATGAAGCAATGTAAGGTTTCTTTATTGTTTTCGATTTTGGTTTTTCATTTAGAACTGATTGTTTATTAAACCCACAAAACTACAGGTGGGTTGATATGAATCTGTGTTTGAAGGTCAAATATGGATTGATTTTGGTTCCGGGTTGTGTTTTGGTGTTTGCTCCAATTTTGTTTGAATATCAGATATTGGTTTGGGATTTGCAGCTCAGATGCTGGTTTTTGATTTTTTTTTTTTTTAATTTGAGCAGATCATAAGAAGTTGGTTTCAAGTTCCATTCAAATGTAATTCGTCTTTCTTCAATTTACTTCAAGCAAAACGATCCCACATGCATCAATATGCTAACGAAGACCTCTAACAAGTCTTGGGGGCTAATGGATTCTATATTCAATATGGTTCTTGGGTTATGCTTTTTCTCATTACCGATGGGAAAATTAGCCATGGTGAAATTAGCCAAGGTTTGTTTTCACCTGTGGTAAGCTTGATGTGCCTCTGATTCATTTTTTATATAGCCTTTTTCACATGTTTGATTTTACTTTTTTTTTCCATGTTTTTCAGAGGGGAAACGATGGAAATTTTGTAGCAGTTGGAATAGCCTTCTAGCTTCTTCAATGGTGAGAGAATTATTCACTTCTTACCAAAACAATGACAAGAAGTTTATTTCAAAATTTTCAATTTTGGTTTTCTGTAAAATATAAAAAACATGTTTGTTGGTTCTGTATGTTGGTGTATTGAGATTAAAATCGTTTATTGACAATATAAAGAACATATCACCTATTAATTCATTCGAAATTAGGATAGGATACTTCTCAACGTATGGAACTTTTATTAAAAATCTCATTGGATAAAAATGCTTACGAAATATTGGATGATGGGGATCTTATTTTAGTTTGGAACTGGTAATTCTAATACATGTATATTTTATAAAAATATTAACTTTTTCTTTATTTTCTTTTTTCTGCACATATGAGCTAAGAGGTAATTATTTTCTATTTCACTCTTATAAAGATTTCATCTCCAGATCAGCTCATCTAATGTATATGCTAAGGTAATATGACTCTTGTAGTTTCAATATCCTTTTTTTGGTTGTTATAATTTTTTCATGAAATAGTTTCAATCTCAATTTATCATATTTCCTTTTGTTATAATATGTCTCTTGTATCAAACACGACTATCAAAAGAATCGGTTAAAAGTACATATGGTTGGTGATTTATCAGGTAACGACACTTTTTTGTTGGTATGTATGTTGGTGATTTATCAGCTGACATGTATTTCTTTTCTCTTTATTGTTTTCGCTATCTTGCCTACATCGGTCACCATGAATCATACACAGAAACGCTCCTCTGCCACATCTGTTTTACAGCCACCACCTCTCTCTTTCACCCTCTATCTATCTATCTTGTCATTTGTGTGAAATTTAAGGGAAAGATGGAACATGCAAACATCAAATTTATGGTTTTATTTTTTTTGCTTCTTGATTGTTGTTTTTAGATTTTCGTTTTTGTGCAAAGGTTTTGTGTGATTTGCAATGGAAGGTTAGTAAAATCTACATCAAGGAGGAAGATTTGAAGGAAAGGGGAAGGTTTGAAGGAAAACGAGTTTGTTTCTATTGTTTTGTATTTAGGTTAAAAAAATGTTCATGGTTTACTAAATCTGTTGAATTTCATGTTTATTTTGGTTTTATTGTTCTTTATTAAACGAACTATCAATGTTTTGGACACTCATATACAATATTTTCTTATAAAAATATGAAAATAATAATTTATTTACTTGATTATTTGAATAATTTTTTTAATAATCATTCAATTATACTTTTTACAAAAACCATTAAAATCATGTAATATTATCCTTATACACACACTCAAAGTATACCAAAACTCCAATTAAATATTTATCTTTCTATATAGAACTCATAATGTGTTTGATATTAATTATAATTAAATGAAAATATATGATAACTAGATAAATTAATGAAAATATATATGCACATGAATGCCATAAAAACGATCAAATAAATAAAAATGAGATCTATAAGTGATTTTGTTTTAAAAAAGTAATTAATTTTCTTTTCGAATCGTCCAAAATAAAAACAATAAAAAAATATTAAAAAAATAATTGAGCTGAATAAGAAGGGACATAAATAAGTTTTATTTGATTTATTTATGATTTTTTAGAATCAAGACATATATACCTTTTAATCTACAGTTAAAATATATGTGTTGTGGTTTAAAAAAATGAAGTAAATAAAATAAGACGTTTAATCAACATAAAGAAACTCATAAAAGAGTGTGTCTCATCCAATGATAAAATATATTTATTGTTGCATTCCATATCTTTTGAATAACACATTTTGTTGAAAGAAAGTTTAGCCGTCGGTTGAATCGAAACCAATCATCTGATGAAACCAATTGTCATAAAAAAACTAATCGTGAAGCTAACATTGAAAAATAAACTATTCGTTATGTTCTAAATGAAACTAATTGCCGATCAGACATATTCATGGATTCCGCATTACAAACCGTTACATACACTTTTACATTCAATCTAATTGTAAAATAAAAGTCGGAACAAGATGACATTGGATATAAAATTATTCCGCTCCCGCATCTGCGTACCTAACTAGAAACTATTCGTCAAAAAGAACTATCCGACACAAAACAATCTGCTAAAAGGTTAAAACAAACAAATACGAAAGGAAACTAATGGCCACATAAAAAGAATTTGTCATAAATAACAATCTTGTGCCGCCGCATCGTGTGAGTACCCTACTAGTATATATATATATATATATATATATATATATATATATATATATATATATATATATATATATATATATATATATCAATTGTATGGTAGTCAAATAATAAAGTTTCAATAAAAGTTGTACTGCACAAAATTTGATATTTTAAAAATAAGAAACATTTTTTTGTCAAAGTTCACGTTTTCTTGTTTATTAAAATATACCATTAACGTTGTAGAAAGTAAAATAATCATTTTACAATTATATATACAATGATAAGGAGGGTGCACATTATTTGCTTAGAATATCTTTCTTTCTTTCTTAGGCGAAACATGAAAGCTAGATCTCAATATCATATTCAACCTTGGCACTTCCTTCGTAAGTCCAACAATGTGATGTTGTTTGGCTTGTTTATGGTGCTAGTTTCTTTAGATGTAACTAAGTCAGGATATCTGGTTAAAACGCTTCCAGGTTTTCCTGGTGATCTTCCTTTCCTATTTGAAACCGGGTATAGTCATGTTCATTGTAATTGAATTTATATGCTTTATTTAATTTATGTTGTTTGTTTGTTTGTTTATTATTATTATTATTATTATTATTATTATTATTATTATTATTATTATGCTTCTTTTATTATAATGGTTATACTAATTGTCAAAAAAATGTGCTTTTAGTTACATTTCAGTAGGTAAAAATGATGACGTACAGTACTTTTACTATTTCTTTGAGTCGGAAAGGAGCCCGAAAAACGACCCTCTCTTACTTTGGGTCAGAGGAGGGCCTGGTTGTGGTGTTCTCACTTCTATTCTGCTTCAGATAGGTATATCTACTATCTCCATTTTTATTAGTAAAGCTGACTTTAGAGCATTCATGATAATGCATCTATTTCAATAAGTTTTTTTAGTTAATGTCATCACCACATAAAATAAAACAACAAACATAACAAACAGCCAAAATATGGAAGTTTTTTTTCACAAAGCTTATTTATGGTTCATAATAGGTCTATTAAGTAACTAAATAAAATTGTATTAAAAATATAAAAAATGTCTACAATGGAGCTTGTAAATTTACAATCAACGTGATAAACCTTTGGATTAAAAAGCTCCTAATTTTAGAGCTTATTTTACTATATATGGTATATTAAATACTCTTATTTAGATGCTCTTTGTTTCTTCTTTCATATGGTTATACGTAAGGTTTCGGTAGTGCTCCAAGCTAAAAAAATGATATATAATTTTCATAATATATCATGCTTCGACACATTTTCCTTTTTCAACTTCCTGCTATGAAGAATTCACAAAACTTCTTATGTTAAATATAGTTCTCATCGTACCTACAAATTAGCTAAAAAGTGGAAAACAAAAGGTTTACATACATGCATACTTGAAACCATATATAAATGGGATAAGCGTCACAGGTTGCACTGAATACGAATGTTGAATTCGCCAATACATTATGAAGAACTCAACACATAAGTGATTGTATTTTGTACTCAGGGTGTTGACATTTATGTTATATATCATCATTTTCGGGTGTGTTAAAACCGGAACTTTATAATTCTTTATTCTAATTTTCCAATGTTAGCCGTTATTATAGGTTTAAAAGTTACCATGCAATAAAATTAACAAAAAAATCTTTATATTTACAAATTTTATACGTATTCATGCAGAAAAAACATATTTATACACCAAAAATATTTTATTAAACATTGTATTTATATTTAAAAAAATATTATTTCTTTATATACATGTTTTTTACCTTATTATACAATTTAAAACCTAAAAATATATTTTTAGAAGTATAAATACAAAGCTTTATGTATTTAGATACATTTTATAGAAGTGTAAATACGTATTTTTACACTTTTAGAAATTTGAATATGTTTTTTAGAAGTATAAATATGTATTTTAAGTATTTAGAAGTATATCAATCAAAAAACGTGTTTATACATAAAATATATATTTATATTTCTAAAAACATAAAATATATTCTTCGAAAAACGTATTCATACTTAAAAAAAAGGAATATCTCTAAAAAAATCCAAATATTTTGGTCAAATTTTTAATAAAGTCCTAAATTTTATATTTTGAATAAAAAGAGTCCTGACTTTTTTACCTTTTGAATAGAAAAACCCAATAAACCGGCTAATTTATTCACTTTAGCCCTTTTTCACCTATTCAGCAGGTCATTGGACAAATATGTTAATTTTTCGAAAATAATGAGATTTTTTTGCAGATTTCGTTAAAATTTTTATATAATGTATAAACATATTTTTTACATATATATATATATATATATATATATATATATATATATATATATATATATATATATATATATATATCTATTTTTACGTATTTGTCTATTTTTTATGTTTTTATATGTATATATTTACGTATTTTTATGTATTTTAAATGTATAAACGTATTTTTTTTACTTATTTATATGTATTTTTAATCATTTTACATATTTTTATGTATTTTTATGTGTTAGTTTTATGTATTATGTATTTCTATGTATTTTTACGTATTTATGTATATTTTAAAACTTTTTATATATATGTTTATGTATTTTAAATGTATAAACGTATTTTTTACGTATTTATATCTATTTTTAAGTATTTTACATATTTTTTATGTATTACGTATTTATGTATTTTTTAAAGTGTTTTATATAGATGTTTTTGTATATTTATGTATTTTAAATATATAGACGTATTGTTTTACGTATTTATATGTATTTTTTTAAGTATTTTACATATTTTTGTGTGTTTTTATGTATTATGTATTTTTATGTATTTTTGCGTATTTGTGTATTTTTTTTAGTTTTCTTATATAGATGTTTATTTATTTTTATGTATATTAAGTGTTTAATTGTATTATTTTTACGTGTTTATATATTTTTTACGTAAAAATAATACAATTAAACATTTAATATACATAAAAATACATAAACATCAATAGAAGAAAACTAAAAAAATACATAAATACGCAAAAGTATATATAAATACATAATACATAAAAACACACAAAAAATATGTAAAATAGTTAAAAAAAATACATATAAATACGTCAAAAAAATATGTTTAATATATAAACACGTAAACAATACATATGTAAAAAATACATATAAATATATAAAAAATATATAAACACGTAAAAATAATACAATTAAACATTTAATATATATAAAATACATAAACATCTATATAACAAAACTAAAAAATACATAAATAAGCAAAAATACATATAAATACATAATACATAAAAAAAACACACAAAAAATATGTAAAATACTTAAAAAAATACATATAAATATGAAAAACAATACGTCTATACATTTAAAATACATAAATATACAAAAACATCTATAAAAACACTTAAAAAATACATAAATACGTAATACATAAAAAATATGTAAAATACTTAAACATAGATATAAATACGTAAAAAAATATGTCTATACATTTAAAATACATAAACATCTATATAAAAAGCTTTAAAAAATACATAAATACATAAAAATACATAGAAATACATAATACATAAAAATACATAAAAAATATGTAAAATGGTTAAAAATACATATAAATAAGTAAAAAAATACGTTTATACATTTAAGATACACAAAAATACGTAAATATATACATATAAAAACATAAAAAATAGACAATACGTAAAAATAGATATAGATATGTAAAAAAAATATGTGTATACATTATATAAAATTTTTGACGAAATCTGCAAAAAAATCTCATTATTTTCGAAAAATTAACAATTTGGTCTCATGACCTGCTGAACAGGTCAAAAAGGGCTAAAGTGAATAAATTAGCCGGTTTCTTGGGCTTTTCTATTCAAAATGTGAAAAAGTCAGGACTTTTTTATGAAAAGAATAAAATTTAGGACTTTATTAAAAATTTGCCCAAAATATTGGGACTTTTCTAGAGATATCCCTAAAAAATATACTTTTAAATAACATAAAAATGTGTATGTATGCTTCTACAAAATAACTCTATACTTTTGAAAACGTATCCAAATTGTGTTTGAACTATGAGCAAAATCTAACAGTAAATTTAAGTATTTCTATAAAAAAAATCAATGTTTTTAAAATTCAAATTCAGTGTCTTTTTAGTTGTTTTTATTTTTTACCTTTTTATTGCGTTTGTAACATTCTTTTATGTTTTGGTATTTTATTTTATTTTAGTTTTTTTGAACGGTAATTCAGTCCGAGTTTCCAAATTAGGGAATATGTAAGATTTAAATCATAAAAAATTACCAGTCATAATGTTTCTGAATCAAAAATATTTCATATGATAACATTTTTAATCAAATGATTTTCAAATCAAATAAAGTTCGTTGCATATAAACTTTAGTTCATAACATTTTAAATCATAACATTTTGGATAATGTGAAAGGGTATTTAGCTATTGTGGCATTTAGCTATGCATTGTAAGTTGGAGATACACTCTTATGATTGTAACATTGTAACATTTTGGTCGTATGTGTGTGTGTGTGAGAGTGTGTGTGTGAGTGTAGTGTGTATATATATATATATATATATATATATATATATATATATATATATATATATATATATATATATATATATATATATAATCTAACTTAATTTAATATAAGCAATTTTGGGGAAATAAATAAACATGAAATTACTTGCATATCCCTTATTTGATTTTACTATTTATATCTAGATGTCACTAGTTTTAAAATTGACATAAGTAACCTCTTAGTATTAGCCCTCCATTTAATTATTTGAATGGTGTACAAGAGTTCTTGTGTTCTCAACCTTTTATATATTTTGGATTTAACATACATTTCTCTCACTCACTCACTCTCTCTCTCTTTCTCTCTCTCTCTCTCTCTATATATATATATATATATATATATATATATATATATATATATATATATATATATATATATATATATATATATATATATATATAGAGGTAGGTTCAAATGTTTCTCACATCTATTGTGTGCTAGAATGCATCAATAAGAATTTTGTATTTATTATATGTATATTAAATATTATCCATACTTATAATTAATTTTTATGGAAACTAATTAAATTATTCATTAATGTCAACAATAATATTCTTTCAGAATCAATTCATATTTAGAAGAATGAGAGTGTCTTCCAACAGCATGAAAGTGTATTCTAATAGAATACACTCTCGTTCTTCATATTCCATGCAACTTTATTGTATTTTAAGTGAGTGGGTCCTGAAACAAAATACGAACTCATATATAAAAACATATATGCGAATTTATTCTGAAAGAATGTTATTGCTGACATTAATGACAGATTTAATTAGTTTTCATAAAAAGAGAATTATAATTATGGATATCATTTAATATACATATAATTATGGAAATCATTTAATATCTATATTTATTTAATTAAATAATTATTTAATTTACTAAATTCCTATTGGTGCATTCTTGCACACAATAAATGTAAGAAACAAAATAACCTAGCCCTATATATATATATATATATATATATATATATATATATATATATATATATATATATATATATTAAATAGGTGTGAGACTCATATATTATACGGGTTTATCGAAAATAAAATTTTAATATCAATATATAAATATTAAATATTTTCTAAAGTAATACTTTTACATAACATATTGTAATCTTTTGGAACATTTATAAATGAAATCAAATAGTTTGGAGCACTTATAAGACTTTATTAACAAATTAATAGAATTATTCTCTTTCCTTATAGAACTTGTTAGAAATTTATGGAAGTTTATTTTAAAAAAATGGAAATCCCCAAAAAAATGACAAGTGAAAAATAAAAATTCTAAAACTCCTATAAATTGACATGTGTCAAAACAAAGGAGAATATTACATATGACAGAAAGATTTTTATTTATTAGATTATATATATATATATATATATATATATATATATATATATATATATATATATATATATATATATATATATATGGGTTGGTATAAAACGAAGGACATAATTAGACTATATATTAGATAGAGAAAATGGTTATGAACTGTTATATTATATGTTTTTGTTAAAAATAAACATTTTAAGGTCTTACCCTAAATAAAGTTTTTTTAGAAATTTTAAAACTAAAAACTAGAAAGTGTACAAGGTAATTATTAAAAGAGATATCTCCGGAAAAGTCCTAATATTTTACATTAATTTAAAAAATCAAATCCCAAACTAAAATTTGTTTACGAAAAAACATGAATTACCAGTAAAAGTAACGATTTGACCCCCTTTTTCCCAGTTTACCAGTTTTATTACTTACCCGATTCCATTAAAGTCTCATTATTTTAACATAATTTATGAATAAGTCTCAAACAAAACTTAAGTGATAATTTGACATTTTTCTCCCTGTAACGTACATATTACCGGTTTCTTTGCTGACCACGCGCCTAGTCAATGAATGAGCTAATAAGATGAATATGTTGGGTTAAATAATGTTATGTTTACCATAAACTTGATGTCCTTATGAATTGCATATTTTTTGGAATATAAAATGCATCTAACGAAGACTACATCACTACAATAATTACATAAACTAGCAACAACTTAGTCATTTTCTAAGTTTATAAGAAATTTCAAATAGACTATCCAACCTTATGTAACCCAGTATATCTATCTCATCAACTCATTTCCCGTCATTTCTTCCGGAAACACATTTTATCAGTTTTATTGCTGCTCTGGATACATAAATATAAATGAGCCAATGAGATGAATAACAAATTTTATGGTAAATGTAGCATTATATAACCCATCGTATTCATCTTATCAACACATTTAATGACTAGACGTTCAGGTCAGGAAAGAAACCGGTAAAATGTATGTTACATGGTGAAAATGACTAAATCATCACTAAATTTTAATTTAAGACTAACTCATAAATTATGGTAAAATAATGGGCTTTCAATGGAACTGAGTTAGTAATGAAACCGGTAAACAGGAAAAAATGGTCAAATCGTCATTTTTACCTGTAATTCATATTTTTCGTAAAATAAATAAATTTGAGATTTTTTTCGAAACTAAACGATCTAAGTTGTAACAATTAAGAAGTCCTTTGGAAGAGATTGTCTAGACATTTCTTAAACAACATATTTTTTAAACCACTAATTTTAAAAAAAAAGTTTTTTAAAACGATTTTAATTTTGTAATTTTTTTGGAAAACATTTAGTTTGGATTGGTAGAATATTAATGGTGAAATTCACAACTTATTATCACTTCAATTTTTCTTTTCGGGTTACATCATATGAATGCACTGATATTCAAATTTAATTAGACTTATTGTGATATATATATATATATATATATATATATATATATATATATATATATATATATATATATATATATATATATATATATATGAGGTAAGTTCAATTGAGAAAATAATAAAAAAATTTGAGAATGGGGGAATCATTCTCAGCCACTTATTTAATCTAAGCATAAAAAGACACGGTGTCAAACTTGTAAATATGTTAATAACCTTCAATCTCAAATACGTAACTATAGAGAATTCGATAACATTTCGTTCATCATCAAAATTTCTCCTTCAACCTTCAACAATCATCCAGATTTCTTCAACTAAACCATCATCAATGTCATCCAGTCTTAATCAATCATCGATATTCGTGGCTGGGAGGTTCGCCGTTCAAGACAGATTCGCAACCCAAATTCATCAATTTCATCGATTTCTTTGTTGAATACTCCGAATGTTCGTAGTTTGCAAGCGTTTGTTAAAGTTCATAACGGATTTGGAACTGGAATTTCCCATATTCGCAAACGAACTCAGTTGGAATCGGAATTTCTTCGCTGTTCATGAAATTGGAATCGGAGTTCTGGACTCGCAGTCACAGTCGACATTGAAGGACCCGGAATCGGTAATCACAGGTTCCCAATCAGATTTTCGGAAATCAAAATCAAAATGAGAAATCGATAAAACATAGGATGTCACATCTGAAGTCGAAATCGGAAGTATATGATGATTTGGAATTGATAACTTGAATTGGAAGTATCATGTTTTTAACAATTTTTAAATAGTTAACTTGTATGCACTCCAACTGTTTGATGAAATGCATAAACTAAATTATCACGTTATATTCACATATGAATATGTTTTCTCACATGAATCAGTATATGATTATTAAAAACAAAAAAAAAATATGCAAGTCTGTATGTTATTCATATGTGAATAACATATAAAAATTATATATATTTGTGAAAATATATTCTAATATTCATAAGTGAATATATTCACAAGTGAATATACATTGTAATATTCATATGTGAATATACTGTGTAATATTCATAAGTGAATATATAATCTAATATTCACAAGTGAATATACTATGTAATATTCACATGTGATATACCATGTAATACTATGTAATATTCACATATGAAAATATCATTTAATATTCATAAGTGAATATATCATCTAATATTCACAAGTGAATATACTATGTTAATATTCACAAGTGAATGCATCGTCTAATATTTAAATATGAATATACTATGTTTATTATATGTTATATTCATATATGAATGATACTTAAATTGTAAAAAAAATTAATCATACTTTTTATTCATAAGTGAATAACGAATGTACTGTAATAAAACCTGATGCATTTTTATTCACTTATGAATAACGATAGCTAAAAATATAAAAAAAAATAAATTTTTTATTTTATCTTAAAACTATATCAATATTGATGTCTATTTGTAGAGAATAAAAAATCATGAATTTTGGTATATTTAAAATCATTTTTCGATAAAAATATCTTCTTAAAAATAAAAATAAAAAACGAAAAAAACTATGTTTTTGTATATATTAAGGTAATGATTAGCATAATTCAAGTAAATATGTTTTGTTGGAAAACACATGTCTATTCATTTCCCATTTCCGCTGGTACGACGGAGGCTTTTGTGGCAAAAATAAATGAGTGATTGAGAATGATTCCCCCATTCTCAATTTTTTTTTCTCAAATGAACTCTCCTCTCTCTCTCTCTCTCTCTCTCTCTCTCTCTATATATATATATATATATATATATATATATATATATATATATATATATATTAACAATTTATTTTTGTAAGATTATACTTATTGATGAATCTATGCATAGGTCCGATCACTATCAACTACATAAATTCCAGCTTGGAGAACCCAATGCTCGAGTTAAGCACTCATAGTTTGACGAAGGTATGTAATTGTTATATTAGTTTTTTAACAACAAAAGAACCCTTATTCAAAAATAGCGAGCGATAGGCTAGAATTACATGTATTCGAGGCAATGTATATGAGGATCGTTACATGAATTTGACCAACAAATGTTGTGGATTAAATGTCATTCGTTAATTCTTTGTTGTTCATGAACTTGAAATTGAAGAAAACCTCGTTGAGAAGTCTCCACATAACCCAGAACATGGCCTTGAGATTGATGGTGAATTGGAGATAGCCTGTTTGATCTTGTGACATGAGAACCATGGTGTCCCACCCTAAAATAAATCCTTGATCGACCCACTTGTTATCTCCACTACTGATGCAAAACCCCTTGGAGTGCGATGAATTTAAGACATTCCAGAAATAAGTGTATCTGAGTGATTCATGAAAAAAACATAAAGGCAGGGGGGTAAAGGAGGTTTGTACTATGACAGTATGACCCTAGGTTTAAACATGTTGGTAAACCACTAAGCCGAACATGCCAATTTGTATGTTTACCTTGCTAGGTGCAGTGTTATTCCAATAGTGTTGCGAGTACTTTGGTCTAGTAGAATGTCTTCCGACTTCCGTAATAGGCTTACGGAGGAGACCGACAAAGTTGTATCATCATTTCCAATCCATCTAGGTTTGCTGTTTCGGACATAAAACATATAAAGAGTATCCAAATTCATATGATTAAAAATTAGTGTGAAAATGATTGATTTTTCTCTATGTTCCTCTTTTACAGAACATTGATATGTCCCTCCCCCAAGCCATGTAATGCAAGGATAGAATATTTCGAAATTGACCAATCTTTGTTTAGAACCACCACCATCATTTTGCAAAAAAGCAATATTAAACCCTTGGAGGCTCCCTATTGTGAGAACAACCTTTTCTTGATATTTAAAACCCCTTATCCAAGCAATTCAAGTAACTTTCTTTCGGTCATTTGAGCTGTCCTAAAAAATTGATTTCGGATGCTCTTAAGTTTTTTGTAACTTCGTTCAGCACCTTAATAAGGGATAATAAGTAGGTTCCTAAGTCAATCAAGAACACTTTTACACAAGTTTAAACTATCGCCAAACGATAGTTGTCGGGTGTTCCACCTGAACAATTTGGATTGAAACTTCTCCATAATGTAATAAAAATAAACCAAATTCTTATGTGCAGGGAGGAAACAAAATAATGGAAAGAAAGTAGGTGAAGAAAAATAACACTTTGAATTACTTGCTCTCGAAGTTAAACAAAAAGAAGTACTGGAAATTGCATTAAAACAACGACGCATGATCGTACTTTTATACTAAAGAAATTAGACACCTGATGAACCTCTAAAACAATAAAACAAAAAGACTTTAAGTCATATTCTAAAACTGGGAAGCAAAACTAATAAAATTCCCAAAATGCCCCTTAGACTTAAATCCAATTAACCCAACAATCATCCCCGTAATCGGATTGGTTATACCACTCGTTCACAGTAGTGTTGGTTCTTCTTCAAGTAGATTTGCCTCTTGTTTCTTCAATTTAGGACACTCGTTGCTATATTGACCAAACTCACCATATTTGTAACATTTAATGTGACTTTTATCACGGACACATTCCTTGCCATCCGACTCTTCTACCTCTTCCCCGACTATATCTAAAGTCATCCCGATTTAAACCTCCATTGCCACAATGCTTAAAAACATGTGTTTTTTCTTCCCTAACCAACATCAACCCACCATGAGTCCCACCACTTTCTCGATTCCTTTTATACGCTCCTCGTACTCCTTCAATCTTCCAACGGCTTCATCAAATAACATCGATTCCAACCCGAAACATTGCTCTATTGAAATCATGATTTGAAGAAACGACTTAGGGATCGAGTCTAGTAACCTTTTCACCAAATCCACTTCTTCAAGAATATATCCAAGACTCCTTACTTTTAAGGCTAAACCGGATAACTTCGTCACAAAATCATTTACCGTTTCACCCTCCTTCATGCGAAAACTTTCAAGCTCATTTTTTAAGGTTGCAAGTCGAGCCATTCTCACCGAATCCACACCCAAATACCATGTTTTTAGTCCATCCCACACTTGCTTTTGGTCGGTGTAACTCGTCATTTTCAACACTATGTCTTCGGGTATCGGTTGAAACAAAAATGCAAGAACTTATTTTGACTTCTTTGAATCTGATGTTGCACATGATGCTCTCGATTCAACCGTCTCCCATATGTCGTATGCATCCATAATCGCCTTGAGATTGACTGCCCACACAAGATAATTTGTTGGAGTCAAAATCGTAATTTGATACGACATTGAACCTCATTATTTAACAATCGATATCTTATTCTCTCTTTTGACAACCCCGACCTCTTTAATCAAGCTTGTTCTAAGAGCACTTTTCCACCGAACAACAAGACAAGGTCACAACTACCTTTATCGTCTTCTGTTACCCGTAAAAACGAACCAAATCAAGGCTACCTGCTTTGATGACTTCATGTCCGTTTATCACGCACCTCCTGTTAGAACAAACCCGATCAAGAGAAATCAGGTCTGCTTGCGATCAAAACCGAATCACACCCCCTTCAACGAAACCGATCTGATATGATGTGTATTAAAAATAAACTAGAACAATTTCTTATATGCAGGGAGGAAACGAAACAGTGGAAAGAATATAGGTGAGAAGAAAAAAACTTTGAATTAGTTGTTCTCAAAGTTAGACAAAAGAAGCAATGGAAATTGCATTAAAAAAAGGACTCATGCTCCTACTTTTATGCTTATGGAATTAAATACCTTATGAACCTCTAAAACAATAAAACAAAAAGAGTTTGACTCGTATTCCAAAACTGGGACACAAAATTAATAAGGGCGTTGATATTTCCACGAATTTTTTTTATCCTTCCACTGTCATTTATATCTATGGATATTTTTACCCTCATATAGTTATTTAAGAAAGAGAAAGCACTACCTTTTTTGTTTCAACTACGTCTACTCCCCTCTCTTTCACACACTCACACACACACACAAATCTCTGCTCCATAATTTAGTGTAAAAAAAATATCAATGTTTTGAAAACCGGACCGGACATTGAACCGATCGTCTTAGTGGTTCGATGGTTCGGTTGGTCTGACTGGTTGAACCGGTCCTAAAAACCGGAAAAACCGGATATATATATATATATATATATATATATATATATATATATATATATATATATATATATATATATATTAAAAGTTGAAATGAGATTTTGTGGGACAACTAAACTCTTAGGAGTTCAAGTTAAAATAAAATATGGTAGGTTTAATTTTATCATAAAATGAATCAATATAAAAATTGAAATGATAAAGAAATGTTATGTAAGTAATAAGATAAAAAGAGTGGAAAGCTATCCCACATCGACCAAGAATTAAAAGTATGGAGATGTTTTTCCTTTATATAAACTTCTCCTTCCCTTTGCATGGACGCACCACCCAAACAAAGCGGCCCACAGTGAATACATTGACGTTTCTTACTTAGTGGCATCCAAAATTTGTAGTTTTTTTAAAGTTCAAAATTTTCAAATCCGGTTTTGTCTGGTTCAACCAAAACGGCTTTGACTGGTTTTTATTAAACTGGCGGTTCTTTACTGGTTCAGTAACAGGTGGTTTTTGAGGCCAATTAAACTGGTCTCCCGGTTTTAGGTTGAACCGGCCGGTCAGGTCCGGTTTTCAAAACAGTGAAAAATACCCTCATTCTTTGTTCGATCAAACAACTAGAAAGACTCTTAAATCCATCAACTCTCCCTTCATGATTTACCTCTCCCTTCACTATTTGAATATGTTATGGTTTTCCTTTAACCCACAGAAAACCCTAATTAATTTTGCTGTAAACTCCATCTATGATCAAACCACCACCACCATGGAGTATCGGCTCCATCTATAATTTTGATATTGATCGGAAAAAGCACACAAGGTCAAAAACGTCTTTAACTAAAATCTTCACATGAGGGAACCAATTAATAACAATATGAGCAGACTCTTTAGAGATTGGAGCATCGAAATTTTGTAGAAAAAATTGCCACCACAATAGCTGTTGTCAAACAACAGAGAAAAACGTGGTGAACGAACCACAACAAGTAGTTCCATCTCCCAATATCCGCTTGATGTTGAACGATTTGAGGTTTGCAATTAGGAGAAAGAAACAATCCACAACCGTTACTATATAGAAGACATGCTAACTCCAAAATAGCTCCAAGAAAAAGGAGCACTCCACGACTTAGCATCTGGTTATTCCTACTGTTTGGTGAAACCAGATGATTTAGTGCAACTTAAGAAATGATACTCAGAAGTGGTCGGCTGTAGATGAGTTGGGTTCTTAAAATGAAATTATAGCTTTTGTTCGTTATGTGTGTGCGAATGTGTGTGTATACGAGAGAGAGAGAGAGAGAGAGAGAGAGAGGACGCATGTTGATTAATAAAAAAAAGATATAGTTAAAATGAAAAAAGATATAGTTAAAATGAGGGTATAAAGGTATAATTGTCAAAAAATTTAGATATAAGTGGATGGATAAATAAATCACTGTGGAAGAATCACCACCCGAAATTGGTAAATTTCCTTAAATTCCCCTATACTTAAATCCGATTAAAGCAACACACAATAGGGTTCCAAGATGAAACTATCTTCATCTTCGCACCTACCAAGACACCAATGTGAGAGAAAGAAAGTAACCAATGGCACAACTCAACCAATTTCCATGTTTTAAACTATCGAGTTAAGATAAGATCCTATGCCTTTACCTTTCATAAGGTTTGTTTTGAGGTCGGATTCAAGAAATAAACACCTAAGACGCTTATAAGATTTATCGCGTTCTCTTTAATCCATTCTACAAGGAATAAGACATCATTCACATATTGAAAGATGGGAAGAATGGGCACGTTGTTGAGGAGAGAGATACCCTTTTATATGCTATTGTTTATAACATCATTAATAACCACCATGAGACCTTTTAATCGTGATAACAAAGAAAGTGGACCTCCTTGATGAACTCTTTTTTCTAAAGATAATTGCTTTATGGGATTGTACTTATCATGAACGAAAACTTTTGTGATAGAAATACATGAAAATACCCAAGATTTCCATTTAACACCAAAGCCCATAAGATTTATCACATTGTAAAAAATGAAAAAATAAAAATTGTCAAAAAGCCTTATTAAAGTCCACGTTAAAGATAATTTTTTTTCTTCGCCTATGGAGTGGTTTCCTCAACAAGAAGGTCATCAAAGATGTTTCTAGCTCTTATGTAAGTTGTTTGCTCGTTGAAGTCCACGTTAAAGATGATTTAGTCTATGTATACATTTAATAAAGAAACCCCGATTAGTCTATGTATACATTTAATTAACCAGAACTAAAATAAATCAAAAGGAAAAAATCGGATAGTTTCTTATAAAAGAGGGGGCCAATTTGCAAAAATATTTAAGAGAACATTGGAAACAAAAAAAAAAAAGAAAACATCAGAAAAGTATCTAATTTAATCAGAAAAAAAATAAGAAAGCGTCTAAATAAAAAATTAAATAAATTTTATAATAATTTTATTTAATTAATTTATATAACTGATTTAATAAGAAATAAATAATTGTTATAAACTAAATTGCAACAAAAATAATTAAAAAAATAAAATTAAAAAACATAAAAATTAAAAAGGTGATTAGACATAAATGACAGTTTTTTTTTAAGAGATGAAAGAGTTTTTTTAAGAAACCAGATTGATAAATTATATAATAGACCCGATGACATTTTTAAGTCTATTCACTATAGAAGTTATCAATATAATCCTACTTGTACACCTGATTAGATATTAGGCCTATAATCCCCAAGATTAAGCGGGTCTTTCACTTTAATAAGGGTGACAGAAGACGAGTTATCGGCGAGATTAATATATAAGAGAATGCTCCTCGAATAATTTCACGGCATTGAAGATATCAGACCCAATAATATGCAAAAACTTTTTGATAAATGCAAAAGCCAAGTTGATAGGTCTCGAAGCCTTCTCATTCCCACATGGCGAAATATTATTCTAAGTAAGCATGTCATATACCCTTTAATTTTATAAATGTAGGTCTCTTGACTGTGTTACTAGGGAATAAATGTCCTAGAAGACCAACTCTTAAAACTTATTTAATTTTATAAATGTTGGAGATTTCATATTTTATCCACGCCGAACATGATCCCCAACTCCAATTTATATTGAGGCCATTAATGTGAGACGTTTTCAAGTTGAAGTTGATGGCATCACATAAATAACATGAGTTCTCATCCCCTTCGACAATCTATTTAAATCTCAAATATGTTTCCTAATGTCAAGTAACCTCATGGTTTTGTAATCTTGAATCTGAGAAATGAAATTCAATTTCTCTCATATTATGGCATCATCAGGAGAACAATTTTCGGCAATAAGATCAATGGCAACATATTTTAAATAATCTTTCAAGGTTTTTATGATTGACTTTTGATTATGATTCATGTTCTTGCGCCAAGAGCTGATGAACTGTTTTAAATCCCTTAATTTTCTCGAAAGCATTTCCACTTTGTAAACACATTCACACTATTTCTTTATTTCAACCACTCATGAGTAATGAGAGTCTCCAAATCAGCAAATTCTAGCCAAAATTAGTTAAAGAAGCTCAAGGGTGAAGGGCCAAAGTCATTAAGGAGTAGAATTATACGACAATGGTCCCCAAAAATCCTTCGCATGCAAGGCAATCATATATAGTAGAATTTGGCCACACATGCGTGAAGCCATGGCAATAACGAAACAATCACTGAATTTATGTTTAACGAAAATCAATTCACCATCAAAATTGGTGTCATATTCCATGGGGATAAGATAATCGGAATCACTTTTTTCCACGTAATCCTTAATTTGAGTAGAAAATTCGTAAGCATTATCCAGTTGAATATGGGGTATATATAAAAAGACAAATCCTCGATAATGGATCATTAATCATGCTGGGCTCCAAATCCCAGGTTATTTTGGTCCACCTTCAATAATCCCAAGGGGTTAACTTGAATTGTCGCCATGAAAAATTTGAAGAACAAAACTGATCAATGACGCCTTGTCTTATCCCATGTTAACTTTCTTGGGATGAAAGACTCCCTTCATTATTGCCTTCTTCATGATCTAGTCTGCTCTCTGAGCTTCGTCTTCCTCTTTTATCTCTCAGTATTCTTAATGTTGAAGTAAAATAGTGAAGTTCAAAGTATTTGTTTGGATGGTGATTGCATCCTAGTGAAGTTCAAGTCTTTTTGTATTTTTACCTTTTGTATATCCAATCCATAATCCAAATTATGCCACCACTTAACTATAAAAGAAACCTTCATTTTCATGAACATATGTTGAGAATTATCTATTTGAGGACACAGAGATATTCCAGGCCATCATGATGATGATTGGATTGACGTAGTGTTGGTGAAATTTGAGTTGATATAGAAGAAAAACACATAAATTAGAGATGACTTGATTTTTGCCAGGGATTAAAAATTTTAACCCTAGTGTTCTCTATAAACACGTAAGCCTGATGTTTTCTTTGTAAGATTTACAGTCTGTTTTATGTAATGAAATCAGGTAGCCAACATCCTATTTCTTGATGAACCTGCTGGATCTGGATTCTCGTATGCAAAATCCCCCGAAGGTTACATAACAAATGATACTTTAACACCAATTCATATACACCAATTTATAAGGAAGGTAAGATAATTTTTGAAAGAAAATATCTATATTTTCCGTTATTTTTAGTTAGCATATCTCCGGTTAATACAACCATGCATGCATCTACATATTTGAATGCATACATACATTCTCCATTTTTGTCCTTGAAAATGGATTGGTTATTAATTTTATAACTCACTATGTTATACATGAAAAAATTAATTATTAATTTTACATCATCCAAGCATTAAGAGTGGATTGTAATCTATATGCTTTAGATAAAAAAAAACTAAGATCAATGTTTGCTTTTTATGTCGATCTGATCAGTGGCTTGTGGATCATTCTAAATTTGTTAACAATCCCTTATATCTTGGTGGTGATTCCTATGGTGGCATATCAGTGCCAATGACTGTTCAGGAAATATATAACGGTACATTATTTTCAAGATATATGTAACGTATTAGAGAGATCATGTCAAGATACTTGAACTTTTAGATTATTTTCCATATTTTGTAGGTAACGAAGGTGGAGAAGAACCACACATCAACTTCAAAGTACAAGTTATTTGGATTAGTCCAACTTTCCTATATGTTTATATCCCTATATAAGTTTCGGTAATGAAATTGATATATGGTTTTCCAATATAGGGGTACATTCTTGGTAATCCTTTAACAGACAAACATGATTCCTATAATGCCAAAGTCGAACAAGCTCATCGTATGGCACTCATATCGGATAAAATATATGAGGTAAATAGTTAAGTACTGACGAGTTGTGGCCAATACATTATGTGCTAAACAAAACTGCAAATTAGTGTCCTAGCTGTTATTTGCACTAAACAAAACTGCAAATTAGTGTCCGGTAATTAATATAGTTCTGTAATTTTACAGTCTGTTAAACAAAGTTGTCACGGAGAGTACCAATATGTAGATCCAAACAACAATCGTTGCATACATGATCTTCAAATGGTACACGAGGTACATAATTAACCTAGATTTTTACTTGGGCTATTAACTTACAACGTGCATCCAAAATTTCATTGAATTTAGTGCTTTGTTATTTTGAATTTGCAGTGCATTGAAAGAATTAGTGTGGACAACGTTTTAGATCCTTTTTGTGATCCTGTAAATACCTCAAAATCTGAGCTCCTGGGAATAGACCTAAAATCTCTTGATAAGACCTCTATTGATATTTGGTCATCAGATGAAGTTCAGACACAATGGCTTTGTGTATTATTCTCTCACTCTTCCTTTGTGAATTATATGCTTCCCCTACTATTCCTTTCATTTAAGAAAAATATCCATCATACTTGCATTTTATATATATGTGAATTTCAAAGCTACTTTACTTTGGGAAATCATCATATGCAACTTGGTTTAAAATAATTAGTGCGTTAAAATTCAAAATAAATTCATGCTACCTTAAAATGTACAAGGTTTATATATTATATGTTGGAAATGTGTTTTCAGTCAATAGATGAAGGTTTAAATGAAAGATGATCTAAAATATAGATTTAAGAGTAGAAGAATAAAATATGAGTTATCCATTAGAAAAATAGTTACAAAATAAATCATTTGATGGTTTATTAAATAAATTATTTGATACTAAGAAGTCAAATATATGAAAGTGATCATAATTAAAACATAGTTAATAAATCAGAAAGTCCAATAATATATTAAAACTTTAAAGTAAAGTTACCTTTTCTTGCCGATCATTTTTAAACTTCTTTATATAAATCAAATCTACAAAATATTTTACTTTTACTAAATAATATACTTACTTTATGACATTGAAAATTGTTACTTTCTTAAATGGTTAATTTTTTAAATATTTATTAATTTTGTAATATCATGTTTTTACCAATGTTATTTAACAAAAACAGTTTCTTACAAATATTTTTCAATGGTAAAACTTGTTAACCGAACTCCGAAATTGTCCAATATACAAATAATTTTTTTTTTGTTTCATAAAATATTTGTTTGTATAAATTCTTTGAAAAGTACTTCAAAACGTTTTACATTTTTACACATTTTAAAGCTCTGTAAAATGAGTTTTGATGATACTAAGTTACTAACCATAAAAACTTTAAGAAATTATTGATTTATTTTTTTTAAGAAAAAAACATGAATTTTGTATGGGAATTGTAATTTCATAAGTATGACGTGTGAAATTACTATTCACCTATTTTTTTATCATTTCATAAATCAAAATTCCAATTTCTTTCAAAAAAATAATATTATTTTTTTGTTGTGAAAACTGTTTTTTATATTTATTTTATTTTATTTTTGAGATTCCTATCCTAACGAACTTGAAATTTTATTTTATTTTTATTTATTTATTTATTTAACAAAATACCATAACTTTCAAAAGCAAACAATAATTTCGCTTGTCTAACATGTATGTTACTATTCACCAATGGTATTATATATATATATATATATATATATATATATATATATATATATATATATATATATATATATATATATATATTGATGTTAAGAATTTAAATCTTATTGGAAACAAAAAATATATAAATTTAAAAGTATGATAGTGTTAATTAATCATTCTAAATATATAACAAAAAATAAAAAATAACAATAATGATGTTGAGATAAATGGTAACATGTCATTACATAATAGAAAAATAAGAGTTTGCTAATTGTTTTGTTTTGCTAATGCTAATTTGCTATACGATAAACGCTTTCAGTTATATATATATATATATATATATATATATATATATATATATATATATATATATATATATATATAATTTAAAGCAATACATAAGGTTTTTAAAATTCAATGCTAATTTGATTTACCTCTAGATTTTAAGACTTTTGTTATTATCTTTCTCCAACATCATATATTTTTGTTGAACACCTGTAGAAGTACATATATAAGAGTTACATATGACCTGCAACAAAAAGAATAAGTGGCATTCCGTTAGAATGACTATCATTAAATCGTATTCTAGGGATTAATTGTTTTAATTACAATTAATAATTACATAGAAATTTTTAATTGTAATTATTATATATATTAAATCATAAGGGCCTTAGCAATAGTAACTTTTTAGGCTTTAGGTTTTTGCCACAAATTTTTAGTGAATATTACACTTTTCGTCCCTAAAGTCAAAACTTTTATATTTTTGTGTTTTGATTAAGTCTTTAATGACTTTGACACTTTTAGTCCTTGCAGTCAAAAGTTTTATATTTTGATGTTTTTGCCACAAATCTTTAATGAATTTGACACTTTTTGTCCCTGTACTCAAATCTTTTACATTTTGACATAAAAACACAAAAAACCTTCTTTTGAACTTTGCCACCATATTTTTCCAACTTTTGCAACTTTAACATTATTGCCACAACATTTTTGAATTTTCTCCACCAGTGTCCCTTCTTTTGGTTGTACACTTTTGACATCTAATTTTAGTGGTTGTCGACTTTCTACTCTATTTGTGGTGATTTAAAGTTTTAGCACATATATTTTAAAGTTTGCCGATTTTTCCCATATTACCCAAAAGCGGCGTAGCCGCGGATTCTTTGCTAGTTATAATGAACTCATAGTTATCAAAATTATTTTGAATGCTCATGATTTTTGTTTTTCATTTTATCATATATATATATATATATATATATATATATATATATATATATATATATATATATATATATATATATATATATATATATATATATAAATGATTTCTTCTTTCTGATGTATTATAGTTTTTTTATCTTAGAATTTTACAACTGCAATTGTTATGTGTAAAACTATGTATGATTTTTGCAGAACTCCAAGTCTGCATACATCGAGGCATGGGCTAATAGGAGAGACGTAAAAGAGGCTCTTCATGTTAGTGAGGTTTGTGATTGAGTGTTGCTAAATAGACACCCATGAACATTCTTTAACAAAATTCAACATATCATTAACTATTTATAATTATCTTTTTCAAAAAACAATGCAAGTTCAACTTTATTATGTACGATAATAGTTGTATGGCTACAGGAATTAAATGATATTAAATGGGTGTCATGCAATCAGAGCTTGACATATGAAGATGGTATACTTGCGAAAGTTAGTTACAAGTTCAATGTCATGAGTACCGTTGCTTATCATCAAGAATTTTCTCATAAAAATTGCCGTGCTTTGGTATATAGGTAGTTAGTTATGCTTCCTCCCGATATATATTTTTTATATAATCTCTTTTTCAAGTTGGCTCCCGGTCTCTTAGATTTATGTATACATATGGTATTTAGAGAACTTGAAGGCAAACAAAAATTAAGAATATTTTGTTTCTTTTTTGATTTTGTTTGAGCAGTGGAGATCATGATTTGCGTGTTCCATATTTTTCTACGTTAAAATGGATTGAATCGATAAATTTGTTACTAATGGAGTATTGGAGACCGTGGTATGTTGATGAACAAGTAGCCGGGTTAGTTATGTTTTATTAGGAGCACATGAATTGTTATAATCAATATAAATATTAAAAATGGTAATTTATGATGATATTCTATTATCTCATTCATTGTAGATATACAATGAAATTCTCAAACCAGGACTATAAATTAACATTCGCTACAGTAAAGGTGAGAAATCTTCCCTAAAACTTTCTTCTCACTCGGCGATGCTCCTATATCATGAAAACTATAATGTTTGACTTTGTAAATATTTTTACAATTTTTAATATAATAAAAATTGTGAACCTAAGCCTTAGGCTATTTGTTATCTTGAAAATACACTTCTAACCCTTTTAAATTGAACTTTTGCAATTCTATAAGCTAAAAGGAACATTTAATGTTATGATCAAGATGGTTGTTCATTTTGTTTTGTTAAAGGGTGGAAGTCACACGAGTGCAGAGAATAAACCAGAAGAATGCTTTAATATGTTTATAAGGTGGTTTGATAATGTAGACTTGTAAGTAACAATCATAAAGTTTGATGCTTGTTTTTTGTGTACTAGTTTGTATGTTTAGACTCAATTTCAGTTGATATTGTAATGTGTTTATTTATATCATTAATAACTTGTGTAATCAAATAAATATATATTGGTAATAATGCCTAGGTATTATGAAACACCTCTCACATGCGATGCTTTAAATTAATTTTCAAAACGATTTTAGAGTTTTAATTGTTGAATATGGCCTAAACTTTAAAATCCAAAATAGTTTGGAACGAGAGTGTAAATGAAAAACAATGTTTTAGTTAAACAATATTACACACACTAAAGAGTGTCTTCTAGATGTCCTTAGACTTCTCAATCTTTAATATTACTAGTAATCTGCTACTAACCTGAAAACTAAATCAATGTAGTGAGTCATGCTTAGAATATAGTAAGTAAAGATGAGATAGAAATTATATGTATATTATATAAATGAACACTTAATTTACTTAATTTATATACATATGTGCAAACTCAAACTTATTCAAAACTCAACAAACCATCAATCTTAAATTTTTTGGGGTAAAACATAACATATGTAAAAGTAACTATTGTTAACATTAAATCTCATATAAACATTATAAAGTAAAAAAAAAAAACAATGTATAAAAATCAATGTATCTAATGGAACAAATTTCCCAAACCCTCAGTTCAACTACAACTCACCAAAAAACTCCATTTCATATTCTCATATTTTTATATCTTCGTATTCTCATATAATTTATTCAAGTCTTGTTGTTACGGAAAACTCCAGGCGCATGCTTAGCTTTCTCACCCAAATGGCCTCAATCCAATAAGCGTCCGGGAATCCGCTTTGCATAAGATAAACAAGAGCTAGGTTAGATAAACATACCGAGGATTGGATCCCGACATAGCTCTCTGATGCCTAAATTAGATTGTGATTCTTAGTGTTTCCTTAATGCTAAGGAATGTATGTCCTCCTTATCTTACCTCCCCGGTTATCATGCCTCTAGGGTATTTATAGGCTGCCCATTGTTAGAAGAGCTGATATCCTTGACTGGTCCTTCGCTTATTATCCGGTCTTTAAGCAGGCATGATTCTTGTCCTTCCCATGTTTATTTTATTTGTTTCGTACTATTTCTTTTGCATGTTACCTGAGATATGGTTCTGATACTTGTGTATGATATATTTGAATATATATTCATTCAAAGCGAGTAGCAATGCCTATAATGCCGACCTGGTAAGTACCGGAACGGTGATGGGTTTCCTTGAACTACCGGCCTGATACACCAATAAGCCCTCCAGTCTGAAGGGTAAAAGAAAATTGCCGAAATACTTTTGCCGTTCAGACTTTGTAAATCCACATCAGGTACTGGAAAGTCTCTTGTATGTTGTATATTAAATGATTGCACCGTCACACGCCATCTTTCTTGCTTTGATTAGATTACCCTTAATAAATGGTTTAACTGGTCCTTCTAATTATTTGTCGGGTAAGCCCGATTTGGTCTGTTAGAAAGTTCTTTACATTGTGTTCCCTTTGATTTTCCCATCACTATGACTGGTATGGGTGATTACATGTCTGCAGTTGCGTCCGAAGTGGACTGCTGCATGCCGTAACGTCCCAAAACTCATAACAAATTTATTTGTTTTATTGTAAATAAACCATCAACCAAACATGTTTGTCAAACCATAAAATATTCATAGTAAAATAAATAGCATCCCAAAAGTACATCAGAGTCAATAAGAGGAAAAATTATGGTGTGTGCAATGCGATCATACCGAGCTTTTCCCATTCGATCCGGAAGTACCTGAAACATAAACTGAAAACCATAAGCACAAAGCTTAGTGAGTACCCCGAAATACCCCATACCATACATATTAATCATACAATGAGTCATGCCTGACAACCAACGGGCCCTGCCCGACATCGGGCCCCATCCGGTAACCAGCCCCGTTCAGAACAAATGTGCATGTATCATGTGATGGGCCTAGCCTAACTCACCCATAAGGCCCCGCCTGGCATCGGGCCCCACCCGGAACACATACACACTTGCAAGGTCACACAGATAACTAGAATACATATAATAATAATCTATGGGTCGGAATTGGTGCCTTCGACCCGTCAAACACAATGAGAAGACTCACCTAAATCTACTAGAAAATCAGGTAAATGCTCGGGCTACTAATTTAGGAAATCTCTGCACTAAATATGTAACATCCCAAAATACAGATAAAAATTTTGTTTTTAAATTCATTCAAACCATACGATACTCATATCAAATCAGTCAAAGGTATATCATAGCAGTCATACTATCAAAGTACAAATTCCCAAAATCTCAAATTTCGGAAATCGTAGGGTGATGCGGTGCGATCAGGCCGGTCCCTTCCCCTTCGAACTGGAAGTACCTGAAACATAAACTGAAAACTGTAAGCACAAAGCTTAGTGAATTCCCCGAAAATACCCTATAGCATACAAACATACAGTCGAGCATATATGGGTGTATGGGTGCTTGCAATCCCTTTTAGTCTATTTCAACTGGGTACAGTAAAGCATATCTGGGTGCTTGCAATCCCCTTCGGTCTATTTCAATCGGATACGATCAAGCATATATGGGTGCTTGCAATACCCTTCGGTCTATTTCAACCGGATACCGAGTCTATTTCACCCCTACTACTACCATATAATATCATAACAAAGAATCACAGTGTCATCAAGCAAACACAGGCATAACTGACAGTTGTCACGAAGTCAAGCATCATATTACAACAAAAACTAGTGGGCCGACATTGTTGCCTTCGACCCATATATATACAGTGAAGGAAGCTCACTTGATACTGATGAAAGATAAATCTCGCACCCGAACAACAGGAACTAGACTCCGCCTAATAACACAATAATTAACCCTAATTAATAATTAAGTTCAATTACTCAACTCGCGAGTCCAAGACCCACAACTAAGCCCCTTAAGGGAAAAAGACCATTTTCCCCTCCCATGGTCCAAATCCCTAAATCTTGACCAAAATCCAAAAGTCAACAAAAGTTAACTGCCTAACACGTACGTTGGGCGTACTCTCTTCCTACATTGGGCGTACTCGATAATCAGGCGGGATCGGGGTCTCACCTGGCTACGTTGGGCGTAGCCAGTAGTACACGCGGCATATTCCATCTTACGCCAAAAACCATACTAAAATGGTCTTAATCATTAAGACATGCATCCAAACACAGATCTGACCTTCTTAGAACGTCTTAATCCATAAAGTCTAAAACTTTAAGCCTTTGCATGACTGAAAAGGGGCTAGAACCTTAAAACTCTAACTTAATCCACACTTATCACCATCAAACTCTTGCATGGCTAGAAAAGGACCATCAAGCAACCATTTTTATGAATCTACAAGACCTAACATGCATTAAAGGACAAATAATATGCTCTAGAGTGTCCCAAACTCATAAAGGTCCAAACTTTAGGACAAAAAGCTTATAAAACCCATCTATGGAGATCAAAAAGGAAATACATCAAGGTATATACTTTATACCTTCAAAAGATGAACAACGAGGAGTAGTTTCTGGATCTATAAGCTTGCAAGCAACACCTCCTTCTTCAATAGTCTTTTTATTCAACAAATAAGCACCAAAACTCACTAATAAGCTCCAAACTCTCATAAACAAGGCTTAAACTCGAGATTAGGGTTTTTGAGGGAAGGTGGCTGATAAGGAATGTCCAAGGGAGGCATAAGGTGGATTAAATAATGAAGCAAACCCCCAAAATTAGGGTTTTGAGGCTGAGCTAGTACGCCCGACGTACCTCACGTATGCCCAACGTACTAGCAGGGCTCCCACGATCAGATCACTTGAGTACGCTGCGTGTACCCACATGTACGCCCAATGTATGAGATGAAATGTGAATTCAACTATAAGGGACCAGATGAGCAATCTTCAAATAGGTTAAGGATAAAATTGGAAATACCTGATATTCGGATGCTAGATTTCTCCCCCACTTGAATCAGACTTCGTCCTTGAAATCCGCTGCTAGAAATAACTCCGGTTAATGCTCCATCATCTCGTCCTTCGGCTCCCACGTCCTTTCTAAACCCTTGTGGTGCTGCCACTGCACCTTTACCAACTCAACAACCTTGTTCCTCAAGGTTTTTGTCTTCCTATCGAGGATCGCTACCGGTCTCTCAATGTAGTTCAGACGGTCATCCACTTGAATATCCTCCAATGGAACCACTGTGGAATCTTCAACCAAGCACTTCCGCAGCTGAGAGACGTGAAAAGTACTATGAATTTAACTGAGCTCCTCTAGAAGATCCAATCGATACGCTACCCTGCCTACCCGGGCTATAAACCTGAAGAGACCGATATACATGGGGCCCAGCTTGCCCCTCTTCCTGAATTGGATGACACATTTCCAAGGTGACACCTTCAGGAGAACCATATTCCCAACCTGAAACTCTGGGCCTGATTGGTGCTTGTCGGCATAGCTCTTCTTCCGACTCTGAGCTGTCTGAAGTCTACTCCGAACCTGCTGAATCAACTCGGTAGTCTTCAGTACTACTACGGTACTCCCCATGACTCGCTGAACGACCTCACTCCAGCATATCAACGTCATGCATTTCCTCATATATAGCATCTCAAAAGGAGGTCAATTGATGCTGGCGTGACAACTATTGCTATACGAAAATTCCGCTAACGGAAGATACGTATCCCAGCTACTGCCGAAATCCAGAACACATGCCCGCAACATATCCTCTAATGTCTGGATGGTCCGCTCACTCTGACAATCCATCTATAGTTGAAAGGTCATGCTGAAATGTAGACGAGTACCCAACTCCTCGTGGAACCTCTTCGAAAACCTGGAAGTAAACTGGAGATCCCTGTATGAAATCACTAAAATCGGCACCCCATGCCGTGCCACAACCTCCCTGATATAAATGCCAACTAACTTCTCCGCAGAGATACACTTCTGGATCGGAATAAAGTGCACGCTCTTGGTCAATCGATCCACGATGACCCAAATCGAATCCACTATGCGCGCTATCTGATGCAACTTTGTAATGAAATCCATGGTAATCTGTTCCCATTTCCAAACGCGAATGGCTAACGGTTGCATCTTGCCATGAGGTCGCTGATGTTTAGCCTTGACTTTCCTGCAAGTCAAGCAATTCTCCACATACTAAGCTACATCCTGCTTCAGACAGGACCACCAATAATCAGGACGAAGATCTCTATACATCTTTGTCGCCCTGGAATGAATGGATAATCTCGATTTGTGCGCCTCCTCTATAAAAACCAGACGCTTACCACCCCAATAAGGGACCCACACCCTCTGATGGAGAGTTAGTAAACCCCAACTATCATAATCGAAGGAAGCCACTTGACCCAGTATGCGCTCACTCTTTTGGTGCTCTTCCTTCATAACCTTCACCTGAGCCTCTCAAATCTTCCTTAAGAGTGGAGTAATCACTGTCATCCTCATACAGATATCCCTGATCATAGCCGCGACCTCCTTGCAGCTGAGAGCATCGGCCACTACATTGGCCTTCCCTGGATGGTAAAGGATCTTACAATCATAATCCTTCACCACATCCAACCACCTACATTGCCCCATATTCAGATTCGGCTGATCCATAAAATACCTCAGGCTCTTGTGATCCGTGTCAATAGTACAACGGACCCCATAAAGGTAATGTCGTCAAATCTTGAGGGCGAAAACCACATCCCCCGGCTCCAATTCATGCGTCGGATAATTCGCCTCATGAGGCTTCAGCCGCCTCGAAGCGTAAGCAATAATGTGACCCATCTGCATCAAAACCGCACCCAAACCCATGAACGACGCATCACAATAAACCACGAAATCCTTAACACCCTCCAGCAGGGTTAGAATGGGTGCCTCACACAATCTCTATCTCAGGGTCTCAAACGTTGCCCGCTGCTCAGGCTACCAATGAAAAGTGGCAGTCTTCTTCGTCAATTGAGTCAGAGGAACTGATATCTTGGATAAATCATGAATAAATCTCCAGTAATAACCTGCCAACCCAAGGAAACTCCTACTCTCAGATGGAGACCTCGGAACCTCGCACCTCACCACGGCCTCGACCTTGGCCGGATCAACCAGAATACCATTCTAGTTGACAAGGTGCCCCAGAAACTGCACCTCGTGCAACTAGAACTCACACTTGGAGAAATTCACATATAGTCTCTCCCTCCTCAGGGTCTCCAATACCTCCCTCAAGTTCTCCTCATGCAACTTCTGGGTCTTGGAATAGACCAGGATGTCGTCGATGAATACAATCACATACTGATCCAACATCGGTCGGTAAACACGGTTCATGAGGTCTATGAACGTGGTTGGAGCATTGGTGAGCCCAAAGGGCGTCACCACAAACTCGTATAGACCATAATGAGTTCATAAGGCTGTCTTCTTCACATCGTCCTCCCTGACCCTCATCTGATGATAACCCGAAAGAAGATCAATCTTGGAAAACCAATATGCACCCTGAAGCTGGTCAAACAAATCATCAATCCTCAGGAGTGGATAATAGTTCTTCACCGTTAGCTTATTTAGCTCCCGTAGTCAATACACATCCGATGCAACCCATCCTTCTTCCTCACAAACAGGATTGGCGCTCCCCAAGGTGAACTACTCGGTCGAATGAACCTCTTGTCTAACAGCTCATGCAGCTGTGTAGCCAACTCCTGCATCTATGGAGGAGCTAACCAATATGGTGCTTTTGCTATCGGAGCCGCACCAGGAACCAAGTTAATCCGAAACTCCACTTGCCTCTCCGGAGGCACTCTAGGAAAATCCTCTGGAAACACATCTGGGTAATCCCGAAAAATCGGCACATCATCTACAGTTGCCTTACCCTTCTCCTGAGTCTCCATAACATAGGTGACGTAACCTGAAAAACCCTGACGAAGGTTGCGTCTGGCCCTAGCTGCTGAACATAGAACCGGCCCGCGCTGAGCGACCTCTCCTTGGACCACCAACTCTCCCCCACTTGGGCTACGAACGCGCACCATCTGACGCTCGCAATCAATCACCTCCCCATTGCGACTGAGCCAATCCATCCCCACTATAACCTTGTTCCCTCGCAAAGGAATAGGAACCAAATCGATCGGATACTGCTCGCTGAACATCTCTAGAACACAATCCCAATGAACCCTCGATACCCGGACAGATTGATCATCCACAATCTCAACCTCTAATGGACAATTCAGCTCTCCCGAAGCTCCAACAAACCTCTTGTCGAGCGCAAGAGATAAGAAAGATCGGGTAGCCCCCAAATCAAACAATATCAAAGCAGAGATACCATTCACAAGGAACAATCCTAAAACAAAACACACAAATATAAGTAGAGAAATTAACATAAATAAAGAGTTAAGAAGAAGAGACATTCCCGTCACCATATCTGGTGCAGCACGTGCGTCCTTGGCTGTTAGCTGGAAAGCCATGCACCTCACAACAGGCGCATCCGCCTTACCCTGGCGGCCATCAGTAATCCGTAGGGTCGCTGGAGCAGGTGCTACTACTGGTCCTCCTGATGCTAAACTCGGGAAGTTGTCCTGCTTGTGGCTCCTCTGATTGCAATGAAAGCAAATCAGATCTGATGTCTGGGTGGTGATGATAGCAACAGTGGAATCCTTGCTAAAGTGCATCGTCTTGCCACACTTGTAGCAGCCCGAACCACCCTGTCTGCAAACCCCATCATGCGACCTGCCGCATTTGCTATAGCGGTTCTGGCCATGCTGGCCCTTCGAATTAGAGTGAAAACCCTTGGGTTTCATCCCTGAAACCCTAACCGTCTGCCCATGCTCCGCCTTCCTCTTCCCTATGTGCCCCAAATAAATCTTTCGTTCCCGCGCCCTGGATATCATGTCATCCAGAGTCGGGCAGGTAGAAAAACTAACGAACTCCCTGATGTCAGATATCAACATATCATTGTATTGGGTCTTCCTCATCTCCTCATCTGCCACATACTGGGGTACCTACAAAGCTTTCTAGCTGAAATTGGTAGTGATCTCCCCCACAGTCTCAGTCATCTGCCTCATGTCTAGAAACACCCTAGCTAACTGTTGCATCTCAACAACTGGTGCAAACTCTACTCGAAACCGGGTCACAAAATCTGGCTAGGTCATTGCCTCAATGGTTGGGGCTCCCAAAGTATAGCCGACCTCCTCCCACCAATATTAGGCTTGCTCCCTCAAACATCCTGCAACGAACCTCACCTTCGATCCCTCGGGGCAGAAGCTCGTCATCTGGGCACACTCAATGTCAGCTATCCAATGCCTGGCTGCGATGGGGTTCCTTCACCCCAAAGAAATATGGTGCCCCACATCCCTCTAAATCTTTGAAGGAGAGAGTGCGGGCCCCAGACTGGCTAGAGGCCAGATCGGCCCTGAAGATCCGATGACGATCCTCCATTAGCTCAATGATACCCTCCTTGATCGACCCAAACATCACCGGGGTTGCATCAGGGATGCCTCTAGTAACCTCAAATGCAATAAACTCGCGTAACCGCTCATCAATCGGTTCGGTGCTCGTGCCCAAACCAGATCCTGATCCTCAACGTGTCACCACCATATTGAAACATAACCACATAAACAATTAGAAAATACACGAGAAGGTTCACACTCTCGAGTTCCCTAGGTTCATCGTGGTCTTCCTAGTCTCGGGTATAAATCATGTGCTTCATTAGTACGGGCCCAATACTACCTTCCACACCTATTTATACCCTCCTCAAGGACTACCCCGACTCCTCCAAGTCGCTCTTCCCAACTAGCACATTCCTCATACTATAAGGCGTCCTACACACCAAAGCATCTCGCAGGGATTTCCTAGGAGTCCCTTCCTCACCCCTCTCTACTATCATCTGTAGAAGGAACTTCCACTAATACCACCTAACTACTACATGAACACAATTACATACTATCAGTAGTAGATAATTTTTCGAATGAAGGGTCCCGCACTACAATGGTTGGACTCAAACAAGAGTTATGCAATAGAGTTAAACCTACCCTTCTAAAATTATCCAATCACGATAATATGTAATCCAACGCATTCATCCACTAGTTATTTAGTAGCAAAAAAATTTCCAAAAGCACAAAGCATTCAATATTCAAGCATCAGGCAATTCAACTCAGAACATAACCTATACAGACCATCCTAACAAGTAACTGATCAGATACAAGCATGTGAATCTATAAGCTTATACAAATAGGCACATAAAGGCATCTCTCCTAGCATTCTATCATGCAATTCTGAGCAGATCCTTAGCCCCAAATCTAGCATGTAATTCTTATTTCATAGCATAAAACGTATAACATTCATGGGTATTTTGGGAAGACTTACTTGAGCTCAGCTGATTGCACGCATCAAACCCTTTTTTCTATATTAAAATCCTTTGATTAAAATATTTCTTTTTATGGAAAATCTACCAAATCCTTGATTTGAGTCTAGGCACACCCGAGAGTATGCCCGGATCCCTCAAACCAAGGCTCTCATACCAACTTGTAACATCCCAAAAATACAGATAATGTTTTTTTAAATTCATTCAAAACATACGATAAACATATCAAATCAGTCAAAAGTGTATCATAGCAATCATACTATCATAGTATAAATTCCTAAAATCTCAAAATGCAAAAATCGTAGGGTGTTGCGGTGCGATCAGGCCAGGCCCTTCCTCTTCGAACTGGAAGTACCTGAAACATAAACTGAAAACTGTAAGCACAAAGCTTAATGAGTTTCCCAAATACCCCATACCATACAAACATATATCCAACCATATCTGGGTGCTTGCAATCCCCTTCGATATATTTCAACCGGGTACAATCAAGCATATCTGGGTGCTTGCAATCCCCTTCGGTCTATTTCAACCGGATACCATCAAGCATATGTAGGTGCTTGCAATCGCCTTCGGTCTATTTTAACCGGATACCGAGTCTATTTCACCCCTACTACTACCATATAATAACATAACAAAGAATCATAGAGTCATCAAGCAAACATAGGCATAACTGATAGTTGTCACGAAGTCCACAATCATACTACAAAATAAACTAGTGAGCCGACATTGGTGCCTTCAACCCATAGATACAGTGAAGGAAACTCACCTGATACTGATGACATATAAATCTTGCACCCGAACATCTGGAACTAGACTCCGCGTAATAACACAATAATTAACCCTAATTAATAAATGAGGTCCATTACTCAACTCGCGAGTCCAAGACCGACAACTAAACCCCTTAAGGGGAAAAGACCATTTTACCCCTCCCATGGTCCAAAACCCTAAATATTGACCAAAATCTAAAAGTTAACAAAAGTCAACAGCCCAGCGCGTACGCTGGGCGTACTCGGAAATTAGGCGAAATCGGGGCCTCACCTGGCTATGCTAGGCGTAGCCAGTAGTACGTGAGGCATACTCCGTCTAACCCTAAAAACCATACTAAATTGCTCTTAATCATTAAGACATGCATCCAAACACATATCTGACCTTCTTAGAATGTATTAATCCATTAAGTCTAAATATTTAAGCCTTTTCATGACTGAAATGGGGCTAGAACCTTAAAGCTCTAACTTAATCCACACTCATCACCACCAAAGTCTTGCATGGCTAGAAAAGGACCATCAAGCAAACATTTTTATGAATCCACAAGACCTAATATGAATGAAAGGACAACTAATATGCTCTGGAGTGTCCCAAACTCATAAAATTCCAAACTTTGGGACAAAAAGCTCATAAAACCCATCTATGGAGATCAAAAAGGAAACACATCAAGATATAAACTTTATACTTTCAAAAGATGCACAAGGAGGAGTAGTTTCTGGATCTATAAGCTTGCAAGCAACACCTCCTTCTTCAATAGTCTTCTTCTTCAACAAATAAGCACCAAAAATCACTAATAAGCTCCAAACTCTCACAAACAAGGGTTAAACTCGAGATTAGGGTTTTTGAGGGAAGGTGGCTGATAAGAAATGTCCAAGGGAGGCATCAGGTGGATTAAATAGGGAAGCATACTCCCAAAATTAGGGTTTTGAGGCTGAGCTAGTACGCCCGACGTACCTCACATACGCCTAGCATACTAGCAGTGCTCCCGCGATCAGAACACATGGGTATGCTGCGCGTACCCACATGTACGCCCAACGTACGAGATGAAATGCGAATTCAACTATAAGGGACCAAATGAGCAATATTCAAATAGGTTAAGGCTAAAAATGAAAATACTTGATATTCAGATGCTACAAAATATGTTCAAATAACATCCTAATTAATAATTAGGTCATAAACCATAACCGAGACTTTTCTTCATAATTCTCGACTCCAAGGATAAAAGACCATTTTACCCTTCCTCAAATGGCCCAAAGTAAGTAGCACTCAATGCTCTAAAGTGGCCCAATTCCATAAGATATTCAAGGCCCAAAATCCAATAGCCCCAAAATGACAAAAAATCGAAGGAAGCCTATAGCTTTTCATACACCCCACGTTGACCTGGAAGCGGGCTGTTGACCCAATACACGCAGCGTACTAAGGAGTATGCCCGACGTACTGTATAGAGTCTTGAAAGCCAACCGAGGGTCTTAATCCTTTAAGACCTTTACGTCTAAACCTCAGATCTACTAGAAAATAAGGTATTAAATCATAAAGTTGACAACTTTAATAACTTGTATGGCTAAAAGGACCCAACACCAAACCCTAGGTCCAAAACAATATAAAAAGCCAACAAATCAAGCATGGGTGGACTTTAACCCCAAAGATTTGATTTTTATGACTTTATACACTCCTAAATGTCCAAAAGGACAGATCAAATGGTCTGGAGTAGTCCATACTCCATAAGACCAAAGTTTTGGGAGAAAAAAGTGCATAAACATGGACATAATGAGATCTAGAACAAAGAACTCCAAGGTGTGAACTTGATAGCTTCTATAGATGCACAAGAAGGTGTAGAATCTAGATCCAAGGACTTAAATTCACCACTCTATCTTCAAGGAACTTCCTTCACCACCGAGAACCACCCAAAAGCACCAAAAGGTCACTAAAAAGCTCTAGAACACTCAAAAGAGCGTTGGGTTTCATGGGATATCTTCTAGGGTACGGATGATGATGAGCGGAAAGGGAGTGGGTCCATAATGATGATTAAATATGGTCCAAACCCTATAAATTATGGTTTGACGCCAGACATCATATGCCCCGCGTATGCACCCCCTCCCTAAGATCTAGACTTTCGCCCCTTGAGACCAAATTTTCAAATTAATTTGATATCTATGGTTAAAATAAGAAATACCAGAAATTCGGGTGTTACAATTCTCCCCCACTTGAATTAGACTTCGTCCTCGGAGTCTTCTACCTCAAATAACTCTAGGTAATGCTCCCTCATCTCGTCCTCAGGCTCCCACGTTCACTCCGAACCCTTTCGGTGCTGCCATTACACATTCGCGAGATCCACCACCTTGTTCCGCTACGTCCTCCTATCAAGGATCACCACTAGTCTCTCTATATATTTCAGGCAATCATCCAAGTCTGACCGCTTCTTATCTGCGTAACTCTTCCGTCAGATCTGTGCTGTCTGAAGTCTGTTGCGAACCTGCAAAATGAATTTTGTCATCTTGAGTACTACCTCTATACTCCCCATGACCCGCTGACCGATCTCACCCCAACATATCGGGGTCCTACACTTCCTCCTGTAGAGCATCTCAAAAGGAGGTCGATCAATGCTGGCGTGATAACTGTTGTTATACAAAATTTATGCCAAAGGAAGATACATATTCCAACTACCGCCAAAATCCAGAACACATGCCCATAGCATTTCCTCCAAATTTTGGATAGTCCGCTCACTCTGACCATCAGTCTGCGGATGGAAGGCCATGTTGAAATGCGTACGAGTACCCAAATCCTCGTGGAATCTCTTCCAGAACCTGGAATTAAACCGACCATCCTATCTCAGACCACTGAAACCGGTACCCCATGCCATGACACGACCTCCCGAATGTAGATATCGGCCAGCTTCTCCGCCAAAATACTCTCCTGGATCGGAATGAAACGCACGTTATTGGTCAATCGATCCAAAACGAACCATATCGAATCCACTGTGCAGACCATCGAAGGCAATTTGGTAATAAAATCCATCGTAATCTCCTCCTATTTCTAAACAGGAATACCCAACGGCTCCATTTTGCCATGGGTTCGCTAATTCTTGGCATTGACTTTCCTACAAGTCAAGAACCTCTCCACATACCAGGTCACATCTCGCTTCATTCATGGCCACCAATACTCCGGCCTAAGATCCCTATACTTTTTTCGCTCCGGGGTGAATAGAGAATCTCGGCTTGTGCACTTTTTTTATCAATACCTGACGCGTACCACCGCAATATGGAACCCACACCCTCTGATGGAGGGTCAATAATCCCCGACTGTCATAATCAAAGGAAGCCACCTGACCCACTATGCGCTCACTATTCCGGTGCTCTTCCTTCATAGCCTCAACCTAAGCCTCTTGTATCTGCTCTAAGAGTGGGGTAATCACTGTCATCCTCAGACACAAATCCCTGATCGGGGCAGCAACCGCCTTTCGGATGAGTGCATCGGTGACCACATTGGCCTTCCCCAGGTGATAAAGAATCTCACAATCATAATCCTTCACCACATCCAACCATCTACGTTGCCTCATATTCAGATTCGACTGGTTCATTAGATACCTCAGGCTGTTGTGATCCGTGTAGATAGTAAAGTGGACCCCATAAAGGTAATGTCTCTAAATCTTGAGGGTGAAAACCACAGCCCCCAACTCTAAATTGTGCATAGGACATTTCACCTCATGAGGTGTAACACCTTGTTTCAAGTCGTTTCATAATTCGGCTCCCGTGACCCAAAGATCAAGTATCATAAGGCTTCGGGATTTGGGAAAGAGAGGTTTAGACCCATTTGGATTTGGGTAATGTAGGTTATGTGATCCAAGAGTTCGGTTTGTGCTTTGGAGTCAAAGGGTAAAATGGGAAAAGTAGTGTTTCAGACTTCTTTTATGAATTATGGATTTTGGTTCGATGTGTTTGAAGTCAAAAGTAATTAGATAAGGCTGTAGAGCTCCTCAATACCTTTCTGTGGATTTAAAGATCGTCGAAATCAAAGTTGAAATGAAGAAGTTATGACCATTTGAAGTTAGGACGATTTTTGGGTTAGTCATGTACGCTGGGCATACACGACCAGTGCCCAAACCCTATTTCCGTGGCTTGAGCCCTATTTAAGCTCATTAACTTCTTCAAACCCATTCCATTATTGGCCTCCACATCTCCAACACCCTCTCTGGAAACCCTAACCCTAGTTTGATCATTGTGAGCAAAAAGAAGGTGTTTTTAAGTGATTTGGAGTGTTCTTGGTGCACCTTGGAGAAGAAGGGACTCATTGAAGAAGCATTGGTTGCAATGGAGCTTGTAGATCCAGATCTTGTTCACCTTGGTATTTCTTCTGAACGTATAAAGTTTGAATCTTGATGATGAAATTTTTAGATCTAGCTACTTTTGGGTGTTATGAACTTTTAATCATTTTAAGTGCAATAAAGTTTAGATCTAGACAGTTTGTGACCTTTTTATGGAGTCATTAGGAACCATAAAAATGTGACCTTGGTCCCTAGTTTTCCTCCATGCATGGTCTTGGATGTCTTAATGGGTTAAGAAGTTAGGGTTCTTGGATTTTGAAGACTTAATAGCCATGCAACACCGTAAAGTTAGAAACTTTATGGTTAAGTGTCACAACTAGCATTTTTGCTAGGAAATTCCACTCTCATAGAATCATTCAACTAGTATAATAACTAGTACTCTAAGCGAATATCATACTCTATGCTCATCCAAATACATCTCATATGCTCAACTAAGGGCTGAAAACCTTACAAATCCCGGTTCAAGTTCTTTATGGACTAGGATTTTCTTACTGGGCCTAACGGACCAATAAGCATTCAATTCGACTAGAACGGGCTTAGAACCCTTATATGGGCTCTAAATGAACCCACATTCATAAAACTTAACATTTTGGGCCATAATGAGCCTAAAATGGATTAGTTTACCTTAATGGGCCATAAACCCATTCCTTTTTACCATATTGGGCCGTGAATCTCCTTAAGAGTCCAATGGGCCGAAAAATATTATTAAACTTCGTATATTCGAACAAGACTAATGATGGGCCAAATAAATTCATCCTCATCTCTCTTAAGCCCAAATTTTCGGCCCATTACCCATTATCCACTAGGCTTATTACAAAAATAAAAGGGAAAAATAAGGAAATTTGTGCATTTGACACATCATTGTTGCATGGTGGATTTCCATGCAACATCACCTCACAAAAACTCTCTCTCTCTCTCTCTCTATTCTCTTATTAATCTCGGCCAAGCCCCTACCATACCACCTCCATTTCTCAAATCAAACACTTCCAAACACTCTCAAGAAACTTCCTCATGTTACTCTAAAATTTTCGAGCTTTGTGGGTGCTTTCAAGAGGATTCTTCATCAATATCACCATCTTTGGTAAGTTTTTGCTTAGATCTATGATTTAACTTCTTGATCTCTTCAAAAATCTCCTCTTACACCCATATTTTGTGGATCATGTTCTTAGAACCATCTAAGTTCAAGATCTACTCAAGAAAGCTTGCTAGGATCAAAAATCTTCTTCCACTTCTTCATCAAAATCGATCCATCACCCCAAGGTGAGTTCATACCCCCTATTTTCTATTTTTACTTTGTTTTGGGGTAGAATACAAGTTGAGTTGTGTAGATCTATGTGTGTATGCATGAATATGTGTGTTTTTCATGATTTATTTGGTGATTATGTGTTATTTACTACAAATCTAAAAATATGTTAAGAATATGAAGTTTATCACTTAAATCTACATGAAAACCTTGAGAAAAGTATGTGTTATCACATATAATACATGTAAACTAGTAGATCTGGGATTTATACACTTAAAATAGTAAAAATGAGTGTTGTGTTCCAAGATCTATAAACTAAACTCAAAAATCAGCCCTTCACAGAAAAGTTTTGGTCCAATCTCGAACTGTTTTGACCACCTAAATGATAATATTTTTCAAAACTGTTTTACATGCAAAAAGTTCAGGTTTATACCTTTAAAATGACTACTCTCACGTTTTCATACGATTTGTCTACAATTTGTGGCGAATTTTACAAAACTGCCTATCAGATTTGAAATAATTTCGGACCAGCCTGTGAAGGTGAGAAATTTCACACTTGTTAGAAGCCATTAAAAATTATGAGAAAAATTGTGAACAAAGTAAACAAAATTTCCAAACTTCCAGAATTTACGGATCCAAATTTCTACTTTTGATGATTTTTCTACAAATTTTACAACAACTAGGTCAGAAAAGCCCAAAACCAGAAAAATGTGTGTTTTCACAAAAATCAAGTCAAAAATGATATTTTTGACAAAAATGGGTTTAAAATGTTATTTTTACCACAAACTAGTCATCAACACAAGCTTTGAACAAAATGGAGACTAAAGTGTTATTCTTACAAAAATTGGGCCTTAATTGTAAATTTTTGGCTTATTGGGCCAAGAACGTCATTTTTACAAAAAAGTGGGCTTTTATGCTATTTTAGTGAATACTTGAACCAAAACCAACGATAAACTAACAAACAGATTAATTTGATCATTTTCTAGGTTATTGGGCCTTAGTGGCCCATTTATATGTTTGATAGGTCTTGTATACTATTTATATGTTTATTGGGCCTCATTGACCCATTAACATGTGCGACGGACCTTGGATACTATTTGTGTGTTATTTGGGCCTGTAAATACCTTACATGTGAAATGGGCCTTAGTTGTCCTTTCATATATATTTCGGGCCCATGTTATATAATCTCATTCCAATTGGGCATTGAAATGATTTACATGTTTAGCAATGCCTTAGTGGTTCATTTAAATGGTTCATTGGGCCTGGAATGAGTTTATACTTTTCTTCGCGTAAATTCGATTAAGGATCTAGTGAGTTTTGTCGGTTGGAACCTATCAAGTGTACGATCGTAGCCTATAGTTATAACCAAAGTCTCTTGGAGGGAGAGCGGGGATTTGTGTATAGATCTATACGGGGATGACACCCCACACCTGAGCTGTTCGCTACAGTTAGACTAACTCAGTCTAGGGTGACGAAAACCTTATAATCAAAACCGGTGTCCAACAACGCCAAGACAGGCGAAATTGTCATTATTTAGTATGGTTATGACGGCTCACTTAGAGGAATTAACGTTATGAAGTTTACGGAAGACCATTCTCTTTTCTCTTGGATTACTTGGAAACATACTTTCACTGGTACTCAACCTCGGGGGTTGGTATGACAGCATTCTCTTTTACAGGCAACATCGGGTTGTCTGGAGACATTCTTTTTATACTCCCTTTACATTCTCTCTACATTCTCTTTACCCTTTTATTCAAAGAAACAATAACATACATGCATTAATACAAGATCTGACACAAACATACTAAAGAGTTTTCAGAAAATATAGGATTTTCTGGTGGTTTCAAAGTTATACAAATCATTTTCACAAACATGCTTATGAACTCACCAACATTTTTATGTTGATCGTTTTCAAAATAACTTGTATTCTCAGGAAACCGTTGAAGCAGGATGAACGAAACAAAGTAATGGATATTTTGTTATATTTTGTTTCATCATACTCTGACTATTTTGGCATGTAATATTCAAATACAATACTCGATGTAAACAATGAATGTTGGTATATTACATGTGTGATGATGATGATGTTATGTTTCAATTATATACTCTGTAATGATACTACAATGTTGAAAGTCACATCAATCCCCCGGACGTTTCCGCCGTCTGGTTCGGGGGTGTGACAGATTGGTATCAGAGCATTGTTTATAGTGAACTAGCATATCTAATCATACAGGATATGCAACTATAAATACAATGGGACTAAACTACTCTGAACATAATAATTAAAATACATACTTATGTGTGCATTTTAGATTAATAACACAACAAGAACAGTAAAAGTCTTTGGAGGATTTGAACATCGCTATTAAACCCGGACAGTTGTGTAGTCGTATTGGGGGTGAATGTAGCCTGATCAACTACATTCATTCAAAATACGACCAACATGTGTTCGGGAGTAATCGTGATGGACAATGAATCGAAAACTTACCATCTAATTGTCCAAAGAGCTTATGGAACAAAACCTAAGTAAAAATTTAAAACACTATAGGAGTATTTGGTGGGCTGTCTGTTTCTAGTATTTATACAACTTCGTGCGGACGCTATGGCCGGGTATCATTAGCCAGGAGAACCCTATCTCCCTAATTAGGGGAATGCAGGGTGGCTTGATCCAAAGGAAGACCCAGAAGAAGACTCACAGAAAGAACCAGAGGAGGAACATGAAGTAGAACTTACAGACGAGCCCGCTGAGCAGGTAGTGAACCTCGAAGAGAAAGAGCTTGAGGGCAATGACGATGATGACTTGGATGCAGGGTCCAAGGTCATCAATCTTTCATACATGGCCAGAGTACCGGATTATCGTAAGGGCCCCGATGGCCCCACACCCCATGGGCACACAATAATTGGAGATGGAGTCACCAGCCGGGGATACGACCACCCTACGGTATGAACCGAGGTTTCTTCGATCTCAGTCATGAAGGACCAGCTGACCAGGCACTCCCAGACATGGTCCGACGCATATGAGACATTGGCAACCGAGCTCAGGACACCCACAATCAAATAGACCAAATGCGGGCTGCTGTTGAGAAAACTGAGAGACAAACTGAGGAAGTGATCGGGGACTCCCAAAAGAGGCCGTTAGTTCGGGAGGCACGACTACGAGACACCGAGCGACAAGTAGCTCATCTTCAGGGTGCATCCACTTTATCAGAACCACCACCAGACACTTTCCACCACGATTAGGATCAACTCCCCCCCACTACAATTCGTTATGATTCTTTTTCGCGTGCTAAGATGGTATTTACTAATGAGGCAATTATGTGTGTTTCCTTATTTCATGTTATTGCACAAATTCACTTATATGCACAACCGAAGCCCTGAAACCGCTAGATAATCAAGGATCTCGAAACCAAAATAATCTATGAACTCTAGGGATAGATGATGTGTATATTTAATGCACTAGTTTTTTATTTATAATTCCTAATTTATCGCATCCAAACCACACCTTACAGGCAGTGAACCCGATCGAGTATAGTATAGCTTTGATAAGCAAGGGTGTCGAACACAAGGGGAACGGTAGTGAATTAATATTAGAATGTTTGATTATAGGTTATATAAAAACGCACAAAAGTAATAAGAAAAGTTTTATTAAATTAAATCTCAACCAAACTATTAAATAGTAAATCTCGATAAACTGACAGAAGACAAATCTCTTTAGGTACCTTGGTTTAGACAGATTACATCTTAAAATCATAGATAATTGAACACACAAATTTGTTTATTCATGTTCACCGATTTCTAAAATGATTAGATTCATGTTTACTATTACTAATCCCTTAGCAAACAAGTCAATTCAAGCAGTGATCAATTGATTAAACTAACATGTTTCCTAGTGTTCAGTTCATATCAAGCAAGACTTGTAATAATAGTTAATTAAATTTGTCAATTCAATCAACTTATATGTGGTTGGTCATCACACATTCTCACACATTAACTTACTTATTTTCTAGTTAACCCTAGTTTCATGTTCACTATTCCTAGGCATATAATCTTATGTTCACAAAACTATACGATTCAAGCAATTAAGAAGATGTTCATGCAACTCAATAACTTGATATTTAACAGAAAATAATTATCATCAATACATAAGGATATTTAACATGCTTAACAAGATAAATTAAACACAAATAAAACAATCCAAATAGCAATTAATCCATAAATCAAGGTTTCATCTAATCATAAACACAAAGCAAAATGGTTTTAACACCAAAATCAGAAAGTAAACACATAGTGGCATCACAATGGAATGCTAAACATGGTCATGATAACAAACCACATGATTACCGACACGAATCCGCTCTCCAATCCCTTAGATCTTTGCTCCATATCAGCTTAACGGCCCTCCGGCCGCCTTCTAGACCCTCAAAACAGCAGCTATGAAGATTTCTTGTCGCACAAGTCGAAGTGGAATATCATAGATTATGACAATTGGTGAATGATATGGGGTCTTTATAGTTGAATGGAGATGGAATTAATATGGAATATTAGAGTTGGATAGGAATAAGAAAACTAATGGTGGCTTAGGGATTAAGCAAATAAAAATAAGGTAAGTGGTGCTTGGAGAATAAGTAACTTGGAGGGAATTTCCGTCAAGCTTTTATGCTTCATCTTCAAGGCCGATTTTGGATAAGATAAATCCCGAATTAGCAAAAAGGGCCTTTCACATAAGTCGTAGGAAATTTCGTCTAGTTTTCAGAACATTTTGAATCTCGTCAATTGGACTTATGAGTCATCAGATATACTCAAAACACTGAAGAGGGGTCAATCTGCCAGCAATATCCTTTTTGCATCTTTTCAGCTCCATTCTCTTCCTTTTGTATTCCAGCTCCCATTTTAACTGTAATTGAATATTTCAAAACATATTAAGTATATTTTAGTTCTAAATAACATAAAAATTAGTATAAAATAATAAGAAAACATCATAAATATATGCATAAAATAGACGTTATCAATAGACTTAATATTCATGCCAAATCCACGATTACCTACTACCATAAATACATCATATGGATGTAGATGGGAACAATTAGAATCATACGACAAGATGCGAAATTTATAGAGTACAACCAGGAATGAAGATCACTACTTACGATCTGGCTTATCATCATGCAGCAGGAAAATGTCATCCCACAGAAATAACAAGCACACCCACGAGACAGCGCTCCTGCAGATGGGCTCTACTACATTCCAATCTGCTGTAACAGCGGTAGTAACCGCTTCTATGGCACAACTCAACGCAAACAACACCAATATAGGTGGAAATAGCATCGAAAACTCCAGCCGAAGGAACGAACACGGAAACCAACAAGTAACAGCTTATCAAAGCATTCCAAACCACAAGCTTAAGAGCAGAAAGCGAAAGTCTGGAAGTAAGAGAAAGGGACAGCCAACTCAAGGGTTCTCAAAGAAGCAACATGTTGTTGCTGTTCATGCGACCATGACCCCTACTACATCAACATCAGCGAGACCATATGCTGGAAGCCTTCCAAGATGCAACCAGTGCAATTTTCATCAAAAGGGAGCCTGCCGGGAGCTGCATTGTAAGAAATGGAACCGAAAGAGTCACACCACCAAATACTGTAGAACTTATCCACGACAGAATCATCAGCCAAACAAAAACAACAACAATCGCAACAACCTTAACAACAACACCAATGATGAGACCAGTCACACCTGCTATGGGTGTGGAGGAACCTGTCACTTCAGGCGCAATTTCCCTAAGGCTAACAATCAAGGAGCAGAAGAATGAGGAAGGGTCCTGACCTTGGGTCAAGGCGAAGCAGTCCAAGACCCGACATTTGTTACTGGTACGTTCCCACTTAACAGCTCTTTTGCTTGCATCTTACTCGATAGTGGAGCTGAGCGAAGCTTCGTTAATAAAAAATTCGACCACTTACTAAAACAACAACCCCAGAAGCTAAACGAAGCCTTCACGATGGAGATGGCTAATGGGAAAAACCGAATTAACCTAGGATGTTTATGTAGGGTATACCTTAACACTAAGAAACCATTCATTTCAAATGAATTTAATGCCAGTAAATATGGGGAGTTTTGATGTGATAATCGGCATGGTTGGGTTAAGCCCCCATCATGCTGATACTATGTGTCGCGAGAAGGTTGTTTGCCTTCACCTCCCTAATCACGAAAGTCTAATAATCTATGGTGATAAACCTGGCGCCAATCCTCGTCTTAACTCATGCATTAAGGCACAGAAGTGCCTGCACCAGAAGAACTACGTTTTCCTCGCTCATGTTGTGGACAAGACCAATGAAGAAGTAAGCATACAAGGTATTCCAGTAGCATACGATTTTATGGATGTATTTCCCGAGGAACTTCCGGGAATACCCCAGAGAGACAGGTCGAATTTCGAATCGACCTCATACCGGGAACCACATCAATTGCCAATTCCCCCTATAGGTTGACTCCCGCCGAAAATTCAGAAGTTATCCAGTCAATTAAGAAAATTTTTGAGCAAAGGATCCATCAGACCAAGCTTCTCACCCTGGGAAGCTCCAGTCTTGTTCATCAAGAAGACGGATCCTTCAGAATGTGCAGCGATTTTAGGGAATTGAATAAGCTTACTATCAAAAACCGATACCCACTTCATCGGATTGACGTCCTATTTGACCAGCTTTAAGGAGCTAGTTACTTCTCCAAATAGAGCTAAGATTCGGTTATCATCAGCTCTGAGTCCGAGAAGAGGACATTCCAAAAACTACCTTTCGAACTCGATACGACCAATTCAAATTCGTTGTGATACCCTCCGGTCTAACGAATGCCCCCACGATATTCATGGACCCTACGAACCGAGTTTTCCCAACCATACCTAGTCAAGCTTGTAATCATTTTCATTGATAGCATACTCGAACAAACACTGTCAACACTTACGACCGGCTTTGGAGGCATCAAAGCCGGAGAATATCGCAAAGGGAGCACTGTGTGGATTGGATAAGACTCTCAAAGTCAAAAAGACGAAGCTTATTATTACAAGAGTTGGATTGGACACTAACTGGGTGATCGTCGATAGGTTAATCAAATCAACTCATTTCCTGCCAATAAAAGAATTGTACAAGATGGAAAGATTAACACGGATTTATATCAAAGAGATCGTGAGACTCCATGGGGTGTCAGTGTCTATAATCTCGGATCGGGATTGTAGATTTACCTCACGATTTTGACAGTCACTCTAGAAGGCTATGGGAACACAACTAGACATGAGCACTGCTCACCACCCTCAAACCGATAGCCAAAGCAATCGGACCATTCAAACACCAGAAGACATACTCCGAGCCTGTGTGGTTGATTTCTTCAAGTCATGGGATACCCATTTGCCCTTGATTGAATTCTCACGCAATAACAGCTATCACACGAGTATCAAGGAGGCTCTTTTCGAGACTCTTTATGGTCGTAAGTACAGATCACTCGCCAATACTCTCACAGGACTAGAAACCATTCGCGAAACGACAGTGAAGATAATCCAAAATCAGAACTCGACTTCAAGCATCACGAGACAGACATAAGAGTTATGCTGACAAAATGACGAAAACCTCTGGAATTCCAAGTCGGAGGCCAGGTACTATTGAAAGTCTTTCCCTAAAAAGGAATGATTCGATTTAGGAAACGGGAAAACTAAACCCGCAATACATTGGACCGTTCGAGATTCTTGCCCGGATTGGTCCAATGGCTTATAGGCTGCAGCCGCTTGTAGAGCTCAGCAACGTACACCCCGTGTTCCATGTCTCAAATTTGAAAAAGTGCCTATCAGGTAAAACTCTTATCATTCCTTTAGAAGAGATCGAAATTAACGAGAATCTCCTTTCCGTCGAAGAACCAGTCGAGGTATTGGAGAGGGAAGTAGAGCGTACAAAACAAAGCCGCATTCCAATTGTGAAGGTTCGATGGAACGCCAAGCGCAGACCGGAATTCTCATGGGAACGTGAAGACCAGATGAAGCATAAGCACCCTCACATATTCTCTCATTCATGAACCTATCTTTCGAAAGAATTTCGCGACGAAATTCGCTCTAACGGGGGGATGATGTCACAACTAGCATTTTTGCTCGAAAATTCCACTCTCATATAATCATTCAACTAGTATAATAACTGGTACTCTAAGAGAATATCATTCTCTATGCTCATCCAAATACATCTCATATGCTCAACTAAGGGCTGAAAACCTTACAAATCCCGGTTCAAGTTCTTTATGGACTAGGATTTTCTTACTGGGCCTAACAGACCAATAAGCATTCAATTCGACTAGAACGGGCTTAGAACCCTTATATGGGCTCTAAATGAACCCACATTCATAAAACTTAACATTTTGGGCCATAATAAGCCTAAAATGGATTAGTTTACCTTAATGGGCCATAAACTCATTCCTTTTTACCATATTGGGCCGTGAATCTCCTTAAGAGCCCAATGGGCCGAAAAATATTATTAAACTTCGTATATTCGAACAAGACTAATGATGGGCCAAATAAATTCATCCTTATCTCTCTTAAGCCCAAATTTTCGGCCCATTACCCATTATCCAGTAGGCTTATTACAAAAAAGGGGGAAAAATAAGGAAATTTGTGCATTTGACACATCATTGTTGCATGGTGGATTTCCATGCAACATCACCTCACAAAAACTCTCTCTCTCTTCTCTTATTAATCTCGGCCAAGCCCCCACCATACGACCTCCATTTCTCAAATCAAACACTTCCAAACACTCTCAAGAAACTTCCTCATCTTACTCTAAAATTTTCAAGCTTTGTGGGTGCTTTCAAGAGGATTCTTCATCAATATCACCATCTTTGGTAAGTTTTTGCTTAGATCTATGATTTAACTTCTTGATCTTTTCAAAAATCTCCTCTTACACCCATATTTTGTGGATCATGTTCTTAGAACCATCTAAGTTCAAGATCTACTCAAGAAAGCTTGCTAGGATAAAAACTCTTCTTCCACTTCTTCATCAAAATCGATCCATCACCCTAAGGTGAGTTCATACCCCCTATTTTCTATTTTTACTTTGTTTTGGGGGAGAATACAAGTTGAGTTGTGTATATCTATGTGTGTATGCATGAATATTTGTGTTTTTCATGATTTATTTGGTGATTATGTGTTATTTACTACAAATCTAAAAATATGTTAAGAATATGAAGTTTATCACTTGGATCTACATGAAAATCTTGAGAAAATTATGTGTTATCACATATAATACATGTAAACTAGTAGGTCTGGGATTTAAACACTTAAAATAGTAAAAATGAGTGTTGTGTTCCAAGATCTATAAACTAAACTCAAAAATCAGCCCTTCACAGAAAAGTTTTGGTCCAATCTCGAACTGTTTTGACCACCTAAATGATAATATTTTTCAAAACTGTTTTACATGCAAAAATTTCAGGTTTATACCTTTAAAATGACTACTCTCACGTTTTCATACGATTTTTCTACAATGTTTGGCTTATTTTACAAAACTGCCTATCAGATTTGAAATAATTTCGGACCAGCCTGTGAAGGTGAGCAATTTCACACTTGTCAGAAGCCATTAAAAATTATGAGAAACATTGTGAACAAAGTAAACAAAATTTCCAAACTTCCAGAATTTACGGATCCAAATTTCGACTTACGATGATGTTTCTACAAATTTTACAACAACTAGGTCAGAAAAGCCCAAAACCAGAAAAATGTGTGTTTTCACAAAAATCAAGTCAAAAATGATATTTTTGACAAAAATGGGTTTAAAATGTTATTTTTACCACAAACTAGTCATCAACACAAGTTTTGAACAAAATGGAGACTAAAGTGTTATTCTTACAAAAATTGGGCCTTAACTGTAAATTTTTGGCTTATTGGGCCAAGAACGTCATTTTTACAAAAAGTGGGCTTTTATGCTATGTTAGTGAATACTTGAACCAAAACCAACGATAAACTAACAAACAGATTAATTTGATCATTTCCTAGGTTATTGGGCCTTAGTGGCCAATTTATATGTTAGTGAATACTTGAACCAAAACCAACAATAAACTAACAAACGGCTTATTGGGCCTCATTGACCCATTAACATGTGCGACAGACCTTGGATACTATTTGTGTGCTATTTGGGCCTGTAAATACCTTACATGTGAAATGAGCCTTAGTTGTCCTTTCATATATATTTCGGGCCCATGTTATATAATCTCATTCCAATTGGGCCTTGAAATGATTTACATGTTTAGCGATGCCTTAGTGGTTCACTTACATGGTTCATTGGGCCTGGAACGAGTTTATACTTTTCTTCGCGTAAATTCGATTAAGGATCTAGTGAGTTTTGTCGGTTGGCACCTATCAAGTGTACGATCGTAGCCTCTAGTTATAACCAGAGTCTCTTGGAGGGAGAGCAGAGATTTGTGTATAGATCTATACGGGGATGACACCCCACACCTGAGCTGTTCGCTACAGTTAGACTAACGCAGTCTAGGGTGACGAAAACCTTATAATCAAAACCGGCGTCCAACAATGCCAAGACAGGCGAAATTGTCATTATTTAGTATGTTTATGACGGCTCACTTAGAGGAATTAACGTTATGAAGTTTACGGAAGACCATTCTCTTTTCTCTTGGATTATTTGGAAACATACTTTCACTGGTACTCAACCTCGGGGGTTGGTATGGCAGCATTCTCTTTTACAGGCAACATCAGGTTGTCTGTATACATTCTTTTTATACTCCCTTTACATTTTCTCTACATTCTCTTTACCCTTTTATTCAAAGAAACAATAACATACATGCATTAATACAAGATCTGACACAAACATACTAAACAGTTTTCAGAAAATATAGGATTTTCTGGTGGTTTCAAAGTTATACAAATCATTTTCACAAACATGCTTATGAACTCACCAACATTTTTATGTTGACCGTTTTCAAAATAACTTGTATTCTCAGGAAACCGTTGAAGCAGGATGAACGAAACAAAGTAATGGATATTTTGTTATATTTTGTTTCATCATACTCTGACTATTTTGGCATGTAATATTCAAATACAATACTCGATGTAAACAATGAATGTTATTCTCTCTACATTCTCTTTACCCTTTTATTCAAAGAAACAATAACATACATGCATTAATACAAGATCTGACACAAACATACTAAACAGTTTTTAGAAAATATAGGATTTTCTGGTGGTTTCAAAGTTATACAAATCATTTTCACAAACATGCTTATGAACTCACCAACATTTTTATGTTGACCGTTTTCAAAATAACTTGTATTCTCAGGAAACCGTTGAAGCAGGATGAACGAAACAAAGTAATGGATATTTTGTTATATTTTGTTTCATCATACTCTGACTATTTTGGCATGTAATATTCAAATACAATACTCGATGTAAACAATGAATGTTATTCTCTCTACATTCTCTTTACCCTTTTATTCAAAGAAACAATAACATACATGCATTAATACAAGATCTGACACAAACATACTAAACAGTTTTCAGAAAATATAGGATTTTCTGGTGGTTTCAAAGTTATACAAATCATTTTCACAAACATGCTTATGAACTCACCAACATTTTTATGTTGACCGTTTTCAAAATAACTTGTATTCTCAGGAAACCGTTGAAGCAGGATGAACGGAACAAAGTAATGGATATTTTGTTATATTTTGTTTCATCATACTCTGACTATTTTGGCATGTAATATTCAAATAAAATACTTGATGTAAACAATGAATGTTATTATATTACATGTGTGATGATGATGATGTTATGATTCAATTATATACTCTGTAATGATACTACAATGTTGAAAGTCACATCAAGCCCCGACACGTTTCCGCCGTCTGGTTCGGGGGTGTAACATTAAGGATATCATTTGAGGGTTAGATCTGGATTTTGGACGAAAGAGCTTAAAGAATTAAGATCTTAATGGATTGGGAGGATGAGAACCACATATGTTGGGCGTACCAAAGGGTACATTGCGCATACGTGGTCAGCCCCTCGACTTTTGGACAAAGCGTAGTACGCCCCGCGTACGTGCTGAGTACGCCCAACGTACTCAACTGAGTTGACCCGATTGACTCGGTTGACATTTGACTTTGACCAGGATTTTGACCAAGTTTGACATAAGGGCATTTTGGGTAATGTGATTTATAGTTGGAGATTTTGTTTTCCTTTTAAATGTATAGGTGACCGTTAGAGATAGCAGCAGTGATCGTTGTAGCTATTCTTTCAGACAGTGAGGACAATTTTCTTACTATATCCATGGGTCGAAGGCACCAACGTCGGCCTATTACTTGTTATGTGGAGTGCTAGTTGTCTGTGTGATGCGTGCATGAAAGACTAGGATCTGGCCCCTGGTAATTGTATGAAAGACAAGGATCTATCCCTGGCTGTTGTATGAAAGACCAGGATCTGGCCCCTGGTACTTGTATGTAAGACATTTGGCCCTCGACATGGCAAGGAAAGACTATGCGGGTTGCCCATAGAACTTGTATGTAAGACCGGGATTTGGCCCTCGTCATTGCAAGGAAAGACCATGGAGGTATCCCTTTGCACTTGTATGTTTTGGTATGTGGTATTTTGGGGAACTCACTAAGCTTTGTGCTTACTGTTTCATATTTTTGGTTTCAGGTACTTTCAATTCGAAAGGGAAGGGCCTGGCGTGACTACACCACATCCCCCAGAGTTTTCTGCATTGGATATTAATGATATTATTTTTATGTTTAATTAATAGATTCACTTTGATCGGTTTTGGAACAACTCATTTGTATGATTTATTGTTTTAAAAATGAAAATTTTACCTTGGATTTTCGGTACGTTACAAGTTGGTATTAGAGCCTTGGTTTGAGGGATTCGGGCACACTCTTTTGTATGTCTGAACTCAAACTAAGGAATTGGTAATCTTTTGAAAGAAAATAAGTTTCTAAAAAGATTTTTGTAAAGAAAATAAGTTTCTAAAAAGATTTTTGTAAAGAAAATAAGTTTGTGAAAAGATTTTTATAGAGAAAAAGGGGGTGTGATGCATGCAATCATCCGAGCTCAAGTAAGTGATTCTCAGAATACCGATACATGTTGATATGATATATGATATGAATGTTCACATGTTAGGATAAGGATAGGGATACTTTCAGGAATTGCATGATAGATCGGCCTGATATGTGATGCCTTGTAGCCTAGGAAAATTCGATGATATATAGATTTGGAATCTATATTGGTCGAAGTGATTGCTAAGTGTATGTTTTTAAAATTGTATACGGTAAGGATCATATAGCCCTAGAATGACTGATTTGGCCTTATTTCCTATTCCTTGTTTGGTTGTGGTCCTAGGGTAGAGTCTTTCATTCGACAGTCTATCTGATCCTGTATTGTGTATAATTTGCATGTATAAGGCAACCGACAGTGAGAGTGGAGGTTCCTAGCATGGGTTGTAGTAAGTGAGCTTGGGATGTCGTTTGTTGTTTTGTAGCTTAAACTGTTACTGCACGCATGTTGCTTTCTTTATGATTTGTGGAACTCTTAATGATGTGAGTTAATTATTAAGTGAATATGTTAAGTCATATGTTTCAAAGGTTAAATAATCTCAGAGTGACGGATTTGACTCTATTACGCAGTTCTCGTTTGAGTCCAACTGTTGTAGGGTTGAGGATTTTTACTTGAAGGATTATCTAAGCTTTGCTGCATGTGACTGTATGCATGAAGTAGTTAGCTGACATTAGTGGGAGTTCTTCAGCAACTGATAGCAGGGTGAGGTCGGGAATCTAAGAGAGCCTAGGAAGTGCTTTAGTGGGTTGGGTTACGCTATTTAGCAGGTACTTGGAGTATGTAACGTCCCGAAAATCACAAGGTAAATATTTCATTTCTATTTCAAACAAAACACCAGTTATCTTTTATTCAAACATTCAAAAGTAATTTATAATAAAAGAGTCATTAGAGTACAATCCCAAAATCATCACATTGCAGAAATATGGGTGGATGCCGTGCAGTCACCTCGGGCCCGTCCCTTTTGAACCGGAAATACCTAAAACCATAAATAATAAGCCATAACACAAAGCTTAGCGAGTTCTCCAAATACCAAATACCATACATACAATAGAGAATGTTATGTGCCAACCATAGTCTTGTCATTATGCCACGAGCCGTATCATGGTCTTTCCTTGCCAGGTCGGGGGCTAACATCCTCGGTCTTACATACAAGTGACAGGAGCCACCTCCTGGTCTTCCATGCAAGCATCACAAAGACAACTAACATACTATCTATACACATAAACTATCTACCTATTTGCCAGGGTCCGATCCCTGGTCTTGCATACAATTTTCCAGGAGCCACATCCGAGTCTTTCATACAAATGCCAAGGGCCATCCCCTGGTCTTCCTATATATCATAAGCCAATGGGCTGACATTAGTGCCTTTGACCCATAGTATAGTGAGGAGAGTCACCTCAAGCTGCTGAATAGCACACACCAAAAGCTCGGACTGCCGATCTGGAAAATCCCCGCGATAACAACATCAAATAGCAGCAAATAAATTATTGGTCCTCAACCCAAAGTTGGAAACCTAGTCTGATTGCCCAATACTCAAGGTAAAAGTCCATTTTACCCTTTCCTCACTTGGCCCACAATCCGAAGCCCAAACCAACAACAACAAAAGCCCAATATGGTCCAATATCCAAATTCGGTCCAAAACCCATCATGGGCCTAAACCAAGAAGGCCTAGGATCCTAAAAGGCCCAAAATATCCATTGGTCAACCCTGGTCAAACTTATGGTCAATGGTCAATGGTCAAAAGGTCAACAATTCAAGGAAGTCCACACAGACTGAGTACGCCCTGCATACTCAATTGGTATGCCCAGCGTACTATGGATTTGACCAGACCATGAGGGTTTGACTCAGTACGCGCTGCATGCCAGGAGGTACGCCCCGCGTACACTGCATGCTCTTAATCCATCTAGAAAAGGTCTTAAACCTTTCAGCTAAAATGTCCAATGCTCAGATGTAGTTCCAAATCATGTATTAACCCATAGAGTCGTTAAATTTGAGCTTTTGCATGGCTCAATAGGTCCCAAATCCAAGCCCTAGATTCATAACTTCAACAAAAGAGCTAAATACACATGCATGGGTAGTTATCAACGATCAAGATTACATTTTTATGTATTTGGGACACTTAAAACGTCCATATATAGTGACCAAACTCCTAGAGCAATCTCATTTTCATAAAGAAAAACTAAAGAGACCAAAATGTGCCATAAACCACCCCAAACTAGATCTATCCAAAGAGATGTCAAGATAAGAGCTTTTACCTTCAATAGGTTGCAAAAGATGTGAAACTTCTGGATCTCTAAGCTCCCCTCCAAGTGATGATTCTTCGACAACCTTCAATCTCTTCAAAATCCACAAGATCACACCAAGATTCCTTACAAGAGCTTAAGAACTCAAGGATGGTGGCTAGGGGTCGAGATTAGGGTTTAAGAGGTATGGTGGTGTTGGATTAATGTCTAAGTCCATAACTATAATTGGTAAGACTTGACCCGACCCGGCATGGTCCATTTGGGTTGCATGGCATCATGCATTTGGATAGACTATAATGAGAGAAATAACACTTAAGGTTGGTTAATATATTATAAGTTCTAATATATTAATAAGGTTATTTAATTAGTATTGATCAATAATTAATTTGGAATTAATTAAGTGATCAAAAGGAGACTAATTAAATATATGGGTTGATTGTGTAAATCATTCATTCTTATATATGTGGGCTTGTGATCCAAGATTCCTTATGTTGGACTAAGTCCATGGGGTGACCCATGGATACTCCATGGAGGTTAAAATCCATGGAGCATAAGGAATGGGTAAAGTTATTAGTTACATGGTGTAACCCTAATAGCCACCATATAAAAGAATCCCATGGCTCAAGAAATCGTGCACTAATGTGTGAGTGTGAGGGCTAGACGATTTCAAGGAGTGTTCAAGTTTCTCTCAAGTTATTCCAAGTGTATTTGGTGTTGTGTGAACCATTTGAGGTGTCACACTTGGGGCACTAGGCACTCAAGCTTCATGAAGACATTTTACATCAAAGAGGTATGTATTCTATCTTGTTATATTTATTATTTTGTATGCTAGATTAGGATAATACGTTGGATGTTCATAATTGTATGTATAATAGAGAAAACATAGATCCAAGGTATTTAGGGTTGCATGTACACTTAGGAGTGTTAGAATGCTCATAACCCAACAGTGGTATCAGAGCCTAGGCTTGTTTTCTTGTTATACTTGCAAAAGTAGCTGAAAAATCGAGTTGGATGCATATATTCGATTGTTTTGGCTGGAATTGGACTAGGAACATTACCCTAAGATGTTTTTGGACTTATAAACTTGTTTTTGATGTGGTAATGTTCATGCTAATCCAATTTCTAAGATAATTGTCATAATTTCAAGATTTGTATTAGTTTGTATGTTCATGCTAATTTCTTGAAGATTGATGATTTTTGAATTATCTTGTTCTTATGAGGTTCTTAGATTAATAGAAAAGTTGTGTGAAATAGTTGTTTTCAATCCATTTTAATCTAAGAGTTGATTCCAAAGTGTGTTTTTGTAACTTGTCCTCAAGTTATATGAAAAGTCACATTTAAGAATCATAAAACTCATAAAAGTTGGCAAAGGTTACAAAATGAAGAGTCTAGTTCTAATTAAATGGTTTTATGACTCCATAACTTGTCCTCAAGTTATGGAGGTTCAAGAGTCTCTTCATTAAATTAAAAAAAAAGTGTAACCTTAATTAGTTCCATAAGTTACAATAAAAAAAAGTTATTTTTTTTATTAATTAGTTTAAAGTCTTCCATAACTTGTCCTCAAGTTATGGAACTTGAAGAGTTTTTTTTTTAATTAAAACTACTTTAAACTCATAAGTTATGGAATTAATTAGTTTTGAATAGTTTCAAAACTTGCCCTCAAGTTTTGGAATTTGAAAAGCTTTCACTTATGAATACTTTAATTCCAAGTTAGCCCTTAGAATTTTAAAAGTTAAAATTCAACCCTTATACTTTATAATATTATAAGTTAATAATATTTATATATATGTATAAGAGTAAAGTCAGTCTTACCGTTAGTAGGCCTCATTCACGAAGCCGGTCTATAAGGGGGGTATAAGGTTACTGCCTATAAAATGGCAGTTTAATGGGTGTCCACTCTCACCCACCGCTTCCTTGACTGGTGGAGGGTCGTTAGCCGAACGGGTAGGACAAGGACTATAATTCTCCTTTCATTAAAAGTATTAATGATAAATACTAAGTAACTAAACTCTTATTAATACCCAATCTTAGTTACTTAGGAAAATGTGAATTTGGTGCTAACCCATGAAATTACACTTTGCACTTTGCTTAAGTCGTTAGTGGAGCGTGTGTGGTTAACCGGCACACTAACCTGGACTTAACAAGGTAGGCAAAGGGTAACTTAATATTTATCATAGTATCGGTGGAGCGTGTGTGGTTAACCGGCACACTGATTAAGGGGTAAATATTAAGGGTACGAAGTATATTTGCATGGTTATTCACACCTTGTTTTGTGATCCTCGGCATCCCAGTCACAAAACCTGAAGGGCACACTCGAGATTGAAACATGCCTTTGAACAGTTCAATGAATCTCAAAGATCTAGGACTTTCAAATCCAATTAAAACCTAATAAATTATTTCGTTTTTCATGGTGGAAATTGGTGAATCGTCATTCACCTACCTTCAAATATTTTATAGCTTGGATTACGGCATCCCTCTTCTAAGTTATAAAATAGTTTGTTGGGTCCTAACCTTAATATTTCATATTGGGTGTCATATTAAGGACTTTAAATTAACTATCTTGAATATCTCCCAAAAAGATGTCTGGTCTAGACATTTATGATCTTACCAAATCTTTTGAAACAAGCTTTCCTAAATGAAGATGATGTCCCGTGGATATCATACTTCTTTCACCTCCTCCAATTATTCTCCCTAACCCACAAGTTCCTAAAAAGTTTAAGGTCACTCAAGCCCTATTGGCAAGGCAAGGTCTAGGTGTGATCACATCTTGGAGATGTAGTCACATATTGACAAGCCGGGAGGGTTGGGTGTCAAAGTCTTGAGAAAGTTGGTGGCTCAACTACTTTCTAAGTCACATAGTGAGTTCTTTTGGGAATCCTATGAAACAGACTAAGACAAGACCCTTAATGATCTTATCTATTTGCTAAGATCAACTTCCTAAAACGCTATGGACATTGACAATGATGACATTGGATATCCAGTAAAGCTCTCTCTTCCCAATGGAAAGGGATCGGCCATAGTCAACTCGGTTGACCCAATGGTAAAGAGAGAGGCGAAGTCTGAGATAGTCCCATTATCAAGGGTCCATAGGTAACTATTGCCAAAGGAAGGGGCATTGGTTACGAAGCTGCCAAATTTACCTAAGGATGTTAAAGTCAATAAGTTTGGCTCTACTTCAGGTAAAGTCCATTGTCTAACTCTATTAAGTACATGCTGATTCTGATCGCGAAGATGGATTTCAATCGCATGGTTCGGTGATCAGAATTTTGGGCTATTACTTAAGAGTTATGATATTTATATTGCTTAGGAATAGATAACAACAAGGTTTTCATATGGATTGTAAGGATAAGTTTTTCCGCAAAGTTTTAAAATAAAAGAAAAAGGTTTTGATTTTATTTATTTTAAGTATCCTTACAATGGCATTTGTGAAAAGTTGTTGCTTATAAGATTCCATTGATAGCAATATTGGAAAAATGGATTTGATTCTTTCGGTTGTGGTAGTGTCTAATATTACCAAATAAGGAAAGATTCTCATCACCCAAGGTTCAATTGGACCGAAACATGGAATCATGCAAGTTGTATAGTATGATGAATGAGAACTTTCAGCTTGGAAAATTAAGACTAATTCCTTATGTGAATAAGGAAAGGACTAAGGGATCGAGTACACATTCTTGTGCACTGGTCAAGTCCACCACAAAAGATCAAGAAGACTATTCGTCATGATTTACTTAAGTTCAGTAAATATGGTTATACTTATAAGTTTAAGTATAAGTCTGTAGCATTGGAGAAGTTTCAATGTGAGACAGAACGAATAAGAAGAATCAAAGTATGGCAGAAAGATAAAAGTTTCTCAAATCTGAAAAGATGGGAGAGTACTTTAGTATCATGTTTATGATCATCTTAATGATTAAGATACCATATCACAATTGGTCCTCTAAAGTCATCTTAGTGCATTCTTATGACTAAGAAGAGGAGTCATGAATTGTTGAAATTGTTAAATCAAAAAGATGAGTCATACTTCGTTCCAAAACAATTCTTAGAGTCATACTCCAAGATTGTAACTTGAGTGACATATCTTAAAGAGGGTTTGTTAACACTAGTCAAATGTAAGAGTAAAAGGTTATCTACTCTTGTACATTTGAAATTGGTAAGTTGTGATGTTTTGGATAAAACAGAGACCAACTTAGGCCAATTGTGTAAAGTGTTAGTCTTGATAAAGAATCCGCACTATCTCTTGAATATTTGACAAGGGAGTCTTATATGTCAAGGGGACAGTGGGAGTCTTAAAGCTCTTGAAAGTTTCAAGACTTAATCAAGAATAAAACCTAAAGTCCTTCACTAGCACACGACTTGAGGTTTATAACCTACCGTGTTGAAATTTTTGTGCCTATTCAAGTTGGCTTTGCATAGGAGTTCTGAGAGTTCTCAATTGGTTGCACAACTACTTGGAAGCAATGGCAGGCACCTGAGCTGCCAAATGGCAAGAATTTAAGATTGCACAAGTTTAATCAATATGAGTTTGGATTTGTCACTAACCTTGTCTTGTGATTATGGTTTTGACAAATTCACATGGATAAGAACACATACACTATTAAATCTAAGTGTCATAAGGTTTCTCTCCGATTCATGAAAATGATGGTGAGGAAACACTTTCACTAAGTAGATTTTAGCTAGATAGCAATTGTGATATTTGCATTCTCAAAGTCGTTAGTGGAGCGTGTGTGGTTTACCGGCACACTAACATGGACTTGTGAGAAGTGGCAAAGGTCTAAACAATTGAGACTATGATTACGGCATCCCTTTTCATAGTTCTAAAATTGTTTAGACACACATGTGAGCTATCTAAGAGAGGTGTATGATTTTGATAAAGTTTTATCAAAACAATCTAGTATCAGAAATCTGAACTTTGGTAAGAAAGTCAGCTGATTTCTGAGTACATGTCAAAGCTAGTGGGAGCATAAGTGTTATGCTAATAATCATCATGTTAGTGGGAGCATGATAATTATGACAAAGGTTGCAAGTTAGCAATGTTAATTATAGAAAACAAAAGTTTCAATTCGTGAGGTTGCAGGGGTTGAAAAAGTTGTTTTGCTATAATTAAGGGAGAGGAAATTATACTTCATTTCAATTCTAAAAGCTTAGATTGAGATTTTAATCGTATTTAATCAAGGATATATATATATATATATATATATATATATATATGAATTTCATGTTGGAATGGCTCAACATAAGGAAATTCTATATATGGGTCCATTATTTGCGTTCTAAAATTCGATTATGATTACGGCATCCCTTTTCATAATTTGAATTTTGAGAACTTGGCAAATTGAAATGGAAATATTATAGCAAAAGACTGGTTTAGTCTTTATGTGAGACATCATGAATCGTGTCCCATATGCTTCGGATATAGGATCGATTACATGTGCTATATTCATCCTTTCTAAAATTTTCCAAATGCCTGGGGCATTATGAAGGGAAAAGGTCTAGAATTGGATATGACTAAAATGATTAAGCAATTGTCGAGGACAATCTAAGGTTTACCAAAGATTGGTTGCTCAAGGACAGTTGGAAGTATAATGTTAATTCTGGAAGGACCATATTGACATAATCTGTAAGGAGGCAACTCTTGTTCAGAAGTGATAGTCAAAATGGAATATGGAAATGTTTCATAGTTAGAAATTATTTAATCTGTGTAAGATTAGGAAACTTAATGAAAGAAGGATGTTTCCAAGGAGCTGATCTCCTTTGGAATGCTCTGTAATGATTGTTGTCAAGTTTTTCTGACTTCGTGCATAATCATTAAGAGGATCAATGCATATAAGTTTAGAATCTAACAGATTTCAGTAAATGGCATGAATTTGGAATTCTTGCATTTGCAGTAAGGATTTGGGACTGTGAAAAGAGGATCATTGGAGTGATGTTCAATTGATCTATTTTACAAAGTAAAGATCATAGACAAACATAGTATGCATACTTGGTGTATGGCATGACTAGTGTTTAGAAAACATAGTGTACATGCTTGGAGCATGGGACAACTATTGTTTTAAATTCAAGTATAAAGTTGATAAAACCGAAACAATGAATAATGAGTAATCAGTATGGTGATAAATAAAAGTGTTTATTTATATTCATAGGGTTTGATACCATATTTGATTCATTTATTCTTGTGTTTCACTTTGCATGTTTTGACTTCCAGAATAAATAAGTCGCTCTTCCTGAATGATTAAGTTATTCAAACCATCCACAGTCGGTCATATGTTGGAAGTAGATATGAATCAAGACTGTCATGGGTTGGTTTGTAGAGGTCCAAGTTGGTGGACAAAAGTGGTGCTACAACACTCATGAGTGCTCATAAGTTCTGAGTATTGGATTCAACCCGCGCTCATTTGAATCACTTCATGGATTTTATCACGAGTGATCATGAGACGATAATATCTTATATTCTTCAAACCTAGAGATATGAGTTGTTACTATGAGTTGGTTATACATTGATTGCACAAAAACGCATTGGTAACTCGATGTTATAAAACGTGCCTTTGTGTATGATTCAACAAGTAGTAGAACAAGCCATATGAGTCGAAGTTTATCCATTCCTTTACCTTCGGGATAAAAGCGATATCTGTGGGCCCCTCGATGATTTAAAGATGATACATGTGAGTGCTTGGCCAAGCCATGACTGATTTGATTTGTTCAATCAGTCAGTCATCATGAATCGGAAATCGGGAAACAACAAATGGACAGAGAGAATGATTGATAATCCATGTCTCAGTCCATATGATATCTAGAATGGAGGAATATATGATCCCTTATCTAATGGACAAGTCATTGACAAAGGTCAGAGTTCATCGACAAGGTCAGAGTTCGACAGAAGCTTTTGAGAGCTACGATTGCTGATCGGTTCCTGAAGTCATACGCAATAATAGTTTTAGACTTATCCAAATGGGAGACTGTTGGATTAATGTCTAAGTCCATAACTATAATTGGTAAGACTTGACCCGACCCGGCATGGTCCATTTGGGTTGCATGGCATCATGCATTTGGATAGACTATAATGAGAGAAATAACACTTAAGGTTGGTTAATATATTATAAGTTCTAATATATTAATAAGGTTATTTAATTAGTATTGATCAATAATTAATTTGGAATTAATTAAGTGATCAAAAGGAGACTAATTAAATATATGGGTTGATTGTGTAAATCATTCATTCTTATATATGTGGGCTTGTGATCCAAGATTCCTTATGTTGGACTAAGTCCATGGGGTGACCCATGGATACTCCATGGAGGTTAAAATCCATGGAGCATAAGGAATGGGTAAAGTTATTAGTTACATGGTGTAACCCTAATAGCCACCATATAAAAGAATCCCATGGCTCAAGAAATCGTGCACTAATGTGTGAGTGTGAGGGCTAGACGATTTCAAGGAGTGTTCAAGTTTCTCTCAAGTTATTCCAAGTGTATTTGGTGTTGTGTGAACCATTTGAGGTGTCACACTTGGGGCACTAGGCACTCAAGCTTCATGAAGACATTTTACATCAAAGAGGTATGTATTCTATCTTGTTATATTTATTATTTTGTATGCTAGATTAGGATAATACGTTGGATGTTCATAATTGTATGTATAATAGAGAAAACATAGATCCAAGGTATTTAGGGTTGCATGTACACTTAGGAGTGTTAGAATGCTCATAACCCAACAGTGGTATCAGAGCCTAGGCTTGTTTTCTTGTTATACTTGCAAAAGTAGCTGAAAAATCGAGTTGGATGCATATATTCGATTGTTTTGGCTGGAATTGGACTAGGAACATTACCCTAAGATGTTTTTGGACTTATAAACTTGTTTTTGATGTGGTAATGTTCATGCTAATCCAATTTCTAAGATAATTGTCATAATTTCAAGATTTGTATTAGTTTGTATGTTCATGCTAATTTCTTGAAGATTGATGATTTTTGAATTATCTTGTTCTTATGAGGTTCTTAGATTAATAGAAAAGTTGTGTGAAATAGTTGTTTTCAATCCATTTTAATCTAAGAGTTGATTCCAAAGTGTGTTTTTGTAACTTGTCCTCAAGTTATATGAAAAGTCACATTTAAGAATCATAAAACTCATAAAAGTTGGCAAAGGTTACAAAATGAAGAGTCTAGTTCTAATTAAATGGTTTTATGACTCCATAACTTGTCCTCAAGTTATGGAGGTTCAAGTGTCTCTTCATTAAATTAAAAAAAAAGTGTAACCTTAATTAGTTCCATAAGTTACAATAAAAAAAAGTTATTTTTTTTATTAATTAGTTTAAAGTCTTCCATAACTTGTCCTCAAGTTATGGAACTTGAAGAGTTTTTTTTTTAATTAAAACTACTTTAAACTCATAAGTTATGGAATTAATTAGTTTTGAATAGTTTCAAAACTTGCCCTCAAGTTTTGGAATTTGAAAAGCTTTCACTTATGAATACTTTAATTCCAAGTTAGCCCTTAGAATTTTAAAAGTTAAAATTCAACCCTTATACTTTATAATATTATAAGTTAATAATATTTATATATATGTATAAGAGTAAAGTCAGTCTTACCGTTAGTAGGCCTCATTCACGAAGCCGGTCTATAAGGGGGGTATAAGGTTACTGCCTATAAAATGGCAGTTTAATGGGTGTCCACTCTCACCCACCGCTTCCTTGACTGGTGGAGGGTCGTTAGCCGAACGGGTAGGACAAGGACTATAATTCTCCTTTCATTAAAAGTATTAATGATAAATACTAAGTAACTAAACTCTTATTAATACCCAATCTTAGTTACTTAGGAAAATGTGAATTTGGTGCTAACCCATGAAATTACACTTTGCACTTTGCTTAAGTCGTTAGTGGAGCGTGTGTGGTTAACCGGCACACTAACCTGGACTTAACAAGGTAGGCAAAGGGTAACTTAATATTTATCATAGTATCGGTGGAGCGTGTGTGGTTAACCGGCACACTGATTAAGGGGTAAATATTAAGGGTACGAAGTATATTTGCATGGTTATTCACACCTTGTTTTGTGATCCTCGGCATCCCAGTCACAAAACCTGAAGGGCACACTCGAGATTGAAACATGCCTTTGAACAGTTCAATGAATCTCAAAGATCTAGGACTTTCAAATCCAATTAAAACCTAATAAATTATTTCGTTTTTCATGGTGGAAATTGGTGAATCGTCATTCACCTACCTTCAAATATTTTATAGCTTGGATTACGGCATCCCTCTTCTAAGTTATAAAATAGTTTGTTGGGTCCTAACCTTAATATTTCATATTGGGTGTCATATTAAGGACTTTAAATTAACTATCTTGAATATCTCCCAAAAAGATGTCTGGTCTAGACATTTATGATCTTACCAAATCTTTTGAAACAAGCTTTCCTAAATGAAGATGATGTCCCATGGATATCATACTTCTTTCACCTCCTCCAATTATTCTCCCTAACCCACAAGTTCCTAAAAAGTTTAAGGTCACTCAAGCCCTATTGGCAAGGCAAGGTCTAGGTGTGATCACATCTTGGAGATGTAGTCACATATTGACAAGCCGGGAGGGTTGGGTGTCAAAGTCTTGAGAAAGTTGGTGGCTCAACTACTTTCTAAGTCACATAGTGAGTTCTTTTGGGAATCCTATGAAACAGACTAAGACAAGACCCTTAATGATCTTATCTATTTGCTAAGATCAACTTCCTAAAACGCTATGGACATTGACAATGATGACATTGGATATCCAGTAAAGCTCTCTCTTCCCAATGGAAAGGGATCGGCCATAGTCAACTCGGTTGACCCAATGGTAAAGAGAGAGGCGAAGTCTGAGATAGTCCCATTATCAAGGGTCCATAGGTAACTATTGCCAAAGGAAGGGGCATTGGTTACGAAGCTGCCAAATTTACCTAAGGATGTTAAAGTCAATAAGTTTGGCTCTACTTCAGGTAAAGTCCATTGTCTAACTCTATTAAGTACATGCTGATTCTGATCGCGAAGATGGATTTCAATCGCATGGTTCGGTGATCAGAATTTTGGGCTATTACTTAAGAGTTATGATATTTATATTGCTTAGGAATAGATAACAACAAGGTTTTCATATGGATTGTAAGGATAAGTTTTTCCGCAAAGTTTTAAAATAAAAGAAAAAGGTTTTGATTTTATTTATTTTAAGTATCCTTACAATGGCATTTGTGAAAAGTTGTTGCTTATAAGATTCCATTGATAGCAATATTGGAAAAATGGATTTGATTCTTTCGGTTGTGGTAGTGTCTAATATTACCAAATAAGGAAAGATTCTCATCACCGAAGGTTCAATTGGACCGAAACATGGAATCATGCAAGTTGTATAGTATGATGAATGAGAACTTTCAGCTTGGAAAATTAAGACTAATTCCTTATGTGAATAAGGAAAGGACTAAGGGATCGAGTACACATTCTTGTGCACTGGTCAAGTCCACCACAAAAGATCAAGAAGACTATTCGTCATGATTTACTTAAGTTCAGTAAATATGGTTATACTTATAAGTTTAAGTATAAGTCTGTAGCATTGGAGAAGTTTCAATGTGAGACAGAACGAATAAGAAGAATCAAAGTATGGCAGAAAGATAAAAGTTTCTCAAATCTGAAAAGATGGGAGAGTACTTTAGTATCATGTTTATGATCATCTTAATGATTAAGATACCATATCACAATTGGTCCTCTAAAGTCATCTTAGTGCATTCTTATGACTAAGAAGAGGAGTCATGAATTGTTGAAATGGTTAAATCAAAAAGATGAGTCATACTTCGTTCCAAAACAATTCTTAGAGTCATACTCCAAGATTGTAACTTGAGTGACATATCTTAAAGAGGGTTTGTTAACACTAGTCAAATGTAAGAGTAAAAGGTTATCTACTCTTGTACATTTGAAATTGGTAAGTTGTGATGTTTTGGATAAAACAGAGACCAACTTAGGCCAATTGTGTAAAGTGTTAGTCTTAATAAAGAATCCGCACTATCTCTTGAATATTTGACAAGGGAGTCTTATATGTCAAGGGGACAGTGGGAGTCTTAAAGCTCTTGAAAGTTTCAAGACTTAATCAAGAATAAAACCTAAAGTCCTTCACTAGCACACGACTTGAGGTTTATAACCTACCGTGTTGAAATTTTTGTGCCTATTCAAGTTGGCTTTGCATAGGAGTTCTGAGAGTTCTCAATTGGTTGCACAACTACTTGGAAGCAATGGCAGGCACCTGAGCTGCCAAATGGCAAGAATTTAAGATTGCACAAGTTTAATCAATATGAGTTTGGATTTGTCACTAACCTTGTCTTGTGATTATGGTTTTGACAAATTCACATGGATAAGAACACATACACTATTAAATCTAAGTGTCATAAGGTTTCTCTCTGATTCATGAAAATGATGGTGAGGAAACACTTTCACTAAGTAGATTTTAGCTAGATAGCAATTGTGATATTTGCATTCTCAAAGTCGTTAGTGGAGCGTGTGTGGTTTACCGGCACACTAACATGGACTTGTGAGAAGTGGCAAAGGTCTAAACAATTGAGACTATGATTACGGCATCCCTTTTCATAGTTCTAAAATTGTTTAGACACACATGTGAGCTATCTAAGAGAGGTGTATGATTTTGATAAAGTTTTATCAAAACAATCTAGTATCAGAAATCTGAACTTTGGTAAGAAAGTCAGCTGATTTCTGAGTACATGTCAAAGCTAGTGGGAGCATAAGTGTTATGCTAATAATCATCATGTTAGTGGGAGCATGATAATTATGACAAAGGTTGCAAGTTAGCAATGTTAATTATAGAAAACAAAAGTTTCAATTCGTGAGGTTGCAGGGGTTGAAAAAGTTGTTTTGCTATAATTAAGGGAGAGGAAATTATACTTCATTTCAATTCTAAAAGCTTAGATTGAGATTTTAATCGTATTTAATCAAGGATATATATATATATATATATATATATATATATATATATATATATATATATATATATGAATTTCATGTTGGAATGGCTCAACATAAGGAAATTCTATATATGGGTCCATTATTTGCGTTCTAAAATTCGATTATGATTACGGCATCCCTTTTCATAATTTGAATTTTGAGAACTTGGCAAATTGAAATGGAAATATTATAGCAAAAGACTGGTTTAGTCTTTATGTGAGACATCATGAATCGTGTCCCATATGCTTCGGATATAGGATCGATTACATGTGCTATATTCATCCTTTCTAAAATTTTCCAAATGCCTGGGGCATTATGAAGGGAAAAGGTCTAGAATTGGATATGACTAAAATGATTAAGCAATTGTCGAGGACAATCTAAGGTTTACCAAAGATTGGTTGCTCAAGGACAGTTGGAAGTATAATGTTAATTCTGGAAGGACCATATTGACATAATCTGTAAGGAGGCAACTCTTGTTCAGAAGTGATAGTCAAAATGGAATATGGAAATGTTTCATAGTTAGAAATTATTTAATCTGTGTAAGATTAGGAAACTTAATGAAAGAAGGATGTTTCCAAGGAGCTGATCTCCTTTGGAATGCTCTGTAATGATTGTTGTCAAGTTTTTCTGACTTCGTGCATAATCATTAAGAGGATCAATGCATATAAGTTTAGAATCTAACAGATTTCAGTAAATGGCATGAATTTGGAATTCTTGCATTTGCAGTAAGGATTTGGGACTGTGAAAAGAGGATCATTGGAGTGATGTTCAATTGATCTATTTTACAAAGTAAAGATCATAGACAAACATAGTATGCATACTTGGTGTATGGCATGACTAGTGTTTAGAAAACATAGTGTACATGCTTGGAGCATGGGACAACTATTGTTTTAAATTCAAGTATAAAGTTGATAAAACCGAAACAATGAATAATGAGTAATCAGTATGGTGATAAATAAAAGTGTTTATTTATATTCATAGGGTTTGATACCATATTTGATTCATTTATTCTTGTGTTTCACTTTGCATGTTTTGACTTCCAGAATAAATAAGTCGCTCTTCCTGAATGATTAAGTTATTCAAACCATCCACAGTCGGTCATATGTTGGAAGTAGATATGAATCAAGACTGTCATGGGTTGGTTTGTAGAGGTCCAAGTTGGTGGACAAAAGTGGTGCTACAACACTCATGAGTGCTCATAAGTTCTGAGTATTGGATTCAACCCGCGCTCATTTGAATCACTTCATGGATTTTATCACGAGTGATCATGAGACGATAATATCTTATATTCTTCAAACCTAGAGATATGAGTTGTTACTATGAGTTGGTTATACATTGATTGCACAAAAACGCATTGGTAACTCGATGTTATAAAACGTGCCTTTGTGTATGATTCAACAAGTAGTAGAACAAGCCATATGAGTCGAAGTTTATCCATTCCTTTACCTTCGGGATAAAAGCGATATCTGTGGGCCCCTCGATGATTTAAAGATGATACATGTGAGTGCTTGGCCAAGCCAGGACTGATTTGATTTGTTCAATCAGTCAGTCATCATGAATCGGAAATCGGGAAACAACAAATGGACAGAGAGAATGATTGATAATCCATGTCTCAGTCCATATGATATCTAGAATGGAGGAATATATGATCCCTTATCTAATGGACAAGTCATTGACAAAGGTCAGAGTTCATCGACAAGGTCAGAGTTCGACAGAAGCTTTTGAGAGCTACGATTGCTGATCGGTTCCTGAAGTCATACGCAATAATAGTTTTAGACTTATCCAAGTGGGAGACTGTTGGATTAATGTCTAAGTCCATAACTATAATTGGTAAGACTTGACCCGACCCGGCATGGTCTATTTGGGTTGCATGGCATCATGCATTTGGATAGACTATAATGAGAGAAATAACACTTAAGGTTGGTTAATATATTATAAGTTCTAATATATTAATAAGGTTATTTAATTAGTATTGATCAATAATTAATTTGGAATTAATTAAGTGATTGAAAAGGAGACTAATTAAATATATGGGTTGATTGTGTAAATCATTCATTCTTATATATGTGGGCTTGTGATCCAAGATTCCTTATGTTGGACTAAGTCCATGGGGTGACCCATGGATACTCCATGGAGGTTAAAATCCATGGAGCATAAGGAATGGGTAAAGTTATTAGTTACATGGTGTAACCCTAATAGCCACCATATAAAAGAATCCCATGGCTCAAGAAATCGTGCACTAATGTGTGAGTGTGAGGGCTAGACGATTTCAAGGAGTGTTCAAGTTTCTCTCAAGTTATTCCAAGTGTATTTGGTGTTGTGTGAACCATTTGAGGTGTCACACTTGGGGCACTAGGCACTCAAGCTTCATGAAGACATTCTACATCAAAGAGATATGTATTCTATCTTGTTATATTTATTATTTTGTATGCTAGATTAGGATAATACCTTGGATGTTCATATTGTATGTATAATAGAGAAAACATAGATCCAAGGTATTTAGGGTTGCATGTACACTTAGGAGTGTTAGAATGCTCATAACCCAACAGGTGGCTGATAAGAGGCAAGGCCCCATGCACATAATGAGCTTAAATAGGGGTAAGACCCTAAAAATTAGGGTTTCAAGCTGAAGGGAGTATGCCTTGCGTACTCCTGAGTACGCACGACGTACTCAAATGGAATCCACGATCATAATTTCCACTACGCCATGTGTACTCAATGAGTACGCCCCGTGTACTAGACAAAGCTCCAAAACACTTCAACTTCAATCGGCCATAACTCTTTCGTTCTAAGTCCATTTTCGACATTCTTTATATCCACAAAAAGGTAATGAGAAGCTCTACACTTCTATCAACTCATCCTCTCCTTAAGACTTTCCGAACAAAACCCAAAATTCATATAGGCCCGAACTGCCAATTCACAGTTATATCCTTGGGGTCCGAAACACAATCAAACACTCGGATCACCTAATCTATAATACTCAGAACCAAAAAGGGCTAATTCTCTCTTCCCCAAGGATCGAAGCCTTATGATAACTAATAATCGGTCCACGGCCCCGAATAATGAAGCTATTCGAAACTGGGTGTTACAACTCTCCCCCACTTAAGTTATATTTCGTCCTCAAAATCACTCCTTACTGACACCCATCCACACCAGATCACTTGAACAACCTATCCACAACTCCGATACAGATTGAAGGAACTACGCACACATACAACAACATTCCAAACATGCGACTGAACCAGGCCTTAGTGGGGATCTCACTTTTTTGCATCAAACGAATCTCACTAAAGTTAATCCCCTGAGGAATAACCATTATCACTTGTCCGAAATCCGAAACTTTAAGGCCCTATCTGACTCCCTATCAGACAACCCACTCTGAATCACTATCAGGTCAACTCCACTTTGTATTCCAAACTAATCAAAACACTTCCAACCCTTGATTATCTTGCTGCTTCTATTGGAAACAGAGTCACTGACCATTCATCGCTATAGAACACTTTTACTTGACAGAAGGCTTAGATAATCCTTCGAGTAGAAGACTCGTCCCTACAACGGTTAGACTCAAACAAGATTTATGCAGTAGGGTTGAATCAATTACTCTGAGATTATTTAATCCAAGCTGCAAGTGGCTTTACATATTCACCGAATAACAAGTGATTCCATACATGAGTCCCAAATGACTAATACCGCATCGAATCATCTTGATGCCCCTAATTACTTTCCAGATGCAGTCGAGACCTCCCTGGTCTCAACTTCATTACCAAATGACCGCTATTCTGGATTTCCTACCGGTTGTTGAGGCTAACAAACTCACATAATCGTACCACTCCACTTCTAAACTAGGGTCTCATCTGCGAAGAGCTGTCCTAGCTCGCTTACCGTCATGGCTCCAACAACCCACCTGATCTAGCCGATCATAACCAATCATTAAACCTGGTGCCACCAAATCCATTGCTACAAGTGAATGCTACATGTCCAGTTGTAGTCTTATACCACAACCGGCCTCGAACGACCCACAACCTTTCTTAATTCCATGAATGATGTCGCCTTCCCACAGTCTAACAACCTAACCTACCATGGTCTAATCCTCTCTGAAGGAATCTACAAGCCAAATCATAGATTTTCCATGCTCTCATAGCTACTCATGAACCGGTGAATGCTACGTGCCACCCCCTGTCTTACAACACTCCAATACCATCTGCCAATATAGTGAATGCTAGGGCTACCCCACAATCTTACAACACTCCTATATTATCTGCCAATCTAGTGAATGCTACGACCACCCCGCAGTCTTATAACTCTCCAATCTTGCTAATCCAGTGATTGCTACAACCACCCCGCATTCTTACAACACTCCAATCCTGCCATTCTAGTGAATGCTACGACCACCTCCCAGTCTTACAACACTCCAATCCTACCATGGCCACCGCCCATGGTCTTACCGCTCATCAACCATACTAACCATAATCAACCTGATTCGAACGCACACCTGACTATATCCCAATCAGGTGTTCGGGTCATGCTTCGAACCCCAAAGCCTTAATCAGACAAGAACAAGTAGATATGCTCTAAACCACCCTCGACCTGTATCCTTCCACATACCCGCCACGCGTCACTACTGATGTGCAATGAAACACGAATATCCATCCTTGTGCAATCCCTTAGAAAAATGATTCTCTCCCACTTTGATTCAACTGTGCTATTCCAATCCCTAAGATATGATGGATTTCCAATCCATCTCCCAACCTTTTAATTCAAGTTGTCGACGGCAACCTGATCTTACAAGGACTAACATTCCAGTACTAGCCACTCTTAGTGCTCACACACCTTCCCAAAACTAAATGAATACATCTCGAAATATCAATTGGCTAAAAACCCCAAGCACTTCCCACTAACTCCACTACAAGTCTCCAGAAACTTATCGGATAATAAAGAACAACACTACAATATCGAAGCGAGTACCTAAATGATGCCACGACCTACTTGCACTTAGAGAAATTTCCATACGAAACTCCAACGATCATCCCAATCTGTCATGTCTTCCTTGCGAATTTCTTAAATCCTTGCTGAAACTACCCAAGACTGAATCAACTATTAATTTCTTCTCACTTTATGCTCGCACTGACGTTAGCCAATGTCTCCCACATCATAATCCAAATCTGGCTCACCCAAACATACCCTAAACACGACACTCGGTATGAAAAATGGCATATCAAGATACTCAAAATAAGATTTCTAGACCATCATAAAGAAAATATAATCCCAAGCGGAGGGAAAAGAATGCAATACACACCTGCGATGTCGATGGATGGAACTCGGATCCCCTTGACTTGTGATTGCAATGCTCGACTCCTCACCATAGCAACCTCCACGATACCCTCACATACATCTATAATCCTCTAAGTGGCTGGAGTAGGTGCTCTCACTTCTCCTCTCATTAGCTCCGGACAGTCGGCCTTCTTGTGGCCCACTTGGTTGCACTGAAAACATAACGGGCTTGTTCCCTGAGGATAATATCTGCTGACATGACCAACCCTGCCACACTTGTAGCAGCCCATACCCCTAGAATGACAAACCCCATCGTTCTGCTTCTTGCACATGCTGCACTGACCCCGTCCCTACTGGCCCCAAAACCGCCAGTTTGAAGTCTTGGATCTCTTCGCAAGACCCTCAACTGCATGCACCTGCTGCGACTTCCTCTTCCCCAGGTGCTCCAAATCGATCTCCCGCTCCCGAGCTCTAGAAATCATATCATTCAGGGTCTTGCACCCTGACATACTCACAAACTCCCTGATGTCATCACTCAGTATATCATGATACCTTAATTTCTTGATCTCATCATCCACTGCATACTGCAGAATTATCAAAGCCCTCTCCTGGAACTTGGTAGTGATTTCTGCCACGGCCTCAGTAGTATGATGGATGTCCTCAAACTTCCTCGCCAACTGCTACACCTCAATAGCTGGTGCAAACTCAGCCGTAAACCGGGTAACAAACTCATCCCAAGTCATCGTCTCCAGGGCTTCGCCTCCCAAGGCGAATTCTACCTCCTTCCACTAATCTCGGGCTCTGTCCTTCAGAAGACAGGAAGCAAATCTGACATTCGACCCCTCGAGGCAGAATCTTGTCCGGAAAGCATTTACCATATCCGCTAACCATCTCTTACTAGCAATGGGGTCCTTCTCCCCAAAGAACTTAGGAGCTCCACAAGCACGAAACTCACGGAAGGAAAGATTGCGAGCTCCAAAATAGCCATAGTCTTAGTACGGAACACCTCAGACGCTCATCCAAAATCTCCAAAATCCCCTCCTTGACCGTACCAAAGATCATAGGAGTCTGCTCCAAAATACCGCGGGTGGTCTTAGAAGAGATAAACTCCCGCATCCGCTCATCAATCGGCTCAGTACCTGCACCCGAGCCTGCATGCACCTGTTGCGGCTTCCTCTTCCCCAGGTGCTCCAAATCGATCTCCCGCTCTCGGGCTCTAGAAATCATATCATTCAGGGTATTGCACCCTGACATACTCACAAACTCCCTGATGTCATCCCTCAACATATCATGATACCTTAATTTCTTGATCTCCTCATCCGCTGCATACTGCGGAACTAGCAAAGCCCTCTCCTGGAACTTGGTAGTGATTTCTGCCACGGTCTCAGTAGTATGACGGATGTCCTCAAACTTCCTCGCCAACTGCTGCACCTCAAAAGCTGGTGCAAAATCAGCCGTAAACCGGGTAACAAACTCATCCCAAGTCATCGTCTCCAGGTCTTCACCTCCAAAGGCGAATTCTACCTCCTTCCACCAATCTCGGGCTCTGTCATTCAGAAGATAGGAAGCAAATCTGACATTCGACCCCTCGGGGCAGAATCTTGTCCGGAAAGCATTTACCATATCCGTTAACCATCTCCTACTAGCAATGGGGTCCTTCTCCCCAAATAACTTAGGAGCTCCACAAGCACGAAACTCACATAAGGAAAGAGTGCGAGCTCCAAAAATAGCCATAATCTTAGTATGGAACACCTCAGACGCTCTTCCAAAATCTCCAAAATCCCCTCATTGACCGTACCAAAGATCATAGGAGTCTACTCCAAAATACCGCGGGTGGTCTTAGACGAGATAAACTCCCGCATCCGCTCATCAATCGGCTCAGTACCTGCACCTGATCCTGAACCTGAACCTGAACCTCCTTCCTGTGTGCTCATCACCATTCTGAAAAACAATCATACAACTGATGAGGACATAACCATGAATCCTCATACAACAGGCTTCCTAGCCTCTCTGTGACTTTCCTCGATTCGAGTACGTATCCTATGCTTTTAGTAGTGCGTGCCCAATACTACCTTCCACACCTATCCATACACTCCTCAAGAACCATCCTAAATCCTTTAAGTTACCCTCTTAAACTGATACACCAAATAATCGCTACACAACACAACCAACAGACTAAAAGCATTTCCTAGGGTCTCCTAGGTTCTCGACTTCTCCTTGCCATCAGCTGCTAAAGAACTCCTAATAATGCCAGTTAACTACCACATGAATACAGTCACATGCAACAGCTCAGATAATCCTTCGAGTAAAAGACTCAACCCTAGAATGGTTGGACTCAGACGAGAGTTGCGCAATAGGGTCAAATCCATTACTCTGAGATTATCTAACCTATGAAACATATGTTTTGGCATATTCACTTAGTAGCTAACCCACATCACTAAGAGTCCCAGAAAGCACAAAGCAAGCAACATTCAGGCAACGGAAAATCTAATCAGCGTGTCAATAATCAAGCCATTCTATCCAATTATCTGAGAACCATACTAGCATGCAACTCTATAAGCTCAAACAATCAGGCATATAAAGGCATCTCTCCTAGCATGAAATCTTGAGCAGATCCTTATCCCTAATCTTGCATGCAATTCTCATAACATATAACATAATAAATATGTATGAGTATTCTGGGAACCACTTACTTGAGCTCGATCGATTGCATGCATCACACCCATTTCTTTTGTTAGAAACTCCTTTGATAAAACATCTATTTTATGAAAAATTTACCAAACCCTCAGTTTGAGGTCAGACACACCCGAGAATATGCCCGAATCCCTCAAACCAAGGCTTTGATACCAACTTGTAACGTCTCGAAAATCACAAGGTAAAAATTTCATTTTTATTTCAAACAAAACACCAATTATCTTTTATTCAAACATTCAAAAGTAATTTAAAATAAAAGAGCCAACAGAGTATAATCCTAAAATCATTACATTGCGGAAACATGGGTGGATGTTGTTGGGGTACTAAGTTTTCCATGAATGACTTTGTAATGTTTGACTTTTGTAGACCCACTTGCATGTGGTGTATTAGCCTTTTGACCCATGAGTTAGTGAGAGTGAGAGAGAGACATGTAAACACCTCTATATAAGGTGGGTTAGTCTACTTGTAGAGGTGTGCTTAAGAGGTGTAAAAGTTGAGTGTGTAAGTGTGTGTTATTTATGTAGACTAGATCTATGTCCTTTTTTGTAACACAATACATAATCAATACATCTCTTGAACATCCAAATCACCATGTTCATTGTGCAATCTTTAATTCTGCATGCCAAACCATGTTCTTTAGTCACTACAATTGGTATCAGAGCGGGTCTTCGAATATCAATGTGATTTTTGAAGAATGATTCTCGGTTTGGCAACTTTTGTCACAATTGGAGCAATTTTGGTGAGTCTCTCTCTATGATCTCTCTTAATTTCATTGAATTCGTGCGTTGCGTTCTTGATTGTTTGATCGTTTTGTTTCATTGGATCTAATCCGTTTTTACCCATTGATGATCCAATAAAATTTTTGTTTAGATCAAGCCCAACCAAAAACAAAATCAAATTTTCGCTACTGTTCATTAAATTCAATATTCGAAGCCCAAAACAATTTCTGTTGCTTAACTGTTCATCGATTGTATTTTGAGTCCAAAATAATGATCGGTTACTGTTCATCATTATTGAGCCCAAATGATCCGATAATAACTTTTTGAGTCCGTTATTCGTTGTTCACCATTCATCATCGTTGCTTTATCTGTTATACGTTCTTGATGTTCCTAACATTTTTTTCGAGTTCTTGTGCATCGATCTCTCTCATAGTTCTTGCAAATCGATTATCGATTAGTGTTGGTAAACTTGTGAATTGATTTTTATTTGATGTTTTCAATCTCAAAATCGATAAGGATCAAGTAACAGTCAATCCATTGATTTGAATGAAATTGTTGACCAACAACACTTGAATATGGTGAAGAACAGTTGGTTTACACTTTTTGATCTGAAATTGGACATTAAAATCGTAAATTTCGTGTTTATGGTTCTTTGGTTTCGAAAAGTCAAACTGAAGAAAAGTCAAACTCAGTTTACAATTGATGAATCAATGAATTGAATGTGGAATTTGGTTGATACGAGTCATATTTGGTCTGTGAAAGTTGAAATCGGGTTTAATTTTGAAATTAAATGGGAGTGTGTTCATGATGAACGAACACTGTGTTCGTTCATATTTGGTTCTTGAACGAGATGTGCTGGGATTTGATTTCAATGCTCAAGGGATAAAGTGATTGAAGATGAAGGCAGTCGAAATTGTGATTTAGTTTGAATGATAAAAGCGAAGTTGATTTTGAGGTGTACAATTGATTTCGATGATTATAGTCAAAGTTTGATGGGTTTGGGATAAACAAATGAAGACTTGGATTTGATGTTTATTTCGATTGAAGAACAGGTTAGATTGAAGATCTGTTAATGAAGGCTTGGGTGCCTAATTGAATGGATATCGACTATGAAATTGTTATCTGTTTGATAAACGAAGGATGATTTGGGGTCGACTAGGAATGATGATGTACAAAGGGTTCCTGTATGGTCGTTGTTTGGATTTTTGATTTGGATGAATGTGTGATTCAAGGGTTGCTCTACTGATTCGATTGCTGGATGTGTAATTGAAGTAACAAGAAACGAAGGGTTGATTTTAGATGTTGGGCTATGGGAAGTTTGATCAGATTTCGAAGGATTGGCTTTATGTTGGTTCTTGGATTAGTCAATGTTAATGATTAACGAAGAACTGGAATCGATTAATTGGAATTACTCTATGAAGGTTTGGAAACGATGAGATCATGATGGTCGAAATTTTTTTTATCACGGAAAAACAAAGGATCAATGTCAATGAACGAAATTGATAAACAGGGATGAAGTCGATTCAGAGACTAAATGATTAAGATGTTATTAAGAGGCTTCGACTACCTTCGATTTCGTTAATCAGTGTGAAAATTTTTCGTTAGTTCGGTGATCTGATTGAATCTAACGAAGGGGTGATTGAATCTAACGAAGGGGTGAATAAAACTAACGAAGGAAGAGATGCAGTTTCATACGAAGGGTGTGTGATTTCGTATGAATTGGGAAAGAAGAAAGAAATGTTACGAAAATGATCCCTGCACTTACGAAAGTTTAACATCTTTTACAACTCTTCGTATGATTGGGATAACCCTTCGTCAGTTTTGTAAAGAAAAAGGAGAAAGTTTCGAAAACAACCCCTAAACTTTCGAATGTTTGGTAATTTCAACAAATAGCTGAAGTATTCGACATTTTGGGGAACAAAGGGCAGAATTGTCAAAATTAGTCCCTGAAGTTTCGAAAAATTGTCTATTTGCATCCATTTTCGAAAAAGGACTGTTTTTGCTGAGAATTTGAAGAATATGCATTTTAAGCCCGTGCAGTTTGTGCAAATTGACACTTTCTACCCAACTTTGGATAAGGGGGAGAGTTTTGCTTTTTCGGCTGTTTTGGGCGCACCGGGTCACTGCAGAATTTTGAAATTGACAATTTCTACCCATTTTTGAGAAATTTTGTCAAAGGCGGTCCGTGAACGAAGCTAAAAATTGAAGATTTTTTCGATTTTCCGGATTGAAGCACAAAGTTTATGCCACATATTAAGGGGGAGTTTTGACACGAAAAATTACGAATAGTGCACGTTCTCTTTCCTTAAAGGTTTTATAATCAAGTTTCGATTATAAAAAGGGGGAGAAATTTATATGGAAATTCGAACTTGAATTTTTCATATTATGCGGATTTGACGACCGAAGTGACCTTGAATTTTTGAAGTACACGAAATGATGCAATTGGAAGTTTGGAAGTGATTTCGTTTCGAAATGGGTTTGGTTTTATTGAAGATTTTCGGGGTGTGCTTTTGTGCTCAACTTTTGGTGATCAATTTGGAGTTTGAGAAGCTCGTCATCATTTGTTGATGCTCGGTTTGTATGGTCTCACATCCTAGAGCCCAAATTGAAGAATTATTGAAGAACTGAAGATTTGAAGTTCATTTCAACATGTGTCACCCTTGAGGCTCGGATCGCGTAGTTGCTCGATTTTGGAAGATTTGAAGCGGATCATTTATTCCTAACTTTGAGGGGGAGAATGTTGGGGTACAAAGTTTTCCATGAATGACTTTGTAATGTTTGACTTTTGTAGACCCACTTGCATGTGGTGTATTAGCCTTTTGACCCATGAGTTAGTGAGAGTGAGAGAGAGACATGTAAACACCTCTATATAAGGTGGGTTTAGTCCACTTGTCGAGGTGTGCTTGAGAGGTGTAAAAGTTGAGTGTGTAAGTGCGTGTTATTTATGTAGACTAGATCTATGTCCTTTTTTGTAACACAATACATAATCAATACATCTCTTGAACACCCAAATCACCATGTTCATTGTGCAATCTTTAATTCTGCATGCCAAACCATGTTGTTTAGTCACTACAGATGTAGTGCAATGACGCCGAGCCCTTAAAGATCTAAAGCAACCTAATTGATCCACTTTACACTGTGAGTCTGAACACCAACCTCTGTATTCAGTTCACTCACAGCATGGCTCTGATACCAACTTGTAACACCATTATTTTTCACCCAATTTTTTTAAAACATTTATAAAACAGAATACGTTGCGGAAGACTTATTATGATTATTTCAAAAACATCACCAATGTTACTTTCATGTCAAAACAAACCCATCAAAATTTATAGTTCACAAAAACATAATGATGAAAACCCAACATGTCCAAATGGTATCATAACTAAAGATACTAAATTAAACTACCTAAAGGTTCCTATCCTCACCAAGGCATCATGTCAAGCTACCTATTCCAATACACAAAAAACAACAAGCAAATAACAAGTGTTAGCATAAGCTAAGTGAGTCAATTACAGTACGATGTTAAGAGAACACACATATCATAGATGGATTCACACAAAACATCCACACATAGTCAAAGACTTACAAGCAAGACCTTTAACATTACACCGCATCACAAACACAGGTTTAGCTCAATTTATTTGAGTTCTTCTTTTAATGCTTCCTTTATTAGTTATTCTCCTCAACGCCGCTGTAACTAATTTTATTTTATCGATTCGCCGCTTAAATATTAATATATAATATTTTGTTTCTCCGCTTTAAATTAATAATTACTCATCGCACACCATCATTGTAATTATTAAAGTAATACCTCTTAGTTAGGGTCTATTTATTCACCGCAAAACCCCAAGACAAGAACCTCGTTCGCTACTAACATGACCGACACAACCCAATGCACTAAGTGAGGCACGACTCTTACCGGTAATCATTGCCCCCGGTGTGTTGCGTTCGCTACTCTGACTTTGCACATACGTATACATGCATTGTCGTTAAGGATTGGTACGATCGGTGCCAATTCCATCAAGTTACACCTCCCAATTCCCACGTGATGTTTTGCACCGACTTTCCTCGTAGAGGCAACATCACTCCAGTTCACCTATCTTTAGGCGAACCATGTGTCAGACTGGTCGTCCAGAATAACCATCCGATTGGCTTTCATCGTAGAGCAAACATTAACTGACTTTCCGCGTAGATTCAGCCCTAACCGACTATCCTCGTTGAGCCGAAACGACTTGGCTATCCTCGTAGAGCCAACACCTATTGGCTTTCCTCGTAGAGCCAACCTTAGTTGGCTAACCCGAGGAGCCAAACCTAATTGGCTTTCCTCGTGGAGCCAATACTACCCTTTGTCCCGCTAGTGTTTTCCCCTTTTAACTTAATAAAAAATTAATTAACTAAGGAGTTACACTTTCACCCTCTCAAGTAATCATGTAAATATTATGAATTTTCTTTTATTAACATATTACCTCTTTAAGGATTCTTTTCATGCAAACATGTAATTTTATGTAGTTATTACATTTTACATCACACACCACTTTCATACACAACACTTTTATAATGATAATACAACACTAGCATGCTTGTCCTAAAAAACTTTAAACAAATATATTCAAACAAGTATTAACATACTCACATCATATAATATTCATACACATCACTCCATCTAGCATGACCTTAGCTCACATCTCACATCAAATAAAAAGGATTTAACATGCAACTTTCTAGATACTATTACACACAAAGCATATAAACAAACATAGCACAATACTTAATCATAAAAAGGACACATGCATCCTAGATAACTAGGTTCATCCCATTCCATTTAAGATATGGGATACTTCTAACAATGTACTTTTAAAAACCACGAAGTTAACTCACCATTGCCAAAGATGTGACCAACTCACACTTCAAGTCTTATAAAGGTTGAAGTATCACCCTTGAACCTATTACAATACGAATAAAAAGGTTATTGGAGTTCTACAATGCCAAAGATGACAAATCCATAACCCAAACACCTAAATCAACTAACATGCATCCTAGATAACTAGGTTCATCCCATTCCATTTAAGATATGGGATACTCCTAACAATGTACTTTTAAAAACCACGAAGTTAACTCACCATTGCCAAAGATGTGACCAACTCACACTTCAAGTCTTATAAAGGTTGAAGTATCACCCTTGAACCTATTACAATACGAATAAAAAGGTTATTGGAGTTCTACAATGCCAAAGATGACAAATCCATAACCCAAACACATAAATCAACTAACAAGCAAGGTTCCCAGTTTTAGACCCAAAATAGCCACCTATTTAGAGCTGTTTTAGCACACTTGGAACCTGTATAATTTCTATTTTTATTTCATATTACATAATTTCAGATTTGTATCTTATCAGAACGTACTTTTATAGGTCCAAACGATTTTTCTACAATTTTATATGATTTTTACAAAACTGTCTATCAATGCAGCTAAATTTTGACCATCTGGTGAAAACGGAGATTTTCACCTAAGTTTGAGGTAACAAAAGGTCCTAGAAAATTTAATGGACCAACTAGACTCAAAATGAAAACTTTAAGAATTTACGGATTATTAATCCGACTCCTGGTGATTTCTCTATAATGTTTCCAATATAGGGACAGATTGGTAATTTTGCTGAATTTTCCAGCTTTGGATTTCAAGGACTTTTTGACCACTTAACCTATTAATTCATAACCAAAAACACCTAGAAAGATGGAAATTGAGTTCTTAATAGTAGCAACATGTCAAGAAGTTAAAATAACAATTTCAACCTCAAACCATGACTCAAAGTATATTGTTTTTTTTTTGGGAAAAATAATGTATGATGCAAAAAGAGAAAGCACAATTTAGGTTTGGGTTTTCTTCACCATTAAGACACATAAAAAGACACTTAGGGACTGTTTTGAAGGCCTTTTGGATGGTTCAAATCATGGTCTTTTTACAAAAAAATATTCACTATACTTGAGATAAAAATCATCATGATTTTTTGCAACAACAAAGAAGGTAATGATTCCAAAACTTTGAGCAATTCATGGACTTGATTAATAACACTTTTGAGAGTGTTCATGACAATATTTTGGAAGATGCTTAACAACCAATAAAACACGCAATAAGGCTGAAAAAGTAACCACTCATAGAAACAAGCAATCAAAATAGAAAACAAAGTCTAAGTTTAATATTTTGATGTTTCACAGCCCGACCCCTATTCCGTTTTTTGAGCATAAAACAGAATCCACATCTTCAAAAAGAGTGTTATCGGACGTTTTGCAAACTAGACTCGATTTTCTACAATTTCATTTCTCTGTAGAATCGTCTAATTTGGATTATATAGAGCTCTAAATCCCTTGCAAAACAGATCAACAATTATGTCCATATTTCTAACTTTTGACAAAATCACCAAATACTTCAAGGATTAGAACAAGGAATTGAATTAGAGATGGATGGTTAGAAAGTCATTCATACCTATGGAAATATGATCAATTTCCAGGAGAATGAAAGAGGAAAGAAGACTTGATCTCTACTAGAAGAATCCTCACTCGAAAAGCACCAAAAAGACTACACCACCTTCTTAGATCTTCACCAAAACTTCAAGAATGGAAACCCCACATATGGACTAACTTCCAAGGAACTTGGAGGCTACAAATTTGGGTTTGTTGGCTGATGAAGTGATTCCCGGATTTTAGGGTTTAGCCTCATTAAATACCCCATAACTTCCATAATTGGCCCTCAAAGTATCACAAAATGACTTGTAGACCCATATACATGATCAATGTTCATTTTATTACACTTTGGCCCTCCAAAAGATAACTTTCAAAAAATATAAAATGTTTGTTTAAGAATAAAACTTAATATAACACTAACATCGATAACGGAGAAAAATTTGTGTCGTTACACCCACCATGGGGCCGTGGTGTTCAAAATCCTTCAAAAAACCATGTCTACTCAATAGAGTCTGTCCTCTTCCTCGATTCCTCCTATTTCCTCCAAAAGCCTTCCACCACTGCGGCTGGAGCTCCCAAGAAAGTCTCAGAAACACCGAAGAAAAACACTTCTCCGGTCGTTACCCCAGGACTCCAGGATCCTTCTGTGTTGATTTCTAATAACGAAATCCTTGCTATAATAAAGAGACTGGTGATGTGAATTATGAACATGGTTTGGCATGCGGAATTAAAGAACACACAAGGAACACGATGATTTCGGTGTTTAAGAGATGTATTCGAATATGTATGGTGTTACAAAAAGGGATTTAGATCTAGTCTACATAAATAACACACACTTACACACTCAACTTTTACACCTCTCAAGCACACCTCCATAAGTGGTATGAACCCACCTTATATAGAGGTGTTTACATGTCTCTCTCTCACTCTCTATCTCATAAGACATAAGGCTAATGCACCACATGCAAGTGGGTCTTACAAAAGTCAACACATTACAAAGTCATACATGGATAACTTTGCACCCCAACAAATTTCCCCCTCAAAGTTAGGAATGGATTACCCACTTCAAATCTTCCAAAATCGAGCAACTACGCGATCCGAGCCTCAAGGGTGACACATGTCGAAATGAATCTCAAATCTTCAATTCTTCCATGAATCTTCAATTTGGGCTCTAGGATGTGAGACCATATGAACCGAGCATCAACGAATGATTAAGAGCATCCCAAACTCCATTTAATCACCCAAAAGTTGAGCATAAAAACACACCCCGAAAATCATCAATAAATCCAAACCCATTTCGAACCGAAATCACTTCCGAATCTCCAATCACATCATTTCATAAACTTCAAAAATTCAAGGTCACTTCGGTCTTCAAATCCGCGTAATATGAAAAATTCAAGTTCGAATTTCCATATAAATTTCTCCCCCTTTTTATAATCGAAATTTTATTATAAAACCTTCAAGGAAAGAGAACGTGCTCTATTCGGAATTTTTCGTGTCAAAACTCCCCCTTAACATGTGGAATAAACTTTGTGCTTTAATCCAGAAAACCCAAAAAATCTTTAATTTTTAACTTCGTTCACAGACCGCCTTTGACAAAATTTCTCAAAAATGGGTAGAAATTGTCAATTTCAAAATTCTGCAGTGACCCGGTGCGCCCAAAACAGCCAATAATGCGAAACTCTCCCCCATTTGCAAAACTGGGTAGAAAGCGTCAATTCGCATAAACTGCAGGGGCCTGAAATGCATTTTCTTCAATTTCTTACAAAATCAGACCATTTTCGAAACTGGGCAAAAACTGCCAATTTTTCGAAACTCCAGGGACTGTTTTCGAAAAGTTCTGCCTTTTGTCCTCCAAAATGTCGAAAATCTGCCCTGATGTCGAATCTGGACTAATGCTGTCATGTTGTCGAAATTTCAGGGACCAAATTCGAAAATTCTGCACACTTCTTCAAACCTTGCGAAATTTTGTCCAATCTTTCGAAAAACTGCCAAATTATTGAAACTTTAAGGGCCATTTACGAAACTTTTGCGTTTCTTCATCCCCAAATCTAACGAAAATTCTCAGTTAACGAACATCACCATATCAACGAAATTTTTTTTTCCTCTGCACCGTTTTAACGAAAATTTGTCCTTCTTCACTTCGTTAGTTCTGATCACGAAATCCATAGCCCATTCTAACGAAAAAATTTTCAACATCTTTTTAACGAAAACGAAGGCATGCGAAGCCTCTGAATCTCGTCTGAACCATTTACATTTACCCACTGAATCGACATTTCGTTAATACAGGCCTTCCCAAAATCATCGACATCAACAGGTTAGCTTTGGTTCATAACACCAATTTTTCGTTACTCAACATTGAAGTCTTCGCACATCACTACTCACTGCTCAATAGCCGATTACTACACCTATTTGCTTGTGACCCAACTACATCGACCATCTGTTCGTCAATCGATCCCAAGTGAGTAACTTCCAAAATCGAAATCAGATCCTCTTCAATTCGTTCTCAAATAATTGATCAATCATAGCGAAATCTCAGTTAGTTCACCACCATCGACCATCGAATAAACGAATCCAATCCATTCAATTTTTGTTCATCAAAATTTCAAGTCGTTCAACACCCAAATCGAAGTCGGTTCCGATTTCAACAACAACCAATCGATTTCGACTTCTCTTCACCCTATCTAACCCAATTTAGACAGCAACATATCCCAAAATCAAATACCAACTGACTCAAAAAACGATTTTCAGTATTGATTTCGTATGAACATCGATTTTGACTTTTTCATCTCATCTTTGAGTTTTCGAAATTGTCAATCAACAAACACAAATTGAAATTTTTTTAGCTCAGGCTTAGATCAAATAAGCTATTCGAACAATTCTTCATCACTTGTTCATCACGTTCTTATGCAAGATTAATAAGATCTCAAAATCAGTTTCCGATTTTAAAATCATAACGTGATCATCATCGATATAAAAGAATATCGATTCACAAGTTTAGAATCATAACCAATATTCATCGATTCATAGAAGTGATTAGTAGAAACCGAAAGAAAATCGATGAATGACTTTTATAAATCGGAATGTACAGATGAAAAGCGTAAGATAAAGAACATGATAGATATTGATCATTTGAAAGCGTGTGGCTAAATCAAAGACTTCTCTAAGCTGTGATTGAATTTGGGCTCACACAATTAAGATATCAGATCAACTAATACACTTGTATGGGCTTATTTGTGAATAACAACGAGTTCTTTTGGATCTTTAAAATATTTGGGCTCTTGATCATCATGAATAGTAACGAAATATGAAAATCAGGCTTGAAATTTGGATCATGAACAATAAACGAATTTTAATTTTAGGCTCAATTTTTGATCTAAGCAACAATAAATGGATCAATCAATGGGGTGAAAACGAATTTTGATCCATTGAGACAAAACGATCAAACAATCAAGAACGCAATGCACTAATTCAATAAAATTAAGAGAGATCATAGAGAGAGACTCGCCAAAAATGCTCCAATTGTGACAAATTTTGCCAAACCGAGAATCGTTCTTCAAAAATCCGTGTTGATCTTCGAAGACCCGCTCTGATACCAATTGATGTGAATTATGAACATGGTTTGGCATGCGGAATTAAAGAACACACAAGGAACACGGTGATTTCGGTGTTTAAGAGATGTATTCGAATATGTATGGTGTTACAAAAAGGGATCTAGATCTAGTCTACATAAATAACACACGCATACACACTCAACTTTTACACTTCTCAAGCACACCTCCATAAGTGGTATGCACCCACCTTATATAGAGGGTTTTACATGTCTCTCTCTCACTCTCTATCTCATAAGACATAAGGCTAATGCACCACATGCAAGTGGGTGTTACAAAATTCAACACATTACAAAGTCATACATGGATAACTTATCACCCCAACAACTAGAACGACAAGTCGCCCAACAACATGAGGATAACAGGACAATTCTCCAAGAAATGGAAAGAATGAGGAAAGAAGTTTATAAGCCTCAGGAGGAAGAGCCCACGATCTTGCAGTCTAAAATCCTGAACTTTGATAACCCGGGATCCTCAGTGGTTCGTCGTGAGATAGGATCCTCAATACCGACCTCTATTCCCACTTGGAGCGCGACTCCGAGAAACCAAGCCCATATGACCCAGGATCCCAATGAAACCTTTGTTACTCCCAATAACAAGGATCCTGGTAACCTCGTTAATAATAATATCTTTACTACTAACTCAATGGAGCTTGATACAGGTTTAAGCCGGATCATGGCTAAGGAGATACAGCTACTAAGATAATTGATCTCAAGCGTACCCGGAGTAGTTCAGCCTATACCGGAAGTATCCCTTACGAGCCACATGATCACCGGATTCGTTCCAGCGATAGCTGATACCGAAGTCCCGAAGCGCTTTCAGACCCCCAACATGAAGCCTTACGACGGAACTACGGATACTAAGGAGCACATGGCATAATACACGGAGAGGATTGAGATCATTCCCATCCCCACTCACTTGAAAGAACCTTGCATGTGCAAGGGTTTTGGTTCCACCCTCACGGATCAACTCTAAAATGGTGTCTTAACGTTCCTCCTTATTCGATTACATCATTTGCTCATTTGAGTAATTTATTTAACAATCATTTTTCTTGTAGCAGATCAATCAAAAAGATCAATAGTGATCTTTATCGGGTGGTTCAGGATCCTAAGGAACCCCTTAGGACTTTTGTGAACAGGTTTGACAGGGAAGCTCTAAGTATCCTCAACATCAACATGACAACTGTAGTTGAAGCCTTTAAAATGGGATTAAATAAGGATTCTCCCTTCTTTGAAGACCTCATAATGAGTACATGCAAGAGAATGGACGAAGTCAGTAGCAGAGCACTAAGGTTGATTAGAACTCGAAGAAGACATGGAGATCCAAAAAAGGAGCAACCCACCAAGCTCTTATGATCACCCTCATAGGATGGCCGATTCCTCGGCCCAAAGATCCTATAAATCAAAACGTTATCCCAAACACGACCATCCCAGGGTTAATGCCATTGAAAATGAGGGAGAGGAAGAAGATTTTCCTAAGATTACTGACTATTGTTTTTCTGTGGATTTTTTAGGTGTAATATTTGCTATGCAGGATCTTGGAGACAAAGCAATATGGCCAAGAAAAGGAGAAAAATTCACCGCTTGGAAATACAAATCCAAATGGTATGTATACCATGAGACTTTGGCCATGTCACAGAGGATTTCATAGCTCTCAGGAAGGAGATCAGCTATCTCCTAGAAAAAGGATACCTCAAAGAAATCCTTGGAAGAAGAAAGGAGAGATCCAAAGAAAAAGACCAGGAAACTCAGAAGATCCTCGACAGACCAGGATCCCCCTACCGAGGCCAAGGTAATCAATGTGATCTATGGAGGATATGACATTTGTTGTACCTCTTATTCTACAGCAAAGAGGCACACCAATGTATCCAAAATGGAGAAGGAAAAAGGACCACGAAAGAACACATCGATCACAAACGAAAAGAAGATCACCTTCGACGAAGCGGATAGACAAGACATCCACGATCCTCACCATGATGGATTAGTGATTACTTTCTACCTCGCCAACCATTTAGTCGGAAGGATCCTCATCAATGGAGGATCCTCGGTTAACATCATACTCCTGGACGCATTGAAAAGAATGAACATCCCGGAGTCTGAGATAGTTGCAAGATCCTCAGTGCATATTAGATTAAACGGAGAAACCAAGCACACCATTGGTGAGATAAAGCTACCAATCTACATACAGGAGGTGACCTCTGTACAAAGTTTTTGTGTAATTGATACATTATCCTCTTATAATGTCATACTAGGTAGACAATGGATCCACGAAATGAAGGTCATTCCATCGACGTATCATCAGTTCGTAAAAGATGCCCACCCTATGGGGGACAGTGAAGATCATAGGAGACCACCAAGAATAAAAGGAATTAATTCTTGAACCGTACCACGACAAGCATAGAAATTAATGCAGGGGGCACAAGACGTGCTAGAAGAAAGAGAGGAAGATATATAAGAAGTGTCGCTAAACCTTGAGAATCCTGAAGCCAAATTTCTCATAGGATCCTCAATGCCTGAACAAGTCGAACATGATCTCATAAAGTTCCTCAAGGCTAGAAGCAAGACGTTTGCATGGAAACATGAGGACATGACATGTATTGATAAAAGCATAATAACCCATATACTTAACAACGACCCATCTTTCAGGCCGATACACCAAAAGAGAAGGAAATTTGCACCGGAAAGAAACCAAGTTATACAAGAAGAAGTAGAAAAACTTCTCAAAACTGGCATGATCAAGGAGGTGAAATTCCCAAGATGGCTAGCTAATGTGGTCAGGGTACAAAAGAAGATCGGTAAATGGAGAGTGTGTGTAGATTACACGGGTCTTAACAAGGCTTGCCCCAAGGATCATTTCCCTCTACCACACATAGACTCCATGATAGACGCAACAGTAGGTCATGAATTACTAACATTCATGGATGCATCAACAGGATTCCAACAGATCCAGATGGAACCCTCTGACTAAGAGGACACGTCTTTTATAACTCCAACATGTATCTATTGTTACACCGCCATGCCATTTGGTCTTAAAAATATAGGTGCAACGTACCAAAGATTAGTCAACAAGATGTTCAAAGAGAAACTGGGGGACACCATGGAAGTCTACATCGATGACATGGTGGTGAAGTCCAAAAAGTTAAGGATCACCTCAAGGATATCGAAGAAGCCTTCAACATCCTGGACTAATTTAACTTGAAGCTGAATCCCTCTAAATGCCACTTTGGGATGAGATCGGGTAACTTCTTGGGATACATGGTGAACAAAAGAGGAATCGAAGCAAGCCCTGAGAAAATCAAGGCCATCCTTGATCTAAGATCACCATCCTCGACAATAGATATTCAAAGACTATCAGGAAGAGTGGCACCCCTAAACAGGTTCATTTCAAGATCCGGAGAAAGATGAAAGCCTTTTTACGACATCTTGAAGAAGAACGAAAGATTCGAGTGGAAGTAGGAACATGAAGATGCTTTCGAGGAAATTAAAAGATATTTTAGTTCACCACTCCTATTGGTAAAACCATTAGATGGGGAACCACTCCTTCTTTACCTCCCAGTATCCTCGAACGCGGTAAGTGCAGTATTAGCTAAGAATCTTAATGGGGACCAGCATCCCATCTACTATGTAAGTAAAAGTCTCCTGGATCTTGAGAACAGGTATTCCCACCTTGAAAAAATTATACTTGCATTAGTAATAGCTTCTACTAAATTAGGACATTATTTTGAAACACACCCTATAACTGTAAGAAGTAACTGCCCCATTAAGAGTGATATGAGAAAACGAGAAATGTCAGGAAGGATGGAAAAGTGGTCCATGAAGTTAAAACCAAGATTCGCTATAAAGTCTCGAGCATTGACAAATTTTGTGGCTGACTTTAGTGATGATCTAAGAGCCGAAGTCGAAAAAGAAGCCAAACAACTTCTGGAAGAAGAGAACATAGGAAGATGGACGCTATTCACAGATAGAGCATCAAACCAAAGAGGAACTGGATTGGGGATCATATTAAATCACCACAGGGGGACATCCTACCCCAAGCAATATAATTATGAGTTCAATGCAACCAACAACAAAGCAGAATACGAGGCACTAATCATGGGACTACAACTAGCCAAAGATCTTCAAATCAAGGATCTTAAGGTATTCATTGCTTCTTTATTATTAACTAACCATTCTAATGGATCCTATCCAGTAAAAGGAGAGAAGCTAGAACTATATCTCCAGATCCTCAAAAACCTGGCCTTATATTTTGAATCATTTAGCCTAAACCAGGTTCCTAGAGAAGACAATGTTGAAGCATATGCTTTGGACAATATAGGATATTCCCTAAGGATCCCCCTAGAAACCAGAATCCCTATAACACACGTATTGATCCCGGAAATTAAGGATCCTTCCAAGAGACTGAAGGATCCCAAAAAACAGGTGGAAACTACTGACGTTGCCACAATCGAAGATCCCGATTCGACGATTCAGCATCAGGATCCCAACATCAAGGATCCCTCTCCAACCTCGGGATCCTGGATACAATCCATTATGGAATACCTCCAGAATGCACGATCCCTAAGGAAGAGAAAAGAGAAAGGGCATTCAGAACAAGGATCTCAAGGTTTGTTATAATCCAAGGTAAGTTATACAAAAAATCTATTGCAGGTCCATACCTTAGGTTCCTAGAAGATCATGAAGTTGCAGAGGTCCTAAAGGATATACATGAAGGAGACTATGGCAACCACAGGCAGATCCTTATGATCCAAAGTGTTGAGGACAGGATACTACTGGCCAACCATGAAGAAAGATTCCTTCTTTCATGCCTAGAAATATGATGCTTGTCAAACACATAGCAACATCCTGCATCAACCAGCAGAACCTTTACATCCTATCATCTCTCCTTGGACATTCATGAAATGGGGAATGGATATAGTGGGTAAATTGCCAGTAGCTCCTGGAGGAAATGTCTTCATGCCAGTGATGACTGACTACTTCTCAAAATGGATAGAAGCCGAAGCCTTCGTCCAAGTAAGAGATAAAGAGGTAGTTTCTTCATCAAACGTAGCATCTGGACCAAGTTCGGGATCCCTACTAAAGTTATATGCGACATTAGATCCCAATTCATAAGCAAAAGGACAAGGTACTTTTTCACAAGTTGGGGAATAAGGATGGTAATGTCTACTCCTGTCCACCCTCAAGCCAACGGCCAAGCAGAATCCATCAACAAAATTATAGTCAACAACTTGAAGAAAAGGCTGGATGAAAAAAAGGAAGATGGGTAGAAGAACTTCCTTTTGTAGTGGACAGATAGGCCCACTTCCAAGGTAGCTACAGGCCAAACCCCATACTCATTAGTGTTTGGAACGGAAGCAATGATTCCCACTGAAGTGGTGATCCCAACAGCAAGATACCTACTTCAAAACCTAGAGGACAACGACAAGATCCTAGCCTAGGATCTTGACACTATAGATGTGAAGGGTTTTGAGCACTATAACAACCCTATGGTGTACATACAACCCTAGATGCTTTGGATCTAAGTTTTCTCAAGTTATACATGCAATTTCATTTCATCCAAAGCATACACCCTAGCTAGCATGCAATTAGAGATATACAACATAAAAACTAGTTAGATGAATACCTCTTTGTTGTAGCTTGTAGAACCTTGCCTTTCAAGAGCTTAGCACCTCAAATGTGATGCCTCAAATGTGTCACAAACACCAAATGTAAAAGGAGGCTTATGAGAGAGAGGTTAAGAAGCACAAATTGGCTAGGGTTTCACCTTGGAACACTTGTGGCCGCTTTTAGCATGCTAGGGGTTGCTTTTATAGCTTGGAATTCCTAGGGTTTCTTACATGTAAACCCTAATTCACCATGACTCTTCATATTTTGATGGCCCTTTGGACTAAACCCTAATGGACTCTCTCATATAGGTTTAGCCCATGCCAAATCATGATGGATCATTAGCCCAAACTATAAGTATCGCTGATTTACCTAAGCAGTCCCCGTAAATTTAATCAGTCTCTTTTGATCACTAAATTAATTCCAAATTAATTCTTGATCAATACCAATTAAATAATATGATTTATCACTTAATATATTATTCATATAATATATTAATAAATCACAAATAACCTCTTTCTCAAATATCCATCCTATCAAATTGCTCCGGTGAAGGCAACCCAAAAGGACCATGCTACTATCGGGTCAAGTACATACCAATTATAGTTATGGGCTTAGACACCTAATCCAATAGTCTCCCACTTGGATAAGTCTAATAACTATAACTCCCAATGCAACTTCTAAATCTGATTAGCAATCGTAGCTCTCAAAAGCCGCATTTCAACTCTGATCTAATCAATGACGCGTCCTTTAGATAAGTGATCATATAATCCTCTGTTCGTCAAGATATCGTGTGGACAAGGACATGGAATAAAGTCATACTCATTGTCCAACAGTTTGTTTCCTAATTTCTGATTTGTGTGACATAGAACTTAATTGAACACATCAATTGAGTCCTGACCGGGCCCGACACATAAGTTAAAACAAAATCATTGATGGGCCCAAGATATAGCTTTTAATCCTCTTAGGATAAAAGAAACAGATAAACTTCGAATTATATGCTTGTACTAATTACTTGTTAAATTATGCACAACAATACGTTTTTTAACATCAAGTTACTGATGCGTTTTCGTACTATTAATGTACAACCAACTCATAATCAACAAATCATATATCTTGGTTTGAAGACTATATGATATTATTGTCTTACAATCACTCGTGATGAATTCCATGAAGTGATTCATGTGAGCGTGGGTTTAATCCAATACTCAAATCTTATTTCATGAGCACTCATGAACGTTGTAGCAAACTTTTGCTATGTCTAAGCACTTTAGACAATCTACAAGCCAATTCATGACAGTCTAACCTCATGACCTACTTCCAAAGTATGATCGACTGTGGATAATGTGAATAATCATATTATTCTGGAAGTCAAAACATGCAAAAATTGAAACATAAAATGAACAATTAACAGAAGACAGTAAATCTTACTTATAAATAAAACCTTTATTATTTAATCATCAAATGTCAATTACATGTACTTATTACAAGTTTCTAAATGTCTATTTAATTACTAAAACTAATATCGTCCATTAGGCCAATGCTCTTAGCTTGCTGCAAATGCTTAACCCTACTCAGTACCTTCGTAAGGGGGTCTACTGGGTTATCCTCTGACGATACCCTCTTCACTACGAGGAGTCCCTCTTCTACTCGATGTCTTATGAAGTGATATTTTCTGTCGATGTGTCTGGATCTGCCATGATCCCTCGGTTCCTTGGTTAAGGCGACCGCACGCTCGTTGTCACAGAAAATCTCCGTAGGCTCCTTTACAGCTGGTACAACTCCAAGGTCTCCGATGAAGTTCTTTAGCTATATTGCCTCCTTCCACGCTTCACTTGCTGCAATGTACTCTGATTCGCACGTTGAATCAGCTATAGTCTCCTGTTTGGAACTTTTCCATGTTACTGTTCCTCTATTGAGGGTAAATACCCAGCCCGACTGAGAGCGGAAATTATCTCTGTCGGTTTGAACGCTGGCGTCACTATACCCTGTTACTCTCAAGTCATCACTCCCACCGAGGCTATGGACCTAATCCTTAGTCCTCCGCATGTACTTTAGAATGTTCTTTACTGCTATCCAGTGAGTCCTACCAGCATTCCCTTGATATCTACTAGCCATGCTCAAAGCAAAATCCACATCTGGGCGAGTACCTGTCATAGCATACATGATCGAGCCAACGATGGAAGCATATGGTACTCGACTCATTTCTCCTATTTCAGCATCGGTACTCGGACTTTGAGTCTTAATCAGTTTGGTATTGCTCTGGATAGGCAATTCTCCTTTTGGAATTCTCCATGTTGAAACGTTTCAACACCAGGGTTAGCAGGCACGAGGTGATAATAATATTCAACCTAAGTTATTTATAAAGGATACATCTGTAAAGTACCCGACGATAATAAACAAGATACATAACTTCGTCATAACATGAACATTCAGTAGAAAGGTACTTATAATGCTATTCCGTATACACCCAGTAATCATAAGGGGTATCATGTATGGGCCAGGTCATAGGACACTAATTCAATGCACAATTTTCTAGTATAACACATACTATACGAATCATAACCTTTGGGTTACAAAACTAGAGACTCACCAGTAAAGGGGTTTAATCCATTTTATTAAACCAGTATAACTTAAAGGACCTCAAGTGGTTAACTTTATAATACCTTAGTTTATACATCAGGGTTATATATAATATATAACCGATAGATAGTTGGATGTGTGCCTTCCGCCTCATTTCCTGTTCGTTGTTTGGTTGTGGACTTAGGGCAGATCCACACAATTAACCATCTGTTCGATATTAGATTATATATATAACTAGTATAAACCAAGTGATTATAGAAGGAACCACTATGGTTGCTATTTTATTATAAGAAATAAGGGTTTTCTTAAAGAATTTTTTCTTCAAATATAAAAGAACTATTACAGTTAACTCCGTGAGTACCAAGGGAATACACCAGGGTTATATACAATAAGGATCTAACAACCAATGGAATGTGTGTCATCTGCCTCATCTCCTGTTCCTTGGTTGGTTGTGGGCTTAGGGCAGATACACACAATCGATTGTTTGTTTACTCTGAATTTTATATAACTTGTATCCATTTAGTACTCATAGAAAGGATTGTAGAGTCATTTTTACTCATCTTTCATCAAAGCAGGAAATATAGGATGTTCTGGAGGAACAGGCGAACTTTTCTAAACAAAACTTACAACTTACTACATCTTACTAAGCTTTCTACAACTTACTTACATCACTAAAATCTTATGAACTCACCAGCTTAATTGCTGATCAACTCTTTCAAATAACTTGTATTCTCAGGAAACTTGTAGACATGTACTCGCTCTGGGAATTCAGAAGATGGAGCAGTATAGCTTCAAGCCTTGTTTTGTTATTTGCTTATATATTCTATGTTTTGTGAACACACACTTTGTAAACACTTTCCTTCTAATGAAATGGTTGTTTATTACTTTGATTACTATGATGCATGTCTTGTGATACTAAACATTACGTCCTCCAGCCCAGAACGTTTGCACCGTTCCGGTTTTGGGGTGTGACAGATTGGTATCAGAGCATTATTTATAGTGAACTAAGTATATCAACCGATAAAAGATATACAACTATAAATACAATGGGGCTTAAGTGATCTGGATAATGATATATTTTAAGAGTATAACGATAAGTCATAAAAATATGCCTACTTTCTTATACATGTTCATACTAGACTAAGTATCACAAGAAGAACAAAACTAAAGTATTTAAAGGTTGAACACTGTCGTCAAACTTGAACAGTTATGTAATCATAGCTAGGATCAATATAGTCTGATCAACTATATTCATTCGAGATGTGACCGACATGTGTTTTGGAGTGATGTGGTGTTGCAACAGTTTTAAAACTTACCTAACACCAGTCAAGAGAACACTAGATCAAGTACATTAGAGTTAGAATACTATAGGATTATTCTATGATACTATAACACGATAACAAGTTTAAAACATACCAAGTAGATTACATTAAAATACTATAGGAGTATTTTAGGCACTATATAAACAACTTACATGATAACTTAAAAGACCCTTACGGATAGGTCTATAATCTTGCAATGTATACTCCCAAGGTTATATATAATTGAGATTTTATAGACTTAGAATTTGTGATCTACGCTTCACTACTTGTTCCTTGTTTGGTTGTGGTTTTGGAGTAGGATCACTTATTCAAAGGTCTATCTCATCTTAAATTATATACAACTTGTATACATTGTACAATTATAGGAGGACTCTACAAGGATCACCCCCATAATGTTCCACATAAATATCATAAATTCTTTAGTCACATCCATTCTCGCATGACCAAACCTAGATAGATGTAACCACTTCCTCATAGGAGTCGACAGAAGAGTCAAGGAGGAACAAGAGCAAGTTCATGAGAGCTTTTCAAAGAAGGATCAACCGAAGTAACCGAAATGTCTTATGCGTCACACTAATAAATAATAATCTTGTTAACTTAATGAGCGTGTGGAGACACAGCTCACCTTATGTGTTAGGATTATTTTCTTTACATACAACTGGTAACAGTTATCCAGGTCACAGATATTCATTCGAGGATAGCCATTTCTAATTCATAAAGTTTATACGGTATAGACTCTATTATGAATTATTCCTATAACCCTGTGGAAGTCAGGACCAGATACACTCAGACCAGAGTTAACTTAGTTTAAATATCACTCGTACCATACCTACTTCTAGCCACCACCATGGGCATATCTCAGGAGTGTTGTCTAAAACATTGAGAATAGTCCAGCAAAGCGTGAAACTAAATAGTACATTTAAAATGTTGGAATACTACTAGCGATGAGCATCTGTAAGTCCCCAATCTGCTTGTGTATCAATCAGATCCGTTTGATGGTGCGGAATCCCAATCAAACGGATGATGTCAGATCAAATAGAAGAGAGGGAGAAGAAGAATAATATGAATCTCAATGTATTAATGAATAGAATGATAATCCTTTACATGAGATTCACACACACTAACACACACTTGTTCTTCTCTCTAGTTTCTCTCTCTAGAACACCTTAGAATACACACACTTAAGCTTCTCTAGTGTTTATGTGTTTTTTCTTACTTCACATGCACTCCTCACCCTATATATATATGGACCTAAGGCCAAGCCCAAAATACAAATAATCCAATGCTCGGTCCAAGCTACAATTAATCCTATACTATTTTTGGCCCAAATAATAAAAACAATAAATGCTTAGAAAAGCAAAGTATAAACCATATTTTTGACCCAACAATCTCCCCCTTGGTTTATAGCTTTCTTTTCTTTTCTTAAATGACCCAACAAGCTCCCCCTAAAAAGTAGCTGGCTTTTCTTGTTAATCTTCATTGGGAGCTTTGGCTTCAACTTTAATCTTCAAATTCTTCACAACTTCAAGATGAACTTGATGAATCTTCAATGAATGACTTCATCTTGAGCGGTTGGGCTTTTCTTCAGAATTTGACATTGAATGCACATTGTGTGAGGAGGCTTCTTGTACTGATTCTTGAAAGATAGTGTTTTCAGCTTGTGAATCTTCAGAGAGAACGTCAGAGAGAACAAATCTTCTGGATCACTTTAGCAGGTTCAAGATAGCAGCAGACTGATTGAGGAGGCTTCAATGCAATCCGTCACATAATCTTCAATTGCAGCTTCACCTTGCTTCTGGGGTTAAAAGATTGAATGTCGAAAGAATAATCTTCATTTGTTGCTCCTTCGAATGAGAATTCTTCGATGATCACGGATGAAGCCTTGGCTCAGAAATCTTCGACACAAACTTCCATGAGTTTCATCTTCACCTGAATTCACTATTCAAGACAAAACAAAACTAAAAGAAAAATTTAGCACACAATATTTTTGGATTTTTCATATTTTCTAAAAAAGAAATAAAACAGAAATAACACTATTTTGTTTTTTGGATTTTTTTTATTTTCTAATTTTTGTTTGGTTTTTAAAATTTTTAATTCTCCCCTAATATTTAAATTAGAAGAAAACTATGAACAAATTTAACAAAAATAAAAATGATATCTAACTTTAAGAGTGATTTGGGATCAAAGTTTTTTTTTTTTTTTTATTAATTTTTAATATGAATCTCAATGTATTAATGAATAGAATGATGATCCTTTACATGAGATTAGTGAAACTAATTAGTACATTTAAAATGTTGGAATACTACTAGCGATGAGCATCATTTCTCACGAGATCATTTTTCGCCATGCAACAGAATCATGTCATCACCACGAAGAAACCAACCAACAGGAGAGGCACCAACTCTACAGATAGACACTGCTACCTTCCAGGCTGCGGTCACAGCTGTTGTGACAGCCATCATGGCACAACTCAATGCTAATAACGCCAGCGGAAGCAGAAGTAGTGCCGGCAATGCTAATCACAATAACAATCAAGGGAACCCGCTAGTGTCGGGTGACAAGGACGCACCCGATCACAAACCTAAGAACATGAAGCGAAAGTCCGGGAATAACAGGGCAAAGAGGTCGGCTCAAGGTTCCAACAAGAGACGACAACCCGTGACTACTCCTGTGGCCACAACAGCAGTCACAACATCTGGCACTTCAGCTACCACTACAACCCCCGACAAACAATATGCTGGAAGTCTCCCAAAGTGCGACAGATGCACTTACCACCACAATGGAGCTTGTCGGGAGATGCAATGCACTAATTGCATCAGAAAGGGGCACACTGCCCGCTTCTGTAGGGAGCTGACACGGCCAATTCCCCAAGTGAACTTGGCTTGTTTCAAGTGCGGCAAATCGGGACACTTTAAGAGGAGCTGTCCAATGGAGAGGGAAGACACAGAAGCTCGTTTGTGTGAAGCCCCAACTCAGCACATCACTTCAACCACCGATGCGGGTATAGTTAATGTATGCCATGCATGTGGCGAAACGGGTCATGCCAAAAGAGATTGCCCAACCGAGAGAGGCGATGGAGGAGGAGGAAGAAACTAACAAAAAGACATAAAGGAGCAGCGAGGAACCCCACTTTTGAGATTTTGGTACGTCTTAGAAACCAGTGTTGGTTTAAAACTTAAAATAAATAATAATATAAGACTAAAACTTGGGGAAAACTTTAAAAGTAATTATGATAACTCACTTATATGATCAAATCACGGTATCAGAGAGAACTAATAGATCCGTTCAGAGAAGCTAGGATGGCTTAGCATATACATCAGGGTTGCACATAGCTAAGATGTTACAGATTTAGAGTGAGTGATTCCACCTTAATTCCTATTCCTTGTTTGGTGATGGATTTGAGGCAGAGCTACTCAGTTGATCGTCTTATGTATCTTAAGTATTCATAACTTGTATATGACAGGCGATAGTAGTGGTACCAATGAGGATCGTAGTATAAACTATCGACACTAATTATCAAAACACTTTCATTAGTATGTACTCGCTCGTCGCGGTACGATACGTAGAAGTGATTAACATCAAAGGGGAAAACCGAAAGCACTAGAAAATTTAGAAAGAGTACATTGTCGAACACATTAGGAGTACATCATCGCATATCAGACGTTTATTTCAAATCGGCCAAAACTTTGTTCAGTAAGGAGTCCGTTACTATCATTCGTAATGAGTTGGCGTGGTCCTCACCATACTAAGTTCATATGTTTCTATCGCTTGGACCGTCAAGTTCTCGAAACATTCGTCATTCGTATCAATAGCCCGACCTAAACCTCCGTTTTTGCCTTTCGCATTCTAAACCCCGAAGTACTCGTGCGAAGGGTACTTTGTCCTCCGAAGCCTTGCCTCCGTATGTTCAATAGACCGTCACGAAATACCACTCGTCCAGCAGACCAAGTTCGAGCACAGAGGCTAAGGACGAATACAGCCCACCTATTAATAGTTAGAGTATACGCGAGGGTGGTATATGGTTATGATTACGCAGATTTAGTATGTGTGCTTCCGTCCTATCTCCTGTTCCTTGTTTGGTTGTGGACCTGGGGCAGAGCCGCACATCCGAACGTCTTATTAATCTTAATTATATACGACTTGTATACACGAGGTAATGATAAGCGGACCATGTATGAATCCTATCAGAATCGGAGGGGCAAAGTTGCCTAGGTCTACGAGTGGGTATATTGTTAATCAGAGGCGGAAGATTGCGTTGAGCTTCATAGTCAAACTTCCCAGGACAACAGGCGGACACGATATCATTTTGATTGACCGCTGACGGATTAAAACTGCACGTTCCTTGCAAATCGAAGAAAACAGACACATTAGTTAAGCTCATGGAACGCATGTCCGAGGGATTTGTTAGACTGCTCGATGTTCAAATGTCTGTTATCTCAATGTGAGATAAAAGGAATCACCTTCCAATTTAGGCGGTTACTTTAGTAAATCCTCGAGGGCTAGGCTAGTCATGAGCATAGCCTACCATCCATGAGATGACGGACGGAATGATAGGACAAATTCAAACATTTGGAGTTTTATGGGAAAAATGTATTTCGACTGACCTTGGAGAGGTTTGGGTTACCCAAATTGCCAACTAGTCAAGTCCCTTACCATATTAACATTTAGACTTGCTCCATTCGAAAACCTTCATTGGTCGTAAGCGCAGAGCCTCTTTGCGCCGAACTAAATTAAGTGTCACGCGACTAGTTAGTTGCCAAATATCAGACAACATATTTGCCGATCCAAGAACCATTCAAGGAAACTACCAAGCAGAAAGTACGAATCCACAAACGACCTAGAACTTCTAGAACCAACCAGGAAAGCTATGCTTTCCATAAGAGCGAAACCTTTGAAACTATAGGATGATGATCACGTCAATTAGGGATCTCACCATAGAAGGGCATCATGTGTTCCAGATGCATGGAATGCTAAATCCAAGGTGCTCAGGACCATGAGAGATTCTCAATAGAATCGGCCTAACAACGTGCAGGTCCCATTTATTTAGGGAATTCGATACATTTCACCCTATCCTGCCACGTATATAGAGATTTGAAAAAGCGGTTGTCGGTCGGAACTTTTATCATTCCACTCAAGTAGATCGATGCAAGCAAAAGCCTCGTCCTGGAAAAGAAATCTGTAGAAATCCAGTTCAGTGAAGGAAACCTTCGGAAACCCTAGTCAGTAGAGTCCAGCGAACGAAAACGACACTGTACCTCGTGCCAAAAGTCTTCTAACGCGTATTCAGAGGACCTGATTTCACTAGAGATCGGCTGAACCAGATGAATCATGAGTATCCGTACCTTCCAACTCATTCGTAAATATTGCTTAAGCTCTAATTTCGAGACGAAATTCCCTTTAACGGGGGGATGATGTGACAACCCGAAATTTTGTTGCTTTAAAAGCTCAGTCAGTCAACTCAACTGAGTGTCAGACTCATTTCTAATGAGTTCTAGCCTTGTTAAAGGTCATTCTAAGGAGTTTTAAGCCTAGTACACTTAAGGAATGATTGTTAGAATGTACCTGCTAGAGACACTGTTCAACGAATCAAGCCTTAACCTCTTCATTTAGAGTTCACGGCCACAACACTTGAGTTTACGGCCGTAAACTCAAGGTGGGCCGTAAACTCCCTCCTTATAGGCTCATATCCTTCATCTTTCTTCATTCTTTCATTTCCAACTCAAGAACAATCCATTTCTCTCTCAACTATCATCCCGATTTTCATCCTTGATCTTCAAAAGTTGTAAGTGTTCTTCCTTAATTTGATGTTAATCCTTCTTAACTAGCTTCATCTAATGATTTCATCCATGGAAATCATCTTTTCTTAGATCTTCAAGAAACACCAAGAACACCAAGAACACACACTAGTGTTCTTGGACCTTAATCACCATTTCAAGCCTCTAGATCATAAGTACTCTTCCCTATACTTGATATCTAGTTAAGACTCATGCTTAGAACCTTGAAATCATCAAGAATGCAAGACCAAAAGGAGTTTACGGCCAAGCCATCTCCTATGGCCGTAAACCCCTATAAGTAGGCCATTTTGGCCATAAACTCTTCCTAAGGCTTGGATTTGAGGCTAGAACACTCCCTTGTGCCTTGTAAGACCTTGAATCATCACCAAACTCATCATTTAGAGAGTTTACGGCCCAAGAGTAAACACCCTTGGCCGTAAACTCCAATTATGGTCAAGTATTAGACCTTAAACACATCTAGACCTTTGCTAACCTTTGGGACATTTAAGCCTTTGAAACTCCTTACCTTTAAGACCCTAAATGTGACCATTTAGAGAGTTTACGGCCAGGAGTAAACTCCCTTGGCCGTAAACACCTCAACACTCTCCATTGAGTTGGTCTTTCTCATCCTTGTGTAGAGAAAAAGTCCCTCAAGCTTCCCTAGCCTTCAAACACCCTCTTATGCATGTTTGACCATGAGTTTACGGCCGTAAACTCCCTTGGCCATAAACCCATGGCAGTAAACACATGGTAGTGCCATTCCACTTTCCTTTGATGAATGACATGTGATCCCAACACTTGGTCAAAGTGTTTCCTAGTCCCGTGAGGTGTTTCCTTGCATTGGGTTGCTTCCAAACACTATATTTATGTCAGTATATGCCAATATATGTCATTTAGGACTTGTTGTATCTCGGGACTTCATTCGTGGAACTTCTCATCATTACACGCGTATTCGTTGAATTACCCACATCAGGTGAGTTCATACCCCTAATGAATCTTTTAACTGTTTTAAATGCTTTTAAGGGGGGGGGGATACAAGTTGAACACAATGATAATTGTGTAAATATTTTCTATAAATATATTTCAAAAAGATTGCTTATGTCTTTTATAAGTGATCAAAACATTTCAAAAACTCTTTTAAAGTTATGTTACTTTATAGTTTTACAAAACTCCGTTTTTAAAGTACAAGCATAACTTAGTAGTAAAATGAGTATTTTCAACAACAGTTCAAGTACATTGTAAGTCCCTAAATTTGCTTGTGTATCAATCAGATTCGTTTGATGGTGCGGAATCCCAATCAAACGGATGATGTCAGATCAAATAGAAGAGAAGGAGAAGAAGAATAATATGAATCTCAATGTATTAATGAATAGAATGATTATCCTTTACATGAGATTCACACACACTTACACACACTCTCTTTTCTCTCTCTCTAGAACACCTTCAAAAATGCACACACTTAAGCTTCTCTATTCTATTCTTCACATGCACTCCTTCTCTGTTCATCAATCTATTCCTCACACCCTCACCCCTATATATACTTGACTGGGCCGCAAACTGGGTTTACGACCGTAAATGGGTTTACGGTCGTAAACACCCATTGGGCCGTAAACAGGGTTTACGGTCGTAAACCTGTTTACGGCCGTAAACACTACCTGGCCGTAAACTGACCGTAAACACATATATGACCGTAAACACTGAGCTGTTTACGGTCCTAGACATAAAAATACATTTTCCTAGAAAAGTAAAGTATAAACCATATTTTTGACCCAAAAATCTCCCCCTTGGTTTATAGCTTTCTTTTCTTAATTGACCCAATAAACTCCCCCTAAAAATTAGCTGGCTCTTCTTGTTAATCTTCATTGGGAGCTTTGGCTTCAGCTTTAATCTTCGATATCTTCATGACTTCAAGATGAACATATGAATCTTCAATGAATGACTTCATCTTGAGTAGTTGGGCTTTTCTTCAAGATTTGACACTGAACGCACATTGGGTGAGGAGGCTTCTTGTACTGATTCTTGAAAGATAGCGCTTTCAGCTTGAGAATCTTCAGAGAGAACATCAGAGAGAACAAATCTTTTGGATCACTTCAGCAGGTACAAAGATAGCGACAGACTGATTGAGGAGGCTTCAATGCAATCCGTCACATAATCTTCAATTTCAGCTTCACCTTGCTTCTGGGGTTGAAAGATTGAATGTCGAAAGAATAATCTTCATTTGTTGCTCCTTCGAATGAGAATTCTTCGATGATCACGGATGAAGCCTTGGCTCAGAAATCTTCGACACAAACTTCCATGAGTTTCATCTTCACCTGAATTCACTATTCAAGACAAAACAAAACTAAAAGAAAAATTTAGCACACAATATTTTTGGATTTTTCATATTTTCTAAAAAAGAAATAAAACAGAAATAACACTATTTTGTTTTTTGGATTTTTTTTATTTTCTAATTTTTGTTTGGTTTTTAAAATTTTTAATTCTCCCCTAATATTTAAATTAGAAGAAAACTATGAACAAATTTAACAAAAATAAAAATGATATCTAACTTTAAGAGTGATTTGGGATCAAAGTTTTTTTTTTTTTTTATTAATTTTTAATATGAATCTCAATGTATTAATGAATAGAATGATGATCCTTTACATGAGATTAGTGAAACTAATTAGTACATTTAAAATGTTGGAATACTACTAGCGATGAGCATCATTTCTCACGAGATCATTTTTCGCCATGCAACAGAATCATGTCATCACCACGAAGAAACCAACCAACAGGCGAGGCACCAACTCTACAGATAGACACTGCTACCTTCCAGGCTGCGGTCACAGCTGTTGTGACAGCCATCATGGCACAACTCAATGCTAATAACGCCAGCGGAAGCAGAAGTAGTGCCGGCAATGCTAATCACAATAACAATCAAGGGAACCCGCTAGTGTCGGGTGACAAGGACGCACCCGATCACAAACCTAAGAACATGAAGCGAAAGTCCGGGAATAACAGGGCAAAGAGGTCGGCTCAAGGTTCCAACAAGAGACGACAACCCGTGACTACTCCTGTGGCCACAACATCAGTCACAACATCTGGCACTTCAGCTACCACTACAACCCCCGACAAACAATATGCTGGAAGTCTCCCAAAGTGCGACAGATGCACTTACCACCACAATGGAGCTTGTCGGGAGATGCAATGCACTAATTGCATCAGAAAGGGGCACACTGCCCGCTTCTGTAGGGAGCTGACACGGCCAATTCCCCAAGTGAACTTGGCTTGTTTCAAGTGCGGCAAATCGGGACACTTTAAGAGGAGCTGTCCAATGGAGAGGGAAGACACAGAAGCTCGTTTGTGTGAAGCCCCAACTCAGCACATCACTTCAACCACCGATGCGGGTATAGTTAATGTATGCCATGCATGTGGCGAAACGGGTCATGCCAAAAGAGATTGCCCAACCGAGAGAGGCGATGGAGGAGGAGGAAGAAACTAACAAAAAGACATAAAGGAGCAGCGAGGAACCCCACTTTTGAGATTTTGGTACGTCTTAGAAACCAGTGTTGGTTTAAAACTTAAAATAAATAATAATATAAGACTAAAACTTGGGGAAAACTTTAAAAGTAATTATGATAACTCACTTATATGATCAAATCACGGTATCAGAGAGAACTAATAGATCCGTTCAGAGAAGCTAGGATGGCTTAGCATATACATCAGGGTTGCACATAGCTAAGATGTTACAGATTTAGAGTGAGTGATTCCACCTTAATTCCTATTCCTTGTTTGGTGATGGATTTGAGGCAGAGCTACTCAGTTGATCGTCTTATGTATCTTAAGTATTCATAACTTGTATATGACAGGCGATAGTAGTGGTACCAATGAGGATCGTAGTATAAACTATCGACACTAATTATCAAAACACTTTCATTAGTATGTACTCGCTCGTCGCGGTACGATACGTAGAAGTGATTAACATCAAAGGGGAAAACCGAAAGCACTAGAAAATTTAGAAAGAGTACATTGTCGAACACATTAGGAGTACATCATCGCATATCAGACGTTTATTTCAAATCGGCCAAAACTTTGTTCAGTAAGGAGTCCGTTACTATCATTCGTAATGAGTTGGCGTGGTCCTCACCATACTAAGTTCATATGTTTCTATCGCTTGGACCGTCAAGTTCTCGAAACATTCGTCATTCGTATCAATAGCCCGACCTAAACCTCCGTTTTTGCCTTTCGCATTCTAAACCCCGAAGTACTCGTGCGAAGGGTACTTTGTCCTCCGAAGCCTTGCCTCCGTATGTTCAATAGACCGTCACGAAATACCACTCGTCCAGCAGACCAAGTTCGAGCACAGAGGCTAAGGACGAATACAGCCCACCTATTAATAGTTAGAGTATACGCGAGGGTGGTATATGGTTATGATTACGCAGATTTAGTATGTGTGCTTCCGTCCTATCTCCTGTTCCTTGTTTGGTTGTGGACCTGGGGCAGAGCCGCACATCCGAACGTCTTATTAATCTTAATTATATACGACTTGTATACACGAGGTAATGATAAGCGGACCATGTATGAATCCTATCAGAATCGGAGGGGCAAAGTTGCCTAGGTCTACGAGTGGGTATATTGTTAATCAGAGGCGGAAGATTGCGTTGAGCTTCATAGTCAAACTTCCCAGGACAACAGGCGGACACGATATCATTTTGATTGACCGCTGACGGATTAAAACTGCACGTTCCTTGCAAATCGAAGAAAACAGACACATTAGTTAAGCTCATGGAACGCATGTCCGAGGGATTTGTTAGACTGCTCGATGTTCAAATGTCTGTTATCTCAATGTGAGATAAAAGGAATCACCTTCCAATTTAGGCGGTTACTTTAGTAAATCCTCGAGGGCTAGGCTAGTCATGAGCATAGCCTACCATCCATGAGATGACGGACGGAATGATAGGACAAATTCAAACATTTGGAGTTTTATGGGAAAAATGTATTTCGACTGACCTTGGAGAGGTTTGGGTTACCCAAATTGCCAACTAGTCAAGTCCCTTACCATATTAACATTTAGACTTGCTCCATTCGAAAACCTTCATTGGTCGTAAGCGCAGAGCCTCTTTGCGCCGAACTAAATTAAGTGTCACGCGACTAGTTAGTTGCCAAATATCAGACAACATATTTGCCGATCCAAGAACCATTCAAGGAAACTACCAAGCAGAAAGTACGAATCCACAAACGACCTAGAACTTCTAGAACCAACCAGGAAAGCTATGCTTTCCATAAGAGCGAAACCTTTGAAACTATAGGATGATGATCACGTCAATTAGGGATCTCACCATAGAAGGGCATCATGTGTTCCAGATGCATGGAATGCTAAATCCAAGGTGCTCAGGACCATGAGAGATTCTCAATAGAATCGGCCTAACAACGTGCAGGTCCCATTTATTTAGGGAATTCGATACATTTCACCCTATCCTGCCACGTATATAGAGATTTGAAAAAGCGGTTGTCGGTCGGAACTTTTATCATTCCACTCAAGTAGATCGATGCAAGCAAAAGCCTCGTCCTGGAAAAGAAATCTGTAGAAATCCAGTTCAGTGAAGGAAACCTTCGGAAACCCTAGTCAGTAGAGTCCAGCGAACGAAAACGACACTGTACCTCGTGCCAAAAGTCTTCTAACGCGTATTCAGAGGACCTGATTTCACTAGAGATCGGCTGAACCAGATGAATCATGAGTATCCGTACCTTCCAACTCATTCGTAAATATTGCTTAAGCTCTAATTTCGAGACGAAATTCCCTTTAACGGGGGGATGATGTGACAACCCGAAATTTTGTTGCTTTAAAAGCTCAGTCAGTCAACTCAACTGAGTGTCAGACTCATTTCTAATGAGTTCTAGCCTTGTTAAAGGTCATTCTAAGGAGTTTTAAGCCTAGTACACTTAAGGAATGATTGTTAGAATGTACCTGCTAGAGACACTGTTCAACGAATCAAGCCTTAACCTCTTCATTTAGAGTTCACGGCCACAACACTTGAGTTTACGGCCGTAAACTCAAGGTGGGCCGTAAACTCCCTCCTTATAGGCTCATATCCTTCATCTTTCTTCATTCTTTCATTTCCAACTCAAGAACAATCCATTTCTCTCTCAACTATCATCCCGATTTTCATCCTTGATCTTCAAAAGTTGTAAGTGTTCTTCCTTAATTTGATGTTAATCCTTCTTAACTAGCTTCATCTAATGATTTCATCCATGGAAATCATCTTTTCTTAGATCTTCAAGAAACACCAAGAACACCAAGAACACACACTAGTGTTCTTGGACCTTAATCACCATTTCAAGCCTCTAGATCATAAGTACTCTTCCCTATACTTGATATCTAGTTAAGACTCATGCTTAGAACCTTGAAATCATCAAGAATGCAAGACCAAAAGGAGTTTACGGCCAAGCCATCTCCTATGGCCGTAAACCCCTATAAGTAGGCCATTTTGGCCATAAACTCTTCCTAAGGCTTGGATTTGAGGCTAGAACACTCCCTTGTGCCTTGTAAGACCTTGAATCATCACCAAACTCATCATTTAGAGAGTTTACGGCCCAAGAGTAAACACCCTTGGCCGTAAACTCCAATTATGGTCAAGTATTAGACCTTAAACACATCTAGACCTTTGCTAACCTTTGGGACATTTAAGCCTTTGAAACTCCTTACCTTTAAGACCCTAAATGTGACCATTTAGAGAGTTTACGGCCAGGAGTAAACTCCCTTGGCCGTAAACACCTCAACACTCTCCATTGAGTTGGTCTTTCTCATCCTTGTGTAGAGAAAAAGTCCCTCAAGCTTCCCTAGCCTTCAAACACCCTCTTATGCATGTTTGACCATGAGTTTACGGCCGTAAACTCCCTTGGCCATAAACCCATGGCAGTAAACACATGGTAGTGCCATTCCACTTTCCTTTGATGAATGACATGTGATCCCAACACTTGGTCAAAGTGTTTCCTAGTCCCGTGAGGTGTTTCCTTGCATTGGGTTGCTTCCAAACACTATATTTATGTCAGTATATGCCAATATATGTCATTTAGGACTTGTTGTATCTCGGGACTTCATTCGTGGAACTTCTCATCATTACACGCGTATTCGTTGAATTACCCACATCAGGTGAGTTCATACCCCTAATGAATCTTTTAACTGTTTTAAATGCTTTTAAGGGGGGGGGATACAAGTTGAACACAATGATAATTGTGTAAATATTTTCTATAAATATATTTCAAAAAGATTGCTTATGTCTTTTATAAGTGATCAAAACATTTCAAAAACTCTTTTAAAGTTATGTTACTTTATAGTTTTACAAAACTCCGTTTTTAAAGTACAAGCATAACTTAGTAGTAAAATGAGTATTTTCAACAACAGTTCAAGTACATTGTAAGTCCCTAAATTTGCTTGTGTATCAATCAGATCCGTTTGATGGTGCGGAATCCCAATCAAACGGATGATGTCAGATCAAATAGAAGAGAAGGAGAAGAAGAATAATATGAATCTCAATGTATTAATGAATAGAATGATGATCCTTTACATGAGATTCACACACACTTACACACACTCTCTTTTCTCTCTCTCTAGAACACCTTCAAAAATGCACACACTTAAGCTTCTCTATTCTATTCTTCACATGCACTCCTTCTCTGTTCATCAATCTATTCCTCACACCCTCACCCCTATATATACTTGACTGGGCCGCAAACTGGGTTTACGACCGTAAATGGGTTTACGGTCGTAAACACCCATTGGGCCGTAAACAGGGTTTACGGTCGTAAACCTGTTTACGGCCGTAAACACTACCTGGCCGTAAACTGACCGTAAACACATATATGACCGTAAACACTGAGCTGTTTACGGTCCTAGACATAAAAATACATTTTCCTAGAAAAGTAAAGTATAAACCATATTTTTGACCCAAAAATCTCCCCCTTGGTTTATAGCTTTCTTTTCTTAATTGACCCAATAAACTCCCCCTAAAAATTAGCTGGCTCTTCTTGTTAATCTTCATTGGGAGCTTTGGCTTCAGCTTTAATCTTCGATATCTTCATGACTTCAAGATGAACATATGAATCTTCAATGAATGACTTCATCTTGAGTAGTTGGGCTTTTCTTCAAGATTTGACACTGAACGCACATTGGGTGAGGAGGCTTCTTGTACTGATTCTTGAAAGATAGCGCTTTCAGCTTGAGAATCTTCAGAGAGAACATCAGAGAGAACAAATCTTTTGGATCACTTCAGCAGGTACAAAGATAGCGACAGACTGATTGAGGAGGCTTCAATGCAATCCGTCACATAATCTTCAATTTCAGCTTCACCTTGCTTCTGGGGTTGAAAGATTGAATGTCGAAAGAATAATCTTCATTTGTTGCTCCTTCGAATGAGAATTCTTCGATGATCACGGATGAAGCCTTGGCTCAGAAATCTTCGACACAAACTTCCATGAGTTTCATCTTCACCTGAATTCACTATTCAAGACAAAACAAAACTAAAAGAAAAATTTAGCACACAATATTTTTGGATTTTTCATATTTTCTAAAAAAGAAATAAAACAGAAATAACACTATTTTGTTTTTTGGATTTTTTTTATTTTCTAATTTTTGTTTGGTTTTTAAAATTTTTAATTCTCCCCTAATATTTAAATTAGAAGAAAACTATGAACAAATTTAACAAAAATAAAAATGATATCTAACTTTAAGAGTGATTTGGGATCAAAGTTTTTTTTTTTTTTTTTATTAATTTTTAATATGAATCTCAATGTATTAATGAATAGAATGATGATCCTTTACATGAGATTAGTGAAACTAATTAGTACATTTAAAATGTTGGAATACTACTAGCGATGAGCATCATTTCTCACGAGATCATTTTTCGCCATGCAACAGAATCATGTCATCACCACGAAGAAACCAACCAACAGGCGAGGCACCAACTCTACAGATAGACACTGCTACCTTCCAGGCTGCGGTCACAGCTGTTGTGACAGCCATCATGGCACAACTCAATGCTAATAACGCCAGCGGAAGCAGAAGTAGTGCCGGCAATGCTAATCACAATAACAATCAAGGGAACCCGCTAGTGTCGGGTGACAAGGACGCACCCGATCACAAACCTAAGAACATGAAGCGAAAGTCCGGGAATAACAGGGCAAAGAGGTCGGCTCAAGGTTCCAACAAGAGACGACAACCCGTGACTACTCCTGTGGCCACAACAGCAGTCACAACATCTGGCACTTCAGCTACCACTACAACCCCCGACAAACAATATGCTGGAAGTCTCCCAAAGTGCGACAGATGCACTTACCACCACAATGGAGCTTGTCGGGAGATGCAATGCACTAATTGCATCAGAAAGGGGCACACTGCCCGCTTCTGTAGGGAGCTGACACGGCCAATTCCCCAAGTGAACTTGGCTTGTTTCAAGTGCGGCAAATCGGGACACTTTAAGAGGAGCTGTCCAATGGAGAGGGAAGACACAGAAGCTCGTTTGTGTGAAGCCCCAACTCAGCACATCACTTCAACCACCGATGCGGGTATAGTTAATGTATGCCATGCATGTGGCGAAACGGGTCATGCCAAAAGAGATTGCCCAACCGAGAGAGGCGATGGAGGAGGAGGAAGAAACTAACAAAAAGACATAAAGGAGCAGCGAGGAACCCCACTTTTGAGATTTTGGTACGTCTTAGAAACCAGTGTTGGTTTAAAACTTAAAATAAATAATAATATAAGACTAAAACTTGGGGAAAACTTTAAAAGTAATTATGATAACTCACTTATATGATCAAATCACGGTATCAGAGAGAACTAATAGATCCGTTCAGAGAAGCTAGGATGGCTTAGCATATACATCAGGGTTGCACATAGCTAAGATGTTACAGATTTAGAGTGAGTGATTCCACCTTAATTCCTATTCCTTGTTTGGTGATGGATTTGAGGCAGAGCTACTCAGTTGATCGTCTTATGTATCTTAAGTATTCATAACTTGTATATGACAGGCGATAGTAGTGGTACCAATGAGGATCGTAGTATAAACTATCGACACTAATTATCAAAACACTTTCATTAGTATGTACTCGCTCGTCGCGGTACGATACGTAGAAGTGATTAACATCAAAGGGGAAAACCGAAAGCACTAGAAAATTTAGAAAGAGTACATTGTCGAACACATTAGGAGTACATCATCGCATATCAGACGTTTATTTCAAATCGGCCAAAACTTTGTTCAGTAAGGAGTCCGTTACTATCATTCGTAATGAGTTGGCGTGGTCCTCACCATACTAAGTTCATATGTTTCTATCGCTTCGACCGTCAAGTTCTCGAAACATTCGTCATTCGTATCAATAGCCCGACCTAAACCTCCGTTTTTGCCTTTCGCATTCTAAACCCCGAAGTACTCGTGCGAAGGGTACTTTGTCCTCCGAAGCCTTGCCTCCGTATGTTCAATAGACCGTCACGAAATACCACTCGTCCAGCAGACCAAGTTCGAGCACAGAGGCTAAGGACGAATACAGCCCACCTATTAATAGTTAGAGTATACGCGAGGGTGGTATATGGTTATGATTACGCAGATTTAGTATGTGTGCTTCCGTCCTATCTCCTGTTCCTTGTTTGGTTGTGGACCTGGGGCAGAGCCGCACATCCGAACGTCTTATTAATCTTAATTATATACGACTTGTATACACGAGGTAATGATAAGCGGACCATGTATGAATCCTATCAGAATCGGAGGGGCAAAGTTGCCTAGGTCTACGAGTGGGTATATTGTTAATCAGAGGCGGAAGATTGCGTTGAGCTTCATAGTCAAACTTCCCAGGACAACAGGCGGACACGATATCATTTTGATTGACCGCTGACGGATTAAAACTGCACGTTCCTTGCAAATCGAAGAAAACAGACACATTAGTTAAGCTCATGGAACGCATGTCCGAGGGATTTGTTAGACTGCTCGATGTTCAAATGTCTGTTATCTCAATGTGAGATAAAAGGAATCACCTTCCAATTTAGGCGGTTACTTTAGTAAATCCTCGAGGGCTAGGCTAGTCATGAGCATAGCCTACCATCCATGAGATGACGGACGGAATGATAGGACAAATTCAAACATTTGGAGTTTTATGGGAAAAATGTATTTCGACTGACCTTGGAGAGGTTTGGGTTACCCAAATTGCCAACTAGTGAAGTCCCTTACCATATTAACATTTAGACTTGCTCCATTCGAAAACCTTCATTGGTCGTAAGCGCAGAGCCTCTTTGCGCCGAACTAAATTAAGTGTCACGCGACTAGTTAGTTGCCAAATATCAGACAACATATTTGCCGATCCAAGAACCATTCAAGGAAACTACCAAACAGAAAGTACGAATCCACAAACGACCTAGAACTTCTAGAACCAACCAGGAAAGCTATGCTTTCCATAAGAGCGAAACCTTTGAAACTATAGGATGATGATCACGTCAATTAGGGATCTCACCATAGAAGGGCATCATGTGTTCCAGATGCATGGAATGCTAAATCCAAGGTGCTCAGGACCATGAGAGATTCTCAATAGAATCGGCCTAACAACGTGCAGGTCCCATTTATTTAGGGAATTCGATACATTTCACCCTATCCTGCCACGTATATAGAGATTTGAAAAAGCGGTTGTCGGTCGGAACTTTTATCATTCCACTCAAGTAGATCGATGCAAGCAAAAGCCTCGTCCTGGAAAAGAAATCTGTAGAAATCCAGTTCAGTGAAGGAAACCTTCGGAAACCCTAGTCAGTAGAGTCCAGCAAACGAAAACGACACTGTACCTCGTGCCGAAAGTCTTCTAACGCATATTCAGAAGACCTGATTTCACTAGAGATCGGCTGAACCAGATGAATCATGAGTATTCGTACCTTCCAACTCATTCGTAAATATTGCTTAAGCTCTAATTTCGGGACGAAATTCCCTCTAACGGGGGGATGATGTCACAACCCGAAATTTTGTTGCTTTAAAAGCTCAGTCAGTCAACTCAACTGAGTGTCAGACTCATTTCTAATGAGTTCTAGCCTTGTTAAAGGTCATTCTAAGGAGTTTTAAGCCTAGTACACTTAAGGAATGATTGTTAGAATGTACCTGCTAGAGACACTGTTCAATGAATCAAGCCTTAACCTCTTCATTTAGAGTTCACGGCCACAACACTTGAGTTTACGGCCATAAACTCAAGGTGGGCCGTAAACTCCCTCCTTATAGGCTCATATCCTTCATCTTTCTTCATTCTTTCATTTCCAACTCAAGAACAATCCATTTCTCTCTCAACTATCATCCCGATTTTCATCCTTGATCTTCAAAAGTTGTAAGTGTTCTTCCTTAATTTGATGTTAATCCTTCTTAACTAGCTTCATCTAATGATTTCATCCATGGAAATCATCTTTTCTTAGATCTTCAAGAAACACCAAGAACACCAAGAACACACACTAGTGTTCTTGGACCTTAATCACCATTTCAAGCCTCTAGATCATAAGTACTCTTCCCTATACTTGATATCTAGTTAAGACTCATGCTTAGAACCTTGAAATCATCAAGAATGCAAGACCAAAAGGAGTTTACGGCCAAGCCATCTCCTATGGCCGTAAACCCCTATAAGTAGGCCATTTTGGCCATAAACTCTTCCTAAGGCTTGGATTTGAGGCTAGAACACTCCCTTGTGCCTTGTAAGACCTTGAATCATCACCAAACTCATCATTTAGAGAGTTTACGGCCCAAGAGTAAACACCCTTGGCCGTAAACTCCAATTATGGTCAAGTATTAGACCTTAAACACATCTAGACCTTTGCTAACCTTTGGGACATTTAAGCCTTTGAAACTCCTTACCTTTAAGACCCTAAATGTGACCATTTAGAGAGTTTACGGCCAGGAGTAAACTCCCTTGGCCGTAAACACCTCAACACTCTCCATTGAGTTGGTCTTTCTCATCCTTGTGTAGAGAAAAAGTCCCTCAAGCTTCCCTAGCCTTCAAACACCCTCTTATGCATGTTTGACCATGAGTTTACGGCCGTAAACTCCCTTGGCCATAAACCCATGGCAGTAAACACATGGTAGTGCCATTCCACTTTCCTTTGATGAATGACATGTGATCCCAACACTTGGTCAAAGTGTTTCCTAGTCCCGTGAGGTGTTTCCTTGCATTGGGTTGCTTCCAAACACTATATTTATGTCAGTATATGCCAATATATGTCATTTAGGACTTGTTGTATCTCGGGACTTCATTCGTGGAACTTCTCATCATTACACGCGTATTCGTTGAATTACCCACATCAGGTGAGTTCATACCCCTAATGAATCTTTTAACTGTTTTAAATGCTTTTAAGGGGGGGGGGATACAAGTTGAACACAATGATAATTGTGTAAATGTTTTCTATAAATATATTTCAAAAAGATTGCTTATGTCTTTTATAAGTGATCAAAACATTTCAAAAACTCTTTTAAAGTTATGTTACTTTATAGTTTTACAAAACTCCGTTTTTAAAGTACAAGCATAACTTAGTAGTAAAATGAGTATTTTCAACAACAGTTCAAGTACATTGTAAGTCCCTAAATTTGCTTGTGTATCAATCAGATCCGTTTGATGGTGCGGAATCCCAATCAAACGGATGATGTCAGATCAAATAGAAGAGAAGGAGAAGAAGAATAATATGAATCTCAATGTATTAATGAATAGAATGATGATCCTTTACATGAGATTCACACACACTTACACACACTCTCTTTTCTCTCTCTCTAGAACACCTTCAAAAATGCACACACTTAAGCTTCTCTATTCTATTCTTCACATGCACTCCTTCTCTGTTCATCAATCTATTCCTCACACCCCTCACCCCTATATATACTTGACTGGGCCGCAAACTGGGTTTACGACCGTAAATGGGTTTACGGTCGTAAACACCCATTGGGCCGTAAACAGGGTTTACGGTCGTAAACCTGTTTACGGTCGTAAACACTACCTGGCCGTAAACTGACCGTAAACACATATATGACCGTAAACACTGAGCTGTTTACGGTCCTAGACATAAAAATACATTTTCCTAGAAAAGTAAAGTATAAACCATATTTTTGACCCAAAAATCTCCGCCTTAGTTTATAGCTTTCTTTTCTTAATTGACCCAATAAACTCCCCCTAAAAATTAGCTGGCTCTTCTTGTTAATCTTCATTGGGAGCTTTGGCTTCAGCTTTAATCTTCGATATCTTCATGACTTCAAGATGAACATATGAATCTTCAATGAATGACTTCATCTTGAGTAGTTGGGCTTTTCTTCAAGATTTGACACTGAACGCACATTGGGTGAGGAGGCTTCTTGTACTGATTCTTGAAAGATAGCGCTTTCAGCTTGAGAATCTTCAGAGAGAACATCAGAGAGAACAAATCTTTTGGATCACTTCAGCAGGTACAAAGATAGCGACAGACTGATTGAGGAGGCTTCAATGCAATCCGTCACATAATCTTCAATTTCAGCTTCACCTTGCTTCTGGGGTTGAAAGATTGAATGTCGAAAGAATATTCTTCATTTCTTGCTCCTTCGAATGAGAATTCTTCGATGATCACGGATGTAGCCTTGGCTCAGAAATCTTTGACACAAACTTCCATGAGTTTCATCTTCACCTGAATTCACTATTCAAGACAAAACAAAACTAAAAGAAAAATTTAGCACACAATATTTTTGGATCTTTCATATTTTCTGAAAAAAGAAATAAAACAGAAATAACACTATTTTTGGATTTTTAATTTTCTGATTTTTGTTTTTTTTTGTTTTTTTTTTAATTTTTAATTCTCCCCTAATATTTAAATTAGAAGAAAACTATGAACAAATTTAACAAAAATAAAATGATATCTAACTTTAAGAGTGATTTGGGATCAAAGTTTTTAAACAGCCTTTATCCGTTTATCAGTACCTCTCCCTTCATGAATAGATCTGGTCAATCGCCGGTATTGTGGTCCACTTAAACACGAGAGATTGTGACAAAATTAGGACATATTATAAGTGACAAGACAATGTGATCCTAAGTTCCTAGATAATATTCCTTAAGGACCATTCAGCTGACGACGACCAAAGATATTGTTGTCCACCTAAATTGAGCAGCGAGATCTACAGACAACCTAGTGATTGTTCAATTTTAAATGTACTAGAACATGTTTCCCGCTTCCTGACATACCCCAATAATCAGGAACTTCCAAAGTACTCCTTACTTTAGGTGAGCAGACAATTATTATGAGAGAAGTTAGATTTAGAATGCATATGATATGATGTACACCCAGGTCGGATCTCTTCCAATCTCGCAGAGGGTGAAACATATGACTAACCAGATTTAGAGGGATTGAGAAGTAGAATGGTGCATATGCTGTGTACCAGGTTGGATGTATTTCAATCACGCAAAGGAGACAGCATATGGCTAACAGACAGAAAGAATTACATAGATAGAGGATGCAAAGAAGTAGAGTTGCATATGTTGCAGTCCAGGTCGGATGTATTTCAATCACGCAGAGGAGGCAACATATGACTAACAGAAAGAAAGCAAGAAAATAATTTCCTACAGACCTAATTTATCGGAATTCACCAGTCGCCCCATCAATACCGGAATTAAGGACAGAATCCGCACATCGAGGAAAAGTTAATCCACGGTTCCAAGTACAGGTTCTTTAATGTGACCAGTAGATTCCCATATATATCTCCCTGCTCAACCTATCCAAGCGTCGTATTGTCAGGCTAAACGGATCTAACTAGGTCAAGATTTGTCAAGTCTATGAATTCCTTAAGTTCAACTCTGCCTAGTCATGTCCATTTAGAATCTCTCGTGCCTACCAACGCATCAAACCCTGAGCATAGACAATTCAATTTTGGGTACATTACGCAGACTCAGATTGCCTGTTATCACTTGATAATATCACTTCCCTAAGCATCTCCCTCAAGCACATTCCATAACCAACATATTGTTTTTTGATTTTTTGATTTTCTAATGTTTTTGGATTTTTTAAAATTTTAAAATTTTTGTTTTGTTTTTATTTCTCCCCCTATATTTGTGCATAGGAGAGAAACGAAAGTAAATGCACAAATTTAAACTATCCTAAAACAAAAATTAGTCTTTAAAGCGAATTAGCTTAAGAAAAACTCAGGAGTATAGAGAGGAAAACTCATACCGTAAGTCACCGATTGAATTTGCATCCAGAAGGTCTGAGAACAGCACGCGTAATCTCAGAACAGATCCGAAAATTCTTCATGTCATTAAGCACTAACCCCGTTTGTGATCTCTTCCTTTCTTCCCTTCCCGCAAAGGGCACATACTCTCAAACAATGTTCTGAGTGTTGTACAGTTGAGAGATGCCTCCTATCATGTGCCAGGAACAGCCACTACCAACAAACCAAAGTCTGATGATATGCCTCCATAGCTGCTCCGACACAGAGCGGGATCAGTTGGTCTTTGGAACCCAGTCCATTTTGAAACTGGGTCGACCTTTGTCATCTTTGCAAGGAACATTCTCCCACGACATGTCCTGTTTATCACAAACAGAAGATGAAGAAACGTTAGAAGCATTAGGAGATTTGGGAGATTGAACCTTTGGTACCCATCTGTAATTGGGTTTAACCCATTTCTTTTTCGATTCGATGGGTGCCTTAGTACTTGCTTTTGAACTTGAGGTCTGTTGTCGAGATGACGTTGACCTAGCCGGTTTTGGTTTCGTTGGAGCATTTCCTGAAATTGGCTTTTGGACCGACATTCCCTTATTTCCCTTGGGATTCGGATTCTTGGCCTTGTAGGTTTGATTCTTGGCCTTCTGCGCGTTCCAGTCACCGTGGTCTGGACGTGACCTTGAGGGGTTTCTTTTGAAGTATCTCCCTCTTGGCGCGTTCTGCCAGCCTTGTGCATAGTACGGAACATATGCGCGATTAGGACAATTTCGGGCAATGTGACCAGGTGTTCCACAGTGAAAACAAGTCTTTTTCTTCACTGGGAAATTGTTTCTTCCTGCCCCTGGTGGCGTGTCTTTGCCTTGTCTCTTGCTTTTCCCACACACACAGTTGCAGCATGCATTCTGTTTAACTTGATTTGGTGGCCTGCACTTCTCAACAACAGGTTGATCAGAAGCAACTGAGTTCGAAGCAACAGATTCAGAGCTCAAGGAGATGTTGGTTTGTTCAATGGTTTTCTCCTTGTTCTCATCTTCTGCTACTTTACTATCAGACACACTCTCTTCAGCTGCTTGCTTGGATTGATTTAAGGATTGATCTGAAGGGGAAGTAGAAACGTTACCATTTTCAACATTAATAAATCCTCCTGAATCAAAACCAGATGGCTTGCCATAAACCATGAATGGTTCGTTGGTAATCTCCTCTTTAGACAAAGGTTGATACTGATATGTATGATTAAAAGGAGGAGGTACATTATCGTATCCTAAACCCTTTGATTGATTATGTTTAAATTGCATGCAATGGTCTATCATGTTGGCAACTACTTCGCTTGATACATCAAACTTTTTAAAATCAAAATTTGCAGTTTCAAATTGCCCTTTTAATGTATCAAGCTCAGTAATTAACTCAACATTCTGTCTCTTGATATAATCATAATGTTCACATTTTTCACTGTAGTCTTGCTGAATTCTCTTAAAGTCCTTTATTTTTGTTTCTAATTCAGCCTTCAGGGGTTTCTGTCCTTTCCTGAGTTGATATCCTTCATATCTCAGGTCCTCAACTTCTCTTTTTAATAAATCAATTTGTTCCCGAAGAAATTTAATCGTATCTTCACTAGATAGTGTACATGAAACTTCACATGATTGAGAACATGAAACTTCATTGACCGGGATGTTTGCGGAACTCATTGTTTTTCGAAAATTCAAAGCGTCAAGTTCGTCAATTATATCAGCAAGACTAAGACGATTGAGATCTTTTGTCTTCTTGATGACAGCCACATTCATATCCCACGATTTCGGAAGTGAATTCAATAGCTTTTTGTTTATCTCAGATTTGGTCAAGAAGATCCCAGCTATATTCATCTCAGTAGTGAGTGTGGTAAATCGCTGCAACTGAGCTTCCATGGTTTCTCCAGGGATATAATCGAACATGTTGAAGTTTTGTCTTAACATCTCCTGACGACTCTCTTTCATGTCTTCAATTCCCTCGTAGACCTCAAAAACCATTTAAAGCACAACTAGAACTTAAAAGTCAAACCCTTTCACTACAAACCTCAAAGGTCAACCTTAAAAGTCAAATTTAAAAAGTCAAACTCAAAAGTCAAACTTGAAAAGTCAAACTTAAAAGTCAAACTGAAAAGCTAAATTTGAAATTTTAAAAGTTAAATGCGAAAGTCAAAGTTTAAAGTCAAAGGTCAAACTTGGAAGTCAAAGACAAAATTTAAGGTCAAAAGTCAAAAATTAAAAGACAAAAATTAAAATAAAAAGTTTTTGGGTTGAAAAAGGATTTTAAAAATAAAATTTTGAATTTTTGGGTTAAAATTGTCAAATTGCGAAATTATGAACCGAGAAGGGAGTCTTTAAGAATAAAAAACGGGAGATATGGAACAACATGGATGCTAGAAGAGTTGGTAAGGCGCTGGGTAATTTTCGGAGGAGGCCCGGGTTCGATTCCTGGCACCTGCGAGTCGCTTCCTATTTTTTTCAGATGCGCGTGCGAGGAAGAGGTTTGCTGGACGAGACTGCTGATCGAACACGTGCGAAGTACGAGGTGCGAGACCGAGCCTCCTGAACGAGGCGAGGTGCGAAGCGCTGATGCGAAGCTTGCTGCTGCTGAGCCGACTTCCCTAGCCGTTCACCGAGCCGAATTCCGAGCCGAGGCCGCAAACTCCGGCGACCGTAAACTCCGGCGACCGTAAACACGTTTACGGCCGTAAACTCGGGACCGTAAACCCTTCAAAGACCGTAAACACAGCTTCAGATCGCGAAAAAAACGACGTTTTTCACCATTTTTGCTCCAAAACTCGATCAAAAACTCGTTTTTATGAAAAACGCGAAGAACAAACCCCCCTAATTTTCAGAGATCTATCAAAAACGCAAGAATCCTTCAAAAATAAGATCAAATAAGCTCCAGATCTGACAAAATTGACTGATACAATCCAAGCTCTGATACCAATTGTAAGTCCCTAAATTTGCTTGTGTATCAATCAGATCCGTTTGATGGTGCGGAATCCCAATCAAACGGATGATGTCAGATCAAATAGAAGAGAAGGAGAAGAAGAATAATATGAATCTCAATGTATTAATAAATAGAATGATGATCCTTTACATGAGATTCACACACACTTACACACACTCTCTTTTCTCTCTCTTTAGAACACCTTCAAAAATGCACACACTTAAGCTTCTCTATTCTATTCTTCACATGCACTCCTTCTCTGTTCATCAATCTATTCCTCACACCCCTCACCCCTATATATACTCGACTGGGCCGCAAACTGGGTTTATGGCCGTAAATGGGTTTACGGTCGTAAACACCCATTGGGCCGTAAACAGGGTTTACGGTCGTAAACCTGTTTACGGCCGTAAACACTACCTGGCCGTAAACCTGACCGTAAACACATATATGACCGTAAACACTGAGCTGTTTACGGTCCTAGACATAAAAATACATTTTCCTAGAAAAGTAAAGTATAAACCATATTTTTGATCCAACATACATTACTAGTAAACTATAATAGGTATAGTTTAAGGGTTCAGGTCATACTATAATAAGTACATAGAGGAACATACTATAACAAGTACATAAGAGGAACATACTATAACAAGTACATGGAAGAACACACTATAACAAGTACATGGAAGAACACACTATAACAAGTACATGGAGGAACACACTACACTAAGTACCGGGAAAAACACGTTAATATATCTTTCCGGGTTTGTGTTGACACTGGTATGATTTCACGTACTAGTACTAGCAGGCACGAGGTGATAAACTTAATAATATATCTTTCCGGGTTTGCGTTGACATTGGTACAATTTCACATACCAGGACTAGCAGGCACGAGGTGATAAACTTAATAATATATCTTTCCGGGTTTGCATTGACACCGGTACAATTTCACGTACTAGGACTAGCAGGCACGAGGTGATAAAATTAATAATATATCTTTCCGGGTTTGCATTGACACTGGTACGACTTTACGTGCCAGGGTTAGCAGGCACGAAGTGATAATAATATTCAACCTAAGTTATTTATAAAGGATACATCTGTAAAGTACCCGACGATAATAAACAAGATACATAACTTCGTCATAACATGAACATTCAGTAGAAAGGCACTTATAATGCTATTCCGTATACACCCAGTAATCATAAGGGGTATCATGTATGGGCCAGGTCATAGGACACTAATTCAATGCACATTTTTCTAGTATAACACATACTATACGAATCATAACCTTTGGGTTACAAAACTAGAAACTCACCAGTAAAGGGGTTTAATCCATTTTCTTAAACCAGTATAACTTAAAGGACCTCAAGTGGTTAACTTTATAATACCTTAGTTTATACATCAGGGTTATATATAATTAATAACCGATAGATAGTTGGATGTGTGCCTTCCGCCTCATTTCCTGTTCCTTGTTTGGTTGCGGACTTAGGGCAGATCCACACAATTAACCATCTGTTCGATATTAGATTATATATATATATATATATATATATATATATATATATATATATATATATATATATATATATATATATAGTATAAACCAAGTAATTATAGAAGGAACCACTGTGGTTGCTATTTTATTATAAGAAATAAGGGTTTTCTTAAAGAATCTTTTCTTCAAATATAAAGGAACTATTACAGTTAACTCCGTGAGTACCAAGGGAATACACCAGGGTTATATACAATAAGGATCTAACAACCAATGGAATGTGTGTCATCTGCCTCATCTCCTGTTCCTTGGTTGGTTGTAGGCTTAGGGCAGATACACACAATCGATTGTTTGTTTACTCTGAATTTTATATAACTTGTATCCATTTAGTACTCATAGAAAGGATTGTAGAGTCATTTTTACTTATCTTTCATCATAGCAGGAAATATAGGATGTTCTGGAGGAACAGGCGAACTTTTCTAAACAAAACTTACAACTCACTACATCTTACTAAGCTTTCTACAACTTACTTACATCACTAAAATCTTATGAACTCACCAGCTTAATTGCTGATCAACTCTTTCAAATAACTTGTATTCTCAGGAAACTAGTAGACAGGTACTTGCTCTGGGAATTTAGCAGATGGAGCAGTATAGCTTCAAGCCTTGTTTTGTTATTTGCTTATATATTCTATGTTTTCTGAACACATACTTTGTAAACACTTTCCTTCCAATGAAATGGTTGTTTATTACTTTGATTACTATGATTCATGTCTTGTGATACTAAACATGATGTCCTCCACCCCAGAACGTTTCCGTCGTTCCGGTTTTGGGGTGGGACACGTGAACTACCCATTCTCTCTCAAGTATCATCAAGTGAAGGCTCACTTTTCACTCCAAAACTTAAGCATCTCATACCTATTCTTGTTCATGCTTAGAAACCCCTTTGTTCTAGCCTTGATTCATCACCTTTCATCATCATCTTCAATATCTTCAAGGGTTTACGACCGTAGACCCTTCATAAGGGCCGTAAACCCTTCATAGGATCTTGGGCCGTAAACCCTCCCAAGGTCATGAACTCATAGAGTTTGGCTGTGAACTCCTTGTGATCAATCACATGTGATTTTAACACTCCATTGAGAGTGTTTCCTAGTTCCTAAAGTTGTTTCCCTTACATGTTAGTTGTTTTAAACACTAATTATATACATATATGTATCAATATATGTCATTTAGGACTCATTTGTGCCTCGCGACTTCATTCGTGAAACTTCTCATCCTTACTCGAATCTTCAATTGAATCACCCACATAAGGTGAGTTCATAACCCTATAATCTACCTTTTAAATGATTTTAAATGCTTTTTAGAGGGGGGGGGGAATACAAGTTGAACACAATCTAATTGTGTTAGTAAATACATGTTATATCAATCACATAAAAGACTTCCTTATGCTTTGAATCTTATTTTTTTTATAATAAAGGATTACCCAATACTTCCATAATGACTTAAAGTTATGTGAACTCTTTCAAAATCACATAAACTCTTTTAAAGATACCGTTAAACTCTTTAAAATGTATTTATAACTCTTTTATCTTATAATTGTCAAAATCATGTTCATATATGTATAGGTATATAAATAAGACTTAAAGGGCTTAGGACTAATGAGTTGCCTTATTTTCTTTTCCTTGTATGGATGTGGGCTTAAGGTGGGGTTATTTGTCCGAAGGCCATTTCTTTCTTAATTATATATATAATACATGTGGGAATATAAAAGGTTACTTCAGTCGGTATCATTACCTTTGTATCAAGCTGAGCAAAGGGGTACTTTCAGAATAGATCATGCTAATCAGATAGAACGTATAAATTATAATAGGTATAATTTATGAAACAAACGAAAAATCTATTTTCTAGATAAGTATACGAGGTCTAAAATACTTTGTCAAGAAAAGGGTGTAATTCGATCTTTACTTAAACTAAAATATGATGGTACGTATTCAGGACATAGAAATACTTGCTATGTTACATTCTTGTAACCAAAGTCTCCTGGAGGGAGAGCGGACATTGTGTGTATAGATCTATATGGGATTTACAATCCCACATCCCGACTGCTAGCTACAGTCCGGCAGACAAGCCATGGGGTGACAAATGTCACATATTCAGTGTCGACACCAGTAGGTCGTCGTGTTCATTCTAGTCCAGTATGGTTACAACTTTATCATATTTTAAACCCCAATTAACCAGGTTAATATTAGGGTAGTTATTCTTCAGTAGTTTATTTTTAAGAAATACTACTGTATTAAACGGTTTTATGGGGATTTAAAACTACTTTACGGAACGATTTTATGGGGATTTAAAACTACTTTATTAAACAGTTTTATGGGGATTTAAAACCACTTTTCATCATTAATATGGAAAACATTCTTTTCATAATTTTATGGATAGTTAAAATTTTGTTAAACCTCATTATAAGTATAATAATACTTAAATGGAACTGTTTTTATGGAATTAAAACTACTTATTAGTTGTAAAGCAAAAAATATAAAATTTTCTGGAATGTCATCAGTCATTTTCTTAAAACTAGTATAACATAAAGGACCTTAAATGGTTAATTCTATAATTCCTTAGTTTTTACCAGAGTTATACATAATTAATATCCGACTGACAGTGGAATGTGTGACTTCCGCCTCATTTCCTGTTCCTTGTTTGGTTGTGGGCTTAGGTCAGATTCACACATTTAAGTGTCAATTCGATATTAGGTTATATATAACTAGTAAAAACTAAGTAATTGCAAAGGGAACTATTGTGGTTATCATTTTAGGTCATCAAAAAATATAGGATTTTCTGGAAGAACCATCGAACTTTTCCAAAGAACTTAGAGTATACTTCATGTAACTAAAATACTTATGAACTCACCAGCTTAAATGCTGATCTACTCTTTCAAAATAACTTGTATTCTCTGGAATCTAGTAGACAGGTACACTCCCGGAGCTTTTGAGAAGACAACCTAGTACCGTGCTGCGTCTTTTGTCTTTTACCATATCTACTTTGATGTTTGAATATGTAATGTTTAAACACTTATGTAAAACTTATACTTATTAATGCAATGGTTTTTTGTAATTCGATTACTATAATGCATGTGTTGTGATACTTGACATGACGTCCTCCGCCCCTGAACGTTTCTGCCGTTCTGGTTTGGGGGTGTGACAGATTGGTATTAGAGCATTGTTTATAGTGAACTCAGTATAACTATAAACACATTGGGATAAAAACACTCTGACCAAGAGTTATACTTTAAAAATGTAACAATATTTTATAAAAGTATAAGTACAAGCAAAATATATATATACTAGAACGAGTATCATAAGAAGAACAAAACAAAAGTATTTGGAATGTTGGACATTGCAGTTAAACCTGGACAATTATGTAATCATATTTGGGATCAATATAGCCTGATCAACTATATTCATTCGAGATATGACCAACATGTGTTTGGGAGTGATTGTAGTGTTGCAACAAGTCTAAAACTTACCTAGGTACCAGTAGAATTCTAGAACCAAACATAAAGGTTAAAATACTATGGGAGTATTTTAGGATGCTGTAACAACCAAACTGAAAATTTATTAACTTCTTATATCTAGAAGTTCAAGAATCAAACATATAATTAAAATACTATGGAAGTATTTTAGATACCATAAATAAACTTTTGGGAAATTTTAAAAGATCTTTTCTGGTATGTCTATAATTACTAAGTGAATACGATAAGGTTATATATAGTTGAGATTTTATAGACTTAGAATAAGTGATTTTCACTCTACTTCCTTTTACTTGTTTGGATGTGGTTTTAAAGTAGGATTACTTATTCGAAGGTCTATTTAATCTGGATTATATATAATCGGTACACACTATGTGATTATAGAAAGACCGGAAAGGATCATCTTCGTAAAAACTTTAATTTTCTCATAGATTCCTTAGACATTCCCATTCTACTATAAACCCCTTAGATAGATGTAGTCACTCCAGCAATCAATAGAAGAGTCAAGGAGGATCCAACAGAGTTACATTAAGAGAATTTCGAGAAAGAAACATATGAAAAGTAAAGAAACTATAGAAGTCATTTAGTGCCCTTACCCTATTAAAGACACCAATGAGAGGTTTGCATGAACTTCCGGGATTCGAACTCTTCATTATGATGTAATGGAGATCAGTGTAAGAATCAGAAGTAAGAAGGCATAGAAATACAATATACCTACGAAGGAGAAGGACACCATATTGATACCAGGAGAGAACAAATCATTATCGCCCAGAATAGAACGGAGAACAGAGGAAAACCACACGTGATTCATGTGAAGTGTTTGAGCACCTTTTTATCTCATTAATAATTAATAAATTAATGCAACCTAGTGAGTTAGTGATTATATTACTCACATTAGGTTTTGAGCTTATCGTCTTTCACTGTCACATCTAATAACAATAAATCGGATCACAAAATCTCAATTGAGAGTGATTATTTCTCAAATTCATAAGTCTATTTTATGTAGAATTTATTATTAATTAATTTTAGATCTTTTCAAAAGTTGGAACATGATATCCACCAACCAAAGATAACTTAGTTCAGATGACACTCGTCTGATAACCATTCTAGAAACCTACTTCTACCCTTTACCAGGACTGCATCATAGGGATGTAGGTCGAATCACTGAGAACCGGATAACAAAACGAAAAATTTATACTTATATATAAATGTATAGAATACATCTAGAGATAACTATCGTTGCTGACGAACTCATTTTATCATCGTGTAGCAGAATCATGCCTCCGAAGACACGTAACCAACCCACCAGTAAAACACCAATCCTTCAGATAGATTCAGCTACGTTACAAGCTGCAGTCACAATAGCCGTAGCAACTGTCATGGCTCACCTAAATGCTAACAACGCAATTGTTAGTGGAAATGTTATCGGCAATCCCGATGGTGGTTATAACCAACTTCAGCAACAAGTGCCTACTTGTAAAGACACTCCCGACCTCAAACCTAATATCTGTTGGATTAATGTCTAAGTCCATAACTATAATTGGTAAGACTTGACCCGACCGGGCATGGTCCATATGGGTTGCATGGCATCATGCATTTAGATAGACTATAATGAGAGAAATAACACTTAAGGTTGGTTAATATATTATAAGTTCTAATATATTAATAAGGTTATTTAATTAGTATTGATCAAGAATTAATTTTGAATTAATTAAGTGATCAAAAGGAGACTAATTAAATATATGGGTTGATTGTGTAAATCATTCATTCTTATATATGTGGGCTTGTGATCCAAGATTCCTTATGTTGGACTAAGTCCATGGGGTGACCCATGGATACTCCATGGAGGTTAAAATCCATGGAGCATAAGGAATGGGTAAAGTTATGAGTTACATGGTGTAACCCTAATAGCCACCATATAAAAGAATCCCATGGCTCAAGAAATCGTGCACTAATGTGTGAGTGTGAGGGCTAGACGATTCAAAGAGTGTTCAAGTTTCTCTCAAGTTATTCCAAGTGTATTTGGTGTTGTGTGAACCATTTGAGGTGTCACACTTGGGGCACTAGGCACTCAAGCTTCATGAAGACATTCTACATCAAATAGGTATGTATTCTATCTTGTTATATTTATTATTTTGTATGCTAGATTAGGATAATACCTTGGATGTTCATAATTGTATGTATAATAGAGAAAACATAGATCCAAGGTATTTAAGGTTGCATGTACACTTAGGAGTGTTAGAATGCTCATAACCCAACAGTGGTATCAGAGCCTAGGCTTGTTTTCTTGTTATACTTGCAAAAGTAACTGAAAAATCGAGTTGGATGCATATATTCGATTGTTTTGGCTGGAATTGGACTAGGAACATTACCCTAAGATGTTTTTGGACTTATAAACTTGTTTTTGATGTGGTAATGTTCATGCTAATCCAATTTGTAAGATAATTGTCATAATTTCAAGATTTGTATTAGTTTGTATGTTCATGTTAATTTCTTGAAGATTGATGATTTGAATTATCTTGTTCTTATGAGGTTCTTAGATTAATAGAAAAGTTGTGTGAAATAGTTGTTTTCAATCCATTTTAATCTAAGAGTTGATTCCAAAGTGTGTTTTTGTAACTTGTCCTCAAGTTATATGAAAAGTCACATTTAAGAATCATAAAACTCATAAAAGTTGGCAAAGGTTACAAAATGAAGAGTCTAGTTCTAATTAAATGGTTTTATGACTCCATAACTTGTCCTCAAGTTATGGAGGTTCAAGTGTCTCTTCATTAAATTAAAAAAAAAGTGTAACCTTAATTAGTTCCATAAGTTACAATAAAAAAAAGTTATTTTTTTTATTAATTAGTTTAAAGTCTTCCATAACTTGTCCTCAAGTTATGGAACTTGAAGAGTTTTTTTTTTAAAATTAAAACTACTTTAAACTCATAAGTTATGGAATTAATTAGTTTTGAATAGTTTCAAAACTTGCCCTCAAGTTTTGGAATTTGAAAAGTTTTCACTTATGAATACTTTAATTCCAAGTTAGCCCTTAGAATTTTAAAAGTTAAAATTCAACCCTTATACTTTATAATATTATAAGTTAATAATATTTATATATATGTATAAGAGTAAAGTCAGTCTTACCGTTAGTAGGCCTCATTCACGAAGCCGGTCTATAAGGGGGGTATAAGGTTACTGCCTATAAAATGGCAGTTTAATGGGTGTCCACTCTCACCCACCGCTTCCTTGACTGGTGGAGGGTCGTTAGCCGAACGGGTAGGACAAGGACTATAATTCTCCTTTCATTAAAAGTATTAATGATAAATACTAAGTAACTAAACTCTTATTAATACCCAATCTTAGTCACTTAGGAAAATATGAATTTGGTGCTAACCCATGAAATTACACTTTGCACTTTGCTTAAGTCGTTAGTGGAGCGTGTGTGGTTAACCGGCACACTAACCTGGACTTAACAAGGTAGGCAAAGGGTAACTTAATATTTATCATAGTATCGGTGGAGCGTGTGTGGTTAACCGACACACTAATTAAGGGGAAAATATTAAGGGTACCAAGTATATTTGCATGGTTATTCACACCTTGTTTTGTGATCCTCGGCATCCCACTCACAAAACCTGAAGGGCACACTCGAGATTGAAACATGCCTTTGAACAGTTCAATGAATCTCAAAGATCTAGGACTTTCAAATCCAATTAAAACCTAATAAATTATTTCGTTTTTCATGGTGGAAATTGGTGAATCGTCATTCACCTACCTTCAAATATTTTATAGCTTGGATTACGGCATCCCTCTTCTAAGTTATAAAATAGTTTGTTGGGTCCTAGCCTTAATATTTCATATTGGATGTCATATTAAGGACTTTAAATCAACTATCTTGAATATCTCCCAAAAAGATGTATGGTCTAGACATTTATGATCTTCCCAAATCTCTTGAAACAAGCTTTCCTAAATGAAGATGATGTCCCATGGATATCATACTTCTTTCACCTCCTCCAATTATTCTCCCTAACCCACAAGTTCCTAAAAAGTTTAAGGTCGCTCAAGCCCTATTGGCAAGGCAAGGTCTAGGTGTGATCACATCTTGGAGATGTAGTCACATATTGACAAGCCGGGAGGGTTGGGTGTCAAAGTCTTGAGAAAGTTGGTGGCTCAACTACTTTCTAAGTCACATAGTGAGTTCTTTTGGGAATCCTATGAAACAGACTAAGACAAGACCCTTAATGATCTTATCTATTTGCTAAGATCAACTTCCTAAAACGCTATGGACATTGACAATGATGACATTGGATATCCAGTAAAGCTCTCTCTTCCCAATGGAAAGGGATCGGCCATAGTCAACTCGGTTGACCCAATGGTAAAGAGAGAGGCGAAGTCTGAGATAGTCCCATTATCAAGGGTCCATAGGTAACTATTGCCAAAGGAAGGGGCATTGGTTACGAAGCTGCCAAATTTACCTAAGGATGTTAAAGTCAATAAGTTTGGCTCTACTTCAGGTAAAGTCCATTGTCTAACTCTATTAAGTACATGCTGATTCTGATCGCGAAGATGGATTTCAATCGCATGGTTCGGTGATCAGAATTTTGGGCTATTACTTAAGAGTTATGATATTTATATTGCTTAGGAATAGATAACAACAAGGTTTTCATATGGATTGTAAGGATAAGTTTTTCCGCAAAGTTTTAAAATAAAAGAAAAAGGTTTTGATTTTATTTATTTTAAGTATCCTTACAATGTCATTTGTGAAAAGTTGTTGCTTATAAGATTCCATTGATAGCAATATTGGAAAAATGGATTTGATTCTTTCGGTTGTGGTAGTGTCTAATATTACCAAATAAGGAAAGATTCTCATCACCCAAGGTTCAATTGGACCGAAACTTGGAATCATGCAAGTTGTATAGTATGATGAATGAGAACTTTCAGCTTGGAAAATTAAGACTAATTCCTTATGTGAATAAGGGAAGGACTAAGGGATCGAGTACACATTCTTGTGCACTGGTCAAGTCCACCACAAAAGATCAAGAAGACTATTCGTCATGATTTACTTAAGTTCAGTAAATATGGTTATACTTATAAGTTTAAGTATAAGTCTGTAGCATTGGAGAAATTTCAATGTAAGACAGAACGAATAAGAAGAATCAAAGTATGGCAGAAAGATAAAAGTTTCTCAAATATGAAAAGATGGGAGAGTACTTTAGTATCATGTTTATGATCATCTTAATGATTAAGATACCATATCACAATTGGTCCTCTAAAGTCATCTTAGCGCATTCTTATGACTAAGAAGAGGAGTCATGAATTGTTGAAATGGTTAAATCAAAAAGATGAGTCATACTTCGTTCCAAAACAATTCTTAGAGTCATACTCCAAGATTGTAACTTGAGTGACATATCTTAAAGAGGGTTTGTTAACACTAGTCAAATGTAAGAGTAAAAGGTTATCTACTCTTGTACATTTGAAATTGGTAAGTTGTGATGTTTTGGATAAAACAGAGACCAACTTAGGCCAATTGTGTAAAGTGTTAGTCTTGATAACGAATCCGCACTATCTCTTGAATATTTGACAAGGGAGTCTTATATGTCAAGAGTACAGTGGGAGTCTTAAAGCTCTTGAAAGTTTCAAGACTTAATCAAGAATAAAACCTAAAGTCCTTCACTAGCACACGACTTGAGGTTTATAACCTATCGTGTTGAAATTTTTGTGCCTATTCAAGTTGGCTTTGCATAGGAGTTCTGAGAGTTCTCAATTGGTTGCACAACTACTTGGAAGCAATGGCAGGCACCTGAGCTGCCAAATGGCAAGAATTTAAGATTGCACAAGTTAATCAATATGAGTTTGGATTTGTCACTAACCTTGTCTTGTGATTATGGTTTTGACAAATTCACATGGATAAGAACACATACACTATTAAATCTAAGTGTGATAAGGTTTCTCTCCGATTCATGAAAATGATGGTGAGGAAACACTTTCACTAAGTAGATTTTAGCTAGATAGCAATTGTGATATTTGCATTCTCAAAGTCGTTAGTGGAGCGTGTGTGGTTTACCGGCACACTAACATGGACTTGTGAGAAGTGGCAAATGTCTAAACAATTGAGACTATAATTACGACATCCCTTTTCATAGTTCTAAAATTGTTTAGACACATATGTGAGCTATCTAAGAGAGGTGTATGATTTTGATAAAGTTTTATCAAAACAATCTAGTATCAGAAATCTGAACTTTGGTAAGAAAGTCAGCTGATTTCTGAGTACATGTCAAAGCTAGTGGGAGCATAAGTGTTATGCTAATAATCATCATGTTAGTGGGAGCATGATAATTATGACAAAGGTTGCAAGTTAGCAATGTTAATTATAGAAAACAAAAGTTTCAATTCGTGACGTTGCAGGGGTTGAAAAAGTTGTTTTGCTATAATTAAGGGAGAGGAAATTATACTTCATTTCAATTCTAAAAGCTTAGATTGAGATTTTAATCGTATTTAATCAAGGATATATATATAAATTTCATGTTGGAATGGCTCAACATAAGGAAATTCTATATATGGGTCCATTATTTGCGTTCTAAAATTCGATTATGATTACGGCATCCCTTTTCATAATCTGAATTTTGAGAACTTGGCAAATTGAAATGGAAATATTATAGCAAAAGACTGGTTTAGTCTTTATGTGAGACATCATGAATCGTGTCCCATATGCTTCGGATATAGGATCGATTACATGTGTTATATTCATCCTTTCTAAAATTTTCCAAATGCCTGGGGCATTATGAAGGGAAAAGGTCTAGAATTGGATATGACTAAAATGATTAAGCAATTGTCGAGGACAATCTAAGGTTTACCAAAGATTGGTTGCTCAAGGACAGTTGGAAGTATAATGTTAATTCTGGAAGGACCATATTGACATAATCTGTAAGGAGGCAACTCTTGTTCAGAAGTGATAGTCAAAATGGAATATGGAAATGTTTCAAAGTTAGAAATTATTCAATCTGTGTAAGATTAGGAAACTTAATGAAAGAAGGATGTTTCCAAGGAGCTGATCTCCTTTGGAATGCTCTGTAATGATTGTTGTCAAGTCTTTCTGACTTCGTGCATAATCATTAAGAGGATCAATGCATATAAGTTTAGAATCTAACAGATTTCAGTAAATGGCATGAATTTGGAATTCTTGCATTTGCAGTAAGGATTTGGGACCGTGAAAAGAGGATCATTGGAGTGATGTTCAATTGATCTATTTTACAAAGTAAAGATCATAGACAAACATAGTATGCATACTTGGTGTATGGCATGACTAGTGTTTAGAAAACATAGTGTACATGCTTGGAGCATGGGACAACTATTGTTTTAAATTCAAGTATAAAGTTGATAAAACCGAAACAATGAATAATGAGTAATCAGTATGGTGATAAATAAAAGTGTTTATTTATATTCATAGGGTTTGATACCATATTTGATTCATTTATTCTTGTGTTTCACTTTGCATGTTTTGACTTCCAGAATAACTAAGTCGCTCTTCCTGAATGATTAAGTTATTCAAACCATCCACAGTCGGTCATATGTTGGAAGTAGATATGAATCAAGACTGTCATGGGTTGGTTTGTAGAGTTCCAAGTTGGTGGACAAAAGTGGTGCTACAACACTCATGAGTGCTCATAAGTTCTGAGTATTGGATTCAACCCGCGCTCATTTGAATCACTTCATGGATTTTATCACGAGTGATCATGAGATGATACTATCTTATATTCTTCAAACCTAGAGATATGAGTTGTTACTATGAGTTGGTTATACATTGATTTCACGAAAACGCATTGGTAACTCGATGTTATAAAACGTGCCTTTGTGTATGATTCAACAAGTAGTAGAACAAGCCATATGAGTCGAAGTTTATCCATTCCTTTTACCTTCGGGATAAAACCGATATCTGTGGGCCCCTCGATGATTTAAAGATGATACATGTGAGTGCTTGGCCAAGCCAGGACTGATTTGATTTGTTCAATCAGTCAGTCATCATGAATCGGAAATAGGGAAACAACAAATGGACAGAGAGAATGATTGATAATCCATGTCTCAGTCCATATGATATCTAGAATGGAGGAATATATGATCCCTTATCTAATGGACAAGTCATTGACAAAGGTCAGAGTTCATCGACAAGGTCAGAGTTCGACAGAAGCTTTTGAGAGCTACGATTGCTGATCGGTTCCTGAAGTCATACGCAATAATAGTTTTAGACTTATCCAAGTGCGAGACTGTTGGATTAATGTCTAAGTCCATAACTATAATTGCTAAGACTTGACCCGACCCGGCATGGTCCATTTGGGTTGCATGGCATCATGCATTTGGATAGACTATAATGAGAGAAATAACACTTAAGGTTGGTTAATATATTATAAGTTCTAATATATTAATAAGGTTATTTAATTAGTATTGATCAAGAATTAATTTGGAATTAATTAAGTGATCAAAAGGAGACTAATTAAATATATGGGTTGATTGTGTAAATCATTCATTCTTATATATGTGGGCTTGTGATCCAAGATTCCTTATGTTGGACTAAGTCCATGGGGTGACCCATGGATACTCCATGGAGGTTAAATTCCATGGAGCATAAGGAATGGGTAAAGTTATGAGTTACATGGTGTAACCCTAATAGCCACCATATAAAAGAATCCCATGGCTCAAGAAATCGTGCACTAATGTGTGAGTGTGAGGGCTAGACGATTTCAAGGAGTGTTCAAGTTTCTCTTAAGTTATTCCAAGTGTATTTGGTGTTGTGTGAACCATTTGAGGTGTCACACTTGGGGCACTAGGCACTCAAGCTTCATGAAGACATTCTACATCAAAGAGGTATGTATTCTATCTTGTTATATTTATTATTTTGTATGCTAGATTAGGATAATACCTTGGATGTTCATAATTGTATGTATAATAGAGAAAACATAGATCCAAGGTATTTAGCGTTGCATGTACACTTAGGAGTGTTAGAATGCTCATAACCCAACAAGAAAGGGAGTTGTTCAACTCAAGGACCTACTGAAGGGCAACAAGTTGGGACAGTCAATACCCCCATCAGCCTTGCTATCCCAACACCGACCACGCCATACTTAGGAAACCTCCCACACTGCAGCAAGTGCAACTACCATCATCATGGAGTCTGCCGAGTGCTGCATTACTTAAGATGCAACATGAAGGGGCACACCGCCCGCATCTGTAGGACCCCGGTCGAGTTCATTACTTCAACTACCAATACTGGAACCAGTCCAATATGTCATATTTGTGGTGAAATAGGGCATTTTAAGAGGGACTGTCCAACAGAGAAGAACGTGTTGGATAAGGTGTCTATGTCCGTAACTATATTTGGTATGACTTGACTCAACCCGGCATGGTCCATTTGGGTTGCACTTCACCTAACAATTTGTATGGATATATTTTTGAGAATAAGATGTTTATGATCCATTAATATATTATTTGTTATAATATATTAATATTATTTAATTAGTGTTGATCAAGAATTGATTTATGGAATGAATTCAATGATCAAATGGAACTAATTAAATATGGACTCTTGCATATATATGGAATGGGCTAAGATTTATTTAGGATGGGCTAAGAGTATATGGAAGTCCATGGATAGTCCATGGAGCTTTTAACCCATGGATCCTAGGTAAATGAAGAGTCATGGGTATTAGGGTGTAACCCTAATCCTCCATAGTATATAAAGAGGTCCTTGGTTCTAGAATTGGCACTAGAGTGTGTGAGAAACAAAGGTGGGCCGATTTTAGCAAGCATCATATTCTCTCAAGTATTTCCAAGTTGTTTTGGGTGATTTGTGACACCACTTGAGGCATCCACACTATTGGTGCTAGGCTCTAAAACTCCAAGCATTCAACCACAAAAGAAAGGTATGTTATTCTACTTAAAGTTTTGTATTACAAGTACCCCATAATATGCTATTTAGGTTGTAAACCTTGGAAATCAAATTTGCATGTATTTAGAGAAAACATAGATCCAAGGTTTCTAGGGTTGCATGTACACCATAGGAGTGTTAGTATGCTCAAAACCCAACAGTGGTATCAGAGCCTAGGCTTGTTTTCTTGATACTTGATGCAAACTTGTTGAAAAAACTCAAAATATGCACTCTGCAGCATGAACTCGCCGAGTCCATGGGGGGACTCGACGAGTCCATGTGAAAATTCATCCTACTCGTCGAGTAGGTTCTTGCACTCGACGAGTAGGAGCCCCTGAATGCAGATTTTTGAGTTTTGCTGCTGGAAATGGACTAGAAACATTACCCTAAATTGTTTTGGTGTTTTAAAACTTATTTTAGATGGTGTAATGCTTATGCTAATCCATTTACAATGGCTAATATCAAAATTCCATGTTTTATATGTGTTAATATGATTCTTGAAATTTTTATATGAATGTTCATGTTCTTATGAGTTTTAGAAGATCATAGGAATTATGTGTAACTTGCTTGTAAGTATGATTCTTGATCTTAATGGCTAATGATGGAGTCCATAACTTGTCCTCAAGTTATGGATAACCAAAAGTCACTTCTTTAAAAGTGTAATTAAAGAATAAGAGGTTACATAAAGTGAAGAGTCTTCTCTTTAATGGACCATTAAACTCATAAGTTATGAAATGAAAACTCTTGAATAGTTTCAATACTTGCCCTCAAGATTGGAATTTGTAAAGTCTCACACATTAATACTTTAATTTCCAAATTGAACCTTAGAATTTTAAAAGTTTAAAATTCAACCCTTATACTTCTATAATATTAATAGCTTAATTATTATATATATATATATATATATATATATATATATATATATATATATATATATATATATATATATATATATATATATATATATGTATAAGAATAAGTCAGTCTTACCGTTAGTAGGCCTCATTCACGAAGCCGGTCTATAAGGGGGTATAAGGTTGTTGCCTATAAAATGGGAGCTTAATGGGTGTCCACTCTCACCCACCGCTTCCTTGACTGGTGGAGGGTCGTTAGCCGAACGGGTAGGATAGGACCTTAATCCTCATTAAAAGTATAATGAAATTATAAAGTAACTACACTTTAATAATTCTCAATCTTAGTTACTTTAGGAAAATGTGAAATAGGTGCTAACCCATGAAATTACACTTTGTACCTTACCAAGTCGTTAGTGGAGCGCATGTGGTTAACCGACACACTAACAAGGACTAGTAAGAGCGACAAAGGGTAACTTAATTTTATCATAGATCGGTGGAGCGCGTGTGGTTAACCGGCACATCGATTAGGTGATAAAAGTTAAGGGTACCAAGTAAATTTGCATGGTTATTTATACCTTGTTTGTGATCCTCGGCATCCCAGTCACAAACTTGAGAGGGCACAATCGAGATTCAAACATGCCATTAAAAGTTCAATGTATCTCAAAAGATCTAGGAATTTCAAATCCAATAAAACTTAATAATCTATTTCGTTTTCGTGGTGGAAATTGGTAAATCGTCATTTACCTACCTTCAAATATTTTATAGCTTGGATTACGGCATCCCTCTTCCAAGTTATGAAATAGTTTGTAGGATCCTAGCCTTAATACTTCATTTGGGTGACTTATTAAGGACTCTTTATCTAATAAAACTTGTCTTTCTTTCTTTTCAGATGTCTTCCAACACTGCTACTGGCTCAAACCCTACAGGATCCTTTTCCCTAATGAACTTGTCTGGGAAAGTCACTTTTGATGGTTCCAATTTCAATGAATGGATTAGGAACATCAGAATGATTACTCGCTATGAGGGCAAAGAGTATGTCCTCGATAAGGAGCTAAAGGTTATCGATGAGTCAACTGCTACTCCTGAGGAGATTGCTGAGTACACTACCCATGAGAAAGATTCCACTAAGGTGTCTTGCATCATGTTGGCCACAATGACAGCAGAACTCCAGAAATCCTATGAAGATTTGTACGCTTTTGAGATGCACCCAGATCTGATGGATTGGTACCATCAGAGCGCTCATCAGGAGAGGTATGAAATCATTTCCTCCATGATAACAGCTAGGATGAAAGATGGAGAACCCCTCACCGGTCACTTGCAGAAAATGCAAAGGTTCGTGGACCGATTATTGAAGCTTAATGTGGACTTTCCTGAGGACATGGCGATTGACATCATTCTTCATTCCTTACCTCCAAGTTATGATCAGTTTCGTATGACTTATCATATGAACAAGGATGAAGTCACACTAAGTAAGCTCCAAGGAGTTTTAAGGACCGCTGAAAGTGGTCTTAAAGGTAAGTCAGCTGTTACACCTACTCCTACTACAGCCCCTGTACTGGCAATTGGGCAGGGGAAAGGGGAAGAAGATGAATACCCCTTCGAAGGGTACCAAGGGAAAGTCTCTTGATGGCTCCTCTTCAAGTGGAACCAAGAAAGGTTCCACTCCTCTTTCTTCAAACCCAAAGGAAGCACAATGCTTCTACTGCCATGAAAAGGGGCACTGGAAGCGAAGCTGCCCTAAGTACTTGTAGGATGTAAAGGATGGGAAAGTTAAACCCACCCATGCAGGTATTTACACTATATTGTCTAAAAACTCATTGCATACTAACTCTTGGGTGCTTGATACAGGTTGTGGTATTCACATTTGTACAGATTTGCAGGGCCTAAGAAATAGTGAAGAAGTGGAGCACGGGAAGATAAACTTAATCATGGGCAATAGTAAAGCATCACCTGTTACCAAGATAGGAGTTTATTCTTTATTTCTTAATAATGGGTTAATGTTAGATTTGAATAATTGTTGTTACTCGTCAGAAATGGCGAGAAATATTATTTCCTTTCATAGTTTGTACAAGCAAGGTTTCACCTTTTCATTTGATAATAAAATTGGTGCTATTGATGCTTTTTATAATGATGTGTTTTATTTTAAAGCATTACCTTGTGATGGTGTATATGAAACTGTGTCGATTGTAGACAACTTAGGAAATAATGTATTTCATATTGATTCTTCTGTTACTTTGGATAAAGCATCCTTGTGGCATTGTTGTCTTGGACATGTCAACAAGAAGCGCATAGGCCAACTCCAAAAGGCTATAGTTTTGGAATCATTTGGCCTAAAATCAGATGATAGTTGCGAGTCTTGTTTACTTGGAAAAATGACAAAGTCACCCTTCACTGGTACGTGTGAGAGGGTGAGGGTTTGTTGGACCTCATACACACTGATGTGTGTGGACCCTTCAAAACTGCCACAAGGGATGCTAATCGCTATTATGTGACTTTTACTGATGATTATAGTAGATATGGATATATCTACTTAATTAATCAAAAGTCAGAGTACTTTGAGAAATTCAAAGAGTTTAAGCAGGAAATGGAGAATCAACTGGCATGAACATCAAGATGCGTCGATCCGATCGGGGATGAGAGTATCTTAGTATTGAGTTCCTTGACCATCTTAAGGAATGTGGGATTGTCTCACAATTGACACCTCCTAGGACACCACGGCTGGATGGTGTGGCTGAGAGGCGTAATCGAACCTTGTTGGACATGGTTCGTTCCATGATGAGTCGAGCTTTGTTACCAATCTCATTCTGGGGATATGCCTTAGAGACTGCCGCCCATATCCTTAATCTAGTCCCTACAAAGAAGGTTTCCAAAACACCTCATGAGATGTGGACCGGAAAAGTTCCCAATCTGGACCACATCAAGATTTGGGGTTGCGAGGCTTTCGTGAGGCGCGAGTCTCACGACAAACTCAAACCTCGAAGCGAGAGGTGTATTTTCATCGGCTACCCACATAAATCCTTTGGTTACCTCTTCTACAGACCAAGTGAGAATGCGGTCTTTGTGGCAAGGAGAGGAGTCTTTCGTGAGAGAGAATTTATAAGCCAAGGATACAGTGGGAGGCAAATTGACCTTGAAGAAATTCAAGAGTCAAGTGATGAAGGAACCTCAAACCCTAGTGACCAACCTGAGGAGGAAGCTCCTGTTGATCCGATAGATGAACCCATACCTCTGAGGCGTTCCACGAGAGTTAGGAATGCACCTGAGCATTACTATGGTTTCTATATTACTGTGGAAGGTGATACGCTTATCAGTGATAGTACACTGCTAAGTCTGGATGAACCTAACAGCTACACGGAAGCCATGGAAGGCCCTGAGGCTGCTAAATGGAAAGAGGCTATGGACAGCGAGATACAATCAATGTATGACAATCAAGTTTGGAACTTGGTTGACAATGTACTAGGTCGTAAGATAGTTGGATGCAAATAGATCTTCAAGAAGAAGACCGAAATGGATGGTAATGTACACACTTATAAGGCGTGACTGGTTGCAAAGGGATTTTCTCAAACTCCAGGAGTTGATTATGATGAGACCTTTTCACCAGTGGCAAAGATTAAGTCTATTAGGGTTATGCTAGCCATTGCTGCATTTCATGATTATGAAATATGGCAAATGGATGTCAAAACCGCTTTCCTTAGTGGAAAGTTGGCTGAGGATGTTTACATGGCTTAGCAAGAGGGTTTTGTCGATGCAAAGTACCCTAATAGAGTGTGTAAGCTTGAGAAATCCATTTATGGATTGAAACAAGCACCTCGCAGATGGAATCTTTGCTTCGATGAGAAAGTCAAAGAGTTTGGCTTTTCGAGGAGTGAGGATGAGTCTTGTGTATATGTTAGGGCTAGTGGGAGTATAGTTAGCTTTTTGGTGGTGTATGTGGATGACATACTACTCATAGGAAATGACATCCCAACTTTGCAGGAGGTTAAGTCCTGGCTTGGGAAGTGTTTCGCTATGAAGGACCTTGGAGAAGCTGCCTATATCCTAGGGATAAGGATACTGAGAGACATGAGTAAAAGACTAATTGGACTTAGTCAGAGTACCTACTTGGATAAAGTGTTGAAGAGGTTCAACATGGAGAATTTCAAGAAAGGAGAGTTACCGATCCAACACAATGCCAGATTGAGTAAAACTCAGAGTCCGAGTACAGAAGCTGAGATAGCTGAGATAAGTCGATTACCATATGCTTCCGTTGTTGGCTCGATCATGTATGTTATGACTTGTACTCGTCCTGATGTGGCCTTTGCTTTGAGCATGGTCAACAGATATCAGGGAAACCCTGGCAAGGCTCACTGGACAGCGGGGAAAAAATATTCTCAAGTACCTACGAAGGACTAAGGATTGGGTTCTTACCCTCGGTGGGAGTGATGACTTGAGAGTAGTAGGGTATAGTGATGCTAGTTTTCAGACTGATAGGGATAATTTCCGCTCTCAGTCAGACTGGGTCTTTACCCTAAATGGAGGAGCAATTACTTGGAAAAGTTCCAAGCAGGAGACAGTAGTCGATTCTACTTGTGAATCAGAGTACATAGCAGCAAGTGAAGTGGCAAAGGAGGCGATATGGCTGAAGAACTTCATTGGAGACATTGGAGTTGTACCAGCAATACAGGAGCCTATGGAGATTTTCTGTGACAATAATAGTGCGGTTGCCTTAGCTAAGGAACCAAGAGATCATGGTAGATCCAGACACATTGACAGAAAATATCACTTCATAAGACACAAAATAGAAGAAGGACTCCTCTTGGCAAAGAGGGTATCGTCGGAAGAGAATCCTGCAGATCCCCTCACAAAGGGACTGACTAGGGTTAGGCATTTGTAGCATGCGAGCTGAGAGACGGTATTAGTTTTAATAATTAGATAGTTTTCTGAAACTTGTAAAATGTAATTAACATTTGATGATTAAATAAAAGTTGTAATTTATTTATGAGTAAAGTGTTACTATCCTATGTTGATCGTTTACTATTGTTTCAATTTTGCATGTTTTGACTTCCAGAATAATTATTTTATTCAAACTCTCCACATTCAGTCATACGTTGGAAGTAAGTATTGAATTAAGACTGTCATGAATCTGGCTTGTAAGATTTATCTAAGGTGCATTAGATATAGCAATGGTTGCTACAACATTCATGAGTGCTCATAAGTTTTGAGTATTAGATTAAACCCATGCTCACTTGTATCACTGCATGGAATTTATCTCGAGTGATTGTGAGACGATAACATCATATAAATCTTCAAACCTAGAGATATGAGTTGTTGACTATGAGTTGGTTATGCATTGATTGTACGAAAACACATTGGTAACTCGATGTTATAAAATATGCTTTTGTGCATAATTCAATAAGTAGTCAGTACAAGCATATGAGTCGAAGTTTATCTGTTCCTTCTAGGATTAGAAGCGATATCTAGGCCCCTCGATGATTTGGTTTTGACCTATGTACCGGGCCCGGTCAGAACCTAATTGACGTGTTCAATTTAGTTCTATGTCAAACAAATCAAAGATCGAGAAACAACTGTTGTACAATAAGTAGGACATTGTTCCATGTATTTGTCCAGCTGATATCTTGAGAACAGAGGATTATCTGATCACTTATCTAAAATGGCGCTTCATAGTTCAACAGAGTTTTAAAAGAGCTACGATTGCTGGTTGGTTCGTGAAGTTATACTTGTAGCTATAGTTATCAGACTTATCCAAGTGGGAGACTGTTCGATAAGGTGTCTAAGTCCGTAACTATATTTGGTATGACTTGACCCGACCCGGCATGGTTCATTTGGGTTGCACTTCACCTAACAATTTGTATGGATATATTTTTGAGAATAAGATGTTTATGATCCATTAATATATTATTTGTTATAATATATTAATATTATTTAATTAGTGTTGATCAAGAGTTGATTTATGGAATTAATTCAATGATCAAATGGAACTAATTAAATATGGACTCTTGCATATATATGGAATGGGCTAAGATTTATTTAGGATGGGCTAAGAGTATATGGAAGTCCATGGATAGTCCATGGAGCTTTTAACCCATGGATCCTAGGTAAATAAAGAGTCATGGGTATTAGGGTGTAACCCTAATCCTCCATAGTATATAAAGAGGTCCTTGGTTCTAGAATTGGCACTAGAGTGTGTGAGAAACAAAGGTGGGCCGATTTTAGCAAGCATCATATTCTCTCAAGTATTTCCAAGTTGTTTTGGGTGATTTGTGACACCACTTGAGGCATCCACACTATTGGTGCTAGGCTCTAAAACTCCAAGCATTCAACCACAAAAGAAAGGTATGTTATTCTACTTAAAGTTTTGTATTACAAGTACCCCATAACATGCTAGTTAGGTTGTAAACCTTGGAAATCAAATTTGCATGTATTTAAAGAAAACATAGATCCAAGGTTTCTAGGGTTGCATGTACACCATAGGAGTGTTCGTATGCTCAAAACCCAACATAAAGGTGTGGTATGATCATGAGTGTGAGATTGGGTTCATCAAATTCATACCTTCAGGGTGATCGATTGCATGTTTTCATGGGAAATAATCCATTGTAAGTGGGTCGTTCCAGTAGCTACCCAGCCGTTTCAACAGTTGAGATTTTTGTTCTTTGTCATCCGTTAAAGACACCCGAGGACTTTGAACTGGAACCAGTGGAAGATACCTGAGGATCTTGAGTTTTTTGAGATGTTGGGGTGTATTCATCCAGTTTTGGAATGTGTGTTTTCGCTAGGTTTGGTTGGTCATGGAATACTAGTTCTTGTAAGCTCAGATTGTTGACAACTTTGAGCAGTAAGGTTGCGAGATGGATTAGAAATCCATCGATTTCGAGGTTAGCAGGGCACAATTAAATCCAAGTGGGGGAGAACCGCGTGGATTAATGGTAATGATTCCAGGTGCGAAACAATGACGAGCGTCATACCCTAGGCAAGTGGAGATCCAATTCTGGTCGTGGTATGGATTGAAGTTTGCTCAGGGAATGAAGATTCAGGTTACCTTGCTGATTTCGTGTCGCATCGGCAAGGGTGCATGGCGAATATGTGATTAGGTTCAGGTTGAGGATTGTGTTAGAGCCTCTATTCTTATTCTTGTCTAATAAAGGCTTTGGGGTTCGAAGCATGACCCGAACACCTGATTGAGATATATTCGAATGAGGTTTCGACTCATGTTTGATTATGGTATGGTATGGTATATGGATGGCAAGGCCATGGGTTGGGGCCATGGCTGTTGTGGAAGTTTTGTAAGACTACGGGGTAGCCATAGCGTTCAGTGGGTTGGTAGGTAGTGGTAAAAGTGTTGTAAGATTGTAGGGTGGTCGTAGCATTCACTAGGTTGGCAGGTAGTAGTAGTAGTGTTGTAAAACTACAGGGTGACCCATAGAATTCATCTGGATAATGAGTAGTTGTGAAGATGTTGGGAATCTATGATTTGGCTTGTAGTTTTCTCTACGTAGGATTAGACCATGGCAGTAAGGGTTGTGAGACTGTGGGAGGGACACAACATTCATGGAATTGAGAAACGATGTAGGCCGATTTGGGACCGGTTGAGATGTACGACTACAACTGGACGGGTAGAATTCACTTTGAGAAAAGTGGACTATCTTACATCCATGTAATGGTTGGTTATGTTGTCCCAGATCGGAACAGGAAGGTTGTTGGGGAAATTTTGGAAAACAGGCTAGGATAGCTTTTGCCAAATAGAATCTTGATCGGAGTCTCGTGGTACGGTCGTGTGACAGGATGTCAATTTTAGTAACTGGTTGGAAATCTGATACTTTGATTAATTGGTAGGTAAGTACGAGAAAAGGAGATCTCAGTTGGATCGAATATGCGAATCTTGGTCAGCAGGATGAGACTAAAATATTGGTATATCACCAATGCTTAAGGATGGTGTTGGGATAGCCCTGTGTTTGAGTGCAATGTTATCGGCATCATCGAATGCCCAAGGGTTTCGTTTTCCAGTAATCAGTAAGATGACTCAGGGTTGGAGGAGTTGTTGGACTGGTTTGCGGAGTGGAGTTAATACGGTTGTCACGCGGAATGATTATGTATGTATGGAAGTCGGACATGATATTGGGTTTTCGGATATTGGGAAGATTAATGAAGGTTACTCTTAATTGCATTTCAGGATGTTCAGTATAGATTAGCTAGTGTGGCAGAAAAAGTAGTAAGGAATAATTTTGAGGACGAAATCTAATTTAAGTAGAGGAGAGTTGTAACACCTGTTTTCCAAGACTGATTGATCGGGGGTGTCAAGGAGTTAGAGGTTTGATTTTTGGAAAAAACGAAGTATCGACACGTGAAGATTGTTGTTCAGCTGTGATTGGATTTGATCGATCGTAGTAAGTCGCAGTCGGTTTAAGCTCTCTATGAAAATTGGCCCCGGATGTGAATGGGAGCAATTAGATGTGAATGGGAACGATTGGATGTGAATGGGAGTGATTAGATGTGAATATGAGCAATTAGATATGAATGAGAGTTATTGGATGCGAATGGGAGTGATTAGATGTGAATGTGAGTGATTAAGAGTGATTGCATGCGAAAGAGAGTATTTGGATGCGAATGGGAGTGCTTGGATATGAAAGATAGTATCCAGATGTGAATGGGACTGATCAGATGCAAAGGGAGTATCCGAATGCGATTAAGGGTACTCATTATGATGGGTGTTTCGATTTGAAGCATGATGGCTGTTCCGAAAGGTGAGAGTTAGTGGGGCGTACACTATGTGTACACAAGGCATAATTCATTAATGATTGTGGGGACTTCATTGAGTACGATGGGCGTACAAAAGGAGTACGCAGGGTGTACTCATGATAATTCCAAAATCCTAAATTTTAGGTTTGAGACCCTATTTAAACACCTTAAGTCCCTTGAGGCCTCTTCATACTCAGGCAACCTCTACTCTCCCCAAAGCAGTCATTTCAAAACCCTAGCTACATTGTGAAGATCTTAAGCATTTTGAGTGATTTTTGGGTGTTTTGTGAAGAAGGAATCCCTTAAAGAAGCATTGGTCAGCTTAGAGCTTGAAGATCCAAAACTTACCAATGCTTCGAGATTGAAGATCCAAAACTTCCATCCTATTTGGAAGCCTCAGAAGATATAAAGCTTGAACCTTTTTGGTCCTATAGCTTAGATCTAGACTAGCGTTGATATTTGCATGCTTTTGGTCCCATGGTTTGGTTCTTGTGAGTAAATGCTCCTCCAGTGCTCAAGTTTGTTACTTTATGATGTTTATGTGGATCTTGGGTGATTAAAATGGAGTCGTTGTTGCTATTTCTCACTCATGCAAAAGTTTGAGGTTATTAAAGTGTATTATCGAACTAGGGATTGGTTTTGGGCTCACCCTAGTCATGGAAAGTCGTAAATTCATGAACGTAATGAATTTAGACGTCCCTTAGATGCATATCTGAGAGTTGAACATGAGCTCTTGAGGTATTAAGAACTTAATACGTCGATTTGGCATCAGCTGGATTACGCAGGGCGTAACCCTTTGGTATGCAGTGTGTAACGGGTTTCAACCCGTTTATTTTTTTGTGATCGATCAATACGTAGGGCGTAAGGGTGGAGTATGCATGGCGTACCCCCATATGTGTACTTGGGCCATTTTTGGGCATTGGGCCAAGATGGGTGGGTTTATCCTTGGAAGGGTAAAATGGTCTTTTACCCTTAATAGAAAAGAATAAGAAATGGACCTTGATGATGGGCTACCAACCTATTTATTTATTCGGATTGGTTTTGATATGTTTAGTATATGGAGATTTTGTAGCAACAACGTGTGTGAGATACTTGGTTATCTTCAGGTTTTAGGTGAGTTTCCTCATTGTACTTGTCGGTCGAAGGCCCTAATGTCGGCCCATTGGATTATGTTATGTAGAAAGACCAGGTGGTAGAACCTAGCAATTAGATGAACGACCTGGATATGGACCCGAAACATTGTATGCAAGACCAGGGTTTCGACCTTGGCAGTTATATGTATCATTCTAGTTGTCTTTGTGATATTTTCATGGAAGACCATGAGGTGGCTCTTGGCACATATCTGTAGGAACCGGGTTTTGGCCCCCGTATAGGCAAGGAAAGACCATGATACGGCTCATGGCATAATGGAAATTGTAAGTCTATGGAAGAAACATAGCAATCTCTATTGTATGTATGGTATGTGGTATTTGGGGAGCTCACTAAGCTCTGTGCTTATGGTTTCGTGTTTATGGTTTCAGCTACTTCCGGTACGAAAGAGAAGGGCCTGACGTGACTACACAGCATCCCCCAGAGTTTTTCCGCGTTGAAATTTTATGATTTTTACTATGATGTTTAAATGATATAATCACTTTGGTTGATTTGGAACAACTCATTGTATGATTTATTGTTTCTTTAAAATGAAATTTTTTTCTGTGAATTTTTAGGACGTTACATTAATGGTTAAGATATTATGGATTTTGGCTTTATTTGGACCTAGGGTTTGAGATCTTGATCTCTTTCGGTGTCTTAATGGATAAAGTTGGAAATTTTATCCATTTAGACCATATTATGGACCATAAAGTTGGAAATTTTATCCATTTAGACCATAGGTCACCACGGCGTGGCGACTAGGAACTTCCTGTCTGTTTGATCGCATGAGGGCCATGACGTGGCCAAGGAAGTCCATGATGTGGCGGTTGACTAAAGTCAACATTGATCGTTGACTTTTGGCATGGGTTGACTTTTGGTCAAATTTCTATTTTTAGAAGGTGGACTTAGGATTTGCCTTGTGTACATTGATAGGAGGTGTTTAACACCCATCGTTATTCGGTGAGAGCTATTAGTTGTGGTCGGTGTGACATTGAGCTAGGTTTTTAGTCGAATTTATGATTTAGGTGAGCCTCTTCACTATACTTGGGGGTCGAAGGCACCAATATCGACCTACTGGATTATGTTATGTAGAAAGACTAGGTAGTGGTACCTGACAATTGCATGAAAAACCTGGATATGGCTCCCGACAATTTGTATGCAAGACTAGGGTATGGACCTTGGCAGTTATATGTAGAATGCTAGTTTTCTTTGTGATACTTGCATGGAAGGCCAAAAGTTGGCTCTTGGAACTTATCTGTAAGACTTGGGTTTTAGCCCCCGACTTGGCAAGGAAAGACCATGATATGGCTAATGGCATGATGGCAATCATAAGACTATGGTTGGCACATAGAAATCTTTATTATATGTTTGGTATATGGTATTTGGGGAACTCACTAAGCTTTGTGCCTACGGTTTTACGTTCATGGTTTCAGGTACTTCTGGTTCTAAAGGGAAGGGTCTGGCATGACTGCACTGCATCCCTCAAAGTTTTCACACTGACTACTTACGATTTTTACTATGATGTTTACATGATGTAATCACTTTTTTTTGGAACAACTTATTTGTATGGCTTATTGTTTTCAAAATGTAAATTTTACTCTGAATATTTGGGACATTAAAGGCGATGTAGAGAGTTGTCACCAATCCATCATGATGAGGATCCTGGATGTTTTCCCTGCCATGTTCATCGAAGGTGATTTCTTTATCATTTGTTATTGATGTGTTCTTCTAGGTTCTTTCTTCCCTTTTCTATCTTGGATACTTTAGCGTGTCATTTAGTTACAGAGTAAGAAGTTCCATATATGTCAGATCCTCCGGAAATAATGTTGTGCAGCATCCATAAAAATCATGCCAAATTTAAACTTTTTAAACCATTTCAAACCAATGATTATTATAAATCTTGTTTTCAAAATAGTTCAGTGTCAGAGTATCCCAGAATCAAATCATAAACAAGAGGAGGTGTATAATCATGCCTTGGCCTTCCCGCGATCATCAAAAGTACCTGAAACAAAATCAACAACTGTAAGCCCGAAGCTTAGTGAGTTCCCCCAAAATACCAACCCCATACAGATATAACCATATCATCTAAACAAACACAACATGCATAATGAGCCATCAATCTGACTGGACCGCCTCACAGGCCATCAGTCTATCTGGACCGCTCTCCGGGCCATTGGCACGTCTGGACCGCCTCTCAGGGCCTTCAACCTATCCGGACCGCTCGCCGGGCATTCGGCCTAACTAGTACGCCCTAACTGGGTCTGCAGTCTATCTGGTCCGCCCTAGGTATCTTGGCCTACAACACAAAGCAGAACATGCCTCAACCCAATCCCAAACCAACAAACATGTGCACATAAATATCATACGCTAGCATGCAAGTACAGACAGTCATACAGATCTAACAGATCACTAGCATGGCAACCATCCTATAACCATGATACTGTTCTAACTGGTCAATACCATAGTAACCATCCTATAACCAGGATACCGATCTAACCGATCTCTAACATAGCAACCATCCTATAACCAGGATACCGATCTAACAGATCACTAATCATAGCAACCATCCTAAAACCAAGATGCAAATCTAACACATCAACCATCCTATAACTAGGATGCAAATCATAAAAGGGTCGGCCTTGGTGCAGTAGACCCTGTTGATATAGTGAGAAGAACTCACCTCACAAGTAGCTCGAAGTGATAAAGTCAAACTCCACCAAATGCAGCTCCATGTCCAACACCTACATCCACCAGTGATCCACCTCTGTAAATTCCCAAATTACCAAATTACCCGCAGAAGTCAAACTGGTCAACCCTTGATCAAAGTCAAGGTCAACGGTCAAACTCAATAGTCCATGTTGACCCGACTCGTCGAGTGCAGCTAGCAACTCGTCGAGTTCCTTAAGAACTCAGGAAGTCATAAAACCCTAACTGACTCGTCGAGTTTCCTGTTGAATTAGATGTCTAAGCCCATAACTATTATTGGTATGTACTCGACCCGAGAGTAGCATTGTCCATTTGGGTTGCATATCATCTGGACAATTTGTTAGGATGGACTCTTGAGAGAAGTTTATATATGATTTATTAATATATTATAAGTTAAAATATATTAATAAGAAATTATATGTTTTAATTAGTATTGATCAAGAATTAATTTGGAATTAATTTAGTGATCAAAGGAGACTAATTAAATCTGTGGGGACTAATTATGGTAATTAGTTATATTTATATGTGTTGGGCTTATGATCCATGTTGGACCAAGTTTATGTATTGATACATAAAGAGTTGGATCACATGAACCATGGATCATAACACCCATGAGTATGGATTTGGGTTATATCCATGACCCTTGGAATCCTACATATAAATATGTCCATTCATAGCCAAAAACGCCTAGACTTGTACTTGGAGTTCATGGAGGTGTTTTTGGTGCATGGAGATTCTCTCTCAAGAGCCACCTTTGTCCATGATGTGTTGTGACTTCATTTGAGGCTTCCACACTATTGGGGCTAAGCTCTTAAGGCCAAATACATCAAGACTTCAAGCTACATAAAAGTTATGTTACCCTAACTAGTTTCTTGTATGGTATATGTCAATTGCATGCTAGTTATAGGATTAATACCTTGGAAACATCATTGCATGTATAATTAGTGAAAACATAGATCCAAGGTATTTAGGGTTGTATGTGCACCATAGGATGTTGTAGTATACAAAAACCAATAGTGGTATCAGAGCCATGGGTTGTTTTCAAATTATACTTGATGCTACTTGCTGAAAAAATTGAATTTTCTGCTATTTGGACAGGGAACTCGATGAGTCCATTAAGGGACTTGACGATTCCATGTGTAAACTCATCCAACTCGTCGAGTTGGTTCTTACACTCGGCGAGTTGGAGCCCCTGCCAGCATATATTCGAGTTTTTTTTGGCCTGTTTTGGATTAGAATCATTACCACAAAGTGTTTTTGTTCATAAAATTTGATTTTGATGTTATGGTAATGTTTATTCTCATCCAAAATAAAGGATAATTGTCAAAGTTTCAAGACTTGTTTTAGTTTATGTGATTAGCTAAGTTCTTGAAAATTGTTGATGTGAATTATCTTTGCTTATAAGTTTGATCTTGTTCATAGAAAAATTACTTGATTATTGTGTTAATTGGTAATTTGATTTTAATGGTTTTATGAAATCCATAACCTGTCCTCAAGTTATGGAACATGAAGAGTTTTTCATTTAAAAGTACGTTAAGTCTCATAGGTTATGAAAATGGAAGAGTCTCTATTTTTTTAATGTCATCATAAAATGTTTTTTATGTCTTCCATAACTTGTCTTCAGTTATGGAACTTGAAAAATCTTCCAAAAATCCATATTAAACTCATAAGTTATGGAAACCAAAAGTTTTTGAATTGTTCAAAACTTGCCCTCAAGTTTTGGAATTTGTAAAGTTTCCCCCCATGAATACTTTAATTCCAAATTAAACCCTTAGATTTTTAAAAGTTTAAAATTCAACCCTTATACTATTATAATATTATAGGTTTAATATATATATATATATATATATATATATATATATATATATATATATATATATATATGTATAAGAGTAAGTCAGTCTTACCGTTAGTAGGCCTCATTCACGAAGTCGGACTATAAGGGGGTATAAGGTTACTGCCTATAAAATGACAGTTTAATGGGTGTCCACTCTCACCCACCGCTTCCTTGACTGGTGGAGGGTCGTTAGCCGAACGGGTAAGACAGGACATTAATTCTCCCTTCATTAAAAGTATAATGATAAATGCTAAGTAACTAAACACTTATAAATTCCCAATCTTACTTACTTAGGAAAATGTGAATATGGTGCTAACCCATGAAATTGCACATTGCACCTTGTTAAGTCGTTAGTGGAGCGTGTGTGGTTAACCGGCACACTAATCTGGGACTGACAATGTGTGGAAAAGGGTAGCTTGATGTTAATCATAGATCAATGGAGCGTGTGTGGTTAACCGACACATTGATTAGTTGGTTGTAACATTAAGTGTATCAAGTTAATTTGCATGGTTATTCACTCCTTGTTTGTGATCCTCGGCATCCCAGTCACAAACTTGAAGGGCACAATCGAGATTTAAACATGCCATTGAATAGTTCAATGAATATAATAAGATCTAGGTGTTTCAATTCATTTAAAACCTAATGTTAATTTTCGTTTTTCATGGTGGAAATTGGTAAATCGTCATTTACCTACCTTCAAATATTTTGTAGCTTGGATTACGGCATCCCTCTTCCAAGTTATAAAATATTGTGTTGGGTCCTAGCCTTAATATTCCATATTGGGTGTTATATTAAGGACTTAAATCAACTAAACTTGAATTTCTCCCTCATAGATGTCTAGTTATGACAACTATGGTCTTCCTTATCCTTTTAGATAAAGCTTTCCTAAAGAAGATGATATCCCAAATGGCAATCAAGGTGAAATATTAATCCCTTGTTGTGCATTAATGGGAATGGAAATCATACTTCACCTCCTCCACCTCCTACAATTATTCTCCCTAACCCACAAGTTCTAGGTCACTCAACGCCCTTTTGGCAGGAAGTAATGTCTATATGTGCTCACATCTTGGAGATGAAGTCACATATTGACAAGATGGGAGAGTTGGGTTTCAAAGTCTCAGGGAAGCTAGCTGTTGACTTGGTTCTTCAGTCACTCCCTGATGACAGATCACGACATGACCCTTATCGATCTTACCAAATTGCTTGTTGCTGTTGAATCAGAAATGATTTGGAACACTTGTAAAGCAAATTTCATTAGAAGATCTACTTCCCAAACTTCCATGGACATTGACAATGGGATCATTGGAAGTCCAGAAAAGTTTTCTCTTCCCAATGGAAAGGGATCGGCCATAGTCAACCCGGTTGACCGAATGGTAAAGAGAAAGACTAAGTCTGAGATAGTCCCGTGTACCATTACTAAAGAGTCCATATGTTTCTATTGCCAAAGGAAGGGACATTGGTTGCGAAGCTACCCTATTTACCTGAAAGTTCACTAGGATGGTAAAAGTCAATAAATTTGACTATGCTTCAGGTAAAGTCCAGTATCTAACTCTATTAAGTTCCTATTTGGAGATTCTTATTACATGATGTGACTAGGTCACCTTTTGATGTTTTTTAGAATCGCAAAAAAGAGAGGAAGCTTAAAAGAAGAGTAAGCTGATTCTGATCGTGAATAGATGGATTTCGATCGCATGGTTCGATGATGAAAATTTTGAGTTGCTGCTTAAGAGTTATGACAGATTGCTTAGGAATACATAATAACATAGTTTTCATTTGTATTTGCATTGTAAGGAAAAATTTTTCCGCAGTTTTATAAATAAAAGAAAATTTTAAATTTTTTTTTTAAGTTTCCTTACAATGGCATTTGTGAAAATTGTTGTTTATATGTTTTCATTGATAGCAATATGAATTTGATTCCTTCGTTTGTGGTAGTGTTATAATTTACCAAATAAGGAAAGATTCTTATCACCCAAGTTTCAGTTGGATAGAAACTTGGAATCATGCAACTTGTATTGTATGATGAATGAGAATTTTCATCTTTGGGAAATTAAGACTAATTCCTTGTTCACATGTATATGTGAGTCAAGTGAAGGAGTGGGAGATCTGGTACACTTGGTTGTGCGCTGATCAGGTCCACCACAAAGAATGATAAGGCTATTTGTCATGCTTTACTAAAATTTAGTAAATATGGTTATGCTTACAAGTTTAAGTGTAATTCTGAAACATTGGAAAAGTTTCAATGTATGACAGGACGAATGAGAAGAATCAAATTAGGCAGAAAGATAAAAGTTTCTCCAATCTAAAAATATGGGAGAGTACTGGAGTATCTTGTTTTATGATTATCTTAGTGATTATGAAACCATGTCACAATTGAATCTCTAAGGACATCTTAGTGCATTTGTTTGGCTAAGAAGAGGAATCATGAATTGTTGAAATGATTAAATCAAAAGATGAATCATACTTCATTTCAAAAACAAGTCTTAGAGTCATACTCCAAGATTGTAACTTAAGTGACATAATCTTTAGAAGGTTTAAAACACTTTTCAGATGTAGAATAAAATGTTTTCTACTCTTGTACATTTGAAATTGGTAAGTTGTGATGTCTTAGATAAGACAAAGACCAACTAAGACCAATTGTGTGAAGTGTTTTTCTTGATAAGAATCAGCACTAACTCTTGAATATTTGTTTTGTCAAGGAATGGTTCTTGACATGAGAAACATATATGTCAAGAGGTCAGTGGGAGTTTTAAAGATCTTGAAAAAATTTCAAGAACTAATCAAGAATAAAACATGTTGTTTATCACTAGCACGCGACTTGAGGTTTATAACCTATCGTTTTGACATATTCTTATTTCTATGCTAAAGTTGACTATGCTTGTGAGTTCTATGAGTTCTCAATTGTTTGCATAACAACCTGGAAGCACTGGTAGGCCCTTATGATGCGAAGTGGTGAGAAATTAAGATTGCACAAGTTCAGTCCATATGAATTTGGATTTGTAACTAACATTGTCTTGTGATTATGGTTTTGACAAATTCACATGGATAGGAACACATACACCATTAAATCTAAGTGTCATAAGGTTTCTCTCCGATTCATGAAGAGGATGGTGAGGAAATGCTTTCACTAAGTAGATTTTAAGTAGATAGCAATTGTAATATTTGCATTCTCAAAGTCGTTAGTGGAGCGTGTGTGGTTAACCGGCACACTAATATGGACTAGTGAGAATGGCAAAAGGTCTAAACATTATGATTACGACATCCATCTTCATAATTGTTTAGACACACATGTGAGCTGTCTAAGGAAAGGTGTATGAAATCGGGAAGCTTAGATAATGTCACACCCCCAAACCAAGGATGGCGGAAACGTCTGGGGGTGGAGGACTTCATGTATAGTATCACAAAAACGAATATAATAGTGCTCAAAGTAAATACAACCATCATAAATATAATTGAAAAGGTTACACCATGGAATAAGTTTACATGTTTCAAAATCAATTACATTATGATGACAAAATGAACTGTTTGACGATTTATCGTCCCATCCTCAAAATGCTGTTGGTTTTCCTGTTTCACTGATTTCCTGAGAATACAAGTAGTTTTGAAAAAGTGTCAACAATTAAGTTGGTGAGTTCATAAGAGTTTTGTTTGAGAAAGAAACCGTGTTCCTTGAAAAAGCGACAGAGTATGTTTCCAGAAAATCCAATATTTTCTTTATTAAGTGTGAAATGAATGCTTCTATGTTATACGATAATGTACCCTAGAAGGACCCTTAGATTCCTTCTATAATCGCCCATCATATATAAGTTATATAAATTTTAATTTAAATAAACCGTTGGATATAATGGGTCTGCCCTAGGTCCACAACCAAACAAGGAACAGGAGATAAGGCGGGCCCACCAATTCTAAGTCGATTGTGACTAGATTCTTATATAACCCTAGCATATACACTTAGCGATTATAGCTGAAGTCTAACAATTCTAGATGAAATGAAGTTTAACAGAAATATGTTTCCAAAAAAAATCCAATATTTTCCTTATAAAAGTTATGTAGCCTTAGATGTCCAGACCGAAATATACAAGTATTTTTCCATACTTAAAGTAATTCATGTGAGTTAAATTGACATAACTCGCTAATTTAAAAGTAAAACCCGTAAATCTTATGATTTGTTAATACCACATGTGAGCTATTATAACCATGCTAAGACTCAGACGGCCTCGTAATACGACGTTCTTCAGGCGTCGCAAGTTAAATGACACTTGTCACCTCAGACCTGCCGGTCTAGCTGTTGCATGCAGCTCAGGTGCGGGCTTGTCAGACCCAATATAGATCTATACACAACTATCACGCTCTCCCTACAAGAGGCTCTGGTTACAATTTAAAGGACTTTTGACTTTGTTACCATGAAGGTAACACGAAGCGAATGTCTCACAAATTTATCCATTAACAGATTTACGTGAACTGAACTAAAAACCTTTGGTAAATGAGTTTGAAATGTAAATGACACATAAACTATACCTATCATAGTTTATCCAAAACGTTTGTAATGTAAAAGAACCCCTTTTATGAAAACACATTAGTGCTATGAGTCCATAAACTATTACTATTATGTAATATATGAAAAACCCATTTGTTTTGAGAGTAAAACCTTTCTCATGTAGCAATATTCCATAAACTATGCTTATTATAGCTTATTATATGTGTTCGAAATGAATGAAGAATCCTTATCATGAATGACTAAATTTCAGTTTATGATGATAAACTAACAAGAAAATACATTCAATATTTAGAACTTATTGTTATACACTTTGCTCAACATAATACAAAGTGTTATGAAAGTTATAAGCTGTTAACTAGTTTTTAACCTTTCTGCACTGTTTTAGAAAAATCATAGAAAAATCATACGAAGTTGAAAACTAAATCCGTAAATTCTGAGAGTTCATAAAATGTGTCTAATTTATTCATAATTTTTATTATGATTTTTGGAAGTCTTTAACTTGTGTTAAAATGTTCATATTCACAGACTGGTCCGAATTCATTTATGAAATGATAGGCGGTTTTGTAAAAATCACCATAAATCGTAGAAAAATCGTATGGAGATGTGCAACTAGTCATTTTAAAGGTATGAACCTGAACTATTTTCATATTAAATAGTTTTGAAAGATATTAAGTTTAAGGTAGTCAAAACAGTCCGTGAATAAGAATCAACTTTTCTGATGAAAGCTGTTGTTTGAGTTTAGTTAAGTTTTTGGTGTTTTAACTTGTATCCCCCCCCCCTAAAACTTGAAGAAAACAATAAAATGTAGGGGTATGAACTCACCTTGAGTGATTTCAGTAGATGGATGATGAAGAAAAGAAGTGTTCAACTCAAGAACACTTACAAGATTGCTTGAAGATTCAAAGTTCTAACAACAAATATGACGATATTTGTGTAAGCAATCAGGATAGTAGAATATCTAAGTGTAGGAGGAAGATACTTACCAAATGTAGAAGAAAAGCTTGGAGAATAGCCTTGAATCTCGAAATCTAGAGAGAGGAAGTGAGAGAGAATGAAGTTTGTCACTTGGAGGAAAATAAGAGTAATGTGAGGAGAGAGGAGAGTTTTCCAGCCTTGGTTCAAGGATGTGGCTGGAAAATGATGGAAAGAGTACAATGAAAGGACAATGATTGACTAGGTATGGGTGAATAGTGACTGGGGGATGTACTATGAAGGTATGGGGAGGTTGCTTGTGTCCTTGTCCAAAGGATAAGTCAACACTCCACCTAACTATCTCACCAAATAGATTTTATTCTTAGGCAATGATTTTCTTCAAAATATGATTAAAATATGAATATTTAGGGTTTTATATGTCAAAATACGAGTTTGTTTGAAAATTCCACGTTAAAATAATTAAAAACGGGCTTAAAATGGAGTCGTGGTCGAAAACCGGGCAAAAAGGCGAAAATCCGAAATTGGGGCCGCAGGTCGCGAAGGCTCGGTCTTAGCAGCATTGGAACCGAAGGTAGAAGAGGAACCGAGAGTAGGGTTCGGCTGCGCAAGGTCGCCTCTCGGACCTAATGTGCAGTCCTCTCGGACCGAAAGTTGGAAGGGAAGAGCCGAAGGTCAGGTCTCAGTTTGGATTGTTCAGGGAACCGAAATAGACCGAACCCTCGGTCCATTTCGGCTGAGGGGGTTTCGGTTCTGATGCAAGGTTTCGGCTCAGGAGGTTCGGTTCTCAGGAGGTTCCGGTTCCTTAAGGGAGGTTCGGCTCCTTGAGAGGGTTCGGCTCCTTAAGAGGTTTCGGCTCTTTAAGGATGTTTTTCGCGTAAACTTCCGTTTTTGAGCGGTTTTCGACTAAATCGAGGGTCGGGATGCCCCAGGTGATTATAAGAAGTTGAGAGAGATTTCGAGAGAGATTTGGGAGAGATTTGACATACTTGGAGAGATTTGGGAGAGATTTGACATACTTGGAGAGATTTCTCATACATATAGAGATTTGGGAGAGATTTCACATACTTGGAGAGATTTCTCATTCAGAGAGAGATTTGGGAGAGATTTCACATTCTTGGAGAGATTTCTCATACAGAGAGAGATTTGGGAGAGATTTCACATTCTTGGAGAGATTTCTCATACAGAGAGAGATTTGGGAGAGATTTCACATTCTTGGAGAGATTTCTCATACAGAGAGAGATTTGGGAGAGATTTCACATTCTTGGAGAGATTTCTCATACAGAGAGAGATTTGGGAGAGATTTCACATTCTTGGAGAGATTTCTCATACAGAGAGAGATTTGGGAGTGATTTCACATTCTTGGAGAGATTTTTCATACAGAGAGAGATTTGGAGAGATTTCACATTCTTGGAGAGATTTCTCATACAGAGAGAGATTTGGGAGAGTTAGAATGAAAGAGATTGGGAGAGACTTCTTTTGTGACCTTTTTGAGTGTTTGGCTTCGCAACGCAAGGTTCTTACACTCTATTAACCCTTGTTATGAATGTCATACGTTCTCGAGGGGTATGGAATAATGTTTTATCGAGTAGATTCATCACTTACCCTAATTAGGGTTTAGAATTTCCGAACACGTGAAGACTCTAAGTGATACTTTGTATTAGGATTGCGAGTTGTACAATAAGAAACGTAATGGAAACCCTAATATACAAGGGTTAGATGAGTTGACAGGTTTGACTTGTTGACTTTAGTTGACTTTGACTTGGCCAAAAATTGACGGTTGTCACATCATCCCCCCGTTAGAAAGAATTTTGTCCCGAAATTAGTGTTTCGACTAGGACTTCAAGAATTTGGAGGAAATATGGGGGAACTTTTCGTGGTACAAGAAATTGATTATGGTGGGAACAACCCGCCTGATGTTAAATGACGACCTTGGAATTTCTTATTGTAACTTGAGCTGAGTCGATTTAAAAGGAGTTATTGTTTTGGAATGATAGTGTATTCAATGTGTGCCTTTATGCTCCCTGCTTTATACTTGGTATTGCCACTATGAATATTTTATAATGTAATCTGCGAGTTCCAACATTACGAATGTTTCAACAAATTGTGACGAAATTTGCATTATAAGTCCTACCAGTTCTTTTATAATCGCTTGGTGTAAACTAGTCGTATATCATTAAGATTGCAAGGGCATTCGGATGGGTGACCCCGCCTTAAGCCCACAACCAAACAAGGAACAGGAAATGAGGCGGAATCACACATTCTAAGTCCATAGAATCTTAATGATATATGACCATAATGTTTACTCTAGCCATCATAGATTCACTAGTAAAAACCCTACGTTTTTATATAGATGATAAGACTTATTCGGGTTTTGCCGTGTTCTCGAGATGCTTTCAGCCTTTCTCGAATTTGTACTAAGTCATAAGTGATAACTTCTCCTCGGAGCGCTGCATAGGGTCTGCTTTAGTGTTTCTCGTTTGATTAGATCGGTAGGGAACATATGGGTTCGGTTTACACGACTAGACTTATTCGGATGATAGGGCGTTCACTTGCACTCCTGGGTAACCTGGTCCCGATGTTCATGGCAGGACTCGTACCTGCTCCATCTATCATTAACTTGCGCATATAGGTCGTATGTACTTAAGGTTGGCAAGACAGTTGGATGGGTGACTCTGCCCCAAGTCCACAACCCGACAAGGAACAGGAAATAGGGCGGAAGCACACATCCAATGTCCGTAGAATCTTAATTATACATTATCCTCGCGTATTCACATAGTAGTGGTAGACTAACCGTATTCGTCCCAAGCTTCTGTGCTTGAACCTTATCTGCTGCATGCGTGACATTCCCGAAGGGTCTTCTGGAAATACTTGTGGTAAGGTTTCGGAAGGTATAATACTCCTCTGGTGAGTGTTTTGGGGTTTCACAGCGAGAGATGACCCGAAGGTCCGTGTCGGATTTGTGTTTATGAGAGAAGAAGGTTTTCGAGATTAGGGGAAAGGTCTTTTCGTAGCCGTTTAGTCGGGAGAGTGAGGGCTATATCAATCGAAATCGAATGACGACAACATTATCATTTTAGGTAAAACATGTGTTAAGTTGTATTCGCAAGAAATGCTCATTAGAGTGATAGAGTATCTTGCGTTTCTTTTTAGTGTGTTCCGTTTTGTTCGATTTTATTATTACCACAGATGATTCATACTACAGCAGCTAGCACTGGTAATGAGTGGGTCCTGATAGCTAGTAATGATACTTGATATCATGATCCCTGACAGGTCACTCTATGATCGAGCGGTATATGTAAGTCACGTGCAATTTGGTGTTGGTGAAATCGTCGAGTGAGTGGCTCTACCCCAACCCCACTACTAAACATGGAACAGGAGTCAGGATGGAATTATTTGCTTTAAGTCTTTAGTACTTGATTATAATTAACCCTGATGTATGCACAAAGTCATCACAACTTACAGGTAATGATCCTAAGGTCATATATGAGTGTCTTTGATTTGATTTGAACGAGAGAGTATTTTAACTACTTTTAGAAAGACGGTAATTTTAGCAAGCATACCAAATTCATTACAAACATATGGTACTTAAATGTTTTTGTCGTTGGAAACATTACAAAAGTCCTAATAGGGTTCCCTTGTTGCTCCTGCTGGTTTGTTCATCACACTCCTCCTGCTCCCCCGTCATTCTTCTCAGTTGGACATTCTCTCTTGAAGTGTCCTGTTTCACCGCATAGGTAGCATCCTGGGCCTACCCTGGTGTTGGTGTTTGAAACGAGGTGTTGGGTCTGGTTTCTGCAGAAGCGGGCAGTATGTCCGTTCTTGTTGCAGTTTTTACAGTGCATCACCCGGCAAACCCCATTGTGATGGTAGCCACACTTGTTACACCTTGGGAGTGATCCCTTATATGGTCTGGCCGGTGCTTGGGTGACAGACCTTGTGGCTAGTGTCGAGGCATGTGTCGTGACTGCTGTTGTAATGGCAGGGGCAGCCACGGACTGCTGTCTTCTAGCAAAATTTTGAGGTAGGTTACACTCCTTTTCGTTCCAAAACTCTCGTTTCTTGTTCGTAGGTTTGTGGCCTGAGGCGCCTTCATTGGCAGACACCCGCCGGTGTTCCTGATTGTTACAACAATTTGTATTGTCGGTACCATTTCCATCTCTGCTGGCGTTGTTAGCATTGAGTTGCATCATGACGGCTGTCATGGTTGCCGTGACTGCAGCTTGAAAAGTAGCAGGATCTATCTGCAGGATTGCTGCCTTGCTTGTCGGCTGGTTACCTTCTTGTGAAGACATAATCCTGTTGCATGGAGAGAAACGATGTCGTGAGTGGGGATGATTATCTCTAGTTATATCCTTACCATTTATATACACATATATAAATTTTTCACTTTACTGAACTATTCTCGGTGTTTCTGCTAACGTCCCTAAGACGGAGTTATGGTAGTGGCTAGAAGTAGGTTTCATACGGGCGTTAAGCTTTACTCATCTTGGGATCATGTTTGTCCAAACACACCTGGCTGAGGAGTTTTGATGGGACCCGATGCATTAGTGCTGGTATGATCGCACCCTCATAGGTCTACGAAAAAGGCACCTTTCAACCATGAGGCTTAAAAAGGTGAGATGATAGTGAGTCTTGAATAAGGGTTTATACGTCGGGAGTTATTTATCTTAGTTCTGAGTGTATCGTGTTCCGGTTGTTTATGGTGTTCTGAAAACAGTTCATAACGAGAGTCTATATATGATAAACTTATGAATTTAGTAGTATTGCTCCCAAAGAAATAATAAGCATGCCCCTTTTATTTGTATGATTTTAGCATATTTAGTTTTTAGAGGAAGGTTTTGAGCCTGATGTAGATCCACACCACATCATTGCAAGAAAAGTTTGGACCGCAGATAAATATCTCGACTAGTGTAATCACTAACTCGTAGGGTCGGGCCTACACATGGAGGGGAGTAACACCAACACATACTCATAGACCTAATCTACAAGGTCTTGTGAGTAAAATGAACTCTGTTTACGATAATACGTCCCCAAATGGCGAATTGCTGTTGCTGATGGTGACTCCATCCCTCGATCAATGCAGCCCAACGGGGCACATGTTTGATGGAGTCGAGACGGTTCGCGAGAGCCCAGGCTATGTGAGGAGAGTTGTCGACCTGTGGCTCTACCTCCGACTCCTTTCCTCATCACTCACTAACTCTCCGGGTTCGGAAAGTAGGGGTCTCCTGGTATGTAAGATCTTGTCGTGATGTCCGTGCGAGAATAGGGGTGAAAGAGAAAATTACTAGACGTCTAATCCTATAATTACTTATAGGGGGTGATCCTTATCAGTCACGTCTATAATCACATAGTGTATACCAATTATACATAATCTGAGATAGAATAGACCTTCGAATAAATGACTCTACTCTAAGTCCACAACCAAACAAGGAACAGGAAGTAGAGCAATAGTCATAGATTCTGAGTCTATAATATCTTTAATTATGTATAACCTTAGCGTATGCACTCAGTCATTATAGACCTACTAATAGGGGTCTTTAGTTTTCACATAAGTTGGTTATAGTCGCACAAAATACTCCTATAGTATTTTAAATGTTTGACTTATGTTTTTCAATGTTTGTTTGTAGATAGAGTTGGTAAGTTTTTAGACTTGTTGTAACAACACAACCATTCCCGGGCATATGCTAATCACTTCTGGGTTAGACATAGTTGATCAGGCTATGTCATTCCCAGACCTGACCATACATCCCCAAGCCTACTTGTGCCATTCAACAATCACAACTTTTGTTTTGTTCTAGTATGATGCTGACCTTAGTATGTATGCATGCATGTATACTTTTATCAAGAAACTATTTATTTCTAAAAGTATAGTTATTTGAAAATGTTAATTCAGAGACCTTAGTCCCAATGCATTTATAGTTTGTATATCTTATGTGGTTCGATATACTTAGTTCACTATAAACAATGCTCTGATACCAATCTGTCACACCCCCAAACCAAGGATGGCAGAAACGTCCGGGGGTGGAGGACTTCATGTATAGTATCACAACAACGAATATAATAGTGCTCAAAGTAAATACAACCATCATAAATATAATAGAAAAGGTTACACCATGGAATAAGTTTACATGTTTAAAAATCAATTACATTATGATGACAAAATGAACTATTTGACGATTTATCGTCCCATCCTCAAGATGTTGTTGGTTTTCCTGTTTCACTGATTTCCTGAGAATACAGGTAGTTTTGAAAAAGTGTCAACAATTAAGTTGGTGAGTTCATAAGAGTTTTGTTTGAGAAAGAAACCGTGTTCCTTGAAAAAGCGACAGAGTATGTTTCCAGAAAATCCAATATTTTCTTTATTAAGTGTGAAATGAATGCTTCTATGTTATGCGATAATGTACCCTAGAAGGACCCTTAGATTCCTTCTATAATCGCCCATCATATATAAGTTATATAAATTTTAATTTAAATAAACCGTTGGATATAATGGGTCTGCCCTAGGTCCACAACCAAACAAGGAACAGGAGATAAGGCGGGCCCACCAATTCTAAGTCGATTGTGACTAGATTCTTATATAACCCTAGCATATACACTTAGCGATTATAGCTGAAGTCTAACAATTCTAGATGAAATGAAGTTTAACAGAAATATGTTTCCAAAAAAAATCCAATATTTTCCTTATAAAAGTTATGTAGCCTTAGATGTCCAGACCGAAATATACAAGTATTTTTCCATACTTAAAGTAATTCATGTGAGTTAAATTGACATAACTCGCTAATTTAAAAGTAAAACCCGTAAATCTTATGATTTGTTAATACCACATGTGAGCTATTATAACCATGCTAAGACTCAGACGGCCTCGTAATACGACGTTCTTCAGGCGTCGCAAGTTAAATGACACTTGTCACCTCAGACCTGCCGGTCTAGCTGTTGCATGCAGCTCAGGTGCGGGCTTGTCAGACCCAATATAGATCTATACACAACTATCACGCTCTCCCTACAAGAGACTCTGGTTACAATTTAGAGGACTTTTGACTTTGTTACCATGAAGGTAACACGAAGCGAATGTCTCACAAATTTAGTCATTAACAGATTTACGTGAACTGAACTAAAAACCTTTGGTAAATGAGTTTGAAATGTAAATGATACATAAACTATACCTATCATAGTTTATCCAAAACGTTTGTAATGTAAAAGAACCCCTTTTATGAAAACACATTAGTGCTATGAGTCCATAAACTATTACTATTATGTAATATATGAAAAACCCATTTGTTTTGAGAGTAAAACCTTTCTCATGTAGCAATATTCCATAAACTATGCTTATTATAGCTTATTACATGTGTTCGAAATGAATGAAGAATCCTTATCATGAATGACTAAATTTCAGTTTATGATGATAAACTAACAAGAAAATGTTGGGTTTTGAGCATTCTAACACTCCCAAGTGTACATGCAACCCTAAATACCTTGGATCTATGTTTTCTCTATTATACATGCAAATATGATTATCCAAGGTATTATCCTAACTAGCATATCAAAACATTGATACTAGGATACTAAAATAGATAGAATACATACCTTGTTGTTGTTTCTTGACTCCATGAAGCTTGAGAGCCTAGTGCCCCAAGTGTGACACCTCAAATGGTTCACACAACATCATGAACTCTTGGAATAACCATGAGAAGAAGACATACATGTTCAAATTGGCTAGCCCTCAAAATATGTATCACTAGTGCCAATTTCTTGAACTAAAGGGGTTCTTATATAGTATGGCTATTAGGGTTACACCATGTAACTCATGACTTTACCCATTCCTTATGCTCCATGGGTTTTAACCTCCATGGAGTATCCATGGATCACCACATGGGTTAAACCCAGCATAAAGGAATCTTGGATCATAAGCCCACATATATAAGAATGAATGATTTACACAATCAATCCCCATATATTTAATTAGTCTCTTTTTGATCACTAAATTAAGTCCAAATTAATTCTTGATCAATACTAATTAAATAACATGATTTCATATTAATATATTAGAACTTATAATATATTAATATGTCACAAAATGTCTTTTCCTCATAAACGGTCTATCCAAATGTTCCGATGCCATGCAACCCAAATGGACCATGCCGAGTCGGGTCAAGTATATACCAATTATAGTTATGGACTTAGACACTAATCCAACAGTCTCCCACTTGGATAAGTCTAAAACTATTATTGCGTATGACTTCAGGAACCAACTGGCAATCGTAGCTCTCAAAAGCCGCTGTCGAACTCTGACCTTGTAGATGAACTCTGATCTTTGTCAATGACTTGTCCATTAGATAAGGGATCATATATTCCTCCATTCTAGATATCATATGGACTGAGACATGGATTATAATCATTCTCTCTGTCCATTTGTTGTTTCCCGATTTCCGATTTATGACGATTGACTAATTGAACAAATCAAATCAGTCCAGGCCCGGCCGAGCACTTACATTTGTCATCACCAAATCATCGAGGGGCCCACAGATATCGCTTTTATCCCGAAGGTAAAAGGAATGGATAAACTTCGACTCATATGGCTTGTTCTACTACTTGTTGAATCATACACAAAGGCACGTTTTATAACACCGAGTTACCGAATGCGTTTTCGTGCAATCAATGTACAACCAACTCATAGTAACAACTCATATCTCTAGGTTTGAAGAATATAAGATATTATCGTCTCATGATCACTCGTGATAAAATCCATGAAGTGATTCCAATGAGCGCGGGTTGAATCCAATACTCAGAACTTATGAGCACTCATGAGTGTTGTAGCCCCTTGTCCAACATCTTAGACCTCTACAAACCAACCCATGACAGTCTTGATTCATATCTACTTCCAACATATGACCGACTGTGGATAGTTTGAATAACTTAGTCAATCAGGAATAACGACCTAGTTATTCTGGAAGTCAAAACATGCAAAATGAAACACAATAATAATAGAATCTAATATGGTATCAAAACCTATGAATATAAATAAAACACCTTTTATTTATCACCATATGATTACACATTATTCATTGTATACTGTTTCATTTATCAACTTTATTCTTGAATTTAAAACAATAGTTGTCCCATGCTCCAAGCATGTACACTATGTTTTCTAAACACTAGTCATGCCATACACCAAGTATGCATACTAAGTTTGTCTATGATCTTCACTTTGTGAATTAGATCAATTGAACATAACTCCAATGATCCTCTTTCACAGTCCCAATCCTTACTGCAAATGCAAGAATTCCAAATTCATGCTACTTACTGAAATCTGTTAGATTCTAAACTTATATGCATTGATCCTCCTATAACGATTATGCACAGAGTCAGAAAGACTTGACAACAACCATTACAGAGCATTCCAAAGGAGATAAGCTCCTTGGAAATATCCTTCTTGCATTAAGTTTCCTAATCTTACACAGATTGAATAATTTCCAACTTTGAAACATTTCCATATTCCATTTTGACTATCACTTCTGAACAAGAGTTGCCTCCTTACAGATTATGTCAATATGGTCCTTCCAGAATTAACACTATACTTCCAACTGTCCTTGAGCAACCAATCTTTGGTAAACCTTAGATTGTCCTCAACAATTGCTTAATCCTTTTAGTCATATCCAGTTCTAGACCTTTTCCCTTCTTAATGCCCCAGACATTTGGAAAATTTTAGAAAGGATGAATATAGCACATGAAATCGATCCTATATCCGAAGCATACGGGACACGAGTCATGATGTCTCACATAAAGACTAAACCAGTCTTTTGCTATAACATTTCCATTTCTATTTGCCAAGTTCTCATAATTCAGATTATGAAAAGGGATGTCGTAATCATAATCGAATTTTAGAACGCAAATAATGGACCCATATATAGAATTTCCTTATGTTGAGCCATTCCAACATGAAATTCATATATATATCCTTGACTAAATACGATTAAAATCTCAATCTAAGCTTTTAGAATTGAAATGAAGTATAATTTTCTCTCCCTTAATTATAGCAAAACAACTTTTTCAACCCCTGCAGCCTCACGAATTGAAACTTTTGCTTTCTATAATTAACATTGCTAACTTGCAACCTTTATCATAATTATCATGCTCCCACTAACATGATGATTATTAGCATAACACTTATGCTCCCACTAGCTTTGACATGTAATCAGAAATCAGCTGGACTTCTAGAAATCAATACTTTATTGACTTTCTTACCAAAGTTCAGATTTCTGATACTAGATTGCTTTGATAAAACTTTATCAATATCATATACCTTATCTTAGATAGCTCACAGGTGTGTCTAAACAATTTTAAGAACTATGAAAAGGGATGTCGTAATCATAGTCTCGATTGTTTAGACCTTTACCACTTCTCACAAGTCCATGTTAGTGTGCTGGTTAACCACACACGCTCCACTAACGACTTTAAGAATGCAAATATCACAATTGCTATCTAGCTAAAATCTACTTAGTGAAAGTGTTTCCTCACCATCATTTTCATGAATCGGAGAGAAACCGTATGACACTTAGATTTTATGGTGTATGAGTTCCTATCCATATGAATTTTGTCAAAACCATAATCACAAGACAAGGTTACTGACAAATCCACACTTATATGGATTAAACTTGTGCAATCTTAAATTCTTGCCATTTGGCAGCTCAAAGGCCTGCCATTGCTTCCAAGTAGCTGTGCAACCAATTGAGAACTCTCAGAACTCCTATGCAAAGCCAACTATAATTGGAATGGACACAGAAATAGTCAACACGATAGGTTATAAACCTCAATTCGTGTGCTAGTGAAGAACTTCAGGTTTTATTCTTGATTAGTTCTTGAGACTTTCAAGACCTTTAAGACTCCCACTGTCCTCTTGACATATAAGACTTTCTTGTCAGATATTCAAGAGATAGTGTGGATTCTAATCAAGACAAACACTTCACACAATTGGCCTTAGTTGGTCTTTGTTTTATCCAAAACATCACAACTTACCAATTTCAAATGTACAAGAGTAGAAAACTTTTACTCTTACATTTGACAAGTGTTTTAAACCTTCTTTTAAGACATGTCACTCAAGTTACAATCTTAGAGTATAACTCTAAGAATTGTTTTTGGAACGAAGTATAAATCATCTTCTTGATTTAACCACTTCAACAATTCATAGCTCCTCTTCTTAGCTACCAGAATGCACTTAGAGGATGAATTGTGATAAGGTCTCTTAATCATTAAGATGATTATCTAACATGATACTAAAGTACTCTCCCATCTTTTCAGATTTGAGAAACGTTTATCTTTCTGCCTAAGTTGATTCTTCTTATTCGCTCTGCCATACATTGAAACCTTTTCCAATGTCTCAGAATTACACTTAAGCTTGTAAGTATAACCATATTTACTGAATTTTAGTAAATAATGACGAATAGTCTTAACGATTATTTGTGGTGGGCTTGATCAGTGCACAAGAATGTGTACTCGATCCTTTACTTGACACACACATCCATGTGAACAAGTACTTAGTCTTAATTTTTCCAATGCTTGAAAGTTCTTATTCATCATGCTATACAACTTGCATGATTCCAAGTTTCTATCCAACTGAAACTTAGGTGATGAGAATCTTTCCTTATTTGGTAAATTTAGACACTACCACAAATGAAAGAATCAAATTCATATTTCCACTCTTGCTCTTAATGGAATCTTATAAGCAACAATTTTTTCCTCAAATGCCATTGTAAGGATATTTTAAAATAAATAAATAAAATCATCATTTTTCCTTTTATTTTAAAAAACTTTGCGGAAAAACTATCCTTACAATGCAAAAGCACATGAAAACTTTGTTGTTATCTAATCTTATGCAATATATCATAACTCCTAAGATGTATCTTAAGAATCCGATCTTCAAACTATGCGATAGAAATCCATCTACGCGATCAGATTCAGCATAATCTTTCTTTAAGTTTCTTCACTTTTTTCTTTGATTCTTAAAACATCAACATGTGACCCAGTCACATCATGTATCAAGAATCTCAGAATAGAAACTTAGTAGAGTTAGATAGTGGACTTTACCTGAAGTAGAGTCAAACTTATTGACTTTAACATCCTTAGGTAAATTTGGCAGCTTCGCAACTAATGCCTCTTTCTTTGGCAATGGACCCTTGATAATGGGACTATCTCAGACTTAGCCTCTCTCTTTACCATTTGGTCAACCAAGTTGACTATGGCCGATCCCTTTCCATTGGGAAGAGAGAGCTTTACTGGATATCCAATGTCATCATTCTCAATGTCCATAAAGTTTTAGGAAGTTGATCTTAGCAAATAGATAAGATCATTAAGGGTCTTGTCATAGTCTGTTTCATAGGAGTCCCAAAGGAACTCACTATGTGACTTAGAAAGTGATTGATCATCAGCTTCCTCTAGACTTTGACACCCAACTCTCCCGGCTTGTCAATATGTGACTACATCTCCAAGATGTGATCACACATAGACCTTTGCTTGCCAATAGGGCTTGAGTGACCTTAAACTTTTTAGGAACTTGTGGGTTAGGGAGAATAATTGGAGGAGGTGAAAGAAGTATGATTTCCATGGGACATCATCTTCATTTAGGAAAGCTTGTTTCAAGAGATTTGGGAAGATCATCTTTTGGGAGATATTCAAGATAGTTGATTTAAAGTCCTTAATATAACACCTAATATGAAATATTAAGGCTAGGACCCAACAACCTATTTATAATTGGAAGAGGGATGTCGTAATCCAAATTATAAAATAGTTGAAGGTAGGTAAATGATGATTTACCAATTTCCACCATGAAAAACGAAATATAATTAAGTTTTAATTGGATTTGAAACTCCTAGATCTTTTGAGATACATTGAACTTTCAATGGCATGTTTGAATCTCGATTGTGCCCTCTCAAGTTTGTGACTGGGATGCCGAGGATCACAAACAAGGTGTGAAGAACCATACAAATTGACTTGGTACCCTCAACAATATTACCTAATCGATGTGCCGGTTAACCACACACGCTCCACCGATCTATAATAAAGTTAAGTTACCCTTTGCCACTCTTACTAGTCCATGTTAGTGTGCCGGTTAACCACACACGCTCCACTAACGACTTGGTAAGGTACAAAGTGTAATTTTATGAGCTAGCACCAAATTCACATTTTCCTAAGTAACTAAGAATTGGGAATTTATAAATGTTTAGTTACTTAGTATTTATCATTAATACTTTTAATGAAGGGAGAATTATAGTCCTTTCCTACCCGTTCGGCTAACGACCCTCCACCAGTCAAGGAAGCGGTGGGTGAGAGTGGACACCCATTAAACTGCCATTTTATAGGCAGTAACCTTATACCCCCCTTATAGATCGGCTTCGTGAATGAGGCCTACTAACGGTAAGATTGACTTTATCTTATACATATCTATATAATTAAAATTATAATAATAGTATAAGAGTTTGAATTTTAACTTTTAAAATTCTAAGGGCTAACTTGGAATTAAAGTATTCATAAGTGAAACTTTTCAAATTCCAAAACTTGAGGGCAAGTTTTGAAACTATTCAAAACTAATTAATTTCATAACTTATGTGTTTAAAGTAGTTTTAATTAAAAAAAAACTCTTCAAGTTCCATAACTTGAGGACAAGTTATGGAAGACTTTAAACTAATAAAAGAATGTAACTTTTCTTTATTTTGTAATTTATGGAATTAATTAAGGTTACACATTTTATTACTTAATGAAGTGACTCTTGAACCTCCATAACTTGAGGACAAGACTCTTCATTTTTGTAACCATTACCAACTTTTATGAGTTTTATGAAACTTAAATGTGACTTTTCATATAACTTGAGGACAAGTTACAAAAACACATTTTAGAATCAACTCTTAGATTAAAATGGATTGAAAACACATAATCAATTAACTTTTCTATTAATATAAGCAACTCATAAGAACAAGATAATTCAAATCAAACTTTTTCATGTAATTAGCCTAATCACTAAACTAATACAAAACATGAATCTATTGACAATTATCTTTGAAATTGGATTAGTATGAACATTACCACATCAAAAACAAGTTTATAAGTTCAAAAACAGCTTATGGTAATGTTCCTAGTCCATTTCTAGCCAAAAACCTCGAAAATATGATGTCTGGGGCTCCTACTCGTCGAGTGTATCAACCTACTCGCCGAGTAGGATGATTTTCTTCATGTACTCGGCGAGTTCATCAGTGGACTCGGCGAGTACAGTGCCCAGAATGCCCGAAATTCGACTTTTTCAGCATTTTTCAGCAATTTGCATCAAGTATAATTGAAAACAAGCCTAGGCTCTGATACCACTGTTGGGTTTTGAGCATTCTAACACTCCCAAGTGTACATGCAACCCTAAATACCTTGGATCTATGTTTTCTCTATTATACATGCAAATATGATTATCCAAGGTATTATCCTAACTAGCATATCAAAACATTGATACTAGGATACTAAAATAGATAGAATACATACCTTGTTGTTGTTTCTTGACTCCATGAAGCTTGAGAGCCTAGTGCCCCAAGTGTGACACCTCAAATGGTTCACACAACATCATGAACTCTTGGAATAACCATGAGAAGAAGACATACATGTTCAAATTGGCTAGCCCTCAAAATATGTATCACTAGTGCCAATTTCTTGAACTAAAGGGGTTCTTATATAGTGTGGCTATTAGGGTTACACCATGTAACTCATGACTTTACCCATTCCTTATGCTCCATGGGTTTTAACCTCCATGGAGTATCCATGGATCACCACATGGGTTAAACCCAACATAAAGGAATCTTGGATCATAAGCCCACATATATAAGAATGAATGATTTACACAATCAATCCCCATATATTTAAGTAGTCTCTTTTTGATCACTAAATTAAGTCCAAATTAATTCTTGATCAATACTAATTAAATAGCATGATTTCATATTAATATATTAGAACTTATAATATATTAATATGTCACAAAATGTCTTTTCCTCATAAACGATCTATCCAAATGTTCCGATGCCATGCAACCCAAATGGACCATGCCGAGTCGGGTCAAGTATATACCAATTATAGTTATGGACTTAGACACTAATCCAACAGTCTCCCACTTGGATAAGTCTTTAACTTGTTTTAAAATGTTCATATTCACAGACTGGTCCGAATTCGTTTATGAAATGATAGGCAGTGTTGTAAAAATCACCATAAATCGTAGAAAAATCGTATGGAGATGTGCAAGTAGTCATTTTAAAGGTATGAACCTAAACTATTTTCATATTAAACAGTTTTGAAAGATATTAAGTTTAAGGTAGTCAAAACAGTCCGTGAATAAGACTCAACGTTTCTGATGAAAGCTATTGTTTGAGTTTAGTTAAGTTTTTGGTGTTTTAACTTGTATCCCCCCCCACCTAAAACTTGAAGAAAACATGAAAATGTAGGGGTATGAACTCACCTTGAGTGATTTCAGTAGATGGATGTTGAAGAAAAGAAGTGTTCAACTCAAGAACACTTAGAAGATTGCTTGAAGATTCAAAGTTCTAACAACAAATAAGACGATATTTGTGTAAGCAATCTATGATTTGGATGAAATAGTAGAATATCTAAGTGTAGGAGGAAGATACTTACCAAATGTAGAAGAAAAGCTTGGAGAATAGCCTTGAATCTCGAAATCTAGAGAGAGGAAGTGAGAGAGAATGAAGTTTGTCACTTGGAGGAAAATGAGAGTAATGTGAGGAGAGAGGAGAGTTTTCCAGCCTTGGTTCAAGGATGTGGCTGGAAAATGATGGAAAGAGTACAATGAAAGGACAATGATTGACTAGGTATGGGTGAATAGTGACTGGGGGTTGTACTATGAAGGTATGGGGAGGTTGCTTGTGTCCTTGTCCAAAGGATAAGTCAACACTCCACCTAAATATCTCACCAAATAGATTTTATTCTTAGGCAATGATTTTCCTCAAAATATGATTAAAATATGAATATTTAGGGTTTTATATGTCAAAATACGAGTTTGGGTGAAAATATCACGTTAAAATAATTAAAAACGGGCTTAAAATGGAGTCGTGGTCGAAAACCGTGCAAAAAGGCGAAAATCCGAAATTGGGGCCGAAGGTCGCGAAGGCTCGGTCTTAGCAGCACTGGAACCGAAGGTAGAAGAGGAACCGAGAGTAGGGTTCGGCTGCGCAGGGTCGCCTCTCGGACCGAATGTGCAGTCCTCTCGGACCGAAAGTGGGAAGGGAAGAGCCGAAGGTCAGGTCTCGGTTTGGATTGTTCAGGGAACCGAAATAGACCGAACCCACGGTCCATTTCGGCTGAGGGGGTTTCGGTTCTGATGAAAGGTTTCGGCTCAGGAGGTTCGGTTCTCAGGAGGTTCCGATTCCTTAAGGGAGGTTCGGCTCCTTGAGAGGGTTCGACTCCTTAAGAGGTTTCGGCTCTTTAAGGCTATTTTTCGCGTAGACTTCCGTTTTCGAGCGGTTTTCAACTAAATCGAGGGTCGGGATGCCCCAAGTGATTATAAGAAGTTGAGAGAGATTTCGAGAGAGATTTGGGAGAGATTTGACATACTTGGAGAGATTTGACATACTTGGAGAGATTTGGGAGAGATTTGACATACTTGGAGAGATTTCTCATACAGAGAGAGATTTGGGAGAGATTTCACATACTTGGAGAGATTTCTCATTCAGAGAGAGATTTGGGAGAGATTTCACATTCTTGGAGAGATTTCTTATACAGAGAGAGATTTGGGAGAGATTTCACATTCTTGGAGAGATTTCTCACACAGAGAGAGATTTGGGAGAGATTTTACATTGCTGGAGAGATTTCTCATACAGAGAGAGATTTGGGAGAGATTTCACATTCCTGGAGAGATTTCTCATATAGAGAGAGATTTGGGAGAGATTTCACATTCTTGGAGAGATTTCTCATATAGAGAGAGATTTGGGAGAGATTTCACATTCTTGGAGAGATTTCTCATACAGAGAGAGATTTGGGAGAGATTTCACATTTTTGGAGAGATTTCTCATACAGAGAGAGATTTGGGAGAGTTAGAGTGAAAGAGTTTGGGAGAGACTTCTTTTGTGACCTTTTTGAGTGTTTGGCTTCGCAACGCAAGGTTCTTACACTCTGTTAAGCCTTGTTATGAATGTCATACGTTCTCGAGGGGTATGGAATAATGTTTTATCGAGTAGATTCATCACTTACCCTGATTAGGGTTTAGAATTTCCGAACACGTGAAGACTCTAAGTGATACTTTGTATTAGGATTGCGAGTTGTACAATAAGAAACGTAATGGAAACCCTAATATACAAGGGTTAGATGAGTTGACAGGTTTGACTTGTTGACTTTAGCTGACTTTGACTTGGCCAAAAATTGACGGTTGTCACAGATAAAGTTTTATCAAAGCATCTCGTATCAGAAATCTGAACTTTGGTAAGAAAGTCAATAAGTATTGATTTCTAGAAGTCCAGCTGATTTCTGGATACATGTCAAAGCTAGTGGGAGCATCAGTGTTATGCTAGTAATTATCATGTTAGTGGGAGCATGATTATTATGTTAGGTGTTGCAAGTTAGCAATGTTAATTATAGAAAACAAAAGTGTCAATTTCCAAAGTTGCAGGGTTTGGAAAGTTGTTTTGCTATAATTAAGGGAAAGGAAATTATACTTCATTTCAATTCTAAAAGCTTAGATTGTGAGTCTTTAATCAAATTTAGTCATGATTAAATTATTTGCGTTCTAAAATTCGAAAATGATTACGGCATCCCTTTTCATAATTCGAATTATGAGAACATGGCAAATAGAAATAGAAATATTATAACAAAAGACAGGTCTAGTATCATGTCTTTTCATCATGAATCGTGTCCCATATGCTTTGGATATAGGATCGATTACATGTGCTATAATATTCATCCGTTCTAAAATTTCCAAATGTCTAGGGCATTAAGAGGGAAAAGGACTAGAACTGGATATGACTAAAATGATTAAGCAATTGCCGAGGACAATCTGAGGTTTACCAAAGATTGGTTGCTCATGGACGGTTGGAAGTATAGTGTTAATTTTTGGAAAGACCATATTGACATATTCTGAAAAGAGGCAACTCTTATTTAGAAGTGATAGTCAAAATGGGAATATGGAAATGTTTCCATAGGTGGAAGTTATTCTTTAAATCTGTGTAAGATTAGAAAACTTAATGCAATAAGGATGTTTAAAGGAATGTACTTTGAATATGAGACTTCGTTTCCATGGAATTGCTCTCCATTGGAATACTTTGTAATGTCTGCTGTCGAGTATTTGTGACTTTTGTGCATATTCATTGCAAGGGGATCAATGCATATAAGTTTAGAATCTAACAGATTTTAGTAAATGGCAAAGAATCTTGTATTCTTACATTTGCGATAAGGATTTGGAATTGTGAAATGAGTATCATTTGAAATGTTGTCAATTGTTCTCTTCCACAAACACAGGACCATAGGTAAACATAGTGTGCATGCTTGGAGCATGGGACAACTATTGTTTTGATTCAAGTATCAAGTTGATTATTCAAAACATTTGTTGGATAAGGTGTCTAAGTCCATAACAATATTTGAGATATACTTGACCCGACCCGGCATGGTCCATTTGGGTTGCACTTCACCCGAACAATTTGTTTGGATAATCTTTTGAGAATAGTATGTTCATGCTTTATTAATATATTATAAGTTATAATATATTAATATTAAATCATATTATTTAATTAGTATTGGTCATAAATTAATTTAGAATTAATTTGGTGATCAAAAAGGTGACTAATTAAATATGGGCTCTTGTATTTTATGTAGTGTGGGCTAATACTCATTTGGAATGGGCTTGGCATGCATGGGAATCCATAGATAGTCCATGGAGCTTTTAACCCATGGATCCTTGGAAAGGAAGAGTCATGGGTATTAGGGTTTACATGGATGTAACCCTAATCCTCCACACTATATAAAGGGTGGTCGCCTAATTTCTAGAGCACATATATTATTCTCTCAAGGTTCCAAGGTTTGTGGTGATTTGTGATTCCACTTGAGGCATTCACATTATTGGTGCTAGGCTCTCAAACTCCAAGCAATCAATCACTATCAAAAGGTATGTCATTCTTCTAGTGTTTTATGATTCTAGTTCTTCATGCCATGCTAGTTAGGATGTAAACCTTGGAAATTATTATTTGCATGTATTTTAGAGAAAACATAGATCCAAGGTTTATTAGGGTTGCATGTACACTTAGGAGTGTTAGAATGCTCAAAACCCAACAGTGGTATCAGAGCCTAGGCTTGTTTTCTTGAATACTTGATGCAAATAGCTGAAAAATGTCGAAAAACTGCATTCTGCACAGCTGACTCGCCGAGTCCCTCGTGGAACTCGCCTAGTTCATGCATATATTCAACCAACTCGCTGAGTCAGTTCATGCACTCGACGAGTTGGCAGGCCTGAGTGCAGATTTTCTAGATTTTGTGCTGGAATTGGTCTAGAATCATTACCTTAAACTGTTTTGGACTTATAAAACCTGTTTTTGATGTGGTAATGATTATGGTAAACCAATTTCAAGGCTAATATCAAAATTCCAAGTTTTTATATGTGTTCATATGATTCTTGAAATTGTTGATGTGGATGTTCATGTTCATATGAGTTTTGGTAGATCATAGGAATTATGTGCAAATTGTTTGATAGTATAATTCTTGATCTTTATGACATTGAATGGACTCCATAACTTGTCCTCAAGTTATGGAATTCCAAAAGTTTTTCTTTTAAATGTTTTTTTAAGAAGTCATAAGTTACATTTTCTTGAAGAGTTTTCTAATAAATGCTTTTATGGACTCCATAACTTGTCCTCAAGTTATGGATATCCAAGAGTCTTTTCATTAAAAGTTTTAAAACACTTAATTAAAACTCATAAGTTATGAATATCCAAAAGTTTTTGAATTGTTCAAAACTTGCCCTCAAGTTTTGGAATTTGTAAAGTCGCACACAAACTTTAATTCCAAACCCTTAGAGTTTTAAAAGTTAAAATTCAACCCTTATACTATTTATAACATTAATGATTAATTATTATATATATGTATAAGATCAAGTCGTTTTACCGTTAGTAGGCCTCATTCACAAAGCCGGTCTATAAGAGGGGTATAAGGTTGTTGCCTATAAAATGACTACTTAATGGGTGTCCACTCTCACCCACCGCTTCCTTGATCGGTGGAGGGTCGTTAGCCGAACGGGTAAGACAATGACTTTAATTCTCATTAAAAGTATAATGATTATAAAGTAACTAAATATTTTTATAAATTCCCAATCTTAGTTACTTTAGGAAAATGTGAATATGGTGCTAACCCATGAAATTCACACTTTGTACCTTACCAAGTCGTTGGTGGAGCGTGTGTGGTTAACCGGCACACTAACTTGGACTAGTAAGGATCACGAAGGGTGACTTAATGTTTATCATAGATCGGTGGAGCGTGTGTGGTTAACCGGCACATCGATTAGGTGATAATATTAAGGGTACCAAGTGAGTTTGCATGGTTATTCACACCTTGTTTTGTGATCCTCGGCATCCCAGTCACAAAACCTGAAGGGCACAATCGAGATTGAAACATGCCATTGAAAAGTTCAATGAATCTCAAAAGAATCTAGGAATTTCAAATCCAATTAAAACCTAATAATTCATTTCATTTTTTATGGTGGAAATTGGTGAATCGTCATTCACCTACCTTCAAATATTTTATAGCTTGGATTACGGCATCCCTCTTCCAAGTTATAAAATATTGTGTTGGGTCCTAGCCTTAATATTTCATATTGGGTGTTATATTAAGAACTTAGAATCAACTAACTTGATTTTCTCCCATTGTAGATGTCTGGTTCAGACAACTATGATCTTCCCAAATCTCTTGGAACAAACTTTCTTCTTGAAGATGATGTCCCTCAACATCATGCTTCACTTCCTCCACCTCCTCCATTTATTCTCCCTGACCCACAAGCCCGAAGACTTGAAAGGTTCAAGATCACTCAAGCTCTACTAGAAATGAAACATAAAGATGGAAGACCTGTGTGCACTCATGTCTTAGGAATGAAGTCACACATTGACAGGCTAAGAATGTTAGGTCCTGTTATTACAAGGAAGTTCGCTGTTAACTGGGTTCTTCAGTCACTTCCTGATTCGTATAGTGAGTTTATTAAAGACTACCATATGACAGATCCTGACATAACCCTAATAGATCTTTCTTATTTGCTTGTTGCTGCTGAATCAGCAATGATTTGGCGCAATGGTCAAGCAAATATTGATGGAAGGTCTAATTCTCAAACTTCCATGGACATGGACAATGGTAACATTGGAAGTCCAGAAAAGCTTTCTCTTCCCAATGGAAAGGGATCGGCCTTGGTCAACCCGGTTGACCAAAAGGTAAAGGGAAAGGCTAAGTCTGTGATTGTCTCGTGTACCATTCCCAAAGAGTCTATATGTTTTTATTGTCATGAGAAGGGACATTGGAAGCGAAGCTGCCCTAAATACCTGAAATATTTGAAAGCAAGTAGAGACAAAATGTTTGACTCGGCTTCAGGTAAGTCCACTATCTAACTTTGTTAAAGTTCCTAATTGTTGATTCTTATTACATGATCTGACTAGGTTGCATCTTGATGTTTAGCAGGATCGAGCAAAAGGAAGGTTAAAAGAAGAGTGTGCTGAATCTGATCACGAAAATGGATTTCTATCGCATGGTTCGAGGATCGGATTCTTGAGCTACTACTTAGAAGTTATGATAGATTGCTAGGAAATATGTAATAACATAGTTTCCATTTAAAGTTGCATTGTAAGGAAAAGGTTTTCCGCATTTTATGAATAAATAAAATTTTGTTTTACTTTATTTTATATCTCCTTGCAATGGCATTTATGGAAAATTGATGTTTATATGTTTCTAGCAATAATGGAAATATGAGTTTGATTCTCTCATTTGTGGTTGTGTCTGAATTTACCAAATGAGGAAAGGTTCTCATCACCCAAGCTTCAATTGGACAGAAACTTGGAATCATACAAGCTGTATTGTATGATGAATGAGAATTTTCATCTTTGTAAAATTAAGACTAATTCATTGATCACATGCATATGTGAGTCAATTGAAGGACTAAGGAATTAGATACACTGGGTGCGTGCTAGTCAAGGTCCACCACAAAGATCGATAAGACTATTCGTCATGATTTACTAAAGTTTAGTAAATATGGTTGTACCTACAAGTTGAAGTACAATTCTGAAACATTGGAAAAGTTTCAATGTATGGCAGGACGAATGGGAAGAATCAAATTGGGCAGAAAGATAAAAGTTTCTCAAATCTGAAAAGATGGGAGAGTACTTTAGTATCTTGTTTTATGATCATCTTAATGATTAAGAAACCATGTCACAATTCATCCTCTAAGGACATCTTAGTGAATTTTATGGCTCAGAAGAGGATTCATGAATTGTTGGAATGGTTAAAATCAAAAGGATGAATCATACTTCGTTCCAAAACAACTCTTAGAGTCATACTCCAAGATTGTAACATTGAGTGACATAAAGTAAGGTTTAGAACACTTATCAAATGTAGTGTAAAATGTTTTCTACTCCTGTACATTTGAAATTGGTAAGTTGTGATGTCTTGGATAAGACAAAGACCAACTAAGACCAATTGTGTGAAGTGTTTATCTTGATAAGAATCCGCACTATCCCTTGAATATTTGTTTTGTAAAGGAATGGTCCTTGACTAGGGAAACTTATATGCCAAGAGGACAGTGGGAGTCTTAAAGATCCTGAAAGGATTTCAAGATTTAATCAAGAGTAAAACCTGAGTTTTATCACTAGCACACGACTTAAGGTTTGCAACCTATTAAGTTGACATGATTCTTGTTTCTGTGTCTGTTCCTATTAAGTTGACTATGCATATGAGTTCTGTTAGTTCTAAACTGTGTGCATAACAGCTTGGAAGCATTGGTGGGCCTTGTGCTACCAGGTGACAAGAAATTAAGATTGAACAAGTTCAATCCATGTAAGGCTGAATTTGTCACTAACCTTGTCTTGTGATTATGGTTTTGACAAATTCACATGGATAGAAACTCATACACTATAAAATCTAAGTGTCATAAGGTTTCTCTCCGATTCATGAAAATGATGGTGAGGAAACGCTTTCACTAAGTAGATTTTAAGTAGATAGCAATTGTGATGTTTGCATTCTCAAAGTCGTTAGTGGAGCGTGCGTGGTTAACCGGCACATTAACATGGACTTGTGAGAAATGGCAAACAGGTCTAAACATTATGATTACGGCATCCCTCTTCATAATTGTTTAGACACACATGTTAGCTATCTAAGGAAAGATGTATGAGTCTGAGAAGCTTAGATAAAGTTTTGTCGAAGCATCTCGTGTCAGAAGTCTGAACTTTGGTGATGAAAGTCAATAAAGTATTGATTTCTAGAATTCGATTTCAGAGTACATGTCAAAGCTAGTGGGAGCATAATTGTTGTGCTAAATAATTATTATGCTAGTGGGAACATAATCAATTATGATGAGTATTGTTAATTATAGAAAACAAGAGTTTCACTTGGAAAAGGTTGTTTTGCTATAATTAAGGGAGAGGAGATTATACTTCATTTCAATCCTAAAAAGTTTAGATTGAGATTTCAATCATCTTTAGTCAAGGATATATATATGGATTTTATGTTGGAATGGTTCAACATAAGGAGATTCTATATATATTGCGTTCTCAAATTCGATTATGATTACGGCATCCCTCTTCATAGTCGATTTTTTGAAAACATGGCAAATAAAAAATATTGTAGCAAAAGATTGATCTAGTATCAGGTCTTTATGTGAGACATCATGAATCGTGTCCCATATGCTTCGGGTATAGGATCGGTCACATGTGCTATAATATTTATCCGTTCTAAATTTTTCAAAATGCTTAGAGCATTAAGAGGGAAAAAGGAATAGAATCGGATATGACTAAAATGATTAAGCAATTGTCGAGGACAATCTAAGGTTCACTAAAGATTGGTTGCTAAGGGACAGTTGGAAGTATAGTGTTAAATTTTGGAAGGACCATATGGATATATTCTGAAAAGAGGTAGCTCTTGTTCAGATATGATAATCAAAATGGAAATATGGAAATTTTCCATATTGGGAGTTGGATATTAAGAATCTATGAGAAAGTTAGAAACTTTTATGCAAAAAGGATGTTCAAAGCAATGTACTTTGAATATGAGACTTCGTTTCCATGGAATTGATCTCCTTTGGAATCCTCTGTAATGACTGATGACAAGGTTTTGGTGACCTTGTGCATAATCATTACGAAAGGATCAGTGCATATAAGTTTAAAATCTAACAGATTTTTGGTTAATGGTAGGAATTGGGAATTCTTACATTTTCAATAAGGATTTGGGATTATGAAATGAGCATCATTGGAATCATGTTCAATTGATCTATTTCACAAAGTAAAGATCATAGACAAACATAGTGTGCATACTTGGAGTATGGCATAACTATTGTTTAGAAAAACAAAGTGTACATGCTAGGAGCATGGGACAACTGTTGTTTTTATTCAAGTATTAAGTTGATTATTTGAAACATTATACAATAAATAATGTGTAATCAATATGGTGATAAATAAAAGGTGGTTTTATTTATATTCAAAAGGGTTCTGAGACCATATTGGATTCGATTATTATTGTGTTTCACTTTGCATGTTTTGACTTCCATAATAACTAGGATATTCTTTCCGAATGATTAAGTTATTCAAACCATCCACAGTCGGTCATATGTTGGAAGTAGATATGAATCAAGACTGTCATGAGTTGGTTGTAGAGGTCTAAGATGTTGGACATGGCTACAACACTTATGATTGCTCATAAGTTATGAGTATTGGATTCAACCCACGCTCACTTGCATCACTTCATGGAATTTATCTCGAGTGATCGTGAGACGGTAATATCATATAAGTCTTCAAACCTAGAGATATGAGTTGTTGCCTATGAGTTGGTTGTGCATTGATTGCACGTAAACGCATCAGTAACTTGATGTTATAAAACGTGCCTTTGTGTGCAATTCAATAAGTAGTAGAACAAGCATATCAGTCGAAGTTTATCTGTTCCTTCTAGAAATAGAAGCGATATCTGAGCCCCTCGATGATTTTGTTTTGACCTATGTACCGGGCCCGGTCAGAACTAAATTGATGTGTTCGATTAAGTTCTTTGTCAAGCAAATCGGAAATTGGGAAACAAACTGCTGGACAATAAGTAAGACATTGTTCCATGTATTTGTCCGGCTGATATCATGAGAGCAGAGGATTATATGATCACTTATCTAAAATGGCGCTTCATAGTTCAACAGGGTTTGAGAGCTACGAATGCCGGTTGGTTCTTGAAGTCATATCTGCAAATATGTTATTAGACTCATCCAAGTGGGAGACTATTGGATAAGGTGTCTAAGTCCATAACAATATTTGAGATGTACTTGACCCGACCCGGCATGGTCCATTTGGGTTGCACTTCACCCGAACAATTTGTTTGGATAATCTTTTGAGAATAGTATGTTCATGCTTTATTAATATATTATAAGTTATAATATATTAATATTAAATCATATTATTTAATTAGTATTGGTCATAAATTAATTTAGAATTAATTTGGTGATCAAAAAGGTGACTAATTAAATATGGGCTCTTGTATTTTATGTAGTGTGGGCTAATACTCATTTGGAATGGGCTTGGCATGCATGGGAATCCATGGATAGTCTATTTAGCTTTTAACCCATCGATCCTTGGAAAGGAAGAGTCATGGGTATTAGGGTTTACATGGATGTAACCCTAATCCTCCACACTATATAAAGGAGCTTATGATGCTTGAAATGACACTAGTTGTGTGTGAACAAGAGTGGTGGCCTAATTTCTAGAGCACATATATTATTCTCTCAAGGTTCCAAGGTTTGTGGTGATTTGTGATTCCACTTGAGGCATTCACATTATTGGTGCTAGGCTCTCAAACTCCAAGCAATCAATCACTATCAAAAGGTATGTCATTCCTCTAGTGTTTTATGATTCTAGTTCTTCATGCCATGCTAGTTAGGATGTAAACCTTGGAAATTATTATTTGCATGTATTTTAGAGAAAACATAGATCCAAGGTTTATTAGGGTTGCATGTACACTTAGGAGTGTTAGAATGCTCAAAACCCAACAACATTATACAATGGATAAGGAGTAATCAATTTGGTGATTAAATAAAAGGTGTTTTATTTACTCTCACAAGTATTGGGGCCATATAGGATTAGTATTATTCTTGTGTTTCACTTTGCATGTTTTTACTTCCCGAATAACTAGGTTATTCAAACCGTCCACAGTCGATCATACTTTGGAAGTAGGTATTGAGGCAAGACTGTCATGAATGGGTATATAGTTTGTCTAGATGGCTTAGACATAGCTGCAGTATTCATGAGTGCTCCTGGAATAAGATTCGAGTATTTGATTAAACATACGCTCATTTGAATCACTTCATGGATTTTATTACGAGTGATCATGAGATGATAATATCTTATATTCTTCAAATGGAGACGTGTGAGTTGTAGTTGCGAGTCGGTTGCACATTGACATATGTAAACGCACCACTAACTTGGATGTTATAAAACATATCATTGTGTCTAATTTGATGAGTGAGTACAAGCAAGCATTTGGGTCAAAGTTTATCTGTTCCTTTTACCCCATGTAGATAAAAGCGATATCTGTAGGCTCCTCGATGATTTAGTGATGACAATCATAAGTTTTCGGCCGGGCCTGGACTGATTTGATTTGTTCAATTAGTCAGTCGTCATAAATCGGAAATCGGGAAACAACATATGGATAGAGAGAATGATTATAATCCATGTCTCAGTCCATATGATATCTACAATGGAGGAATATATGATCAGTTATCTAATGGACACATCATTGACTAGGTCAGAGTTCGACAACGGCTTTTAAGAGCTACGATTGCTAGTCGGGTTTTGGTGTCATACTTGCAATAACAGTTTTAGACTTATCCAAGTGGGAGACTGTTGTATTAGATGTCTAAGCCCATAACTATTATCGGTATGTACTCGACCCGAGAGTAGCATGGTCCATTTGGGTTGCATATCATCAGGACAATTTGTTAGGATGGACTCTTGAGAGAAGGTTATATATGATTTATTAATATATTATAAGTTATAATATATTAATATGAAATCATATGTTTTAATTAGTATTGATCAAGAATTAATTTGAAATTAATTTAGTGATCAAAGGAGACTTATTAAATCTATGGGGACTAATTATGGTAATTAGTTAAATTTATATGTGTTGGGCTTATGATCCATGTTGGACCAAGTTTATGTATGGATACATAAAGAGTTGGATCACATGAACCATGGATCATAACACCCATGAGTATGGATTTGGGTTATACCCATGACCCTTGGAATCCTACATATAAGTATGTCCATTCATAGCCAAAAACGCCTAGGCTTGTACTTGGAGTTCATAGAGGTGTTTTTTGTGCATGTAGATTCTCTCTCCAGAGCCACCTTTGTCCATGATGTGTTGTGACTTCATTTGAGGCTTCCACACTATTGGGGCTAAGCTCTTAAGGCCAAATACATCAAGACTTCAAGCTACATAAAATGTATGTTACCCTAACTAGTTTCTTGTATGGTATATGTCAATTGCATGCTAGTTATAGGCTTAATACCTTGGAAACATCATTGCATTTATAATTAGTGAAAAGATAGATCCAAGGTATTTAGGGTTGTATGTGCACCATAGGATGTTGTAGTATACAAAACCCAATATTTCCAACCAACTCGTCGAGTCCATGCGTGTCCAGATGTTGGGGAAAACCCTAACTGACTCGTCGAGTCCTCTTACTGACTCGCCGACTTCATGCAGAATCAGTTACGGACAACCTTCATCCGACTCGCCGAGTTGGCTATGTGACTCGTCGAGTTCATGTAGTCCATTCCTTATACATATGTTTTTAAGCCACCCCAAAGCTCCATATTGCAGATCCAACCTCCTAGGGCATGGTTTCCAAGTAAAGTTGCAAACTTTACGTACATGCATGGTCCTAGATGCCAAAACATGGCTAAGGGAAAGGTTAACACAAATGGAAGGGCCCAATCTTGCCAAATCTCATAACTTTATGGCTATAGGGACCAAGGGGAGTCCATATCTGAAGTTACAATTTCAAATCTTGCCCAATACCCGAAATGACTCCCAAATATCCTAAAGATGGCACTAAACTTAAGCATGAAGAGATCTAATTAAAGATAAGCCAAGGTAACGATTTGTTACCTCCAAAATGATGCCAAGATGAAGTAGAGTCAGATCCACAAGCTTCCCTTTGCTCACCTCACAAGTATCTCGAAGTGATAAAGTCAAACTCCACCAAATGCAGCTCCAAGTCCAACACCTACATCCACCAGTGATCCACCTCCGTAAATTCCCAAATTACCAAATTACGCGTAGAAGTCAAACTGGTTAACCCTTGGTCAAAGTCAAGGTCAACGGTCAAAGTCAACAGTCCATGTTGATCCGACTCATCGAGTGCAGCTAGAAACTCGTGGAGTTCCTTAAGAACTCAGGAAGTCATAAAACCCTAACTGACTCGTCGAGTTTCCAAGCAACTCGTCGATTCCATGCGTGTCCAGATGTCGGGGAAAACCCTAACTGACTCATCGAGTCCTCCTACTGACTCGCCGAGTTCAAGCAAAATCAGATACGGGAAACCTTCATCTGACTCGCCGAGTGGGCTATGCGACTCGTCGAGTTCTTGCAGTCCATTCCTTATACAGATGTTTGTAACCCACCCCAAAGCTCCATATTGCAGATCCAACCTCCTAGGGCAGTGTTTCCACATACAGTTGAAAACTTTACGTACATGCATGGTCCTAGATGCCAAAACATGGCTAAGGGAAAGGTTAACTCAAATGGAAGGGCCCAATCTTGCCAAATCTCATAACTTTATGGCTATAGGGACCAAGGGAAATCCATATCTGAAGTTACAACTTCAAATCTTGCCCAATACCCGAAATGACTCCCAAATATCCTAAAGATGGCACTAAACTTAAGCATAAAGAGATCTAATTAAAGATAAGCCAAGGTAACGATTTGTTACCTCCAAAATGATGCCAAGATGAAGTAGAGTCAGATCCACAAGCTTCCCTTTGTTCCAAGTTCCTTGAATTCCAAGTCTTCTTCACAAAATCCACCAAACCACACTTTAAGCCTCACAAAATACTCAAGAACAAAGCTTGGACTGATTAGGGTTTCCCTAGCCGTCAAAAGGGTAGTCGGGGCTGGAGGAAAGGACTTAAGGTCCTTTAAATAGGGTGCAAACCCTAAAATTTAGGGTTTCATTTTCCAGCTCCTACTCGTCAAGTCAGGGTCCACCGACTCGTCGAGTAGACCTTATAAGATACGCGGCCTAATCCACTGCTACACGGCGAGTTGGGGGCAACCAACTCGTCGAGTAGGTCTAAGAATATGACTTTTAGCTTTTATATTTTATACCTGGGATTCGGGACGTTACATGTTGATTACCTTGGCGTCTGAAGGAGGGGATCCTGGTTTTTCCAGGATTTTCGTAGGATCTTGCTCTTTTTCTTCGGATCTTTCTTTTTTTCTTCCTAAATTTATTTATGATATCCTTTGCTCAAGAGATAACTAATTTCCTTCTTGAGGGATATGCAGTCCTCAGTGTTGTGGCCAAAATATGCATGATATGCACACCACTTAGATTTTTCCTAATAGGGACTTGATTTCTCTCCTTTTCCTTGGCCACCTTGCTTTGTCGCTAAGATCATGTATGGCAAAGATCAGACTTGAAACATCTATACAAAAACAATAATTAGTGATCTTGGGGAATTCTTCTTCCTCCTCTTCATCGTGAAGGGAATTAACCTTATGATGATCAGGTTTGTAGTATGGTTTTTATTTATTGGATCTTTGGGGCGATGAATCGGCATTCCTATTTGGGTTTTCATAAGAATTTGGAGTGTTGGTTCTCTTCTGAATTTCTTTGTCTTCTTTTATTTCGGTGAACCTCACTACTCTACTTCTGACTCCATCCATTCTTTTCCATGGGGTCATCACAAGATCTTCATAGAATGGAGAATCCTTCTTGAGACCCATTTTGAAAGCTTATGCGGCAGTGGCCATGTCAATGTTTGGAATGTTCAATGCTTCCCTTCAAAATATACTTAAAAATGGATTCCTTAGGATCCTGGACTACTCGATAAAGATCACTAGTGATCCTTTCGAATATCCTGTTGTAGGAAAATTGTTATTGAAAAGATTAACTAAATGAGAAAAAGAGGTAATGAAATAAGGATGAACATTGAGAACCCATTGCAAGGTTGATCTTGTGAGAGTCGAACCAAAACCCTTGCATAAACAGGCTTCTTTTACGTGTGATGGAATCGGGATGATTTCCACTCTTTCTCTATATTGTGTTATGTGCTCTTCTGGATCTGTGGTGTAACATCTCAATTTCTAGGTATTTACTTTTTGGCCCTTATTTGGAGATTGTTTGCAAAATGGTCCCATGTGGCACTTAAGCGAGATTTGTGGCGTTGATGGCGTACGCAGGGCGTACGTTTAGTATGTTGGGTGTACGTGATGGTACGTTGTGCGTACGTGGTCAGTAGCCCGTAACATGTTCTAGACGCTTAGTACGTCGTGCGTACAAGCTGATTATGCTAGGCGTACTCAGCTGAGTTGACTCGGTTGACTCCTTTGATTTTTGACTTTGACAAGGATTTTGACCAAGTTTGACCTAGGGGTATTTTGGGTATTTTAAGCAATGGTTTATGTCAGGGTCACTGTTTATTGTTCAGGTGACTTGTAAAGTTGGTATACGCAGCGGTGTTGTATCCAGATATCTTTTCGGACTGAGAGGTGAGTTTTCCCTCACTATACTTGTGGGTCGAAGGCACCAATGTTGGCCCACTAGATTATGTATCCTGGTATATAGGATGTTACTATGTGATAGTAATCTGTAGATCTACCTGTTAGTCTATTGACTTGTTATATGATTATCTGTTTGCTGAATATGCATTATCTGTTATATATCGACATATTGTGGTTGGGTTGAGGCTGTACTGCTTTGTGCGGTCAGTCAACAAACCCGGGGTAATCCAACCAGGAGGTTGTGGGCCACGGCAATACAATCGGGAGGTTATGGGCCAGGGTAGTCCAACCGGGAAGTGGTGTACCCAGTACGCACTACGTAGGGCAATCCAACCGGGAGGTTGTAGGCCAGGGTAAACCAACCAGGAGGTTATGAACCCAACATGCAATATGATTATATGTTTGGTTGTGTGTGGTACTTTTGGAAACTCACTAATCTTTGGCTTACCGTTTTCAGTTTATTGTTTCAGGTACTTCAGATGATCGGGGGAAAGCAAAGGTGTGATCGTGCACATCTTTCCAGCTTTTATGATTTTGGATTTCTGGGATACTCTGATTTGTGATTATCACTTTTGAGAACAATGTTTTGTAAACAATTATGGTTTTGGTTTGATTTGAAAATGAAAATTTTTACCTATATTTTTGGGATGTTACAAGTTGGAGTCAGAGCCCTAGTTTGAGAGATTTGGATGAACATTCGTGTGTATCCAGACTCAAAGTAAGGATCTGTAAAATCTTTCAAAATGATTTTCAAAAGTAACCAAGGAATGATGAGATGCGTACGATCATCCGGAGCAAGCAAGTTTACCCCAAGCTACCCACACTATTATTTGTTACTGACGAGTATGATAGAATTGCATTCTACTGGTAGGTTAGGGATCTTCAGGAATTACATGATAGCATTTTCTGATGTATGATGCTTGATAGCCTAGGAGGACATCTTGTATGTTAGATGAAATTGACATCATTACTGTAGTTTCTTAGTGTGTGCATCATAGCTGTACATAACTAATATTCTATAGCATGAGAATGTTTGATTTAGCCTTATTTCATGTTTCTTGTTTGGTTGTAGGCTTAGGGTAGAATAAGGTATTCAACTGCATATGGGATCCAGTGTTATGTATCATTTGTTGGATTAATGTCTAAGTCCATAACTATAATTGGTAAGACTTGACGCGACCCGTCATGGTCCATTTGGGTTGCATGGCATCATGCATTTGGATAGACTAAAATGAGAGAAATAACACTTAAGGTTTATTAATATATTATAAGTTCTAATATATTAATAAGGTTATTTAATTAGTATTGATCAAGAATTAATTTGGAATTAATTAAGTGATCAAAAGGAGACTAATTAAATATATGGGTTGATTGTGTAAATCATTCATTCTTTTATATGTGGGCTTGTGATCCAAGATTCCTTATGTTGGACTAAGTCCATGGGGTGACCCATGGATACTCCATGGAGGTTAAAATCCATGGAGCATAAGGAATGGGTAAAGTTATGAGTTACATGGTGTAACCCTAATAACAACCATATAAAAGAATCCCATGGCTCAAGAAATCGGTGACTATGTGTGAGGAAAAAAGGCTAGCCGATTTTATGAAGTGTTCTAATTTCTCTCAAGTCATTCCATGTACATTTGATGTTGTGTGAACCATTTGAGGTGTCACACTTGGGGCACTAGGCACTCAAGCTTCATGAAGACATTCTACATCAAAGAGGTATGTAATTCTAACTTGAGATATTCATTTGAATCAGTGTTATTATGCTAGTTAGGATGAATACCTTGGAAAGTTCATATTTGCATGTATAATAGAGAAAACATAGATCCAAGGTATTTAGGGTTGCATGTACACTTAGGAGTGTTAGAATGCTCAAAACCCAACAGTGGTATCAGAGCCTAGGGTTGTTTTCAATTATACTTGATGCAAATTGCTGAAAAATGCTGAAAAAGTCGAATTTCGGGCATTCTGGGCACTGGACTCGCCGAGTCCACTGATGAACTCGCCGAGTCCGTGAAGAAAATCATCCTACTCGTCGAGTAGGTTCATACACTCGACGAGTAGGAGCCCCTGTCAGCATATCTTCGAGTTTTTTGGCTAGAAATGGACTAGGAACATTACCATAAGCTGTTTTTGAACCTATAAACCTGTTTTTGATGTGGTAATGTTCATTCTAATCCAATTTCAAAGATAATTGTCAATAGATTCATGTTTTGTATTAGTTTAATGGTTAGTGTAATTACATGAAAAAGTTTGATTAAATTATCTTGTTCTTATGAGTTGCTTAGATTAATAGAAAAATTATTAGAAATTGTTGTTTTCAATCCATTTTAATCTAAGAGATGATTCTAAAATGTGTTTGTGTAACTTGTCCTCAAGTTACATGAAAAGTCACATTAAAGTTTCTTAAAACTCATAAAAGTTGGCAAAGGTTACAAAATGAAGAGTCTTGTCTTCATTGAATGGTTTTATGACTCCATAACTTGTCCTCAAGTTATGGAGGTTCAAGAGTCACTTCATTAAGTAATAAAATGTATAACCTTAATTAGTTCCATAAGTTACAAAAATAAAGAAAAGTTACATTCTTTCATTAGTTTAAAGTCTTCCATAACTTGTCCTCAAGTTATGGAACTTGAAGAGTTTTTTAATTAAAACTACTTTAAACAGATAAGTTATGGAATTAATTAGTTTTGAATAGTTTCAAAACTTGCCCTCAAGTTTTGGAATTTGAAAAGTTTTCTCTTATGAATACTTTAATTCCAAGTTAAGCCCTTAGAATTTTAAAATTTAAAATTCAACCCTTATACTTTATAATATTATAAGTTAATAATATTTATATATATATGTATAAGAGTAAAGTCAGTCTTACCGTTAGTAGGCCTCATTCACGAAGTCGGTCTATAAGGGGGGTATAAGGTTACTGCCTATAAAATGGCAGTTTAATGGGTGTCCACTCTCACCCACCGCTTCCTTGACTGGTGGAGGGTCGTTAGCCGAACGGGTAGGACAAGGACTATAATTCTCCCTTCATTAAAAGTATTAATGATAAATACTAAGTAACTAAACATTTATAAATTCCCAATCTTAGTTACTTAGGAAAAATGTGAATTTGGTGCTAATCCATGAAATTACACTTTGCACTTTGTTTAAGTCGGTTAGTGGAGCGTGTGTGGTTAACCGACACACTAACTCGTATTTAACAAGGTAGGCAAAGGGTAACTTAATGTTTATCATAGAATCGATGGAGCGTGTGTGGTTAACCGGCACATCGATTGAGGGGTAAACACTTAAGGGTACCAAGTATATTTGCATGGTTATTCACACCTTGTTTTGTGATCCTCGGCATCCCAGTCACAAAACCTGAAGGGCACACTCGAGATTGAAACATGCCATTGAACAGTTCAATGAATCTCAAAAGAATCTAGGACTTTCAAAACCAATTAAAACCTAATAATACATTTCGTTTATCTTGGTGGAAATTGATGAATCGTCATTCACCTACCTTCAAATATTTTATAGCTTGGATTACGGCATCCCTCTTCCAAGTTATAAAAGTATTGTGTTGGGTCCTAGCCTTAATATTTCATATTGGGTGTTATATTAAGGACTTTAAATCAACTATCTTGAATATCTCCCAAAAGATGATCTTCCCAAATCTCTTGAAACAAGTTTTCCTCAAATGAAGATAATGTCCCATGGAAATCATACTTCTTTCACCTCCTCCAATTATTCTCCCTAACCCACAAGTTCCTAAAAAGTTTAAGGTCACTTAAGCCCTATTGGCAAGCAAAGGTCTATGTGTGATCACATCTTGGAGATGTAGTCACATATTGAAAAGCCGGGAGAGTTGAGTGTCAAAGTCTAGAGGAAGCTGATGATCAATCACTTTCTAAGTCACATAGTGAGTTCCTTTGGGACTCCTATGAAACAGACTATGACAAGACCCTTAATGATCTTATCTATTTGCTAAGATCAACTTCCTAAAACTTTATGGACATTGACAATGATGACATTGGATATCCAGTAAAGCTCTCTCTTCCCAATGGAAAGGGATCGGCCATAGTCAACTCGGTTGACCAAATGGTAAAGAGAAAGGCTAAGTCTGAGATAGTCCCATTATCAAGGGTCCATTGCCAAAGAAAGGGGCATTGGTTGCGAAGCTGCCAAATTTACCTAAGGATGTTAAAGTCAATAAGTTTGACTCTACTTCAGGTAAAGTCCACTATCTAACTCTGCTAAGTTTCTATTCTGAGATTCTTGATACATGATGTGACTGGGTCACATGGTGATGTTTTAAGAATCAAAGAAAAAGTGAAGAAACTTAAAGAAAGAATATGCTGAATCTGATCGCGTAGATGGATTTTTATCACATAGTTTGAAGATCGGATTCTTGAGCTACTTCTTAGGAGTTATGATATTTTGCTTAGGAATAGATAACAACAAGTTTTCATATGGATTGTAAGGATGAGTTTTTCCGCAAAGTTTTAAAATAAAAGGTAAATCTTTTGATTTTATTTATTTTAAAATATCCTTACAATGGCATTTGTGAAAAACTGTGTTGCTTATAAGATTCCATTAAGAGCAAGAGTGGAAATATGAATTTGATTCTTTTATTTGTGGTAGTGTCTAAATTTACCAAATAAGGAAAGATTCTCATCACCCAAGTTTCAATTGGACCGAAACTTGGAATCATGCAATTTGTAGAGCATGATGAATGAGAACCTTCAAGCATTGGAAAAATTAAGACTAACTACTTGTTCACATGGATGTGTGAGTCAAGTAACGAACTAAGGGATCGAGTACACATTCTTGTGCACTGAGTAAGTCCACCACAAAAGATCGATAAGACTATTCGTCATGATTTACTAAAGTTTAGTAAATATGGTTATACTTACAGGCTTAAGTATAATTCTGAAGCATTGAAAAAAAATTTCAGTGTATGGCGGAACGAATGAGAAGAATCAAATTAGCCAGAAGGATAAAAGTTTCTCAAATCTGAAAAGATGGGAGAGTACTTTAGTATCATGTTATATAATCATCTTAATGATTAAGAGACCTTATCACAATTCATCCTCTAAGTGCATTCTGGTAGCTAAGAAGAGGAGTTATGAATTGTTGAAGTGGTTAAATCAAGAAGATGAGTCATATTTCATTCCAAAACAATTCTTAGAGTCATACTCCAAGATTGTAACTTGAGTGACATGTCTTAAAGAAGGTTTAAAAACACTTGTCAAATGTAAGAGTAAAAGGTTTCTACTCTTGTACATTTGAAATTAGTAAGTTGTGATGTTTTGGATAAAACAAAGACCAACTAAGGCCAATTGTGTGAAGTGTTTGTCTTGATTAGAATCCACACTATCTCTTGAATATTTGACAAGAGAGTCTTATATGTCAAGAGCACAGTGGGAGTCTTTAAAGGTCTTGAAAGTCTCAAGAACTAATCAAGAGTAAAACCTAAAGTTCTTCACTAGCACACGACTTGAGGTTTATAACCTATCGTGTTGACTATTTCTGTGTCCATTCCAATTATAGTTGGCTTTGCATATGAGTTCTTAGAGTTCTCAATTGGTTGCACAATAACTTGGAAGCAATGGCAGACCCTTGAGCTGCCACATGGCAAGAAATTAAGATTGAGTTCAGTCCATATGAGTTTGAATTTGTCATTATCCTTGTCTTGTGACTATGGTTTTGACAATTCACATGGATAAGAACACATACACCATTAAATCTAAGTGTCATAAGGTTTCTCTCTGATTCATGAAAATGATGGTGAGGAAACACTTTCACTAAGTAGATTTTAGCTAGATAGCAATTGTGATATTTGCATTCTCAAAGTCGTTAGTGGAGCATGTGTGGTTAACCGGCACACTAACATGGACTTGTGAGAAGTGGCAAAGGTCTAAACAATTGAGACTATGATTACGGCATCCCTTTTCATAGTTCTTAAAATTGTTTAGACACACAAGTGTGCTATCTAAGGCAAGGTGTATGATTTTGATAAAGTTTTATCAAAGCAATCTAGTATCAGAAATTTGAACTTTGGTAAGAAAGTCAATAAAGTATTGTTTTTCTAGAAGTTCATCTGATTTCTGAGTACATGTCAAAGCTAGTGGGAGCATAAGTGTTATACTAATAATCATCGTGTTAGTGGGAGCATGATAATTATGATAAAGGTTGCAAGTTAGCAATGTTAATTATAGAAAACAAAAGGTGTCAATTGGGAAAAAGTTGTTTTGCTATAATTAAGGGAGAGGAAATTATACTTCATCTCAAATCTAAAAGTTTAGATTGAGGTTTTAAATCGTATTTAGTCAAGGATATATATATGAATTTCATGTTGGAATGGCTCAACATAAGGAAATTCTATATATGGGTCCATTATTTGCGTTCTAAAATTCGATTATGATTACGGCATCCCTTTTCATAATCTGAATTATGAGAACTTGGCAAATTGAAATGGAAATATTATAGCAAAAGACTGGTTTAGTCTTTATGTGAGACATCATGAATCGTGTCCCATATGCTTCGGATATAGGATCGATTACATGTGCTATATTCATCCTTTCTAAAATTTTCCAAATGTCTGGAGCATTAAGAAGGGAAAAGGTCTAGAACTGGATATGACTAAAAGGATTAAGCAATTGTCGAGGACAATCTAAGGTTTACCAAAGATTGGTTGCTCAAGGACAGTTGGAAGTATAGTGTTAATTCTGGAAGGACCATATTGACATAATCTGTAAGGAGGCAACTCTTGTTCAGAAGTGATAGTCAAAATGGAATATGGAAATGTTTCAAAGTTAGAAATTATTAAATCTGTGTAAGATTAGGAAACTTAATGCAAGAAGGATGTTTCCAAGGAGTTGATCTCCTTGGAATGCTCTGTAATGTTTGTTGTCAAGTCCTTGTGACTTTGTGCATAATCATTACAAGAGGATCAATGCATATAAGTTTAGAATCTAACAGATTTCAGTAAATGGCATGAATTTGGAATTGTTGCATTTGCAGTAAGGATTTGGGACTGTGAAAAGAGAATCATTGAAGTTATGTTCAGTTGATCTATTTCACAAAGTAAAGATCATAGACAAACATAGTATGCATACTTGGTGTATGGCATGACTAGTGTTTAGAAAACATAGTGTACATGCTTGGAGCATGGGACAACTATTGTTTTAATTCAAGTATAAAGTTGATAGTTTGAAACAGTATACAATGAATAATGTGTAATCATATGGTGATAAATAAAAGGTGTTTTATTTATATTCATAAGTTCTGAGACCATATTGGATTCGATTATTATTGTGTTTCACTTTGCATGTTTTGACTTCCAGATTAACTAGGTCATTCTTCCTGAATGATTAAGTTATTCAAACCATCCACAGTCGGTCATATGTTGGAAGTAGATATGAATCAAGACTGTCATGGGTTGGGCTTGTAGAGGTCTAAGATGTGGGACAAGGTGGTGCTACAACACTCATGAGTGCTCATAAGTTTTGAGTATTGGATTCAACCCGCGCTCATTGGAATCACTTCATGGATTTTATCACGAGTGATCATGAGACGATAATATCTTATATTCTTCAAACCTAGAGATATGAGTTGTTACTATGAGTTGGTTATACATTGATTGCACGAAAACGCATTGGTAACTCGATGTTATAAAACGTGCCTTTGTGTATGATTCAACAAGTAGTAGAACAAGCCATATGAGTCGAAGTTTATCCATTCCTTTTACCTTCGGGATAAAAGCGATATATGTGGGCCCCTCGATGATTTGGTGATGACAAATGTAAGTGCTCGGCCGGGCCTGGACTGATTTGATTTGTTCAATTAGTCAGTCGTCATAAATCGGAAATCGGGAAACAACAAATGGACAGAGAGAATGATTATAATCCATGTCTCAGTCCATATGATATCTAGAATGGAGGAATATATGATCCCTTATCTAATGGACAAGTCATTAACAAAGGTCAGAGATCATCGGCAAGGTCAGAGTTCGACAGAAGCTTTTGAGAGCTACGATTACCAGTCGGTTCTTGAAGTCGTACGCAATAATAGTTTTAGACTTATCCAAGTGGGAGACTGTTGGATTAATGTCTAAGTCCATAACTATAATTGGTAAGACTTGACCCGACCCGGCATGGTCCATTTGGGTTGCATGGCATCATGCATTTGGATAGACTAAAATGAGAGAAATAACACTTAAGGTTTATTAATATATTATAAGTTCTAATATATTAATAAGGTTATTTAATTAGTATTGATCAAGAATTAATTTGGAATTAATTAAGTGATCAAAAGGAGACTAATTAAATATATGGGTTGATTGTGTAAATCATTCATTCTTTTATATGTGGGCTTGTGATCCAAGATTCCTTATGTTGGACTAAGTCCATGGGGTGACCCATGGATACTCCATGGAGGTTAAAATCCATGGAGCATAAGGAATGGGTAAAGTTATAAGTTACATGGTGTAACCCTAATAGCCACCATATAAAAGAATCCCATGGCTCAAGAAATCGGTGACTATGTGTGAGGAAAAAGGGCTAGCCGATTTTATGAAGTGTTCCAATTTCTCTCAAGTCATTCCATGTGCATTTGATGTTGTGTGAACCATTTGAGGTGTCACACTTGGGGCACTAGGCACTCAAGCTTCATGAAGACATTCTACATCAAAGAGGTATGTAATTCTAACTTGAGATATTCATTTGAATCAGTGTTATTATGCTAGTTAGGATGAATACCTTGGAAAGTTCATATTTGCATGTATAATAGAGAAAACATAGATCGAAGGTATTTAGGGTTGCATGTACACTTAGGAGTGTTAGAATGCTCAAAACCCAACATCATTAGCATGCACAAGCGGTTACAGGGTTGGTGGAAGTTTCATGAGTGAGTATGTGGAGGTAGCAGGTATGGTGAGGAATGATTAGCCACTCTCGAGAGAGTGAGGATAGGATGTATGCGTATCCTAATTTTGGGTTGCTTTCAGACAACCTATGATGATCCTTGAGACAAATACGGGTTGGTTTGGAAGGTAGTATGGGCCCATACTGCTGGAAGCAAAGGAATCGTACGCGTAGAAGGAAGTCACAAGCCCTGAGGGTTTAGCCTCTGTGTAATTATTGAATAATATGAATTGTGGAATTTTATGATGTATTTATTGGTTCGTTTTCAATATGGTGTTCACGAGAGGATTTGGTTTCAGATCTGGAGCCCGTGGCCAGGATAGGCCGGGGTTGACTGAGGATCAAATACGAGAGTTGATTGTTACAAAGGTAGCTACTACTATCTGAGGTTCTATCCCAAAGCTATTTGGGTCTATTATGACTGCTATGATTGAGCTATTTGATGATCGTTATGTTGCAGTAACTGAGGCTGCTGCTGCTACAGCTACCGTGGTTGTTGTTGTTACGGGGGTTCGAGGGTAGATAGCATTCCAATATCGGGAATTAGACAAGATGAAGCCCCCAGATTTTGATGGGTTCAAGGACCCGATTATGGCGATGAGACGGTTGTCTGATGTAGAGGGTTGTTTCTTCACTTGTTCTTTCCTGGATGACCAGAAGGTCAAGTGCGCCCTGAACCTTCTCCGGTTAGGGGCGAAGGATTGGTGGAGATTGGTGACTGGTTTGTATACTCCTGAGCAAAGAGTTGTTGTTATTTGGGAGCAGTTCTCGGAGACGTTCCATAGAATATATATTCCCCTGGTGGAGAGGGAGATATTGGCTCAGGAGTACATGGATTTGAGACAAACGACTAAGACAGTGACGAAGATCACCAAGATGTTTACGGAGAGGGCTTTGTCCTGTCCTGAATTCGCTGCTTCGAAGCATGCATAGACGACGCGATACTTGAGCATGCTCAATACGGATATCTGGCATTTCGTGTCCACCCAAAGTTACGGTACCCTCGTCAAGCTTCAGGATGTTGCGAGGATGCGAGAGACTGAGATGGAGATTCAGACGAGGGAGGAGCGATATGCTCCCATTCAGTCCCAACCTACAGCCAAGTGTTTAAAGCCTGTTGACACACGATATGGGCGACAGAAGGGTTGCACTTGTGGCAAGTACTGGAGAGATCATGAGAGGATTTGTCGGTTATCGACAGCAAGCCGCAGTTGTGGCAGGGAGGAACACTTTGTGATGGACTGTCGCTAGCTGGGTGGAGCGCCTGGGTTCTTTGGGGTCAGGGACCCCATAGCTAGTCAACACTGGGTGGCAGATATGGAGAATGGCCAGCACACAAGCTTTTTCCCCAAGGCAGCAAAGGTGGGATTTGCCTCGTGTATGTTGAAGGACCAAGCCAGGGATTGGTCGGAGGAGGTGATTAGCCAGGTGGGATCAGTCGGGGTGGCTGAGATATCATGGGAGGAGTTTGTTAGGCTCTTAGATTTGGGGTTTGCAACATCCATTGAGGTGCAACGGTTAGTGAGGGAGTTCCAGGAGCTACATCAGACCACCGAGACTGTAGCGGAGATCACCGCCAAGTTTCAGGAGCGTGCACTGTTGATTCCGCAGTATACTGCTGATGAGGATATGAGGAGGACGAGGTATCATTCCATGCTGAGGGATGATATCCGTGATTTCGTGATCTTTTCGGGGTGCAAAACCCTGAATGAGATGGTGGAGAAGGCCCGGGAGCGGGAGATGGAGTTGGAGCTTTGCACCAAGCAGAAGCCAGAGCAGGTTCAGACAGCTGTAGGTCAGACTAAAAAGCATAAGACCTTTGATTTTTCTAGTAGGGGCAAGCAGGGCTGTGGCCGGTGTGCCAAATGTGGGAGATCGCACAATGGAGTTTTCCAGGCGACGGGCCCGGTATCTTATACATGTGGGTCAGTCGGGCCATGTGAGCAGGGATTACCCCAAGAAGGGCTTGATTTGTTTTCACTGCAACCAGATCGGCCATAAAAAGGCCGATTGCCCGAGGTTGCAGGGAGGAGGAGGAGTAGTGGCGGTGCATGCGCCTACCATATTGAGTATCACTGATGGCTGCCCTGCCAAGGTGGATGCTCCCACGGTGATGAGCCGCGCTTTTTAGTTGACTACCGAGGAGGCTCGGGCAGCGCCAGACGTCGTGGCTGGTACGGAATTTATTTCCTTGCTTGATATTGATTTGTTATGCTTATGTATATATGTTCTCCTGTATAGGGACCTTTTCTTGTTAATGGTATGCCGGCTCATGTTCTTTTCGATTCGGGAGCTACCCAATCGTTTGTATCTGTTGCGCTCAACAAGAAGTTATGGGATGCTCCGGGGACTTTGGATTCCCCGCTAGAGGTTGAGATTGCGGATGACCGCACTGTGAGTGCTGCGAGGGTATATCGGGGCTGTGTCCTGAATGTGTTTGGGGAGAGGTTTCGTGTCGATCTGGTTCTGATACCATTGTGAGGGCTGAAGGTGATCGTCGGAATGGACTGGTTGGGGGTCAATGGGGCCATGATAGACTGCGAGCACCAACTGGTGAGAGTTCGAACCCCACTTGGGGGAGAACTGGTTATTCATGCGGAGAGTGCCTCGCAGGGGCCAACCCTCTGTTCAGCTGCGCGGGCGAGGATACTTCTCCATCAGGGTTGTTCGGGATTTTTGGCATTTATCTTGGATACGAGGATTAAAACCATGACAGATTTGGACAGTGTACCAGTTGTACGAGATTTTTGAGATGTCTTTCCTGAAGAGTTGCCTGTGGTGCCTCCGGAGAGGCAAGTAGAGTTTTTCATTGATTTGGTGTCGGGTGTCGCTCCTATAGCTAAGTCACCGTACTGGCTAGCTCCGCCCAAGATACAGGAGCTTTCTACGCAGCTTCAGGAACTGCTTGACCGAGGGTTTATTTGTCCGAGCAGTTCCCTATGGTGAGCACCGATCTTGTTCGTGAAGAAGAAGGATGGGTTACACAGGATGTGCATCGATTATCGGGATTTGAAGAAGCTAATGGTGAAAAAACGTTATCCGCTTCCGAGAATCGATGATTTGTTCGATCAGTTGCAGAGTGCATCTTTGTTTTCCAAGATTGATCTTCGGTTAGGGTACCATCAGATGAGGATTAGGGATGAGGATATAGCAAAGACAACTTTCAGGACTCGGTACGGTCACTACGAGTTTGTGGTGATGCCATTCGAGCTCACCAATGCCCCGGAAGCGTTCATGGACCTCATGAACAGGGTGTGTAGGCCGATGTTGGATCGGTCTGTAATCATTTTCATCGATGATATCTCGGTCTATTCTAAGACCAAGGAGTAGCATGCGCAGCATCTGAGAGAGGTATTAGAGACACTGAGGACGAAAAGGCTTTAGGACAAGTTCTCAAAGTGTGATTTCTGATTACGAGAGGTGCAGTTTTTGGGGCACATCATCAACCAAGAGGGTATTTTGGTTGATGCAGCCAAGATTGAGGCGGTGATGCGGTGGGAAGTACCGAAGAATGCATCTGAGATCCGTAGCTTCTTGGGTCTAGCGGGCTACTATCGGAGATTCATCCAGGATTTCTCCAAGAGTGGCGTACCTTTGACTCGCTTGACCAAGAAGAATGTAACTTTTCGGTGGGGCCCGGACCAATAGTTGGCTTTCAAGACCTTGAGAAAGAGGCTATGTGAGGCCCCGATTTTAGTGCAACCCAAATGATTGGATGATTTAGTGGTGTATTATGATGCGTCTATCTCGGGGTTAGGGGCAATTTTGATGCATACGGGGCATGTGATCGCATACGCCTCGAGGCAGCTGAAGCCTCATGAGGCGAATTACCCCACTCACGACCTGGAATTGGGGGCGGTTGTGTTTGCCCTCAAAATCTAAAGGCATTACTTGTATGAAGTATTTGATGGATCAGCAGAGCCTTAACATGCGAAAAATGAGGTGGTTGGATGTACTGAAGGACTACGAATGCGAGATTTTGTACCACCCAGGGAAGGCCAATGTGGTGGCTGATGCGTTGAGCCGTAAGGCGGCGAGTGCTCCGATTAGGGATGTTTGTTTAAGGATGACGGTGATTTGCTCCATGCTGGATATGATCAAGGAGGCTATGGTGGAAGGTTTGAAGAAAGAAAACTGGAAGATAGAGCGAATTCGGGGTCAGAGTCCCTTGTTTGTTCCGGATAGTCGAGGTCTTCTGACACAGTGTGGCTGGGTATGGGTACCGGTATCCAGGGGTGTGAGACTGAGGATTTTGGAGGAGGCACACAAGTCCCAATTCTCTATTCATTCGGGGGCTACAAAAATGTAAAGAGATCTGGGGATGAGTTACTGGTGGCCCTGCATGAAGGGAGAGGTTGTGTGGTTTGTGGAGCGGTGCTTGACCTGCAGGAAGGTCAAGGCCGAACATCAGAGGCCTCACGACAAGGTTCAGCTGCTACCCATGCCTATGTGGAAATGGGAAGAGATCACCATGAACTTCACCACAAGGTTACCGAGGACGGCGAGGGGTGTGTATTCCATTTGGGTAATTGTGGATAGGTTGACGAAGAGTGCTCATTTTATTCCGATCTACGAGAGCATCTCTACTGAGAAATTAGCAGATATTTATGTGCACGAGGTGGTGGTCAGGCACGGGGTGCCAGTGTCATTAGTCTCTGATCTGGATGTCCTTTTTACATCCAAGTTTTGGAGGAAGTTCGGCGTAGAGTTGGGAACTCAGCTACATTTCAGCACCGCTTACCACCCCCAGACGGATGGCCAGAGCGAGCTGACGATCCAGATGCTCGAGGATATGCTACGGAAATGCGTATTAGATTTCGGTGGGAGTTGGGATACATACCTCTCACTAGCAAAGTGTGTCACTGAAGAGGCTGCAGTTATTTCTTTGGACGACATTCAGGTGGATGAGAGCCCGAACTACATTGAGAGGCCCGTTGCGGTCTTGGACAAGAAAACTAAGGTTCTTCGTAACAAAGAAGTGAAGCTAGTGAAGGTGCAATGGCAGGACCGGAAGGGCTCGGAAAGAACATGGGAGCCGGAGGATGAGATGCGAGAGCATTACCCAGATTTTTTTTGCATCAGCAGACTTCAAGAACAAAGTCGAGTTCAAGTGGGGGAGATTTTTAATGCTTGATCCAGTTATTATTTATTTCTCAACAGTTTAGGGTTTAGGCTGGAACTCGACGAGTTTGGGAGCTCCAACTCATCGTGTAGGGATCTATTTGGACACGGGATTAAGGGTCTACTCGACGAGTTGGAAGGCCCTAACTCGACGAGTTGACGTTGGAAATGAAAACCCTAATTTCTAGGCAGTGTACCCTATTTAAAGGACTTAACCTCTAGGGCTAGCCTCCTTACCAGCCTCCTTGCCCAGAGAAAACCCTAGAATCTCCTCCCCCTCTTGTGCATTGAGTTTTGTGAGTATTGAGTGATTATTTGAGATCTTTGAAGAAGGTTTTGAAGAGAGAAGTGTCAATCTTGGAGGAGTGAACTTGGATCCAGAAACTCTACATCAAGGGCTACATCATTGAGGTATAAAGTCATAAGCTTGACATATAGCATAGTAGATCTCATCTTTTGAAGTTTAAGCATGATTTTGGGATCTTGGTTGAGTTGTCCAAAAGAAATAGATTTCAGGGGTTGTTAACCTAGATCTGACCCCTCCACGGTATCTTGAGGCTTAAAGTTGCAAACTTTAATGGCCTCCATGTCCCATTCATGCCATATGTTCATTAGAAATCATGATATGGACCCTAGAGAGTGTTACAAGTATGCATGGACGTAAATATAGAAACTTTACGTGATTGGTCCACCTTTAGACATCAAATCTGTGTTTTGGGACGTTGAAAGGAGGTTTTAAGGGCTTAATGGGTCAAGACCTTCCTCAAAGGAACTAGGGTTTGGGTTTATAGATTATTTGATGATCCTTGGGGGTAAAGTTGGAAACTTTACCCTTCTAGGCATCTCTATGGATAGGGATATGAAGTTTGGAACCTTTGGATTCGAGAAAAAGGGCTTACTGCATTAAGTGAGTTGACAGACTGAAGAACTCGACTGTAACATCCCAAGATTTGTCATTTATAGTCCCTGAGGATGGAAGGGTGAAGCCAAGAGAAGCATAAGGGCTAAATTGCAATTTTTGGATCAAGATGAGTACGTTGCGCGTACATAAGGGTACGTTGAGCGTACTAGGCGCGACGTAGTATGCTGGGCGTACACTTGTGTATGCTGGGCGTACTCATGACAGAAGGAAACCCAAATATTTAGGGTTTGTGTAACGCCCGTGTTTTTGGGCTACGCATTAATGACGATATAATAGTCTAGGTCAACCATTGGAACTTGTTTTGAAGAAATAAGAATGAATTATGTGCTTTAAACTTAATTATTATGATTAAAGATAAAAATAAGCGTCGAAAATAAATATTAGATAAGCCGATATCTATGAAGGAAGTTGTAGTGGTCGTGACAAGGATTCCAGAATATAAAGAATACCGAAATCCGAGTTATAACGAAGAAGTTATGACCTGTCGAAGTTTCGCGACAGAACCGGCACGACACAGCGCAATGTAAATAGTGAATTTACTATAGAGCGATATTTGGCTTTAGCGATCTAAACGAAAGTCGTAGAATACGTTAAACCGAGAGCATGCATAAAGAGAATGCCCAAATCTGACTTCGTATGAGGAAGTTATAATTTTTCTAAGTTTCAGCTTAGCGGTATGCAGCCCAAATCTCGAAATTGAGATCGAGTGATCTTTAGCCAAAACAATCTAAACGAGAATTGAAGATCTCGTTGATAGTAGTCCAACGGTAAAAAGACAGACAAAAACGGACGTGAGATGAAGAAGTTATGAATTTCTAACAGAGTTTTCCTGTCCCGGGCTACTAAAAATAATATAATAAATATAAATTCGAAATTAGCCGACGGAGTCTAAACAAGGGTTGTAGAGCATAATCTCACCTACGCGTGGATATAAAGAACGTCGAAAACGGAGCTCGTATGCGAAAGATATGAATTTCTGAAGTTCGGGGCACGAACCCCGACACTATGTCGGAGCTCACGACGTGAACATAGGGTTCACGACGTGAACTCAGTGATGAAGTCTCCTGGAGCCTGACAGACCCAGGTTGCGATGACGCACCTGATGATGACTGAAGTCATGACGTGAACTCGTTGTTCACGACGTGAATATCGAAAATCCAACCCTATAAATAGAAGTCGAGGGCAGCCGGATTTGGTTGCTACTTCACTCATTCTTTCACTCTCTATACCCTTTCTAGCCATCTTTTAACCCCCCCGAAGTCCCGGTATCATCCCCAATACCCGAAGCGAGTCCCGACGCTCCGAAGATCCCGAGAAGAAAAGAGTTTCAAGCCGAAGCTCTGCCCGCGAAAGCCCGGTGTGTGAAGATATCCCGGTTACATCAAAAGAATAGTACTTGAAGAGCCGTAGTGCTGTTTGACCATCGTATAATCAAGTGAGTGTATAGTCACTTTCATCTTACACATAGATTTGAAGTATTTTATAAAATACGTGCTATGTATATATATATATATATATATATATATATATATATATATATATATATATATATATATATATTGTTTATTTATTAAGATAGATCAGACATACCCGATCCGGTAATATGGATTAGGTAAGGAGGTAAATTTTAGATCTGGGAGTACGGATTATGTATTTTTGAACTATGTGTTCATCCGATAAGGTATCATGTGCATAGCCCCTTTCATGGACATTATTTTAATACAAGTATTGATTAAAGTATTAAATATATATGTATGTGAAATATTTGTTATTTCCCGAAATACGTGTTAGATATATATTTCATGATATACAACGTGCGAATCAGTTATGGTTCAATATCTGTTAAGATGTGTATATATGATATTATTACTTAAAAACTCTGTGTTAAGTATACACTAGTTAGCGTTTCCTAAATGGTGATAGTATCGAAAATTGATTATAAGCATTGTAGGTTTGCCTAGTGATGGGTTAAGACTTAAAACGGGATGTTTAGTTCAATTAAGTTTGGACATTGGGTAGCCTCTTATTAAGAGTACGTGTGTGGTGAGATCGATGATCGGTGGTGTACGTCCTACGTACAGAAGTACATTTTATGTACGAAGTCCTTTTCAAAGCCTTGTGTCTTAGGTGCTGCTTGTGTCGGGGTATTATTATGTTCTCGGGTACGAGTCCTACGCATACCAGAGTACTATAATGTGCCAGAAGTACTATCATGTACAAAGTCTTTTTGACACTATTATGTGTCGGTTACAGGAGCGTACGGGAGTACTCTATTAGTATTTCCCCATACTTTTTATTTTGAAAGAGCTTTGGAGTCAGCGTTTCTTTTATGAAGCGATCGGACGAGCTTCATATGCCAGCGTTTCCTTTCACGAAGTAATTAAGGGAACTTCATAGACTTCCTAATAAAGTGTATCGGTAATAGACCACTACTAGGTATGTCTAGTGTTATATTGTCGGATAGGGTGAGTCTGGGGGTAAAATACCTCATGATATTCAGACCACTGCTAGGAAAAGTTCGATGCTGGATAGGGTGAGTCTGGGGGTAGAATACCTCATGATATTCGGACCACGGCTAGGCATTGTTATCTAGATAACTACCCCTGACTTAATTGTCTTGTGGTTCTTTCTTTTACGAACGAAGGTTTGTGGTGAAACTTATTCCATTCCCCTCATTTGATGTCTGTATTGATCCTCGTTTGCTGCCACGGAATTTCCGAAGCAGCTTCGTCAGTTTGTTGTTCATACCTATTCCTTAGGCTAGTTCTCGTAAGATCGTTGTATAGGGTCAGTATGTGGGGATCGACGGGATTGGATAGATTGTTTTAGAAATATGATGTACATTGTTAATAATAATAGTGGTCTTGTAGGATTTAGATATACATTATTATAACATTGTTTGAACTGGGTGTTCATTAAGTATTTTCAAACGGAGTGTTTACCAAGTATTTTGATTTAGATGTTCACTAGTTGTAATCTAAATATCCTGGTAGCTGCGCCTAAAGGATTATATTGGCAGCTATAGATTTAGTGCCTTATAGATGTACGTTGGAAGTTATCGATTTAGTGCCTTATATATGTACGTTGGTAGCTATGGATTTAGTACCATATACGTGAACATTGGTAGCTATGGACTTAGTACCTTGGCAGCTATGGATTTAGTGCTTGTTGTATAAACCTCAAGCACCGATGGACTTCGTGCCTATTCCTTAGGTCAATCCTTAGGAATGAAGGATAGATGATTCTTAGGGTAGATCCTTAAGATTAAAGAAGATAATGGGGATGAGTAATTGGGTTGATTGTTTGATGATTAAATATAATAATTATATTATTGTGGGTTGAAAACCCTATATGCTCACCAGGCTCCCAAGCCTGACCCACTCAATTTTTCTGTATTACAGGTAGTGAAACAAGAGCATAGTTAGACATTGACGAGAGATTTTGGATTATAAGCCAGTAGATATAAATAAATGTTGTAAGGCCTATATGGTACTGTTTATGCTTTTGGTCTGTATCAGAACATGACATCCCGAGGTTTTGTTATGAAATGGAAAATATATTTCTTTAAGAAATGATTTGATAAAATTCTTATCATATTTTTGGGAACAAATTCCGCAACACTTTAAATCAAAGGATTACTCTGATTTTATTTTAAAAAGCATAAACGAAATCGGTCTTTTCTGGCCGTGAAAATTGGGGATATCACAGTTGGTATAAGAGCATTAGTTTAAGCGAACTAGGAATTTGTAGGATTTCTAGACTTAAACTTAGAATGCTAAGTGATGATTGTGAGATGAGTGTCTACCATATTTTAGATACGAGCACTAGTTTATTTTAGGAAAGATGGCTAAAATGCTTTTATGTGCAAAATGCTATATGTTTACCATATATTCTATTATTTGTTTGGATCTATGGTTTGTTGCCAACCGGATCTGGAAACCTTACGTGTTTAGAATTCTAAGTGTACGACTACGATATTAGAACTAGCATGTAAACTTTTCGGAGTGATAAGGAGATTTATACGTCTATCGTAAATAAAGCTTTCCTATCTTAAAATTCTCGCCTAAGTACATCGAACGTCTGCTTGGGTGTACAGAACGTTATGGTGAAGACTCGTAGAGAATTGAGTAAATGGAGGAAAAGAAAGGCTTATGATAGTGAATGACACCTATCGGAAGATATCATAAGAGTGGTATCTTGCCTTTAGAATATGACTGATAAAATAACGAAACGTTCAGAGGAGTATGGTACGTCTGAAGTACACCTTCGATTGGCAGGATGATGGGACGATTGGTGTAATTCTTGAAGTTGTCCCATCGTCTGGAATTTCCATCACCAACCGAGTTGAAGTAGAATTGATGATTGAAGATATGCATGGAAGAAGTCCTAGTAGAGTCTAGGAAAATTTTTATGATTATTTGGGCACATTTTTATGTGTTAAATTGTTTTGTGATTTTAGGACTTGGGGACTGCGAGACAATACTTGGGACGAGTATGAGTATGTGTGAATAGTAGTAGAGATCTATACTACTGGAAGCACATGACTCACACTTGGATCAGGGAAAGTCACAAGGTTGCCAAGAAGCTAGTAATTGATTCCATTTTTATTCACGCATGTTGTTACCGTCGTTTCGGTAATGACTAAGAAGATGATTGATATTTCGACCCTATAGGTCATATCGAATCGAGTCCGATTAAGATGAGTATGTTACATGGTTCAGGGAAAGTTGAGTCCAAGGTTTATTGGACCGTTTAAAGTTGTTTAGAGAAATGGGGAACCAAGATTACAATCTAGGACTACCAAAAGAACTAGATGATATTCATAACACTTTCCACATGTGTTATTTGAGGAAGTTCATGGGAGAAGTTGCCGACATAATTTTAATTTCTGAATTAAGGTTGGATGAAAGCAAGAGACTAATTAAAGAACCAGAGGCAATCGTTGACCGTAAGACTAAGAAGTTGCGACGCAAGATGGTCGATTTAGTGCTTGTGCAATGGAAACACACTAATGGGCCAAATCTCACCTGGGGAAAAACGGAGAATGACATGATGAGTCGCTATCTGCATTTGTTTGCTGATGTATGATTCCGGGGACGGAATCATTCTAAGGAGGATAGATGTCACACCCCGAAACCGATGGAGGACGTCATGTGTAGCATCACAACCAATGAATAATAGCAATCATAGCAACACAACCAGTACAGTGCATACTAAAATAAAAATGTTTACATCAGTTCTGAAACTTGTTTGAATTTCATCATATAACTTGTATGAATATAAACATTAAACTCTTATTGCTTCATCTCTTCAAAAAAAACCCAGCAGGTACCTGTCTACTGATTTCCTGAGAATACAAGCAGTTTAAAAGAGTATCAGCATAAAGCTGGTGAGTTCATAAGCGTTGGTTTGTAGTGAAAATCGTTGATGAGTTCGGAAAATATTTGTATAGTTTCAAGAAAATCCGATGTTTTCCTTAGCAAGAATGTAGTGTTACCAGTTTTGTAATAAACCATGAATTTCTGTATGTTTCCAAGAAAATCCGATATTTTCTTTAGTGAAAAGGTAGCGTTATCGATTTCGTATAAAACCATGAATGTTCGTTACTGAAAACTGTAGTGATATGCGAAAATACTACCTCATGTGACTAGCTAAAACTAATCATGAAGTGTAAGTATTTTGTATGTGAAACCATTGCATAATCGGTTCTGTTTGAAAACCCTGGCTTTAGCCAGTATACTTAGTGTGCATCAGTTCTATTTAGTAAAATTAAAACTATTGAAGAGTGTTAAGTTGTAAACTAAAGGTGATTTATACATAATGTGAGTCGTATAACCATGCTTGATATGACTAGTGACCTTTCCAACGTTCTTCAGGCGTCGAGTTAAATGACATTTGTACATCTCAGGCGTGCCCGACTAACTGTAGCTAGCAGTCCAGATGTGGGATTGTCAGTCCCGAATAGATCTATTCACAAATCTCATGCTCTCCCTCCAGGAGACTCTGGTTATACAGTGGTAGGATTTATCCATGTACACCTAAGGGTACAGTAGTGAAGTAGCGCCTCACAGTATCGTACAATCTAGTTTACATGTAGTGTAGTAGCGTTCTACCGTAGTGAAAATCCGTATGTATACCGTATATAATGATAATTACAGTTATGAAAAAAAACCATGATAAAGTGGTGATGTAACTGTAAACTATTTCTGTCTTCGTGCATATGTTAATAGTGAAAGTTTCTGTACTCGTGATGTTTAGAAAATCCCAAACTATACCGATTATAGTTTGCATGAATAGTGAATAGCGTGTCCGAAAAACTATGCAATTTTTTGTGAAAACATCCCTCATGCTCAACAAAGTACAAAAGGGTTAAAGTATGAGATTTCCAGAAGTTTTGAAAACATTTATGTTTAACTTGTATTCCCCCCCCCCCTGAAAACATTGAAAATATGGAAAAATGTAGGGGTATGAACTCACAGTTGTTGCGTGAAATCGTTGACTGAAAATGAAGATCCTCGAGTTGTTGCACGACACTTAACAAAATCCTATTATCAAATAAATACATATATGTATCTAAATTAGTGATTTCGATAAATAAAGTGTCATAAGAACACTTGTATTCGGTTGAGGAATGTTACCGGGACTTGATCGAATAAAGGAGGGTGAGTTTTCAGTCAAAAACACCACTTAAAAGGTGTTTACGGTCGAAGAGGAGTTTACAGTTCTTGAAGGCTTGGACCGTAAACTCAAGAACAGAGTTTACGGTTTCTGAAGGTTGGACCGTAAACTCAAGAACAGAGTTTACGGTTTCTGAAGGTTCGGACCGTAAACTCAAGAACAGAGTTTACGGTTTCTGAAGGCTGACCGTAAACTCAAGAACACTAGAGCTGGGTGCTGATTTCGAAGAGATGAGTGCCCTGAGACGTTCCAAAGCGACCCAAACGTGGTTTCTCTATGATTTCCGAAGTTTGAAGGCGTTTTGAGTGTTTACGGTTAAGGTTCATAGAGAGACAAGGAGAGAGTATTTGGCCAGAAATGTTCTAATGAAGGTGGAGGCATCGTATTTATAGGGGTGTTGTGGGGGGGGTCCACTTTTCACTGACCGTAAACAGGTTTACGGTCGTAAACGAGTTTACGGTCGTAAACGAGTTTACGGTCGTAATCTCATTTAGACCGCAAATGCTTGATTCTTCGAGATATTCGGGTTCCCGCGCGATTTTTGGTTCCAACTCGTAAACAATTTAATTAAATATAACTAGATTATTTTTCTAAACCAAAAAGTTTGACGGAAAAGTTAATGCATTCGAAATTATATTAACGGAAATCGCGTAACGGAAACGGACAAAGTTTCAGGTTGTCACATCATCCCCCCGTTAGAGGGAATTTCGTCCCGAAATTCGAACATAGAATACAAATCATGGATTAGGAAAGAGATGCGGATATTTCTGTTTCATCTGATCTTCGCGCTCCCAAGTGAATTCAGGTCCCCGCTTGGCATTCCAGCGAACCTTCACTATCGGGATGCAACTTTGTTTCGTTCGTTTGACTTCCCGATCCATGATTTCGACGGGTTCTTCCACGAAGTCGAGGTTCTCGTTGATTTCAATCTCGTCGAGAGGCATCACAAGTGTCTCATCGGACAGACACTTCTTTAGGTTCGACACGTGGAAGACAGGATGGATGTTGCTGAGCTCTCGGGGTAATTGGAGTTTGTATGCTACTGGACCGATTCTAGCAAGGATTTCGAACGGTCCAATGTACCTTGGGTTTAGCTTTCCACGTTTCCCAAAACATATCATGCCTTTCCAGGGTGAGACCTTCAGAAGGACGCGGTTACCAACCTGGAATTCCAAGGGTTTTCGCCTCTTATCGGCGTAGCTCTTTTGTCTATCTCAAGAGGCTTTCAGTCGTTCTCGGATTTGTATAATTTTCTCAGTTGTTTCTCGGATGATCTCAGGACCAGTGAGAGTATTTTCGGGGGCTTGACCCCTGGCTAGCTGCGTGTCACCCACCTCAGCCCAGCACAGAGGGGATCTGCACTTACGGCCATAGAGGGCTTCAAACGGCGCAGCCTTGATGCTGGTATGGTAGCTGTTGTTGTAGGAAAATTCAACCAAAGGAAGATGAGTGTCCCATGACGCGCCGAAATCTATGACGCAGGCCCTCAACATGTCTTCCAAGGTCTGAATTGTTCTCTCACTCTGTCCATCAGTCTGCGGATGATAAGTCGTGCTCATGTCCAATTTAGTTCCAAGTGCTTTCTGTAGTGACTGCCAGAATCTCAAGGTAAACCTGCTATCTCGGTCGGAGATAATAGATGCAGGTACCCCATGAAGGCGAACTATCTCTTGAATGTAGATTCGGGTGAGTCTCTCCATCTTGAAGTTTTCTTTGATTGGCAGGAAGTGGGCGGACTTCATTAATCGATCGACAATTACCCAGATGGCATCGTGCCCATTCGGAGATCTGGGTAACTTGGTGATAAAATCCATGGTTATCCTTTCCCACTTCCACTCAGGTATTTCCGACTGCTGAAGTAAACCTGAGGGCTTTTGGTATTCTACTTTTATCTTGGCACAAGTCAGGCACTTGCCCACGAAAGTAGCAATTTCCGCCTTCATGTTTGGCCACCAATAAAGTTGTTTGAGATCCAAGTACATCTTGTCCGAACCTGGGTGAACGGATTATTTCGTCTTGTGAGCCTCATTCATGACAACCTCTCTGTACCCGCCGAACTTTGGGGTCCAGATCCGGTTCATGAAATAGTACACTCCGTCTCCTTTGTCCTCCAAGTTTTTGTCCATTCCTCGCAGTGACTTATTTGCCACGTTCTCGGGTTTTAAGGCTTCCAGCTGAGCCTCTCTGATTTGCACGGTTAAATGGGAATGGATGGTCATTGTTAGTGCCTTCACCTTACGTCCTGAATACTCCTTTCGATTGAGGGCATCTGCTACCACATTGACCTTTCCGGGATGATAGCGAATTTCGCACTCGTAGTCACTAAGTAACTCTACCCATCGCCATTGTCTCATGTTTAACTCCTTTTGATCGAAAATATGTTGCAAGCTCTTATGGTCGGTGAAGATAGTGCACTTGGTTCCATAGAGATAGTGTCTCCAGATCTTTAACGCAAAGACCACTGCTCCCAACTCTAAATCGTGGGTTGTGTAATTGACCTCGTGTGTTTTCAACTGCCTTGAGGCATAGGCGATGACCTTTCCTCTCTGCATGAGCACACATCCTAGGCCCTGATTGGATGCATCACAGTAGACCACGAAGTCTTCTGTCCCTTCGGGCAGGGACAAGATAGGTGCGCTGCATAGGGCCCGTTTCAATGTTTGAAATGCAGTGTCTTGCTTGGCTTCCCAACTGAAGGTTACACCCTTCTGGGTCAGGGTAGTTAAGGGCTTAGCGATTTTGAAGAAGTTCTGGATGAACCTGCGATAATAGCCCGCGAGACCCAAGAATTGGCGGATTTCTGTGGGTGTCTTCGGTGCAGACCAGTTCTCAATCGCCTTGATCTTGGAAGGGTCCACGTGTATTCCTTCCTTGCTAATCACGTGTCCTAGGAAATTTACCTTCCTGATCCAGAATTCGCACTTCGAGAATTTCGCGTATAGTTTTTCTGCCCTTAATGTTTCTAACACCTGCCTTAAGTGCTGTTTATGGTCATCTTCACTCCGCGAATAGACAAGTATATCGTCGATAAACACAATCACGAACTTGTCTAAGAAAGGGCGGCACACCCGATTCATCAGGTCCATGAATACTGCCGGTGCGTTGGTTAGACCAAAGGGCATTACTACAAACTCGTAGTGTCCATAGCGAGTTCGGAATGCTGTTTTGGGCACATCATTCTCATGAACGCGCAACTGATGGTACCCTGATCTTAGATCTATCTTTGAGAAATAACTGGCTCCCTGAAGTTGGTCGAAGAGATCGTCGATTATGGGTAAGGGATATCGGTTCTTGATGGTAAGCTTATTCAGCTCTCGGTAGTCAATGCACATCCGAAAGGATCCATCTTTCTTTTTCACAAATAAGATCGGAGCTCCCCAAGGTGAGGAACTCGGCCATATGAATCCCTTACTGATCAGCTCATTGAGCTGACTGGATAATTCTTGCATTTCCGCTGGTGCTAAACGGTAAGGGGATTTAGCTACAGGAGTAGCTCCGGGGATCAAGTCGATACGAAACCCGACTTGGCGCTCGGGAGGGATTCCTGGGAGATCTTTGGGAAAAACATCAGGAAAGTTACAGACTTCGGGGATACTCTCGAGGTCTCTAACTCCTTGCGTCACGTCTAAAACGTGAGCTAGAAATGCATGGCACTCCTTTCGCAGATATTTCCGAGCTTTGATGCATGAAATGATTCGGAGGTTCGAGCTAGGCTTATCTCCGTAAATCATGAGAGCTTCGCCAGAGGGAAGATTGAGACGGATAGCCTTATCGAAGCAAAGAATATCAGCATGATTGGGACTCAACCAATCCATGCCGATAATGACATCGAAGCTCTTGATGACACAGGCATAAGATCGATAGGAAAAGAATAATTGTCTAGGGTAAGAGTACAGCCTATGAATATGTCGTTAGTGCTCTCCTTCTTTCCATTAGCCATCTCGACGGTAAATGTTTCGGTTAGAGGTTGGGATTTACATTTGATTAGATGTTTGAATGCGTGACTAACAAAACTCCTCTCCGCACCAGAATCGAAGAGAATGCATGCATAAGAGTTGTCAAGGAGGAACGTACCCGTAACAATGGTAGGATCAGCAACTGCTTCCTCCTGGCCCATCACCAGAACTCTCCCTGTATTGCCACCAGTTGTTGCCTTGGGGCAGTTTCTCCTGAAGTGCCCAGCCTCTCCACATCCATAACAAGTTTGACCAGCACCCGCTCCTGGAGCCTAGTTGGTTGGTTGAGCTGGTGTCTTGCAGTATCGAACTGTGTGTCCCTTCCTTCCACAGTTGTTGCAACTCAGCTCACGGCAGGGTTCGTGATGATGGAAGTTACACTTGTTGCACAGAGGTAGTTTTCCAGCATAACCACCAGTAGGGGATTGGGTGGTTGGAACAGCAGTGGGAGCAGCAGCAGGAGCAGTAATAGCATGAACTGCCACCATTTGTTGTTTCTTGGAGGGCTCCTGCGAAGACTGTCCCTTTCGTTTGTTACCAAACTTCTTCTTCTTCCCACCGCTTTCCTTTTGTGGTTCAGAGACATCTTCCACTTCATCCAGATCGATTCCATAATCGATCAGAGTCTGTGCCAGATCCTTGGCGCTTTCAAATGTGGTCGGCCTCGCAGCCAAGACATTTCCTTTTGTTGGTTGTGTCAGTCCCCAGATGTACCTCTCGATTTTCTTGCTCTCCGGGGTGACCATTCCCGGACAGAGGAGAGCCAGATCATAAAATCTCGCGGTGTAGGCAGCGATGTCGGAACCCTTCATCTTCAAGTTCCAGAGTTTGTGCTCCAACTTTTGCACTTCGCCCCTTGGGCAGTACTCCGCGAGCATGAGCTCCTTCAGTCTCTCCCAACCCATGGCATTAGCCACTGGCAGGGTTAGGGTTTTAACCCGACCATTCCACCAGGTCAAGGCTCTGTCGGTGAAGGTACAGGCGGCAAACTTCACCTTGTTGGTTTCAGAACAAACGCAAATTTCGAAGATGGATTCGATCTTCTCGAACGATCGAGTCAGGGCGATGACACCTCCATTTCCGTCGAAGGACCTGGGTTTCGTAGTCATGAAGTCCTTGTAGGAACACTCTTTTTGATGTCCCTGACTTCCATCTTGTCTCTGGGGGTCGGTTCCACCTCCAGTTCCACCAGCGTTCACTTGTGCCATTGATGCAGTCACGGCGGCGGTAACTGCAGCCTGAAACATGACAGGGTCGAACTGAGGAGGTGGTGGTGGTGGCGGAGTGTCGTCGTTCCTTCTGATGGGTCTTGGTCGAGGAGGCATCTTGTTCTAGAAACAATTAGGAAGAAGAGGATGGTAAGTCCTCAAAAAACAAAATATCTCTCATCCTGATAATGAAAGTATTCTACCGAGCGATAAACACAGAAAGGTTACTAATACAAGTAAGTTATCGCTTAAGGGAGAAGAGGTAGCAACACTTAGAGTGAATCTGTATACTGAGTTTGATTCTAGCGAAAATACTCCTATAGTATCTTATGTGAGATGATTTTGGTAAGTTTTAGGCCTGCTGTAGCACCACAGTCACTCCCAAACACATGTTGGTCATGTCTCGACTGAATATAGTTGATCAGGTTATATTCACCCTAGACATGATTAGATAACTGCCCAGGTTTAACCGCAGTGTTCCGGCATCCAAATACTTTTGTTCTTTTCCACTAGCAACACGAATTTTGTTATGTATGCATGCTCGTATACTTTTTATAAAAATACTTTATATTTTGAAGTATGCTTTTACCGTAGAGCACTTAGGCCCCTTAGTGTTTATAGTTGTATACCACGTAAGGTTCGGTATACTAGTTCGCTATAAACAAGGGCTCTGATACCAATCTGTCACACCCCGAAACCGATGGCGGAAACGTTCCGGGGCGGAGGACGTTATGTGTAGCATCACAACCAATGAATAATAGCAATCATAGCAACACAACCAGTACAGTGCATACTAAAATAAAAATGTTTACATCAGTTCTGAAACTTGTTTGAATTACATCATATAACTTGTATGAATATAAACATTAAACTCTTATTGCTTCAGCTCTTCAAAAAAAACCCAGCAGGTACCTGTCTACTGATTTCCTGAGAATACAAGCAGTTTAAAAGAGTATCAGCATAAAGCTGGTGAGTTCATAAACGGTGGTTTGTAGTGAAAATCGTTGATGAGTTCGGAAAATATTTGTATAGTTTCAAGAAAATCCGATGTTTTCCTTAGCAAGAATGTAGTGTTACCAGTTCTGTAATAAACCATGAATTTCTGTATGTTTCCAAGAAAATCCGATATTTTCTTTAGTGAAAAGGTAGCGTTATCGATTTCGTATAAAACCATGAATGTTCGTTACTGAAAACTGTAGTGATATGCGAAAATACTACCTCATGTGACTAGCTAAAACTAATCATGAAGTGTAAGTATTTTGTATGTGAAACCATTGCATAATCGGTTCTGTTTGAAAACCCTGGCTTTAGCCAGTATACTTAGTGTGCATCAGTTCTATTTAGTAAAAATAAAGCTGTTGAAGAGTGTTAAGTTGTAAACTAAAGGTGATTTATACATAATGTGAGTCGTATAACCATGCTTGATATGACTAGTGACCTTTCCAACGTTCTTCAGGCGTCGAGTTAAATGACATTTGTACATCTCAGGCGTGCCCGCCTAACTGTAGCTAGCAGTCCAGATGTGGGATTGTGAGTCCCGAATAGATCTATTCACAAATCTCACGCTCTCCCTCCAGGAGACTCTGGTTATACAGTGGTAGGATTTATCCCTGTACACCTAAGGGTACAGTAGTGAAGTAGCGCCTCACAGTATCGTATAATCTAGTTTACATGTAGTGTAGTAGCGTTCTACCGTAGTGAAAATCCGTATGTATACCATATATAATGATAATTACAGTTATGAAAAAAAAAAACATGATAAAGTGGTGATGTAACTGTAAACTATTTCTGTCTTCGTGCATATGTTAATAGTGAAAGTTTCTGTACTCGTGATGTTTAGAAAATCCCAAACTATACCGATTATAGTTTGCATGAATAGTGAATAGCGTGTCCGAAAAACTATGCAAATTTTTGTGAAAACATCCCTCATGCTCAACAAAGTACAAAAGGGTTAAAGTATGAGATTTGCATAAGTTTTGAAAACATTTATGTTTAACTTGTATTCCCCCCTGAAAACATTGAAAATATGGAAAAATGTAGGGGTATGAACTCACAGTTGTTGCGTGAAATCGTTGACTGAAAATGAAGATCCTCGAGTTGTTGCACGACACTTAACAAAATCCTATTATCAAATAAATACATATATGTATCTACATTAGCGATTTCGATAAATAAAGTGTCATAAGAAAACTTGTATTCGGTTGAGGAATGTTACCGGGACTTGATCGAATCAAGGAGGTTGAGTTTTCAGTCAAAAACACCACTTAAAAGGTGTTTACGGTCGAAGAGGAGTTTACGGTTCTTGAAGGCTTGGACCGTAAACTCAAGAACAGAGTTTACGGTTTCTGAAGGTTGGACCGTAAACTCAATAACAGAGTTTACGGTTTCTTAAGGTTCGGACCGTAAACTCAAGAACAGAGTTTACGGTTTCTGAAGGCTGACTGTAAACTCAAGAACACTAGAGCTGGGTGCTGATTTCGAAGAGATGAGTGTCCTGAGACGTTCCAAAGCGACCCAAACGTGGTTTCTCGATGATTTCCGAAGTTTGAAGGCGTTTTGAGTGTTTACGGTTAAGGTTCTTGGAGAGAGAAGGAGAGAGTATTTGGCCAGAAATGTTCTAATGAAGGTGGAGGCATCGTATTTATAGGGGTGTTGTGGGGAGGTCCACTTTTCACTGACCGTAAACAGGTTTACGGTCGTAAACGAGTTTACGGCCGTAAACACGTTTACGGTCGTAATCTCATTTAGACCGCAAATGCTTGTTTCTTCGAGATATTCGGGTTCCCGCGCGATTTTTGGTTCCAACTCGTAAACAATTTAATTAAATATAACTATATTATTTTTCTAAACCAAAAAGTTTGACGGAAAAGTTAATGCATTCGAAATTATATTAACGGAAATCACGTAACTGAAACGGACAAAGTTTCGGGTTGTCACAATAGAATTGTAACGCCCGTGTTTCTGAGCTATGCATTAATGACGATATAATAGTCTAGGTCAACCATTGGAACTCGTTTTGAAGAAATAAGAATGAATTATGTACTTTAAACTTAATTATTATGATTAAGGATAAAAGTAAGCGTCGAAAATAAATATTAGATTAGCCGATACTATGAATAAAGTTGTAGTGGTCGTGACAAGGATTCCGGATATATAAAGAATACCGAAATTCGAGTAATAACGAAGAAGTTATGACCTGTCGAAGTTTCGCGACAGAACCGACACGACACAGCGCGACATAAATAGTGAATTTACGATAGAGCGATATTTGGCTTTAGCGATCTAAACGAAAGTCGTAGAATACGTTAAACCGATAGCGTGCATAAAGAGAACGCCCAAATCTGACTTCGTATGAGGAAGTTATGATTTTTCTAAGTTTCAGCTTAGCGGTGTACAGCCCAAATCTCGAAATTGAAATCGAGTGATCTTTAGCCGAAAAAATCTAAATAAGAATCAAAGATCTCGTCGATAGTAGTCTAACGGTAAAAAGACAGACGAAAACGGACGTCAGATGAAGAACTTATGAATTTCTAACGGAGTTTTCCTATCCCGGCCTACTAAAAATAATATAATAAATATAAAGTCAAAATTAGCCGACAGAGTCTAAACGAGAGTTGTAGAGCATAATATCACCTACGCGTGGATATAAATAACGTCGAAAACGGAGTTCGTATGCGAAAGATATGAATTTCTGAAGTTTGGGGCACGAACCCTGACACTGTGTCAGAGCTCATGACGTGAACATAGGGTTCACGACGTGAACTCAGTGATGACGTCTCCTGGAGCCTGACTGACCCAAGTTGCGATGACGCGCCTAATAACGACTGAAGTCACGATGTGAACTTGTTCTTCACGACATGAATATCGAAAATCCAGCCCTATAAATAGAAGTCGAGGGCAGCCGGATTTGGTTGCTACTTCACTCATTCTCTCACTCTCTATACCCTCTCTATCCATCTTTTAACCCCTCGAAGTCTCGGTATCATCCCCGATACCCGAAGTGAGTCCCGACGCTCCGAAGATCCCGAGAAGAAAAAAGTTTCAAGCCGAAGCTCTGCCCGCGAGAAGCCCGGTGTGTGAAGATATCCCGGTTACATCAAAAGAATAGTACTAGAAGAGTCGTAGTGCTGTCCGAGCATCGTCTAATCAAGTGAGTGTACAGTCACTTTCATCTTACACACATATATGAACTATTTGATAAAATACGTGCTATGTGTATATATATATTGTTTGTTTATTAAGATAGATCAGACATACCCGATCCGGGAATATGGATTAGGTAAGGAGGTAAATTTTAGATCCGGGAGTACGGATTATGTATTTTTGAACTATGTGTTCATCCGATAAGGTATCATGTGCATAGTCCCTTTCATGGACATTATTTTAACACAAGTATTGATTAAAGTATTAAATATATATGTATGTGAAATATTTGTTATTTCCCGAAATACATGTTAGATATATATTTGATGATATACAACGTGCGAATCAGTTATGGTTCAATATGTGTTAAGATGTGTATATAAGATATTATTACTTAAAACTCTGTGTTAAGTATACACTAGTTAGCGTTGCCTAAACGGTGATAGTATCGAAAATTGATTATAAGCATTGTAGGTTTGCCTAGTGATGGGTTAAGAGTTAAAAAGGGATGTTTAGTTCAATTAAGTTTGGACATTGGGTAGCCTCTTATTAAGAGTACTTGTATGGTGAGATCGATGATGGGTGGAGTACATCCTACGTACAGAAGTACAATTTATGTACGAAGTCCTTTTCAAAGCCCTGTGCTTTATGTGCTGCTTTTGCCGGGGTATTATTATGTTCTCGGGTACGAGTCCTACGCATACCAGAGTACTATAATGTGCCAGAAGTACTATCTGTTGGGCTTTAGTATACTACAACATCCTATGGTGCACATACAACCCTAAATACCTTGGATCTATGTTTTCTCTATTATACATGCAAATGGTTTCTAAGGCATTAAACCTATAACTAGCATGCATTTGACATAAACCATATAATATACTAGTTAGGGAAACATACCTTTTATGTGGCTTGAAGTCTTGATGTATTTGGCCTTAAGAGCTTAGCACCAATAGTATGAAATGCCTCAAATGGAATCACAACACACCTAGGACAAAGGTGGCTCTTGAGAGAAAATTCCATGCACCAAAACACCTCCATATTTCTCTAAGAAAAGAAGTGGTGATTTTGGCTATGGAGTAACCTATTTATATGTAGGATTCCAAGGGTCATGGGTATAACCCATAATCCATACCCACGGGTTTTATGATCCATGGTTCATGTGGCCCAGCTCTTTATGTATCCATACATAAACTTGGTCCAACATGGATCATAAGCCCAACACATATAAATATAACTAATTATCATAATTAGTCCCCATATATTTAATTAGTCTCTTTTGATCATTAAATTAATTCCAAATTAATTCTTGATCGATACTAATTAAAACATATGATTTCATATTAATATATTATAACTTATAATATATTAATAAACCATAAATAACCTTCTCTCAAAAGTCCATCCTAACAAATTGTCCTGATGATATGCAACCCAAATGGACCATGCTACTCTCAGGTCAAGTACATACCAATAATAGTTATGGGCTTAGACATCTAATCCAACAGTCTCCCACTTGGATAAGTTTAAAACTATTATTGCAAGTACGACTTCATAACCCGACTAGCAATCGTAGCTCTTAAAGCCGCTGTCGAATTCTGAACAAATCAATGACGTGTCCATTAGATAAGGGATCATATATTCCTCCATTCTAGATATCATATGGACTGAGACATGGATTATAATCATTCTCTCTGTCCATTTGTTGTTTCCTGATTTTCGATTTATGATGACTGACTGATTGAACAAATCAAATCAGTCTTGGCTTGGCCAAGCACTCACATGTGACATCGCTAAATCATCGAGGGGCCCACAGATATCGCTTTTATCCCGAAGGTAAAAGGAATGGATAAACTTTGACTAATATGGCTTGTTCTACTACTTGTTGAATCATACACAAAGGCATGTTTTATAACATCGAGTTACCAAATGCTTTTTCGTGCAATCAATGTATAACCAACTCATAGTAACAAGTCATATCTCTAGGTTTTAAGAATATAAGATTTTATTGTCTCATGATCACTCGTGATAAAATCCATGAAGCGATTCAAATGATCGTGGGTTGAATCCAATACTCAGAACTTATGAGCACTCATGAGTGTTGTAGCAACGCTTTGTCCACCAACTTGGACCTCTACAAACCAACCCATGACAGTCTTGATTCATATCTACTTCCAACATATGACCGACTGTGGATGGTTTGAATAACTTAATCATTCAGGAAGAGCGACTTAGTTATTCTGGAAGTCAAAACATGCAAAGTGAAACACAAGAATAAATGAATCAAATATGGTATCAAACCCTATGAATATAAATAAACACTTTTATTTATCACCATACTGATTACTCATTATTCATTGTTTCGGTTTTATCAACTTTATACTTGAATTAAAAACACTAGTTGTCCCATGCTCCAAGCATGTACACTATGGTTTTCTTAAACAATAGCTTTGCCATACACCAAGTATGCACTCTATGTTTGTCTATGATCCTTACTTTGTGAAATAAACCAATTGAACATAATTTTAATGATTCTAATTTCACACTCCCAAATCTTTATCGAAAAATATGAAAATTTCAAATTCCTATCATTTATCGAAATCTGTTTAGATTTTAAACTTATATGCACTGACCCTCCTGTAATGAATATGTACAAAGTCACAAAGACTTGTCAACAGTCATTATAAGGTATTCCAATGGAGATCAACTCCATGGAAACTAAGTCTCATATTCAAAGTACATTGCTTTGGACATGCTTCTTGCATTAAGTTTTCTAATCTTACACAGATAACTTTCACCTATGGAGACAACTCCATATTCTCATTTTGACTATCACTTCTGAATAAGAGATGCCTCTTTTCAGAATATGTCAATATGGTCCTTCCAAAATTAGCACTATACTTCCAACTGTCCCTGAGCAACCAATCTTTGGTAAACCTCAGATTGTCCTCGACAATTGCTTAATCATTTTAGTCATATCCAATTCTAGACCTTTTCCCTTCTTAATGCCTCTAGGCATTTGGAAAAATTTAAAAATGACAAATATTATAGCACATGCAATCGATCCTGTACCCAAAGCAAATGGTACACGATTCATGATGTTTCACATAAAGACATGATTCTAGACCAGTCTTTTGCTACAATATTTTTATTTGCCATGTTTTCAAAATTTGACTATGAAGAGGGATGTCGTAATCATAATCGAATTTTGAGAACGCAATATATAGAATTTCCTTAAGTTAAACCAATCCAACATGAAATTCATATATATATATATATATATATATATATATATTCTTGACTAAAGATGATTAAGGTCTCAATCTAAGTCTTTGGAACTGAAATGAAGTATATCCTCTCCCTTAATTATAGCAAAACAACTTTTTCAATCCCTGCAGCCTCACGAATTGAAACTTTTGTTTTCTATAATTAACATTGCTAACTTGCAACACTAACAATAATTATCATGCTCCCACTAACATGATGATTATTAGCATAACACTTATGCTCCCACTAGCTTTGACATGTACTCAGAAATCAGTTGGACTTCTAGAAATCAATACTTTATTGACTTTCTTACCAAAGTTCAGATTTCTGATACGAGATGCTTTGATAAAACTTTATCAAAATCATACACCTTTCCTTAGATAGCATGCATGTGTGTCTAAACAATTTCAGAACTATGAAAAGGGATGCCGTAATCATAGTCTCAATTGTTTAGACCTTTTGCCATCTGCTTCAAATCTACTTGGTGGAAGTGTTTCCTCACCATCATTTTCATGAATCAGAGAGAAACCTTATGACCCTTAGATTTTATGGTGTATGTGTTCTTATCCATGTGAATCGTCAAAACCATAGTCACAAGACAAGGATAATGACAAATCCAAACTCATATGGACTGAACTTATGCAATCTTAACTTCGAAAACGGAGCAGTACAGGGCCTGCCATTGCTTCCAAGTTGTTATGCAACCAATTGAGAACTTTCAGAACTCCTATGCAAAGCCAACTTTAACTAGAATGGGCACAGAATATGTCAACACGATAGGTTATAAACCTCAAGTCGTGTGCTAGTGAAGAACCTCAGGTTTTATTCTTGATTAGTTCTTGAAATTCTTTTTAGGATCTTTAAGACTCCCACTATCCTCTTGACATATAAGACTATCTTGCCAAATATTCAAGAGATAGTGCAGATTCTTTATCAAGACAAACACTTCACACAATTCGCCTTAGTTGGTCTTTGTTTTATCCAAAACATCACAACTTACCAATTTCAAATGTACAAGAGTAGGACACTTTTACTCTTACATTTGACAAGTGTTTTAAACCTTTCTTTAAGATATGTCACTCAAGTTACAATCTTGGAGTATGACTCTAAGAATTGTTTTGGAACGAAGTATGACTCATCTTCCTGATCTAACCATTTCAACAATTCATGACTCCTCTTCTTAGTCATAAGAATGCACTAAGATGACCTTTAGAGGACTAATTGTGATATGATTTCTAAATCATTAAGATGATCACAAACATGATACTAAAGTACTCTCCCATCTTTTCAGATTTGAGAAACTTTTATTTTTCTGCCTAATTTGATTCTTCCCATTCGTTCTGCCATACATTGAGACTTTTCCAATGTTTCAGAATTATACTTAAACTTGTAAGTATAACCATATTTACTAAACTTTAGTAAATCAAATAGTCTTAACGAGCTTTGTGGTGGACATGACCAGTGCACAAGAATGTGTACTCGATCCCTTTAGTCCTTCACTTGACTCACACATCCATGTGAACAAGTAATTAGTCTTGATTTTCCAATGCTTGAAAGTTCTCATTCATCATACTATTCAACTTGCATGATTCCAAGTTTCGGTCCAATTGAAACTTGGGTGATGAGGAACTTTCCTGATTTGGTAAATTTAGACACTACCACAAATGAAAGAATCAAATCCATTTTCAAATATTGCTGTCAGTGGAATCATATAAGCAACAATTTTCCACAAATGCCATTGTAAGGATACTTCAAATAAATAAAATTAAACAATTTCCTTTTATTTTAAAACTTTGCTGAAAAACTTATCCTTACAATCCACATGGAAAATTGTTGTTATCTATTCCTTAGCAATATACTCAAAATTCTGATGCGATCGAAATCCGCCTTCGCGATCAGAATCAGCATATACTTCCTTTAAGATTTCTCTCTATTCTTTGATTCTTAAAACATCAACATGTGACCCAGTCACATCATGTAATGAGGATCTCATAATAGAACTTAACAGAGTTAGATAATGGGCTCTACCTGATGTAGAGTCAAACTTATTGACTTTAACATCCTTAGGAAAATTTGGCAGCTTTGCAATCAACGCCCCTTCCTTTGGCAAAATAAACATATGGACCCTTTGGTAATGGGACTATCTCAGACTTAGCCTTTCTCTTTACCATTTGGTCAACCGGGTTGACTATGGCCAATCCCTTTCCATTGGGAAGAGAATGCTTTTTCTGGATTTCCAGTGTCACCATTGTCACTGTCCATAATTTTTTTTGGAAGTTGATCTTCTAATCAAATTTGCTTTACTATCGTTCCAAATCATTGCTGATTCAGCAGCACCAAGCAAATAGATATGATCATTAAGGTTCATGTCATAGTCTGTTTCATAGTAGTCCCAAAGGAACTCACTATGTGACTTAGAAAGTGATTGAATATCCAACTTTCTCAAGATTTTGACACCCAACTCTCCCGACTTGTCAATATGTGACTTCATCTCTAAGATGTGATCACACATAGACCTTGCTTGCCATTAGGGCTTGAGTGACCTTGAACTTGTGGGCTAGGGAGAATAATTGGAGGAGGTGGAGGAAGAGAAGTATGACTTCCATGAGCCAAACTCGGGAAGTCATATTCATTATGAAAGCTTGGTTTGGGAAGATCATTGTTGTCTAAACCAGACATCAACAATGGGAGAAATTCACGTAAAGTTGATTTAAGTCCTTAATATAACACCCAATATGATATATTAAGGCTAGGACCTAACAAACTATTTTATAACTTGGAAGAGGGATGTCGTAATCCAAGCTATAAAATATTTGAAGGTAGGTGAATGATGATTCACCAATTTCCACCAAGATAAACGAAATGTATTATTAGGTTTTAATTGGTTTTGAAACTCCTAGATTCTTTTGAGATTCATTGAACTTTTCAATGGCATGTTTCAATCTCGAGTGTTCCCTTCAGGTTTTGTGACTGGGATGCCGAGGATCACAAAACAAGGTGTGAAGTAACCATGCAAATATACTTGGTACCCTTAATATTTACCCCTCAATCGATGTGCCGGTTAACCACACACGCTCCAACGATACTATGATAAAACATTAAGTTACCCTTTGCCTACCTTGTTAAGTCCAGGTTAGTGTGCCGGTTAACCACACACGCTCCACTAACAGCTTAAACAAAGTGCAAAGTGTAATTTCATGGATTAGCACCTTATTCACATTTTCCTAAGTAACTAAGATTGGGAATTTATAAGTGTTTAGTTACTTAGTATTTATCATTATACTTATAATGAATGGAGAATTATAGTCCTTGTCCTACCTGTTCGGCTAACGACCCTCCACCGGTCAAGGAAGCGGTGAGTGAGAGTGGACACCCATTAAACTGTCATTTTATAGGCAGTAACCTTATACCCCCCTTATAGACCGGCTTCGTGAATGAGGCCTACTAATGGTAAGACGACTTTATCTTATACATATCTATATAATTAAAATTATAATAATAGTATAAGGGTTGAATTTTAAACTTTTAAAATTCTAAGGTCTAGTTTGGAATTAAAGTATACATGGGGGGTAACTTTACAAATTCCAAAACTTGAGGACAAGTTTTGAAACCTTTCAAAACTCTTGGATTTTTCATAACTTATGAGTTTAATTAAGGTTTAATGAAAAAAAAATCAAGTTCCATAACTTGAGGACAAGTTATGGAAGACATTAAATTATTTAATGATGACATTAAAAATAGTGACTCTTCTATTTTCATAACCTATGAGACTTAATGACACTTTAAAAAGAAAAACTCTTCACTTTCCATAACTTGAGGACAAGTTATGGAGTTCATAAAAACCATTAAGATCAAATATTCCAATTAACACAATAATCAAATAATTTTTCTATGATCTAGATTAAACTCATAAGTAAAGATAATTCACATCAACAATTTCCAAGAAATTAGATAATCATATAAACTAATACAAATCTTGAAACTTTGACAATTATCATTTGAAGACTCTTGGAATTCATAACCTAAAGAGTTAATAAATGAGACATTTCACATCCATAACTTATGGAAGTTTCAAAACTCTTAAGATCATAACTTTAAAAAAAAACTTTTAAGTTCCAAAATTTTATGACAAAATTTGTAACTCCTTAAAACCATTTAGATCAAACTTTTAAAACAAATAAAATAATCATATCATTCTATCTTTTAATAAATTGACCTAATTCAACTCTTGTAGTAAAGTGACTGAAATTTTATAAATAATTAGTTTTTCATAAAATCAAGTAATTATCATAAAATTTGACAAACTTCATGTTTTTTTTTTCTCTTTTTTTTTCCTTCAACTTGAAAAAAAAAATACATTTGCATCAAATATAATAGAAAACAACCCATGTCTCTGATACCACTCTTGGGTTTTAGTATACTACAACATCCTATGGTGCACATACAACCCTAAATACCGTGGATCTATGTTTTCTGTATTATACATGCAAATGGTTTCCAAGGCATTAAACCTATAACTAGCATGCATTTGACATAAACCATATAATATACTAGTTAGGGAAACATACCTTTTATGTGGCTTGAAGTCTTGATGTATTTGGCCTTAAGAGCTTAGCACCAATAGTATGAAATGCCTCAAATGGAATCACAACACACCTAGGACAAAGGTGGCTCTTGAGAGAAAACTCCATGCACCAAAACACCTCCATATTTCTCTAAGAAAAGAAGTGGTGATTTTGGCTATGGAGTAACCTATTTATATGTAGGATTCCAAGGGTCATGGGTATAACCCATAATCCATACCCACGGGTTTTATGATCCATGGTTCATGTGGCCCAGCTCTTTATGTATCCATACATAAACTTGGTCCAACATGGATCATAAGCCCAACACATATAAATATAACTAATTATCATAATTAGTCCCCATAGATTTAATTAGTCTCTTTTGATCATTAAATTAATTCTTGATCGATACTAATTAAAACATATGATTTTATATTAATATATTATAACTTATAATATATTAATAAACCATAAATAACCTTCTCTCAAAAGTCCATCCTAACAAATTGTCCTGATGATATGCAACCCAAATGGACCATGCTACTCTCAGGTCAAGTACATACCAATAATAGTTATGGGCTTAGACATCTAATCCAACACTATCATGTACAAAGTCTTTTTGACACTATTATGTGTCGGTTACGGAAGCGTACGAGAGTACTCTATTAGTATTTCCCCATACTTTTTATTTTGAAAGAGCTTTGGAGTCAGCGTTTCTTTTATGAAGCGATCGGACGAGCTTCATATGTCAGCGTTTCCTTTCACGAAGTAATTAAAGGAACTTCGTAGACTGCCAAATAAAGTGTATCGGTAATAGATGACTACTAGGTATGTCTGGTGTTATATTTCCGGATAGGGTGAGTCTGGGGGTAAAATACCTCACGATATTTAGACCACTGCTTGGCAAAGTTCGATGCTGGATAGGGTGAGTCTGGGGATAAAATACCTCACGATATTCGGACCACGGCTAGGCATTGTTATCTAGATAACTACCCCTGACTTAATTGTCTTGTGGTTCTTTCTTTTACGAACGAAGGTTCGTGGTGAAACTTATTCCATTCCCCTCATTTGATGTCCTTATTGATCCTAGTTTGCTGCCAGGGAATTTCCGAAGCAGCTTCGTCAGTTTGTTGTTCATATCGATTCCTTAGGCTAGATCTCGTAAGATCATTGTATAGGGTGAGTATGTGGGGATCGACGGGATGGGATAGATTTTTTTAGAAATATGATATATATGTGTTAATAATAATAGTGGTCTTGCAGGATTTAGATATACATTATTATCACATTGTTTGAACTAGGTGTTCATTAAGTATTTTCAAACGGAATGTTTACCAAGTATTTTGATTTAAGTGTTCACTAGTTGTAATCTAAATATCCTGGCAGCTGCGCCTAAAGGATTATGTTGGCAGCTATAGATTTAGTGCCTTATAGATGTACGTTGGAAGTTGCGGATTTAGTGCCTTATATATGTACGTTGGTAGCTATGGATTTAGTACCATATAGATGAACATTGGTAGCTATGGACTTAGTACCTTGGCAGCTATGGATTTAGTGCTTGTTGTATAAACCTCAGGCAACAATGGACTTCGTGCCTATTCCTTAGGTCAATCCTTATGAATTAAGGATAGATGATTCTTAGGGTAGATCATTAAGATTAAAGAAGATAATGGGGATGGGTAATTGGGTTGATTGTTTGATGATTAAATATAATAATTATATTGTTGTGGGTTGAAAACCCTATATGCTCACCAGGCTCCCAAGCCTGACCCACTCAGTTTTTCTGTATTACAGGTAGTGGCACAAGAGAATAGTTGGACGATGACGAGAGATTTTGGATTATAGGCCAGTATATATAAATAAATGTTGTAATGCCTATATGGTACTGTTTATGCTTTTGGTCTGTATCAGAATATGACATCCCGAGGTTTTGTTATGAAATGGAAAATATATATTTCTTTAAGAAATGATTTGATAAAATTCTTATCATATTTTGTTTTGGGAACAAATTCTGCAACACTTTTAATCAAAGGATTACTCTGATTTTATTTTAAAAAGCATAAACGAAATCGGTCTTTTCTGGCCGTGAAAATTGGGGATGTCACAGTTTGGGTGCTATATAAAAAACCTTATGAGCTCATAACCCTCCCTTACCTCAGACTCCACTGTTTAGATCTGTTTTCCCCAAACCCTAATCATTTCCTTGAGTGTGTGAGCTTATAGAGTGTATTTTGAGTAGTTGGAGAAGAAGGTGTTGCATCAAGGTGTTGGAGAAGGAGATCAAGCTTGTAGATCTGAAGTTGTTTGGTGCCCTAGAAGCTCCAGAAGGTAAAAAGATTCAAACTTTATGTTTGCATGATATAGATCTAGCTATTCTAGCCTTATGGAACCATTCTTGTCCAAAAGTCCCCAAATTGGTGCATGATGTGATTTGGACAAGATAAGTTGTCCTTTCAGACCCTTGAAGAGGTCCTAAGTGATAAAAATGAGGTCCCAATAGCTTAAGTTGTCCCTTGCATGAAGTAGAAAGGTCTTAATGGATTAAGACCATGGATTAAGAGATTTTTGGACGTCCAAAGTAAAAAAGTTCAAGACTTTATGGCTCTAAGACAGTTTTGGTCGATGGATCTAAAATATGGGCTTAAGTGCTTAAACCATTAAGCACTAATTAGGGTTTTGGCAAAACCCCACGTACGCCCAGCATAAGTTCTGTACGCCCAGCGTACTGAGTCAACCACCCCGATGGTGGTCAATTTCAGGAAGAGTACGCCCAGCGTACCAGAGGAGAACGCCTCGCGTACGTCCTCTGTGGGGCCTTTGACAAATTGGGCCACCTTTGGACTAGTTGGACTTGGGCCTTGATGGTCTCTCTGGATAAAAGTATTTTGGGCCAGTTATGGTAGTGAGTCTTTGAATGAGGCCCAATTAGGGAGTTAGGCCCAAATTGGGAAATTTGGGCCATTAATGGGCTTTGGATATATGGGCTATTAAGATCATGGATTTGGTATTGAGCCTTGGCCCAAATTAGAGAAAAGGAAAAATGGACTATTATTATATGTGGGACTCTTGGTCAATATTGATATTCCATGCATTGAAATAGTGTTTATTATTTGGATAGTTCGGGATTTTTGGTGAGACAGCGATTCGTGAGTTCGATTCATCAGTTGAGATCGACATTGTGAGGTGAGTTATCCTCACTATACTCAAGGGTCTAAGGCACCAATATCGGTCGTTTGATTTGTTATTTGGAATTGTTACTGTTATGATATGTTAGATCGGGATCCTGGTAGATAGGATGGTTATATGCTGGTATGATCTGTTAGATCGGTATCCTGGTAGATAGGATATGGTTATGCTTAGAGACCTGTAGTTTGGTCTGACTGTCTGTATACTGTTAGGTGATTACCTGTTATATGTGCACATGCTTGATTGGTAGTTCAGGGTATTCCATCCCGAGGATGATAGGACCCTAGTATGTTGTCTCTATAGACTGTTATATGATTATATGATATAGGTGCACATGTTTGATTGGTTATGGGCATTCCAACCCGATGGTTGTGGGCCGAGAGCATTCCATCCCGAGGATGATTGGGCTCGTAGTAAATTGGCATTCCAACCCGATGGTTGAGGGCCTGGGGGTATTCCAACCCGATGGTTGATTGGACCCATAGTATGTTGGCATTCCAACCCGATGGTTGTGGGCCGAGAGTACTCCATCCCGAGGATGATTGGACTCATAGTATGTGGGCATTCCAACCCGATGGTTGTGGGCCGAGAGCATTCCATCCCGAGGATGATTGTGCTCGTAGTATATTGGCATTCCAACCCAATGGTTGAGGGCCTGGGGGTATTCCAACCCGATGGTTGATTGGACCCATAGTATGTTGGAATTCCAACTCGGTGGTTGAGGGCCTTGGTGTATTCCAACCCGATGGTTGATTGGACCCATAGTATGATGTTTGTTATTGTATGTGTATTGTTGTGTGTATGGGTATTTTGGGGTAACTCACTAAGCCTTCGAGCTTACATCTATCGATTATTATTTTAGGTACAACGGATGACCGAAGGAAGGAGAAGGCATGACCGTAGACTTCTTCGATTTATGATTATGATTTCTGGGAACTCTGATGTTTAAACTATTTTGACAACATATTGTAATAACTGAATGGTTTTAAAAGTTTTAAATTGGCTCGAATTTTATGGATGTTACAAGTTGGTATCAGATCCTTGGTTTGAGTGAATTGGAGGAACACTCGTGTGAATCCAGTCTCAAACTAAGGAAAATATTTTCAAAATGATTGTAAATGGTTTTCAAAATAAGAAAAGGAGGATGCAAGTGTACGATCTGTCGGAGCCAGTAAGTAGACCCCAAAATACCATGCAGTTATTTGATTATGTGATATGTTAGACAACATGCTAGTATTAAGCTAGGGATCTTTAGGAATTGCATGATTGACTTTCCTGATTATATGATGCCTGATAGCCTAGGGTTATCCTTATATGAAATTGACATCATTATTGTAGTTGCTTAGTGTATGCATCACAACTGTACATAATTAAGATATTATAGCCTGAGAATGTTTGGTTTGGCCTTATTTCTTGTTCTTGTTTGATAAAGGTCTTAAGGTAGGATCAGGTATTCGAAAGTCTATATGGTTCAGCGTTATGTATGGCTAGCATATACGAGTGATGCAGGGTAGGTGGAAGTTTCATGGATGGGTTGTTTGGATCAGTCCGCCAGTTATGACATTTTTAGCATTCCTCTAGGAGTAAGGATTGAGCGCTCGCCATGTTATGTATACAGTTAGGGCGTTGTGATGATACTTGAGACAAATATGGGTAGGTGTGGAAGGTAGTATGGGCCTTTACTACTGAAAGCACAGGACCCATATGCGTAGCAAGGAAGTCACAACCCCTAGGGTTTTGGTTGGGAGTTGGTTCTCGGATTGTTATGTGGAATATCTGATATCTTTTCGGCATGGTGGTTACACGATGATTCATGACTGGATCCGGGTCAGGATCAGGAGAGGGCGGACAGGAGGCGTTGACAGCACCCGAGACGATCGGCCAGATGAGATGGACGACAGGATCTGGGAGATCCTACATGATGAGGTTGCTGCTATGTTCCGAGCTCAGTTGCCAGAGAGGTTTGGTCTATCAAGACTGCCATGGTGGAGTATTTCGATGATCGTTATGCAACCCTCACAGAGGCGGCTGCCGCAGCAGCCACAGCAGCTGTATCGGCGGCAGGGTTGGGAGTCGGATGGGATTTTGATGAGACTCAGGACCCCATCAAAGCCATGAGGTGGCTGTCTGACGTGGAGGGGTGTTTCTTCACATGTTCATGTCCTGTTGACTAGAAGTTCAGGTGTGCTATGAACCTTCCGAGGTCTGGAGCAAAGGACTGGTGGAGATTGATGACTGGATCATATTCAGATGAGCAGCGAGTTGCAGTTACTTGGGATCGATTTCGGGATATGTTCCATACCCGTTATGTCCTGCAGGTTGAGCGGGAGAGACTAGCACAGGAGTTCTTGGATCTGCGACAGGATGCAGAGTCGGTGACGGAGATCACCCGCATGTTTACTGAAAGGGCGATGTTCTGCCCTGAGTTTGCTTCGGACCAGGATCAGATGACCCGATATCTGAGCATGCTCAAGACAGACATCATACAGTTCGTTTCCAAGCAGAGATGTGATTGCTAGAGTTACAAGAGGCCGCCAGGCGGCGTGAGTTGTAGATTGAGCTTCAGCTGAGAGAGCAGAGACGGGCCCCGACGTAGTAACAGCCTGCGCCGAAACGGTTTAGGGTCGCTGATTACAGACAAGAGAGTCAGAGGGGTCGCACTTGTGGGAAGTGCGGCAAGGTGCATGATGGGGTTTGCCGATCTTCTTCAGGATGCCACAATTGTGGCAAGGAGGGTCACATCACGAATGATTGTAGGCAGCAGACTCCAGGGGATGGTGTCAGGCTTTTTTACCATTGTGAGCATGTAGGCCATATGAAGGCCCAGTGTCCCCTACTAGCTGCCAGGCCGGTGCAGGCTCCAGTGCCGGCTACCCTGTGGATTACTGGCGGGGGCCAGGGTAGAACAGAGCCTCCAAAGGCTCAAGGACACGCCTTCCAGCTTACAGCCGAGTAGGCCAAGACAATACCTGATGTGGCGAGCGGTATGTCTATTCTCCTATCTATTTATTTATGATTGTATTATGAGCTTTTGTTTTCTTTCTGCATAAGTTATTAGGACATAGGAGATGTTAGGTGGAATTTATTGTCAAGGGATTGTCGATGGATAGGATCCATAGGTGCATTCGAGGATAAGGAGTTAGGATAGAGAATCGCCAGTCTAGTATGAGCAGTTGTAATTTAGAAATTCAAAGGTCATCAGCGGGAATTCAGATTCTCTTGAAGTTCGGTTACTTCGTATCGGGAGGATTGTCTTGCGTGGATTAACCCCTCTAAGGTTAAGTATGGTAATACTCGATTGGGACGGTTAAGTCGCATATCAGCTTCACCACCAGTGGGTAGTGGTTAGTACTCTAAGTGGGGGAGAATTAGGAATTCCCATATGGAGCATCAGTGATTGAGGGTTTTGTTTAGCTAATAGGGCTCGGCAATACTTTCAGCATGGGTGTGCGGGCTATTTAGCGTATGTGGTGGATACGCGGGTCAGGGATAAGACCACGGAGGGTGGACGATCAAAATGAGTTCCAGAGTTAGGCTGGGATTATAGTCTACGGATTGGATCAGGAGTTCGAAACCCCAAGTGGGGGAGAACTAACTATATGGGAGAAGGCACCAGGATGGGTCCAGGGTTATGCTCAACCGACTTAGGGCGGTCCGGATAGACTGCAGGCCCATCGGGGCAAACCAGTCAGGCCGAAGGCCCGGAGAATGGTCCAGACAGGCTGAAGGCCCAGAGAGGCGGTCCAAACATGCTGAAGGTTCGGAGAACGATCCAGACAGGCTGAAGGCCCGGAGAGGCAGTCCAGTCATGTTGAAGGTTCTGAGAGTGGTCCAGATAGGCTGAAGGCCCGGTGAGGCGGTCCAGTCATGTTGAAGACTCTGTATGTACTTTGTTAGATTTATGTCGGGTATTGAGCATGTTGCTTGGTGACAACTGTCACACCCCCAAACCAGAACGGCGGAAACGTTCGGGGGCGGAGGACTTCATGTAAGTATCATAACACATGCAATATAGTAATCAAAGTACAAAGAACCATTGCATTAATAAGTATAAGTTTTACATAAATGTTTAAACATTACATATTCAAACACCAAAGTAGATACGGTAGAAGACAAGAGTCGCGGTACGGTACTAGGTAGTCTTCTCAGAGCTTCGGGAGTGTACCTGTCTACCGGATTCCTGATAATACAAGTTATTTGGAAAGAGTAGATCAGCATTTAAGCTGGTGAGTTCATAAGTATTTTAGTTCTGTTAAGTATACTCTAAGTTTCTTGGAAAAGTTCACTGGTTCCTCTAGAAAATCCTATATTTCCTGAGGTGATAGATTGATAACCTCAATAGTTTCCCTCTGTAATTACTTAGTTTATACTAATTATGTATAACCCAATATCGAATGGACAGTTAAATGGGTGTATCTGCCCTAAGCCTACAACCAAACAAGGAACAGGAAGTAAGGCGGAAGTCACACATTTCACTGTCAATCGGATATTACTTATGTATAACTATGATGTAGAAACTAAGGAATTATAGAATTAAACACTAAAGGTCCTTTGTGTTATACTAGTTTAAAGAGATTGAATGACTAAGTTCCATTTGATAAGTAGTTTAATTCCATAAACCGTTTCATTTGTAAAAGTGGTTTAATCCCATAAACCGTTTCATTTGTAACAGTGGTTTAATCCCATAAACCGTTTCATTTGTAAAAGTGGTTTAATCCCATAAACTGTTTCCTTTGTAAAAGTGGTTTAATCCCATAAACCGTTTCCTTTGTAACAGTATTCTTAGTTATATCTGTTCTATAGTAAAACATTAGTATTAATTCTGGAAAATATTATATTATCCATAATACTGCCTTGTGGTTTTAAATGTTCCAAAACCAGAAGTACAAGTATATTTGCCATACTATATTTCATGATACGTAGTTTTTACTGTAAGTAAAAACTAACAGAAGGTATATTTGGTGAGGATGTAATTATCTTTTCTTACTGTTTTAAGAGAAGTATATTACTTAGTAATTTACTCGTTGTTTTATCCATGTGAGTTCTATTAACCATACTAATATGACTGATATGCCTGTTGCGACGTTCTTCAGGCATCAGAAATGATATGATATTTGACACCCTAGGCCTGCCGGCCAAACTGTAGCGAACAGTAAAGGTGCGGGATTGTCAGTCCCATATAGATCTATACACAAATTCACGCTCTCCCTACAAGAGATTATGGTTAATAAGTTAGGACTTAAAGTCGTACTTAAATAAGTACACCATCAAGAGTCTCACAAATTTATTGTTTCAACGAGATTTACGATGTATTATTACCCCGTGATTGCTAACCCTGGTACTCTGTATTGTACCTTTGTTAATGCAAACCCGGTATGCTGTATTATTACCCCGTGATTGCTAACCCTGGTACGTTGTATTTGTACCTTTGTTAATGCAAACCCGGTATGATGTATTATTACCCCGTGTTTGCTAACCCTGGTACTTTGTATTTGTACCTTTGTTAATGCAAACCCGGTATGATGTATTATTACTTCTTTAATATGTTGTTCATATATTAAAGGTATTATACATATCCTGCTATAGTTAAATGAATTTTGGTAATTTCCTTGGAAAGTATACAATCATGAATCATACTTGTATATTTAGTTTTGAATCATAAATTATACCTGTTATAATTTATATGTTCTATCGGATTAGCATGATTTCTCATAGATGAACACCTTTGCTCAGCATGATACAAAGGTAATGATACCGAATGGAGTAACCTTTTATATTCATATATGTATAATATATATATATATATATATATATATATATATATATATATATATATATATATATATATATATATATATATATATATAATTAAGAAGGAAACGACCTTCGGACAAATAACACAACCTTAATTCCACATCCAAAAAAGGAAAAGGAAATAAGATAATTCATTAGTCCTAAGCCCTTCAAATCTTATTTACATATTTATACATATATAAACATAATTTTGGCATTTATAATTTGATATAGTTTATAAAACCTTTTTCAAAGAATTTTAACGGAGTTTACATGACTTTAAAGATTTAACATGGCTTTAAGTCATTTTGGAAGTATTTGGTAATCCTTGAAAGCATAAGGAAACCCTTTGTGTGATTATTATCACATACAGTTATTAACACAATTTAATATTGTGTTAAACTTGTATTCCCCCCCTAAAAAGCATTTAAAAAGCATTTAAAAACCATTAAAAAGGTAAATTATAGGGGTATGAACTCGCTTTGATAAGCGGTGATTCGGGCAGCGTTTCGTTTCTATAGATGATCTTTCTCGAAGAAACCGCGAGTTTTTGAGTAAAAACCGGGCTTTATGCGGGCAACACTTCGACTGGAAAGAGGTTATCTTCTCGAGAATTGAACGGCCAATATATATGGTTTGGGCTAGGCAACAATGTATAGATGAGTTAGGGCATTTGACAATGTAATTTGGAGTCTTTTGTGTGTGTTTGTCGTTTTCGGTCTAGGCATTGTTCTCGGTTAGAGTGTGACCGAAAACAGGCTTTCGGTCTGCCTGACCGAAACCTATTTTCGGTCCAGTTAGTATATATAGCTCTTGTCAGGTCATTTGTCAGTGTTGTTGAAATTTGCTGATCCACAGCCGATCTTAGAGTTTTCGGTCTCCTGAGTTGTATCCGACATTTCCAAGTGTGAATTGTATGCAAGCTCAGTTTTATTCCACTTCTACTCCATTTCTTCTTTGTTTTCTTATGCTTGATTGATCATTGGTATAGATCCTTCCATCAAGGACCTTACAATTGGTATCAGAGCAAGTCTGGTGTCAATCAAGTGTGTTTTTCAGTTTTCGGTGCTTCACAACCGTGTTCTTCACATTTTCGGTATCTAGAAGCTCATTGTTTGCTCGAGTTTTGAAGATCAGATCACAATTTGCATCGTGTGGAATAGAGATCTAATTGGAATTCAGATTTTCGGTTAAACTCTTATTGTTTTCAGTTGGATCTTCATCAACCGAAAACATATCTTAAATCGTTTATGTCAAGATCTAAGTTGTTTGGAAGCTGTGTTTGAAGTTTTCAGTGTGTGGAAATCATTTCAAGATCGAAAAATCAAGTTCTATCATTGAAATTACTAGTTTTCGGTTCAATCTTCATAAACCGAAAACTGTTCTTCAAGTTCTTCAGAAACCGAAATCAGCTTTTCATCCAGAAAACTTCAAAGTTCTTCAACCGAATTCATTTTCTTTGAATCTTCAAGAACCGAACACCCTTAAACTTCATAAACCGAAAATCCAAAGTTCCTTGATCCTTCTTAAACCGAAAACTCTTTAAACCGAAAATCCAAAATTCTTTGAATCCTCTTAAACCGAAAACCTTGTCAACCGAAAACCCCTTTTATCTTATTTCTCCTTTCAACTAAATTCCTCGTTTTCGGTCAACACCACTCTACCGAAAACCTTCATTTCTTGATTATTTTGTTTATTTTTCAAGTTAATTTTTATTAAAATTAAAAAAAAATCAAAAACAAAAATGGAATCTCAAAGCATGTCAGCTCACCATGAATTAGATGCGATTATTGGAACCACTTCTCGAATTCCCCGACTGTTATCCGCGGAAGGATTTCTAGAATGGAAATATCGGATCGAAAAGTACATCAAAATGAAAGATTTCAAGATATGGCGAAGCATTCTAAGAGGTCCAATCCGCATCACAACCACATTGGAAGATGGAACCATAACTGACAAGCAGGTTGAAAATTACACGGATGATGATTTTGAGAGAGTCGAGGAGCAGTAAAAGGCTCTTGCCACACTTACCATGGCATTATCTCCGGAAATTGCTCAAGGTTTCCGTGAGTATACATCAGCAAAGGCCTTATGGGAAGCACTGATTGAAGTCTATGAAGGCAATGAAGACATGAAACTGAGTCGCCAAGACATGCTGCGACAGAAATTCAATATGTTTAACCATGTCTTGGGAGAAACACTTGAAAATCAGTTGCAGAGGTTTATCACACTTACCATAGAAATGAGCTCTGTCGTTGTTATGGTGACAATGTCAGAGATAAACAAGAAGCTGCTGAACTCTCTACCAAAATCCTGGGACATGAATGTCTCAGTGATCAAAAAGACTAAAGATTTGAACAGGTTGAGTTTAGCTGAAACAATGGCGATCATCAAGGCTTGCGATCTCGATGATAAGCAAAGGGAGATTAATCATGTTAATTCATACTCCACAGCAAATCTTGGGATCCAAACCACCAAAAACACTACTTTCGCAAGCTTTTCTACCCCTCAAGCTCCTCCAATTTCTCATGTTCCACAAGTTCAACCCTATGTGACTCATCAGCCTACCTCATACGTGATCCCTCAAATGCAACACATTCAAGTTCCTCAACCTCAAACTTTAGCTCAACAAGTTGGTTCTAGTGTTGTTTCATCCACAGCTGCAGCCATTCAATCTCATGGAATCAGTTCTCAAGCTTCATCTTTAAAAGAGAAGGAAGAAAATCTGGCCCTCGCCACTGGTTTGGTAAACTGCTACAACGCTTTTGTGGCCGGAGAGCTTTCCCCACAACTGTCTTTTGCTGACCTAGACCAGATCCATCTAGAGGATGTGGAGGAGATGGACATCACCTGGCAAATGGTCATGGCTGTTTTTATGGCAAAGTAGTTCTCCAAGAAAACTGGGAAAACTAACTGGAGCGTGAACTCTGACAAAAAAGTGGGGTTCAACAAAAGGAAGCTGCGATGTTACAACGGCCATGAGCCTGGTCATTTTGCCCGGGAGTGTCCAAAGCCAAACCGAAGAGAGAATTCTGAGCGAACCATGGTGCCGGTGAACTATGTCAACAGAGGATCATCTTCAAGCAATCAGACTGCTAACTTGGCGATGGTGGCCCAATCCTTTGATTGGGAAGATCAAATTCAGGCTCTGAATATTTCAGGACCTGAAAATGCGCATCTTGCTCAAATCAAGGATTGTGTGGAGGAAGAAGCAGAGAAATACCCTGAAGAAGAGATGATGAATCTTCAGTTTGCGTTCATCGTGCAACTACTCCTGAGCCAGCCAAACCCAAAGTTAGTGAATCTGGTTGTTCTCAATCTTGCATGAAAACTGTTAAATTCTTACGTGAGCAAATTGAATTAATCAAGAGAGAGAACGAGGACCTTAAGTATGAGGGTCACACACTTAGAAAAAATCAAAAGCCTTTAAAAACACAATTAGAGAATAAAACAAAGGACTTTAAGAAACTGCAAGAGGATTACAGCAACAAATGCGAGAACTATGATTATCTCAAAAGAAAATTTGCTGATGTGACCGTTGAACTTGACTCATTGAAAAATCGTCTTGAAAATGCTAAATTTATTTTTAACAAATTCGATGGGTCATGTGAAGCAGTTGCAAAAATGATAGAGTAACAGATGCAGTGGAAGGATATTACTTGTGGTAATCAAAGAAAAGTAGGAATAGGTTTTGAGAGTGTCCCTCCTCCATTCAATCATAATTACACTGCTATCCCTCTATCTCAACAAGAGATTGACAGAGAACCTTTCATGGTTTATGGGAAGCCAGCCTCTGGACAAGCAACATGGCCTAATGATAAAATTTTGAATACTAACATTTCTACCTTAAGTGCAGATATGTCAGTAGTTCAGGGGGAGCAAGAAGCTGAAAAGTCTGAGTCGAATAATTCAGTGTCAAAATTTGGTGTTGAGTTTTGTGATGAGTCTATTTTAAACTCTGATGTTTTTTTTTTGGTGGTGTGTTATTTCATAATGATAAAATTGAAAATAATGATGTTGTTTCTGATAAAGTTGCTAAATCTGATTTGAATGCTTCTACATCTTCCACGTTTGCTACACAATATAGTGCTTGTTCTTGCAAATGTGAAAATGCTAGAAAAGATAATAAAAACCAGAACTCTGACAAGAGCAGTACCCAATCCAATGATAATAAACAAATTTGCTTCAACTGTGGTACTGCTGGTCATATTGCCAGAAATTGTCTAAACCGGATGTTTGTGCATCACATGTCCAAAAGGGGAGAGAATGAGTCTAGAGGACGATCTTTAATTAGAAAATCCTCCAGAACTCGCTCTCGAGATGATGACTGGAAAACAAATCAAAACAAGAAAATGGCAGGTTTTCAAAAGAACAAACAGGTTTTCAATAAATTCACAAACAGTTTGCCAAAATCGACCCAAGCTAAGCCAAAGTCGATTTCGTCAAAGAGTAGGTCTGGATCTTCAAACTCTTCGAGTAGAAAATCCACCGACTCGAAGCAAACTCAAACGAAAAATGTTTCAAAACCTAATTTTCAATGGGTGCCAAAATTAAAATCTGATCAGTCATCATCATCCTCTGTACCTATTGAAAAAGAGAAATCAAAGGAAAAATCTATGAAAGTAAAGGGTCAACCCAGGACTGTGATGACCTGGGTCCCTAAATCTAAATAATTCCGCTCATTGTGCAGGGACAGTTGCGGAGGAGTGTCGTGAGACCATGGTATGTCGACAGCGGCTGCTCCCGGCACATGACAGGAGACATCTCCCAACTGCGCGACATTCAAACATTTAATCGGGGATATGTCTCCTTTGCGGGCGGAGAAGGCGGAAAGATAACGCAGAAAGGAACGGTGACGAACGGAGTGCTCAGTTTTGAGAATGTCAACTATGCTCCTGAGCTGAAGCACAGTCTGCTGAGTGTTTCTCAAATCCGCGACAAGGGTTACTCAACACACTTCACTGATAAAGAATGTCTAATCTTAAAGTCGGGCATTGTCATCCCGGAGGAGTGGATTCTCGTAAAATCAAAGCGGGATGGGAATGCCTATATTATCGACATGAACAGCAATGTACTCGATGAAGTCACTTGCCTTTTTTCAAAGGTCTCAGAACAAAACGCAATGCTGTGGCATCGTCGACTCGGCCATGCAAATGTAAATAATCTGACCGTCTTGCCAAGAACAAAATGGTCCGCGGTCTACCTGTCAGAGATTTTATTACTTTTAAAAAATGTGTTTCCTGTGCTCAAGGCAAACATCATCGGAAACCACATCTGCCAAAGCAGGTCAACTCCATTAGCCAGGTGCTCCAATTGTTGCACATGGATTTGTTTGGTCCGGTCAACGTCCTCAGCATCAACCAAAATTCATACTGTCTCGTTGTGATAGACGAATTCTCTTGCTTCACGTGGGTTTTCTTTCTATCCAACAAAGTTGGGATCACTGACCTTATCAAGAAATTCATTGTAATGATCGAGAACCAAACCAACCACCGAGTGAAAGCGCTACGCACAGATAATGGAACAGAATTCAAGAATGATGTTCTTGATCATTTTTGCGCTGAGAAGGGTATTATGCGTCAGTATAGTTCTGTTCGGACACCACAACAAGACGGTGTTGCTGAGCGGAGGAATCGAACATTACAAGACGCAGCGAGGACGATCCTATGTGATTCTAAACTTCCAGTTTTCTTTTGGGTAGAGGCGATCAACACTGCTTGCTACGTTCAAAATCGTGTCCTGATCAACAAAGCCCAGATGAAAACTCCGTATGAGATTCTATATGGACACAAGCCATCTGTCAGCCATTTTAGAGTATTTGGTTGCCCTTGCACCCTTCTCCACTTGGACCCAAAGTTCAATGCAAAAGCTGATGATTGCTACTTTGTCGGATACGCTGCTCGTACTGCTTACAGGGTATACAACAAGGAGACGAAGCAAATCGTGGAGTCTTTCGATGTTCGCTGGATTGAAGAGAATGAGACGGACGCTAGGGTGGGTCCTGATTGGCTATTTGACTACACATCACTATTCAAATCTTTTAGTGTGTCGATTGATAACCAAGCTGGGTCTACCTCTGGCTCGAAGAATATCATTGAAGACGAAGATGAAGAGGTTGTCTACAGACCACCATTGGTTTCTGCTACTGTTCCTCCGGTGGAGTCTACTGTTCCAATCGCTTCTCCTGAGTCATCAACGCAACAACCTACTCCAGATGCTGATGCTACTCCTCTTACTCCGGTCGAAAGAGAGTTCATGAACCAAGATACTTTCGCTGTCACTCAAAATTTGATGGAACTTCTCTTTCCCGAACGAATCGCTGATGAGTTTGTAGCAAATCCACCAAACGAAGCTGGTACATCTACCGTGGATTCTTCAGCACATGACGGAGCTTTTAATATCCATAATCTTCCCGTTTCAATCAATGACATCAGTCACGCAATCCCCTCTCACATACAGCGCGATCATCCGATAGAAAACATCATTGGCCAGCTGGGTGACGGAGTTCGAACTAGAAGCCAGAGTGGAGACGTCAACACATGTCTCTATTCTTGCTTTATCTCTCAAATAGAGCCCAAGAACGTACAAATGGCTTTGAATGAGCACAGCTGGGTGGATGCCATGCACGACGAGCTTAATCAATTCGAAAAGCTCGGGGTTTGGAAGTTGGTGGAGCTGCCTAAAGGCAAGAAATCTCTCGACACTAGATGGGTGTTTCGGAACAAGCAAGATGATTCGGGTGTAATTGTACGTAATAAGGCGAGATTGGTGATCCGTGGGTTCAGAAAAATAGAGGGTCTTGATTATACAGAGGTCTATGCTCCGGTGGCACGCTTGGAGGCTATTCGTATCTTCCTCGCCTATGCTTCCTACATGAACTTCACCGTATATCAAATGGACGTCAAGACGGCTTTCTTGTACGGTAAGGTGAAGGAGGAGATTTATGTTGACCAACCTCCTGGGTTTGTTAACTCAAAACTTCCCAACGATGTCTACAAGTTAGACAAGGCTTTGTATGGGCTGCATCAAGCTCCTAGAGCCTGGTATGCTACCCTAACACAGCACTTGCTCGATCATGTCTATTCCCGCGGCACTATCGATCAGACCTTATTCATCAAGCATGTCGGTGCAGACCAGATTCTTGTCCAAATATACGTGGACGATATCATTTTCGGGTCGACGTGTCCACAACTATGCAAGGAGTTCGAGGACGTTATGAAAAAGCGGTTCGAGATGAGTTCTTTGGGGGAGATGACCACGTTTTTGGGGCTTCAGGTCAAACAATGTTCAGCCGGAATCCTGATTCATCAAGCCAAATATGTAGATGATACGCTTGAGAAGTTCGGGTTCAGAGACGCCAAACCTGCCTTGAAACCCATGGCGGAGAGACCACTGCTGACTCCTGATCTTGAAGGCGAATCCGTAGATCAAACGTATGCAAGTCGCCCAGACATTATGTTTGCAGTCTGTCAATGCGCGCGTTATCAGGCTAATCCTAAACTTTCTCGTCTTATTGTTGTCAAAAGAATTTTTCGGTATCTCAAAGGCAGCCCAAAACTGGGTCTTTGGTATCCGAAAAATTCTGAATTTGATCTGTATGCTTTTGCTGACAGCAATTATGGAGGCTGCGAGCTTGACAGGAAATCAACTTCAGGCGGATGTCAATTTCTCGGAGATAGGCTGGTGTCCTGGCAGTGCAAGAAGCAGAATACTGTCTCGACCTCAACAGCAGAAGCAGAATACGTAGTTGCGTCTGCCTGTTGTTCTCAAGTCATATGGATCCAACATCAGCTGTTGGACTACGGTTTGAATTTTCAAGAAACCCCTATATTCTGTGATAATGAGGCTACCATTCAAATTGCTAAAAATCCAGTCCAGCACTTAAAAACCAAGCACATCGACATCAAAGTTCATTTTATCAGAGATTGTTATGAGCGCTCGCTCATTCGGCTAGAACAGGTTCCCACTACTAATAATGTGGCGGATTTGTTCACCAAGCCGTTTAACAAATCTCGATTCGATGTGCTGGTAAACTTTTTGAAAATGATTCGCTTTGAGGATTAATTTTTGTTTAGGTTAGTTTAAATTTGCACATTTATATATCATTCTCACCCATGTACAAATTTAGGGGGAGAAATAAACAAAAATTAAAAAATTAAAAAAAAATCCAAAAACATTAGAAAATCAGAAAATCCAAAAACATTAGAAAAACAAAAAAAAATTCAAAAATATTACTGAGAAGTGATGTGATGGGAAGTGATATCAGCTTGTGATAACAGGCAATCTGAATCTGTGTAAAGTACCAAAGCTAAATTGTCTAGGCTCTGTGTTCGATGCGCTGGTAGGCACGAAAAATTTAATGGTCTTGACTAGGTGCATATGAACTTAAGGAATCTAGAGATTTGACAATTTCTGATCTAGATAGTTCTATTTAGCCTGACAATACGACGCTCGGATAGGTTGAGCAGAGAGATATACATGAGAATCCACCAGTCACATTAAAGAACCCATATCTAGAACTGTGGTTTAACTTTTCCTTGATGTACGGATTATGTCCTTAATTCCGGTATTGACGGAGCGACTGGGGAATTCCGATAAAGTAGGTCTGTAGGAAATTATTTTCATTCTTTCCTACTTTTAGTCATATGTTGCCTCCTCTGTGTGATCGAAAGATCCGACCTGGACTGCAGCATATGCAACTCTATTTCTCTGCATCTTCTATCTATGCAATTCTTCCTATCTGTTAGCCATATGCTGTCTCCTTTGCGTGATTAACAATCCGACCTGGTACACAGCATATGCAACCTTCTACTTCTCAATCCCTCTGAAATTCTAGTCAGTCATATGTTTCACTCTCTACGTGATTGAAAGATCCGACCTGAGTGTACATCATATGCATTCTAAATCTATCATTTCTATTAATAATTGTCTGCTCACCTAAAGTAAGGAGTATCTCGGAAGTTCTTGATTATTGGGGTATATCAGGAAGCGGGAAACATGTTCTAGTACACTTAAAATTGAACAATTCTAGATTGTCTGTAGATCTCGCTGCTCAATTTAGGTGGACACCAATATCATTGGTCGTCGTCAGATAAATGGTCCTTAGGTATTTTTATCTAGTAACTTAGGATCAATCTGTCCTGTCACTGATAGAATTTCTAAAAATTGTCACAATTTTCCGTGCTTAAGTGGACCACAATACCGGTGATCGACCAGATCTATTCATGAAAGGAGAGGTACTGATAAATGAAAATGATTGTCTAACAACTTTGATCTCATATCACAAAAAGTTAATCAATTTCAAGATAGAGGATTAAAATTAGTTTGAATTAAAAATTTTGGTTTTTTTATTTTATTTTATTTTATTTTCATTTTTTAGGATTGATAAATTTTAGAAAATGTTTTTTATTTTATTATTTTTATTTTATTTTTATTATTTAAATTTTTAGGATTGGTAAAATTTAAAATGTTTTATTTTATTTTATTTGAAATTAATCCTCCAAGAGTTTTGTTTTTAAAATAGTTTTGGGTATTGGGCCTCATCATTTTCGGGTGCAGCCCACTAGGTTTGAACCGGGTATATAAAGAAATGGGGACACCGATTTCGGTTCTTCCCTCATTTTTCTTCTACTGACCGAATACCCTCTCTATCCTCTCTAAGTCTCGAAATTTTTTTTTGTGTGATTTTGTTCGATTGACCCCAAAATACTAAAGGTATGATGATTCCGATCACAACTATGCACTTATCGCTGAGAATCGACCATGAAATCGTGGCCAAATAGTGAAAAGAAGATATGTCGGTGCTTTCGGTCATTCTCAGCTTTCGGTCAAGCCGAGCCGTTTTCGGTCAAGCCGGCTTAGACGGCTTTCGGTCGAAGCCGTGTTCGGTCAAATCGGCTCACTTAAGCCATTTTCGGTTCCCTAATTAGCTTTCGGTCAACATGTGTTCGGTCCTAGGGTTTTCGGTCTAACTTTCTTGACCGAGAACCAAATTTTTGACAAATGAAATTTATTTTAAATGGCCAAAATAAATGGAATTAATTGAGAAAATAATTTTTAATTTGTTATTATCAAATGTTTTCTCACCTGGCCAGTTTTGTGCAGATAAAATGGCAAGTCTAAAAATTGCAGACAGTCACAATGTGTTCATCCTTTTTGACGATCCTCCAGTAGCACATAACGAGTTCAAATCGATGATGTGCAGGCTAAGGGAATGCTGCATTTCAACCGCACTTACCTGGAACCCCATTGTTTATCTGAACCTGATCAACGAATTCTGGAGATCTGCAAGTGTCAAGAATGGAGACAATGGATCAGTGACAATTGAAGCTTCTGTCAGGGGATGCAAAATTGTTATCTCTGAGCAATTCATCAGAGATATCTTGAAGATTGATGACAAAGCTGCTTACCCGACTAACATCGATTTGAGAATTGTTGATGAGTATCTCGAGAAGATGGGATACGAAGGAGTCTTTCCACCAACCCTAAAGAAGTTGTTACCTCCTTACTGGAGGTTTCTAGCTCACGTGTTTGTGAACTGCATATCTGGACGAAAGGGTGGTTCAGACGAAATATCCTCGAGAAATACTCAGGCAATAGTCGCATTGGCTGCAGGGATTGACTTCAATTTTCTAAGTTCATCTTGGAGGAAATGGTTACAAATCTCAACAAGAAGTCAAAGGATCAATTCCTGCTCTATCCAAGATTTATACATATCTTCATCAACAGCCTATTTCCCGATTTGGTCAAGACAGGAGAGATTCTTGACATGAAAGCCTTCGGACCAAACACTATGAGCCTAATCAAACAGAACCGTAAAGGGAAAATCATGTTCCAAGGGAAGTACCCTCTCGTGAAATTTGGAAAGTTTATGGAACTGGCCGACTCGTCAGAATCTCATGGGTCCCCGGAACAAGAGTCTACAGATCAAGCATCGTCAGATCATGCAAACGAAAATGATGATGTCATCACCGTTTCAGACAATGAGATTGAAAATGTTGCTCCAACTGCCATTGTTGCTAAAGAGCATGATCTCACAAACCTGGCGGTTCAGAGTGACTTCAGTGAGGGAACTACAGAAGAATTTACTGAGACCGAAGGAGAAGGAGAGGATGAGTATGAGAATCTTGATCTGTTCGGTTACGACATAGATGATGTTTCGATCCATTTTACTGGACCTGAGCACCCATTGTCAAATGAAGACCTCGATGACTTCCTCAAAGATATCGATGATGGTGCTAATTCAACATCGGAGATAAGGGAGAAAGCTGACGATCGAGAAGTTGAGCCTCCAATTACCGTTCAAGTGGCTGATTCTTCAACTCAAATGGACACATCATCAGGGATTCCTCCCCTTGATAATGTGGTTCCTACATCCAAGCCAGTTACAAGTGATTCCCAGACAGTCCTGACCTCCCAACCCCCGATAAAGAGACGCAGAATTGATCCAAGGGTGGGAGTAATTTTTCCTGATCAAACTCAAACCACAGAGACTCTTCCATCTACAACATTTGCCTCTTCCTCATCTGTGCCCATTCAAGAGAGTCCCAGCTCTATCCATGAAGCTGGTGGTTCATCTGCTGGCCTGAGATCGTCTCCTCCAAGGCCTTATCATGATGTTGTCTCTGAGAGACTAGCCATACATTTGACCCAGCAATTAAGTCCAACTCACTCCTCACGTGGAAAAGGAATATCCTTTGAGGAAGGTATATCTGGAGATGATGATGCCTCAGTGCCTGAGCTGAGAAAGGAGATTGGTGTGCTGAACCAGAAACTCATTGAGAAAGACCTCATGATGAGTCAGCACGAGTCTCGTATTGCTGATCTTGAGGCCACCAATGCTCAGCTCATCATTCGTATCGATGATCTCGAAGCAGACAAGGCACTGAAGACTGAGAAACTTACAACTCTTGAGACTCACCTTGGTGCTCTGTCAGCATGCTACTTTGACATGAAACAAAAACTGACAGAGGAACTTGGTGACAAATTCAAGTCCTCAGTGGAAATTCTTCGAGTTGACCCTCCATTTGGAACCCATCCTGGTGACTCCTCCTCATCCAAGAAAACTATGATCTATGATAAATTTCCCACAGAACCTGTCCAAGCTCCTCATATAATAGCCATCAAGAAAGCAAAGCTGAATGAATCCTCCAAGAAACCGCAAATCATGTTCAAGAGAAGTTCAGATGACAACGCGCCTCCAGGTCAACCAAAAATCACTCGTACCGATCTTGAAAAGAAGAAATTTTTTCGTTGTTATGGTGACCGATCTGGAATCAGATCATGGGGATTCCACGATCGTTTGAACATGTGGGTCGTGAGACGGAAGAGCAATAATGTTGAATACTACAAGGATGTTCATGATTTCGAATCTTGGACAAGAGTTGATCTCACTGAACTTGTTAACGCTCCGTTTGCGAATCCGTCAGGCAATCCTCAAGCAACTCAATTCAGGTTAATTCTGGAAAATCAGACAAAGAAGGGATTTCCTACTATGAAGACTGCCAATTCTATCATCAAGCTATACCCAAAAGTTATCGATCCAAAGACAGACAATCCTTTCAGAACTGTGATGTGGCCTCCCACTAACCAAGTGAGGCAAGTTCCTGTGCTACAAAACTTCGGAGACAGGTCACTTGAAAAAATGCTCTACTTGATTTATGATGAAACAACAGCTACCGCTATCATCAAACTTCCAAATGACAGTCTTCATCTCTCTGACAAAAATGACCTGCTTCAGTTTGGAAAGTGGGATATCCATCACTTGTCTATGTTTCAAATTAGAGTTGCTGAGGATATCTATGAGCCTGGTGCAAAGGAGTTCACTTCGATGGTGGCAGAAATCATCCAAAAGGGAATGTGGAGTGGATCGATGGAGGGGACCGATGTGATGCTGGTTGATAAAGACTAACTCATGCTAGCCGCAAACCAAGGGGGAGATTGAAGGGCCAATATATATGGTTTGGGCTAGGCAACAATGTATAGATGAGTTAGGGCATCTGACAATGTAATTTAGAGTCTTTTGTGTGTGTTTGTCGTTTTCGATCTAGGCATTCTTCTCGGTTAGAGTGTGACCGAAAACAGGCTTTCGGTCTGCCTGACCGAAACCTGTTTTCGGTCCAGTTAGTATATATAGCTCTTGTCAGGTCATTTGTCAGTGTTGATGAAAGTTGCTGATCCACAGCCGATCTTAGAGTTTTCGGTCTCCTGAGTTGTATCTGACATTTCCAAGTGTGAATTGTATGCAAGCTCAGTTTTATTCCACTTCTACTCCATTTCTTCTTTGTTTTCTTAAGCTTGATTGATCATTGGTATAGATCCTTCCATCAAGGACCTTACAAGAATTCCGGGGCTCCGGGGATTGCTTCGGGTTTTAGACACGATACCGGGGCCTTGGGGGGTCGTGAGAAGGTTTAGGGGGTGAAAAGGTGAAAAATGGTGAAATTTGGGGTGAAAAACCTCTCAAATCCGAGAAGTCTCGCACCCTTTATATAGGGGTGCGAGGGTTCGGCCGAGGGGTGACTCATCGGACAGGTGGCGAGGGCGAGGAGTCAGCAGGACACGCGTCATCAGCTGCGAAGGCCACGAGGCCGAATTCTAAGGCGGTTTGCGAAGCTCTGACCCAGTGCGAGGCGCGTGTTGGCTTCTAAGTGGACCGAACTTCGGTCCAATGGGGAGGTGTCATGACGACTTCGGACCAATCAGCAGGTGACACGCAACCCTGCGGTCCAATCAGAAGACGCCACGTAGCAGACCCGTGGAAGCCTCGCATGCGAGGGTGACGTGGCTGAAGAGGGTCCATGCGAAATTTCCCGGTTTTCAACATTTTCTTGATTTTTGTGCCAAAAACTTGCGAAATTCATAACTTTCGCATACGAGCTCCGTTTTTGGCGTTCTTTATATGCCCGCTTAGGTAAAATTATACTCTACGTCTTTCGTTTAGACTTCATCGACTATTTTTGACTTTATTTTTTATTATTATTATTTTTAACAGACCGGGACAGGAAATCCGTTAAAAATTCATAACTTCTTCATCTGATGTCCGTTTTCGTCTGTCTTTTTACTGTTGTACTACTTTGATGATACCTTCGATTCTCGTTTAAGTTGTGTCAGCTAAATATCGATTGATTTATATCTCGAATTTTTAGCTGTCTTCTGCTAAACCGAAACTTAGAAAAATCATAACTTCCTCATACGAAGTTAGATTTTTACGTTCTTTTTATGAATTTTATCGGTTTAACATATTCTACAACTTTCATTTAGAATGTTAAGGCTAAAAAGCCTTTTATCAAAAATTCACTTTTTACACTGAACAGTGTTTTGCCGGTTTTGTCGCGGATTTTCGATTGGTCATAACTTCTTCGTTATAACTCGGATTTCAGTGTTCCTTATATTTTTGGAAACCTTGTTACAAACTCTACCACTTTGTTCATCCCAATTATGATTTTTTGATCAATTTATTTTTGACCTAAATTTGACTGGTGTCACAACAAAAACCCGTAGGACTATATGTTATTTATGCTCGCTGATTATAGAATGTCCTTGGGGATTGTCGGTGGTTATGAAGGAGAGCTTGGAAACTCTTGGGGTAGCAACTTGTTTTACAAGTGGATAGTGTATGGTGAGGTTTCAGTATTGTGGCACTTGTTGATGTTGTGAAGGACATGGATTAGGCCTTCTTGGGCAATGGAGGAGGTGAGTATCTCCAGGATGGAGTGTTGGGAAACTGAAGTGACGACAGCAGTGTCGATAGGTTATCGGGAGCATTCCAGTCATGAGCTGAGGGCTGGAGAGGGCATACCAGACTCATGATGTGGGCTCAGAAGCAATCTAGACCTATGTTGAAGACCATGTAAGGGTATTCAGAATGGATGTATTGTTGAAATTCAGGGGAGTTGTACTCGGTTTTGACGAATCAAAGGATTGTGGATGAGACCCAAGGATAGATCCTTGGATCTCAAGTTATGAGTAGACTTGAGTTATGTTCATAGAGGTATTTCAATCTAGGGTATTCCATCTTGAGGATGACCAGACCCTATGATTGATTGGACCTGACATGTTTGGTATTCCAACATGAGGGTTGATTGGACCAAACATGTGTGTGATATGAGGGTATTACATCCTAGGGATGACTGGACCCGTCATAGGCATGCCTGGTATTCCAGCCCAAGGCTGATTAGGCCAGGTATGAGTGTACATACTTGTTAGCTGGTTAATCACGTGAGTTGTTTCGGGAGCTGAATGATGCATTATCATGTCAGCATAAGAGGAGTCGCTTCAAAAAAAGGGGAGATGATGGGTCCCCAATACTTTGGATCATCTAGATTATTGTCAGGTTTGGCAAGGTGGCATGTAGGTTAGACCTTCTGAAGAGGTTCGGTTAGATTCGCATCGCTTTTGGCGTCTGGCAGCTGCAAAGGCGCATATTGGATGAGTAGGCGGTTGTATCACTGGGTAATGTTCAGGTCGGAGAGCACTTGAACTATGTAGGGAGACCGGTGGCAGCATCGGAAAGGATCCGAGTAGACTTGGGAGCGAAGTCCAAGATGCGGGAGCATTATCCTGAATTGTTCGCCGAAGCAGGCTTCGAGGACGAAGCCTAATTAAGTGGGGGGGAATTGTAACATCCCAATATTTGTCATTTATAGTCCCTGGGGATGGAAGGGTGAATCCATGAGAAGCATAAGGGCTAAATTGCAATTTTGGGATCAAGACGAGTACGTTGCGCGTACATAAGGGTACACTGAGAGTACTAGGCGTGCCCTAGTATGCTGGGCGTACACTTGTGTACGTTGGGCGTACTCATGAAAGAAGGAAACCCTATTATTTAGGGTTTGGGTGCTATATAAACAACCTTATGAGCTCATAACCCACCCTCACCTCAGCCTCCACTGTTTAGAGCCGTTTTCCTCAAACCCTAATTATTTCCTTCAGAGTGTGAGCTTATGAAGTGTATTTTGAGTACTTGGAGAAGAAGGTGTTGCATCAAGGCGTTGGAGAAGGAGATCAAGCTTGTAGATCTGAAGTTGTTTGGTGCCCTAGAAGCTCCAGAAGGTAAAAAGCTTCAAACTTTATGCTTGCGTGATATAGATCTAGCTATTCTAGCCTTATGGAACCATTCTTGTCCCAAAAGTCCCCAAATTGGTGCATGATGTGATTTGGACAAGATAAGTTGTCCTTTCAAACCCTTGAAGAGGCCCTAAGTGATAAAAATGAGGCCCCAATAGCTTAACTTGTCCCATGCATGAAGTAGAAAGGTCTTAATGGATTAAGACCATGGATTAAGAGCTTTCTGGACATCCAAAGTAATAAAGTTCAAGACTTTATGGCTCTAAGACACTTTTGGTCGATGGATCTGAAATGTGGGCTTAAGTGCTTAAGCCATTAAGCACTTATTAGGGTTTTGGCAAAACCCCACGTACGCCCAGCGTAAGTTCTATACGCCCAACGTACTGACTCAACCACCCCGATGGTGGTCAACGTCAGGAAGAGTACGTCTAGCGTACTAGACGAGTACGCCCCGCGTACGTCCTCTGTTGGGCCTTTGACAAATTGGGCTTCGGGATTGGGCCACCTTTGGACTAGTTGGACTTGGACCTTGATGGGCTCTCTGGATAAAAGTATTTTAGGCCAATTTTGGTACTGAGTCTTTGAATGAGGCCCAATTAGGGAGTTAGGCCCAAATTGGGAAATTTGAGCCATTAATGGGCTTTGGATATATGGGCTTTTAAGATCATGGATTTGGTATTGGGCCTTGGCCCAAATTAGAGAAAAGGAAAAATGGACTATTATTAAATGTGGGACTCTTAGTCAAGATTGATATTCCTTGTATTGACATAGTGTTTTTTTATTTGGATAGTTCGGGATTTTTGGTGAGACAGCGATTCGGGAGTTCGATTCATCAGTTGAGATCGACATTGCGAGGTGAGTTATCCTCACTATACTCAAGGGTCTAAGGCACCAAGGCCGGCCCTTTAATTTGTTATTTGGAATTGTTACTGTTATGATATGTTAGATCGGTATCCTGGTAGATATGATGGTTATATGCTGGTATGATCTGTTAGATCGGTATCCTAGTAGATAGGATATGGTTATGCTTAGTGACCTGTAGTTTGGTCTGACTTTCTGTATGTTGTTAGGTGATTACCTGTTATATGTGCACATGCTTGATTGGTAGTTGAGGGTATTCCATCGCAAGGATGATAGGACCCTAGTATGTTTTCTATATAGACTGTTATATGATTATATGATATAGGTGCACATGTTTGATTGGTTATGGGCATTCCAACTCGATGGTTGTGGGCCGAGAGCATTCCATCCCGAGGTTGATTGGGCTCGTAGTATATTGGCATTCCAACCCGATGGTTGAGGGTCTGGGGGTATTCCAACCCGATGGTTGATTGGACCCATAGTATGTTGGCATTCCAACCCGATGGTTGTGGGCTGAGAGTATTCCATCCCGAGGATGATTGGACTCATAGTATGTGGGAATTCCAACCCGATGGTTGTGGGTCGAGAGCATTCCATCCCGAGGATGATTGGGCTCGTAGTATATTGGCATTCCAACCCGATGGTTGAGTGCCTGGGGGTATTCCAACCCGATGGTTGATTGGACCCATAGTATGTTGGAATTCCAACCTGGTGGTTGAGGGCCTAGGGGTATTCCAACCCGATGGTTGATTGGACCTATAGTATGATGTTTGTTATTTAATGTGTATTGTTGTGTGTATGGGTATTTTGAGGGTAACTCACTAAGCCTTCGAGCTTACATCTATCGATTATTGTTTCAGGTACAGCAGATGACCGCGGGAAGACGAAGGCGTGACCATACACTTCTTCGATTTATGATTATGATTTCTGGGAACTCTGATGTTTAAACTATTTTGAAAACATATTGTAATAACTGAATGGTTTTAAAAGTTTTAAATTGGCTCGAATTTTATGGATGTTACATCGACGAGTTCACAAAGGAACTCGGCGAGTTGGGTTGGAGTTATCTCGATTTTATTGGAAAAAGGAGGAACTCGACGAGTTGTAGGAGAATCTAACAAGTTGGATCGCAACATGGTGATTATGGCTTTGGGATGGACTCGACGGGTTACAGAGATAACTCGACGAGTTAGGTCAACTCGGAGCGTTGACTTTGACCGGGGTTGACTTTTAAGGGGTTTGAAGAGTTGAGTTGTATCTAAGGGATTGTTTATGATTAGGGAGGTAGCAGAGCTGATACTCAAAGTTTGGACCTACTCGGCTACAGTTCGCATTTGAGGTGAGTCTCCTCACCATACCAATGGGTCGAAGGCACCAAGGCCGGCCCATGGCATCCTAGTATGTTGGCATGTTTAGTTTGTAAGACATTTCCTTGGCTAGCTAAGACCATGTGGGGGTTCCCATGGCAGTTTGTGAAGACCATGTGGGGGTTCCCATGGTAGTTATTGAAGACCATGTGGGGGTTCCCATGGCATTTAGTGAAAACCATATGGGGGTTCCCATGGCAGGTACTTAAGACCACGTGGGGGTTCCAGTGGCACTCGGTATAAGACCTTGGAGAGTTTCCCTGGCATCCTTATATGTTTGTATGCATGGATTATGTGGTTTATGTAGCTGATATGGCTAATATGGTTTATGTGATTATGTGGATTGTTTGGGGCATGCTCTAGGGAACTCACTAAGCATTAGCTTACAATTTGTTGGTTGTTTCAGGTACTTCAAGATTTAAGGGCAAGAGCCAGGCATGATGGCGCGGCATGCACTCTCTGGCATTTTATTTGGGTCACTCTGATATTATGAATAATTTATCAAAACAAATGTTATTGGAATTTTATATCTTATGGTAATGATTTGGTTATTTAAAATGATAAATTTTATTGGAAATTTTGGGCTGTTACAAAACGAGAGGTTGTGGGCCAGGGCAATCCAACCGGTAGGTTGTGGGCCAGGTTAGTCCAACCGGGAGGTTGTGGACCCAATATGTATTACATAGGGCAATCCAACCAGGGGTTTGTGGGACAAGGTAATCCAACCGAGTGGTTGTGGACCCAGCATGCAATATGATTATATGTTTGGTTGTATGTGGTACTTTGGGGAACTCACAAACTTTGGTTAATAGTTTCAGTTTATTGATTTAGGTACTTCAGATGATCGGGGGAAAGCAAAGGTGTGATCGTGCACATCCTTCCAGTTTTTATGTATGATACTCTGATTTATGATTATCACTTTTAAGAACAATATTTGGAAAACAATTATGGTCTTGGTTGGATTTGAAAATGAAAATTTTTACCTAGATTTTTGGGATGTTACATGTGGTTCCATCATAGGGTCTCATACTAGGAGTTTGGAAGCATTTTGGGGTTTTAGTGTCGGCTATCGAGGGGATAAACCTCAATATCATGTGGCTAGTAGGGGACACTTCCGGTATAGGTTGAACCAATCCTAGCAAGCATGAGATCATATGTCTTAGTTGATGGGTTTTACATGCAATAATGCGGATAAATCCTTAACACTTAAGGGTAAATGCAACCTATTGGATCTATGTCATAACACTATTGAAGTAACATTCTATTGAACAACAAGAAACCTATGAACCCTTGGTATTTTCGAAATTGACAAATATGTTAGGAATTACATACCGTTTGATTGTTGTAGTAAACAATCAAACCTATCCTACTTGAAATACTCTTGGAAGAGAGCACCACAAGTTTCGTGCCTCTAACTGTTCACACCCAAACCCTAGCAACCAAGGAAACTTGAAGAGAGAGGATAGGAGAGACAACTCTTGAGGATTCAAGTGGCCGAAATTTAGAGGCTACAAGACCCTGTTTATAGCTGACCAAGAAACCCTAGATAACCCTTACTTGATTAAAATAATAATATCTTAAATCAGGTAATTATCTGGTTTCTTAATCATATCCAAGGGATATTCTAGAAACCCTAGAATCACTCCAAAAACTGTTCACCTCTCATGGCGAAGGTTCTGGAACCCTTTTGTTCAACTATTGAATAATTATAGCTTAGGTCCTTGTACATTTAACTAATCTAAATAATCCCAAACTTAATTCCAAAGTAATTTCCGAAATAATTCTTAATTAATTAACAATATTTCTAATTAATATATTATTCTCATAATATATTAACAAATCATTTATTTTCATTTATAATTAATTTATTAATCATATAATAAATCAATAAATCAGTCTCTCTCTAAAAGTTATCATATTCAATTACCAGGTTTGAGGGCAATCCAAAAGGATTGTGATACCATCAATTCAAGTATATACCAATTATAGTAATTGGCTTAGACACCTAATCCAACAGTCTCCCACTTGGATAAGTCTATAATTATAATTGTCAGTATAACTTTTGAACTGATCAGCATATTGTAGCATCCAAAAGTCGTTGTCAAACTCTGACCCAGTCAGCTACGTGTCTTAAGATAAGTGGTCAAATATTCCTTTGTTTTGCAAGATATCGTATGGACATGAGACAAGGATTGAAATCAATCTCATTGTCCAAAATTTTGTTTCTCGATTACCCGATTTATTACGACTGGATTTAGACTGCTAATTGAACACATCAATTTAGTTCGGGTTTGGCCAAGCACTTCAAATGTCGACATCAAATCATTAAGGGGACCAATGATATCGCTTTTCCCATTAGGGAAAAAGGAACGAATAAACTTTGACTCATATGCTTGTATCTTTTCCTCACCAAATCTCACATGACACAACATTTTATAACATCAAGTTACTGATGCGCTTTCGCAATACCAATGTACAACCGACTTGCAAATTACAACTCATATATCTCAGTTTTAAGATTATAAGATATTATCGTCTCAGAATTACTCGTGATAAAATCCATGAAGTAAGTCTCTGAGCGTGGGTTTATCCAATACTCAAAATCTGCATTTTTAAGTACTCATGAACATTGTAGCAACCATTTCAATGCCTAATCTCCATAGACAATCTTCAATTCAATTCATGATTGTCTTATTTCACTACTTACATCCAAAAGTATGAGTGAATGTGGAATTTCGAATAATCAAATTATTTAGGAAGTAAAACATGTGAAGTTAAACACAAGAATATATTAATTAACTATGGTCTCGAAACTATTGAATATAAATAAAACTCTTATTATTTAATCACCATAATAATTAAGACTTTATTTATTGTATAATGTTTCGAGTAATCAACTAACCACTTGAATTAAGCATCAGTCATGCCATGTTATGAACTATACCTCTCTATGGTCCTTCCTTTGTGAACAGATCGTCTGGACACTATTCCAATGATGTTCATTTCACAATTCCAAATTATTGTCACTGTCTAAGGTGTATTGGCATTCCAACCTTACATGCATTGATTTTCTGTGATATCGAGGCTTCAAAGTCACAGAAACTGGGCCAACGATATTATAGAATATTTCATTGGAACTTTGTTACTAAAAACAATTTGAAGGTAATGGAGTTTCTAATTCAAGGTACGCTCGTTGAACACTTTTCTTCCATTAAAGTTTCCAAATCACATGTTGACTCAATAATCAACTCACATTATGGAAATTTTTCCATATTCCCATATGACCATCAATTTTGACCAAGAATCATCTCAATCTAAACATGTCACTATGGTTCTCCCAAACAATACCATACTTCCAACTGTCCACAAGCAACCAATATTCAGTAAACTTCATAATGTTCTTGACAGTTGTTTAACAACTCTAGTCATACAAAATTCTAGTCCTTTTTCTCATAATGCCCTACGCATTTGAAAAGTTAGAATAATTAGAATGAGTGAACATTATAACATATGTAATCGATCCTATATCCGAAGCATATGGGATTCGACTTATTATGTCTCACATAAGGAGTTGATATCTGTTTTGTCTCTATTTCTATAATATTTCCGTACATTGAATTTCCTATATGTTGAACCATTTCAACATGATATTCATATATGGCTATGACTAAGTTTTGTTGAACCCTACAATCTAAACATTTATATTCAAAACGAAGTATGAGTGCTCTCTCCCTCAAGTCTATCATAATGAAACAATTCTCAAACTTTGCAATTTGAAAATTGAAAACTTTGTTCCCTACACACAATATTGTCAACATGCAATACTAGCATAACAATTATTCTCCCACTAGCTTTGACATGTACCCTGAAATCAACTGGACTCCTAGAAATCAATACTTTTGACTTTCTCACTGAAATACAGATTTTTATTATGCGACGCTTCGCTAAGTCTTTAACTAGACTTATTAGGCTTATACACCTTCGTTGGATAGCACATGTGTAAGGTTAAACCCTTTCAGAACCTGTAAATATATGTCATGAAAGTTCAATCTATTCCTTGTCATTCCTCACAATTCGAAATATGAAAAGGGATGTCGTAATCATATTGTGGATTTGAGAATGCAATTAACACAACCACTAACCATGTTTGATATTTATCAGATCTTTAAAATCTACTAGCGAAATTGATTCCTCATAATCTTTTTCATGAATTAGAGCGAAAACTTTGCCACCTAGATTTTATGGTGTATACGTTCCCATCCATGTGAATCTATCATTTCCAACCTGTAATCATAAGAAAAGGTTTATGACCAAACCAAATTCAATTTTAGCTTTCCTATCATGGACTGAACTTTGCCTATTCTAAACTTCTTGCCCTCTGGTAGCGCAAGGGCCTACCAGTGCTTCCGTGTTGTTAAGCAACTTACCCATATTGATCAATGCACTTTCACTGAACAACGTGCTTTACTTTTTGCAGTTAAATGAAAAATCATAGAACTCATAAACATTTACAACTCAACTGGAAGGTGCACAGAAACAAGAATGTGTCAACTGAACACGATAGGTTATCAACCTTAGGTTGTGTGCTAGTGATAACTAAAAGTTTTATTGTCGACTGAATCCTGAAATTCTCAAGATCAATAAGACTCCCACTAACTTCTTGACCAATAATTTTTCTCTCAAGGAACATTCCTTGACAAGCTAAAACAAATATCCAAAAGTTAGTGTGGATTTCGGACAAGAAAACACTTCACATAATAGGTCTCAGTTTATCCTTTGTTTCTCGATTAACGAAAACATCACAACCCCAATTCTCTATGTAGTAGAGTAAGGAAACATCTTTACTCACATATTTCAAGGTGTTTTTAACCTTCTTAGTCAGAAATGAGTTTCAAGATACGATTTGTAGTAACTAGAGTATCACTCTAAGACATGATTGGAAACGAAGTATGATGCATCTCTTGATTTAACTATTTCAAAAACTTCTGATTCCTCTTCTTCGTCATACAATTGCACTAAGATATTCATCGAGGAGTCAATTGTGATATAGTTTCAAAATCATTAAGATGATCACAAAACATGATACTAAAGTGTCATCCTTTCCTTTCAGATTAGAGAAACTTTTATCTCTCTACCTGCCAGATTCTTCATATTCGTTCTGCTACTCTCTAAATCTTTTCAAAGTATCAGAATTATGCTTAATCTTATAAACACAACCATATTTACTGAAACATCAGTAAATCATGACGAATAGAGTTATCATCCTTTGTAGTGGATCTGAATAGTCCATATCAACATGTACTAGATCCATTAGTCCTTTACTTGACTCACATAAACATGTGATCAATGAACCAGGCATAATTTTCCAATGAACAAGATTCTCATATACTATCTAATGTGAATTGTACAACACCAAGTATCTGTCCAGTTGGTGATGAGATTTCTTTTCACTTGGTCTATTATGAAAATACCACAAACGATATCATAAGAATCAAATCCACAATTAATATTGCTAATATTAGAAATGTAATCAACACTTTCATAAAATTCATTTCAAGGAAATGTATAAAATGAGCAACCAAATAAACCAAAATTTCAGTTTTATTGACAATAAACGAAAAATTGGAAATTGTCCTTACAAAGCATAAAATGAAAAACTACATTTCTAGACATCTCCGAAGAGTAATAGAAATTTATTAAATTATCCTAACTCCTAATTAGCAGCTCCAAAACCTAATCATCAAACCATGTGATCGAAGTTCATTTCCTTGATCAGATTTAGCACACTCTACTTAAGTTTCCTTCTTTCTCTTAGATCCTGCAATAACATCAAAATGTGATCATCACATCATGTATTAAGAGTCTATGAATAGCAATTTGTTAAGATAATCAATATACCTGAAGTAGAGTCACACAACTTGACTTCACTACCTCTGAGATCTTTAAGGTATTTTGGGCAGCTTCACAACCAATGCCCCTTTAATTGGAAATAGAAACATATTGACTCCTTAGGGTTAACACATGGAGCTATCTCATAACTAGCCTTTCTCTTTACCATACGATCAAACAGTTTGACCTTGGTCGATCCCTTTCCATTGGGAAGAGAAATCTGTTTTGGACCACCATTGTCAGTATTGTCAATGTCCATGGAAACTTCGGAATCTGACCCTTTAAGCACTTCTGCTTCAGATGTGCTCTTAAGTATTTATGCTTCGGCAACAATCAACATTTGGGTTAGATCAATAAGGGTCACGTCGATGTTCATCATATGAAAGTTCTTAATGAACTGGTCATATGACTTAGGAAGCGAGAGAAGAACCAAATCAATGGCTTGCTCCCTTGCGAAAACGACACCCATTCTATCCAATTTGTCAATGTACGATTTCATTTCCAGAACATGCGTATACGAAGAATTTCCATCTTGATGTCTACATGCCAATAGGGCTTGAGTAGTTTCGTATCTTTCAACTCAAGGAAAACGCGACGTTGGGAGAGTCACTGTAGGAGGATGTGGAAGAGTTGAAGAAGCATGATATCCAATTCCACCATTACTCGAAGAAGGGGATATACTCTCACCTTGATCAGAGTGTGGAAGATCATCTTCAGATGGAAAGAGAAGACCATTTCCAAAAGAATGAGGAAGACCATTATTTTCATGACTTGACATCTATAATGGGAGAAAAAGAGAATTCAATTTATTTGATTTTAATCCTTAATTATTAACCCATAAATTTTAAATTAAGCCTAGGATCCATATTTTCGATTCAAACTTTGAAGAGGGATGTCGTAATCAAATTCAAATCTACTATAGGTAGGTAAGGATTTTACCAATTTCAGTCTTATGAAACTCCTAGATCTTTTGAAATTCATTGAATCTAATCAATGGCATGTTTAATCTTAGATTATGCTCTCACTTTTGTGACTGGGATGCCGAGGATTACAAACGAGATGTGAATAATCATGCAAACTCGCTTGATAACCTCGATGTCATTTATCATATCACATTGATGTGCCGGTTAACCACACACGCTCCATCAACATTGATAATTTTTCGAGATGTCCATCATATCTCTTTATAGTCCCTATCAGTGTGTCGGTTAACCACACACGCTCCACTAACGACATATAATGTATGATGTACGTTTTCATGGATTAGCATACAATTCACATTTTTCCTAAAATAACTAAGAGTGGGATTTTAAAAATAGTTTAGTTACCTTATGTCATTATACTTATTAATGATATTATGTCCTATCAAATCCGTTCGGCTAACAACCCTCCACCACACAGGAGAGCGGTGGGTGAGAGTGGACACCCATTCAACGGCCATTTTATAGGCCGCTTCCTTATACCCTCTTTATAGCATGGTTTCGTGAATGAGACGTACTAGTGATTTGAGTAACTATTCTTATACATATAATATATATATATTAAACTTTTAATTATATATACATAGTATAAGGTGTATTTTAAAACATTTTAAAATTGCAAGGTTTAATCTTTTAATAACTTAAACATTTAATTTAATTAAATTTAAACAATTTTATGGATTTATTAATTATTTTTTAATTGATCATTTAATTAAATTAATAATAAGATCCATAAGGATAATATTAATCTTATAATTAATCATTATATTGTCTAAAATTATCTCCTAACATTTAGGGTTTTATTTAATTATCTAATATGACCAAAAATCGGATTTGGCAGATTTTATAAGAGATAATTACCGAATAACAACCATATAAATCATACTAGGCAAGAAAATCCGAAAATTCGAAATTTACTGTACTCACGTCGTGAGCATTAACTCGCATGTCGTGAGAACAGTCTGACAGAAAACAAAATTCCGAATTTAAATGTTCTCACGTTGTGAGCATTCAATCTCATGTCGTGAGATCAATCTGACAGAAAAAATTGGATTTTTTCAGGTTCAAGCAATGTACATTCAATTGTTAGACAACCATATGCTCTGATACCACTGATGTATTTTACATGCAATAACGCGGATAAATCCTTAACACTTAAGGGTATATGCAACCTATTAGATCTACGTCATAACACTATTGAACAACAAGAAACCTATGAACCCTAGGTATTTTTGAAATTGAAAAATATGTTAGGAATTACATACCTTTTGATTTTTGTAGTAAACAATCAAACCTATCCTACTTGAAATACTCTTCGAAGAAAGCACCACAAGTGTCGTTCCTCTAATGGTTCACACCCAAACCCTAACAACCAAGGAAACCTGAAAAGAAGGATAGGAGAGACAAAATTTCGGCTATACTCTTGAGGCGTCAAGTGGCCAAAATTTAGAGGCTATGAGACCCTATTTATAGCTGACCAAGAAACCCTAGATAACCCTTACTTGATTAAAATAATAATATCTTAAATCAAGTAATTATCTGATTTCTTAATTATCTCAAAGGGATATTCTAGAAACCCTAGAATCACTCCAAAAACCATCCACCTCCCATAGGGAAGGTTTCTGGAACCCTTTTGTTCAACTATTGAGCAATTACAGTTTAGGTCCTTGTACATTTAATTAATCCAATTAATCCCAAAATTAATTACAAATTAATTTCTGATTAATTCTTAATTAAATAACAATATTTCTAATTAATATATTATTCTCATAATATATTAACAAATCATTTATTTTGATTTCTAATTAATTTATTAATCATATGATAAATCAATAAATCGGTCTCTCTCTAAAAGTTATCCTATTCAATTATCAGGTTTTTGGGCAACCCAAAAGGACTGTGCTACCATTAATTCAAGTATATACCAATTTTACTAATGGGCTTAGACACCTAATCCAACATTAGTTGTTGAAGTTCTTTAGGCATGACCGGACTTATTCATGCATCAAGATTGACAGAGTTAGTAAAAGTGTTGCTTTCAAACAAGTTACCAGCATTTTTCTTATGATGAGTAATGAAAGTTTCGTCAAGATCTTGGATCACAGGAGTTCGGTTGTTTGGGATTACACCCTCAGTTGGAGTAGCAACGGATGTTGGAGCTGTAGTCTCCGAACGTTTCTTTAAGAAACCTGTATTATCGAAATTCAGGATCTTGGGTTGCAAGATTGAGGGTGTCGCTTCATGGGGTTTATGGATCCCTTCCTTTATCCTTTCCACCTCCTTGAGCAATATTTTATTGTCTTCCTGTTGCTGAGTTACCTGTTGCGTTAACATCTTCATCATGGAAAAGAGTTCATTGTTAGAGATCAAAGCGGGAGGATCTTAGGACCCCAGGGATCCCAGATTCCCATGGCTAGTGATCGGAGAGGTGCTCTTTTTCGATGCATCAGAAGTCTTCCTTTGACTAGGGGGTCTGCTTGGAGGTGGTGGAAGATTTTTTGAAGAAATATGATGAATATAGGAAGAAGATAGGGTTGGTTGTGTAGACATGACTTTCAAGAATTATGAAGACCACGACCCCATGGTGGGCTCCAAATTGTTTTGGTCAAAAACCAATGAAATGGATATCAACTAAATTGTATGAGAAGCTGAGGTTTTGTGACTACTATGAGTGTAGAATTGAAATCAAAGTGATACAAGTGGTGTACAATGAAAGCCATTGATCCTTGATAGGATCTACAACATAAAACCTTAGGAGGCGATAATGATCACCTGCCCTATTTGATTTTATTGATTTGAGTGCAAATTACATAAATGATAATATAAATACAACTACAAGTGTTTGAGTAGCTTTAGGTGTGTGTAGTGCGAATTATACATGTGTAATTATAGTCGAATATGAATAACTAGAAGTCCAATATTCATGGGATCCTCTTGAATAAGTATTCACACGTTGCTTTAACTTGGTATTCCCGGGCCTTAAGCCAGTTTAAAGTGACGCTCCAGAACAGGTGAGTCTTTTATTGACTATTTCTACACAAGTGAAGAATAAACAAGAAATATAGTCGTTAATCTTGTTAGGAAATAATGATAATGATCAGGATCCTGGTGTAAGTTTCAGGATCCTTAGATTCCTTTAAGATATGGGATCCTAGATAAGATTAAGGATCTTGACCCCTAGCAAGTAGTTTTTGACTTCGAGAGTGAGGTGAGTCTTCTCACTATAATATGTGGGATGCTAAATGTCTTTATAACTCTTGCATGTACGTTGGGCAGCACCCGTTATGTATGTTGGGTGGGACATGTTATCTAAATTAGGCAGGGCCCGCTATGTATGATGGGTGAGGCTCGATATGCTAATTAGGCGGGGCCGGTTATGTTCGTGGGTGCGGCCCGTATGGTTATGTGGTATTTTGGGGAACTCACTATGTTTTATTCTTATGGTTTTATGTTTAAATATTTAAGGTATTTCTTGTTCCAAAGGAAAGGCCCAACTTAACCGCACTGCATCCCCTAACGTTTTATTCCGCATTACTAACTTATGATTTTACTCTGATGTTTGATAACACTTTACACTCTGATTGTCTTTTGAACAAATGAATGTGTGATTTTGGTGTTTGAAATGAAATTTTCACTTGGTATTTTTGGGACGTTACAGTTTATGATTGTTATAGTAGTATATTGTTATAATGTGTAAAGACATAGATCTCTAGGTTACATGTGCCCATAATTCGATTTTATGATAATTTTGTTGTGCAAATATGTTATATGTAACGTAGAAAACCTATCAGCTTTTCCCTAATCCTGATTATTCATTGTTTTGGGTTGCATCTTCATCATGTTAATAAATTCTACTAAATTAAACTTCGTCGTTGTATTTTATCATTGATGTAAATTATATCCACATTTCAGCTTACATCGATTCATGTCAATGTTCCATCACTCTTATCTACCTTTCATGGTTTTCTGAAGCTGATTAATGGTAACGTTCTTCTTGGCCGGTGCCAAAATTTTCAATGATTCGAATCTATTTGAGTGAATAAATGGTGGAATTCATAATTAGATCAAAAATGTGTCACACTCTAAATTTCAAAACATATTTTTCATGTTTTTAAAGGTTCACACAAAACATACTTAAGCATTTCCCATGTCAAAATGTATTTTTCTCAAACACAAAACATCATAAATTGTTTATCAAATATCCCAGAATCTACATAAACTCAAATCATCAAGCTGGTGTGTACAATCATGTCGGCGCCTTTCCGCGATCCCGAGATGTACCTGAAACACATTTTACACAAACACTGTAAGCACGAAGCTTATTAAGTTCCCCAAAATACCACATACACAATAATTAGCCTTTCATGGCTATATCTCGATAAGGACCCTCCAGTCATGTGTCTCAGTGAAGACCCTCCGGTCTCACGTCTTGGTATGGACCCTCCGGTCATAGCTCAACATATATACAGATTAATATAACAGCATAAGTCACAAAGACAAGATGCATAACAACACATAACTCAGTATAAGCAAGTAAGACCCTCCGACCAATAATCATAGATAAGACCCTCCGGTCAGTAACACGATCAAGACCATCCGGTCACACATAAATTACCACTCAGGTAAGTAAAGTGAGAAGACTCACATCGTGAAGTAAAGCAAATAAATCCCACACCCGAACTGCCGGTCTAGACTCTGCCTTATATATGTCACATATATCTCTAATTAAACTTTTATATCAACAATCCTCAAAATGTTGGCTAACTGTCTTTATTAAACCTCGGAAGGTTAAAAGACCATTTTACCCCTCCATGGCCTCCAAAGTCCACAACTTGACCAAAACCCTAAAAGTCAACGGAAGTCAATAGTCAAGGTCAACAGTCCTTGTTGACCTAACTCGACGAGTGTATCTATACCCGACTCGTCGAGTTCCTTCAGTTATTAGAAAATCGTGAAAAACCCCAACCAACTCGCCGAGTTATCTCATCAACTCGTCGAGTTCGCTCAGTATCCAGCAAGTGGGAAAAACCCGTTCCAACTCGTCGAGTTGGCAAGGAAACTCGTCGAGTTTCTTCTAGTCTTATAGCCTTCAGACACTTTTAGGCGAAACCAAAGCTCCAAACTGTAGATCTAGTCCCTTAGGACTGAAATACCACGTAAAGTTGCTAACTTTACGTGCATGCATGACATTAGTGGGCTAAAACACTCACATAAAGCATGTTATGGGACATAGAGCATGAAGGAGGGCCAAGACTTGATAAAGTTGGCAACTTTAAGTCCTTAAAGGCCCTAAGACGCCCAGATCTTAGGTTATAACATCAGAATATGCTCAAACCCAATTATGGTCCCAAAAAAAGCTAATAATGGCCCTAAACTTCCAAAAGAAGAGATCTAACAAAGACGTGATCAAGGTATCAGCTTTATACCTTCTAATGGCTGGAATAACCCTGAAAATTCCATATCCAAGGCTTCTCCCTTCAACCTTGCACCAACAACTTCAACTCCTTCAAGAAAAACACCCAATAACACTCTTTGAACTCTCACACACTAGAAATGGAAGATGAGGTGCGATTTAGGGTTTCTCTGGACTGATGGGACGATGAGAGAGGCCAGCCATAAGCCATAAGGTTCTTTAAATAGGATGCAAACCCAAAAAATTAGGGTTTCATGTTCTGACTCCAACTCGTTGCGTTGGGGTCCTCCAACTCGTCGAGTAGGCTTTGTAAATCACGCGGACTCCTTGGTTTCTACGTGTCGAGTTGGGGCCTCCCAACTCGTCGAGTAGGTCTTATAACATGCATAAAACCCTAAAATTTCATACCTGGGAATCGGGGTGTTACAATTCTCCCCCACTGAGATCAGACTTCGCCCTTGAAGTCATTCTCTGGAAACAGCTATGGGTACTGCTCACGCATCTCAGACTCCGGCTCCCATGTCTACTCTGAACCTCTACTATGTTGCCACTAAAATTTAACCAGGTGCACCTCTTTGTTCCTCAAGATCTTTACCATCTTATCCAATATCGTTACCGGTCTCTCAATATAGTTTAGGCGATCATCAACCTGAATGTCCTCTAAAGGAACTATTGTCGTCTCGTCGACTACACATTTTCTCAGCTTGGATACATGGAAAGTGTTTTGAATATGGCTCAACTCCTCATGCATCTCTAACCGATAACCTATCTTGCCCACCCGGGTTATCACCCTGAATGGACCAATGAATCGAGGGCCCAGCTTGCCCCGCTTCCTGAATCGAATCACCCCTTTCCATGGGGATACCTTCAGGAGCACAAACTCGCCAACCTAGAACTCTAGCTCGGAACATCTTCGATCTGCGTAACTCTTCTGACGACTCTAGGCTGTCAGCAACCTCTGTCCAACCTGCTGGATTTGCTCTGTCATCTTGATCACTATCTCGGTGCTCCCCATCACTCTCTGTCCGACCTCCCCCCAACAGATGGGAGTTCGACATCTCCTCCCATATAAAAGCTCAAATGGAGGCATCCCAATGCTGGAGTGATGGTTGTTGTTGTTTTAAAACTCAGCCAAGGGTAGATAGGAATCCCAAATCCCACTAAAGTACATAACACAAGCGCGTAACATATCCTTGAGCGTCTGAATCGTTCGCTAGCTCTGTCTGTCTGTCTGTAGATGGTATGCAGTGCTGAAATGTAGCCGGGTACCTAACTCCTCATGAAATTTCTTCCAGACGCTGGAAGGAAAACGCACATCACGGTCAGACACTATCGATGTCGGCACTGCGTGCCGAGCCACCACCTCTCACACGTAGACCTCAACCAGCTTCTCTACAGAAGAGTTCTCACTTATAGCCAGGAAGTGAGCACTCTTTGTCAATCGGTCGATAATCACCCAGATCGTATCCACACCCCTCGCAATCCTCGGTAATTTGGTAATAAAATCCATGGAGATTTGTTCCCACTTCTGTTGGGGTCAGAAATGGCATCGACCAAGTCCTCGCACGATGGCCTGGAGTGCCGCAATCGAATGCCTGGTCCTGGAGGGTTGAATGCGCTATATGGGTAAGGTTGCGCCCTTTCTAACACCAATTGGTTTTAGATCAACCGGTAGCGCTGATGCTCAACAAGTGGTACCAGAGCCAGTGGCGAGGGTTTGACTCTCTCAGGGAGCAATTTCTGAGGGGGGGATTGTTGGGGGTCAAAAATGGCATCGACCAAGTCCTCGTACGATGGCCTGGAGTGCCGCAATCGAATGCCTGGTCCTGGAGGGCTGAATGCGCTAGGTTGCGCCCTTTCTAACACCAATTGGTTTTAGATCAACCGGTAGCGCTGATGCTCAACAACTTCCATAGAGGAACCTCCAGAGGCTGCAATTTTCCATGAGGGCGCTGGTGCTCTACTTTGACCTTGCAGCAGGTCAAACACCTCTCAACTATCCATGCCACATCTCTCTTCATATAGGGCCACCAATAGTCGTGTTTCAAATCCAAGTACATCTTCGTGGCCCCGGGGTGAATGGAAAACCTCGACTTATGGGCCTCCTCCATCAAAATCTGTCGAGCTCCACCCTTATATGGCACCCATATCCGCCCATGGAAGGTCATAAGCCCACGACCATCCGTCTCAAACTCAGAAACCTGCCTGATCACCTGTTCTCTCTTACGGTTCTCTAGTCTCATGGCCACCGCTTGGGCCTCTCGGATGGTATCTAAGACTGGAGTCATCACCGTCATCCGCATACATACATCTCGAATTGGGGCACTCGCTGCCCTACGACTCAGAGCATCGGCTACCACATTAGCTTTGCCTGGATGATACAAGATCTCACAATCGTAGTCCTTCACTACAGCCAACCACCTCCTTTGTCTCATATTCAGGTTGGGCTGGTCCATAAGGTCCCTTAGGCTCTTATGGTTCGTGTATATGGTATATCAGACACCATAGAGATAATGGCGTCAAATCTTGAGGGCGAATACCACCGCCCCCAGCTCCAAATCATGAGTGGGATATCTCACCTCGTGAGGCTTCAGCTTCCTCTACGCATATGCGATCACGTGCCCTCTGCGCATCAACACAAGACCCAATCACGATATGGATGCATCACAGTATGCTACAAAGTCCTTTACTCCCTTTGGGAGAGCTAACACTGGAGCCTCACACAACCTCTGACGAAGAGTCTCGAATGATGCCTGCTGCTCAGGCCCCCAAGTAAAAACGACATTCTTTCGGGTTAACTTGTTGAGAGTGACAGCAATCTTGGAGAAATCTCTGATAAATCTTCGGTAATAACCTTCCAGACCAAGAAAACTTCTGATCTCGGATGGGGTTCTCGGCACAACCCACTGTATAACTGCATCAATCTTGGTCGGGTCAACCAAAATCCCATTCTGGTTAACGAGGTGTCCTAAGAACTGAACATCTCATAACCAGAAATCACACTTGGAGAATTTGGCATAAGGCCTCTCAATCCTCAACACTCCCAAAATCTCCTAAAGATGTTCCTCATGTTGTTCCCGAGACCTCGAGTATACCAGAATATCGTCAATGAACACGATCACCAACCGATCCAACATCGGCCTACACACCCAGTTTCATGAGGTCCATGAATGCTTCCGGTGCATTGGTGAGCCCGAAAGGCATCACCACGAACTCATAATGCCCATAACGAGTCTGAAAGGTCGTCTTCTGGATATCCTCCTCACGGACCCTCATCTGATGATATCCAGATCTCAAATCAATCTTAGAAAACTAAGACGCTCCCTGCAACTGACCAAATAAGTTGTCGATAGCGGTTCTTAACCATCAAATTGTTCAACTCCCGGTAATCGATGCACATCCGGTGTGAACCATCCTTCTTCTTGACAAAAAGGATCGCCGCTCCTCACGGTGAACTACTCGGTCGAATGAAACCCTTCCCCAACAGCTCCTGAAGCTGCGAGGATAACTCCTGCATCTCGGGCGGCGCAAGACGATACGGTGCCTTCTCAATAGGCGCTGCCCCCAGAACTAAGTCGATCCGGAACTCCACCTGCCTCTCAGGAGGCACACCCGGCAAATCCTCGGGAAAAACATCCAGGAAATCACATACCACTGGAACATCGGACACCAAGATCAACCTCTCCTGGACAACCCGAGTATCCACTACATAGGCTAAGAAGCCCATACATCCATGATGTGGACTCTGTCTCGCCCTGGCGGCAGAGCAGAAAGTTGATCCCATTCTAGTTCCCACGCCATGTACAGTAAGTACTCCCCCACTGGGGTCTCGAATCGTCACCATCTGACGCTCGCAATCAATCATAGCTCCGTATCGGCTCAACCAATCCATGCCCACTATGATCAAGACATCCCCCATCGCTGTTAGCACCAGATCTATCGGAAACTCAACATCGAAAATCTCCGAAACACAACCCTTGAATACATCAGTAGCAAAAACCTCATGCTCGTCGGCTATCGAAACTCTCAATGGTCGACTTAAAGCCTCGCGTATAACACTAATGCGTCGACTAAAGGATAAAGACACGAAGGATCGACTCGCACCCGATTCAAATAGTACTAAGGCCGGCACAGAATTCACAAGAAAAGTACTTATATTAAGCACAATATAAGCATAACGAATCATAATAACAACATGAATAAAGAGATACATACCAGAAACAACGTCAGGTGCTACGCGGACCTCCTCCGCAGTCAGTTGGAAAGCTCTCCCACGAGCCCTCGGAGCCTTAGGTTTTTAATTGGTTCTTAGAAATTCCTAGATTCTTTTGAGATTCAATGAACTTTTCAAAGGCATGTTTCAATCTCGAGTGTACCCTCCAAGTTGTGTGACTGGGATACCGAGGATCACAAAACGAGGTGTGAAGTAACCATGCAAATCACTTGGTACCCTCAAGGTTTACCACTCAATCGATGTGCCGGTAAACCACACACGCTCCACCGATGCTATGGTAAACCTTAAGTCACTCTTTACCTACCTTGTTAAGTCCAAGTTAGTGTGCCGGTTAACCACACACGCTCCACCAACGACTTAAACAAAGTGTAAAGTGTAATTTCATGGATTAGCACCTTATTCGCATTTTCCTAAAGTAACTAAGATTGGGAATTTAATAAAAGCATTTAGTTACTTTATAATATTCATCATACTTTTAATGAGAATTTATAAGTTCTTGTCTTACCCGTTCGGCTAACGACCCTCCACCGATCAAGGAAGCGGTGGGTGAGAGTGGACACCCATTAAGTTGCCATTTTATAGGCAACAGCCTTATACCCCCCTTATAGACCGGCTTCGTGAATGAGGCGTACTAGCGGTAAGACGACTTGACGTTATACATATATATATTAGTAACTTATAATATTATAAGGTATAAGGGTTGAATTTTAACTTTTAAAATTCTAAGGGTTGGAACTAAAGTTTTAATCAAGACTTTACATGTTCCAAAACTTGAGGGCAGGTTTTGTAAACTTCCAAAACTTTTCATTTCTTATAACTTATGAATTAATTGAGTAATAAAAATGAAGACTCTTCATTTTTATAACTCTTGTGTTCTTTTAATGGCTTTAATAAAAGTGAGACTTTTGGTTTTCCATAACTTGAGGACAAGTTATGGACTCCATTAAAACACATTATGATCATGAATTAAACTACCATGAAGGTTACAAACAATTCCTATGATCATCTAATCTTCATAAGTTCAAGAACATGAATATGAACACTTTCAAGAATCAAAAATTACACTTAAAAAAAAACTTGTAATTTTAATAATTGCCATTGTAAATGGATTAGCATAAACATTACATCATCTAAAACAAGCTTTAAAACATCAAAACAGTTTAGGGTAATGTTTCTAGTCCATTTCCAGTAACAAATGTGCAAACTTTCATACGAGCAGAAAACAGAAAAATGATTTTTTTTTCAAGCTGTTTGCACACAAAAAAAAACAACAAACAAACCTAGGCTCTGATACCACTGATGGGTTTTGAGCATTCTAACACTTCCTAAGTGTACATGCAACCCTAATAACCTTGGATCTATGTTTGTCTAATAATCATGCAAAGTTGAATTCCAAGGTTATATTCCTATCTAGCATACATGGGGAACATTTTTAACTTGAATGAAAGATAGAATAACTTACCTTGTTGTTGATTATGATCCTTGAAACCTTGTGAGCCTAGCACCCCAAGTGTGATGCCTCAAATGCTTCACACAACACCAAATGCAAAGGAGTAAACTTTGAGAGAATCTTACACTTGCAAAATCGGCTCTAGCCCTCTTGTTTCTTAGTGTGTAGCCTATTTTGGTGGAGAATGGGTTTCTTATATAGTGTTGACACATCTAGGGTTACACCATGTAAACCCTAATGTGTCATGACTCTTCATTTCCATGACCCATGGGTTTGTAACTCCCATGGAGCATCCTATGGGTGGAACCCAACTTGATAATCCATGGAGCCTCTTAGCCCACTATATAAGATATGGAAGATTTACATAATCTACCCATATATTTAATTAGTTATCTTTTGATCACTTAATTAATTCTAAATTAATTCTTGATCAAACTAATTAAATAATATTATTAATATATTAGAACTTATAATATATTAATAAACCATAAGTGTTATTTCTCTCATTTTAGTTTATCCAATTGCATGGTGCCATGCAACCCAAATGGACCATGCCGGGTCGGGTCAAGTACATACCAGAAATAGTTATGGACTTAGACACCTTATCCAACAGTCTCCCACTTGGATAAGTCTAATAACTATAACTGCAATACTTCAGGAACCGATCGGCAATCGTAGCTCTTTCAAGGTCTCTCGGAACTGAGAAGATGATGATACGCCATTTAAGATAAGTGATCATATAATCCTCTGTTCTAGATATCAGCCGGACAAATACATGGAACAATGTCTTACTTATTGTCCAGCAGTTTGTTTCCCGATTTCCGATTTGTTTGACAAAGAACTTAATTGAACACATCAACTTAGTGCTGACCGGGCCCGGTACATAGGTCAAAACAAAATCATCGAGGGGCCCAGATATCAGCTTCTAATCCAAGAAGGAACAGATAAACTTCGACTCATATGTTTGTTCTACCACTCATTGAATTATACACAAAAGCACGTTTTATAACATCGAGTTACCAATGCGTTAACGTACAATCAATGCATAACCAACTCATAAGTAACAAATCATATCTCTAGGTTTGAAGACTTATATGATATTACCGTCTCACGATCACTCGAGATAAATTCCATGAAGTGATTCCAGTGAGCGTGGGTTGAGTCCAATGCTCAGAACTTATGAGCACTCATGAGTGTTGTAGCCATGTCCAACAACTTAGACCTCTGCAACCAATCATGACAGTCTTGATTCATACCTACTTCCGACATATGACCGACTGTGGAGGTTCGAATAATATGATATACCAAACATAATTATTCTGGAAGTCAAAACATGCAAAAGAAATATAGTAAACGATCGACAAGAGATATCAACACTTTACTCATAAATAAAACACCTTTTATTCATCATCTAATGTCAATTACACTTTACAAATTTCAAGGTTATCTAACTACTAAATCTAATATCATCCTTCAGCCCTATGCTCCGAGCATGCTGGAAATGCTTAACCCGAGTCAGTCCCTTCGTGAGGGGATCTGCTGGATTCTCATCCGATGATACCCTCTTTGCCACGAGGAGTCCTTCTTCTATTCGATGTCTGATGAAATGGTATTTTCTGTCGATGTGTTTGGATCTCTCGTGATCCCTTGGTTCCTTGGCTAAGGCAACTGCACTTTCACTATCACAGAAAATTTCCATTGGCTCTTTAATAGCTGGTACAACTCCAAGGTCTCCAATGAAGTTCTTCAGCCATATCGCCTCCTTTGCTGCCTCGCTAGCTGCTATATACTCTGATTCGCAAGTTGAATCAGCCATTGTCTCTTGCTTGGAACTCTTCCAAGAAATTGCTCCTCCATTTAAGGTAAAGACCCAGCCTGACTGAGAGCGGAAATTATCCCTATCAGTCTGAAAGCTAGCATCACTATACCCTACAACTCTCAAGTCTTCACTCCCACCGAGGGTAAGGACCCAGTCCTTAGTCCTCCGTAGGTACTTGAGGATATTCTTTACCGCAGTCCAGTGTGCCTTGCCAGGGTTCCCCTGATACCTGCTAACCATGCTCAAAGAAAAGGCTAGATCAGGTCGAGTACACGTCATAGCATACATGATCGATCCTACAGCCGAAGCATAAGGTATTCGACTCATTTCTGCTATCTCAGCCTCAGTACTAGGGCTTTGTGTCTTACTCAATCTGGCGTTACTCTGGATGGGTAACTCTCCTTTCTTGGAGTCCTGCATGCCGAATCTCTTCAACACCTTATCCAAGTAAGTACTCTGACTAAGTACAATTAGTCTTTTACTCCGGTCTCTCAAGATCCTTATCCCTAGAATATAGGCAGCTTCTCCTAGGTCCTTCATAGAGAAACACTTCCTAAGCCAGGACTTAATTTCCTGCAGAGTTGGGATGTCATTTCCTATGAGTAGTATGTCATCCACATACAATACCAAAAAGCTAACTATACTCCCACTAGCCTTGACATATACACAAGATTCATCTTCACTCCTAGAAAAGCCAAATTCCTTGACTTTCTCATCAAAGCAAAGATTCCATCTGCGAGGTGCTTGCTTTAACCCATAATTGGATTTCTCAAGCTTACACACTCTATTAGGGTACTCTGTGTTGACAAAACCCTCTGGCTGACTCATGTAAACATCCTCAGCCAACTCTCCATTAAGGAAAGCGGTTTTGACATCCATTTGCCATATTTCATAGTCATGAAATGCGGCTATGGCTAACAGAACCCTAATAGACTTAATCTTGGCCACTGGAGAAAAGGTCTCATCATAATCAACTCCCGGAGTTTGTGAGAAACCCTTTGCAACCAGTCGTGCCTTATAAGTGTGTACATTACCATCCATGTCGGTCTTCTTCTTGAAGATCCATTTGCACCCTACAGTCTTACGACCTGGTACATTCTCAACCAAGTTCCAAACTTGATTGTCATACATGGACTGTATCTCGCTGTCCATTACCTCTTTCCACTTGGCTGACTCAGGGCCTGCCATGGCTTCCGCGTAACTGTTAGGTTCATCCAGACCTATCAGTGTCTCATCACTGATAAGTGTATCACCTTCCACAGTAATATGGAATCCATAGTAATGCTCAGGTGCATTCCTAACCCTTGTGGAACGCCTCAGAGGTACAGACTTGTCAATTGGCTCAACAGAAGTTTCCTCCTCAAGTTGAGTGCTAGGGTTTGAAGTTCCTTCACCACTTGACTCTTGAATTTCTTCAAGGTCAACTTGCCTCCCACTGTCTCCTTGGCTTATGAACTCTCTCTCTCGAAAGAAAGCCCTCCTAGCTACAAAGACCACATTCTCACTAGGCCTGTAGAGTAACCGAAGGATGTCTGTGGGTAGCCGATGAAAATACACCTCTCACTTCGAGGTTCGAGCTTATCATGAGTCTCGCGTCTCACGAAAGCCTCGCAACCCCAAATCTTAATGTGGTCTAGTTTGGGTACTTTACCAGTCCACATCTCATGAGGAGTTTTGGCAACTTTCTTTGTGGGAACTAGATTAAGGATATGGGCGGCAGTCTCTAAGGCATACCCCCAAAATGAGATTGGTAGCGAAGCTCGACTCATCATGGAACGAACCATATCCAACAAGTTTCGATTACGCCTCTCAGCTACACCATTCAACTGCGGTGTCCTGGGAGGTGTCAATTGTGAGACAATCCCACATTCCCTAAGATAGTCGAGGAACTCTGAACTAAGATACTCACCACCTCGATCGGATCGAAGCGTCTTAATGTTCCTGCCCAATTGATTCTCGACTTCCTGTTTAAACTCTTTAAACCTCTCAAAAGTCTCTGACTTATGCTTGATTAAGTAGACATATCCATATCTACTGTAATCATCAGTAAAAGTCAAATAATAACGATTAGCATCCCTTGTGGCATGTTTGAAGGGCCCACACACATCCGTGTGTATAAGATCCAACAAACCTTCACCCTTCTCACAAGAACCTGTGAAGGGTGACTTTGTCATTTTTCCAAGTAAGCATGATTCGCAACTATCATCTGACTTTAGGTCAAATGACTCCAATACTCCATCCTTTTGGAGTTGGCCTATGCGTTTCTTGCTTATATGTCCAAGACGACAATGCCATAATGATGCTTTATCCAAGTTATTATCATTAACAGAATCAATACACAATACATTATTTCCTAAGTTATCAACCACAGATACAGTTTCATACACACCATCACAAGGTAATGCTTTAAAATAAAGAACATTATTAAAGAAAGCATTAATCGAACCAACTTCATTATCAAATGAAAAGGTGAAACCTTGTTTATACAATGCATGAAAGGAAATAATATTTCTTGCCATTTCTGGCGAATAACAACATTTATTCAAATCTAAACTAAACCCACTACTTAGCGATAAAGTATAAACTCCAATCTTGGTGACAGGTAAAGCTTTCCTATTCCCCATGATTAAGTTTATTCTTCCATGCTCCACATTCTCACTTCTTCTTAGTCCCTGCAAATCAGAACAGATATGAATACCACAACCGGTATCAAGGACCCAAGAGTTAGAATGGGGTGAGTTATTAGATAAGATAGTGTAAATACCTGCATGGTTGGGTTTAACTTTCCCATCCTTCACATCTTGCTGGTACTTTGGGCAGTTCCGCTTCCAATGTGACTTTTCATGGCAATAGAAGCATTCAGCCTCTTTAGGGTCAGAAGAAGGAGTGACAAAACCTTTCTTGGTTCCACTTGAAGAAGAGACATCAAGGGTCCTAGCGTTGGTACCCTTCGAAGAGCTCTTCCTCTTCTTCCCTCTACCTTTCCCGATTGCCAAAACCGGGGCGGAGTTTGGAGTAGGAGTGTTAACAACCGACTTACCCTTAAGACCTGTTTCTGCGGTCTTGAGGAGTCCCTGAAGTTTGCTGAGTGTGACCTCTTCCTTATTCATGTGATATGTCATGCGGAATTGATCATAGCACGATGGTAAGGAGTGCAAAATGATATCTATTGCAAGCTCCTCAGGGAAGTTCACATTAAGCTTCAGCAACCGATCCACATACCTTTGCATTTTCTGCATGTGGCTCGTGACGGATTCCCCGTCCTTCATCATGGTTGTTATGATAGAGCATATGATTTCATACCTCTCCTGTCGTGCACTTTGATGGTATCTTTCCATCAGATCTTGGTGCATTTCAAAAGGGTAGAAGTCCTCATAGGACTTTTGGAGTTCCGCTGTCATGGTGGCCAACATGATGCATGCCACTTTTGTAGCATCCCTTTCATGTGCCCGGAAGTCAGCGATCTCCTGGGGAGTTGCAGTGGTCCCATCAATCTCCTTAAGCTCCTTGTCAAGGACATATTCTTTGTCCTCGTAGCGGGTAATCATCCTGATGTTTCTGATCCATTCATTGAAGTTGGATCCATCAAAAGTGACTTTCCCACACAAGTTCATAAGGGTAAAGGAGCCATTAGGATTAGAGCCAGAAGCAGCATTGTTTGAAGACATCTAAAAGAAGAGAACAAGATTAGTTTAGATATTAAGAGAGTCCTTAATAAAACACCCAAATGTAATATTAAGGCTAGGATCCAATCACAATATATTATAACTTAGAAGAGGTATGCCGTAATCCAAGCTATAACATATTTGAAAGGTAGGTGAATGACGATTCACCAATTTCCACCATGAAAAACGAAGTATAGATATTAGGTTTTTAATTGGTTCTTAGAAATTCCTAGATTCTTTTGAGATTCAATGAACTTTTCAAAGGCATGTTTCAATCTCGAGTGTACCCTCCAAGTTGTGTGACTGGGATACCGAGGATCACAAAACGAGGTGTGAAGTAACCATGCAAATCACTTGGTACCCTCAAGGTTTATCACTCAATCGATGTGCCGGTAAACCACACACGCTCCACCGATGCTATGGTAAACCTTAAGTCACTCTTTACCTACCTTGTTAAGTCCAAGTTAGTGTGCCGGTTAACCACACACGCTCCACCAATGACTTAAACAAAGTGTAAAGTGTAATTTCATGGATTAGCACCTTATTCACATTTTCCTAAAGTAACTAAGATTGGGAATTTAATAAAAGCATTTAGTTACTTTATAATATTCATCATACTTTTAATGAGAATTTATAAGTCCTTGTCTTACCCGTTCGGCTAACGACCCTCCACCGATCAAGGAAGCGGTGGGTGAGAGTGGACACCCATTAAGTTGCCATTTTATAGGCAACAACCTTATACCCCCCTTATAGACCGGCTTCGTGAATGAGGCGTACTAGCGGTAAGACGACTTGACGTTATACATATATATATTAGTAACTTATAATATTATAAGGTATAAGGGTTGAATTTTAACTTTTAAAATTCTAAGGGTTGGAACTAAAGTTTTAATCAAGACTTTACATGTTCCAAAACTTGAGGGCAGGTTTTGTAAACTTCCAAAACTTTTCATTTCTTATAACTTATGAATTAATTGAGTAATAAAAATGAAGACTCTTCATTTTTATAACTCTTGTGTTCTTTTAATGGCTTTAATAAAAGTGAGACTTTTGGTTTTCCATAACTTGAGGACAAGTTATGGACTCCATTAAAACACATTATGATCATGAATTAAACTACCATGAAGGTTACAAACAATTCCTATGATCATCTAATCTTCATAAGTTCAAGAACATGAATATGAACACTTTCAAGAATCAAAAATTACACTTCAAAAAAAACTTGTAATTTTAATAATTGCCATTGTAAATGGATTAGCATAAACATTACATCATCTAAAACAAGCTTTAAAACATCAAAACAGTTTAGGGTAATGTTTCTAGTCCATTTCCAGCAACAAATGTGCAAACTTTCATACGAGCAGAAAACAGAAAAATGATTTTTTTTTCAAGCTGTTTGCACACAAAAAAAAAACAACAAACAAACCTAGGCTCTGATACCACTGATGGGTTTTGAGCATTCTAACACTTCCTAAGTGTACATGCAACCCTACTAACCTTGGATCTATGTTTGTCTAATAATCATGCAAAGTTGAATTCCAAGGTTATATTCCTATCTAGCATACATAGGGAACATTTTTAACTTGAATGAAAGATAGAATAACTTACCTTGTTGTTGATTATGATCCTTAAAACCTTATGAGCCTAGCACCCCAAGTGTGATGCCTCAAATGCTTCACACAACACCAAATGCAAAGGAGTAAACTTTGAGAGAATCTTACACTTGCAAAATCGGCTCTAGCCCTCTTGTTTCTTAGTGTGTAGCCTATTTTGGTGGAGAATGGGTTTCTTATATAGTGTTGACACATCTAGGGTTACACCATGTAAACCCTAATGTGTCATGACTCTTCATTTCCATGACCCATGGGTTTGTAACTCCCATGGAGCATCCTATGGGTGGAACCCAACTTGATAATCCATGGAGCCTCTTAGCCCACTATATAAGATATGGAAGATTTACATAATCTACCCATATATTTAATTAGTTATCTTTTGATCACTTAATTAATTCTAAATTAATTCTTGATCAAACTAATTAAATAATATTATTAATATATTAGAACTTATAATATATTAATAAACCATAAGTGTTATTTCTCTCATTTTAGTTTATCCAATTGCATGGTGCCATGCAACCCAAATGGACCATGCCGGGTCGGGTCAAGTACATACCAGAAATAGTTATGGACTTAGACACCTTATCCAACAGTCTCCCACTTAGATAAGTCTAATAACTATAACTGCAATACTTCAGGAACCGATCGGCAATCGTAGCTCTTTCAAGGTATCTCGGAACTGAGAAGATGATGATACGCCATTTAAGATAAGTGATCATATAATCCTCTGTTCTAGATATCAGCCGGACAAATACATGGAACAATGTCTTACTTATTGTCCAGCAGTTTGTTTCCCGATTTCCGATTTGTTTGACAAAGAACTTAATTGAACACATCAACTTAGTGCTGACCGGGCCCGGTACATAGGTCAAAACAAAATCATCGAGGGGCCCAGATATCAGCTTCTAATCCAAGAAGGAACAGATAAACTTCGACTCATATGTTTGTTCTACCACTCATTGAATTATACACAAAAGCACATTTTATAACATCGAGTTACCAATGCATTAACGTACAATCAATGCATAACCAACTCATAAGTAACAAATCATATCTCTAGGTTTGAAGACTTATATGATATTACCGTCTCACGATCACTCGAGATAAATTCCATGAAGTGATTCCAGTGAGCGTGGGTTGAGTCCAATGCTCAGAACTTATGAGCACTCATGAGTGTTGTAGCCATGTCCAACAACTTATACCTCTGCAACCAATCATGACAGTCTTGATTCATACCTACTTCCGACATATGACCGACTGTGGAGGTTCGAATAATATGATATACCAAACATAATTATTCTGGAAGTCAAAACATGCAAAAGAAATATAGTAAACGATCGACAAGAGATATCAACACTTTACTCATAAATAAAACACCTTTTATTCATCATCTAATGTCAATTACACTTTACAAATTTCAAGGTTATCTAACTACTAAATCTAATATCATCCTTCAGCCCTATGCTCCGAGCATGCTGGAAATGCTTAACCCGAGTCAGTCCCTTCGTGAGGGGATCTGCTGGATTCTAATCCGATGATACCCTCTTTGCCACGAGGAGTCCTTCTTCTATTCGATGTCTGATGAAATGGTATTTTCTGTCGATGTGTTTGGATCTCCCGTGATCCCTTGGTTCCTTGGCTAAGGCAACTGCACTTTCACTATCACAGAAAATTTCCATTGGCTCTTTAATAGCTGGTACAACTCCAAGGTCTCCAATGAAGTTCTTCAGCCATACCGCCTCCTTTGCTGCCTCGCTAGCTGCTATATACTCTGATTCGCAAGTTGAATCAGCCATTGTCTCTTGCTTGGAACTCTTCCAAGAAATTGCTCCTCCATTTAAGGTAAAGACCCAGCCTGACTGAGAGCGGAAATTATCCTTATCAGTCTGAAAGCTAGCATCACTATACCCTACAACTCTCAAGTCTTCACTCCCACCGAGGGTAAGGACCCAGTCCTTAGTCCTCCGTAGGTACTTGAGGATATTCTTTACCGCAGTCCAGTGTGCCTTGCCAGGGTTCCCCTGATACCTGCTAACCATGCTCAAAGAAAAGGCTACATCAGGTCGAGTACACGTCATAACATACATGATCAATCCTACAGCCGAAGCATAAGGTATTCGACTCATTTCTGCTATCTCAGCCTCAGTACTAGGGCTTTGTGTCTTACTCAATCTGGCGTTACTCTGGATGGGTAACTCTCCTTTCTTGGAGTCCTGCATGCCGAATCTCTTCAACACCTTATCCAAGTAAGTACTCTGACTAAGTCCAATTAGTCTTTTACTCCGGTCTCTCAAGATCCTTATCCCTAGAATATAGGCAGCTTCTCCTAGGTCCTTCATAGAGAAACACTTCCCAAGCCAGGACTTAACTTCCTGCAGAGTTGGGATGTCATTTCCTATGAGTAGTATGTCATCCACATACAATACCAAAAAGCTAACTATACTCCCACTAGCCTTGACATATACACAAGATTCATCTTCACTCCTAGAAAAGCCAAATTCCTTGACTTTCTCATCAAAGCAAAGATTCCATCTGCGAGGTGCTTGCTTTAACCCATAAATGGATTTCTCAAGCTTACACACTCTATTAGGGTACTCTGTGTTGACAAAACCCTCTGGCTGACTCATGTAAACATCCTCAGCCAACTCTCCATTAAGGAAAGCGGTTTTGACATCCATTTGCCATATTTCATAGTCATGAAATGCGGCTATGGCTAACAGAACCCTAATAGACTTAATCTTGGCCACTGGAGAAAAGGTCTCATCATAATCAACTCCCGGAGTTTGTGAGAAACCCTTTGCAACCAGTCGTGCCTTATAAGTGTGTACATTACCATCCATGTCGGTCTTCTTCTTGAAGATCCATTTGCACCCTACAGTCTTACGACCTGGTACATTCTCAACCAAGTTCCAAGCTTGATTGTCATACATGGACTGTATCTCGCTGTCCATTACCTCTTTCCACTTGGCTGACTCAGGGCCTGCCATGGCTTCCACGTAACTGTTAGGTTCATCCAGACCTATCAGTGTCTCATCACTGATAAGTGTATCACCTTCCGCAGTAATATGGAATCCATAGTAATGCTCAGGTGCATTCCTAACCCTTGTGGAACGCCTCAGAGGTACAGACTTGTCAATTGGCTCAACAAAAGTTTCCTCCTCAAGTTGAGTGCTAGGGTTTGAAGTTCCTTCACCACTTGACTCTTGAATTTCTTCAAGGTCAACTTGCCTCCCACTGTCTCCTTGGCTTATGAACTCTCTCTCTCGAAAGAAAGCCCTCCTAGCTACAAAGACCACATTCTCACTAGGTCTGTAGAAGAGGTAACCGAAGGATGTCTGTGGGTAGCCGATGAAAATACACCTCTCACTTCGAGGTTCGAGCTTATCATGAGTCTCGCGTCTCACGAAAGCCTCGCAACCCCAAATCTTAATGTGGTCTAGTTTGGGTACTTTACCAGTCCACATCTCATGAGGAGTTTTGGCAACTTTCTTTGTGGGAACTAGATTAAGGATATGGGCGGCAGTCTCTAAGGCATACCCCCAAAATAAGATTGGTAGCGAAGCTCGACTCATCATGGAACGAACCATATCCAACAAGGTTCGATTACGCCTCTCAGCTACACCATTCAACTGCGGTGTCCTGGGAGGTGTCAATTGTGAGACAATCCCACATTCCCTAAGATAGTCGAGGAACTCTGAACTAAGATACTCACCACCTCGATCGGATCGAAGCGTCTTAATGTTCCTGCCCAATTGATTCTCGACTTCCTGTTTAAACTCTTTAAACCTCTCAAAAGTCTCTGACTTATGCTTGATTAAGTAGACATATCCATATCTACTGTAATCATCAGTAAAAGTCAAATAATAACGATTAGCATCCCTTGTGGCATGTTTGAAGGGCCCACACACATCCGTGTGTATAAGATCCAACAAACCTTCACCCTTCTCACAAGAACCTGTGAAGGGTGACTTTGTCATTTTTTCAAGTAAGCATGATTCGCAACTATCATCTGACTTTAGGTCAAATGACTCCAATACTCCATCCTTTTGGAGTTGGCCTATGCGTTTCTTGCTTATATGTCCAAGACGACAATGCCATAATGATGCTTTATCCAAGTTATTATCATTAACAGAATCAATACACAATACATTATTTCCTAAGTTATCAACCACAGATACAGTTTCATACACACCATCACAAGGTAATGCTTTAAAAATAAAGAACATTATTAAAGAAAGCATTAATCGAACCAACTTCATTATCAAATGAAAAGGTGAAACCTTGTTTATACAATGCATGAAAGGAAATAATATTTCTTGCCATTTCTGGCGAATAACAACATTTATTCAAATCTAAACTAAACCCACTACTTAGCGATAAAGTATAAACTCCAATCTTGGTGACAGGTAAAGCTTTCCTATTCCCCATGATTAAGTTTATTCTTCCATGCTCCACATTCTCACTTCTTCTTAGTCCCTGCAAATCAGAACAGATATGAATACCACAACCGGTATCAAGGACCCAAGAGTTAGAATGGGGTGAGTTATTAGATAAGATAGTGTAAATACCTGCATGGTTGGGTTTAACTTTCCCATCCTTCACATCTTGCTGGTACTTTGGGCAGTTCCGCTTCCAATGTGACTTTTCATGGCAATAGAAGCATTCAGCCTCTTTAGGGTCAGAAGAAGGAGTGACAAAACCTTTCTTGGTTCCACTTGAAGAAGAGACATCAAGGGTCCTAGCGTTGGTACCCTTCGAAGAGCTCTTCCTCTTCTTCCCTCTACCTTTCCCGATTGCCAAAACCGGGGCGGAGTTTGGAGTAGGAGTGTTAACAACCGACTTACCCTTAAGACCTGTTTCTGCGGTCTTGAGGAGTCCCTGAAGTTTGCTGAGTGTGACCTCTTCCTTATTCATGTGATATGTCATGCGGAATTGATCATAGCACGATGGTAAGGAGTGCAAAATGATATCTATTGCAAGCTCCTCAGGGAAGTTCACATTAAGCTTCAGCAACCGATCCACATACCTTTGCATTTTCTGCATGTGGCTCGTGACGGATTCCCCGTCCTTCATCATGGTTGTTATGATAGAGCATATGATTTCATACCTCTCCTGTCGTGCACTTTGATGGTATCTTTCCATCAGATCTTGGTGCATTTCAAAAGGGTAGAAGTCCTCATAGGACTTTTGGAGTTCCGCTGTCATGGTGGCCAACATGATGCATGCCACTTTTGTAGCATCCCTTTCATGTGCCCGGAAGTCAGCGATCTCCTGGGGAGTTGCAGTGGTCCCATCAATCTCCTTAAGCTCCTTGTCAAGGACATATTCTTTGTCCTCGTAGCGGGTAATCATCCTGATGTTTCTGATCCATTCATTGAAGTTGGATCCATCAAAAGTGACTTTCCCACACAAGTTCATAAGGGTAAAGGAGCCATTAGGATTAGAGCCAGAAGCAGCATTGTTTGAAGACATCTGAAAGAAGAGAACAAGATTAGTTTAGATATTAAGAGAGTCCTTAATAAAACACCCAAATGTAATATTAAGGCTAGGATCCAATCACAATATATTATAACTTAGAAGAGGTATGCCGTAATCCAAGCTATAACATATTTGAAAGGTAGGTGAATGACGATTCACCAATTTCCACCATGAAAAACGAAGTATAGATATTAGGTTTTTAATTGGTTCTTAGAAATTCCTAGATTCTTTTGAGATTCAATGAACTTTTCAAAGGCATGTTTCAATCTCGAGTGTACCCTCCAAGTTGTGTGACTGGGATACCGAGGATCACAAAACGAGGTGTGAAGTAACCATGCAAATCACTTGGTACCCTCAAGGTTTACCACTCAATCGATGTGCCGGTAAACCACACACGCTCCACCGATGCTATGGTAAACCTTAAGTCACTCTTTACCTACCTTGTTAAGTCCAAGTTAGTGTGCCGGTTAACCACACACGCTCCACCAACGACTTAAACAAAGTGTAAAGTGTAATTTCATGGATTAGCACCTTATTCGCATTTTCCTAAAGTAACTAAGATTGGGAATTTAATAAAAGCATTTAGTTACTTTATAATATTCATCATACTTTTAATGAGAATTTATAAGTTCTTGTCTTACCCGTTCGGCTAACGACCCTCCACCGATCAAGGAAGCGGTGGGTGAGAGTGGACACCCATTAAGTTGCCATTTTATAGGCAACAACCTTATACCCCCCTTATAGACCGGCTTCGTGAATGAGGCGTACTAGCGGTAAGACGACTTGACGTTATACATATATATATTAGTAACTTATAATATTATAAGGTATAAGGGTTGAATTTTAACTTTTAAAATTCTAAGGGTTGGAACTAAAGTTTTAATCAAGACTTTACATGTTCCAAAACTTGAGGGCAAGTTTTGTAAACTTCCAAAACTTTTCATTTCTTATAACTTATGAATTAATTGAGTAATAAAAATGAAGACTCTTCATTTTTATAACTCTTGTGTTCTTTTAATGGCTTTAATAAAAGTGAGACTTTTGGTTTTCCATAACTTGAGGACAAGTTATGGACTCCATTAAAACACATTATGATCATGAATTAAACTACCATGAAGGTTACAAACAATTCCTATGATCATCTAATCTTCATAAGTTCAAGAACATGAATATGAACACTTTCAAGAATCAAAAATTACACTTAAAAAAAAACTTGTAATTTTAATAATTGCCATTGTAAATGGATTAGCATAAACATTACATCATCTAAAACAAGCTTTAAAACATCAAAACAGTTTAGGGTAATGTTTCTAGTCCATTTCCAGTAACAAATGTGCAAACTTTCATACGAGCAGAAAACAGAAAAATGATTTTTTTTTCAAGCTGTTTGCACACAAAAAAAAACAACAAACAAACCTAGGCTCTGATACCACTGATGAGTTTTGAGCATTCTAACACTTCCTAAGTGTACATGCAACCCTAATAACCTTGGATCTATGTTTGTCTAATAATCATGCAAAGTTGAATTCCAAGGTTATATTCCTATCTAGCATACATGGGGAACATTTTTAACTTGAATGAAAGATAGAATAACTTACCTTGTTGTTGATTATGATCCTTGAAACCTTGTGAGCCTAGCACCCCAAGTGTGATGCCTCAAATGCTTCACACAACACCAAATGCAAAGGAGTAAACTTTGAGAGAATCTTACACTTGCAAAATCGGCTCTAGCCCTCTTGTTTCTTAGTGTGTAGCCTATTTTGGTGGAGAATGGGTTTCTTATATAGTGTTGACACATCTAGGGTTACACCATGTAAACCCTAATGTGTCATGACTCTTCATTTCCATGACCCATGGGTTTGTAACTCCCATGGAGCATCCTATGGGTGGAACCCAACTTGATAATCCATGGAGCCTCTTAGCCCACTATATAAGATATGGAAGATTTACATAATCTACCCATATATTTAATTAGTTATCTTTTGATCACTTAATTAATTCTAAATTAATTCTTGATCAAACTAATTAAATAATATTATTAATATATTAGAACTTATAATATATTAATAAACCATAAGTGTTATTTCTCTCATTTTAGTTTATCCAATTGCATGGTGCCATGCAACCCAAATGGACCATGCCGGGTCGGGTCAAGTACATACCAGAAATAGTTATGGACTTAGACACCTTATCCAACACCTTAGTACCCTAAGATTCTTACTTGATGCGCGTACGGATCTGGTGCTTCCAGTAGTACGCACCCAATACTACCTTCTACACCAATCCGTATTTGTCCCCAAGTCCTCCTCTTAGGACCCTAATTCACATGTACTCTGTCCCTCATGGATTTCTAACTACTCTCTCAGTAGGCTTTCCAATCTAAACATCTAGATATTCCTACTAGATTGCTCCTTAACTCTAGTCTGTCTAGTAAAGATCTCCGCCATGTACAACTAAACAACATACACAGAGTAAATGGCAAGAGTAATGTCGTTCAAGAATGACCTCCTAGGCTAAGGCATCATGAATCAGGCAACTCTAGCTCAAAATACCTAGCCTATCATCTAGCATGCAGTACTAGTAGCTCAAAGTAGCTTATCTCATAATATACTCAAGTAAGGGTATTTTGGGAAATCACCGCTCAGGCTCTGGCTGATTGTACACACTGCTTCGTCTCGCTTTCCTCTTAAAAGTTCTTTTCTTATTTAGAAAATCATTTCCTTTTGAAAATTTATTAACTCCTTGGTTTGAGTCTAGACATACCCGAGGGTGCATCCGAATCCCTCAAACCAAGGCTCTGATACCAACTTGTAACATTCTAAATTTCAAAACAAATTTTTCATTTTTTTAAAGGTTCACACAAAACATTCTTAAGCATTTCCTATGTCAAAATGTATTTTTCTCACACACAAAACATCATAAATTGTTTATCAAATATCCTAGAATCTACATAAACTCAAATCATCAAGCCGGTGTGTACAATCATGCCGGCGCCTTTCCGCGATCCTGAGATGTACCTAAAACACATTTTACACAAACATTGTAAGCACGAAGCTTAGTGAGTTCCCCAAAATACCACATACACAATAATTAGCCTTTCATGGCTATATCTCGATAAGGACCCTCCGGTCATGTGTCTCAGTGAAGACCCTCCAGTCTCACGTCTCAGTATGGACCCTCCGGTCATAGCTCAAGATATATACAGAATAATATAATAGCATAAGTCACAAAGACAAGATGCATAACAACAGATAACTCAGTATAAGCAAGTAAGACCCTCCGATCAATAATCACAGATAAAACCCTCTGGTCAATAACACGATCAAGACCCTCCAGTCACACATAAATTATCACTCAGGTAATAAAGTGAGAAGACTCACCTCATGAACTAAAGCAAGTAAATCCCACACCCGAACTGCCGGTCTAAACTCCACCTAACATATGTCACATATATCTCTAATTAAAATTTGATATCAACAATCCTCAAAATGTTGGCTAAGTCTCTTTATTAAATCTTAGAAGGGTAAAAGACCATTTTACCCCTCCATGGCCTCCAAAGTCCACAATTTGACCAAAACCCTAAAAGTCAACGAAAGTCAACAATCAAGGTCAACAGTCCATGTTTACCTAACTTGACGAGTGTATCTACCCGACTCGTCGAGTTCCTTCATTTATCAGAAAATCGTGAAAAACCCCAACTAACTCGCTGAGTTTTCTCATCAAGTCGCCGAGTTCGCTCAGTATCCAGCAAGCGGGAAAAACCCGTTCCAACTTGTCGATTTGGCAAGGCAACTCGTCGAGTTTCTCCTAGTCTTATAGCCTTCAGACACTTTTAGGCGAAACCAAAGCTCCAAACTGTAGATCTAGTCCCTTAGGACTGAAATACCACGTAAAGTTGCTAACTTTACGTGCATGCATGACATTAAGGGGTTAAACACTCACATAAAGCATGTTATGGGACATAGAGCATGAAGTAGGGCCAAGACTTGATAAAGTTGGCAACTTTAAGTCCCTAAGGCCCTAAGACACCCAGATCTGAGGTTATAACATCAGAATATGCTCAAACCGAATTATGGTCCCAAAACAAGCTAATAATGGCCCTAAACTTCCAAAAGAAGAGATCTAACAAAGAGGTGATCAATGTATCAGCTTTATACCTTCTAATGGTTGCAACAACACTGAAAATTCCATATCCAAGGCTTCTCCCTTCAACCTTGCACCAACAACTTCAACTCCTTCAAGAAAAACACCCAAGAACACTCTTTGAACTCTCACACACCAGAAATGGAAGATGAGGCGCGATTTAGGGTTTCTCTGGACTGAGGGGACGATGAGGTAGGCCAGCCATAAGCCATAATGTTCTTTAAATAGGATGCAAACCCTAAAAATTAGGGTTTCATGTTCTGACTCCAATTCGTCGAGTTGGGGTCCTCCAACTCGTCGAGTAGACTTTGTAACTCACGCGACCTCCTTGGTTTCTACACGATGAGTTGGGGCCTCCCAACTCGTCGAGTAGATCTTATAACATGCATAAAGCCCTAAAATTTCATACCTGAGAATCGGGGTGTTACAAAATCTCTATATTATTGATACATTAAAGATAAATCTTATTGTAATGAAAGATAAAGAAGAGATTTAGACAGATAATAGAAAAGAGAGATGGGACATGAGAGAGAAAGTAATTGTGTTATTACTCAAAAACTCCATAATATTTCACAATGAATCGATGATAATTAATAAAATTATTGATTATACACAAACCTAATCTATTTTAATAAATAGAGATCTTTTTTGCAACATGTCATACTTTCATTCATTTTGTCACATGTCGTTTTGTGGTTATTTTAAATATTTTTTTCCACATGACATATTATTATTATTTTTTCATTTTATTAAATTTCATATAATATTGATATATAACAATCGTAATAAATTTCATAATAAATGGATATAAATTCATTAATGAAGACTTTGCTTCTAATTTTAAATTCTTAAATTAGTTTAATGACATCATTTTTACTACAATTCATTAGTTAGTACTTATGATATGGTAAATTCAATTTTGACTTTGATTTTATGCTATGAAGAAACAAGTTTCCATAACGACATAATTTACTACAAGTTATATCCAATTATAACATCTTTACTTTTTTTTAACGATTTAAGAGTTGTAAACTATATTAATGTTTTAATACTAACATATTTTTTTAATTTTCCTTTACTTTTAAACTATATTCATTGCTCAAAATGGAAACAAAGTATTAGGCTTAGACAATGTTGTAAAAATATTGACTAGGTCCCGATTAATCTCCGATTAATCCGTAGGCATTAATCGACCGATTAGAGGGCGCCTAACGATTAATCAATGCATACACAATGAGTGAACAATAGAAGCCAATGAAATTTGAACACTTTGAAGAAGTTATATCTCAATGGAAACTATTTGAGGTATGATTAGTGTTGTATTAATCATATTAACATATATTGTTTTGATATTAGTGGTATTCATGAACTTTTATATGATATTTGTCATATTAAATTTTTAAAAATTCAACAAGTTAGCAATTAATGGTCCTCGATTAATCTCCGCCTAACATTAATCCCTTAACCTCATTCCACCGACTATCTAACGCCGATCGATTTTTACAACCTTGGATTTAGATATACATGAAATGCAAAAATGTTATATGTAATTTTAAAAACTTTAATGTCTCATTTCTTTTATTTAAAAATGAGATATTGAGTAAACTAACCATTATAAATGAGGCTTTTAAAAAAATAATAAATAGTTTTCGGTTTTAATGACCACTTACTCACGAATGCCTTATTCCGAATTTGATATTTAAACTTTGGAGTTCTTTTTTTCAATTTTTTCCAAAGAACTGTCTTTGTTTATGTCCATTTCGAAATGTTTAATGTCATAGTTTTTCAATGGAATGTCTTATTCTATGCATTAATAATATATATAGTTCACATTTATTATATTTATTTAACTTTTTACTATATTTAAATAAAAAATGAAATTTTTGCTCAAAATTTTGGAACCGCTCATCGGATTTTTTCTTGAAAGTTCGGAGTTTTTGAGACAACTGATGTTCACTCATGGGTAGTTGTATGATTTCTATGCTACCAAGTTTAAGTTTTTGGTGTTATTCCGATTATAGAGCGAAGTCATAGATACAATACGTTGAGTATTGTTGAGGCTGATTTCATTCAAAGTCAAGTGACAGAAATGGAGATTCAGGAGGCGGTTTGGTCATGTGGCAGTGATTGTACTCCAGGGCATGATGGATTTTCTTTCACGTTTATTAAAAAAAATTGGGAAATTCTTAAATTCGATGTGTTTGGATTTGTTCAAGAGTTCTTCGATAATAGTTTCATTCCTATAGGATGCAATTCAGCCTTCATAACTCTAATTCCGAAGGTCGATAATCCGCTTTTAGTAATGAATTATCGTCTGATTAGTCTTATTGGAGTCCAGTATAAAATTATTGCCAAATTACTAGCTAATAGGCTAACAAAGGTGGTAGATAGGATCGTTAGTCCGGAACAATCCGCTTTTATTAAAGGAAGGCAAATTCTTGACGACCCTTTAATGGTAAGTGAAATTGTCAAATGGTATAAGAGGAAAAAGCGGAAGTTAATGATTTTTAAGTAGATTTCGAAAAGGCATATGATTCTCTTAGTTGGGAGTACCTTGATCGAGTGATGTATTTTTTGGGTTTTCCGGATAAATGGCGTAGTTAGATACGGGCTTGTTTGGTGTCAGCGAGATCTTCTGTTTTAATTAACGGGTCAGCCACACAGGAGTTCAATTTGGAGAAAGGCTTAGACAATGTGATCCTCTATCCCTGTTTCTTTTCATCATTTCTATGGAGGGATTGCATGTCATTTTGAAAGATGCAGTGGCGAGCGGTTTGTTTAGAGCTACTAAAATTGGGTAATCTTTGGATGCGAATGTCGTATTTATTTTATGCTGATGATGTTTTATTTATGGGAGAGTGGGATAAATCTTTCTAAGTCGAATTTGGTGGGGGTCGATATTGAGAGCCAAACTTGTGAGGCTTTATTGAATTTGACAGGTTGTAGTTTGGCTTCCTTACCTTTTGTTTACTTAGGGTTACCTATTGGTGAGAATATGAATCGAGTTGCTGGTTGGAGGGTAATTGTGGATCGGTTCATGAAAAGGTTGATAGATGGAAGCTTCGAATGCTTTCAATTGGTGGACGATTAACGTTATTAAAGTCTATGTTGCGCAATTTGGGTATATATTACATGTCTTTGTTTAAAATACCAGTTTAGATTGTCAAAATTTTGGAAACATTAGAGCACAAATTTTATGTGGGGGGGGGGGGTGATTCCAATGAGAAGAAGATAAGTTAGGTGAAATGGGACTTAATTCTTAATTCAAAGGATAATGGTGGTTTGGGAGAGGGTTCTTTAACAGCCCTTAACAATGCTCTTTTGTATAAATGGAGATGGAGATTTTACATTAATCTTCTCTTTCTGCAAGGGATGCAAAAAGAGAAGACTCTTGCAATTGTTATGACTATGTTATGGGTCTTATGGGGTTATAGAAATGTGATGGTCTTTCACACTAAAAAGTATTGAAAAGATACTCTTGTTGACACTGTTAAATTATATTCATTTAATTAATATTGTGTTAGGAACCGTAAAATGTCTAGGGATCGGAATGTTTGGCTTCAATTCCCTATGAACTTGTCATTGGTTTGCTAGCTCCTTGCTAGCTTTTTGTTTGTTTATTCTAATAAATGTTGTTTAAAAAAAATTGTACAATTCATTTTCACGAGTTAAAAACAGAGATGAACTAAAAATATTAATTTTTGATAATTATAACAAGAATAAGAAATCTATGTTAAAATATTTATTTATTTATTATTTCTTTAAAATATATCAATAGTTTTTTTATTAATACAGATTAAAGTACTTACTTATCAATAGTTTTTTTATTAATAGTTTTTTTATTTTCAAATTTTAGTTTGAAAATGTAATGTTTAGATCTTTACCTGTTAATTTTTTTACAAACAAATTTTAAATTTAAATAAACAGATTGATAAAGCTTTTCAAAGTTAAGATAATATGTACAACTCAAACATTATGAAATCAAACCATCGATGATCAACAAAGAATTAATAACAAATTTGAAATCTCTAGTAAAGAAATTAATTGTCAAACCTCAATTCTACCAATTGTAATACTAAAATAAAACCTAATATCCTAACAAATAAAATAAAATAAAAAAGTCAAAACAATTTTAATTATGCATTAAAAGTAATATCCCATCAGTTTATTGCGATATGACCAAATTTATGTCCATTTAATGATTTATTACTATTTATTTAACCTTTAGTTATCAATTAAAATAAATACCTTGATAATGAAACGGCTTAATCCATCTTCCTTATCAATTGTTTCTTCAAATTCGAATTAGAAAGATCATTATCAACTACGAAATATCCTCAATTTTCAAACGGCTAGTACTCACTCAAACCCTACGACTCTGACGTGGCAATTGACAGCTTGGTGATACTCCAAACCCTAGCACCTAATCTAACTTCTATAAATTGGAGCGTTACCACTTGCAAAACCATACGTGGAAAAAATCAATCTCATAATTTTTTTGGTTTCATTCCTCATCTTCGATCTTCCATTACTATTATTATTTTGACAAAATGAGTTCGAAATTTTTGTTTTTGTGTTTGACTACTTGTCTGATATTGTTCTCGATGAATGTTTTTGGCGCCGAAGCAACAGAGTTTTTGGTTGGTGGAAACAAGAATTCGTGGCGTATCCATACTTCTCCTAACGAGTTGAATGAATGGGCTGAAAAAGAACGGTTTAGGATCGGAGATTCACTTGGTAATCCTTTTTCTTTCATGTTTTCCATCCAAAAGTCAATTGTTATTAGCAATATTTGGTAGAGTAGTGTAATCAATGCGATATCATATTATGATCAAGCTGATATTTCACCTTATACTATGTAATTTGTATTTATTTCATTATCATATAGTTCTAAATTCGGGATAAGACTTTAAACGCCATTAATGGTTATATTTATTATTATGAATTTCAGTATTCAAATACGATTCAAAGATCGATTCAGTGTTACGAGTGGATGAAGAAGACTACAAAAAATGCAATAAATCAAACCCCAGCAAGTCGTACAATGATGGTAACACAAAAATCAAGCTTGATGAAGCAGGACCTTTCTTTTTCATTAGCGGTGCTAATGGGAATTGCGAGAAGGGTGAGAAGCTTGAGGTTAAGGTTTTATCGCAGAAACATGCAGGCTCGATTGGTGGACCATCTCCTTCGCAAGCTCCTAAACCATCTCCGAAAGTATTACCACGTCCAGTACTTACTCCTGCAAATGCTCCTCCTTCTCCGGCCATTACTCCAGCAACTGCTCCAACAGCCAGTACGGCGTCATCCAATGCTTGGGTGATTGGTGTTTCCACCATGGCTGTTATGGCTACCTTGTTTGTTGTTGCTATGGTTTGAGGAAAATTTTCAAGATTTTGTTTTAATAGTTTCGGTTTTTATTTTAAGTTCTAGATATATTTTGGGGTGAATTACACTTTGCATTGTGGTTGGTTTGTTTCTAGTACTAATTGCGATTTATTTTCTTCTATGTTTGTTACACGTTTTTTGTTTAATCTTTTTAATTTAAATTTAAATTCATGAATACGCTTAATTTCTTATAACGAAAGTATTTTTACTTCATCAAGGAATTTCTTGTGTACTTTGACATCACCGTGGCGTAAAAAGTATACATATCTCGATTTCTTCTCATGGTCATCAAAAGAGCATGCATATCGGTCTCATGATCTCCTATAAGAGCGCGAAATATGGCCTTATGGAATTGATTATATGAACAATATCAAGTAAGAAATATTTTTTAGAAATGATGTTTCGGGTGTTTGGGATTATTTATGTAAAACAACTTCTTTTTAATGCTTATTCATTTCCAGAATGTACTCTATCATCAATCTTACTACATAAAGAAATTGGAATTTGGGGATTAACCCATACCCAAAAAAAAAAAAAAAAAAAAAAGACAAAATTGCAAGAATGGTCCCTGTGGTTAGGTCGAAATTGCCACTTTGGGCCAAACAGGTTTGGACTAGCACTCATGGTCCAATGGTTTTCATTTTCTTGCCACTTTGGTCCAATTACTTTAAATTTTTTTGTAATGACGATTTTGTCCTTGGTTTTGCTTTTTCAGTTTATTTATTTATTTATACAGTTTAATATTTAAAAGAAAAATAAAAAAGAAAATATATCTCTCTCTCTCTCTCTCTTAACAAAAAACAGTTAACCCGGTCATTTCTCACCATCTCTTCCAACGAAGAAAGGAGGCTGCCGACCACCACCTTCGCAGCCCTTCCCTGCCTCCCTCCGGTCGCGTAGCACCACCAAACACTCATCCCTTCACCCACGGTTCCGTTGTTCTCAGCTCCGACAAATTGACCATCCCAGCTCCGACAAATCGACCAAGCCACCAAGAAATGAAAACCCAAGCCGCCAATAAACCCTAACTTCATAGTTTGCATCGGCTCAACCATCGTCTTCGTCGAGTTGCTAGGGTTTGCAGTGGCAGGGAAGGGTTTCAAAGACGAAGATTGGAAAGGCATCAAAACCCCCCACGGGTTTTCAACGTCATCATGTTCGTCGTAACAGGTGTAGATCAGCATCGTCCTACCAGATCTGCAACATTGTCGGATCTGTGGCTATTTGAAGGTGAAGATCCGTTGAACACCCTATATTACCAGATCTCCACCTCGAGCGTAGGAAGCCACCGCCGATAACTACTATGTCGTCGCTGCCTTGCTCTCACCTTCACCAGTTTAGGGTTTGCAAACCCTAGCTCCGTCCGACCCCTTTCATTAAAAACCCTAGCTTCGTTTGGAGAAGCTCCAACGGTCGTATCGTCGCCGCCACCCTTCTTTTGTTTTCAGATCAACAAACACTTTTGATACATTTTGACTGGTAGTGGTGGTTGTAGCCTTCTCAGTCTAGATCTGTAGCTCGATACGACTTTCATATGATGCTAGGGTGTTAGTGGAGGTGTTCACAGGTGTTGTTGTCGACGTTGATCAATGGTGGTGGTGGAGTTGATCGGTGGTCATAGGTGTGGCGGCGATGACCGGTGGTTTTGGAGGATTCTAGCAAAACGAGGTAAGGAATAGAGAGAGATAGAAAGAGAGAGAGAGAGAGAGAGAGAGAGAGAGAGAGAGAGGTATTTTCTATTTTAGAGAGAGAGATAGGTATTTTTTTTGTTTTTCTTTTAAATATTAAACTATATAAATAAATAAATAAATAACTGAAAAGCAAAACTAATGGCAAAATCGTCATTACAAAAAAGTTTAAAGTAAATTGGACCAAAGTGTCATGAAAATGAAAACCGTTGGACCATGAGTGCTAGTCCAACTGTTTGGCCCAAAGTGGCAATTTCGACCTAACCACAGGGACCATTCTTGCAATTTAGTCAAAAAAAAATCATGGAGAATGAAGGAGATTATATACCTCTCAAGTTGAATTGACAATTATATCGTCTTGTTTTTCGTATAACTAATAGAAAAGATATTTTATTTATAGAAAAATATATGAAAATAAAACTATCAAAACTTGATAAAAAATTATAAATAAATAAATAATATTTTATAAATTATTTAGAATTAACTCATAATAATAAAAAAAACATAATAAATAATAACAAAAAATAATAATATTTATCTAAAAATAATTATTTATCATAAAAAGAATAATAACAGATATTAATAATAAAATATAAAATGGTCGGCCCTAACTTCAGCCAAACAACATCCTAATTAACCCCCCCCCCCCCCCCCCCGCGGAGAGAGAGAGAGAGAGAGAGAGAGAGAGAGAGAGAGAGACGGATTATGAAAAATCATCATATACAAGATTCGTATGAAATCTTGTCTACTTTTTAGGGACACTAAAACCATGTCAATCAAAGTTACGGTTCAAGAGTTATAAATCGGGGTCGGATTATGAAAAATCATCACATACAAGATTCGTATGAAATCTTGTCTACTTTTTAGGGACACCAAATGTGACATCCCCATTTTAAAGGCCAGAAAAAACCGATTTTGTTTATGCTTTATAAAAATCAGAGTACTTATTTTAATAAAAATGTTGCGGAATTTGTTCCCAGTAAAACATGATAAATACGTTATCAAAGCATTTCCGAAGAAATGTATTTTTATTCATTTTCAAAACCTTGGGATGTCATCGTCAATACAGAAACATAAGCATAAACAGAACTTACATTCATTTACACTAGTAATCTACATCTTTTTTAAATCTCTCAGTGTAAAGTAGGTTCATATCGACACATGTGATACAAATAAGCTTGAGTGGGTCAGGTTGGAAAACCTGGTGAGTACATAGGGTTTTCAACCCACAATAATATAATCATTATGTTTAATCATCAAACAATCAATCAACCCAATTATCCATCCCCATTATCTTATTTACTCTTAAGGATCTACCCTAAGAATCAGCTATTCATCGTTCATTCATTCCAAAGGAATATCCTAAGGAATAGGCACGAAATCTATCGTTGCTAATGACACATCTGTCAAGCACAGCTGCTAATATTATCACTTAGGCGCAGCTGCCAAAATTGTGACATTCTTTACGGGGCACATCTGTCGGTATAGTCCTTTAACAGTACGAGAAGATTATACTGTTAAATGTCCGCGTAAAATTCATAACTTCTACATACGGTCTCCGTTTTCGTCTGTCTTTTTACCGTTGAGTTCCTATTAATGAGATATTCAACTCTCATTTAGGTCGCGTAGGCCAAAAACCGCTCGATCTAAAATTCGGGTTACGGGTCGTGCACTCTTATGCCAAATCTTAGAAAATTCATAACTTTCTCATACGAAGTCAGATTTGGGCGTTCTTTTTTTTGTATGTTCTCGGTTTAACGTATACTACAACTTTTGGGGGGTGCTCCGGGCTTCCGCCTCGTGCTAGGCAGGTGCCCTAGGCTTTTTGGGGGGTTTGGGGGGGTTAGAGAGAGGTTCTAGAGAGAGAAAGAAGTGGGTAAAGGTGTGAGGAATGAGGATGCCCAAGCACCTCTATTTATAACGTTCGCATACGATCTCCGTTTTCGACATTCTTTATATCCACGCGTAGGTAAAAATAAGATCTACAACTTTCATTTTCCGTCGGCTAATTCTCGACCGATCTTAAATTTAACAGTACGACGAGATTATACTGTTAAATGTCCGCGTAAAATTCGTAACTTCTACATACGGTCTCCGTTTTCTTCTGTATTTTTACCGTTGAGTTCCTATTAATGAGATCTTCAACTCTCATTTAGGTCGTGTAGGCCAAAAACCGCTCGATCTAAAATTCGAGTTTCGGGTCGTGCATTGTTATGCCAAATCTTAGAAAATTCATAACTTCCTCATACGAAGTCAGATTTGGGCGTTCGTTTTTTGTATGTTCTCAGTTTAACGTATACTAAAACTTTTGTTTAGATTTATAAGGCTAAAAATTCCTCCATCGTAAATTCACTATTTACGTCTCCCGGTGTCGTGCCGGTTTTGCCGAAAAACTTCAACCGGTCATAACTTATTCGTTATAACTCGGATTTCGGCGTTCTTTATATATACAGAACCCTTGTAACATATGCTACCACTTGGAAAAGGTTAATCCTTTTAAATAATCTTCCATCAAAAACTCATTTTTGATGCTTATTGTCTCTAAATTGACTAGCTTGGATCTGCGGACGTTACAATTATCTCCCCCTTAGGATGATTACGTCCCGGAATCATCAACGAAAAGGGCAGTATAATGACTCCATATGTTATCTCTTCATCCTAGGTAATAATCGTAACTTCTTTGTTCCTTCGAATGAGTATCTAACTCTTGGACTCCTTGTCTGCAGGCGGCGCTCGATCTTGCACTTTCTCCCTATCTCACGTAAGACTCCAAATTATGACCTTCAAGTCACAATCTCGATCCTCACTGGATACGAACTTAAGATAAGTTCTTTTATTACTACAATGGATCGATGTGTCATATTCTAATGACCTATCATCGTATGTTGCAACGCTTAGACTCAGGTCTCTTAGAGTCAAATTCCAGAACAGACTATACCTTCCTTCATGTTCTATTGTGATATAATCACATCTTAAAAGGTAGCATTCCTAGCTACAAGCAACTATCGCGATACCTCTACTGATCGCTTTGATTGTCTTTCACTTCAAGCTTCTAGCTTAAGTCAGACGCTACATCGGACTTGGTTCTCTGAACCATTTAACATACTCGTCTTAGTCGGACTCAATTTGATATGACCACTAGGGTCGGAATAACAATCATCATCTTAGTCATTACCAAAACAATGGTAATTACATACATGAATAAAACGGAATCAACTACTAGCTTCTTGGTAACCTTGTGAATTTCCCTGATCCAAGCGTGAGTCTTGTGCTTCTGGTAGTATAGGCCTCTACTACCATTCACACCTACTCATACTCGTCCCAAGTATTGTCTTGCAGTTCTCCGAGTCATTATCACAAAAACAATTTTAACACATACAAATGTGTCCAAACAATCATATAATTTTCCCTAGACTCTACTAGGACTTCTTCCATGCGTATCTTCAATCATCAATTCTGCTTCAACTCGGTTGGTGATGGAAATGTCAGACGATGGGATAACTTCATGGATTATACCAAAAATCTTTCTTTCTGCTAATCGAAATTGTACTTCTCCCGTACTAGACATATTATTTCTTAGATGCATTCTGAAGGCAAGATACCAATCTTAAAATATATATTCCGATAGGTATCATTCACTATCGTAAGCCTTCTAATTTCCTCCATTTGCTCAGTCTGCTATGAGTCCTTATCATGACATTCTATATACCAAAGCATGCGTTCGGTGAATCGAGACGAGAATATATATATATATATATATATATATATATATATATATATATATATATATATATATATATATATATATATATATATATATATATATATATATATATAGAGAGAGAGAGAGAGAGAGAGGAAGATTTAGACGCGTATTCCTCCTTATTACTCCGAAAAGTTACATGTCAGTTCTGAAATCGTAATTAAACGTTTAGAAATCTGAACACATAAAGTTTCCAGATCCGGTCGGCAACAGACCATAGATCTGATCATATAATGCATATCTTAAATCATTTAGCACATAAAAGCATTTTAGGCAACTTCCCTAATTAAGCTAGTGCTTGTGTCTATTCAGGTGTACTACCTAAAATATAGTAGACACTCTTCTCACGATCATCGCTTAGCATTCTAAGTTTAAGTCTAGAAATAAATCCTTATTCCTAGCTCGCTTAAACTAATGCTCTGATACCAATTGTGACATCCCCATTTTCACGGCCAGAAAAGACTGATTTTGTTTATGCTTTATAAAAATCAGAGTACTTCTTTTAATAAAAATGTTGCGGAATTTGTTCCCAGTAAAACATGATAAATACGTTATCAAAGAATTTCCAAAGAAATGTATTTTTATTCATTTTCAAAACCTTGTGATGTCATCGTCAATACAGAAACATAAGCATAAACAGAATTTACATTCATTTACACTAGTGATCTACATCTCTTTTAAATCTCTCAGTGTAAAGTAGGTTCATATCGACACATGTGATACAAATAACTTCCTCGCGTAGGCCAAAAACCGCTCGATCTAAAATTCGAGTTTCGGGTCGTGCATTGTTATGCCAAGTCTTAGAAAATTCATAACTTCTTCATATGAAGTCAGATTTGGGCGTTCTTTTTTTGTATGTTCTTGGTTTAACGTATACTACAACTTTTGTTTATATTTCTAAGGCTAAAAAGTCCTCCATCGTAAATTCACTATTTACGTCTCCCGGTGCCGTGCCGGTTTTGCCGAAAAACTTCGACGGGTCATAACTTCTTAGTTATAACTCGGATTTCGGCGTTCTTTATATGTACGGAACCCTTGTAACATATAATACCACTTGGAAAAGGTTAATCCTTCTAAATAATCTTCCATTAAAAACTCATTTTTGATGTTTACTATCTCTAAATTGACTAGCCTGGATCTGCGGGCGTTACACCAAAATCATGCCAATCAAAGTTACGGTTCAAGAGTTATATTTTCGATCACTGATCAGGGGTCAAAACATGAGTTGTACCATTTTCTTTCGTTTTGCCATGGTTTTTGTTGACTCTTGGGATGACATGTGAACATGAATGAACAAATCTATAGGCTACCTAACTTATCTAAAACATAGAGGAGGATATGACAAATTAGATTGGAATCAATGGATCAATTCACCCTTTGTTTGTAATTGAAACAATGTAAAATCACCTGTACTAGCTTCTTGCTAGTTAGGTGAATATGTTATGAAATAAAATATATCTTTTTCAGGTTCAATAAAAAACCTAACTTATCTAAAAGTTAGCCTTTATTGTGTCTTAATACCTATCTTAATAAGCCCTTAAATGGTAAGCAATAGAATGAATGTTTGGTTATTAATTATAGTAACCAACTGTTGAAATTGGAAGTACGTATGCACAAACCTTGTAGACATAATTCCTTAAGGTGAAACCTCTGATTACAGACACTTTCTAGATCTTAATATACCCAGAACTTAATGGCCTAAGCCTTTCACTAAAAGACTTAAAGGAAATGACAAAAAGAGTAACTAAAAGATGAAAGCTAATTTAACTTTGTTGAATCTGACCTCAACTTTTAAAAATCACAATTAATTCTACAAAAATATTTTGGGAGTGAGGTTTACATCCTTTGAAAGTTATATGAATGTCTATTACCTTTTATTTATAGATTTCTAAAGCTAATTTCAATCCTAAGTTGGAGTAGAATCCCGTTTTGTTCAGTGTTTTCAAGAGATTGTTCAACATTTTGATGCATGTGCATGTATATGACTAATGTAATGGATAAATAATGTGTATGCTGGCTAAGCTTTATGTTTATCTGTTGTTTATTAACATATTACTGGACCCTTATGGGTGAACAAAGGAAAGACATGTGGAATTAAGAACAAACATGACGTATTTGTTTAATCATGTCAAATTTAGGGTCCAATATGAAATGACATGTGGAATTAAGAACAAACATGAAGTCTTGGTCCACTCTAGGAGGTAATCTTCAAGGACTAAATTTTTGGTACAAAAAAACTTTTATATTAAACCCAAATTCCTTCTTCTTCCACACTAAAGCTCATGTTCTTTAAATCTTCATTAATCTTCTTTCACCATCTTTTCCTTCTAGCCCAACTTCCTACAACGTTCCAAGTTTACAAATCCACATTGCTCTACGATCATAGACACAAACCCAAACGTACAAAGATAACCACTTGATTTCTAGCAATTATGCAATCATCCTTGTTTGTCTTTCAAATCTTCCCCACTCCGTGCTAGTCTTCTAAAAATCTAAAAAATAATACTAACGACTAGAAAGTATCCGATATAGATAAAAATAACAAAAAGAAAAATATGCATGATGATTAACCAAAAATAAAGTAAAATATGCTAAAACAAGCTATAAAAAAGTAAAAAAAAATACCTATCATCCATATATATATATATATATATATATATATATATATATATATATATATATATATATATATATATATATATATATACAGAGAGAGAGAGATATAGGTTCATGTATTCTAACTAAGTATTGTATTATTGTATGCATGATTGTGGACCAATCAAAAATTAATAAAAAAACAATAATTAAATAAATCAATAAGGGTAACTAGGTAATTTGAGAAATAACTTCCACAAATACTCCCTATAATTTTGCTATCTACGTTGATTTTAACCTAATTCCCCCCTTTTATATAAGGCCTACGACTGATCTGATCAATCTTCATCACCGGTGTAGGATCAATCTTCATCACCGGTTGAAGACTCTCTCACGCCGACCATCCAATCGGCTACTGACCTAATTTCCCGGCGACGATGAAGAAGATACTGAAGAACCCCACTCCTGCCGTTGAAGATGCCATCACCAAATCGGTAGCAGCAGTAGCAGCAACGGAGGCATCGTAGCAACGACGACCGACGCCGGTGATCGAATTCAAGGACGTTGATATTGGTCGTTGCGTTAATTTTTTTTAGGGTTTCAGAATTCAAGGACGATGACTAGGAAATCCTCTACTTGCGCTTTCTGCGAGAACTCGAATATTGCTTCTATTTGCTCGGGTTGTGTCGATTACAGGTAAAATTTTTGATTTTTTTTAAGTATTTTGTAGTGTTTTAATTTAGCAATTCAGCTTAACGAGGCATCAATTTGTACTCCATTTGCTCCCAAAGTGGATTTACATTCGAATTTTGAAACTTGAATTGATATCTCCTTTATACAGGTTGAATTCATATGGCACAAATTTGACATCATTAAAGAGTCGTTGAGATTCTTTATACTCAAAATTGAGTGAAGTTCTTGTTGCAAAGGTTTGATCATCTCCATAGCTTGTCTTTTTTCTGATTCTTTTGACAGGAAATGATTAATTTGCTTTTCATTCGAATTTTTTTTCCTGATTTAACACTTCATTTATGTGGACAGTGCAGGATCTTGACAATGTTGAATTCTGAAAAGGTATCAAGTATGTTTATGTAGATGATTCAATGGATGATATTAGTGAGATTCCAATTCTATTGGAATGGAATCACGAATTCCAATTCTGTTGGAATGGAATGACGAATTCCAATTCTGTTGGAATCACAGAAGTTGATGCTTGAAGAACGAACCATAAAATTGAAACAGACCACATTATTCTTTTAGAATGTATTAGTCGTTGTGAGATTTTGATGTTTTCTTTCCCGTTTTGATTGTTTTTTAGTTTTATTCTTTAACAATAAATGTAATTCTTAACAATTGTTACCCGTATTCTATAAGAAATAATGTATTTTTTGTTTTTATTCTTCAATTGATTGTTCAAGAATTTGTTATTCTACAAGAAGTTTTTAAATTCATGATCAATAAATAGGTTCGAGAATATTTTTATTATTTATGGTTCAAGAATATTTTTATTTTTGAATATACTCATAAATATATTCTGTCAGAATGTCCGAAGTAAAAGAATTATAATTCGTAAAATCGGAATTTTAAAATTAATAGAATCTATGATCCCTTAAAAAATGCAACTTTCATTTATTAAATCTATATTAAGTGACTAAATTACCCTTGTAATTAATTAAGATGATATTTTTCAATTATATTTAATTCAATAATATATATATATTAATCACTTTCGTAAAATAAGTAAATTTGATTAGCCCACATTTATGCATACAATAACACAATAATTAATTGAATAGAATAACCTAAGCCTATATATATATATATATATATATATATATATATATATATATATATATATATATATATATATATATATATATATTGGTTACTACAATGAATCAAGTAATAAACCTTGTTACAAATAAATTCATAAATGTCATGTGATCACTTTTAAAATTCCAACCCAACACTCCCCCCCCCCCCCCAAAAAAATATTGAAACTATTAACCAACCCAATTTTCTCTCGTGAAATTCTCTCCTAAAATTACAAGAATCACTAGTGAAGTCTTGGGATCTTCAAAGAGGAACAAATCTAAGAAAATCTTCAATCAATAGCAAATCAACAAACTACAACATCCCCTTGAATAAACAACTCTCCCCCTTGATTCTTCAATAAGTGCTTGGAGAGGATCAGGAAATTCTAAAGCTCGATATTGACCACTTTTCAAGGTGTCAATACAGAATATTCAAAACAAACCAGATTTGAAAAAAAAATCAAAAAGTTGAATTAATCTTGAAAATTCGTGACTTCAAAATCAATTATTGAAAAATATCTTTGTAATCAACAAAAAGAAGCTTCAATTCAGATCTTTATAAATACTAACACCTTGTACCAAAGTATCTCGAAAATTCTTGCAAAATTTAAGTATCCCGAAACTTCGGATATGAAGAGTATGTAACTCTCAATATGAACAAAAAAATTTGGAACTAATGAACAATAACTTATTGGAATTCATGATCAGTAGAATACAAAGCACTCCGAAACTTCGATACTCTTCAGTATATATCATGCAAATCAACATCTTTATATTCTTTCTTCATATCATCAACACGGAGTCTTCGAAAACGGAGCAAACATCAAATCTTGTTGGATTTTCTAGGTTTTTTTGTTGCTCAAACGAACAAAAATGATAATATTTTTGGTTTTTGGGGTTTTCTTCAAGGCTTTAAACAAAATGAAAAAGAACAAATATCTTTATGTGTTTTTCATATTTTATGAGGTAAAAACAATTAAGGTTCAAGGTTTTTTGTTTGAGAAGGTAAAAATGATCTTCATATCGGAAATATGACTTCAAACTTTCAATTTTTGGTAAAAGATAGATTTTTTGAAATGCTTATCTAATGTAAACAGTTTGACACATTTCTTTTCTGAAAACATGGTTTTTGAGACATGCATTTGACAACAAGTTTTCTCACATCATTATTACTTTATATGTAACATTTTTTTTCGTAATTGTTGCTCTCTTCTAAGAAACATACACATGATAGAAAGAGAGTATATATATATATATATTAAATATATCGCTAGAGAAAGAAAGTAGATCCGAAATGAATTAATGAATAAAATATGGATTTCTTCTTCTAATCCTTTAAAATACAAATCAAGAATGAATATGAAAATAATATGTGTTTACAACAACATATCTGGACAAAAACTTCATAAATGAAATGAATCTTTTAATTTCTAAAACAAATTTTCCTTTTAAAACAAAATACTTACAGATCTTAAAGAATAGAGTTATATTCATGAAATGAAATTGTTATTTCAAATCATTGACTTGAAATAATATCTTAGATCATCAAGACTAAGCTCGAATACCACTTGTAGGGTACATAATGAAATGACATACATAATTAAGAACATAAAAACTGAATCAAACGGTAAATTACAAGTAATCTTCTCAAAGCTTTTTCATCTTTATTGAATAAGTATGGAAGCATACAATCATTTTAAAGGTTTTGCTGAACTAATTTGATGTTGATACAAATTCAGAGCTTATGGGAAAGTTATGAATAAGCACATCATTGAGCCCTATATATAGTAGTAGGTAAACACAATGAATCAAATAATAAACCTTGCACTAATATACAAATCAATACATAAATGACATGTCATCAATTTTGATATTTCATCCCAACACGAATTCTTCCACTTCACAATAACTAAATCAATTATTAATTTATTTTCCATACCAAGTTCTTGAATTTTGGATTTATGATTTATTCAAGTTATTCAATCAATAATTTACTATCATCCACTCTAACTTCTTCTAATGGAAAAATATCAACTTTGTTATCCAGCCACTTCCTTAACACATGTGGAATACATTATGGATCACTTTCAATTCTAGGGGTAACTATATCTAATACGCTTGCTTTTCAACTTTCTTTATAATATTCAATGGCCTAATGTATCTAGAATTTACCTTCCATCTCTTTCTAGAAGTTATTAATCATCTCCATGGTGACACCTTAAGCAATACTTGATGACCCACTTTGAATGTCATCATATAATTCTACAAATTTGCATAGCTCTTTTGTCGACTTTGAGCTGCCAACATTCTTTCACTTATAAATTCCCCATTCTCATATATTTCTTGTATGAAACTTGGTCCTAAAAACACCTTTTTCTCCAGCTTACAAACAATTGCATGGTGACCTACACTTCTATCGATCCATACAATGTTTCGTACAATGCCATTTTGATAGTTAAGTGGTACATATTGTTGTATGAAAATTCGTTTAAATGAAGATGTCCATCTCAACATCCCTTAAACTTTAACACATAAGCATGAACATATCTTCCAATTTCTAAATTGTTCTTATATTTGGACCATCACTTTGAAGATGGAAAGATATTCCTAAACATAATGTAGTTTCTAATTCTTGTTGCATATTTCTCCAAAAATGTTAAGCAAATTGTAATCTCTATTAGACACACTATGGTACACCATGCCTTCTCACCACTTCCTTCACATATAGTTTTGCAAAATTTTCCAATGGCAACTTTTCTCTTACTACAACGAAAAAGTGCACTTCTGGTCAACCAATCATAACAATCACCCCATCATAACATTTCTTGGTCTTTGTAAAATTAGTTACAAAGTGCATTGTGATTGTGTTCTACTTCCATTTTGGTACATCTAATGTTTCCAAATCACCATAAGGGTATCGGTGCTTGATTTTGACTAGTGAAAAGTTTAAACAACTGCTAATGTACTTTGATGTATCAATATTCATCATCGACAATCAATAAAAAGGTTTTTAAATCTAAGTACATTTTAATGCTTTTGGGTGCATTAAGTTCCTTGATTTATGAGCTTCAACTAATATCTATCTTTTATCACGAAATAATGGTACCCATATCCGACTTTGAAATGTTTTCAGTCTATATGAATTTTTCCAAAAACTTACGAATATCCCGAGTTTCTTGTTCTTCAAGTTCTCAACCTTAATTTCTTTTTCTTGAGCTTCTTTCAATACATCAACAACAAATTACACAACTTCACTTCTTAAAGCTCTAACTCGCTTTTCCCACCTATTCATTTTCTACTTAGAGAATCAACAACAATATTTACTTTACTAGGATGGTAAAGAATCTCATAGTCGTAATCCTTGAAAATCTCTATCCAATACCTTTGTCTCATCTTCATTTCCTTCTAACCGAGTAAGTGTGTCAAAATCTGATGATTTACATAAAGCTTACATCTTGTGTCATACATATAATATATCCAAATCTCATAAGAACATTAGAAGAAAAAGTCTTAGAAAGTTTAACATATCATGTTGGTGGTGATGACGATTTTCCTTTGGAAAAGCGTGGTTTCTGATCGAGACCTGAGAGGATATGGTTGTTGAATGAAGAGTGTGACATAGGAGAATTTTCGGGATAACTTTGGGGAAATTAGAATGTTAGGTGAGTTGTATAAGGAGGAACAAATAACGTAAGAGGGAAACTAGAATTAGATGAAAAATGATGGAGCGAAACTAAAATTTCAATAAGAGGAAACTAAAAATTCTTGTTCTAATAAAAAGAGTACATTTATTGGTATTTTGAGCCCCATCCAATTGTTGGAGATTCTTGGGAGGCTTTTGAGATGATCTTTGGTAAACTTTCATGGTCAACCTATTGGGATTATTGTTTCGCTTGATAATTCGTCAGAAGTCCTAAATTATGATCAGGTGAAAATTAATTCTTTTTCTGATGAAACTAACTTTTGAAGCGGATTGTGATTTGTTCAAATCATTCCAACATATCGATTTATGCAATGTACAGGTTCATACAATGACATAATGGATGGAAACAATATGTGAATTTAGAACCTTTTGTTAACTTAATTTATCTAAACTGATGTAATACCTTTGTTAATGAGGGAAATCTCATGCTTGACTCCTTAATGATTATGTTGCTTGTGCACACCAGGTGCTCGATTTAATGTCCATATCATCTATTTATTTTTTGTAAGTTAAGGCATGTATCAAATCATAAGACTTTTTGATAGTTCAATTATTTTCCCCTTTACTTCTTTATTGAATCATAATTCAGTATGTTGTTACTTGAACTGTAATCAGGTTGGTATATCAAAAAATGTTGCATTTTGTGAACTTATTACTATACATGGCATATCAAAAATAAAACTTCATAGTTATGCCAAAGCATATCGAGTAATGGTGGTTCCATCAGTTGTGATCCCTAATAAATGGCATAACAACATTTAAATTTGTTTCAACAAGTAACAATCTTATATTCCTTTCTCGTCTTTTTTTTATGTCATTATCTTTGAAATTTCATGATTATGTAGGAATGCTTCACTCGGGTTATGACAATGTGAAAAAGATGATTAGATATTTATTAAAAGAAGGTTCATGGAGCTCCTTTATGTCACCATTGGAAAAAATAATTGTTGATGTGAAGTTTGTTGGTGAGAAGTTTGGGTCTGTAACTATCACTCTTAATGAAGGCCATATGTTTACTTGGATTTCTTTTTATATTTCCATAATTTAAGCAAAACTTGTAATTAATTCTTGCAAATTAAAGTGCATTTTAGGCATTTTATTCTTGACGTTTTAACATTAGGTTTTAAATGTTTGTTTTGTGCGGTGTCATAGGGATGGAGGTATGTTTTGCATGCTGTGGGATTTACTTTGTTATTCTTGGCACCAATTGTTAGCATGTGGGTCCCCTTTTACTTTACCAGTTATATGGCTATTAGAGTTTCTGTTGTTGTTCCCATAATCCTTTATCAGGTACATGTGTTTTTTGTCACTTTATTTTGTAAAGAAAAACATCAATATCAAGGTTTTAATCTATGACAAGTGTTCACAGAACTTTTTGTCACTTTATACATTTAACGATGCATGGACTAAAGCCAAAACGGTATGTGATACGATGACCAAATATAAAAAAGGTGCCCTTTGGATCCAAACCCAAGAAAATTTTGAAGGACCAATTTTGTAGTTTGCTCTTTTAGTTATAAATTTATCTGAAGCACCTAAAAGAACTGATTTGCTTAGTGAAAATGATATTTTTTTTATTACTATTTGTTTTCATATGATTTTGTAATCTTGGAAAGTACATGAATATGTCATTTCCTTTGAGGAGAGAGGAAATACAAGATGCTTGGATGCCTATATTATATCTACGTGACCGATAACATCGTTGAATATATTAAAAAACTAATCTTTTACCTATTTTCTCTTGTTTTTCTCTCTCAACTCTTCTCACATTCAAATTAAAGAATTTAGTAAAATTATTTTAATGAATTTAAGGGTTAAATAGTCATTTGGTCTTATTCAAATGGTTTGGTTTGTGTGTGTTAACGTTACCTTGTACGACCACGTTAAATATAACAGAAAGCATAACTGAGACGTTATCACGCCAGAACCTTGGCCAAGACCCGGTCTTGGCCTAAGTGATCCAACACCGGGGTGACAGTGCACTTCCCTCCATGAGGAAAGAATATTCCTCATGGTCTTCTCATTTACTCATGACCAAGGTTGTAAAAATCGTTCGGCGGTAGCTCGGCGGTCGATTGGCGATAAGCGATTAATTAGACTCGGCGGAGATTAAACGGCGATTAATTGGGGACCCTAAACTATTAATAAAATTATTTAAAAAATTAAGTATTTGGAAATTTTAAATTTTGAAATTTTAAAAATTTTAGTATAATATTTTAAAATTTGAAAGCTTAAAATTTTAAAATTTTAAAATTTTGGTGTAATATTTGAGAATTATTTTTTTTTTTTGAATTTTTTAAATATTTCCCACCTATGACCTACGAGGACCGCCAAGCCCGAGTTTGACTGATTTTGACCAATTTCCGCCAAGCGCCCTAATCGTAGTCGGTTCGAGGCCGCCAAGCGATTAATCGCCGATTAATCTGCCGTCAAGGCCGATTTCTGCAACACTGCTCATGACCAATCAGGACGTGACAAAAAGCTTAGGTGACGCCCAGAACTGACGTCACCTGACAGTTAGTTAGCGTGGGCATAATTATCCCAGTAAGAGGAGGCCACATCTCACACTCATTGGGCAAGGGTCCCCATGATCCGTTAGTAACAGGTATAAAAGGATCTCTTCCGTCTCAAGGAAGGGATCCATCTTCTTCCTCACTGAATTTACCCTAAATACTCTCTCAGAAAATTAACTTGATTGTTGGAGTGACATCCGAGGAGAGCACCCGGTCGTCCTTTAACAATTCTTCTGGGTTGTGTTCTTAGGAAAGCTTCAAGGCCTAATCACTCATCTAGCATTCAACCCCCTGAAGAGCATGTCACAACATATGGCGCTGTCACACCCCCGAACCAGACTGTCGAAACGTCCGGGGGCTCGTGTGACTAACAATTGAATTATCATCACAATGAATATACATGAAACATAACACATTCATCACCAACATTACATATAACAACCAGCATTGTTCACATCAAGTACATTGTTATAAATTACATAAATTCAAAGTATTAATAGTACGATGAGTGATGTTACACAAAATAAATCCATACACACTTGAAAATCTTCCTGCTTAACGATTACCTGAGAATACAAGTTATTTTGAAAACGGTCAACATTACATATAACAACCAGCATGGGGGTCACCCCGTATAGATCTATACACAAACTCCCGCTCTCCCTCCAGGAAAATCTGGTTATAACTACAGGCTACGATTGTACATTCAAAGGTGCCAACCGATAAGTCTCACTAGATTCTCAACCTTTCATGTTCGTTTTGTTTTTCACTATGTTTAATGTTTACGTGTATGTTGCATGTTTTCATATCCAAAAGGTACATGTATTAGTATACGAAGTTCAATAATTATGTAAGGGATAGAGTTACGATCTACTAAGCATATGAATTTCAGTCCAAGCCCAGTTAGCATGTAAATGGACCACAAAGGCCCAATAACATGTAAGAGGGTAATTTGGGCCCAATAGGCATGTAAATGGACCACCAAGGCCCAACAAACATGTGACCCATAGCTCAGGCCCAAATTAACATGTAAATGGGTCGCAAGGCCCAATAAACATGTCATGGAACATATTGGGCTCAATATACACTTGAATGGGCCCTTAAGGCCTATTGGCCATGTAATGTGAATATTAGGCCCAATAAAATTGTTATCGATGTATTTCGTCCATTCGTTATTGTTTCGTTGTCTATTTTAGCTCGAGGTTTACCAAATTGATTATAAAAAGTATTCTTTTTGTAAAAACGACGTTCTTGCTCAATAAGCCTCAAATTTTCAATTAAGGCCCAAAGTTTTGTAAAAATAACACTTTAGTCCATAATTTATAAAAATTTCTAATTTCGTCCCAAATGTTTAGAAATTCACGGATTTAGTCCAAAAATTTATGTTTTGACATTTTGTGACATCCCCATTTTCACGGCCAGAAAAGACCGATTCTGTTTATGCTTTATAAAAATCAGAGTATCTCTTTTAATAAAAACGTTGCGGAATTTGTTCCCAGAAAAACATGATAATTACATTATCAAAGCATTTCCGGAGAAATGTATTTTGATTCATTATAAAACATTTGGGATGTCATCGTCAATACATAAACATAAGCGTAAACAGAACTTACATTCATTATCACTAGTGATTTATATCTCCTTAATCCCTCAGTGTAATGTAACTTCATATAGACACATGTGATACAAATAAGCTGGAGTGGGTCAGGTTGGGAAACCTGGTGAGTACATAGGGATTTCAATCCCACAATGTTATATCATATATATAATTTAGAACTCACAAAATATACAATTTCACCATATATATATATATATATATATATATATATATATATAAGCAACTCTTACCCCACCCTGTTAATCCTTACAACGAGACTATCCATACTCTCGGACCTTAAATTTTACCTCCTACTTAACCCATACTCTCGGATCTAATTCATGCTCTCGAATCAATAATTGTCCCCATTCCATACTCTCGGATTAGGGACAAGTATCTATGTGTAAATCCATTCTCCCGGATTAACGACGAATGACTATGTCCTATCCATACTCCCGGACTGAGGACGACTGACTATGTCTTAATCCATACTCCCGGACTAAGGACAACTGACTATGTCTTAATCCATACTCCTGGATTAATGACAGTTGACTATGTCCAATCCATACTCTCGGACTACGGACAATGACTATGTCTAATCCATGCTCTCGGATCAATGACATATACTAAAGTTCTATTCTCTGAGTATATCTCACTTGTACTCGTAAGAAAAATACTACCCAATATTCCTTATAATTAATTTAGGTTTACTCTTTATCCTAAATCATCATATATAATCAGGTATGTTCTTTAACACGTATTTCAGGCAACACCAATTAACTCGCACATAAACATATAATTAATACTTCAATCAATACTTGTATTAAAATCATGTTCATGAAATGGACTATGCACTCACTTGAAAAGGTGGTGACTCGGCACTCGGACAGCACTTCATTATTGTTAAAACAATTTCCCTCGGACAAAACCTAGTATCATTACCACTAGAGTTTAGTCTAATATTCACCGAGACTTATTAATAGTCTAGATATTATTACTATTATATAAGCGTTAAACAATACTTTTATAACCCATAATAATAGCCCAAGTACATATTATAAGTTCCTAATAACATTACTATATTAGAACATAAGCTATACTAAAGATATGTTAGGCGTAGCTCACTTACAGTGGGTTTTCTCGAAAACCGAGCATCGCTGGAGCAGCGTTCCTGAGCCGAAAGGCTCTTCTTCTCGGAGTCGTCGGGCGCTCCCGGGCTTCCGCCTCATGCTAGTGAGTTCCCCAGGCTTTTTTTTGGGCGGGGGAGGGGGGGGGGTGGTTTGGGGGCTAGAGAGAGGTTCTAGAGAGAGAGGGAAGAAGTTGGAAGGTATGAGGAATGAGCTTCACCCGACACCTCTATTTAAAGGATGTTTGGGGCGTCAACACGTCGTGGTGCCTCTCACCACGTCGTGGTGTTGCGTAGGCTCCAAGGCTGCGCCTGGTGCTGACACGTGGCGCCGAACACAGGGTGGAAATCAGCCGATTTTCAAAAATTCATAACTCTCGCATACGAGCTCCGTTTTCGATGTTCTTTATATCCACGCGTAGGTAAAAATAAGATCTACAACTTTCATTTTGACTCCGTCGGCTAATTCTTGACCGATTTTAAATTTAACAGTACAAGGCGATTATACTGTTAAATGTCCGCGTAAAATTCGTAACTCCTTCATACGGACTCTGTTTTCGTCTGTCTTTTTACCGTTGAGTTCCTATTAATGAGATCTTCAACTCTCATTTAGGTCGCATAGGCCAAAGATCACTCGATCTAAAATTCGAGTTTCGGGCCATGCACTGCTAAGCTAAATCTTAGAAAAATCATAACTTCCTCATACGAAGTCAGATTTGGGCGTTCTTTTTATGGACGCTCTCGGTTTAACGTATACTACAACTTTTGTTTAGATTACTAAGGCCAAAAATCACTCTATCACAAATTCACTATTTACGTCTCCCGGCGCCGTGCCGGTTTTGCCGTAAAACTTTGATGGGTCATAACTTCTTCGTTATAACTCGGATTTCGGCGTTGTTTATATGTACGGAACCCTTGAGACATATTATACAACTTGGTTAAGATTATTTATTCTAATTAATCTTTTGTCAAAAAGTCGTTTTCGACCCCCTATAATCTCTAAATTGACTAGCCCGGATGTACGGGCGTTACAATTATCTCCCCCTTAGGATGATTACGTCCCGGAATCATCAATGAAACAGGGTTGTATAATGACTCTGTACGTTATCTCTTCATCCTAAGTAATAACCGTCACTTTGATGTTTCTTCGAATGAGTATCTAACTCTAGGACTTCGCGACTACAGGCGGTTCCCGATCTCGGACCCGCTCCCTATCTCACGTTGGACTCCAAATTATGACCTTCAAGTCACAATCTCGATCCTCACTGGATACGAACTTAAGATAAGTTCTTTTATTACTACAATGGAACGATGTGTCATATTCTAATGACCTATCATCGTATGTTGCAACGCTTAAACTCAGGTCTCTTAGTGTCTTCCAGAACAGACTATACTTTCCTTCATGTTCTAATCTCATCTTAAAAGGTAGCATTTCTAGCTACAAGCAACCGTCGCGATACCTCTATTGATCGCTTTGATTAATTCTTAAGTTAGGTGCTACATCGAACTTGGTTCTTGGAACCACGTAACATACTCGTCGTAGTCGGACTCAATTTGGTATGACCACTAGGGTCGGAATAACAATAATCTTCTTAGTCTTTACCGAAACGATGGTAACGACATTTTTTAATAAAACGATATCAATTACTAGCTTCTTGGCAACCTTGTGACTTTCCCTGATCCAAGTTAGAGTCTTGTGCTTCCGGTAGTATAGGCCTCTACTACCTTTCACACCTACTCATACTCGTCCCAAGTATTGTCTCGCAGTTCTCCAAGTCATTATCACAAAAACAATTTTAACACATACAAATGTGTCCAAACAATCATATAATTTTCCCTAGACTCTACTAGGACTTCTCCCAATGCCTATCTTCAATCATCAATGCTGCTTCAACTCGGTTGGTGATGGAAATGTCAGACGATGGGATAACTTCATGGATTATACCAAAAAAAATTCTTTCTACTAATTGAAAGTGTACTTCTCCTGTACTAGACGTATTATTTATTAGACGCATTCTAAAGGCAATATATCACTCTAACAATATCTTCCGATAGGTACCATTCAGTATCGTAAGCCTTCTCATTTACTCAAATTACTCAATTCACTATGAGCCTTCACCATGATGTTCTGCACACCAAAGCAGTCATTTGGTGTATCGAGACGAGAATATAGATAGAGGAAGGTTTAGACGCATATTCCTCCTTATTACTTCGAAAAATTACATGCCAGTTCTAATATCGTAATTAAACGTTTAGAAATCTGAACACATAAAGTTTCCAGATCCGGTCGGAAACAGACCATAGATCCGATCAAACGATAGCATCATAAAGCATCACAAATCATTTAGCACATAAAAGCAATTTAGGCATTTTCCCTAAATGAGCTAGTGCCCGTGTCTATTTAGGTGTACTTCCTAAAATATATTAGACACACTCCTCACGATTATCGCTTAGCATTCTAAGTTTAAGTCTAGAAATAAATCCTTATTCCTAGTTCGCTTAAACTAATGCTCTGATACCAACTGTGACATCCTCATTTTCACGGCCAGAAAAGACCGATTTTGTTTATGCTTTATAAAAATCAGAGTATCTCTTTTAATAAAAACGTTGCGGAATTTGTTCCCAGAAAAACATGATAATTACATTATCAAAGCATTTCCGAAGAAAAGTATTTTTATTCATTTTAAAACATTTGGGATGTCATCGTCAATATAGAAACATAAGCATAAACAGAAATTACATTCATTATCACTAGTGATTTATATCTCCTTAATCCCTCAGTGTAATGTAACTTCATATAGACACATGTGATACAAATAAGCTGGAGTGGGTCAGGTTAGGAAACCTGGTGAGTACATAGGGATTTCAATCCCACAATGTTATATCATATATATAATTTAGAACTCACAAAATATACAATTTCACCATATATATATATATATATATATATATATATATATATATATATATATATATATATATATATATATATATATATATATAAGCAACTCTTACCCCACCACGTTAATCCTTACAACGAGACTATCCATACTCTCGGACCTTAAATTTTACCTCTTACTTAACCCATACTCTCGGATCTAATTCATGCTCTCGGATCAATAATTGTGCCCATTCCATACTCTCGGATTAGGGACAAGTATCTATGTGTAAATCCATTCTCCCGGATTAACGACGAATGACTATGTCCTATCCATACTCTCGGACTGAGGACGACTGACTATGTCTTAATCCATACTCCCGGACTAAGGACAACTGACTATATCTTAATTCATACTCCTGGATTAATGACAGTTGACTATGTCCAATCCATACTCTCGGACTAGGGACAATGACTATGTCTAATCCATGCTCTCGGATCAATGACATATACTAAAGTTCTATTCTCTGAGTATAACTCACTTGTACTCGTAAGAAAAATACTACCCAATATTCCTCATAATTAATTTAGGTTTACTCTTTATCCTAAATCATCATATATAATCAGGTATGTTCTTTAACACGTATTTCAGGCAACACCAATTAACTCGCACATAAACATATAATTAATACTTCAATCAATACTTGTATTAAAATCATGTTCATGAAAGGGACTATGCACTCACTTGAAAAGGTGGTGACTCGGCACTCGGACAGCACTTCGTTATTGTTAAAACAATTTCCCTCGGACAAAACCTAGTATCATTACCACTAGAGTTTAGTCTAATATTCACCGAGACTTATTAATAGTCTAGCTATTATTACTATTATATAAGCGTTAAACAATACATATATAACCCATAATAATAGCCCAAGTACGTATTATAAGTTCCTAATAACATTACTATATTAGAACATAAGCTATACTAAAGATAGGTTAGGCGTAGCTCACTTACAACGGGTTTTCTCGAAAACCGGGCTTCGCTGGAGCAGTGTTCCCGAGCCGAAAGGTTCTTCTTCTCGGAGCCGTCGGGCGCTCCGGGGCTTCCGCCTCGTGCTAGGGAGTTCCCTAGCCTTTTTGGGGGGTTTGGGGGCTAGAGAGAGGTTCTAGAGAGAGAGGGAAGAAGTTGGAAGGTGTGAGGAATGAACTTCACCTGACACCTCTATTTATAGGTTGCCTGGGGTGTCAACACGTCGTGGTGCCTCTCACTACGTCGTGGTGTTGCGTAGGCTCCAAGGTTGCGCCTGGTGCCGACACGTGGCGCCGAACATAGGGTGGAAATCAGCCGATTTTCAAAAATTCATAACTCTCGCATACAAGCTCCGTTTTCGACGTTCTTTATATCCACGCGTAGGTAAAAATAATATCTACAACTTTCATTTTGACTTCGTCGGCTAATTCTTGACGGATTTTAAATTTAACAGTACAAGGCGATTATACTGTTAAATGTCCGCGTAAAATTCGTAACTCCTTCATACGGACTCTGTTTTCGTCTGTCTTTTTACCGTTGAGTTCCTATTAATGAGATCTTCAACTCTCATTTAGGTCGCGTAGGCTAAAGATCACTCGATCTAAAACTCGAGTTTCGGGCCGTGCACTGCTAAGCTAAATCTTAGAAAAATCATAACTTCCTTATACGAAGTCAGATTTGGGCGTTCTTTTTATGGACGCTCTCGGTTTAACGTATACTACAACTTTTGTTTAGATTACTAAGGCCAAAAATCACTCTATCGCAAATTCACTATTTACGTCTCCCGACACCGTGCCAGATTTGTCGTAAAACTTCGATGGGCCATAAGCTAAAATTTACATTTTTGGCCTTTTGGAAAGCATGTTTATCATAAAAATCCATTTTTATACAAGTAGGACCTGTTTGATCCTTATGAAACCGTAAATGTCACTTTTTACCCTTATCTTTTGTTTTCTTGACAATTATGACCCTTAACAAGATTTTTGCTATAAATTTTTATATCTTAAACATATGAACACTTTTAGCTTGATAATATGATGTATGAGATGTCTTAGTTCATAGACTTTTACTTAATGTTGCTTAAGAGGTCGAGATATGTTAAGATCTAACACATTTTTACAAAATAAACTAAGAAATCACACAAGACATGCATATAACACATAGATCTACACATTTTACTTGTATTCTCTCCCAAAAATCAGATGAAAACCGAAAACAAGGGGGTATGAACTCACCTTTGCTTTGATGTTTCGGTTTTGAAGAAGAGATGAAGAGATTTTTGGTCCTAACAAGCTTTCTTAAGTGAATCTCGAACTTAGGAGGTTTCTAGGAGTATGATCACCAAAACTTTGCTTAGAAGGAGTGATATAACATGAGAATGAAGTTATATAACTTGGATATGTAAGGACTTACCAATAAAATGATGATTTTTGGTGGAAATCTTCTTGATCAACCCTAGATCTTTGAAAATTTGAGAGGAAAGGAAGGAGTGTTTCTTGTGAGTGTTTGTGAGAGTTTGATGTTGTGTGTGTGCTTATCTTCGGCCGAGAGGAAGAAAAAGAGAGAGGGAAGAGAGATTAAGATGTGATAGGTGCATAGATGTATGGGATTGGGTATTTGTTTAGAGGGTAATTTGCATGGATTACCTCCATGTATTAGTGAGGTGGCATGGCTTGGATAATTAGCCATTTCTCTTTTTTTTAAATGGGTCGAGAATTGGATTAGGAAGGAGGAAGTGAATTAATTTGGGCCCAATCTTGGTCTTCACTCGAAATTATAAAGCCCATAGATAAGTTTTTGGCCCATTGGGCCTTTAAGGTAGTTCACGGCCCAAAATGGCATAAAAGAATGGATTTATGGCTTACTAGGGTTAATTGGATTAGTTATGGCCCTATAAGGCCCATTAGGGTTAGAATGAATCATTCTAGGCCCAAATGGTCCAAAATGTTATAGATTTATGAATTTGGGTCCATTTAGAATCCAAATAGGGTTTCCAAGCCCAAAATAGTTGAATTGAATGCTTATTGGTCCATTAGGTCCAATAAGGAAATCCTAGTCCAATATGGACTTAAACCAAGGTTCTTAGGGTTTTCAGACTCTTTGATGAACATGAGAGGTGTATTTAAATGAGCACTAGGTGATATTTACTTAGAGTATATGTTTTACAATAGTTGAATGATTACACAAGAATAGAATTTCCTAGCTAAAATGCTAGTTGTGACATCATCCTCCCGTTACAGGGAATTTCGTCCCGAAATTCTTTTGAAAACTAGGTTTGTGAAGGAAAGAATAAGTGAGGGTACTTTTGCTTCATTTGGTCTTCACGTTCCCACGTGAATTCCGGTCCACGTTTAGCGTTCCATCGAACCTTCACAATCGGAATGCGACTTTGCTTTGTACGCTTCACTTCCCTATCCATAATCTCGACTGGTTCTTCGACGAACAGGAGATTCTCGTTTATCTCAATCTCTTCCAAAGGAATGACAAGGGTTTCATCTGATAGACACTTTTTCAGATTCGAGACGTGGAACACTGGGTGTACGTTGCTGAGCTCGGCAGGTAGCTGCAACTTGTACGCCACTGGACCAATCCGGGCAAGGATCTCGAACGGTCCAATGTATCGCGGGTTCAATTTTCCTCGTTTCCCAAAGCGACTCATTCCCTTCCAAGGAGAGACCTTTAACAACACGCGATCCCCGACTTGAAATTCTAATGGTTTTCGCCACTTGTCAGCATAGCTCTTCTGTCGGTCTCGCGATGCTTGAAGTCGAGCTTTGATTTGGACTATCTTTTCGGTCGTTTCACGGATGATTTCGGGTCCTGTAAGAGCACTGGCCGGCAATTGCCCTTTTTCTAGTTGAGTGTCACCCACCTCAGCCCAGCATAGGGGCGATCTGCATTTACGACCATATAGAGCCTCGAAGGGAGCAACTTTGATGCTCGTGTGGTAACTGTTGTTATAAGAAAATTCGATCAGAGGCAAGTGGGCATCCCATGATTTGCCGAAGTCAATCACGCAAGCTCGGAGCATATCCTCGAGTGTCTGGATGGTGCGCTCACTCTGACCATCCGTCTGTGGGTGGTAGGTAGTGCTTATATCTAGCTGTGTTCCCATTGCCTTCTGAAGAGATTGCCAGAATCTTGAAGTGAATCTACTATCTCGATCCGAGATAATAGATATTGGCACTCCATGGAGTCTCACAACCTCCTTGATGTAGATTCGGGTCAACTTTTCCATTTTGTAGGACTCTTTTATTGGCAGGAAATGAGCGGATTTTGTTAATCTATCGACCATTACCCAGATAGCATCCAATTTGTCTGCTGTCTTTAGCAATTTGGTCACGAAGTCCATAGTAATCCTTTCCTCATTTCCACTCGGGTATCACAAGTTGTTGCAATAGTCCCGAGGGCTTTTAGTATTCCACTTTCATTTTGGCGCAAGTAAGACACTTGCCCACGAAAGTGGCTATCTCTGCCTTCATATTAGGCCACCAATATTGTTGCTTGATATCCAAATACATTTTATCTGACCCCGGATGAATAGAATATCGCGTCTTGTGGGCTTCATGCATGATTACCTCTCTGAATCCCCTAATTTTGGGAACCCAGATTCTATTCATAAAGTAGTGAGTTCCATCGTTTTTAACTTTGAGCTCCTTCTCCATTCCACGTAGTGATTCACTAGCGACATTCTCCGGCTTCAATGCGTCCAACTGGGTTTCCTTTATTTGTGAGGCTAGATGAGATTGGATGGTGATTGATATAGTCTTTACACGACGACTTGAATACTCCTTTCGGCTTAGGGCATCGGCTACCACGTTAGCCTTACCTGGATGGTATTTGATCTCGCATTCATAATCGTTTAACAATTCAACCCATCTCTGTTGCCTCATGTTTAGTTCCTTTTGATTTAGAATGTGCTGGAGGCTCTTGTGGTCTGTAAAGATGATGCACTTGGTACCATATAGGTAGTGCCTCCAATTTTTTAAGGCGAAGTCCACTGCCCCCAGTTCGAGATCATGTGTGGTATAATTTACTTCATGTGTTTTCAGTTGTCTGGATGCATATGCAATTACTTTCCTACGTTCCATAAGTACACAACCTAAACCTTGATTTGAAGCATCACAGTAAACTATGAAGTCTTCGGTTCCCTCTGTTAAGGATAGCACTGGAGCACTACAGAGGGCTTGCTTCAAGGCTTGGAAGGCAAGCTCTTGCTTCTCGGTCCAGTGGAAGGGTACGCCTTTTTGCGTCAATGTGGTGAGGGGTTTGGTTATCTTGGAAAAGTTCTGGATGAATCTTCGGTAGTAGCCTGCAAGACCCAAGAATTGGCGAATTTCTATTGGCGTTTACGGATTTGCCCAGTTTTCGATTGCCTTGATCTTGGAGGAATCCACATGTATCCCTTCCTGACGGACTACATGGCCCCGAAAGTTCACACTGGGGAGCCAGAACTCACACTTGGAGAGTTTCGCATACAACTTTTCAGCCCGCGGGGTTTCTAAAATCTATCGGAGGTGTTGGCTATAATCTTCTTTGCTTCGAGAGTATACGAGAATATCATCGATGAAAACAATCATGAATTTGTCAAGGAATGGGCGGCAGACTCGATTCATGAGATCCATAAATGCAGCGGGGGAATTTGTTAGACCGAAGGGCATTACGACGAATTCGTAATGACCTTAACGAGTTCGGAAAGCAGTCTTAGAAATGTCCTCATCTCGGACTTTGAGTTGATGATAACCGGATCTCAGATCTATCTTTAAAAAGTAACTAGCCCCTTGAATCTGGTCAAATAGATCATCGATTCGTGGAAGTGGATACCGGTTTTTGATAGTGAGCTTATTCAGCTCCCTATAGTCGATACACATCCTGAAGGATCTGTCTTTCTTTTTAACAAAAAGAACCGGAGCTCCCCATGGCGAGGAGTTGGGTCTGATGAATCCTTTATTCAGGAGTTCGCTTAGTTGGCTTGATAATTCTTGCATTTCAACAGGAGCCAACCTATAGGGTGATTTAGTGATTGGAGTGGCTCCAGGCACTAGGTCGATTCGGAATTCGATTTGTCGTTTTGGGGGTATTCCCAGAAGATCTTCAGGAAACACATCCGGGAAGTCACATGCCACTGGGATGTTGTGAATGCTCGCTTCCTTTTTGGTTTTATCCACCACATGAGCAAGTAATGTGTAGTTCTTCTTTTGTAGACACTTTTGTGCCTTGATACATGAGATAAGGCGAAGGTTTGCACCGGGTTTATCTCCGTAGATTATTAGGGTTTCGTGATTAGGAAGATGAAGGCAAACGGCCTTCTCGTGACACATAATATCGGCATGATGGGGGCTTAACCAATCCATGCCGATGATCACATCAAAACTCCTAATATTTACTGGCATCAAATTTATTTGGAAAGAGTGGTTGTTTAGTGCTAACGTACATCCTATATAGATATCTTTGGTTGTTTCTGTTTTCCCATTAGCCATTTCCACCGTAAAGGCTTTGTTGAGCTTCTGGGGTTGTTGATTTAGCAAGTATTTGAATTTATTACTAATGAAACTTTGTTCCACCCCACTATCAAATAAGATGCATGCATACGAGTTGTTAAGTAGGAACGTACCGGTGACAACGGCTGGGTCCTGCACTGCTTCACCCTGACCCGTTGTCAGCACTCTCCCTGCTGGTCCTGCCCCTTGATTGTTTGTGTTGGGGAAATTTCGCCTGAAATGCCCGGTTTTCCCACATCCATAACAGGTATAACTGGCCCCAGCATTGGTGTTGTTGTTATTGTTGCGGTTGTTGTTGTTGTTGTTGTTGTTTGTCATCTGGTTTTGTTGAAGCTGAGCCCTACAATACTTTGTTGTATGGCCCTTCCGGTTGCACCTTATGCAAATCATCTCTCTGCACTCCTCGTGATGGTGGAAGTTGCATTTGTTACACTTGGGGAGATTTCCTGAATATTGCTTTGGAGCATTTGGCGTGGATGAGGCTGGAGCATGTGGTGCGGTGGTAGCTTGAGTTGCAGCATGGACAGTCACAGTTTGTTGCTTCTTAGATGATTCCGAGTTTTGCTTTCCCTTTCGCTTGTTGTTTTTTCCCTTCTTGCTCTCACCTTCTTTCTTGACCTCCGCTTCTGCTGTTTTGGCACCCTTCTTGTTGCCATGATCATAGAATTTCTTGGCCAGTCTCTTGGCGCTATCAAACGTCTTAGGGTTTTCCGCAATGACATTCCCTTGGATAGGTGCAGTCAATCCCCAGATAAACCTCTCAATCTTTTTCCCTTCTGAGGTGATCATTCCGGGACAAAGAAGAGATAGCTCACTAAACCTGGATATGTATGCGTCAATATTGGAGTTTTGAACCGTGAGGTTCCACAACTCTTGTTCGCATCTGGTGTATCTGATCGGCGGTGCTCTGAGCCAGATCGTCAGTATCCCTCAATCGTCTCACCATGACTGGAAGTGCTCAGTCAGTCGATCCTCCATCCCTCAAGTCATAGAACTCTCGAGCCATGCCAAACGGGGGTCGTTGTCCCTGTTGTCTGCTCCACCTCCAAATGTCGATACCCCAGGGAGGTGTAGGGCCACTAGGGCCCATTCGGTGAGCTGGCATCCTCACTGGATACGGTGCGTTGATGACTACGGACTCCGCTTCCGAATCATCATCGATGTCGTCCCCAGACTCTTCTTCTCCAACATCTGCCACAGGTTCCGCAGGTCCCTCTTCGATTTCCTCTTCCGGTTCTTCCTCTTCCTCGGGGTCCTCTTCAGGTTCTTATAGCCATCCGTTATTTCTCTAATTGGGAAAATAAGGATCTTCGGGGAGGTGGAAACCAGCCATACTGACTGCACAAGAGTGCATAAATAAATCATGTTTTAATTATCCCTATAGTATATTTTTAGTTATTTAAGTTTGGGTTCCCTAGAGTTATTGGAGAGTGAGGTAGGATTTTGGGTTCATTTCCCGCTATGATTACTCCAGAACACATGTTGGTCATATTCTGAATAAATATAGTTGATCAGGATATGTTTATCCCTAATATGACTACATAACTGCCCAGATTTAATCATAGTGTTCAATTTCCTCCAGAAGCTTTTATTAAATATTGTTAGGTTATTATTCTAATATGCGCACATAAGTGTGAAATTTTTGTTTTGTTCAGAGTTATTTAGTCTCATTGTGTTTATAGTTGCATATCATGTATGGTTAGATATGCTAGTTCACTATAAAAATTGCTCTGATACCAACCTGTCACACCCCCGAACCAGACGGCGGAAACGTCCGGGGGCTCGTGTGACTAACAATTGAATTATCATCACAATGGATATACATGAAACATAAAACATTCATCACCAACATGTCACACCCATAAAATTCGAGCCAATTTAAAACCTTTTAAATCATTTGAAACCATTCAGTTATTACAATTTGTTTTCAAAACAGTTTATACATCAGAGTTCCCAGAAATCATAATCATTAATCAAGGAAGTGTACGGTCACGCCTTCGCCTCCCCGCGGCCATCCGCTGAACCTGAAACAATAAACTGAAACTGTAAGCCCGAAATCTTAGTGAGTTGCCCCCAAAATACCAACCTCATATAACCATAATCATATCATATCAACGATTACAGAACAACATGCATACTGAACCCTCAGCTTGACTGGACCGCCTTGCAAGGCCTACAGTCTACCTGGATCTATCTCGAGCCTTCGGTATGACTGGACCGTCATGCAGGTTCACAGTCTATCCGGACCGCTCGTCGGGTATGTTGGCATCAACCGCACGAAGCAGGACCCCGCCTCAACCCACCCATCAACAATAACCATGTGCACATAAATAACATACACTGACATATATATAACAGTCATACCGATCTAACAGATCATCAATCATAGCAACATCCTATAACCAGGATACCGACCTAACCAGGTCACTAACATAGCATCATCCTATATACCAGGATACCAATCTAACAGATCATAATAGCATAGCAACATCCTAAACAGGATACTGACCTAACCGGTCACTAACATAACATCATCCTATATACCAGGATACCAATCTAACAGATCATAATAGCATAGCAACATCCTAAACAGGATACTGACCTAACCGGTCACTAACATAACATCATCCTATATACCAGGATACCAATCTAACACATCATAATAGCATAGCAACATCCTAAACAGGATACTGACCTAACCGGTCACTAACATAACATCATCCTATATACCAGGATACCAATCTAACAGACCCATACGTATATCATGCGAATACCCGAATACAAATCTGATAAAGGGTCGGCCTTGGTGCCGTAGACCCTGTTGATATAGTGAGGATAACTCACCTTGCAACTGCCGAACCGAAACACGAAAACACTGGCCCGAAGCACTGCTCCAAACTCCAACACCTGATGCCATCAATGAACCATGACATAAATATCCAAAATACCATAACACCCCTGAAGGTCAAACAGGTCAAAGTCAAAAGTCCTAGCCAAAGTCAACCTTCCTGATTGACTCTACTCGCCGAGTCAACCCGTCGACTCGCCGAGTTCCCAACTTCAGAAAACTCTTATATCACAACTCGACTCGCCGAGTCACTCCATGACTCATCGAGTTTAACGATCTCTGAGTCCTATCATGTCCAACTCACTGAGTCACCACTCAACTCACTGATCTGAGTCTTAACCAGAAGAGGTTGGGGTTTTGCGTTCTGACTCGCCGAGTCTAAGAATAGACTCGCCGAGTCCACGGCAATCTTCAACAGACTCGCCGAGTTGTTCCTCCAACTCTTCGAGTTCATGCCTATCTTCAACAGACTCGCCGAGTCCAAGAACAGACTCGCCGCGTCTCTTCAGTCCTTTATACATGCAGAGGCTTTTCGAGTCTTGCAGGGGTTCCAAACTGTAGATCCACTCCTCTAGGCCATGACTCTCACATAAAGTTGCAAACTTTACGTGGAAACAAGGAGTTATAAGCCCAAATCACTCTAGGGCTAAGGTTTAAGACAAGAGGGCTTCGCCAACAACTCAAAGACTGATGCTTTATGACTTTCTGGACCAACACAAGTCTAGATCTGAAGTAGCAACCTCATATCTAAACTCCAAACCCGAAATAGATCTCAATCATACCAAAATGGCCCCAAATATCATTCTTGAATAGATATCAATGCAATAGAGTCAAGGTAACAGCTTGTTACCTCTAAAATGTGCCCAAGCTGAAGTAGATTTTGGATTTACACCAATCCCTTGATGCTCTACACTTGATCTACAAGCCTTCTTTGCTAGAATCTCCTTCCAAAGCTTCCAAGTTCACTCCAAAGGCTCATACACGATTCTAGGGTTTTCTGACTCTCAAGGGGTGACAAAGATGTTGAGGTGAGGACTTAAGGTCCTTTAAATAGGGTGCAAGCCCTAAGATTAGGGTTTTCTCTTCCCAGCACCAACTCCTCGAGCCCAGCTTCCGACTCGGCGAGTTGGTCACTTAATTCGCGACCAAAACCCGATCCGACTCGACGAGTACTCGCACCTACTCGTCGAGTAGCTTCTTCAATGTACGCTTTAAGCCCTTATATCATATTTCTGAAATTTGGGATGTTACACAACATTACATATAACAACCAGCATTGTTCACATCAAGTACATTGTTATAAATTACATAAATTCAAAGTATTAATAGTACGATGAGTGATGTTACACAAAATAAATCCATACACACTTGAAAATCTTCCTGCTTAACGATTACCTGAGAATACAAGTTATTTTGAAAACGGTCAACATATATAATGTTGGTGAGTTCATAAGTATGTTTGGATAAAAGTCTTTGTATCTTTTGTAAAAACCCAGAAAATCCGATATTTTCTGTAAAATGTCTGAAAATGATGTGAAAAATCAAGTATAGATGCATGTGTGAATTTCACGGTAGTAACATATATGAATGCAGTTTAGATTTCTTTGTATTGTAAGTAAGTGATAATTGAATAATAGCATTTCCCCAGAAAATTCGATATTTTCTAATTTATAATAATGTCGAGGTTCTTGGATCATTAATTAAGTTATTTCGTATTGACACAATCGAAGGGTTAATCTTCGAAATGTTAAATTGGTATTGGATCTCTATATGAGCCGTTATAACCATGCATGATAATGACTAGGTTGCTTGTCTTGGCATTTTTCCAAATATCGGTATTTGCTCAAGGTTTTGTCGCCCTAGACTGGCCTAGTCTAGCTGTAGCGAACAGCTAAGTCGTGGGGGGTCACCCCGTATAGATCTATACACAAACTTCCGCTCTCCCTCCAGGAAACTCTGGTTATAACTACAGGCTACGATTGTACATTCAAAGGTGCCAACCGACAAGTCTCACTAGATTCTCAACCTTTCATGTTCGTTATGTTTTTCACTATGTTTAATGTTTACGTGTATGTTGCATGTTTTCATATCCAAAAGGTACATGTATTAGTATACGAAGTTCAATAATTATGTAAGGGATAGAGTTACGATCTACTAAGCATGTGAATTTCAGTCCAAGCCCAGTTAGCATGTAAATGGACCACAAAGGCCCAATAACATGTAAGAGGGTAATTTGGGCCCAATAGGCATGTAAATGGACCACCAAGGCCCAACAAACATGTGACCCATAGCTCAGGCCCAAATTAACATGTAAATGGGTCGCAAGGCCCAATAAACATGTCATGGAAAATATTGGGCTCAATATACACTTGAATGGGCCCTTAAGACCCATTGGTCATGTAATGTGAATATTAGGCCCAATAAAATTGTTATCGATGTATTTCGTCCATTCGTTATTGTTTCGTTGTCTTTTTTAGCTTGAGGTTTACCAAATTGATTATAAAAAGTCTTTTTTTTGTAAAAACGACGTTCTTGGTCAATAAGCCTCAAATTTTCAATTAAGGCCCAAAGTTTTGTAAAAATAACACTTTAGTCCATAATTTATAAAAAATTGTAATTTCGTCCCAAATGTTTAGAAATTCACGGATTTAGTCCAAAAATTTATGTTTTGACATTTATGGCCCCCTTTTTGCAGAAAATTACATTTTCAGCCCCTTGTTTGTAAAATTGACACTTTCGGCCCAATTTTGATAAAAGTTATATTTTTGGTCCAATTTAGTAATAAATGCTATTTTTACCCTTAAATTTGGTTTATTTACAATTATGACTCAAACTTTAGTCAAATAGCATTTTTATCCCAAAACTTTCATTTTTTTCGCAAATTTGGGCCCAAAACCGTGAGGCCCAAATATTAGACCCATTAAGCTAAAATTTACATTTTTGGCCTTTTGGAAAGCATGTTTATCATAAAAATCCATTTTTATACAAGTAGGACCTGTTTGATCCTTATGAAACCATAAATGTCACTTTTTACCCTTATCTTTTGTTTTCTTGACAATTATGACCCTTAACAAGATTTTTGCTATAAATTTTCATATCTTAAACATATGAACACTTTTAGCTTGATAATATGATGTATGAGATGTCTTAGTTCATAGACTTTTACTTAATGTTGCTTAAGAGGTCGAGATATGTTAAGATCTAACACATTTTTACAAAATAAACTAAGAAATCACACAAGACATGCATATAACACATAGATCTACACATTTTACTTGTATTCTCCCCCAAAAATCATATGAAAACCAAAAACAAGGGGGTATGAACTCACCTTTGCTTTGATGTTCGGTTTTGAAGAAGAGATGAAGAGATTTTTGGTCCTAACAAGCTTTCTTGAGTGAATCTCAAACTTAGGAGGTTTCTAGGAGTATGATCACCAAAAATTCGCTTAGAAGGAGTGATCTAACATGAGAATGAAGTTATATAACTTGGATATGTAAGGACTTACCAAGAAAATGATGATTTTTGGTGGAAATCTTCTTGATCAACCCTAGATCTTCGAAAATTTGAGAGGAAAGGAAGGAGTGTTTCTTGTGAGTGTTTGTGAGAGTTTGATGTTGTGTGTGTGTGCTTATCTTCGGCCGAGAGGAAGAAAAAGAGAGAGGGAAGAGAGATTAAGATGTGATAGGTGCATAGATGTATGGGATTGGGTATTTGTTTAGAGGGTAATTTGCATGGATTACCTCCATGTATTAGTGAGGTGGCATGGCTTGGATAATTAGCCATTTCTCTTTTTTTTAAATGGGTCGAGAATTGGATTAGGAAGGAGGAAGTGAATTAATTTGGGCCTAATCTTGGTCTTTACTCGAAATTATAAAGCCCATAGAGAAGTTTTCGGCCTATTGGACCTTTAGGGTAGTTCACGGCCCAAAATGGCATAAAAGAATGGATTTATGGCTTACTAGGGTTAATTGGATTAGTTATGGCCCAATAAGGCCCATTAGGGTTAGAATGAATCATTCTAGGCCTAAATGGTCCAAAATGCTATAGATTTATGAATTTGGGTCCATTTAGAATCCAAATAGGGTTTCCAAGCCCAAAATAGTTGAATTGAATGTTTATTGGTCCATTAGGTCCAATAAGGAAATCCTAGTCCAATAAGGACTTAAACCAAGGTTCTTAGGGTTTTTAGACTCTTTGATGAAGATGAGAGGTGCATTTAAATGAGCACTGGGTGATATTTACTTAGAGTATATGTTTTACAATAGTTGAATGATTACACAAGAATAGAATTTCCTAGCTAAAATGCTAGTTGTGCAGGTGCCATCCGGACGTATCCTCATAGTGATACAGCCAATAAATGACGTTGGTCCTCTACAAAAGGGGGATCAAAACCCAGCAGCATCTGCGACCGCAGTAGGAGATCTGTTCAGAATACCAGTGACGGTAAACAATGACCGCCACCGAGAGTATAGAACACAGGCCCCAATCCAGGTGCTAATGGCATAGATCCCATCGCTTACGGCAGAAATATCAAAGCCAGTACTCCAGAGCAGTCTTCGGCAACTGTTGTTGAATGGTTTACTGCCTCAGACGGCGATATCACATCCTGATTTGTTGAAGAAACCCCCATATGACGGTGCGGAGGTACTCGTTATCTCTAAGTCTCGTAAGAGAAATACAACTCACCAAGCGGAGGATGAGATAGAGGTACTCTCGAGAAATCTACTTAATATTAGTTTTTCGAGCAGCGATCCCAGACCACTGAATTGGGACCTACGAGACCCACTCCTCATATCTAGATTCATTCGTAATACGAAAATACATCGAATATACATTGATAATGGTAGTTGCTCCGATATACTCTTTGAGCATTGTTTCAGGCAACTACCAAATACGTGGAAAGAGGGGTTACAGCCCCCAACCAGTGGCCCATTGGTAGGGTTCACCGGGCATAGCTTGTGGCTATTGGGCACTATTCGGCTGCCCTTAACGTTGGTCAGTCACGAAAAGAGGGACCGAATCACAAGAACAATTGAATTCTCTGTGATCTGGTATCCAGCAGAACACAATATTCTGCTTGGACGGTCGGCAATCTCCTTACTACACTTCGTATCATCGACGATCCATTGCATAGTTAAATTTAGCACGCACCAGGGATCAGCAACAATCCTCGCCACAAACACCAGGGCACAGCATTGCCACCAGATCATAGCCGCTCCTGAGTTAGTGCGAGCACCAAAGAAGTCAAAGGAGGGATGTTCCACCAAACATGGAATATCCAGAACAGCTTGTGCGAATTGGCTCTCACCTATCAGATGAGGCCAGGACACGACTGGTAGTACTCCTGAAGCAATACTCCACCGTTTTCGCCTGGAAACCAACAGATTTGATAGGCGTTGATCGACAGGTTATAGAACACAGCCTTAATATCACGTCTGGAAGCAATCCTGTTAAACAAAAGAAGAGGGGCCAGCCAGAAGACCAGAACAGGGCTATAAAGGCAGAAGTGGTTGATCTGGTGAATGTTGGCATACTCAGGGAAGTAATGTTTCTTACATGGATAGCAAACCCTGTCATATTAAAGAAGGCCAATGGGTCATGGCGAATGGGCATTGATTACTCAGATCTTAATAACGCCTGTCCACAGGATTGTTATCCTCTCCCGAAGATCGATCAGAAAGTCCAATTGCTTGAAGGTTTTCAACTCAAATGTTTCCTTGATGCGTACAAGGGCTACCATCAGGTACAGATTAAACGAGAAGACGAAGCGAAAACTGCCTTTCACACTGAGAAGGGCACTTTCTGCTACCAGAAAATGTCGTTTGGGCTTAAAAATGCAGGTGCTACATATCAGAGGCTAATGGACAAGATATTCGTCGACTAAATTGGCAGGAATATTGAAGTCTATGTCGATGACATGGTAGTTAAGAGTCGCAATGAAGAAACATTGTTCCACGTATGGAAGAAACTTTCAAAACACTAGCTAAAGCGCAAATGAAATTAAACCTAGCTAAGTGTACTTTTGGGGTAGAGGAAGGGCAATTCCTTGGGTATCAGATATCCAAGGAAGGGATTTTGCCCAATCCCACCAAAATCCAGGAGTTCTTTGAGTAAAAAACTCCCCACAACCTCAAGGGTGTACAGGAGATCAACAGTAGGTTGACGACATTGGGAATATTCATTGCCAAATATGTAGAAAAAGCGCTTCCTCTGTACCAAACACTCAAAAGGTATCTACACAAAAAGCAGTTCAAATGGACAGAAACAGCATATGTGGCATTGCAACAACTGAAAGATGCCTTACACCAACTACCAACTCTCGCATGCCCGCTATAAGTAGAGACATTACAGATGTATTTAGCAGCTTCCGAAGAAGCTATCTCCTCAGTGTTAGCGGTGGATAGGAAAGGCAAGCAGGTTCCCGTCCATTTTGTTAGTAGGGCCCTACAAGGACCAAAGGAAAATTACCCGGCCTTAGAGAAGCTAGTCCTCGCCCTGGTATACGCTGTTAGACGGCCAAGTGGGCCATAGAATTAGGCGAACATGATATCCATTACCACCCAGGACTAGCATCAAGGCCCAGGTTCTCGCAGACTTCCCGGTCGAGATCCCAGATAATATTAAGGGAGTGTCGACGACAATCTCTGTCGTCGTTGTTGTCTCGTCGCTGATGCTCCTTATGTCACCACTAATACTATATTCCGCCGCTAATTCATAGTCGCCACTAATACCCTATGTCTCTGCTAATTCTTTGTCGCCACTAATACCTAAGTGTTACCGCTAAAACATTTTCCTTTTTTTTAATTTAACATTGAAATTATAAAAACCGCCATAACATGCATAACAACTGCTACAAATCTTAATTTTTTAGAAATATTAATCCAAAATATTAGTCCATACACAACAAATATTCATCCAAACAAAGTGCAATAATATATCCAAAACATTAACTCAAACAAAACATTTCATAAAATCCTAAAAAAGTACTCCTCGTCCTCATCACTCCCATCGTTTCCTTCGTTATCATTTCGTGGTGGCAATGAGTGAAACCAATCTTCCAGTGCCGCAGAACAGGCCAGGTCCTTTAGTATTGTTTGCAGCATTTCCAACTACAAAGAAAGCGAAAATATATTACCAACATATCATAATAGCATTGTATTTTCCAAAAATTACCAAAATAAAAAATACCAACATATCAACTATAACCAACATGTCCTTATAGTATTCTACTTTCAAAATACACTTAAACATACATTATACACAATATATACATTATAGCATTGTACTTGTCACACCCCCAAACCGGATGGCAGAAATGTCAGGGGGTGGAACAAGAACACAATATCACAATAATTATATACATTGAAAACACAAGTACATAAACAACCATCATATCATATGATTATATCAATTACATGAACCAAATGTTACTTAGTATCAAAATACATTACAAGGTTTGCATGTTATCAAATAAAGTAGTTCCCGTAATGATATTTGGTGTCTTGTCTTCAAAAGTAGCTACACTAATACCAGCTTAATTGTTTCCTGAGATAACATGTCGTTTTAAAAGTCAACATAAAGTTAATGAGTTCATAAGAGTTCAGTTGTAGAAAAATCCGACATTTTTCCTTGTGTAAAAATTGAATCCTTGTAAAATGTTTTGTATTTGTACGCCTTCTGCGTAAAAGAAGAATATATGTGTAGTATGTATCCAAAAGCATTTATAAAATAAAAGTTCCCATAACTTCTAACTTATAAAAAGTGTGACTTTCCATGTGATTATTAACCAAAAAAATGAGTGTATAAGTAAATAGCCATACTTATAAATGTAGTATATAAGTAAATAACCATACTTATAAATGTTGTGTATAGGTAAATAACCATACTTATAAATGTTGTGTATTAGTAAATAACCCTACTTATAAATGTTGTGTATAAGTAAATAACCATACTTATAAATGTTGTGTATAAGTAAATAATCATACTTATAAATGTTGTGTATAAGTAAATAACCATACTTATATTGTATATTGCACTAGAATTTACTATTCGATGCTATAGTGAGCCCTTATAATCGAGCTATTGAATGTAATGTTGCCCGCCACGACGCTTCTTCGGACGTCGTGAAATGTTAAGACAATTGTCACCCCAGACCTGTCGGTCTAGCTGTAGCTAGCAGACAATTGTCGCGAAATGTTAAGACAAAAATAGCCTAGTGGACAAGGAATGTGAAAAGGCTAAAGAAGAAGAATGGATTGTTCATACAAATGTAACTTCTACCATGGAAGGAACAGGGGTATGATTGATCTTGACCAGCCCAAAACTTGAAGACATAACGTACGCCTCAAGATTTGATTTCAAGGCATCAAACAACGAGTTTGAATATGAGGCCCTTATCCCAGGCCATCAGATTGGTCTAAAAGTAGGAAGTGAAACGATTAAAGCATTTTTAGAGTCCATGATTGTTTTTAATCAAGTGAATGGTATCTACGAAGTTTGAGGAAAATTTTTGAAGAAATATGCAACAAAGGTAAAGTCACTCACAAAGGAATTCAAAGCATTCAAACTTCAACACATAGCATAGTAAAAAAAAGGCAAGCACTCTAAGCAAGCTCGCATCCCCAACATTTCCACATCTAGAAAAGAGGGTTTTGGTACAAATACTAAAAAAAGTCAATATACGAAAAAGAATCAGTGTCGACAGTTGACACAAAAGGTGATTGGTGACAACCACTACCCGCATATCTATCAAACAAGGAATTACTAGAAGACGAAACGTGGGCTAGGATGCTCATAATCAAGGCACCGTTCTTTGCATTCTGGAACAAATTCTTATATAGACGAGGATCTTTACTCATGGATAAGATGTGTAAGCTTCCCGACTGCATATTACTTAATAACTGAAATGCATGAAGGAATAGTAGGGGCGCATGAAGGAGCCAGCGATGTACCAAGACACAGAGACATCAATATACGAATGCGAGAAATGTCATAAGCACACTCCAGTTCCGAAGTTAGCATCAACACCCATGATAAGCATAAAAATCCCATGGCCTTTCGCTCAATGAGGTATACATATAGTAGGACCTTTCCATGAAGCCATGGGAAATGTAAATTTCTTGTTGGTAGCGGTATATTACTTCATGAAATGGGTTGAAGCGGAACCTTTAGTGACAATTATCGGAAAAAATATGTTAAAATAACTTTGGAAGCAAATCAATTGTCATTACGGCCTACCAAACACCCTAATATCGGACAATGGTATGCCAAATTCTAGGGATCAAAGCTGCCAAATCCAAGAACTCAGCTTGTCTCGTTCCCTTGAAACAGCAACGCACTCGACAAGGACCTATTTCCCATTTTCAAGCCAACAAAACTCAATTCTATTAAAGGATTTAGAGTTGGAGGGACATTTGAAATTAATGGAGGTTTGTTAGGGTAAGGTCCAAATGGCTTAAGAACGTTTAAATTGGGTCCTTGCACTAAAATTAGGGTTTTGGTCTTCAGCCACGTACGCCCCGTGTACCCTTCGGTACGCCCCGCATATGTGGTACACACCCGCAATCAGCCCTCCCTAGTACGCTAAGTGTACCCATATGTATGCCCAGCTTACATAGGAACCCTTTATGCAACAAAATATAATTCCAGGGGAAAAAAGAGTACATACCTGAACTTCGACCGTTACATATATATATATATATATATATATATATATATATATATATATATATATATATATATATATATATATATATATATATATATAGACACACACACACATTGTTACACATACATGGTTACATATAGGTTGCTACTTTCACATTTTTACATATCCATTGATTACCTTTCTAAGATCATGGCTCCTAGAACCACCAAAATGTATGGTTAGAAGTGGAAAAGTTAGGTGTGCTATATTACAAAAAATAATGTTTCAAAAGATCGCAAGGATACCACCTATTTGTGTGAACCGAATTTTCCCTTTACTTCTAACCCAAAAATACTACAGAGGTGCAACAATCCTGGGTGAAACTACCACAAACCAAAGTAAATACTCAGTAGCATGACCAACTAGGAGATCTACTACTGCAATGAATCTACTCTGACCTTTGAGGCGTACACCCTCGCCTCAGCTACAAACAACATTTGCTCTAACACCTGATTCTTGTTTTCTAGCCCATAGATTAATGTCTCTTGAGTCGGTACCTGAGACTCGACCGCGTCCAACTGATCATGGGCATGATGTAAACTTTGCTTGTCAATTGTCCTATCCTCCTCGAGACTCTGAATCCTGCTAAAAATACCTCCCGTGATACTCTGGATCAATCCTAGATCCTCTCCAATCGTGAAGAGTCAATAACCATGATGTGATGTGTGTGGGACAAGAACTGATACAGCCTCCTCAATAGGTATGTATGGAGCTGGTGGTGGTGCACAAGAAGACTCTTTATAACATTCGATTTACCAAGTATATTGTTTTAAGTATTTAATTTAAGGATTTTGGAGGGACTCGACCAGTTGGTGCCTCAACTCGTCGAGTAGGGTTGCGGCTTGGTGATGTGGATAATGAATGGACTTGACGAATCGGAGAGATAACTCGCCGAGTCAGTGCTGTTAGCAGAAACCCTAATTCTCCCAGGCCTTGGCCTATTTAAAGGCACTTAAGGTCTCCTATTGCGGCTACCCTTCAGAGGAGAGAACCCTAAACGAGTCTTGAGTGCTTTGGGCAAGAAAGAGAGCCATGTTGAGCTTCTTGGTGGGTGTCTTGCAAGGAAGAGGAAGGTTTCAAGCCAAAGGGGCCAGAGGAGGTTGTAGATCCGTGATTTGCAACCAAGGAGCATCAGTTGGAGGTATCAATTCGGATCCCCTTTCTTCCCTATTTGAGTAGATCTTTCTTTTGTGGATTAGGGCTTGTATTACCTTCTTGGTGGGGTTTTAATGCATCAAACCCCTCTTATGAGCTGATAGCATAGATCTGGACCTTGGAGGGTCCAGAGAGTCCGAAAGTGGGAAGCCATGGTGGAGCAACCATTGGGCTTTGAAGCTAGGAACCATTAATGGAGTTTTATGGTTTATAATGCAAAATACACCATGCATGGACATCAAGATCGGACCTTTACGCGACTTTTGGGTAGTAGGAGGTTAGATCTATGAGTTAGAGCTACAGATCTGACCTCAGGTGGCTGAGTGAGTAACTCAATGGAGCCAACTCGCCGAGTCCACGGGATGACTCGACGAGTTGTAGCGGGTGTGACCCAGTAGCCTTGGCCAGTGTTGACTCATCGAGTTGGGATTCAACTCAGTGAGCTGAGCGAACCCTAGGAAGATCATGGAGAATTCGAAGGACTCGGCGAGTCACGGGTGTGCACTCGGCGAGTCAGGTCAACATAGAATGTTGACCCAGGTTGACTTTTGTTGACTTCATGAGTGGACCAGTAAGGGGGCAGGTGGGGCCAAGGAGGGGTAAAATGGTCTTTTACCCATCCTGAGGGTCAAAAGAGGAAAAGAGGATTTAAAGTATAAAGAGTAATAAGGAGGATAATGATTGAGATGATTGTCTTATGTGTTAGGCGGAGGCTAGTCCAAGATTTCCGAGTGCTTGTCGGTTACCTGCTAACCGAGGTGAGTCTTCTCACTATACCTTACCTAGAGTGGTAGTTATGTATGACCGGAAGGTCTTATGCGTTTATAAGTGTTATGTGATATATGTGATATGTATATGTTTGCATGGTTTGGACCGGAAGGTCAACATGGTTTGGACCGGAAGGTCAACAGAGTTTGATGTATGTTATCTATGTGATACGTATATGCTATGTCCTGAGCTTGCAGAGTTGGACCGGAAGGTCAACAGAGTTTGGACCGGAAGGTCAACAGAGTAGGACCGGAAGCTCTACAGAGTTAGGACCGGAAGGTCATCATGGGTAGGACCGGAAGGTCTACCAGAGTTGTGGGACCGGAAGGTCCCATTGAGACACATTGACCGGAAGGTCTTACAAAGTTATAGCCTCGAGTGGCTAATATGTGTATGTGGTATTTTGAGGAACTCACTAAGCTTTGTGCTTACCGTGTTATGTGTTATGTGCTTCAGGTTTCTCAGGATCGCGGGACGGCACCAGCTTGATTGTACACACCAGAGAAAGAGTTATGTTTTGAGGATCCTAGATTATTAATGGAGTTGTGTTTTGTAGTTAGAATAAACGAGATTTATATACAATATGTTATGAAAAGTATGCGATTTTAAAGTGAAAAATTTGTTTGAAAATTTATGTCGTTACAAGTTGGTATCAGAGCCTTGGTTTGAGGGATTCGGATACGCCTTCGGGTAAATCTGGACTTAAACTGAGGATTTGAGAAAAAAATTCAAAGAAATGATTTTTCTAAAGCGAACAAGAGTTTCTAAGAGAAAACGAGAAGGAGCAGTGTGTACAATCAGCCAGAGCCCGAACGGTGATTTTCCAAAATACCATTTCTTTTATGTTATGAGATGTTTATGAGATATTTTATGAGATATCATGCATGCTAGAAATAGGCTAGGTATTCCATATTTTAGGACTAGAGTGGCCTGATTTGTGATGCCTTAGCCTAGGAGTATGTGTTGAGTAAGAGTATCCAGCAGGAATATTTTAGAGATAGAGCTTCGAGTAGAGGAGTAGTCTAGGAGAGATACCTAGATAAGCATCGAAGGATGCCTACTGAGAGAGTAGTTATATGCCCGTGTGGGGTAGAGTGCTTGAGTTTGGTGACACCTGTTGTGTGTGAATAGAGCAAGTGGAGTTGTAACCTAGAGTGGTTTACGTATTGGTGGAGATTATTCGATGCCCGAATGCTGCTTGCTTCGTGCTTTGTGGAACTCTCGATGATAGTAGTCAACTACTAAGTGAATATGACGATATTCAGGAGGTAGATGGCTGGCATCATTAGGAGTTCTTCAGCAGCTGATGGCAGAAATGTGTGAGCACCTAGGAAGAGCCTAGGGGGTGACCGTGGTCAGATGAGTGCGCGGACAGATCAGAGCATTTCGCTGGGGAGCGAACACGTGTAACGGGATGGACGAACGAGAAGGTTGTACAGCTACTTAGGAAATCTGGGATGGTCCGTGTGGAAAGTATGGGTAGATGTGGCAGGTAGTATGGACCCGTACTACTGAAAGCAGAGGACCCATACTTGATGCAGGGAGTATTCTGGAGATTCTAAGTAGCAGATTGAGAGGTGATGTCATGGTTCGAGTACCATGCTAAGTGACAGATTGATTGGTGATGTCATGGTTCGAGTACCATGCTAAGTGACAGACTGATTGGTGATGTCGTGGTTCGAGTACCATGCTTGTAGAGGACTGAGAAGAGAGAACATGATTCGAGTACCATGATCTGTAGAAGATTAAGAGGAGATAACATGGATCGAGTACCATGGTTTATAGCAGATCGAGAGGTGGCCACACGGTTCGAGTACCATGACCCGTGGCGGTTAGTGTTACTGGTTCTACCAGTTATTCCGTTGTGATTGGTTAGACCGAGATCGGATGCAATAGAGTATGAGGTCAGAGGGTCATGTGGAACAAGTTCCAGCGAAGCATCCCTTGTGAGGGAAGTCGAGATGATTCCAAGGTATTTTTTGTGAGATGTCAGATGAAGTCGCAAGGCTCAAGGATGAGTAGAGATGGCGTTTATGGAGGATTGTGGCATGAGTTGAGAAATCAGCCGATAGTGGAGATGTCACCTTCTGTGACCTGGGTGGTATTATTTCCGTTTCCTGTGGGAAACATAAGAGGTGTTGAGATTTCGGTTTCTGAGCTTGGGGGTAAAACCCTGCGGGTTAGCATTGATGGCGACCTTCCATCAGAGTATTTGGGCAGTATGTCTGCCGAGAGGTAATGATAAAGCATGAGCAGGTTGTCAGTGGGGACTGAGATGGTTAAGGACAAGGATACACCCTATTTGAGCATAGTAGGGCATATATTAGCTGCAGCGGCGGACGATCAAGAAGAGGATTTTAGGGCGGTGGCTCTTATTGTCTATGATGAATATCGAGTGTGGTAATGAGGTCTCCACTCTTATTACAACCCACGTGATGGAACATTGGTTGAGGAGTCGAGGATGAGGAGTATGATAGTTCATTATTTTCAGATTAAGAGTCAGAGTTACTAATGGACAGTTGAGATGTCCGGTAATGGGATGGTATGAGATTCTGTATGATTAGAGGCAATCATGATGAGAAGTTTCTGAGGATTTCATCTGAGATTCGGGGTATTTGGAATTGCGGGGTCTCTATCAGGGGAGACCACCGAGCATTGCGTAGTACCTTCCAAGAGTAAGTGTGATGTTCCTGGTGGAAACAGTCTGTGGAATAGATTATTGGTGCGCCAATTAGTGATGGTTCGAACCCTGAGTGGGGGAGAACCGAGTATTCTATCGAGAGGATCAGAGATTTGTTCAAGAGCGGTTAGGGAACTGGATAGAGACATGCACTATGGATTCATGAGACCAGGGTTATTGGTAGTCGATGTGAGTTGCAGAGGGAGTTAATGCATGTTGTACGCGTTCAAGAAAGGATGAGTGTCTGCACGGCAGGTGGCCGTTGGTCAGAGGCCTTGAGGTAGATAAGAATTTTTCGAGGTGGTTGGTTCGTAGGGATACTTCGGCAGTTGGGAAATTTTGGTTCGATGAATGGATTATTCTATGCTCTTTGGAAAGGGTAAGAGATGATCGGGCATCCAATTTCAGGGTCGGTATGTGTATTCTTGCATGGGTTTTGAGCAATAGAGGAAAGAGTTTCGGATGGTCGCCAATGTGTTCTGAGTCATTGACGATTCCTCCGTGTCCCAATCGGGAGTCGGGGTACTCCGAAGCTGCAAGTTGTGTGAGAGGAGGATCAATTGTAAGATTCTGAAGGGATACGTTCTATATCTGAGTATGACGCTGTAAGTAAGAGATCAGTGTCTGAGGCAAGTCATCATGAGGTCCTGTGATGGTGTACCGAGGTATCCGAGTATAATGCCCTGAATTTCAAGTTATTTTGAGTCTTGAGTTATGAGATTGAGAGTGGTGTATCAGGTGTCTTCGGTTCCAATGGGAGCCCTTTCAGCGAATTGACATCAAGCGGGTTTATCTGAGAATGGGAATTGCAGCAAGAAAAAGTGTTTGTCCCGACGGTGGTCGTCAGTAGTAGTGATGCTAGCCTGGGTGGGTGTGTGTACCTATCTACGTTGGGCCGTGAAGCGTGAGTTAGTCAACGTAGAGAAGTAATGACCTGAGGATGAGATTGTGGGGTGATGAGAGAGGATGTTGTGATACTATGGGGAGCCGTAGTACTCACTAGTCAGCAAGAGGGATGTTGTGATACTGCGGGGAGTCGTAGTACTCACTAGTCAACGAGAGGGTGTTGTGATGCTACGGGGAGCCGTAGTATTCACTAGTCAGCGAGAGGGATGTTGTGATACTGCGGGAAGCTGTAGTACTCACTACTCAGCAAAAGGGTGTTGTGATGAAGTACTCTCTGATCAGAGCATGACGCAGAAGAGTGTTAGGCTTGGGTAGCCCTAATATTTGAGTTTTTGGGAGCCTGGTGGTCGAACCAGGGGCGAGACTGGGGTCTCCATATTTGTCGGGAATCGTTATATTCTGAATTGAGTTGTGGTTATTGCAACCAAGGGAAATTGGAGAAGTGGTATATGCGCGGGTTGCAGGTTATGAGTCAGGAGTTGAGTGATTCATTGGGATGAGTGGTCCCAATTATGGGTCGGACCAGACTCTCGAGTTTGAGTTTGGCTCTGGTAGTGCGTCGGGTAGGTGAGATGAGATTCCAGATTCAAAGATGAGTCCCATGTTGAAGGGTATTGGTTGTCATCTGGTGTCTTAGACCAGTGTAGGTCAGTGCTTGGTTTAGGAGGTACCGCGAGATGCATGGAACTAATGAGTCGTAGAGGACAAAGGTCAGGGGTGAGCCGATCTTCAGTGGGGATTTTAGTATTCGCTTGGGATAACGAGAATTTCATGACTGGTGTGTCACAATGGACCGAGATAGTTGTTGAGAGGGGGAAGGCGGCGAGATGTTTTGAGACATGTAGTGGGTAACCTCTGTAGGTCCGACTGTAGGGTCGAGAGTAGACCAGGTGCTAAATGATAAAAGAGATATATGTGAGAAAGTGAAGGATTACGATTTTAGAGGTTGAGGACTTCCGAGCGAGCATGATTATTTCTCTTGTGTCTGAGATTAGGGTGATGAGAGTTTATTGTTCGGATGAGTTCTGGTTATAGTTCAGTGGATGAGCCCCTGGTGGGATGTGAGCCCTTTCGTTCCTTGGGGCGTGATTCAGATCGTTTGGTATGAGTGATCGGTCGCCGGTTTTTGGACTTTGTCTTGTGTGAATCAGTGGAGCAGTGAGTTAGCAGGGTTGGTGTTCGAGGAGCATATATCATGGTGATAGCTTGAATGGGCGGTCTGGCGGCGGGCCAGGCCACTAGAGTTTCCAGATTTTGGGAATGTCATAAAGGGGTAACCTAGCGGCAGAAGGGTTGGTTTGGTTCTGGACTTGGGAATTTCTGTGTGGATTCAGGTGTCCATGCAAAAAGATATCGTTGTTGTAGGAGATCCTTTTGGTAGTGCTTTACGGGTTGTTGGATTCAATCTATATGTGACTAAGGAGCGATTTCGAGGGCGAAATCTAATTCAAGTGGGGGAGAATTGTAACATCCGGTTTACCAAGTATATTGTTTTAAGTATTTAATTTAAGGATTTTGGAGGGACTCGACCAGTTGGTGCCTCAACTCGTCGAGTAGGTTCACGGCTTGGTGATGTGGATAATGAATGGACTCGACGAGTCGGAGAGATGACTCGCCGAGTCAGCGCTGTTGGCAGAAACCCTAATTCTCCCGGGCCTGAGCCTATTTAAAGGCACTTAAGGTCTGTTATTGCGGCTACCCTTCAGAGGAGAGAACCCTAAACGAGTCCTGAGTGCTTTGGGCAAGAAAGAGAGCCATGTTGAGCTTCTTGGTGGGTGTCTTGCAAGGAAGAGGAAGGTTTCAAGCCAAAGGGGCCAGAGGAGGTTGTAGATCCGCGATTTGCAACCAAGGAGCATCAGTTGGAGGTATCAATTCGGATCCCCTTTCTTCCCTATTTGAGTAGATCTTTCTTTTGTGGATTAGGGCTTGTATTACCTTCTTGGTGGGGTTTTGAATGCATCAAACCCCTCTTATGAGCTGATAGCATAGATCTGGACCTTGGAGGGTCCAGAGAGTTCGAAAGTGGGAAGCCATGGTGGAGCAACCATTGGGCTTTGAAGCTAGGAACCATTAATGGAGTTTTTATGGTTTATAATGCAAAATACACCATGCATGGACATCAAGATCAGACCTTTACGCGACTTTTGGGTAGTAGGAGGTTAGATCTATGAGTTAGAGCTACAGATCTGACCTTAGGTGGCTGAGTGAGTAACTCAATGGAGCCAACTCGCCGAGTCCACGGGATGACTCGACGAGTTGTAGCGGGTGTGACCCAGTAGCCTTGGCCAGTGTTGACTCATCGAGTTGGGAGTCAACTCAGTGAGCTGAGCGAACCCTAGGAAGATCATGGAGAGTTCGAGGGGACTCGGAAAGTCACAGGTGTGCACTCGGCGAGTCAGGTCAACATAGAATGTTGACCCAGGTTGACTTATGTTGACTTCATGAGTGGACCAGTAAGGGGGCAGGTGGGGCCAAGGAGGGGTAAAATGGTATTTTACCCATCCTGAGGGTCAAAAGAGGAAAAGAGGATTTAAAGTATAAAGAGTAATAAGGCGGATAATGATTGAGATGCTTGTCTTATGTGTTAGGCGGAGGCTAGTCCAAGATTTCCGAGTGCTTTTCGGTTACCTGCTAACCGAGGTGAGTCTTCTCACTATACCTTACCTAGAGTGGTAGTTATGTGTGACCGGAAGGTCTTATGTGTTTATAAGTGTTATGTGATATATGTGATATGTATATGTTTGCATGGTTTGGACCGGAAGGTCAACAGGGTTTGGACCGGAAGGTCAACAGAGTTTGATGTATGTTATCTATGTGATACGTATATGCTATGTCCTGAGCTTGCAGAGTTGGACCGGAAGGTCAACAGAGTTTGGACTGGAAGGTCAACAGAGTAGGACCAGAAGGTCTACAGAGTTAGGACCGGAAGGTCATCATGGGTAGGACCGGAATGTCTACCAGAGTTGTGGGATCGGAAGGTCCCACTGAGACACATTGACCGGAAGGTCTTACAGAGTTATAGCCTCGAGTGGCTAATATGTGTATGTGGTATTTTGGGGAACTCACTAAGCTTTGTGCTTACCGTGTTATGTGTTATGTGTTTCAGATTTCTCAGGATCGCGGGACGGCACCGGCTTGATTGTACACACCAGAGAAAGAGTTATGTTTTGAGGATCCTGGATTATTAATGGAGTTGTGTTTTGTAATTTGAATAAACGAGATTTTTATACAATATGTTATGAAAAGTATGCGATTTTAAAGTGTAAAATTTGTTTGAAAATTTACGTCGTTACACTCTCCAATCTCATACGTGGATCTAATGGTGTCCTCATCTCGCCACTCTCTAACATGTCTCATCCAGGGGCGGATGATATGCAGTCTCTTGGGTGCTAATGGTTATGAGAGTGGTGATGCGGCCCTTTTCCGACTAGGAATCATAACGCTCTTGCGAGGATTATGTGCCATCAGTGATCCTTTGGATGTGATTCGGAAGGTCTGAAAGGATGAGAGAGGTAAACATGCTCTCTTCGTTGAAGCTACCTCAGGGATCTCAGTCTACCTTGGAGTCTCTAATGTTGGTGTTGGCTCTAGGTTAGGGTCCAACTCATCGTCCTCACTAGGCTCAGTATAGACATGTTTATCCTGGTGAGCTGAGTAGTCAGTCTATGTGTCTAAATAGTCAACCTCCTACTAATTTGGTTCGTCACTAGTGGTATCTCCCTCTAATGTCTTGGATGGGTTTGTATTTGGATCATCAGATGTCTCCTCAGAATCGTCATTCTCGAAGGGATCCTTCTCTGATGTCAGGGGTGATGATGGTGCTGGAACTTCCAGGGACTAAGTGTCCTCGGCCGGCGAGGAATGGGGTACTACTTGCTCTATCGATAAATGGAACTTTCATCCATAAGCACATATCCACCATAATGGCTCGGTCATCCTATATAAGACATCAATAGGATAGATGTAAATGAGTGAGAATGTACTAAAAAATCAATACAAGTATTTATTGAGTATAAGTACTTATAAGATATTACCAGTAATCAAGTGGGTCCCTATGCAGTGGATATCAGATGTGTGACTCGAGACCCTGACTCTTAGTCCTAAAGAATCCTCAAGTATTTAGATTGACAACTACTATATCCAAGTTAAGCCATGGTCGGACCATAATAAAACACAGGTGCACAACTAGGTCTAGTTTTGGTACAATCGTTTTATTGTACTAATAATTTTAGATATCATATTTGACCTAAAATCTTGATTTTGTGTCCTTGTGGATTTTGTTGTGTGTCTGTCTGTGTGTGTGTGTGTGTGTATATATATATATATATATATATATATATATATATATATATATATATAAGTATTCTCATCGCGGGTATTAGTTTATATAACTCTATATCTGAATTGTTATTAATTATTGTTTTGGTACTTCAAGACTATCAAGTAAGGGCCAACCAGGTAGGAAAAGTCGGAGGGCATGAACATTTTGGCATATAGTCATTCTAAAATCTAGAAACCCAAGCGACAACTTCGTTCTAGACACCTTCCCCGTAAGTAGTCTACCAATGGCGTAATTAATAATAATATTTTTGTTACAGTCGTAAATTCCTAAGAAAATACTAGCTCGCTAGAACCAATAGTTATGATACCAGTCCCCGGCCAACGGCGGAAACGCCAGGTTGTACGATGTCTCTTCGTGGATCACATATATCAATTATAATAACAATACATGAAATTATAATATAAACATTACTTTTCATCAATAGTTATAGATTACATCATTGTTTGTAGCTTAAAACAAGAAGTTCAAATACAAATTACTATCATAACAATAATCGAACAAATATTAACGAATCTCTAAGTACTGCTACGTCTGACTTTCAATTCCCTGAGAATACATGTGGTTTAAAAACGTCAAAATGATGTTTGTGAGTTCACATGTTTGAATGTTATATCTTGAAAATATTGTTTTAGCTATAACTAATTTAGTTATAAAAGTATTTTAAGGTTTCAATGTTAAAGTACATTTTCCTTATGTTATTATTTTACTATTCATAAGTACTCTAATTTTTGTGCGTTTGTTATTACTCGTAGTATAATGTATACAAATATCATTGTTGCTATTAGGTTTCTTCTAATAGTGGTTCTAACTATTATGCTTATTACTTTCTTTAAGGCTCCAGGGCAAAGTTACAATGAGTTCCCGGGGTCCTGACAAAAAACCTCCACACGACGCTTCATTAGACGTCATAAATGTTTAGACAGTTATCCCTGTTGTGATTTGACCTCATGGTTGTAGCTAGCAACCACATATGGTGGTGTCAACCCCGTATAGATCTATATATAACTCTCTTGCTCACTTAAGATTAACAATTACAGAACGGGGTTTAGGTGAAACTACTTAGCTAAGTTGAAGAATTGTTGTCTCATTTAACATTTGTTTTGTTTAGCCTTTGAAGTACATAAAGATTTCATCATTTTGTTGTGTGTGTGTGTATATATATATATATATATATATATATATATATATATATATATATATAGGGTCAGGAACTTTAGCTAAGCCATATTTTTCTGCGAACCGCTCTTAAAATGCGAACTTTTTGTGTAATATTTTATTTTTCAAAAAAAAGTGACATGAAGCACCAAATCGGTCATATAAAAGCATATTCGCAAAGAATAAATCTCGAAAAAATGTGCATATACGACACGTGCATATGGGCACAAACGTCAGAAATTTACAAAGTTCTTAAAAAATGCACATATGCACCTATCGTATATGCATATTTTATTTGAGATTTTTTTTCGAATATGCTTCAATAGGAACGATTTGGTTTTTTGTCACTTTTTTGAAAAAAAATATCACATAAAATGTTCGCATTTTAAAAGTGGTTCGTGGGAAAATATGGGTTCGCAAAAGATCTTCAAAATATATATATATATATATATATATATATATATATATATATATATATATATATATATATATATATATATATATTTTGGGGAGTGTAACCACTATGCTTAATATTATCCATAAAAATTGACCAGGGTAACGATGAGACATAGTATTATCCATAAAAATTTAGCATAACAACGTTAAAATATGGGTACAAATTAACTTACGATATAATATATATATATATATATATATATATATATATATATATATATATATATATATATATATATATATATATATATATATCAGCGATAACAATAAAATCAGTACTTAAATTAACATGAATTCACCCTAAAAAAACTTTTAAAAAAAACGTAAAAAGTAGGGTTGTGAACACACCCTCGTAGCGTGATTTTCGAGCTCTCGAGAGGTTGCTTCGGAAGCGTCGGAGACTCGGGATTGCTTGGCTACGGAGCGGTCGGAGTTTATGCGAGAGTTATCTGGTTGTGGTGTAAGAACAGAGTAGGCCTTGACCTGCTATCTATAGCAAGTTTTGGAAAGCAGGTCATGTATTATTGTATTTTCATGGGTACACACCGCATATTTGTGCACTGGCTCCACCCGGGCACGGACACGTGTCCCTTCCCCTCACAGCCACCTCTCTCACATCGTCTCGGATCTAGTCTTCAAAAGGTGCATCATGCGCGTGTCGTGCGTTTCGCGAGTCTAGAAATGTTGATTTTGTAAAATTCGTATATTCTGCATATGGCCTCCGTTTTCAGTGTTCTTTATATCCACACGTAGCTATCGACAAGTACTACAACTTTCATTTTGGTAGTTTAGCTATATCCAAAAGTATATTTAGGCCATTATTTGTAAAGATGGGGTTTCTAAGTGATTTTTTAAAAAATCTTAATTCCCTCATGTGGGCTCCGTTCACTTTTTTACTCTTTAAGCTAAATCCTAACCGTTCTCTATGTATTATTATTGATTTTCTAGGGTTTAGGATTATGATTTCTTTTTGAATTTTATCTTGTTGATGAGAATTAAGAAATGATCCATAGTTGCAAGTTTGTTCTTTCTTCCATGATGGTAGCTTAGTTGTAGATCTTGATATATATATATATATATATATATATATATATATATATATATATATATATATATAGAGAGAGAGAGAGAGAGAGAGATTTAGGTTCTTTGAAAAACAAAAAACCCTACAAATCCTAAAAATGGATAAAAAATACTTTGAGATCACAATTTTTTTTTTACTTCACATAGCTTAAAATCTAACACTTTTTAATAAATACGATGTAAAATAATTAATTCTTTTGGTTTTTTTCAAAACAAATTCAGCGAATTTACTAAAAAATGTAAGATTTTAAGCTATGTAAAGTCAAAAAATAAAAAAAAATAAAAAAAATTTTATCTCAAGTATTTTTTATTTTTTTGTATTTTTATGGTTTTTTTGAGTTTTTGTTTTCAATAGAACCCTTCCATATATATATATATATATATATATATATATATATATATATATATATATATATATATATATATATATATATATATTGCATAACGGTTTGGAAACCTTAAAACCTAGAAAATCAATAATAATACATAGAAAACAAATACTTTAAGATATCTATGTAACACTCTAAATTTTCAAATAAATTTTTCATTTTTAAAATCACATAAACTCAATATCACATTTCTCAAGAAAAGTACCTGAAACACATATTACACAACACGGTAAGCACGAAGCTTAGTGAGTTCCCCAAAATACCACACGCAAATAATTAGTCTCTCATGGCGATAAGGACCCTTCAGTCATGTGTCTTAGTGAAGACTATCCGGTCTCACAGCTCGGGTCGGACCCTCCAGTCTGTTATCTCAGTGAAGACCCTCCGGTCTCACAAAAACATAATAACTCAATAAGGCACAGGAGTAATATATAGCATAAATCACAAAGACAAAATGCATGATATCACATAACTCAGTATAAGCACATAAGACCCTCCGGTCACACAATGATTACCACTCAGGTAAGTATAGTGAGAAGACTCACCTCGGATGATGAACAGCTCTTACAAATGCTGTTGTACACCAGCCTCTAACACTGAGCCAAACCCACAATTAACCTAATTAGGATCTAAGACCAAACCCTCACTCATTAGGTCTAAAGATAGTCCACTAACCAGTCCATAAATAACCCAAGCCCATTGGGCCCACCAAGGCCTAATACTAAATGGGCCGTCGTAAGGCCCAACCCTTAAACTTAAGTCCAAATGGCAAGCCCAACACAAGGGCCCAACACACACACACACACACACACACACATATATATATATATATATATATATATATATATATATATATATATATATATATATATTCCACTGATCCAAAATCTCCAATACAACAAGCCCAAAAATCCAGCCCAATACGAGATTTAGCCCAAATAGGCCACAACGAGATTACGCGGGGCGTACCTCCCTTAGTACGCTCAGCATACACACAAATCCTGATCTGGGAAACTAGACCAGTATGCGGGGCGTACCAGGACTTACGCGGGGCGTAATGTTGAGGTCCAGAAACTCCATTTTCGACTTAACCACTTCAGCCCAAAGCATCCAGACCTCAGGGAAGCGTTGTTAGAAGCTCCTAACTGATAAAGTTGGCGACTTTATCAGTTTGCATGTCTTAATGGGACCCAACTTCCAAAATAACCATTAAGACTCTCTTAAATCCTCTTAACACATGCATGAAGAAGTCTAGACGACCAAGTTCTCATTTTTATGAATCAAGGCAACCTAATACACTTAAAAGGACGGGAGATTTTCTCTGGAGTTCACCAAACTCACAAAGTTCCAATCTTTGGGACATAAAACCCTAAAAATGGACCCAAAACAAGAACTAGCACAACAATGATCAAGTTTCGAACTTTATACCTCTAGAAGATGCACCAAAAAGGGTAGAACTCATATCCACAAGCTATCCTCTTTCAAGACTCCTTCTTCACCAAGAGCTTCACCAAAAACACTCAAATGAGCCACCACACTCACACATGCCATGGAAACGAGATTAGGGTTTTAAGAGGAGTTGGAGGCTGGAAATGGTGGCTGAAAATGAGGTCGTCATGTTCCTTAAATAGGGTCACCTCAAAATATTAGGGTTTACATTCTCTGCCTAGTACGCCCAGCGTACTAGGTGGTCTCCGCGTCCATGTTATGCACATAAGTACGCTGAGCGTACACATACTTACGCCCTGCGTACTCATTTGCCACCCATTTCTCAATAAGGACTAAACTTGCCAAAACTTCAAACTATCATAACTACTTCGTTATAAGTCCGTTTCCAATGAACCTTATATCCACAGAAAGGTGGCGAGAAGCCCTGCGCTTCTAGTAACTCGTCGCAGTCTCAAGGCTTCCTCGTGCCCAAGTTGTAGCCCATGAACCCTAAATCACAGACGATCTGAAACAGGATGTTACAATTCTCCCCCACTTAAATTTGATTTCACCCTGGAAATCGCTCCTTATCATTACTCAGATCCCATCAATTAGCCCGAGAAGCGCAACCAAATATTCGGAACATAAACGATCTCCCCAAGACAACCGAAACCAATCAGAAACCTCCAACCCGAAAAAGAACGAACCCTTTGCCGTTGTAGAACCAACTCCGCCTCTCCAAAACTTGGAATCTATAGGCGTATGTCTCCTCGACTGACCGCCCATGCGGAATATCCCCATGTTATTCGCTCATCGAATAACAGAGATAAAACACCTCCAACTCTGGTTACTTTGTCGCGACTGATGGAACAAGTCGTTGACCATAATTAGCTGCAAAACACTTATGCCCGACATACCAGTCGATTCTGACCGAAACCCAAAGAAACGGGGGTCACCTCACACAAAGGACCAACCACCGATATTGCTATCAAAACTCATCTGAAGAGTGAACCTCAATACTATGCCCTCAACACTAAATGAAGACTTGTAGATCCACATGGAAACTGAAACTCTACACTAGGTCCGACCTCCCGTCAGACAGAATCATTTCACTACCGACCCCAGGATGATTCAGCTCCGGCCCCGAACTCGATGACCATGCCTAACCGAACTATCCACCTATATCCGAAACATAACTCCAGTTACCGCTCAATGCTTGACACCAAATCTGAATACAAGAACGACTCCCGACCCAACAGTTGGCCACCAAGGCTCTAGCACATCCAGCGATACAACTCCACAGCCGATCGATCCAACCGAGTTATCTCAACCAATCACACTGTACACACAATCACTAAGTTCGATTTACTCCAAGCGAATATTACAATCAATCTGCAGTCACACATCACCTCTGAGCTCTGTCATCTACCACTTGCTAATTTCGGGTGTGTCGTGGTCCTCCTCAGGACAAACGAATCGACCCACCCAGGTCTAAAACACCAGATGGGACCCATAACCGCTCAAAATGGAATTCATCTGAAATCCAAAATTCCCAACTTGCCTATCATTCACACAGATAGAGCCAACTCAAACACAAAAGTCTGGCCCGGCATAGAATTGGAACCACTCGTATCCAATCTGTTACTCAACTCAAGACCTGAGATCCGCAAATCCACACATACATTACTCCTCCCATCCTTTCGATCTGCGACAACTTCTCCCTCAATTGAGATAATACAGTTTCCTACCATCACAGTGACCCCAGTCTCGCCCCTGGTCCGGCCACCAGGTTCCCGCGGACTCATTTAGCAAGGCTACCCACGCTTAAAAACCCCTCTACATCACACTCTGACTAGTGAATGCTACGGCTCCCCGCAATCTTACAACACTCTCTCACTGACTGATGAGTATTACGGCTCCCCGCAGTCTTATGACACACTCTCTCTTACCGACTCGTGAATGCTACGGCTCTCCGTAGTCTTACGATACTCTCTCTTACTAACTCGTGAATGCTACGACTCTCCATAGTCTTACGATACTCTCTCTCCCACTAACTCGTGAATGCTACGGCTCTCCGTAGTCTTACAATACTCTCTTACTGACTCGTGTATGCTATGGCTCTCCGTAGTCTTACAACACTCTCTCACTCTCCATGGGCTCATCCCACGGTTTTCCCCTTACTGTCCTAAGTGATTACTCCCACTCGGATCCACTCACTCTCTTATCACCCCATAATTTCCTCATCAAGTCATCACCACACCGAGTTCATTAACTCATGCTCCACGGTCCAACATAGATAGGTGCACACACCTACCCAGATTATGCATCACTACCCTTGACGAAATTTCTCGTAGACAAGGCACTTTCCTCAGTATAGTCACACCCTTGGACAATCCCCGTTTGGCGACAATTAACTGATGGTCTCGCATCTGGAAATATAGTCACTTGATGCTCCAATTGTCATCTGACAAACCCAAACCTCATAATAACCCAACAATTTAGGACATCATACTCGGATACCTCGATACACCCTCACAGAATCTCACGATGTCTTTCCACGACCACTGATCTTCTACCCACACAACTCGAACCCTTGAAGTACCCCAACTCACAATTTGAAGCACGGAGGAATCGTCCATGAATGAGAACACATTGACGACCATCCAAAGCCCCATCCTCTACTGATCACGCCCATGCGAAGCTACTCATGCCGACATTGAAGTTGATTGACAAATCAACTGCTGCCCTTCCCGGAGTACATATAACAATCTATACACCGAACTATCAATCTCTCAGCAATCGAATCTCGACCTCAGCAACCCAACCGTCTCGAAACTCAAGCTATGGACACACCCGAAGAAACACGGACCCTAATCGGATTCATGTCCAATGGCCACCTGCCGTGAAAACACTCATTCTCTCCTGAGCATGTGCAACATGCATCATCTCGGTATGTACGTTGCCTCGACTACCACATGGCCCCAGTCTCATATACTCGGGCCGCAGATCCCCATAACCCAAACTTCTATACCGCATCAGATTGAGGATCCTCCCCACATAATACCCCGTTCTCCCCCACTTAGGGTTCGAACCATCGTCCATTGACATACCAAACAAACCACACTACAAACTGGCCCACCAGATGTACCCTTCCCGACTCATGGAACGTACCACGCAGCACTCAATGACCTTCCAGATAATGACCAAATAACTCTGAGTATCCTGAATCTCAGATGAAAACCTCAGAATCCTCCCAATGTGACTGCCTCTAGTCACCCAAAATTTCGTACTGACACACCACCAGACATCTCGACTATCCCGAGTTAGTTACGACTCTCAACCCTTACTGTCGATATGTAATGTAGACAACGAGTGCCACCACCCGATATACTCCTCATGATTACCTGGAATTGTCGCTAAAATATGCCTTACTATACTTACTAAGGCATATCCTTGTCCTCATCCATCTCAGTCCCCTCTGATGACTCTCTCACAGTATAAGAAATACCTCGTAGCAGTCATACCACAAATACTCTGGTGAAAATATCACAAATACATGCTACCCCACGGTGCTTACCTTCAAACTATGAAACCGGAAGCTCACTGTCTCTTTCGCTCCACACGGAAAGCGAAAATAGTGTAATTCTCGTCACAGAGAGTGACATCTCAACCATCGGCCGATCACTCAACCCACACTACAATCCTCCACAAGGCATTATCTCCACTTCTCCTTGAGTCCTGCGACTCCAACTGGCAGCTCGGCAGTCAGACCCCGCGGGATCTAAACTCAATTTTCCTTGCAAGGTACACTTTGTTGAAGCTCGATCGACATGGCTCTTTGGCCCTACAACTACCATATCCACTCTCAGTCTGAACAACCTCAGCGAGATAACTGGTAAGGACGGAAGCACTTTCTGCTCCACATCATGGTAGCCGAACCATGTTATCTCCCCCTCAATCTGCTACTTAGAACCTCTCGAGTTATCCATGTTTCGAGTATGGGTCCTCTGCTTTCAGTAGTACGGTCCCATACTACCTGCCACATCTACCCATACTTTCCACACGGATCGTCCCAAATTTCCTAAGTAGCTGCTCGACCTCCTCGATCACCCATCCCCTTGCACATGCTCGCTCTCCAGCGAATACTCACCTCTAAACAGCATACTCATCGCACTAAAATTACTCTTTAGGCTCTCCTAGGTTCTCACACTTCCCTGCCATCAGCTGCTGAAGAACTCCTCATGATGCCAGCCATCTACCTCCTGAATATCGTCATATTCACTTAGTAGATGACTCCCATCATCAAGAGCTCTACAAAGCACAAAGCAAGCAGCATTTGGGCATCAAATATCCACTACCAGCACATAAAGCCACTCTAGCTTACAACTCCACTCGCTCTATTCACAACTCAAAAGGTGTCACCACACTCAGGCAACCCTACCTCTCGTGGTATCTAACTACTCTCTCAGTAGATTCCTCAAATGCACATCTAGGTATCTCTCCTAGATTACTCCTCTACTCCAAGCTCTCTCTAAAAGATTCTTTCTAGTCACTCCTACTCAGCACATACATAGAGCAAATAGCAGGTAATATCAATCAATAGCATCCCCTAGGCTAAGTCATCATGAATCAGGCAACTCTAGCCCTAATTTCTGAAATACATAGCCTATCCTCTAGCATGCATCTCTAACATCTCATAAATATCTCATAATGTAAACAAGTAATGGTATTTTGGGAAATCACCGCTCGGGCTCTGGCTGATTGTACACACTGCTTCGTGTCGTTTTCTCTTTAAACTCTTACTCGTTTTAGAAAAATCATTTCTTTTTTTTAGAAAATTTTCTCAAATCCTCAGTTTGAGTCCAGACATACCCGAGATTACATCTGAATCCCTCAAACCAAGGCTCTGATACCAACTTGTAACACTCTAAATTTTCAAATAAAATTTTCATTTTTAAAATCACATAAACTCAATATCACATTTCTCAAGAATCACAAAATGTATAATTTGTCAAAACACAAGTCAACCGTGTTTGATAAAATCCCAAAATCCTCAAAATCATGATCTCTAACTGGTGTGTACAATCAAGTCGGCGCCTTCCCGCGATCCTGAAAAGTACCTGAAACACATATCACACAACACGGTAAGCACGAAGCTTAGTGATTTCCCCAAAATACCACATGCAAATAATTAGCCTCTCATGGCTATATCTCGATAAGGACCCTCCGGTCATTTGTCTCAGTGAAGACCCTCCGGTCTCACAGCTCGGGTCGGACCCTCCAGTCTGGTATCTCAGTGAAGACCCTCCGGTCTTACAAGAACAAAATAACTCAATAAGGCACAAGAGTAATATATAGCATAAATCACAAAGACAAAATGCATGATATCACATAACTCAGTATAAGCACATAAGACCCTTTGGTCACACAATGATTACCACTCAGGTAAGTATAGTGAGAAGACTCACCTCGGATGATGAACAGCTCTTACAAATGTTGTTGTACACCGGCCTCTAACACTGAGCCAAACCCACAATTAACCTAATTAGGATCTAAGACCAAACCCTCACTCATTAGGTCTAAAGATAGTCCACTAACCAGCCCATAAATAACCCAAGCCCATTAGGCCCACCAAGGCCCAATACTAAATGGGCCCTCCCAAGGCCCAACCCTTAAACTTAAGTCCAAATGGCAAGCCCAACACAAGGGCCCAAGACATATATATATATATATATATATATATATATATATATATATATATATATATATATATATATATTCCACTGATCCAAAATCTCCAATACAACAAGCCCAAAAATTCAGGCCCAATACGAGATTTAGCCCAAATAGCCCACAACGAGATTATGCGGGGCGTACCTCCCTTGGTACGCTCAGCAGACACACAAATCCTGATCTGGGAAACTAGACCAGTATGCGGGGCGTACCAAGACTTACGCGGGGCGTAATGTTGAGGTCCAGAAACTCCATTTTCGACTTAACCACTTCAGCCCAAAGCATCCAGACCTCAGGGAAGCTTTGTTAGAAGCTCCTAACTGATAAAGTTGGCGACTTTATCAGTTTGCATGTCTTAATGGGACCCAACTTCCAAAATAACCATTAAGACTCTCTTAAATCCTCTTAACACATGCATGAAGAAGTCTAGACGACCAAGTTCTCATTTTTATGAATCAAGGCAACCCAATACACTTAAAAGGACGGGAGATTTGCTATGGAGTTCACCAAACTCACAAAGTTCCAATCTTTGGGACATAAAACCCTAAAAATGGACCCAAAACAAGAACTAGAACAACAATGAGCAAGTTTCGAACTTTATACCTCTGGAAGATGCACCAACAAGGGTAGAACTCAGATCCACAAGCTAGAAGCACAAGCTATCCTCTTTCAAGACTCCTTCTTCACTAAGAGCTTCACCAAAAACACTCAAATGAGCCACAACACTCACACAAGCCATGGAAACGAGATTAGGGTTTTGAGAGGAGTTGTAGGCTGGAAATGGTGGCTGAAAATGAGGTCATCATGTTCCTTAAATAGGGTCACCTCAAAATATTAGGGTTTACATTCTCTGCCTAGTACGCCCAGCGTACCCTCTGGTACGCCCATCGTACTACGTGGTCTTCGCGTCCATGCTACACACATAAGTACGTTGAGCGTACACATACTTACGCCCTGCGTACTCATTTGCCACCCATTTCTCAATAAGGATTAAACTTGCCAAAACTTCAAACTATCATAGCTTCTTCGTTATAAGTTTGTTTCCAACGAACCTCATATCCACGGAAAGGTCGCGAGAAGCCCTACGCTTCTAGTAACTCATCGTAGTCTCAAGGCTTCCTCATGCCTGGGTTGTAGCGCACGAACCCTAAATCACAGACGATCTGAAACAGGATGTTACAATCTAATCTTTTTTTGAGTTTATAGCGCTAAAAATCGTAGGTTTTGGAACAAATTGACTGAAAAAAAAAATTTGAAAAAAAATTTATAATAAAAATTTTTATTTTTTATTTTTTCTGATGTTTTTTTTAAAAGTAGCGATTTTTATGTTTGTAAAGTAAAAAAAAAGATTAAATATCTCAAAGTATTTTTTTAGTACATTTTTAGGGTTTTTTTAGGTTTATGCATTTTCTATATATATATATATATATATATATATATATATATATATATATATAGCTAGAGAAAGAGAGATAGAGGAGGACAATTGTAGCCCAGCGGTATCCGGTGTTGCCCTCCCTCCTTGAGGTTTTGAGTTTAAGTCCATTCGTGGACATAGATGGATTTAAGGAATAGTTTAGGAGTAGGTTAGATTTATCGTTTTAAAAAAATAAATAGATAAATAAATAAAAAGTCCCAACACACATGACAAGACTTGACTTGAAGGCACAAACGGGCATTAGCCTAAGGGACCAATATGTGAAAGAAAAAAAAAAGTATCTTTGAGTGCAATAAATGAAACCTTTGGACTAAATCTATAACTTTTCAAAGACCATATGGACCATCATTATTGCCCACCCCTCCACCACTTCCCACAACACTTCCAATCAAACGGTTAAGCCCCACCAAGATGCAGAAACGACGTTCCGGAGGTCTTTGCTAAATACCAACCGGGTCATCAATGCAACCCACTCAAATTCCTCCTTCTTCAATCCGAAACCGAACCACCGTGGACCTTCAACACACAATACAATCTCGGCCTTGAGGACAAGGCCATTTTTTAGAGCACGAGTATTGATACGAACCTATTTAGCCTATTTTCTTCAGCCATGTTTCCTTCTATTTAGTCAAAGAGTAGCTTGTTGCATTTTATTAGGAACTCACCTTTCATTTTGCATGCGTGTTTCCTTAATATTAATTAGCATGTTTGCCAATAGTGGAGTAGGTCATGTTCCCATTCTTTTCTCCTGTTTATTTGTTGCATGAAGTTTAGAAGCATATTTATTTGAATGTAATCATATGTTTGAGTTCAAGAATTAAAGTAGAAAAATTGTTCCAGAGTGTCTCTTCTTTTCTTAGTTTCTTTCTAATTGGCTAGAGAGAGAGAGAGAGAACGAACGGGTATTAGCCTAAGGGATCAATATGTGGAAAAAAATAAAAAAAAAACTTTGAGTGCAAATGAAACCTTTGGACTAAATCTATAACTTTTCAAAGACGATATGGACCATCTCTGTAACTTACTTGATTTAATAACTAATATAATATAAACATTAAAAAAAATCTTGAAAAAGAGCATACTTGGGCGGTGGTTCAAAACAATACAACGTCAATCGAAACAAATTAAATCTGAAGTTCGATTCCTTTATACATCTCACTTGCCAAAAGAGAAAATACTTTCCACCATTTCTTTGTAACCCCGATTCCTCGATCGCTTTTTTCGCCTCTTTTGCACCATAACTTCTCTAAATCGTCTCCGAATTTAACTCCAACGATGCCGATGTTATAGTTCGGCGGACTTTTTTCAACTGTAAGTTCAATTTCCACTAATGTTTCTAATTACTCTTTACATGTTCATGTAACAGATTACAGTTTTTGATTTGGATAGTTTTCAAACAAATAATCTGGGTCAGATTTGTTTCTAGTTTTGGGTTTCACTTTGTGATGATTCTTTCGCGTTTCTTTTTGAAGTTAATTGACATGCATTAGCCCGAACATAATGATCTTGTGTGAATGTACCGAATTTTAACGAGTTTGATAATGAACGAACTGGGTTAAAATCGACAAATTGACGTTTATACTAAATTTTTTCATCAATTTCAAAGAAAACTCAACTAAACAACATTAATCTGTAATAACTGTTGAAATTTTCGTCACATTGTTCTTTCCCCTGTTTCTTATTAGAAATTAGTCATCTCATATAGTTGTTTTATTAGAAACAACTGACTTTTTACAAGATTCCCTCATTTATTATTTCATTCAATTTCCTCACTTTTTCAGATATTTTTTAAACATCAGACACAAATCCTTAAATGGATTCAAAACCTGGATACTAGTAGTTCCCTAACACTGTTTTATGTTGTACAGTTGGATTTATGTGTTAACATTAGTAAAAATGTTCAAATGTAGTTCAAAGCCTCATTTCATGAGGTAATCATTTTTCTCAAGTATATTACGAATCAAAATCAAATTCAAGATCATCATTGTTATTTACATCTATATTCACAGGTTGGATGATCTAGATTCAAGATCATCATCATCACCCGCTTCCTCACTTGCCATAAACAAACATGGATTCAAAGGACTTAAATCAATAGGCCAATCACTTAAACTCGGTGTAACTCGTGCTATATTTGCTGAAGATCTTAAAGTCTCAGAGAAAAAGATCTTTGACCCTCAAGATAAATTCCTTCTAACATGGAACAAATTCTTTGTTGTTTCTTGTATTTTAGCCGTATCATTGGACCCACTTTTTTTCTATCTTCCGGTTTTTGATCAGTCTAAAACTTGCCTTGGTATAGACCAAAATTTAGCTATTATAGCTACAACGATTCGAACCTTTGTTGATTCTTTTTATCTTATTCACATGGCTCTTCAATTTAGAACTGCTTTCATTGCTCCTTCATCTCGAGTTTTTGGAAGGGGTGAACTTGTGATAGATCCTACACAAATAGCTAAAAGATACTTGAAGTGGTATTTTATTATTGATTTTCTTGCTATCTTGCCCCTACCACAGGTTAGAATTAGATAAGCTAAGATTTGGTTGAAAAGTTATTAACTTAGCATATAAGGTCGTAAAATAGCAAAGGTACTTTTTGAAAAGTTGGGACACTTTTTGATAGACTAGGCATAGCAACCTACGTGGGACATACTGAAAATTACATTGCTATTTTATGACCTTATCTCAATTTCACAACTTAAAACATCTAATTGTTTTGTGTTTTACAATTTTGCAGATTATTATTTGGAAATATCTACATGGGTCTAAAGGTGCAGATGTACTCTCTACAAAACAATCACTATTTTTTATTGTGTTACTTCAATATATCCCAAGATTTGCACGAATTGTACCTTTGACTTCTGAATTAAAAAGGACTGCTGGTGTCATTGCTGAAACTACATGGGCTGGTGCTGCTTATTATTTGTTGTTGTACATGCTCGCTAGTCACGTAAGTGTTGTCTAATGTTTAAAAAATATATGAAAAAAATCATCGCAAACTTTGGAAAATGGAAAGAAAAAAAAATAATTACGCACAATTTGTAATAAGTTAAGATTTAATGGAGAAAGCGTCATTTTAGTAAAAAAGAAACACTCATATATAGCTTTTCAGATTAAGTAAAAATAATAATTATGTTTATTTTTCTACAGATAGTTGGGGCCTTTTGGTACATATTGTCAGTAGAGCGAAATGATACATGTTGGCAAATGGCTTGTGAACGAAGTGGTCATGATGTAAATTTGTTGTATTGTGGAAACAACCACGTGCCAGGGTACAACAACTGGAGCAGTATCAGTAACTCAGTATTAACCGAAGCTTGCACGCCAGATGGCGATAATCCGCCGTTTGATTTTGGGATTTTCGGGCAGGCTTTGTCTTCGGGCATCGTTTCGTCAAATAAGTTTGTATCAAAGTACTTGTACTGCTTGTGGTGGGGCCTGCAAAATTTGAGGTTAATTGATTTGTTATATTAGACTGAGACTGATGTAAATGTCGCTTGTATAAAAGACGTTAATGTCCTCCTCATCCTCATCATCAAAATATAGCCCTAGAAGGAATTACGGTCTAATAATATTTTTCTTTTTGTTACAGTACTCTCGGCCAAGGGCTTCAAACGAGCACGTATCCCGGAGAGTCTATATTTTCGATTACACTAGCAATTTCAGGGCTCATTCTCTTTGCCCTCTTGATAGGCAACATGCAGGTTAGGTGAAGAAACTGAAATTTTTTGTTTCATTGACATCAGTCTTAGTCCAATACATGCCCACACAACACAGGATTATTTAAACACAACACTATATAATCTGTTATGTCATGTCATAAATAGGACCCACAAAATGGAAATGTAATTGAGGTGTTTGAAGTGAGATTGACATGATTGTTTTGGTTTTTTAGACATACCTTCAATCTCTTACTATTCGTCTTGAAGAAATGAGAGTTAAGAGACGTGACTCGGAGCAGTGGATGCATCACCGGTTACTTCCGCAAGATCTTCGTGAGCGTGTAAGACGTTACGATCAGTACAAGTGGTTAGAAACTCGTGGAGTGGATGAAGAAAATTTGGTTCTGAGTTTACCCAAGGATTTGAGACGCGACATAAAGCGTCATCTTTGTCTCTCTTTGGTCAAAAGGGTAATTAATAACTTTCACCACACATTTTGCTTTTTACAACAACACTAAACAAACCTACAGTTTACATGATTCTTTCTTTACAGGTTCCTTTGTTTGAGGACATGGACGAGAGATTGTTGGATGCGATTTGTGAACGATTAAAACCATGTTTATGCACCGATAACACTTACATTGTAAGAGAAGGTGACCCTGTTGATGAAATGTTGTTCATAATCCGAGGTCGCCTCGAGAGTGTAACAACTGATGGAGGGAGAACTGGATTTTTCAACCGGAGTTTATTGAAAGAAGGAGACTTTTGTGGGGAGGAGCTTTTGACATGGGCACTCGATCCGAAATCTGGTTCAAACCTTCCTTCTTCAACTAGAACTGTAATGGCCTTGAGGGAGGTGGAGGCGTTTGCGTTAAAGGCTGATGAGTTGAAATTTGTTGCTGGCCAGTTTAGGCGGCTACACAGTAGACAGGTGCAGCATACTTTCAGATTTTATTCACAGCAGTGGCGGACTTGGGCGGCGTGTTTTATTCAGGCGGCTTGGCGGCGGTATTGCAGGCGGAAGATGCTCCGGCGGAAGGAGGAAGAAGAGGTGGAATTGGATGGTGGTGGTGATGGTGATGGAGGTTCTCGCAGCCTTGGTGTTACGTTCTTGGTGTCGAAGTTTGCAACGAATGCTGTTCGTGGGGTTCACCGGAATCGGAATCGGGATGGGGACAGGGAGCGGAATCTGAATATGAGGAGGGAATTGGTCAATTTACCGAAACCCCCTGAACCTGATTTTAGTGCTGATGCTGATTAGTTTTTTGGGTGTTAATATATTATATATATATACTTGTTTACATGTGCAATTGTACGTGGGTTATATAGCATTACTGGTGTTGTACCTTGTGTAGTAAGTGTAACTACCGATGGCTATGTTTTATACTGATTGTAACTATTTTTATTTTTATTTTCAAAAAAGTTATACTGATTGTAACTATAACATTACAAAGAATTATTTAATAAAAGCATCGATAAAAAAAATTATGTTTTAAAAACATCCCAAACGGTTTTATGGTTTTATGGGCAAAGGTCGTCCCATTATTTTTCATTTGGTATTGCTCAGTACCCACCTCCAAAATGTCAATTTCATTAGCATTCCTAGTTCCTACGTCCATTAACAATTGTGTTGTAGTATTGTAGATGTCATTTAACATGACACCTTTTGGTAAAAATCACTCCACTTAACGTTGAGTTCGTGGAGTGTCTGATAGGGTTCAAGACTATTTCATTGTGAAAAGATCGATAATACGGCTCCAAATTTTCAAAAACTTTGCAAGTTATTGGCTCGATTCTCCTCCAAAACGTAGATCCAAACATAAACCAATGCGATTTCCTTGTTCTTACTCCCATGGTTGGGGTGGAGCAAACGGGAAACCATTTGGGTCCATTTAAGGTGATAATATGAAAAAGAAAATGTAGGTTAAAATAAATAGAGAATAAAATAGATGGTGGTGTAAAAATGTTTAAAGTTTAATAGGAATTTATAGAGGATAAAAGTATGAGATATATATATATATATATATATATATATATATATATATATATATATATATATATATAGAGAGAGAGAGAGAGAGAGAGAGAGAGAGAGGGAGAGAGAGAGAGAGAGATGGTCAAGCCACGGCATGAGTAGCATTTGCGAGGACCGGAGAACAATCAAAACATTAGTGATGCGGTGAGTTTGTCTGACACGGGTTAAAGATTTCTAGTGGTTCGTGGTATCAGAAGCCCTACAGAGAAGAAAATCAGTGATATGTTTAAGGACGGTGGCGTCAAGGCACTGTGCATTATGATGTTATTAGCGGGGATGGTGATGACGGTGGTGGTGGTCATAGGTAGTAACTGGTGATGGTGGTAGTGATGACATGGTGGCGGTGGAAATGACAGGGTTTATGGAGCGGCTAAGGTAGAATTCGATTAGGGTTTCTTTTATAGAGGATGATGATAATAGTGGGATAATTCCATGTCTCCTTCCATTAACAGTAAAGGGTATAAATATGCAAAGTGATGGGTCATCCTCAAGAGGGGCCGAATATACAACACAAGTACATAATGGGCTAGACAAGGTATAATACTTATACAATGTACACTAATATGCCCCCACAATTTGAACGGGAGGAGGACAGATGCTTAAACTGTAGCGAAACTCCGAGAAAAGTGGAAATGGAAGCCCCTTGGTGAAGATGTATGTGTATTGAAATCGAGAGGGAACATGAAGAACACAAACGTGACCGATAACGACTTTGTCCCGGACAAATTGGATGTCGATCTTTATGTGTTTGGTACGTTGATGTTGAACCGGGTTTCCAGACATGTATATGGCACTGATGTTGTCGTAGTAGACAAGTGTAGCCGAGCGCGGAGACGAGTGAAGTTCTCAGAGAAGGTTGCAGAGCCAAGTCGTCTCCGCTACAACATTTGCTAGACCCCGATATTCTGCTTCGGCACTGGACCGTGATACCGTGTTTTGTTACTTCGAAGACCAGGAGACTAGGTTATCACCGATAAAAACGTAGCAGCCTGATGTGGATTGACGGGTCGTAGGGCATCCGCACCAATCAACATCAGAGTAAGTTGTGAGAGTAGATGCAGAAGAGGCATATAACTATAGGTCATGATCTAGAGTACCACGAAGGTAACGAAGAATGCGTTTGAGAGTGTAACATCTCGATGATGAGGTATTTTCAATTTTAACCATATGTATGAAGGAATATTGCGTTTAGACCATTGTGCTTTGGAAAGATTGCAAAAATGACCCATAGTGGCATTTTGGTGATTTAGCCAAAGTGTTAATACGTTGGGCGTACTGGGGTGGACCCTAGTACGCTGGGCGTACACCGCGTACGCAGGGTGTACGTGATAAAACCTCAAACCCTAATTTTTAGGGTTTGGTCCATATATAAGCATCATTATCACCTCATTTCTCATTCCCTCATCAGCCTCCACCTGAAAAAACATCCCTCTAGTTAACCCTAAGTGAGAAGAGTGCATCTTGAGCTCATCTTTGTGTTTTGGTGACATTCTTGAAGAAGAATAAGGTGGTGGTAGGAAGACCTTGAAGCTTGGAAGCAACTTAGATCTAGGATTTTCTCCTTGCTAGCAACCTCCAGGAGGTAAAAAGATCCTTGCTTGATCATCTTATCTTGTAGATCTAGCCATTTCTTCATTTATGGCATTTTTGGTCTCAACTATGATGATTCTTGAGCATGGCATGCTCTTAATCGAATAAGTCGTCCTTTCGGACCTAATGAGGGGTCTTGAGTCATAAAAATGTGGTCTTGATGCTTAGTTTTTCCCTATGCATGCTTTAGAAGGTCTTAAGTGATGGGTTTTGAGCATTACGACATTCCTATGGTGCACATGCAACCCTAATGCTTTGGATCTAGGTTTTTCTCAATTTATACATGCAAATCAATTATCCAAAGCAAAACCGTAGATCTATCATACATAATTTCGAAATTCATATATATAAAAGGGTTGGAAGATTACCTCACTTGTTATATTGTAATAACAAGAACAATCCTTGACTCTTGAAAGCTTAGTGCCCCAAGTGTTGCACCTCTAATGGAGTCACAAACACTCAACACAACAAGGATGACTTGGAGAGATGATGAAGTCGACCAGGTCCTCTTAGAATCACATGGGGGCTAAAATCCTTAGGGTCCAGGAGGTTTATATATGGCTAGGTTGCTTAACCTTTAAGCTGGACTTGAATAAGGAAACCCTAGTTCCTAACTTAATCCCAAAGCAACCCATGGACCTCCATGGTAAGCCCTTGGACGAAATCTTATGGGGTAATCCATAAATTTTGTCCACTCCACTTACAAGGAGTCCTAAGCCCGGTTTCACAACTATCAACAATTTGCAAAACAACCCCTCCATTATTAATCAGTTCCTTTTAATTCCAAAATTAACATTAAATTAATTTCTGATTAATTACTAATTAATAATATGATTTCCAAATAATATATTAATCTTATAATATATTAATAAAATTATTCTGAGTACCAATTTATTATTCATATAATAAATCTTACTCTCTCTTTCATCAAATCAAGTACACACCAAATATAGTTATGAGCTTAGACACCTAATCCAACATTAAGGTGTTAAGAAGTTGGGATTTTGTGCATTAAGCACTTATTAGGTATGCAAAGTCATACAGTTGGAAACTTTATGACTCTTAGTTGTATTTCGGCCTTGGATCTGCATTTGGACGTAATAAGTCGAAGTATTAAGCTCTTAATATGGAAAGTGTGACTTCGGTGCGTACGTCGTGTGTACCTCTGCATACGCCGAGCGTATGAGGTCAACTTGTCACACCCCCAAACCTGAACGGCGGAAACGTTCAGAGGCGGAGGACGTCATGTACAGTATCATAACAATTGAATAGTAAAGAAAGTACACACCACCATAATATAAAATATATTTGAAAAGTTTACATGATTGTATGTGTTACATGTTTAAATATCAAATACAATATGGTGATCCAAAATATGTTACTAACGCCAGCGCGTTAGTCCTCAAAAGTAGTTGCTACCTGATTTAGCGTTTTCCTGATAATACAAGTTATTTCAAAGAAAAAGTGTCAACAATAAAGTTGGTGAGTTCATAAGTAGTGTTTTGATAAAATGTATGCCATTCGAAAGTTCGTGTATGTTTTCCAGAAAATCCGATATTTTCTAACAAATGTATGAAATGAGTATGAAAGATCGTTGTATAAACTGTATGTATTTGAACCAGGAAAATCCTATATTTTCCTAAATGAGATGCAGTCTTAAATGTCCAAGACCGTAACCTGTAAGCAAATATGACATGCTCAAAAGATGATGTATAGTCTTATTATAAAACAAAACTACAAGAAGATTTGTATTTGAATGTGAAAAGAAGTGTATTTGTTACTTTTCCCCATTAAAACGTAATACCATAATAATTGTCTATCCAATGAGTTGTGTGCTAGGGTTGTTTTCGGGGCTTCGGGGTGGTCTCGGGATGCTTAACACAGAATAGAAGTGGGAGATAGGATGGGGTTGAGCAACCAAAGTCGGAAGGCTTAGATTTCTATATATAGCCACCATTTTGACATTCACGTCGTGAGTTTTGCATAACTCACGTCATGAGTTTGGTCCCGAATCATCATGGCATGCGTCACTCGTCAACTTGCTCTGGAAGGGTCATTCAGACTGTTCACGTCATGAACTTTAGTGTTCACGTCATGAACACTGACAAATTCTGACACACGAAAATCGTGCCTCGAACTTCAGAAATTCATATCTTTCGCATACGAGCTCCGTTTTTGATGTTTATTATATCCACGCGTAGGTGAGATTATGCTCTACAACTCTCATTTAGACTTCGTTGGCTAATTTTAACTTTATTTTTAATATTACATTTTTAACAGGCCGGGACAGGAAAAGTCCGTTAAAAATCCATAACTTCTTCATTCGATGTCCGTTTTCGTCATACTTTTTACCGTTGTAATACCATTGATGAGATCTTCGATTCTTGTTTAGGTTATGTTGGCAAAAAGTCGCTCGATCTCTAATTCGAGTTTTTAGCTGTCTACTGTTATGTCCGAAACTTCGAAAAATCATAACTTCCTCATACGAAGTCAGATTTGGGCGTTCTTTTTATGTATGTTTATGGTTTAATGATATCTACGACTTTCATTTAGATACCTGAGGCTAAAAAGTATTTTATCGGAATTTTTCATTTTACGCTTAACAGTGTTTTGTCGGTTTTGTTGCGGATCTTCGATTGGTCATAACTTCTTCGTTATAACTTGGATTTTAGTGTTCTTTATATTTTTGGAAACCTAGATACGATCTCTATCACTTCATTTATCACAATTAAGGTTATTGAACAATTTATTTTTGACCTAAATTTTGCTGGTGTTACATCATCCCCCCGTTAGAGAGAATTTCGTCCCGAAATTCGCATTTGAATGGGACATCGATGGTTGAGGAAAGGTGAGCGTACTCATGTTCCATTTGAATCTTCTTGTTCTCTACTGACTCCAACTCTTAGCGTGGGTGTTCCATCGGATATTCATTATCATGTCTATTGTTTTGATCGGTAGAGGTCGTGTGGATTTGGGTTTAATTGTCTATGTTCATCTAAATGTTAGTATTGATTACTCGTAATACAGGTCATCTTTGTCTTGAATTTCATGGCTGAATTCACACCTGGTCCGTCTATCGTCGCCTTGTGTATGCAAGTGGCATACACACTTTGTAGTGATAGTTTAACCGTATTTATTCCTAGCCTCTGCGTTTCAACTTGACTCACTGTATGCGTGCTTATTCCTAAGTGGTCTATCGGGAATACTTCGGGTAGGTTGTAAAGGAGATAGTGCTCCTCACATGAGTGCTACGGAATTTTGAAATGGGAGACGATTTGGAAGTTGTGTCGGGTTTGTCGTTATAGGTTAGAAGAGTTTCATTAGTCGGTGGTTAACACAAAGGGTCTTTTCATAGCACATGCAATTGGTATGGTGAAGACCAAGCCAATTCGTTTCTAGTAGCTATATGGGAACTTCTTATCGTATCAAGAGTGAAGTCGATCAGTAAAAGTGTTCGTTAGTGGGATAGTGCATTCTACATATGTGTTTTCAGTGCTTTTAGTCTATCCTTGTTATTACTACTATGAAGGTTTTGCTTAATGATTGGGGTGTTTGTTTAAGAAGACTTTTAAATTTAAGACTCACGAAACTCCTCTCCGCTCCACTATAAATCAAAATGCATGTTAATGTTCTATCGAGGAAAAACGTACCCGTAACATCAGTGGGGTCTGCGACGGCTTCCTCCTGGTCCATTGCGAATACTTGGCCACTTCCCCCAGTATTCTTGTTGTTTGCCTTCGGGCAGTCCCTTCGGAAGTGCCCCGTTGCTCCGCACTCATAACAAGTACGGTCTACTACGACATTTGTGGCTGGAGCGGTCGGTTGGGTTGGTTCCCTGCAGTAGCAGACGGTGTGTCCCTTATTGTTGCACCTAGTGCAATGCATTTCACGACAGGATCCATGATGATGAAAGTTGCATCGGTTACACTTAGGCTGGTTGTCGTTGTATGGCCTTGTGGGTGTTGGGGTGATAGGAACAGTAACAGCGTGAGCTGTCACTACCTGTTGTCTTTTGGTAGACCCTTGTTTTGAACTGCCCCATTTTTCATTCCCATACCTTCGTTTCGTGTTGCTAGGTTTGTGGTTTGGAGTATCCTTGTGGGTAGACATTCGTTGGTTTCCTTGGTTGACACAAACATTTGAATTTTTGACATCCATTCCAGTTTTACTAGTGTTTCTTGCGTTGAGATGTGCCATGATGACTGTCACGGGTGCTGTGACCGCAGCTTGAAAAGTAGTTGAGTCAATAAGCAGGAGTGGTGTTTCGTCGGTTGGTCGGTTATTTCCATGTGAAGACATGATTATTCTTATGATGTATTTGTGATTGAGGGTTGGAATAGGTATCATATTTTAAGTTTAGTTTCAGCAATTTAGGGTAGGGATGTTGAAATCTTAAGTCGATCTAGTTTCATGGGTTTTGGGAGAGGGTATCTTTCTTACTATCTCGAGTTATGAAGAAGGATGTGACGTACCTATCTCATAGCGTGAGTAATAAAATTACCAACTCATTTGATAATAATAACTATTACTTATTAGTCTGACGTATCAGGTTCTCTACCACCTCGTATGCTTCCCGAGTGGTTTCCTCTGTTCTCTATCCTATCCTCGGTGGTACTTATTTGTTATAGCCTGGTATCTATATACATGTCGTCCTTGCTTTTCCTCAGACATATTTAATCTACGTCATTGTTTTGATTGCCCTTAGCTGAAGTTGTAAAGGTTTGTTATTCTATTGTAACGGTCTCTTTCTCTAAAGAGTGTAGGTGATAGAAAAGTTGGATTTATTGAAGGCTTGATTCTGTTTGAATAGCGAGAAGGCATTTCCAGCTATAGGGTTACAGATGAAATGGTGGCAAAACTTCGACAGTGTTGTTGAGCTCAATAACATTGAACAACAATAGTTTAGATCGACAGGGACAGTGTAGTGAGTTGCTATAACAGTTTATGACACGAACTGTTTACATAGCCCAAAGCATGGGTTGATAATGATGATCTTTTTAGAAGAAACAAGAAGTCTGTCATAATAGTTGGTATAGAAGTTACATAGAATTCGGAAAATTTGACCTTGAAGTAGGTCTACAATATACCACACAGGGAAAAACTTGACAGCTTAGAGATCTAGTGAAACAGTAATTGCTAGACGGGAATATTTACATGAAAAGAGTGCTACATGGAGTACGTACGAAGGTTATTCCACAAACCAAAAGGAGCGAGTAGAGTATCCTCTACTCGTGACGGGAACTGTTATGGTGATCCTTTGGTTCTGCCAACTGACGCTCCATCTCGAGCATACGCATTTCATACCTTGTCTGGCGTGCTCTAAGTTCCCTAACTTCAGTTTGAGTTGCAGTTAGCTCTCTCTGTCAGGCCTCATTTTGATTTACGATTCTTCCATGAGCTAATCCTAACTGTCGGATGTGAACTGTATTGACTCCAGTTTTCGCATCATTCTCCTCAGTTCGATGGATGGTTGCCCTTCCTTGTTCATCCATGCGATAAATTCGGCGAACCAATATAGGAAGGACTCTGTCTGCTGAGCCTCCCTCGCTCAGATTGTAGAAGCTTCGGTCTCCATTGTATGGAAGGGGTTGACCCTGTTCGCAACTCCACCTATTCAGGTTGGTTGCCCATAGAGGTGTCGAGCCATGAAATTCCGGTCGAGGATTAGGATTTTGGATCGGAGTCACTAAGGGTAAGTTATTGGTTTCGGGGTCGTTGCCGGAGTCTTCTTGTATTTCTTCCTCGAATCCTTCCATAATTTCCTCGGGATCCTCCTCCGGATCATTTTCTACCCATCCTCTATTGTCTTGGTTCGGGTAGTAGGAATCCCCTGGTAGATGGAATCCGGCCATAGCGTCTGTGCGAGAATAGGGATATAAGAATTGTCTAGAACTAAGGCACATAAGGTTGAACATCAAAGTTAAACTATTGTATGCATAAAATACTCCTATAGTATTCTAAATGTTATGTTTGATTCTAAGGTTTATAAGTTTGGTAAGTTTTAGACTTGTTGTCCACTGTATCTATCCCCTGTCATATGTTGGTCGGCTCTCGGACAAATATAGTTGATCAGGCTATACTCATCCCAGTTCCGATTACATATCTCAAGGCATGACTGTAGTGCACAACTCATCTATAATACTTCTATATAGTTTTCATCATGATACTAACCCTGTTATATGATGTATGCATGTATACTTTATAAAAATTTCATCTTAAAAGTATAACTCTCAGTCAGAGTGTTTTTGCCCAGTTGTGTTTATAGTTGTATATCAAAAATAAATGGTTTTGATATACTTAGTTCACTATAAACAACGCTCTGATACCAATCTGTCACACCCCCAAACCTGAACGGCGGAAACGTTCGGGGGCGGAAGACGTCATGTACAGTATCATAACAATTAAATAGTAAAGAAAGTACACACCACCATAATATAAATATATTTGAAAAGTTTACATGATTGTATGTGTTACATGTTTAAATATCAAATACAATATGGTGATCCAAAATATGTTACTAACGCCAGCGCGTTAGTCCTCAAAAGTAGTTGCTACCTGATTTAGCGTTTTCCTGATAATACAAGTTATTTCAAAGAAAAAGTGTCAACAATAAAGTTGGTGAGTTCATAAGTAGTGTTTTGATAAAATGTATGCCATTCGAAAGTTCGTGTATGTTTTCCAGAAAATCCGATAGTTTCTAACAAATGTGTGAAATGAGTATGAAAGATCGTTGTATAAACTGTATGTATTTGAACCAGGAAAATCCTATATTTTCCTAAATGAGATGCAGTCTTAAATGTCCAAGACCGTAACCTGTAAGCAAATATGACATGCTCAAAAGATGATGTATAGTCTTATTATAAAACAAAACTACAAGAAGATTTGTATTTGAATGTGAAAAGAAGTGTATTTGTTACTTTTCCCCATTAAAACGTAATACCATAATAATTGTCTATCCAATGAGTTTTTATAACTGTACTATCATAATTTGCCTGTAGCGACGTTCTTCAGGCGTCGAAATGAGATGACACTTGTCACCCCGGGGACTGTAGCTAGCAGTCAGGGCGCGGGATCATTAGTCCCGTATAGATCTATACACATTTGTCACGTTCTCCGGACGGGAGATTCTGGTTATAAACAGGACTTCTAGTGGTACCTTAAAAGGTATATTGAAGATGAATGCCTCACGAATTCTCAATTAAGTCCCGTATTAAAATGTATATGTTTGTTTCTGAAATGATTATCCTTTTTCACAATGTTAACAAAGGCATAATAAAAGGTGGATGTTCTTGTATGTATAAAAGATGTCATAACGAAAGTGGTTACCCTATATAAGATGCTAACGTATAAATAGAGCTTATGATATTTATACTTATGTTTTATCCCGTGAGGGTAAAGTAAGGTAAGATGTTTTTTATGTTAGACATGATCCATATGATAGTTATTAAAAACAAATCTGAAATGTATAACGAAAGATAGATGTTTTCACACGGGGTTGACCGTGTGTTTACTTGTATTCCCCACCGTAAAGTGTTCAAAATCATTTAAAATCAGTTAAAAGCGTAGAAATGGGGGTATGAACTCACCTGATAGAAGTGGTGAGTTGAAGAAGGCGAGACTAAACTCGGGCAGTACTTCGACTGGAAAGAAGCATGTTCCTCGGGAACTACGGGACTTCGAGCCTTGAGTTGTGTGCTAGGGTTGTTTTCGGGGCTTCGGGGTGGTCTCGGGATGCTTAACACAGAATAGAAATGGGAGAGAGGATGGGGTTGAGCAACCAAAGTCGGAAGGCTTAGATTTCTATATATAGCCACCAGTTTGACATTCACGTCGTGAGTTTTGCATAACTCACGTCGTGAGTTTGGTCCCGAATCATCATGGCATGCGTCACTCGTCAACTTGCTCTGGAAGGGTCATTCAGACTGTTCACGTCGTGAACTTTAGTGTTCACGTCATGAACACTGACAAATTCTGACACAGCGTCGAAAAGCGTGCCTCGAACTTCAGAAATTCATATCTTTCGCATACGAGCTCCGTTTTTGATGTTCTTTATATCCACGCGTAGGTGAGATTATGCTCTACAACTCTCATTTAGACTTCGTTGGCTAATTTTAACTTTATTTTTAATATTACATTTTTAACAGGCCGGGACAGGAAAAGTCTGTTAAAAATCCATAACTTCTTCATTCGATGTCCGTTTTCGTCATACTTTTTACCGTTGTAATACCATTGATGAGATCTTCGATTCTCATTTAGGTTATGTTGGCAAAAAGTCGCTCGATCTCTAATTCGAGTTTTTAGCTGTCTATTGCTATGTCCGAAACTTTGAAAAATCATAACTTCCTCATACGAAGTCAGATTTGGGCGTTCTTTTTATGTATGTTTACGGTTTAATGATATCTACGACTTTCATTTAGATACCTGAGGCTAAAAAGTATTTTATCGGAATTTCGCGTTTTACGCTTAACAGTGTTTTGTCGGTTTTGTTGCGGATCTTCGATTGGTCATAACTTCTTCGTTATAACTCGGATTTTAGTGTTCTTTATATTTTTGGAAACCTAGATACGATCTCTATCACTTCATTTATCACAATTAAGGTTATTGAACAATTTATTTTTGACCTAAATTTTGCTGGTGTTACACAACTGCATGATCTCGGTCACGGATCGAGTACGCCCCACACATATTCGAAGTACGCCCCGCATATGATGCCTGATTTGACTCGGCTGAGTTGACTCAGCTGGGTTGACTCTCTGACTTTGACCTATGACCAGAGTTTGACCAAGTTGACTTAGGGGTATTTTGGTTATTTGAGTTGTTTATTAAAGATTAGGTTCTTGGTTTTTGTTAGGTGATCATTGAGCCTATTTTTAGAGCAAAGTTTTATTCAGTTTGCATTCCGACTGAGAGCCGAGTTTCCTCACTGTTCTTATGGGTCGAAGGCACCAATGACGACCCCTTTAATTATGTATCCTAGTATATAGGATGTTGTTATACATTAGTGATTTATAGATCTGTCTGCTAGTCTGTTAACTGGTTATATGATTATCTGTTGCTAGATATATGTTATTCGTTATGTATATGTCGACATGGTATGGTGGGGTTAAGACTGTACTGTATTGTGCTATCAGTCAACAGACCGGGGCATTCCAACCGAAAGGTTGTGGGCCAGGGCATTCCAACTGAAAGGTTTTTGGTCGGGGGTGATCCAACCAGGAGGTTGTGGACCTGTTATGTATGGGGCAAGCCAAAGGAAAGGTTGTGGGCCGGGACATTCCAACCGAAAGGTTGTGGACTGGGGGTAATCCAACCAGGAGGTTGTGGACCCGTTATCTGTTTGATTATATGTTTGTCTGGTGGTACATTGGGGAAACTCACTAAGATTTAGCTTATAGTTTTAGTTTATGGTTTCAGGTGCTTCCAGGGATCGTGGGAAGGCGAAGGCATGATCGTACATAGCTTCCTGTTTTTATGTCTTCGGGTCTTGGGAAAACTCTTAATTGAAATAATTCTTTTGAAACAATGACTCTTTTTGTAAACAATATTGATTCAATGTTGGTTTTGAAAATTTTAAATTTATGGTGATTTTAATTTTTTGGGATGTTACAAGTTGGTACCAGAGCCTTGGTTTGAGAGAATTGGATGAGCATTCGTGTGAATCCATACTCAAACTAGGGAACTGCAAAAGTTTTTAAACTGATTTTTAAAAAAAATTGTTGTTTTCAAAGGTAAACAAGGAAGGATGTGATATGCACAATCAACGGGAGCAAGAAACTATACCCCAAATTTCCCACACTGTTATTCGTTATTATGTTTATGATAGAACAGCATGCTAGTGATAGGCTAGGGATCTTCATGAAATGCATGATAGAATTGCCTGATAATTGATGTCTGATAGCCAAGGGTTTCTTTCTTGTATGGAATCTACATCATTACTATAGTTGCTTAGTGCATGCGTCATAGTTGTACATAACTAAGATTCTATATCCTGAGAATGTTTGGTTTAGCCTTATTTCCTGTTCTTGTTTTAGGAAGGGCTTAGGGTAGAATCAGGTATTCGATTGTCTATAGGATTCAGTGTTATGTATGATTAGCATACACGAGTGTTGCAGGGTTGGTGCTAGGGTTTAATTATCAAACACAAGAAACATCAATATCTAATATCCATAAATCGAAATCAACACTATAAGATCAGTTTCATCTTCATCAAACAGAAGTATAAGGTTTTTAGCCTCTCATAGTAACAGAAAAAACACACAAAATCCATGCAAATTAGACTAGACATGAGTATATTTAGCAAACCCAATGTTCGGATATTTATAGTTGCCATTTATCCGATCACCACGTCGTGGCTTAAAACCCTAATTTTTAAGCCATTAGCCTCTCATAGTAACAAAAAAACACACAAAATCCATGCAAATTAGACTACCTAATTAGGGTTTGGAAAACCCTAATGGCTTAAAACCCTAATTTTGGGGATTGATTGGGACACGCATAGGAATTATTTAGTAGAGTTAAAATATTAATTAATAATCATTGGAAAATTAACCTAAGGCAATATTGGACTTAATGGATTAAGTCCCTAATGGGTTAAGTAAGAAACACTTAACCCTAATCATCATTTCATGTGAAAACCCTAATCTCACTCGGGCCTTGAATTGGGCCTTCCTATTGAGCTTTGGTGATTGGACTATTAATGGGCTTTCCAAGAATAAGCAAATGGACTAAATAATTATATGGGTTTTAGAATGAGACCAATGTGAGAGTCTTGGGCCCAATTTGGATAATTGGGCCATTGATTGGCCATAATTGGGCCTTTATGATTATGTGATATTGGGCCATGAGATGTGACAACCCGAAATTTCTAACTTGTACATCCTTCATTTTTATCAAAGTTAGCCTCGTTTTACGATTTTGTAATGAAGTTGTGGGTCTATATGAGTGTTCTAGGCTTAGTACAACCTAGATATGAGTCTTAGAAAGGGTTAGAATGTGTGTAGCATCAATAAGTCGGGCCAAACACACCCAGCATGGTGTGTGCGGCCGCACACTCGAGTGTGCGGCCAGCCAGCCGCACACAGCCAGCCGCACACCCTCCCAGCCGCACACCCAACCCTATATATTGGAGGAGACCCCCTTCATTCACTCTTTTCCCATTTTGGCTGCACTCTACTTTCTCTCACTACTTTCTCTCTCTAAAAACTTCATCCAAGAACACTCTAAAGGCCTCAAAAACGTGAACTACTTCATCATTCAACTTGTTTTATTGGTAAGACACTTGAATCTAAGCCTAAAACTCATAGTGTTCTTCGTGTTCTTCGTCACTTGAAGGTGTACGGCCGCACACCTTCATAAGGTGGTCGTATACACCTCAAAAGACCCTCCAAGGTGAAGAGTTTGGCCTTCATTTGCTAGTTGGACTTAGTATTGGCTTTGAAACACCCGGAAATCGACGTTTTGTTCATGAATGAGGAGTGTACGGTCGCACGCTCCTGTGTAAGGCCGCACACCCCTATGTACGGCCGCACACTCCCATGTACGACCGCACACAGGCCTGGCCGCACACCCTGGCCGTACACCTGGCCGCACACTTATAAAAGTCAAGTTTGGTGGCCTTACACTCAAATCTAAGGCCCTACACTCATTTAGGGACTTCAATAGGTGTTTGTAACACTTAATTCTAAGTGTTTTCATTTCCCTAAGGTGTGTCCATGTGTCTATTAGTGGTTATATACCCTAAGTGTATTCATATATGTGTTATTACATGTTAAACTAGGATCCGGTTGTACTCACAACTTCATTCAACACCCGGCGATCCTATATCAATCTTTTTTTCGAGTTACTCACTTCAGGTGAGTTCATAGCCCTACACCTTTTCCGAGTTTTTCATGTTTTCAGGGGGAGAATACAAGAAAAAGTACAAGGAAACTTGTGCTCAAGTATATTATTTTGTTTAAAATAATTATATGTTCAGTATGCTTTTAACACAGAAAACAGTTTTACCAAACGATTAAGAAATCAACTCGTAGAAACAGTTTTCAAAACTAAAGCAAGGAACTTGTGAATCTTGTCATAAAATGTGATATTTTGCAAAAGATTCATATAAAACATAAACAGGATTTTCAGTATTATTACTTGTAAATTTGTTAGGATAAGTTTTGAGACACGTCCTTGGTAACACTCCACCGGATACGAGAGTGTAGGACTACCCCTTGTAACCAGAATCTCTTGGAGGGAGAGCGCGACAGATTGGTATCAGAGCATTGTTTATAGTGAACTCAGTATATCAAATCATAAAAGATATACAACCTATAAATACAATGCGATAAAAACACTCTGACCAAGAGTTATACTTTAAAATATAACCATATTTTACAAAAGTATAAGTACATCCAGAATATAAAAACCCGAACAAGTATCACAAGAAGAACAAGAATAAAAGTCTTTGGATGTTGGGCATTACCGTCAAACCTAGGCAGTTATGTAATCGTAGCTGGAATAAATATAGCCTGATCAACTATATTTATTCGAGATGCGACTAACGTGTGTTTGGGAGTGATGGTGGTGTTACAATGAATCTGAAACTTACCATGTAGGGATGCTAGAGCCAAACATAAAGTTTAAAATACTATAGGAGTATTTTATGATACTAAAAGACTAACAATAAATCTAAAAGCATGTTCAGTAGTTCTAGAATCAAACATGTAATTAAAATACTATAGGAGTATTTTAGGAACCATAAATAACCTTGCGTGAAAACTAGAAAGACTCTTATTGATAGATCTATGATTACAGAGTATATGCTCTCAAGGTTATATATAGTGAGGATCTCATAGACTAAGAATGTGTGGTTTCGTTCTACTTCCTTTTCCTTGTTTGGATGTGGATATAGAGTAGTATCACATATTCGAAGGTCTATTAGATCTAAGTTATATATGATTTGTGTACACTATGTAATTGTAGAAGGACCCGATAAGGATCACACAGTAAAATGTTTTAATAATCTCTTAAGATTCTTTAGACATTCCCATTCTCGCATAAACCCCTTTAGAAAACCTTATCTACTTCAGTAATCGGCAGATGAGTCGATAAAGACCCAGAAGAGGTTCATTGAGAAAGATTTCCAAGTAGGAAATAAATGAACAGTGATAAGACTATTGAAATCGCCATGTGCCTATACCCTTTTAGGGACATCGGTGGGAAATTCTCCCGAACTTCCGAGATTCCAGTCATCCATTATGAAGTGACGACGATCAGAGTCAGAATCGGAAGTAAGGCGGAGCAGAAATTCAATATGTATACAGGAGAAGAGAACTTTATATAAGTACCCGGAGAAAACCAAAGTTCATTTCAGCCAAGAATAAGCGGTGAACAAAGGGAGCCAATGCATGAAACCCGAGAAGTGTTTCTACCTCTTTAACGTCACACTAATAACCCATAAAATAATACAACTTAGTGAGCTAGTGATTACACTACTCACACTATGTGTTAGGCAAATCGTCTTTCCTGTCGCGATTAATATAAATAGATCGGATCACAAAGTCTCAATTGAGAGTGATGAGCCCTTAGCATTCATGAATCCTTCCTTGTGTAACCTTCGTTCCGAAGTTCTTTCAAATCTTTTCAAAGCCGGAGAGTGAACCTCTCCAATATAAAGATAACTTAGTTGGAACGACACCCATTTTATGGCTTTCCGACACATTTACTCCACCCTGTTACCAGGACTGCATCATAGGGATGTAGGTCGACACTTAGATAACCATAACTCAAAGCGCGGGAAAAATTTATGCCTACTATAATAAAGAAAGATACGTCTAAGGGTAACTATCGTCTCTCATCCGCTTGTGTTCCTCATCGTGTAGGAAAAACCATGCCTCCGAAGAAACGTAACCAACCCGCTAGCAAGACACCGACTCTTCAGATCGATGAAGCTACGTTCCAAGCTGCAGTTTCAGCAGCCGTAGCAGTTGTCATGGCTCACCTGAATGCTAACAACGTAAATGTTAGCAGGAGCACTATCGGGAATCCCGATCGTAGCAATGGACAGCAGCAACCAACACCGGTGTGTAAAGCCACCCAAGAACTCCAACCTAATCCCCTGAAAAGAAAGTTTGGAAACGAGGAGGGGAGACCTCGACTCAAGGACCTTCCGAAGGGCAGCAAGCTGAGGTAGGCAATACCCCTATCAACCCGCCTGTCTCAACACCAAGAAGACCATACCTAGGAAACTTCCCCCACTTCAACAAGTGTGACTACCATCATTATGGAGTCTGTCGAGAACCATTTTGCGTTAGGTGCAACATGAAGGGGCATACCGCTCACAACTGCAAAACCCCGGTTGAATTCATTACATCAACCACCAATGTTGGGACCAGTCCAATATGCCACCTATGTGGTGAAATTGGGCATCTCAAGAGGGACTGCCCAACTGAAAGAAATGACAAAGACGCAGGAGGAGTTTAACCCTAATACCTAGAGGAACATCAAGGAACCCGGTAGAATTTTGGTACGCTTCTCAACCTTAAGTAGCTAATCGAAAATTTTAAAAATCAATTCTAATTGTAATTACTCCCTCGTTAAGGCAAAAGTCGCAGCACTGTTGTAAAACTTAAAAACCCATCAGGTAGAGCTATGATGGCTTAGTATATACGTTAAGGCCATTTGTAATTAGGACTGATAGACCTCGAGTGAGTGATGCGGCCTTATCTCCTGTTCCTTGTTTGGTTGTGGATTTAGGGCAGAGTCGCTCAGTCAACAGTCCTTTTAATCTTAATTATACATGACTAGTGTATACTAGACGGTTATAGAGAGACCTCGTGAGAAATCCGTTCATGAAAAGTACATTATTCCAAAACATCAGGACCCCCAGCGTTCAGCGTCAATCATATCGGTCCAAGTATCCACGATAGTAATACCATGGACGAAACCCGAGACGCTAAGAACTTGTGTGCCCTGTTCAGCACATGGTCCTATCAATCTTCATTCTATATCGTGTCGATGTTTATTAATTTCGACACTATCGTCAGTCATGGTTCGACTTGGTTCGACCATGCGAGAATTCCTAGTGCTGTGTAAAAAGAACTTTCACCTTATCATAGGTGTCAAATAAAGGTTCTTTCGAACCTAATAAGAAAACCTAATGCGAACCATCCGTCGTCTCTCTCATCCAACCTTTAGAAGTACCCAGGAGAGGGGTACCACGCACTGTTAACCAACCCCATTAGACATTAAAACCAGAAGCGGAAGGCACTACAGATATTCCGGAAGGCAATAAACGCCCGAGGCCTACTCAATAGATCCTCCGGAAAGGCCACTTGCATCGCACGATTAAGTCCGTGAATCAAGAGAAAGAACTCATGGGATTAACTTACTACTACTGAGTATATATGCATTAGAGTGGTATATAATTTAGGTTAATAAGATTTAAGATGTGTGCTTCCTCCCTACTCCCTGTTCCTTGTTTGGTTGTGGGTTTGGGGTGGGGCCACACATCTGAACATCCTGTCAATCTCAATCATATGCGACTTGCATACACTGAGTAATAGTGATTGAGCCGAGTATGAGGTCTACCACGAACCTTAAAATAAAAACCTTCCTCATATACCCATAGGAAAGGAGCTGAAGTCAAGAGAACAATTGTGGGTCGAACTACTAAAATGACTACAAATTCGAAATTTGTTGTTATCCCGGTTAAGCCAACATAGTAGCTGACACCCTCAGTTAGGAAAAGTAACTCAAGTCGTAAGAGTCAAAAGCATTGACTACGACCATCCATTCACGTCTGATCCCACAAATTAAGCATCTCAGTAGTGAGCCAAGAAACCTGGAAAGTTGTGACAGGTTAAACTCTGAGAAGAATGGATGGGGAAATTAGAGGTTCTGAGTGGCAGTGTCTTATGCCATCTAGATTTAATCTAGATAGAGAAACTCGGTAACATCGGAAGAGTACTTGCAAGGGATGCTTGCACTACTCAAGCACTTCGTTCATACAGATACAAACGAGAAGTGCCTAGGTCGGAAAGAGTTGTGATAGTGCCTCATCATGTGAGAAAGTTACCGTCGCCCTATAGATGATAGTCTGCATTCACCAAAGTTAATACTAGGATGTTAAGAACCGCATGATTACCTCCGCGACCAGGAATACTTGAGTAAAGTAGGCAGCAAGTTGCGTTAAGCTTTATAACCCATGTCATAAAGAGATTGTGGACTCGACACCAGTCTAGGTGTTAGTCGACGGGTTATACAAGATCACGCGCTTCCTACAAACTAGAGGAAACAGGCACAATGGAGAAACTAACGGAACATGTCTTAGAGATTTGTTAGACTACTAGGTGTTCCAAGGAACATTATCTCTAAGAGATAGTAGAACCACCTCCCAAGGTAGTCAATCACTTCAGAAAATCTCTAAGGGCGAAGCTAGCCCTGATCAGAGACTGCTATCCATGAAACAGCGAACCGAATGAGAGAACGATTCCTTCCGATTAGGGATTTTGCTGTGAAAGCATCCATTAGACTATGATGAAAATTGGAGTTATCTAAGCATCATCTGGTAAGACCCTCTATCATCCTGACGTTGACATATTCCGTTAGAAACACCTCATGAGTCGAAAGTGCAGGTCCTTTCTGCACTGGGCTGAGGTAGATGCCACGCAACCAATAGATGCCAGCATATAGTCAGCACCTTTAATGATCCAGAAAATCTCCGAAAGCCAACCAGTAGGAAATACGAATCCGAATACGACCTGAGACTCCTAGGAACCAATCATGAGGACTACACCTCCAGTAAGGGAAAACTTTTGGAACTTCAGAATGGTGATCACGCCAAAGTGATGATCTCACCATGGAAGTACATTATGTTTTGGGTACGGAACGTTCTATTTTCCCAAGAGCTTAGGACCATCAGAGATTCTTGATGAGAATTGGTCCAGCATCCGTCAGACCCAGACTACTTTAGGGATTCCATAAATTCCACCCTAACCTATCCACGTTTCAGCGAATGAACCGGTAGTACCCGACAAAAAAAAACTCTCACCATTTTCTCGATTTGATCCATGGAAACCAGATCCACGTTTGTTAAAGGAAACGGGAGAAATCTAGCTCAGTAAAAAGGGAACCGATGAAACCTTATCCCGTGTGGCCCAGAGATCGAAAAAGAAATTATACCTCGTAACGAAAATTCGCTAAAACTCAGTATGGACCTGATTTCCCTAAGGAACGGGCGGATCAGCTAGAGCATGAAGTGTCCACATCTTTCACATCTATCCTTGAGTGTTCGTTAAGATTCTAATTTCGGGACGAAATTCCCTCTAACGGGGGGATGATGTGACAACCCGAAATTTCTAACTTGTACATCCTTCATTTTTATCAAAGTTAGCCTCGTTTTACAATTTTGTAATGAAGTTGTGGGTCTATATGAGTGTTATAGGATTAGTACAACCTAGATATGAGTCTTAGAAAGGGTTAGAATGTGTGTAGCATCAATAAGTCGGGCCAAACACACCCAGCATGGTGTGTGCGGCCAGTCATCCGCACACCCTCCCAGCCGCACACCCAACCCTATATATTGGAGGAGACCCCCTTAATTCACTATTTTCCCATTTTGGCTGCACTCTACTTTCTCTCACTACTTTATGTCTCTAAAAATTCATCCAAGAACACTCTAAAGGCCTCAAAAACGTGAACTACTTCATCATTCAGCTTGTTTTATTGGTAAGACACTTGAATCTAAGCCTAAAACTCATAGTGTTCTTCGTGTTCTTCGTCACTTGAAGGTGTACGGCCGCACACCTTCATAAGGTGGTCGTACACACCTCAAAAGACCCTCCAAGGTGAAGAGTTTGGCCTTCATTTGCTAGTTAGACTTAGTATTGGCTTTGAAACACCCGGAAATCGACGTTTTGTTCATGAATGAGGAGTGTACGGTCGCACACTCCTGTGTACGGCCGCACACCCCTATGTACGGCCGCACACTCCCATGTACGACCGCACACAGGCCTGGCCGCACACCCAGGCCGTACACCTGGCCGCACACGCATAAAAGTCGAGTTTGGATTACACTCAAATCTAAGGCCCTACACTCATTTAGGGACTTCAATAGGTGTTTGTAACACTTAATTCTAAGTGTTTTCATGTCCCTAAGGTGTGTCCATGTGTCTATTAGTGGTTATATACCCTAAGTGTATTCATATATGTGTTATTACATGTTAAACTAGGATCCGGTTGTACTCACGACTTCATTCGACACCCGGCGATCCTATATCAATCTTTCTTTCGAGTTACTCACTTCAGGTGAGTTCATACCCCCTTAATCAACCTTTGAAATGATTTTAAAAGCTTTTATGGGGGGAATACAAGTTGAACTATCAAGTTATTATATCAATCAAATATGATTAATAACTGTCAATCAAATAGATTTTTGATTGTTAAACTGTTTTATTCAGCTATAGGTTTTCATATATTACTTTCAAATCTCTTTTAAAGTACTATAATCTCTTTTTAAATTACTGAACTTTTATCAAAGTCTTTTAAACTTATATTCTTGTTAGATTCATGTCTATATAGATATAGTTATATAAGTAGGGTTTGAAGGACTTAGGACTGATAGCCCGCTTTATTTCTTGTTCCTTGTTTGGTTGTGGACTTAGAGTATCCGGTTATTTGTCTGAGTGTCGTTGAAGTCCTAGTTATATATTATGTATATCTGTTTAGATATTAAAACTTATATTCTTGTTAGATTCATGTCTATATAGATATAGTTATATAAGTAGGGTTTGAAGGACTTAGGACTGATAGCCCGCTTTATTTCCTGTTCCTTGTTTGGTTGTAGACTTAGAGTATCCGGTTATTTGTCCGAGTGTCGTTGAAGTCCTAGTTATATATTATGTATATCTGTTTAGATATTAAAACTTATATTCTTGTTAGATTCATGTCTATATAGATATAGTTATATAAGTAGGGTTTGAAGGACTTAGGACTGATAGCCCGCTTTATTTCTTGTTCCTTGTTTGGTTGTGGACTTAGAGTATCCGGTTATTTGTCCGAGTGTCGTTGGAATCCTAGTTATATATTATGTATATCTGTTTAGATAACCTCTCAAGTAAACTATAGTAACAAGAAAACTATAGTAGGTATAGTTTAGAAACCAACAATAACTTTTATGAAGAGAAACTAGCTATATCAATATTCTAAAACATGTACTTTTAGTAAAAAGGAAATATATATAGCAAAATCAGAACATGAGATACATCCTCATGACGAGGATTTCACCGTTGTCGAGTGGTAACCAGAGTCTCCTGGAGGGAGAGCGGGCATTGTGTGTATAGATCTATATGGGACAGACCATCTCACATCCCGACTGCTAGCTACAGTCCCGGCCGACCAAGCCAAGGGGTGACAAATGTCACATTTATTTCGACGCTAGCAGGTCGTCGTGTTTACATCCGTCAATCAGTATGGTTACGAGTATCTTCACATTTACCTTATAATTCATGGCCTTAAGGTAATTAGTACCACGGTAGTTTCTACATATAAAACTACGGTACTACAATATTTTTCCTTAATACATTAAACTTGGAACGTTTTTGACATAAAACGATAATGTAAAACTATATTTTGATAATGATAGTAACATTTGGGAAAAATGCTCTTTGAACATGAAACAGTCGGGTCTTGGTAGAAGACTGCTTTTAGTAGAGAAACTCTTTCTTTAAACATGAAACAGTCGAGTCTTGGTAGAAGACTGGTTTTAGTAGAGAAACTCTTTCTTTAAACATGAAACAGTCGAGTCTTGGTAGAAGACTACTTTTAATAGAAAATATGAGATTTTTTTTTTGAAGGAATCCAAATACTCTATAAACCTTTATCACCATCATCTAATGAGATTATTTTGAGGAAAAACACATATTTATACCAATGTCATTAAAATACTTATGAACTCACCAGCATTAAAATGTTGATCCTCTCTTTCAAAATAACTTGTATTCTCAGGTCGTCAGTGGACAGGTACACTCCGGGAGCTTTTGCGAAGTCAGCCTTTTACCAAGCTGCACCTTATGTTATTCTCTATATCTACTTTTGATGTTGTTGCTAAATGTAACCTATGTAAAAACTTATACTATTAATGCAATGGTTGTTGTACTTGGATTACTATATTGCATGTGTTGTGATACTTGATATGACATCCTCCACCCCAGAACGTTTCCGTCGTTCCGGTTTTGGGGTGTGACATGAGAATACCAAGAGTTTGGACTAGAATAATTGGATGGGCCTTAAGGAAAGACCAGGTAGAGGTCCGGGCCCAATTTGGAAAATTGGGCCATATGTTGGGCTTTAGCCCATTGGTTGACTATTGGGCCTTTGGAGTGTGAGTTTGACCTTGGGCTTGGAACCCAATTATTAATTGGGTGTTGTTTGATGTTGAAAGCTTGGGAATCTGTCAACCAGCAGCTGGAGTTTTATCCGCGCGACTTCAGCAGTGTCATGTGAGTTCTCCTCACTATATCAACAGGGTCTAAGGCACCAATGTCGGCCCTTATCGGATTTGTATTTGGGTTTATTGCATGATATGCTTATTGATTTACATTCTGGTAATTAGGATGGTAATATGCTTAGTGACCTGGTTAGGTCGTTATCCTGGTTATAGGATGTTGCTATGATTTATGATCTATTAGATCGGTATCCTGATAGATAGGATGTTGTTATGCTATTATGATCTATTAGATCGGTATCCTGATAGATAGGATGTTGATATGCTATTATGATATGTTAGATCGGTATTCTGATAGATAGGATGTTGTTATGCTATTATGATCTGTTAGATCAGTATCCTGGTATATAGGACGATGCTATGTTAGTGACCTGGTTAGGTCAGTGTCCTGGTTATTAGATGATGCTATGTTAGTGACCAGTTAGGTCGGTATTCCGGTTAGTGGGATGTTGCTATGATTAGTGATCTGATAGATCGGTTTGACTGTTATATGATATGAGCTAACGTATGATATTTATGTGCACATGTTTGTTGATTGGGGGTTAGGTTGAGGCGGTCCTGCTTTGTGTTGAAGGCCAACGTACTCGGTAAGCGGTCCGGATAGGCTGAAGGACCTGCGAGGCGCTCCAGTCATGCCGAAGGCTCGGGAGTGGTCCAGATAGGCTGAAGGCCCTGCGAGGCGGTCCAGTCAGGCTGAAGGCTCATTATGCATGCAGTTCTGTATTTATTATATGATATGGTTATAACTGTACGGCGTTGGTATTTTGGGGGAAACTCACTAAGCTTCGGGCTTACAGTTGTTGATTTTGTTTCAGGTACTTCTGATGATCGCGAGAAGGCGAAGGCGTGATCGTGCACCTCCTTATATTTTCATGATTGATTATGGGGATACGCTGATGCTTAAACTATTTTGAAAACAAATTATAATAACTTAACGGTTTTTAAACGTTTTAAATTGGCTTGACTTTTATGGGTGTTACACACACACACACACACACACACACACACACACACACACACACACACACATATATATATATATATATATATATATATATATATATATATATATATATATATATATCGGATCAACCATTGTAATTAGTCTCTTATAATTATTTCAATTGAAACGTTATTAATAGTGAATTTATATATATATATATATATATATATATATATATATATATATATATAAAGAGAGAGAGAGAGCTAGGTTCAAGTATTCTAACTAATTATTGTGTGGATGTGTGGACAATCTTATTCTATGAGAATTACTAATAGAATAAATTGTTTAGCAACGTGAATACGTTCAACCTTACAAAAATATCGTCATTTTCATGCATTCTCGCTAATTATTATTTATTTTTGTTCTCACACATCGTTTTTCACTCATTTTTATTCTGACAGAATACGACTCAATAAACATTCTGACAACATTCTGACAGAAATGAGAATAATAATAATAAGTGTATAATAACCTTATAGACGATTTAATTAGTGAGAATGTGTATTAATAACAATAGTTATGTAAGATTGAACGTATTTATATTATCAAACAACATATTTTCTTTATCATTCTCAAAGAATATCATTGTCCATACGTCTGCACAATAATTTGTTAGAATAGAATAACCTAAGTCTCTCTCTCTCTCTCTCTCTCTATATATATATATATATATATATATATATATATATATATATATATATATATATATATATATATATATATATATATATATATATATATAGGATCAACCACTATAATTAGTCTCTTATAATTATTTCAATTGAAACGTTATTAATAGTGAAATTAAAAATAATAATCATAATAAAGTGGGATGGGTACTCACTACCAAAATGAGTGGAAGGTGCGTTTCTTTGGCGAACAAAAAATTGTCTATGAAGCAACCACAATCTATACATCTAAGCAACCCCATATATAATATATTAGCTCTTGTCTTTCCTAACTATTTTTCCATATTAAATAAAAAACGATCTGAACCTAGTACTTTTTATAAATATACATACTTTTACATGTTAACTTTTAATTTTGAATAGAAACAACTAAATTGGTATGATTGAATTTAACAAGACAATATTGATCCATGAAGATAAATTTAGAATAAAGATAGAAAAGAACATGTCTTCGTAGTTGAAAGACTTAAACACGGTTTATTAGTTGTGTTTACCTTTTATACATGTGTTGATAATGTGATACTAGTTGATAACGTGATACTAGTTTTTCAAATTCCCATATGTTTTCAAACAACGTTAGATAATAATAATAATAACAATAATAATAATATTTTATTTTATTTTCATTTCTATTTTTGTTTTTTAACAGCATTGAGTGGTTAGAAGTTAGTGTTACGAAATCCTCAAAACTTGAAACCTTCAATTTAAGAGGTAAAATCTCTACCAAGTGGGCTAGTCCCATATTGACATTTATATATATATATATATATATATATATATATATATATATATATATATATATATATATATATATATATATATATATATATATATGTGTGTGTGTGTGTTAGGGTACTATAGTTTGAAAAGTGGGGAAAAAAGAATAGGATAATTTTAGTTATTATTTTTCAATTAATGCTAATTTTTAAATGTCTAAATTGTACTCTTTAAAAGTATCCCGGTATTTTGGATAAACTAACGAAAAATCCCAAAAAAATTGAATATAAAAAAGAAAATTATATATCAAAATATATTGTTTTAAATATAAAAAATACATTTTTAATTATAAAAATATGTGTTTGAATGTATAAATACATTTTTTAAAAATAAAAAATTTATTTTTAAATGTCAAAAATATATTTTTAAATGTATAAATATATTTTTATATGTATAAGTACATTTTAATGTAAAAAATACACTTCTAAATATAGAACAATTTTAATTGTAAAAATTATGTTTTTAAATAAAAAATCCTCTGTCTTCAATAATTCTTGAAGAATATATTCTTCTTTTATTTTGGTCCATCCACCTGTCACCTATAGTCTATTGTGGTGATGTCTTTTTGTTTTTTGAAAGATTCTTTCTTTGCGTGATTGACTCCTCAATCATGTCAATTATACAATCAATTGGGAGTTCACCATCTGGAACTTCTTCATCATCTGGCTGGGATTCCCCTGCTAAGCATGGTGATTGGCCTTGGCTTTGGTTATCAACTGACATATTATCTTGAATATCTTCATTTGAACCTTCATCTGTATCATGTTTTGAAAATCTTTTAAGATTTTCTTTTAATTCAGAACAATATAATCTGAATGACTTGATCATTTCCTCTTTGGTTAAATTAACTTTTTGAGGAGTTGAGGGGGAGTTGGGTGAGATAGGCGAGTCAATGAGTAAAACGCCCTAAAACGGCACAGTGGCCACAAAAGCGGGCTAAAACACGACTTTGCCTTTTTCCATTCCAGACTCTTTTTTTTTTTTTTTTTTTTTTTTTTTTTTTTTTTTTTTTATGATTTGCCGATCATGATACTGCTTCCATGATAATACTATGTGATATTATCAAGTTAGCCTTGCATTAGGCTTGAAAATAGAATTAAGTTTAAGAAAGTAAACTGACCAGAAAGGCGAATCCAAAATTGCTGTACCGTAATAAAACTTTGCTTCTCCAAATATAATTTAGACTTTTATTGCAGAGATGTTTTTTACAGAGGAGGGATTACAAGCAATAAAGAAAGAGGAAATTGGCTTTCAGCCGGCCTAAAACATAAGGTAGAGGCTCCTTAAATAGATCAGGAGTACTCAAAAACAAACAAAACCTAAATTATTACATTTAGCATTGGCAGACAACTTTTAAGAAAAGTAGAAATGACTTTTTGTTTGATTCTTCTGGCTTTAATAATGTCTGACGAGTAATTTCCTCTGTCTTCAATAATTCTTGAAGAATATATTCTTCTTTTATTTTGGTCCATCCACCTGTCACCTATAGTCTATTGTGGTGATGTCTTTTTGTTTTTTGAAAGATTCTTTCTTTGCGTGATTGACTCCTCAATCATGTCAATTATACAATCAATTGGGAGTTCACCATCTGGAACTTCTTCATCATCTGGCTGGGATTCCCCTGCTAAGCATGGTGATTGGCCTTGGCTTTGGTTATCAACTGACATATTATCTTGAATATCTTCATTTGAACCTTCATCTGTATCATGTTTTGAAAATCTTTTAAGATTTTCTTTTAATTCAGAACAATATAATCTGAATGACTTGATCATTTCCTCTTTGGTTAAATTAACTTTTTGAGGAGTTGAGGGGGTCACTGCTGTTGAGGAGGCTATTTCCGAAAAGAGTTTTTGGTCTTGGTATTTCTTAATTTGTTGATTGATATGATCAATTGTTTCCTGAGCATTAAGGGTTTTTGTTTCTGGATTCTGTTGAAGCATTTTAGGCCAAAATTTGGTAAAGTATGACCTTTGTAGGGAAGGAAATTTAGAGGGGGTATAATCCACATATGGGGACCATTTCCAGATCCAAGGAATAGAAAATTCCATGAAAAAATGCATAGAAGATATTACTTCCAATCCTTCTGATTTCAAGGGTATAACTTGGTCTCGGTATCTTGGAGAGACAGGTAACCATTCCCCATATAATTTTCTGAATGGTTCCTCAGGGAGGATATCTATACTCGGGCCGTATGAGATCCACCAATTAGTAAACCAATTTGGTATATCTCTGTTTTGGTTATAAACCTTTTCACATACTTTAAAAAACCAAGTATGCTTTCTCTGAGGATTTTCATATAAAAAGGCTTTATGAAAGCTTTCAATATAATCCCAATATGTAAATTTCATTGGTATTTTTGAAGGAGGGATTAAAAATTCTTTTTCCTTTAGGGTACTTAAACCCCATTCCTCAGGTGATATGATCTTTTTGATAATAGTTTTACTAAAATTGTAAACACTGGTATTACCTCCGGATGTAAAATGAGAAAATTCAACTGATCCGGTTATTTTCAAAATATTTTCATAATATAATCTTTGTTTGTAAGAATATCCAGCGTATGTCGCTGTATCCAAGTATCTGGTCATTAAAAACCATGGATCGTCATTATTCTCAAAATAAAGCATTATATCTTTATGTTCCAAAATAATAATATTATCTCTATGAGGTGATTCCTTATATTCAAAATTATCGTTGATGGTTTCACCATCTGTGATCATTTGAGCGAGAGTGGGAGTATTTTCCCTTTTTGATTCCAAAAATGCTTTAAACTCCTCATATAATGGGCTTCCAGGAACTGGAAGAGATTGATCATTTGTTTGTGATGAATTTCCAGTTTTATAAGAACTGCTTGAAGCCGTAGGATTTCCCCGACCTCTATGATAACCACCTCTATATGAAGGATGGCCTCTTCCGCGATTGAGATTCATCCTGCAAATGGAAATGTTAATTTAAGAGTAATAAGAGTTTGTTTTCAAGATTCTTGAGTTGGATCCTTAATCCTATCAATCTTAAATTAATTCCTGTCTTACTAGAATATGGTTCATTTGCTAAGTTAGCCAGTTCAACATCTGCCTTATTAATTAAATTTTTTATATTAGTAATTTCATGTGATAACTGTCTTAGCTGGTGATAACTCATTTAGGAATTCTCTAGTTAAAAAATCAGGAAGACTATTATCGCTTCCTTTTTTATATTGTATTTCAAAATCAAAACATGCTAATGTAGGTTGCCACCTAGTAAACATTTGTTTAGAAACATCATGTTTAAAGTCTTTATTAAACATGAATTTAGCTGCCTGACAATCTGTTTTGATAATAAAATGTTGATTATATAAATCATCTTGAAATTTGAGAATACATTTTACCAATGCCAAAATTTCTTTAGCAGTAGTAGAATAATTTTTTTGACTAGGAGTCCATTTTCCAGAATGAAATCTAACTAAGAATTCTTGCTTACTGTTAGGGTGGATTTGTTTTAAAATTCCTCCAAACCCTATTTCAGAGGCATCGGTTTCTACTATTTTTTCCCAATTAGGATTAGCTAAAGATAAACATGGTAGACTTTTAACTTTGTCTTTTATTCTTTTAACTGCCTGAGTATGATCATTAGTCCAAGCACAAGGATTCTTTTTCAATCTGTCGTATAAAATTGCACTATCTGCTGATAAATCTTTATAAAAAGGCGATATATAATTTAGGCTACCTAAGAATCTTTGTAGCTGAGTTTTATCCTTTATTTCATCTGGAAATTTCGCAGCAAAGTCTATACTTCTTTGTATAGGAATAATTTGTCCTTTTTCAATATTATGTCCTAAAAATCTTACCTTTGTTTGGAATAAGGACATTTTAGATTGTGATATTACTAAACCATTGTTTACTATTATTTTTTCAAAAGTATGCAAGTGACCAAAATGTTCTTGAATATCCTTTGAAAAGACTAAGATATCATCTATATATACAATAATGAAATTGCTATAAGGATTAAATATATCATTCATTATATTTTGGAATTCTGAAGGGGCATTTTTTAGGCCAAATGGCATAACATTCCATTCATATTGTCCAAAAGGAACATTGAAGGCAGTTTTATATCTGTCTTTCTTATCAATCTGTATTTGCCAATATCCTGATTTTAAATCAAATTTTGAAAATATTAAAGAATCATGTAATCGGTCTAATAAATCCTTTTTATTAGGAATAGGATACCTGATCCATTTTAAGACTTTATTAAGGGGTTTATAATTTATAACTAGTCTTGGTATTCCCCTTTCTTGTTCAGAATGTTTATTTACATAAAAGGCAGTGCATGACCATGGAGATTTGGAAGGTTGTATTAGTTTTTTATTTAATAAGGAAGTTATTTCTTTTTTACATATATTTAAGTATTCGAAATTCATTTGACAAGGTCTTGCCTTGGTAGGAATCTGTTTTTCATTAAAGTCTTCCTCATAAGGAAGTGTAACTATATGTTTTTTCCTTTCCCAAAAAGCATTAGGATGATCATTACATATTTTCAAAGAGAATTGATTTGTTAAAAATCTAATTTTTTCCTGTAACTTAGGTTGTTCTAGTTGTTCATCTATTTGAACATTTCTGATTTCTTCTTTCAGAAAATTTATTTGGTTTCTTTTTAAATTCAACTCATTGACCCAGATAGAATAAGGGTCCGAGACAAAATTTAGTATAACGGGTTGATTCTTATAAGATCCTATGATTTTATCTTTGTCAATAGTTAGGGGTAATATCATCTCTAAAAAGGGATTTCCTAAGATCATAGTATTATTACTCATATTTTTAATTACCGTGAAATTAATAGGTATACAAACATTTTCTGTACAAATTTTTGCATCTGTTAATTTATATCTAATATCTAATTTAGAACCTGATACTTCTCTTAACGTATGTGTTGATTTTTGAAAATATTTAGTAGGTATTAAACCTTCTCTTATACAATTTAAATCTGCACCACTATCTATTAGGGCAACAAAACTTCTTTGGTAATTATAAGTAATAAATAAATTAATTGTGACATGCCATTTTCTAGATATTACCAATTCCATGGACTGAAGGAAATTGTCATTACTGGTACCAATATCTTGGTTATTTTGTAATTTTTCTAATTTGTTAATTCTTTGATTGCTTATTAGCTGGTCATTTTTTATCTTAGATATATCTTGTTTTAGGTTTTGAATTTCAAGCTGTAAATCTTGTACTGTAGGTGTATTAGCGGAATTTTTATTTCTTCTTTCTTTTAACATATCATGAACGTTTTTCATGGAATATATCCCTTCTTCTTGTGTACTCTGTTCCTTAGTATTTAGATTTTCTATTATTTTTTGCCTGATTTCTGGATCATTTATTTCTTTTAATAAGTTTGCAATATCATTACTAATTACATTTATAGTTAATTCATCTTTGAATTGAGACTGTATTAGGTATAATTGGTGGTCTATGTTACATGAACATTGTTCTGAATTATCACAATTACATTCAATTTCTTCAGATTTTGACGAATAATCAGAATCATATTCTATTATGTTTATATCAGAATCTTCGTCTGAGAGCTCCTCTTCATCTGACGAATTATCTATCAAATTTATTAATTGTATTTTTATATCCTCACTTATATTCATATTATTAATTTGTTTTTTTATTTTTTTATTCCTGCATTTATTAGCATAATGTCCCATTTTCCCGCATGAAAAACAAGTAGGGGGTTTTTTATAATCTTTTCTATTAAATCTTTTTTTAATATGTTTATCTTTTTTATTAGGGTCACTATGTTTTCTCTTATAATATTTTTTCTTCTGTTGAAACTCTTTTTTCTGTTTCCTCCTATTGTTATTAGTTTGTATTCCGAATTGATCACAAAATTCTCCCAATTGTCTTTTTTCATTAAGATGTTGGGTTTTAATTTGGTAATTTAGTTTTATTTCACTACATAAGGCTAAACCTTCCTGTATACAAGTTCCTATCAGTTTCCCATACGTATAATCTTCATAAGGAATTGTATTATCTATTCTTAGTTGGTTTTTAACTCTTTCAGCAAAAAGATTTGGTAAACCATCTATGAATTTGGATTTCCAGTAAACACTATTACAATCATTAAGTTCCATTACTCTACTTAAGAAAGTGTCCTTATACCATCGAAAAGATGTAAGAGTTTTACAAAATAGTCCATTTAATAGAGTACGGATATTTTCAGAATTATCTGACCATCTTCCTGTAAAATGTTCTATTATGGTACAAGTTAGAGTATAAACTACATTAGGAGTGGTTATTCCATTTTCTGTTTTAACTGTATTAAGAATAGCTTGTTGTGTTTTTTCATCCACATAATTGTCCCACCAGCCTTTTAATTGGCCAGTAAATCCGGCAATTAACATATTAGCCACTTGTTTATCACTATTTCCTGTATTTTTAGCAATTGTACTATACATTAACATTCTATGAATCATGTTATATATTTGTCTTTCAGTATAACCATCTAAATTCCATTCGTAAACATTTTTACCACTATAACTATTATTAATTTCATATTCTTGTTCCTCATGTAGGACATCTTGGGGGCTCGGTCTTGGATAATAATATAATCTTTGAACAGGTTTTCTAGCAAATTTGCTATCATAATTGTTAATTTTGTTTATTTGAGTATTATCTGAATCATTATCTGAGTCTTTATTTATAGTATTAATTTGTAATTTCTTCATTTGTTCTTGCAGAATATCTAGCATATAATCATAATTTTTAAGTTTATAACCAGTAATATTTGGTGGGGGTTGAATAGTAGCATTTATTTGTTGTTTTTTATCTTTTTTCTGTATTATTATATCTTTATTGTTAATGGGTGAATTTATATTTTCTAATTTTTTATGTAAGTCCATTAACTGTTCTCCTAATATTATGGAATATAAATTATGGAAATTTAATTGTTGAATCATACTATTAATATGATTAACATCTATTGTAAGAGTCTTTTCTTCAAAAAGTTTTTGGTAAGCCGAAAATTTTATAGTAACATTGTTATTTGTAATGGTAAAAGGGACTTGTGGTGGAAATATACTTGTTATTATTTTGTCTCCCGATAGAGTATAATCTCTTTCTATGTTGTGAATATTATGTAAAAAAGTATGAGCAAACCAAGGAATAAAATGTATAATTTGATTTATAGAGGATAAATATTCATAAAATCTATTTTGTATTTCTTGTAATTCTTCTTTAGAATAATTTTTAAATAACCATTCTTTAAAAAATATCCATTTATTCGAATAAAATTCTTCTGAAATAATTTTTCTTGCCTGAGAACCAGGACTAAAATCTATTTTTTCTTTTAAATCCATTAAACTGTAAAATTCATTTCAGAAGGAGTAGATGCCTCCGCTTCATACACAATATCATCATGTATATTTAAATTGTTTATCTTTCTATTATCAACAGAAGCACGAGTAGAGGGAATTTCTACGTTATAATCTAGTGGTGATATGTATAAATGTGAAGATCTTGCAGATCTTGTTCGTTTTATTAGGTCGTTATTATGCTCTATTTCTTTGTTAAACTCAACAGTAACAACGCCATCAGAAGTTTGTATAATACTTTCTATATTATTATTTATTAAAGGTGTAGGTGGTATATTATTTTCTAAAATCCAGTGTTGGGGAAATTTTATTTCCTCCCATTTTATAGCTTTTCTAGTTGTAATTTTTGACACATCAAAATTACTTTCTATTAAAATTGTCTCATTTATAGGTTTATTAACTATCTTACATTTAGGATTCATAGTTTTTAATGGTTTATAATATATACGATAACATATACATATTACTTCTGATCCTGGTAAATAATTATAACCATGAGTTTTGACGTTTAATGTGAAGGCTTGAAAAATATTTTTATCAGATAAAGAAAGCTGTAAATTTGGGTAGACATTAAAATATACCGGTCCATGAGACAAGCTAGATTCTATTATACCCATTAAAGATTGTTTCCAATTTTTATTTCTAGCATCCCTAAGAACTGCTAAAAAACTTTCAGGTAATCCCTGTAGTGTTAATGGTTTAAAAGCAATTTGCACCAAACCAATATGCAAATAATTATAAATATGTTTATATCTATTTATGTCTTGTGGAGTTATTAACTGAACTGTCATGTCATCTTCATTCATAGTTAAATTTTCTTCTGTAGTTTTAACAGTTTGGATAAAACCTAATTCTTCAAAAGTTCCTAATTCATATATAAATTTAGGGTTGATACTAGGAATTGTCCATTTATTAAGAAGGTCTAAATTCTTTGGGACTTCATATTCTTCTATTAACTGATTTTTAATCACCTGCTTATTACTATTTTTGAATCTACTGAATATACTCATGAAGAGTAAAATAAATGAGGTAACATCACATAGTATTCCATGGCTCTGATACCAAAATCAAGCAGGACCATAAAAATCAAGCAGGACCATAAACAGATAACAAGATTTTTAGAACTTTGAAAAATAAAAACAAAAAGAGTTGGGTGAGATAGGCGAGTCAATGAGTAAAACGCCCTAAAACGGCACAGTGGCCACAAAAGCGGGCTAAATCTGCACCACTATCTATTAGGGCAACAAAACTTCTTTGGTAATTATAAGTAATAAATAAATTAATTGTGACATGCCATTTTCTAGATATTACCAATTCCATGGACTGAAGGAAATTGTCATTACTGGTACCAATATCTTGGTTATTTTGTAATTTTTCTAATTTGTTAATTCTTTGATTGCTTATTAGCTGGTCATTTTTTATCTTAGATATATCTTGTTTTAGGTTTTGAATTTCAAGCTGTAAATCTTGTACTGTAGGTGTATTAGCGGAATTTTTATTTCTTCTTTCTTTTAACATATCATGAACGTTTTTCATGGAATATATCCCTTCTTCTTGTGTACTCTGTTCCTTAGTATTTAGATTTTCTATTATTTTTTGCCTGATTTCTGGATCATTTATTTCTTTTAATAAGTTTGCAATATCATTACTAATTACATTTATAGTTAATTCATCTTTGAATTGAGACTGTATTAGGTATAATTGGTGGTCTATGTTACATGAACATTGTTCTGAATTATCACAATTACATTCAATTTCTTCAGATTTTGACGAATAATCAGAATCATATTCTATTATGTTTATATCAGAATCTTCGTCTGAGAGCTCCTCTTCATCTGACGAATTATCTATCAAATTTATTAATTGTATTTTTATATCCTCACTTATATTCATATTATTAATTTGTTTTTTTATTTTTTTATTCCTGCATTTATTAGCATAATGTCCCATTTTCCCGCATGAAAAACAAGTAGGGGGTTTTTTATAATCTTTTCTATTAAATCTTTTTTTAATATGTTTATCTTTTTTATTAGGGTCACTATGTTTTCTCTTATAATATTTTTTCTTCTGTTGAAACTCTTTTTTCTGTTTCCTCCTATTGTTATTAGTTTGTATTCCGAATTGATCACAAAATTCTCCCAATTGTCTTTTTTCATTAAGATGTTGGGTTTTAATTTGGTAATTTAGTTTTATTTCACTACATAAGGCTAAACCTTCCTGTATACAAGTTCCTATCAATTTCCCATACGTATAATCTTCATAAGGAATTGTATTATCTATTCTTAGTTGGTTTTTAACTCTTTCAGCAAAAAGATTTGGTAAACCATCTATGAATTTGGATTTCCAGTAAACACTATTACAATCATTAAGTTCCATTACTCTACCAAAATCAAGCAGGACCATAAAAATCAAGCAGGACCAAGATTTTTAGAACTTTGAAAAATAAAAACAAAAAGAGTTGGGTGAGATAGGCGAGTCAATGAGTAAAACGCCCTAAAACGGCACAGTGGCCACAAAAGCGGGCTAAAACACGACTTTGCCTTTTTCCATTCCAGACTTTTTTTTTTTTTTTTTTTTTTTTTTTTTTTTTTTAATAATATATACGATAACATATACATATTACTTCTGATCCTGGTAAATAATTATAACCATGAGTTTTGACGTTTAATGTTAAGGCTTGAAAAATATTTTTATCAGATAAAGAAAGCTGTAAATTTGGGTAGACATTAAAATATACCGGTCCATGAGACAAGCTAGATTCTATTATACCCATTAAAAACTATGAATCCTAAATGTAAGATAGTTAATAAACCTATAAATGAGACAATTTTAATAGAAAGTAATTTTGATGTGTCAAAAATTACAACTAGAAAAGCTATAAAATGGGAGGAAATAAAATTTCCCCAACACTGGATTTTAGAAAATAATATACCACCTACACCTTTAATAAATAATAATATAGAAAGTATTATACAAACTTCTGATGGCGTTGTTACTGTTGAGTTTAACAAAGAAATAGAGCATAATAACGACCTAATAAAACGAACAAGATCTGCAAGATCTTCACATTTATACATATCACCACTAGATTATAACGTAGAAATTCCCTCTACTCGTGCTTCTGTTGATAATAGAAAGATAAACAATTTAAATATACATGATGATATTGTGTATGAAGCGGAGGCATCTACTCCTTCTGAAATGAATTTTACAGTTTAATGGATTTAAAATAAAAAATAGATTTTAGTCCTGGTTCTCAGGCAAGAAAAATTATTTCAGAAGAATTTTATTCGAATAAATGGATATTTTTTAAAGAATGGTTATTTAAAAATTATTCTAAAGAAGAATTACAAGAAATACAAAATAGATTTTATGAATATTTATCCTCTATAAATCAAATTATACATTTTATTCCTTGGTTTGCTCATACTTTTTTACATAATATTCACAACATAGAAAGAGATTATACTCTATCGGGAGACAAAATAATAACAAGTATATTTCCACCACAAGTCCCTTTTACCATTACAAATAACAATGTTACTATAAAATTTTCGGCTTACCAAAAACTTTTTGAAGAAAAGACTCTTACAATAGATGTTAATCATATTAATAGTATGATTCAACAATTAAATTTCCATAATTTATATTCCATAATATTAGGAGAACAGTTAATGGACTTACATAAAAAATTAGAAAATATAAATTCACCCATTAACAATAAAGATATAATAATACAGAAAAAAGATAAAAAACAACAAATAAATGCTACTATTCAACCCCCACCAAATATTACTGGTTATAAACTTAAAAATTATGATTATATGCTAGATATTCTGCAAGAACAAATGAAGAAATTACAAATTAATACTATAAATAAAGACTCAGATAATGATTCAGATAATACTCAAATAAACAAAATTAACAATTATGATAGCAAATTTGCTAGAAAACCTGTTCAAAGATTATATTATTATCCAAGACCGAGCCCCCAAGATGTCCTACATGAGGAACAAGAATATGAAATTAATAATAGTTATAGTGGTAAAAATGTTTACGAATGGAATTTAGATGGTTATACTGAAAGACAAATATATAACATGATTCATAGAATGTTAATGTATAGTACAATTGCTAAAAATACAGGAAATAGTGATAAACAAGTGGCTAATATGTTAATTGCCGGATTTACTGGCCAATTAAAAGGCTGGTGGGACAATTATGTGGATGAAAAAACACAACAAGCTATTCTTAATACAGTTAAAACAGAAAATGGAATAACCACTCCTAATGTAGTTTATACTCTAACTTGTACCATAATAGAACATTTTACAGGAAGATGGTCAGATAATTCTGAAAATATCCGTACTCTATTAAATGGACTATTTTGTAAAACTCTTACATCTTTTCGATGGTATAAGGACACTTTCTTAAGTAGAGTAATGGAACTTAATGATTGTAATAGTGTTTACTGGAAATCCAAATTCATAGATGGTTTACCAAATCTTTTTGCTGAAAGAGTTAAAAACCAACTAAGAATAGATAATACAATTCCTTATGAAGATTATACGTATGGGAAATTGATAGGAACTTGTATACAGGAAGGTTTAGCCTTATGTAGTGAAATAAAACTAAATTACCAAATTAAAACCCAACATCTTAATGAAAAAAGACAATTGGGAGAATTTTGTGATCAATTCGGAATACAAACTAATAACAATAGGAGGAAACAGAAAAAAGAGTTTCAACAGAAGAAAAAATATTATAAGAGAAAACATAGTGACCCTAATAAAAAAGATAAACATATTAAAAAAAGATTTAATAGAAAAGATTATAAAAAACCCCCTACTTGTTTTTCATGCGGGAAAATGGGACATTATGCTAATAAATGCAGGAATAAAAAAATAAAAAAACAAATTAATAATATGAATATAAGTGAGGATATAAAAATACAATTAATAAATTTGATAGATAATTCGTCAGATGAAGAGGAGCTCTCAGACGAAGATTCTGATATAAACATAATAGAATATGATTCTGATTATTCGTCAAAATCTGAAGAAATTGAATGTAATTGTGATAATTCAGAACAATGTTCATGTAACATAGACCACCAATTATACCTAATACAGTCTCAATTCAAAGATGAATTAACTATAAATGTAATTAGTAATGATATTGCAAACTTATTAAAAGAAATAAATGATCCAGAAATCAGGCAAAAAATAATAGAAAATCTAAATACTAAGGAACAGAGTACACAAGAAGAAGGGATATATTCCATGAAAAACGTTCATGATATGTTAAAAGAAAGAAGAAATAAAAATTCCGCTAATACACCTACAGTACAAGATTTACAGCTTGAAATTCAAAACCTAAAACAAGATATATCTAAGATAAAAAATGACCAGCTAATAAGCAATCAAAGAATTAACAAATTAGAAAAATTACAAAATAACCAAGATATTGGTACCAGTAATGACAATTTCCTTCAGTCCATGGAATTGGTAATATCTAGAAAATGGCATGTCACAATTAATTTATTTATTACTTATAATTACCAAAGAAGTTTTGTTGCCCTAATAGATAGTGGTGCAGATTTAAATTGTATAAGAGAAGGTTTAATACCTACTAAATATTTTCAAAAATCAACACATACGTTAAGAGAAGTATCAGGTTCTAAATTAGATATTAGATATAAATTAACAGATGCAAAAATTTGTACAGAAAATGTTTGTATACCTATTAATTTCACGGTAATTAAAAATATGAGTAATAATACTATGATCTTAGGAAATCCCTTTTTAGAGATGATATTACCCCTAACTATTGACAAAGATAAAATCATAGGATCTTATAAGAATCAACCCGTTATACTAAATTTTGTCTCGGACCCTTATTCTATCTGGGTCAATGAGTTGAATTTAAAAAGAAACCAAATAAATTTTCTGAAAGAAGAAATCAGAAATGTTCAAATAGATGAACAACTAGAACAACCTAAGTTACAGGAAAAAATTAGATTTTTAACAAATCAATTCTCTTTGAAAATATGTAATGATCATCCTAATGCTTTTTGGGAAAGGAAAAAACATATAGTTACACTTCCTTATGAGGAAGACTTTAATGAAAAACAGATTCCTACCAAGGCAAGACCTTGTCAAATGAATTTCGAATACTTAAATATATGTAAAAAAGAAATAACTTCCTTATTAAATAAAAAACTAATACAACCTTCCAAATCTCCATGGTCATGCACTGCCTTTTATGTAAATAAACATTCTGAACAAGAAAGGGGAATACCAAGACTAGTTATAAATTATAAACCCCTTAATAAAGTCTTAAAATGGATCAGGTATCCTATTCCTAATAAAAAGGATTTATTAGACCGATTACATGATTCTTTAATATTTTCAAAATTTGATTTAAAATCAGGATATTGGCAAATACAGATTGATAAGAAAGACAGATATAAAACTGCCTTCAATGTTCCTTTTGGACAATATGAATGGAATGTTATGCCATTTGGCCTAAAAAATGCCCCTTCAGAATTCCAAAATATAATGAATGATATATTTAATCCTTATAGCAATTTCATTATTGTATATATAGATGATATCTTAGTCTTTTCAAAGGATATTCAAGAACATTTTGGTCACTTGCATACTTTTGAAAAAATAATAGTAAACAATGGTTTAGTAATATCACAATCTAAAATGTCCTTATTCCAAACAAAGGTAAGATTTTTAGGACATAATATTGAAAAAGGACAAATTATTCCTATACAAAGAAGTATAGACTTTGCTGCGAAATTTCCAGATGAAATAAAGGATAAAACTCAGCTACAAAGATTCTTAGGTAGCCTAAATTATATATCGCCTTTTTATAAAGATTTATCAGCAGATAGTGCAATTTTATACGACAGATTGAAAAAGAATCCTTGTGCTTGGACTAATGATCATACTCAGGCAGTTAAAAGAATAAAAGACAAAGTTAAAAGTCTACCATGTTTATCTTTAGCTAATCCTAATTGGGAAAAAATAGTAGAAACCGATGCCTCTGAAATAGGGTTTGGAGGAATTTTAAAACAAATCCACCCTAACAGTAAGCAAGAATTCTTAGTTAGATTTCATTCTGGAAAATGGACTCCTAGTCAAAAAAAAATTATTCTACTACTGCTAAAGAAATTTTGGCATTGGTAAAATGTATTCTCAAATTTCAAGATGATTTATATAATCAACATTTTATTATCAAAACAGATTGTCAGGCAGCTAAATTCATGTTTAATAAAGACTTTAAACATGATGTTTCTAAACAAATGTTTACTAGGTGGCAACCTACATTAGCATGTTTTGATTTTGAAATACAATATAAAAAAGGAAGCGATAATAGTCTTCCTGATTTTTTAACTAGAGAATTCCTAAATGAGTTATCACCAGCTAAGACAGTTATCACATGAAATTACTAATATAAAAAATTTAATTAATAAGGCAGATGTTGAACTGGCTAACTTAGCAAATGAACCATATTCTAGTAAGACAGGAATTAATTTAAGATTGATAGGATTAAGGATCCAACTCAAGAATCTTGAAAACAAACTCTTATTACTCTTAAATTAACATTTCCATTTGCAGGATGAATCCCAATCGCGGAAGAGGCCATCCTTCATATAGAGGTGGTTATCATAGAGGTCGGGGAAATCCTACGGCTTCAAGCAGTTCTTATAAAACTGGAAATTCATCACAAACAAATGATCAATCCCTTCCAGTTCCTGGAAGCCCATTATATGAGGAGTTTAAAGCATTTTTGGAATCAAAAAGGGAAAATACTCCCACTCTCGCTCAAATGATCACAGATGGTGAAACCATCAACGATAATTTTGAATATAAGGAATCACCTCATAGAGATAATATTATTATTTTGGAACATAAAGATATAATGCTTTATTTTGAGAATAATGACGATCCATGGTTTTTAATGACCAGATACTTGGATACAGCGACATACGCTGGATATTCTTACAAACAAAGATTATATTATGAAAATATTTTGAAAATAACCGGATCAGTTGAATTTTCTCATTTTACATCCGGAGGTAATACCAGTGTTTACAATTTTAGTAAAGCTATTATCAAAAAGATCATATCACCTGAGGAATGGGGTTTAAGTACCCTAAAGGAAAAAGAATTTTTAATCCCTCCTTCAAAAATACCAATGAAATTTACATATTGGGATTATATTGAAAGCTTTCATAAAGCCTTTTTATATGAAAATCCTCAGAGAAAGCATACTTGGTTTTTTAAAGTATGTGAAAAGGTTTATAACCAAAACAGAGATATACCAAATTGGTTTACTAATTGGTGGATCTCATACGGCCCGAGTATAGATATCCTCCCTGAGGAACCATTCAGAAAATTATATGGGGAATGGTTACCTGTCTCTCCAAGATACCGAGACCAAGTTATACCCTTGAAATCAGAAGGATTGGAAGTAATATCTTCTATGCATTTTTTCATGGAATTTTCTATTCCTTGGATCTGGAAATGGTCCCCATATGTGGATTATACCCCCTCTAAATTTCCTTCCCTACAAAGGTCATACTTTACCAAATTTTGGCCTAAAATGCTTCAAAAGAATCCAGAAACAAAAACCCTTAATGCTCAGGAAACAATTGATCATATCAATCAACAAATTAAGAAATACCAAGACCAAAAACTCTTTTCGGAAATAGCCTCCTCAACAGCAGTGACCCCCTCAACTCCTCAAAAAGTTAATTTAACCAAAGAGGAAATGATCAAGTCATTCAGATTATATTGTTCTGAATTAAAAGAAAATCTTAAAAGATTTTCAAAACATGATACAGATGAAGGTTCAAATGAAGATATTCAAGATAATATGTCAGTTGATAACCAAAGCCAAGGCCAATCACCATGCTTAGCAGGGGAATCCCAGCCAGATGATGAAGAAGTTCCAGATGGTGAACTCCCAATTGATTGTATAATTGACATGATTGAGGAGTCAATCACGCAAAGAAAGAATCTTTCAAAAAACAAAAAGACATCACCACAATAGACTATAGGTGACAGGTGGATGGACCAAAATAAAAGAAGAATATATTCTTCAAGAATTATTGAAGACAGAGGAAATTACTCGTCAGACATTATTAAAGCCAGAAGAATCAAACAAAAAGTCATTTCTACTTTTCTTAAAAGTTGTCTGCCAATGCTAAATGTAATAATTTAGGTTTTGTTTGTTTTTGAGTCCTCCTGATCTATTTAAGGAGCCTCTACCTTATGTTTTAGGCAGGCTGAAAGCCAATTTCCTCTTTCTTTCTTGCTTGTAATCCCTCCTCTGTAAAAAACATCTCTGCAATAAAAGTCTAAATTATATTTGGAGAAGCAAAGTTTTATTACGGTACAGCAATTTTGGATTCGCCTTTCTGGTCAGTTTACTTTCTTAAACTTAATTCTATTTTCAAGCCTAATGCAAGGCTAACTTGATAATATCACATAGTATTATCATGGAAGCAGTATCATGATCGGCAAATCATAAAAAAAAAAAAAAAAAAAAAAAAAAAAAAAAAAAAGTCTGGAATGGAAAAAGGCAAAGTCGTGTTTTAGCCCGCTTTTGTGGCCACTGTGCCGTTTTAGGGCGTTTTACTCATTGACTCGCCTATCTCACCCAACTCTTTTTGTTTTTCAAAGTTCTAAAAATCTTGTTATCTGTTTATGGTCCTGCTTGATTTTTATGGTCCTGCTTGATTTTGGTAACTCTTTTTGTTTTTATTTTTCAAAGTTCTAAAAATCTTGTTATCTGTTTATGGTCCTGCTTGATTTTGGTATCAGAGCCATGGAATACTATGTGATGTTACCTCATTTATTTTACTCTTCATGAGTATATTCAGTAGATTCAAAAATAGTAATAAGCAGGTGATTAAAAATCAGTTAATAGAAGAATATGAAGTCCCAAAGAATTTAGACCTTCTTAATAAATGGACAATTCCTAGTATCAACCCTAAATTTATATATGAATTAGGAACTTTTGAAGAATTAGGTTTTATCCAAACTGTTAAAACTACAGAAGAAAATTTAACTATGAATGAAGATGACATGACAGTTCAGTTAATAACTCCACAAGACATAAATAGATATAAACATATTTATAATTATTTGCATATTGGTTTGGTGCAAATTGCTTTTAAACCATTAACACTACAGGGATTACCTGAAAGTTTTTTAGCAGTTCTTAGGGATGCTAGAAATAAAAATTGGAAACAATCTTTAATGGGTATAATAGAATCTAGCTTGTCTCATGGACCGGTATATTTTAATGTCTACCCAAATTTACAGCTTTCTTTATCTGATAAAAATATTTTTCAAGCCTTAACATTAAACGTCAAAACTCATGGTTATAATTATTTACCAGGATCAGAAGTAATATGTATATGTTATCGTATATATTATAAACCATTAAAAACTATGAATCCTAAATGTAAGATAGTTAATAAACCTATAAATGAGACAATTTTAATAGAAAGTAATTTTGATGTGTCAAAAATTACAACTAGAAAAGCTATAAAATGGGAGGAAATAAAATTTCCCCAACACTGGATTTTAGAAAATAATATACCACCTACACCTTTAATAAATAATAATATAGAAAGTATTATACAAACTTCTGATGGCGTTGTTACTGTTGAGTTTAACAAAGAAATAGAGCATAATAACGACCTAATAAAACGAACAAGATCTGCAAGATCTTCACATTTATACATATCACCACTAGATTATAACGTAGAAATTCCCTCTACTCGTGCTTCTGTTGATAATAGAAAGATAAACAATTTAAATATACATGATGATATTGTGTATGAAGCGGAGGCATCTACTCCTTCTGAAATGAATTTTACAGTTTAATGGATTTAAAAGAAAAAATAGATTTTAGTCCTGGTTCTCAGGCAAGAAAAATTATTTCAGAAGAATTTTATTCGAATAAATGGATATTTTTTAAAGAATGGTTATTTAAAAATTATTCTAAAGAAGAATTACAAGAAATACAAAATAGATTTTATGAATATTTATCCTCTATAAATCAAATTATACATTTTATTCCTTGGTTTGCTCATACTTTTTTACATAATATTCACAACATAGAAAGAGATTATACTCTATCGGGAGACAAAATAATAACAAGTATATTTCCACCACAAGTCCCTTTTACCATTACAAATAACAATGTTACTATAAAATTTTCGGCTTACCAAAAACTTTTTGAAGAAAAGACTCTTACAATAGATGTTAATCATATTAATAGTATGATTCAACAATTAAATTTCCATAATTTATATTCCATAATATTAGGAGAACAGTTAATGGACTTACATAAAAAATTAGAAAATATAAATTCACCCATTAACAATAAAGATATAATAATACAGAAAAAAGATAAAAAACAACAAATAAATGCTACTATTCAACCCCCACCAAATATTACTGGTTATAAACTTAAAAATTATGATTATATGCTAGATATTCTGCAAGAACAAATGAAGAAATTACAAATTAATACTATAAATAAAGACTCAGATAATGATTCAGATAATACTCAAATAAACAAAATTAACAATTATGATAGCAAATTTGCTAGAAAACCTGTTCAAAGATTATATTATTATCCAAGACCGAGCCCCCAAGATGTCCTACATGAGGAACAAGAATATGAAATTAATAATAGTTATAGTGGTAAAAATGTTTACGAATGGAATTTAGATGGTTATACTGAAAGACAAATATATAACATGATTCATAGAATGTTAATGTATAGTACAATTGCTAAAAATACAGGAAATAGTGATAAACAAGTGGCTAATATGTTAATTGCCGGATTTACTGGCCAATTAAAAGGCTGGTGGGACAATTATGTGGATGAAAAAACACAACAAGCTATTCTTAATACAGTTAAAACAGAAAATGGAATAACCACTCCTAATGTAGTTTATACTCTAACTTGTACCATAATAGAACATTTTACAGGAAGATGGTCAGATAATTCTGAAAATATCCGTACTCTATTAAATGGACTATTTTGTAAAACTCTTACATCTTTTCGATGGTATAAGGACACTTTCTTAAGTAGAGTAATGGAACTTAATGATTGTAATAGTGTTTACTGGAAATCCAAATTCATAGATGGTTTACCAAATCTTTTTGCTGAAAGAGTTAAAAACCAACTAAGAATAGATAATACAATTCCTTATGAAGATTATACGTATGGGAAATTGATAGGAACTTGTATACAGGAAGGTTTAGCCTTATGTAGTGAAATAAAACTAAATTACCAAATTAAAACCCAACATCTTAATGAAAAAAGACAATTGGGAGAATTTTGTGATCAATTCGGAATACAAACTAATAACAATAGGAGGAAACAGAAAAAAGAGTTTCAACAGAAGAAAAAATATTATAAGAGAAAACATAGTGACCCTAATAAAAAAGATAAACATATTAAAAAAAGATTTAATAGAAAAGATTATAAAAAACCCCCTACTTGTTTTTCATGCGGGAAAATGGGACATTATGCTAATAAATGCAGGAATAAAAAAATAAAAAAACAAATTAATAATATGAATATAAGTGAGGATATAAAAATACAATTAATAAATTTGATAGATAATTCGTCAGATGAAGAGGAGCTCTCAGACGAAGATTCTGATATAAACATAATAGAATATGATTCTGATTATTCGTCAAAATCTGAAGAAATTGAATGTAATTGTGATAATTCAGAACAATGTTCATGTAACATAGACCACCAATTATACCTAATACAGTCTCAATTCAAAGATGAATTAACTATAAATGTAATTAGTAATGATATTGCAAACTTATTAAAAGAAATAAATGATCCAGAAATCAGGCAAAAAATAATAGAAAATCTAAATACTAAGGAACAGAGTACACAAGAAGAAGGGATATATTCCATGAAAAACGTTCATGATATGTTAAAAGAAAGAAGAAATAAAAATTCCGCTAATACACCTACAGTACAAGATTTACAGCTTGAAATTCAAAACCTAAAACAAGATATATCTAAGATAAAAAATGACCAGCTAATAAGCAATCAAAGAATTAACAAATTAGAAAAATTACAAAATAACCAAGATATTGGTACCAGTAATGACAATTTCCTTCAGTCCATGGAATTGGTAATATCTAGAAAATGGCATGTCACAATTAATTTATTTATTACTTATAATTACCAAAGAAGTTTTGTTGCCCTAATAGATAGTGGTGCAGATTTAAATTGTATAAGAGAAGGTTTAATACCTACTAAATATTTTCAAAAATCAACACATACGTTAAGAGAAGTATCAGGTTCTAAATTAGATATTAGATATAAATTAACAGATGCAAAAATTTGTACAGAAAATGTTTGTATACCTATTAATTTCACGGTAATTAAAAATATGAGTAATAATACTATGATCTTAGGAAATCCCTTTTTAGAGATGATATTACCCCTAACTATTGACAAAGATAAAATCATAGGATCTTATAAGAATCAACCCGTTATACTAAATTTTGTCTCGGACCCTTATTCTATCTGGGTCAATGAGTTGAATTTAAAAAGAAACCAAATAAATTTTCTGAAAGAAGAAATCAGAAATGTTCAAATAGATGAACAACTAGAACAACCTAAGTTACAGGAAAAAATTAGATTTTTAACAAATCAATTCTCTTTGAAAATATGTAATGATCATCCTAATGCTTTTTGGGAAAGGAAAAAACATATAGTTACACTTCCTTATGAGGAAGACTTTAATGAAAAACAGATTCCTACCAAGGCAAGACCTTGTCAAATGAATTTCGAATACTTAAATATATGTAAAAAAGAAATAACTTCCTTATTAAATAAAAAACTAATACAACCTTTCAAATCTCCATGGTCATGCACTGCCTTTTATGTAAATAAACATTCTGAACAAGAAAGGGGAATACCAAGACTAGTTATAAATTATAAACCCCTTAATAAAGTCTTAAAATGGATCAGGTATCCTATTCCTAATAAAAAGGATTTATTAGACCGATTACATGATTCTTTAATATTTTCAAAATTTGATTTAAAATCAGGATATTGGCAAATACAGATTGATAAGAAAGACAGATATAAAACTGCCTTCAATGTTCCTTTTGGACAATATGAATGAAATGTTATGCCATTTGGCCTAAAAAATGCCCCTTCAGAATTCCAAAATATAATGAATGATATATTTAATCCTTATAGCAATTTCATTATTGTATATATAGATGATATCTTAGTCTTTTCAAAGGATATTCAAGAACATTTTGGTCACTTGCATACTTTTGAAAAAATAATAGTAAACAATGGTTTAGTAATATCACAATCTAAAATGTCCTTATTCCAAACAAAGGTAAGATTTTTAGGACATAATATTGAAAAAGGACAAATTATTCCTATACAAAGAAGTATAGACTTTGCTGCGAAATTTCCAGATGAAATAAAGGATAAAACTCAGCTACAAAGATTCTTAGGTAGCCTAAATTATATATCGCCTTTTTATAAAGATTTATCAGCAGATAGTGCAATTTTATACGACAGATTGAAAAAGAATCCTTGTGCTTGGACTAATGATCATACTCAGGCAGTTAAAAGAATAAAAGACAAAGTTAAAAGTCTACCATGTTTATCTTTAGCTAATCCTAATTGGGAAAAATAGTAGAAACCGATACCTCTGAAATAGGGTTTGGAGGAATTTTAAAACAAATCCACCCTAACAGTAAGCAAGAATTCTTAGTTAGATTTCATTCTGGAAAATGGACTCCTAGTCAAAAAAAAATTATTCTACTACTGCTAAAGAAATTTTGGCATTGGTAAAATGTATTCTCAAATTTCAAGATGATTTATATAATCAACATTTTATTATCAAAACAGATTGTCAGGCAGCTAAATTCATGTTTAATAAAGACTTTAAACATGATGTTTCTAAACAAATGTTTACTAGGTGGCAAGCTACATTAGCATGTTTTGATTTTGAAATACAATATAAAAAAGGAAGCGATAATAGTCTTCCTGATTTTTTAACTAGAGAATTCCTAAATGAGTTATCACCAGCTAAGACAGTTATCACATGAAATTACTAATATAAAAAATTTAATTAATAAGGCAGATGTTGAACTGGCTAACTTAGCAAATGAACCATATTCTAGTAAGACAGGAATTAATTTAAGATTGATAGGATTAAGGATCCAACTCAAGAATCTTGAAAACAAACTCTTATTACTCTTAAATTAACATTTCCATTTGCAGGATGAATCCCAATCGCGGAAGAGGCCATCCTTCATATAGAGGTGGTTATCATAGAGGTCGGGGAAATCCTACGGCTTCAAGCAGTTCTTATAAAACTGGAAATTCATCACAAACAAATGATCAATCTCTTCTAGTTCCTGGAAGCCCATTATATGAGGAGTTTAAAGCATTTTTGGAATCAAAAAGGGAAAATACTCCCACTCTCGCTCAAATGATCACAGATGGTGAAACCATCAACGATAATTTTGAATATAAGGAATCACCTCATAGAGATAATATTATTATTTTGGAACATAAAGATATAATGCTTTATTTTGAGAATAATGACGATCCATGGTTTTTAATGACCAGATACTTGGATACAGCGACATACGCTGGATATTCTTACAAACAAAGATTATATTATGAAAATATTTTGAAAATAACCGGATCAGTTGAATTTTCTCATTTTACATCCGGAGGTAATACCAGTGTTTACAATTTTAGTAAAGCTATTATCAAAAAGATCATATCACCTGAGGAATGGGGTTTAAGTACCCTAAAGGAAAAAGAATTTTTAATCCCTCCTTCAAAAATACCAATGAAATTTACATATTGAGATTATATTGAAAGCTTTCATAAAGCCTTTTTATATGAAAATCCTCAGAGAAAGCATACTTGGTTTTTTAAAGTATGTGAAAAGGTTTATAACCAAAACAGAGATATACCAAATTGGTTTACTAATTGGTGGATCTCATACGGCCCGAGTATAGATATCCTCCCTGAGGAACCATTCAGAAAATTATATGGGGAATGGTTACCTGTCTCTCCAAGATACCGAGACCAAGTTATACCCTTGAAATCAGAAGGATTGGAAGTAATATCTTCTATGCATTTTTTCATGGAATTTTCTATTCCTTGGATCTGGAAATGGTCCCCATATGTGGATTATACCCCCTCTAAATTTCCTTCCCTACAAAGGTCATACTTTACCAAATTTTGGCCTAAAATGCTTCAAAAGAATCCAGAAACAAAAACCCTTAATGCTCAGGAAACAATTGATCATATCAATCAACAAATTAAGAAATACCAAGACCAAAAACTCTTTTCGGAAATAGCCTCCTCAACAGCAGTGACCCCCTCAACTCCTCAAAAAGTTAATTTAACCAAAGAGGAAATGATCAAGTCATTCAGATTATATTGTTCTGAATTAAAAGAAAATCTTAAAAGATTTTCAAAACATGATACAGATGAAGGTTCAAATGAAGATATTCAAGATAATATGTCAGTTGATAACCAAAGCCAAGGCCAATCACCATGCTTAGCAGGGGAATCCCAGCCAGATGATGAAGAAGTTCCAGATGGTGAACTCCCAATTGATTGTATAATTGACATGATTGAGGAGTCAATCACGCAAAGAAAGAATCTTTCAAAAAACAAAAAGACATCACCACAATAGACTATAGGTGACAGGTGGATGGACCAAAATAAAAGAAGAATATATTCTTCAAGAATTATTGAAGACAGAGGAAATTACTCGTCAGACATTATTAAAGCCAGAAGAATCAAACAAAAAGTCATTTCTACTTTTCTTAAAAGTTGTCTGCCAATGCTAAATGTAATAATTTAGGTTTTGTTTGTTTTTGAGTCCTCCTGATCTATTTAAGGAGCCTCTACCTTATGTTTTAGGCAGGCTGAAAGCCAATTTCCTCTTTCTTTCTTGCTTGTAATCCCTCCTCTGTAAAAAACATCTCTGCAATAAAAGTCTAAATTATATTTGGAGAAGCAAAGTTTTATTACGGTACAGCAATTTTGGATTCGCCTTTCTGGTCAGTTTACTTTCTTAAACTTAATTCTATTTTCAAGCCTAATGCAAGGCTAACTTGATAATATCACATAGTATTATCATGGAAGCAGTATCATGATCGGCAAATCATTAAAAAAAAAAAAAAAAAAAAAAAAAAAAAAAAAAAAAAAGTCTGGAATGGAAAAAGGCAAAGTCGTGTTTTAGCCCGCTTTTGTGGCCACTGTGCCGTTTTAGGGCGTTTTACTCATTGACTCGCCTATCTCACCCAACTCTTTTTGTTTTTCAAAGTTCTAAAAATCTTGTTATCTGTTTATGGTCCTGCTTGATTTTGGTAACTCTTTTTGTTTTTATTTTTCAAAGTTCTAAAAATCTTGTTATCTGTTTATGGTCCTGCTTGATTTTTATGGTCCTGCTTGATTTTGGTATCAGAGCCATGGAATACTATGTGATGTTACCTCATTTATTTTACTCTTCATGAATATATTCAGTAGATTCAAAAATAGTAATAAGCAGGTGATTAAAAATCAGTTAATAGAAGAATATGAAGTCCCAAAGAATTTAGACCTTCTTAATAAATGGACAATTCCTAGTATCAACCCTAAATTTATATATGAATTAGGAACTTTTGAAGAATTAGGTTTTATCCAAACTGTTAAAACTACAGAAGAAAATTTAACTATGAATGAAGATGACATGACAGTTCAGTTAGTTTTATTTCTTCTTTCTTTTAACATATCATGAACGTTTTTCATGGAATATATCCCTTCTTCTTGTGTACTCTGTTCCTTAGTATTTAGATTTTCTATTATTTTTTGCCTGATTTCTGGATCATTTATTTCTTTTAATAAGTTTGCAATATCATTACTAATTACATTTATAGTTAATTCATCTTTGAATTGAGACTGTATTAGGTATAATTGGTGGTCTATGTTACATGAACATTGTTCTGAATTATCACAATTACATTCAATTTCTTCAGATTTTGACGAATAATCAGAATCATATTCTATTATGTTTATATCAGAATCTTCGTCTGAGAGCTCCTCTTCATCTGACGAATTATCTATCAAATTTATATCTAGAAAATGGCATGTCACAATTAATTTATTTATTACTTATAATTACCAAAGAAGTTTTGTTGCCCTAATAGATAGTGGTGCAGATTTAAATTGTATAAGAGAAGGTTTAATACCTACTAAATATTTTCAAAAATCAACACATACGTTAAGAGAAGTATCAGGTTCTAAATTAGATATTAGATATAAATTAACAGATGCAAAAATTTGTACAGAAAATGTTTGTATACCTATTAATTTCACGGTAATTAAAAATATGAGTAATAATACTATGATCTTAGGAAATCCCTTTTTAGAGATGATATTACCCCTAACTATTGACAAAGATAAAATCATAGGATCTTATAAGAATCAACCCGTTATACTAAATTTTGTCTCGGACCCTTATTCTATCTGGGTCAATGAGTTGAATTTAAAAAGAAACCAAATAAATTTTCTGAAAGAAGAAATCAGAAATGTTCAAATAGATGAACAACTAGAACAACCTAAGTTACAGGAAAAAATTAGATTTTTAACAAATCAATTCTCTTTGAAAATATGTAATGATCATCCTAATGCTTTTTGGGAAAGGAAAAAACATATAGTTACTTTACTATGTGATGTTACCTCATTTATTTTACTCTTCATGAGTATATTCAGTAGATTCAAAAATAGTAATAAGCAGGTGATTAAAAATCAGTTAATAGAAGAATATGAAGTCCCAAAGAATTTAGACCTTCTTAATAAATGGACAATTCCTAGTATCAACCCTAAATTTATATATGAATTAGGAACTTTTGAAGAATTAGGTTTTATCCAAACTGTTAAAACTACAGAAGAAAATTTAACTATGAATGAAGATGACATGACAGTTCAGTTAATAACTCCACAAGACATAAATAGATATAAACATATTTATAATTATTTGCATATTGGTTTGGTGCAAATTGCTTTTAAACCATTAACACTACAGGGATTACCTGAAAGTTTTTTAGCAGTTCTTAGGGATGCTAGAAATAAAAATTGGAAACAAATTTTAATGGGTATAATAGAATCTAGCTTGTCTCATGGACCGGTATATTTTAATGTCTACCCAAATTTACAGCTTTCTTTATCTGATAAAAATATTTTTCAAGCCTTAACATTAAACGTCAAAACTCATGGTTATAATTATTTACCAGGATCAGAAGTAATATGTATATGTTATCGTATATATTATAAACCATTAAAAACTATGAATCCTAAATGTAAGATAGTTAATAAACCTATAAATGAGACAATTTTAATAGAAAGTAATTTTGATGTGTCAAAAATTACAACTAGAAAAGCTATAAAATGGGAGGAAATAAAATTTCCCCAACACTGGATTTTAGAAAATAATATACCACCTACACCTTTAATAAATAATAATATAGAAAGTATTATACAAACTTCTGATGGCGTTGTTACTGTTGAGTTTAACAAAGAAATAGAGCATAATAACGACCTAATAAAACGAACAAGATCTGCAAGATCTTCACATTTATACATATCACCACTAGATTATAACGTAGAAATTCTCTCTACTCGTGCTTCTGTTGATAATAGAAAGATAAACAATTTAAATATACATGATGATATTGTGTATGAAGCGGAGGCATCTACTCCTTCTGAAATGAATTTTACAGTTTAATGGATTTAAAAGAAAAAATAGATTTTAGTCCTGGTTCTCAGGCAAGAAAAATTATTTCAGAAGAATTTTATTCGAATAAATGGATATTTTTTAAAGAATGGTTATTTAAAAATTATTCTAAAGAAGAATTACAAGAAATACAAAATAGATTTTATGAATATTTATCCTCTATAAATCAAATTATACATTTTATTCCTTGGTTTGCTCATACTTTTTTACATAATATTCACAACATAGAAAGAGATTATACTCTATCGGGAGACAAAATAATAACAAGTATATTTCCACCACAAGTCCCTTTTACCATTACAAATAACAATGTTACTATAAAATTTTCGGCTTACCAAAAACTTTTTGAAGAAAAGACTCTTACAATAGATGTTAATCATATTAATAGTATGATTCAACAATTAAATTTCCATAATTTATATTCCATAATATTAGGAGAACAGTTAATGGACTTACATAAAAAATTAGAAAATATAAATTCACCCATTAACAATAAAGATATAATAATACAGAAAAAAGATAAAAAAACAACAAATAAATGCTACTATTCAACCCCCACCAAATATTACTGGTTATAAACTTAAAAATTATGATTATATGCTAGATATTCTGCAAGAACAAATGAAGAAATTACAAATTAATACTATAAATAAAGACTCAGATAATGATTCAAATAATACTCAAATAAACAAAATTAACAATTATGATAGCAAATTTGCTAGAAAACCTGTTCAAAGATTATATTATTATCCAAGACCGAGCCCCCAAGATGTCCTACATGAGGAACAAGAATATGAAATTAATAATAGTTATAGTGGTAAAAATGTTTACGAATGGAATTTAGATGGTTATACTGAAAGACAAATATATAACATGATTCATAGAATGTTAATGTATAGTACAATTGCTAAAAATACAGGAAATAGTGATAAACAAGTGGCTAATATGTTAATTGCCGGATTTACTGGCCAATTAAAAGGCTGGTGGGACAATTATGTGGATGAAAAAACACAACAAGCTATTCTTAATACAGTTAAAACAGAAAATGGAATAACCATTCCTAATGTAGTTTATACTCTAACTTGTACCATAATAGAACATTTTACAGGAAGATGGTCAGATAATTCTGAAAATATCCGTACTCTATTAAATGGACTATTTTGTAAAACTCTTACATCTTTTCGATGGTATAAGGACACTTTCTTAAGTAGAGTAATGGAACTTAATGATTGTAATAGTGTTTACTGGAAATCCAAATTCATAGATGGTTTACCAAATCTTTTTGCTGAAAGAGTTAAAAACCAACTAAGAATAGATAATACAATTCCTTATGAAGATTATACGTATGGGAAATTGATAGGAACTTGTATACAGGAAGGTTTAGCCTTATGTAGTGAAATAAAACTAAATTACCAAATTAAAACCCAACATCTTAATGAAAAAAGACAATTGGGAGAATTTTGTGATCAATTCGGAATACAAACTAATAACAATAGGAGGAAACAGAAAAAAGAGTTTCAACAGAAGAAAAAATATTATAAGAGAAAACATAGTGACCCTAATAAAAAAGATAAACATATTAAAAAAAGATTTAATAGAAAAGATTATAAAAAACCCCCTACTTGTTTTTCATGCGGGAAAATGGGACATTATGCTAATAAATGCAGGAATAAAAAAATAAAAAAACAAATTAATAATATGAATATAAGTGAGGATATAAAAATACAATTAATAAATTTGATAGATAATTCGTCAGATGAAGAGGAGCTCTCAGACGAAGATTCTGATATAAACATAATAGAATATGATTCTGGTTATTCGTCAAAATCTGAAGAAATTGAATGTAATTGTGATAATTCAGAACAATGTTCATGTAACATAGACCACCAATTATACCTAATACAGTCTCAATTCAAAGATGAATTAACTATAAATGTAATTAGTAATGATATTGCAAACTTATTAAAAGAAATAAATGATCCAGAAATCAGGCAAAAAATAATAGAAAATCTAAATACTAAGGAACAGAGTACACAAGAAGAAGGGATATATTCCATGAAAAACGTTCATGATATGTTAAAAGAAAGAAGAAATAAAAATTCCGCTAATACACCTACAGTACAAGATTTACAGCTTGAAATTCAAAACCTAAAACAAGATATATCTAAGATAAAAAATGACCAGCTAATAAGCAATCAAAGAATTAACAAATTAGAAAAATTACAAAATAACCAAGATATTGGTACCAGTAATGACAATTTCCTTCAGTCCATGGAATTGGTAATATCTAGAAAATGGCATGTCACAATTAATTTATTTATTACTTATAATTACCAAAGAAGTTTTGTTGCCCTAATAGATAGTGGTGCAGATTTAAATTGTATAAGAGAAGGTTTAATACCTACTAAATATTTTCAAAAATCAACACATACGTTAAGAGAAGTATCAGGTTCTAAATTAGATATTAGATATAAATTAACAGATGCAAAAATTTGTACAGAAAATGTTTGTATACCTATTAATTTCACGGTAATTAAAAATATGAGTAATAATACTATGATCTTAGGAAATCCCTTTTTAGAGATGATATTACCCCTAACTATTGACAAAGATAAAATCATAGGATCTTATAAGAATCAACCCGTTATACTAAATTTTGTCTCGGACCCTTATTCTATCTGGGTCAATGAGTTGAATTTAAAAAGAAACCAAATAAATTTTCTGAAAGAAGAAATCAGAAATGTTCAAATAGATGAACAACTAGAACAACCTAAGTTACAGGAAAAAATTAGATTTTTAACAAATCAATTCTCTTTGAAAATATGTAATGATCATCCTAATGCTTTTTGGGAAAGGAAAAAACATATAGTTACACTTCCTTATGAGGAAGACTTTAATGAAAAACAGATTCCTACCAAGGCAAGACCTTGTCAAATGAATTTCGAATACTTAAATATATGTAAAAAAGAAATAACTTCCTTATTAAATAAAAAACTAATACAACCTTCCAAATCTCCATGGTCATGCACTGCCTTTTATGTAAATAAACATTCTGAACAAGAAAGGGGAATACCAAGACTAGTTATAAATTATAAACCCCTTAATAAAGTCTTAAAATGGATCAGGTATCCTATTCCTAATAAAAAGGATTTATTAGACCGATTACATGATTCTTTAATATTTTCAAAATTTGATTTAAAATCAGGATATTGGCAAATACAGATTGATAAGAAAGACAGATATAAAACTGCCTTCAATGTTCCTTTTGGACAATATGAATGGAATGTTATGCCATTTGGCCTAAAAAATGCCCCTTCAGAATTCCAAAATATAATGAATGATATATTTAATCCTTATAGCAATTTCATTATTGTATATATAGATGATATCTTAGTCTTTTCAAAGGATATTCAAGAACATTTTGGTCACTTGCATACTTTTGAAAAAATAATAGTAAACAATGGTTTAGTAATATCACAATCTAAAATGTCCTTATTCCAAACAAAGGTAAGATTTTTAGGACATAATATTGAAAAAGGACAAATTATTCCTATACAAAGAAGTATAGACTTTGCTGCGAAATTTCCAGATGAAATAAAGGATAAAACTCAGCTACAAAGATTCTTAGGTAGCCTAAATTATATATCGCTTTTTTATAAAGATTTATCAGCAGATAGTGCAATTTTATACGACAGATTGAAAAAGAATCCTTGTGCTTGGACTAATGATCATACTCAGGCAGTTAAAAGAATAAAAGACAAAGTTAAAAGTCTACCATGTTTATCTTTAGCTAATCCTAATTGGGAAAAAATAGTAGAAACCGATGCCTCTGAAATAGGGTTTGGAGGAATTTTAAAACAAATCCACCCTAACAGTAAGCAAGAATTCTTAGTTAGATTTCATTCTGGAAAATGGACTCCTAGTCAAAAAAATTATTCTACTACTGCTAAAGAAATTTTGGCATTGGTAAAATGTATTCTCAAATTTCAAGATGATTTATATAATCAACATTTTATTATCAAAACAGATTGTCAGGCAGCTAAATTCATGTTTAATAAAGACTTTAAACATGATGTTTCTAAACAAATGTTTACTAGGTGGCAAGCTACATTAGCATGTTTTGATTTTGAAATACAATATAAAAAAGGAAGCGATAATAGTCTTCCTGATTTTTTAACTAGAGAATTCCTAAATGAGTTATCACCAGCTAAGACAGTTATCACATGAAATTACTAATATAAAAAATTTAATTAATAAGGCAGATGTTGAACTGGCTAACTTAGCAAATGAACCATATTCTAGTAAGACAGGAATTAATTTAAGATTGATAGGATTAAGGATCCAACTCAAGAATCTTGAAAACAAACTCTTATTACTCTTAAATTAACATTTCCATTTGCAGGATGAATCCCAATCGCGGAAGAGGCCATCCTTCATATAGAGGTGGTTATCATAGAGGTCGGGGAAATCCTACGGCTTCAAGCAGTTCTTATAAAACTGGAAATTCATCACAAACAAATGATCAATCTCTTCCAGTTCCTGGAAGCCCATTATATGAGGAGTTTAAAGCATTTTTGGAATCAAAAAGGGAAAATACTCCCACTCTCGCTCAAATGATCACAGATGGTGAAACCATCAACGATAATTTTGAATATAAGGAATCACCTCATAGAGATAATATTATTATTTTGGAACATAAAGATATAATGCTTTATTTTGAGAATAATGACGATCCATGGTTTTTAATGACCAGATACTTGGATACAGCGACATACGCTGGATATTCTTACAAACAAAGATTATATTATGAAAATATTTTGAAAATAACCGGATCAGTTGAATTTTCTCATTTTACATCCGGAGGTAATACCAGTGTTTACAATTTTAGTAAAGCTATTATCAAAAAGATCATATCACCTGAGGAATGGGGTTTAAGTACCCTAAAGGAAAAAGAATTTTTAATCCCTCCTTCAAAAATACCAATGAAATTTACATATTGGGATTATATTGAAAGCTTTCATAAAGCCTTTTTATATGAAAATCCTCAGAGAAAGCATACTTGGTTTTTTAAAGTATGTGAAAAGGTTTATAACCAAAACAGAGATATACCAAATTGGTTTACTAATTGGTGGATCTCATACGGCCCGAGTATAGATATCCTCCCTGAGGAACCATTCAGAAAATTATATGGGGAATGGTTACCTGTCTCTCCAAGATACCGAGACCAAGTTATACCCTTGAAATCAGAAGGATTGGAAGTAATATCTTCTATGCATTTTTTCATGGAATTTTCTATTCCTTGGATCTGGAAATGGTCCCCATATGTGGATTATACCCCCTCTAAATTTCCTTCCCTACAAAGGTCATACTTTACCAAATTTTGGCCTAAAATGCTTCAAAAGAATCCAGAAACAAAAACCCTTAATGCTCAGGAAACAATTGATCATATCAATCAACAAATTAAGAAATACCAAGACCAAAAACTCTTTTCGGAAATAGCCTCCTCAACAGCAGTGACCCCCTCAACTCCTCAAAAAGTTAATTTAACCAAAGAGGAAATGATCAAGTCATTCAGATTATATTGTTCTGAATTAAAAGAAAATCTTAAAAGATTTTCAAAACATGATACAGATGAAGGTTCAAATGAAGATATTCAAGATAATATGTCAGTTGATAACCAAAGCCAAGGCCAATCACCATGCTTAGCAGGGGAATCCCAGCCAGATGATGAAGAAGTTCCAGATGGTGAACTCCCAATTGATTGTATAATTGACATGATTGAGGAGTCAATCACGCAAAGAAAGAATCTTTCAAAAAACAAAAAGACATCACCACAATAGACTATAGGTGACAGGTGGATGGACCAAAATAAAAGAAGAATATATTCTTCAAGAATTATTGAAGACAGAGGAAATTACTCGTCAGACATTATTAAAGCCAGAAGAATCAAACAAAAAGTCATTTCTACTTTTCTTAAAAGTTGTCTGCCAATGCTAAATTTAATAATTTAGGTTTTGTTTGTTTTTGAGTCCTCCTGATCTATTTAAGGAGCCTCTACCTTATGTTTTAGGCAGGCTGAAAGCCAATTTCCTCTTTCTTTCTTGCTTGTAATCCCTCCTCTGTAAAAAACATCTCTGCAATAAAAGTCTAAATTATATTTGGAGAAGCAAAGTTTTATTACGGTACAGCAATTTTGGATTCGCCTTTCTGGTCAGTTTACTTTCTTAAACTTAATTCTATTTTCAAGCCTAATGCAAGGCTAACTTGATAATATCACATAGTATTATCATGGAAGCAGTATCATGATCGGCAAATCATAAAAAAAAAAAAAAAAAAAAAAAAAAAAGAGTCTGGAATGGAAAAAGGCAAAGTCGTGTTTTAGCCCGCTTTTGTGGCCACTGTGCCGTTTTAGGGCGTTTTACTCATTGACTCGCCTATCTCACCCAACTCTTTTTGTTTTTATTTTTCAAAGTTCTAAAAATCTTGTTATCTGTTTATGGTCCTGCTAAAATCATAGGATCTTATAAGAATCAACCCGTTATACTAAATTTTGTCTCGGACCCTTATTCTATCTGGGTCAATGAGTTGAATTTAAAAAGAAACCAAATAAATTTTCTGAAAGAAGAAATCAGAAATGTTCAAATAGATGAACAACTAGAACAACCTAAGTTACAGGAAAAAATTAGATTTTTAACAAATCAATTCTCTTTGAAAATATGTAATGATCATCCTAATGCTTTTTGGGAAAGGAAAAAACATATAGTTACACTTCCTTATGAGGAAGACTTTAATGAAAAACAGATTCCTACCAAGGCAAGACCTTGTCAAATGAATTTCGAATACTTAAATATATGTAAAAAAGAAATAACTTCCTTATTAAATAAAAAACTAATACAAAATAGATTTTATGAATATTTATCCTCTATAAATCAAATTATACATTTTATTCCTTGGTTTGCTCATACTTTTTTACATAATATTCACAACATAGAAAGAGATTATACTCTATCGGGAGACAAAATAATAACAAGTATATTTCCACCACAAGTCCCTTTTACCATTACAAATAACAATGTTACTATAAAATTTTCGGCTTACCAAAAACTTTTTGAAGAAAAGACTCTTACAATAGATGTTAATCATATTAATAGTATGATTCAACAATTAAATTTCCATAATTTATATTCCATAATATTAGGAGAACAGTTAATGGACTTACATAAAAAATTAGAAAATATAAATTCACCCATTAACAATAAAGATATAATAATACAGAAAAAAGATAAAAAACAACAAATAAATGCTACTATTCAACCCCCACCAAATATTATTGGTTATAAACTTAAAAATTATGATTATATGCTAGATATTCTGCAAGAACAAATGAAGAAATTACAAATTAATACTATAAATAAAGACTCAGATAATGATTCAGATAATACTCAAATAAACAAAATTAACAATTATGATAGCAAATTTGCTAGAAAACCTGTTCAAAGATTATATTATTATCCAAGACCGAGCCCCCAAGATGTCCTACATGAGGAACAAGAATATGAAATTAATAATAGTTATAGTGGTAAAAATGTTTACGAATGGAATTTAGATGGTTATACTGAAAGACAAATATATAACATGATTCATAGAATGTTAATGTATAGTACAATTGCTAAAAATACAGGAAATAGTGATAAACAAGTGGCTAATATGTTAATTGCCGGATTTACTGGCCAATTAAAAGGCTGGTGGGACAATTATGTGGATGAAAAAACACAACAAGCTATTCTTAATACAGTTAAAACAGAAAATGGAATAACCACTCCTAATGTAGTTTATACTCTAACTTGTACCATAATAGAACATTTTACAGGAAGATGGTCAGATAATTCTGAAAATATCCGTACTCTATTAAATGGACTATTTTGTAAAACTCTTACATCTTTTCGATGGTATAAGGACACTTTCTTAAGTAGAGTAATGGAACTTAATGATTGTAATAGTGTTTACTGGAAATCCAAATTCATAGATGGTTTACCAAATCTTTTTGCTGAAAGAGTTAAAAACCAACTAAGAATAGATAATACAATTCCTTATGAAGATTATACGTATGGGAAATTGATAGGAACTTGTATACAGGAAGGTTTAGCCTTATGTAGTGAAATAAAACTAAATTACCAAATTAAAACCCAACATCTTAATGAAAAAAGACAATTGGGAGAATTTTGTGATCAATTCGGAATACAAACTAATAACAATAGGAGGAAACAGAAAAAAGAGTTTCAACAGAAGAAAAAATATTATAAGAGAAAACATAGTGACCCTAATAAAAAAGATAAACATATTAAAAAAAGATTTAATAGAAAAGATTATAAAAAACCCCCTACTTGTTTTTCATGCGGGAAAATGGGACATTATGCTAATAAATGCAGGAATAAAAAAATAAAAAAACAAATTAATAATATGAATATAAGTGAGGATATAAAAATACAATTAATAAATTTGATAGATAATTCGTCAGATGAAGAGGAGCTCTCAGACGAAGATTCTGATATAAACATAATAGAATATGATTCTGATTATTCGTCAAAATCTGAAGAAATTGAATGTAATTGTGATAATTCAGAACAATGTTCATGTAACATAGACCACCAATTATACCTAATACAGTCTCAATTCAAAGATGAATTAACTATAAATGTAATTAGTAATGATATTGCAAACTTATTAAAAGAAATAAATGATCCAGAAATCAGGCAAAAAATAATAGAAAATCTAAATACTAAGGAACAGAGTACACAAGAAGAAGGGATATATTCCATGAAAAACGTTCATGATATGTTAAAAGAAAGAAGAAATAAAAATTCCGCTAATACACCTACAGTACAAGATTTACAGCTTGAAATTCAAAACCTAAAACAAGATATATCTAAGATAAAAAATGACCAGCTAATAAGCAATCAAAGAATTAACAAATTAGAAAAATTACAAAATAACCAAGATATTGGTACCAGTAATGACAATTTCCTTCAGTCCATGGAATTGGTAATATCTAGAAAATGGCATGTCACAATTAATTTATTTATTACTTATAATTACCAAAGAAGTTTTGTTGCCCTAATAGATAGTGGTGCAGATTTAAATTGTATAAGAGAAGGTTTAATACCTACTAAATATTTTCAAAAATCAACACATACGTTAAGAGAAGTATCAGGTTCTAAATTAGATATTAGATATAAATTAACAGATGCAAAAATTTGTACAGAAAATGTTTGTATACCTATTAATTTCACGGTAATTAAAAATATGAGTAATAATACTATGATCTTAGGAAATCCCTTTTTAGAGATGATATTACCCCTAACTATTGACAAAGATAAAATCATAGGATCTTATAAGAATCAACCCGTTATACTAAATTTTGTCTCGGACCCTTATTCTATCTGGGTCAATGAGTTGAATTTAAAAAGAAACCAAATAAATTTTCTGAAAGAAGAAATCAGAAATGTTCAAATAGATGAACAACTAGAACAACCTAAGTTACAGGAAAAAATTAGATTTTTAACAAATCAATTCTCTTTGAAAATATGTAATGATCATCCTAATGCTTTTTGGGAAAGGAAAAAACATATAGTTACACTTCCTTATGAGGAAGACTTTAATGAAAAACAGATTCCTACCAAGGCAAGACCTTGTCAAATGAATTTCGAATACTTAAATATATGTAAAAAAGAAATAACTTCCTTATTAAATAAAAAACTAATACAACCTTCCAAATCTCCATGGTCATGCACTGCCTTTTATGTAAATAAACATTCTGAACAAGAAAGGGGAATACCAAGACTAGTTATAAATTATAAACCCCTTAATAAAGTCTTAAAATGGATCAGGTATCCTATTCCTAATAAAAAGGATTTATTAGACCGATTACATGATTCTTTAATATTTTCAAAATTTGATTTAAAATCAGGATATTGGCAAATACAGATTGATAAGAAAGACAGATATAAAACTGCCTTCAATGTTCCTTTTGGACAATATGAATGGAATGTTATGCCATTTGGCCTAAAAAATGCCCCTTCAGAATTCCAAAATATAATGAATGATATATTTAATCCTTATAGCAATTTCATTATTGTATATATAGATGATATCTTAGTCTTTTCAAAGGATATTCAAGAACATTTTGGTCACTTGCATACTTTTGAAAAAATAATAGTAAACAATGGTTTAGTAATATCACAATCTAAAATGTCCTTATTCCAAACAAAGGTAAGATTTTTAGGACATAATATTGAAAAAGGACAAATTATTCCTATACAAAGAAGTATAGACTTTGCTGCGAAATTTCCAGATGAAATAAAGGATAAAACTCAGCTACAAAGATTCTTAGGTAGCCTAAATTATATATCGCTTTTTTATAAAGATTTATCAGCAGATAGTGCAATTTTATACGACAGATTGAAAAAGAATCCTTGTGCTTGGACTAATGATCATACTCAGGCAGTTAAAAGAATAAAAGACAAAGTTAAAAGTCTACCATGTTTATCTTTAGCTAATCCTAATTGGGAAAAAATAGTAGAAACCGATGCCTCTGAAATAGGGTTTGGAGGAATTTTAAAACAAATCCACCCTAACAGTAAGCAAGAATTCTTAGTTAGATTTCATTCTGGAAAATGGACTCCTAGTCAAAAAAATTATTCTACTACTGCTAAAGAAATTTTGGCATTGGTAAAATGTATTCTCAAATTTCAAGATGATTTATATAATCAACATTTTATTATCAAAACAGATTGTCAGGCAGCTAAATTCATGTTTAATAAAGACTTTAAACATGATGTTTCTAAACAAATGTTTACTAGGTGGCAAGCTACATTAGCATGTTTTGATTTTGAAATACAATATAAAAAAGGAAGCGATAATAGTCTTCCTGATTTTTTAACTAGAGAATTCCTAAATGAGTTATCACCAGCTAAGACAGTTATCACATGAAATTACTAATATAAAAAATTTAATTAATAAGGCAGATGTTGAACTGGCTAACTTAGCAAATGAACCATATTCTAGTAAGACATGAATTAATTTAAGATTGATAGGATTAAGGATCCAACTCAAGAATCTTGAAAACAAACTCTTATTACTCTTAAATTAACATTTCCATTTGCAGGATGAATCCCAATCGCGGAAGAGGCCATCCTTCATATAGAGGTGGTTATCATAGAGGTCGGGGAAATCCTACGGCTTCAAGCAGTTCTTATAAAACTGGAAATTCATCACAAACAAATGATCAATCTCTTCCAGTTCCTGGAAGCCCATTATATGAGGAGTTTAAAGCATTTTTGGAATCAAAAAGGGAAAATACTCCCACTCTCGCTCAAATGATCACAGATGGTGAAACCATCAACGATAATTTTGAATATAAGGAATCACCTCATAGAGATAATATTATTATTTTGGAACATAAAGATATAATGCTTTATTTTGAGAATAATGACGATCCATGGTTTTTAATGACCAGATACTTGGATACAGCGACATACGCTGGATATTCTTACAAACAAAGATTATATTATGAAAATATTTTGAAAATAACCGGATCAGTTGAATTTTCTCATTTTACATCCGGAGGTAATACCAGTGTTTACAATTTTAGTAAAGCTATTATCAAAAAGATCATATCACCTGAGGAATGGGGTTTAAGTACCCTAAAGGAAAAAGAATTTTTAATCCCTCCTTCAAAAATACCAATGAAATTTACATATTGGGATTATATTGAAAGCTTTCATAAAGCCTTTTTATATGAAAATCCTCAGAGAAAGCATACTTGGTTTTTTAAAGTATGTGAAAAGGTTTATAACCAAAACAGAGATATACCAAATTGGTTTACTAATTGGTGGATCTCATACGGCCCGAGTATAGATATCCTCCCTGAGGAACCATTCAGAAAATTATATGGGGAATGGTTACCTGTCTCTCCAAGATACCGAGACCAAGTTATACCCTTGAAATCAGAAGGATTGGAAGTAATATCTTCTATGCATTTTTTCATGGAATTTTCTATTCCTTGGATCTGGAAATGGTCCCCATATGTGGATTATACCCCCTCTAAATTTCCTTCCCTACAAAGGTCATACTTTACCAAATTTTGGCCTAAAATGCTTCAAAAGAATCCAGAAACAAAAACCCTTAATGCTCAGGAAACAATTGATCATATCAATCAACAAATTAAGAAATACCAAGACCAAAAACTCTTTTCGGAAATAGCCTCCTCAACAGCAGTGACCCCCTCAACTCCTCAAAAAGTTAATTTAACCAAAGAGGAAATGATCAAGTCATTCAGATTATATTGTTCTGAATTAAAAGAAAATCTTAAAAGATTTTCAAAACATGATACAGATGAAGGTTCAAATGAAGATATTCAAGATAATATGTCAGTTGATAACCAAAGCCAAGGCCAATCACCATGCTTAGCAGGGGAATCCCAGCCAGATGATGAAGAAGTTCCAGATGGTGAACTCCCAATTGATTGTATAATTGACATGATTGAGGAGTCAATCACGCAAAGAAAGAATCTTTCAAAAAACAAAAAGACATCACCACAATAGACTATAGGTGACAGGTGGATGGACCAAAATAAAAGAAGAATATATTCTTCAAGAATTATTGAAGACAGAGGAAATTACTCGTCAGACATTATTAAAGCCAGAAGAATCAAACAAAAAGTCATTTCTACTTTTCTTAAAAGTTGTCTGCCAATGCTAAATTTAATAATTTAGGTTTTGTTTGTTTTTGAGTCCTCCTGATCTATTTAAGGAGCCTCTACCTTATGTTTTAGGCAGGCTGAAAGCCAATTTCCTCTTTCTTTCTTGCTTGTAATCCCTCCTCTGTAAAAAACATCTCTGCAATAAAAGTCTAAATTATATTTGGAGAAGCAAAGTTTTATTACGGTACAGCAATTTTGGATTCGCCTTTCTGGTCAGTTTACTTTCTTAAACTTAATTCTATTTTCAAGCCTAATGCAAGGCTAACTTGATAATATCACATAGTATTATCATGGAAGCAGTATCATGATCGGCAAATCATAAAAAAAAAAAAAAAAAAAAAAAAAAAAAGAGTCTGGAATGGAAAAAGGCAAAGTCGTGTTTTAGCCCGCTTTTGTGGCCACTGTGCCGTTTTAGGGCGTTTTACTCATTGACTCGCCTATCTCACCCAACTCTTTTTGTTTTTATTTTTCAAAGTTCTAAAAATCTTGTTATCTGTTTATGGTCCTGCTAAAATCATAGGATCTTATAAGAATCAACCCGTTATACTAAATTTTGTCTCGGACCCTTATTCTATCTGGGTCAATGAGTTGAATTTAAAAAGAAACCAAATAAATTTTCTGAAAGAAGAAATCAGAAATGTTCAAATAGATGAACAACTAGAACAACCTAAGTTACAGGAAAAAATTAGATTTTTAACAAATCAATTCTCTTTGAAAATATGTAATGATCATCCTAATGCTTTTTGGGAAAGGAAAAAACATATAGTTACACTTCCTTATGAGGAAGACTTTAATGAAAAACAGATTCCTACCAAGGCAAGACCTTGTCAAATGAATTTCGAATACTTAAATATATGTAAAAAAGAAATAACTTCCTTATTAAATAAAAAACTAATACAAAATAGATTTTATGAATATTTATCCTCTATAAATCAAATTATACATTTTATTCCTTGGTTTGCTCATACTTTTTTACATAATATTCACAACATAGAAAGAGATTATACTCTATCGGGAGACAAAATAATAACAAGTATATTTCCACCACAAGTCCCTTTTACCATTACAAATAACAATGTTACTATAAAATTTTCGGCTTACCAAAAACTTTTTGAAGAAAAGACTCTTACAATAGATGTTAATCATATTAATAGTATGATTCAACAATTAAATTTCCATAATTTATATTCCATAATATTAGGAGAACAGTTAATGGACTTACATAAAAAATTAGAAAATATAAATTCACCCATTAACAATAAAGATATAATAATACAGAAAAAAGATAAAAAACAACAAATAAATGCTACTATTCAACCCCCACCAAATATTACTGGTTATAAACTTAAAAATTATGATTATATGCTAGATATTCTGCAAGAACAAATGAAGAAATTACAAATTAATACTATAAATAAAGACTCAGATAATGATTCAGATAATACTCAAATAAACAAAATTAACAATTATGATAGCAAATTTGCTAGAAAACCTGTTCAAAGATTATATTATTATCCAAGACCGAGCCCCCAAGATGTCCTACATGAGGAACAAGAATATGAAATTAATAATAGTTATAGTGGTAAAAATGTTTACGAATGGAATTTAGATGGTTATACTGAAAGACAAATATATAACATGATTCATAGAATGTTAATAATTGCTAAAAATACAGGAAATAGTGATAAACAAGTGGCTAATATGTTAATTGCCGGATTTACTGGCCAATTAAAAGGCTGGTGGGACAATTATGTGGATGAAAAAACACAACAAGCTATTCTTAATACAGTTAAAACAGAAAATGGAATAACCACTCCTAATGTAGTTTATACTCTAACTTGTACCATAATAGAACATTTTACAGGAAGATGGTCAGATAATTCTGAAAATATCCGTACTCTATTAAATGGACTATTTTGTAAAACTCTTACATCTTTTCGATGGTATAAGGACACTTTCTTAAGTAGAGTAATGGAACTTAATGATTGTAATAGTGTTTACTGGAAATCCAAATTCATAGATGGTTTACCAAATCTTTTTGCTGAAAGAGTTAAAAACCAACTAAGAATAGATAATACAATTCCTTATGAAGATTATACGTATGGGAAATTGATAGGAACTTGTATACAGGAAGGTTTAGCCTTATGTAGTGAAATAAAACTAAATTACCAAATTAAAACCCAACATCTTAATGAAAAAAGACAATTGGGAGAATTTTGTGATCAATTCGGAATACAAACTAATAACAATAGGAGGAAACAGAAAAAAGAGTTTCAACAGAAGAAAAAATATTATAAGAGAAAACATAGTGACCCTAATAAAAAAGATAAACATATTAAAAAAAGATTTAATAGAAAAGATTATAAAAAACCCCCTACTTGTTTTTCATGCGGGAAAATGGGACATTATGCTAATAAATGCAGGAATAAAAAAATAAAAAAACAAATTAATAATATGAATATAAGTGAGGATATAAAAATACAATTAATAAATTTGATAGATAATTCGTCAGATGAAGAGGAGCTCTCAGACGAAGATTCTGATATAAACATAATAGAATATGATTCTGATTATTCGTCAAAATCTGAAGAAATTGAATGTAATTGTGATAATTCAGAACAATGTTCATGTAACATAGACCACCAATTATACCTAATACAGTCTCAATTCAAAGATGAATTAACTATAAATGTAATTAGTAATGATATTGCAAACTTATTAAAAGAAATAAATGATCCAGAAATCAGGCAAAAAATAATAGAAAATCTAAATACTAAGGAACAGAGTACACAAGAAGAAGGGATATATTCCATGAAAAACATTCATGATATGTTAAAAGAAAGAAGAAATAAAAATTCCGCTAATACACCTACAGTACAAGATTTACAGCTTGAAATTCAAAACCTAAAACAAGATATATCTAAGATAAAAAATGACCAGCTAATAAGCAATCAAAGAATTAACAAATTAGAAAAATTACAAAATAACCAAGATATTGGTACCAGTAATGACAATTTCCTTCAGTCCATGGAATTGGTAATATCTAGAAAATGGCATGTCACAATTAATTTATTTATTACTTATAATTACCAAAGAAGTTTTGTTGCCCTAATAGATAGTGGTGCAGATTTAAATTGTATAAGAGAAGGTTTAATACCTACTAAATATTTTCAAAAATCAACACATACGTTAAGAGAAGTATCAGGTTCTAAATTAGATATTAGATATAAATTAACAGATGCAAAAATTTGTACAGAAAATGTTTGTATACCTATTAATTTCACGGTAATTAAAAATATGAGTAATAATACTATGATCTTAGGAAATCCCTTTTTAGAGATGATATTACCCCTAACTATTGACAAAGATAAAATCATAGGATCTTATAAGAATCAACCCGTTATACTAAATTTTGTCTCGGACCCTTATTCTATCTGGGTCAATGAGTTGAATTTAAAAAGAAACCAAATAAATTTTCTGAAAGAAGAAATCAGAAATGTTCAAATAGATGAACAACTAGAACAACCTAAGTTACAGGAAAAAATTAGATTTTTAACAAATCAATTCTCTTTGAAAATATGTAATGATCATCCTAATGCTTTTTGGGAAAGGAAAAAACATATAGTTACACTTCCTTATGAGGAAGACTTTAATGAAAAACAGATTCCTACCAAGGCAAGACCTTGTCAAATGAATTTCGAATACTTAAATATATGTAAAAAAGAAATAACTTCCTTATTAAATAAAAAACTAATACAACCTTCCAAATCTCCATGGTCATGCACTGCCTTTTATGTAAATAAACATTCTGAACAAGAAAGGGGAATACCAAGACTAGTTATAAATTATAAACCCCTTAATAAAGTCTTAAAATGGATCAGGTATCCTATTCCTAATAAAAAGGATTTATTAGACCGATTACATGATTCTTTAATATTTTCAAAATTTGATTTAAAATCAGGATATTGGCAAATACAGATTGATAAGAAAGACAGATATAAAACTGCCTTCAATGTTCCTTTTGGACAATATGAATGGAATGTTATGCCATTTGGCCTAAAAAATGCCCCTTCAGAATTCCAAAATATAATGAATGATATATTTAATCCTTATAGCAATTTCATTATTGTATATATAGATGATATCTTAGTCTTTTCAAAGGATATTCAAGAACATTTTGGTCACTTGCATACTTTTGAAAAAATAATAGTAAACAATGGTTTAGTAATATCACAATCTAAAATGTCCTTATTCCAAACAAAGGTAAGATTTTTAGGACATAATATTGAAAAAGGACAAATTATTCCTATACAAAGAAGTATAGACTTTGCTGCGAAATTTCCAGATGAAATAAAGGATAAAACTCAGCTACAAAGATTCTTAGGTAGCCTAAATTATATATCGCCTTTTTATAAAGATTTATCAGCAGATAGTGCAATTTTATACGACAGATTGAAAAAGAATCCTTGTGCTTGGACTAATGATCATACTCAGGCAGTTAAAAGAATAAAAGACAAAGTTAAAAGTCTACCATGTTTATCTTTAGCTAATCCTAATTGGGAAAAAATAGTAGAAACCGATGCCTCTGAAATAGGGTTTGGAGGAATTTTAAAACAAATCCACCCTAACAGTAAGCAAGAATTCTTAGTTAGATTTCATTCTGGAAAATGGACTCCTAGTCAAAAAAATTATTCTACTACTGCTAAAGAAATTTTGGCATTGGTAAAATGTATTCTCAAATTTCAAGATGATTTATATAATCAACATTTTATTATCAAAACAGATTGTCAGGCAGCTAAATTCATGTTTAATAAAGACTTTAAACATGATGTTTCTAAACAAATGTTTACTAGGTGGCAAGCTACATTAGCATGTTTTGATTTTGAAATACAATATAAAAAAGGAAGCGATAATAGTCTTCCTGATTTTTTAACTAGAGAATTCCTAAATGAGTTATCACCAGCTAAGACAGTTATCACATGAAATTACTAATATAAAAAATTTAATTAATAAGGCAGATGTTGAACTGGCTAACTTAGCAAATGAACCATATTCTAGTAAGACAGGAATTAATTTAAGATTGATAGGATTAAGGATCCAACTCAAGAATCTTGAAAACAAACTCTTATTACTCTTAAATTAACATTTCCATTTGCAGGATGAATCCCAATCGCGGAAGAGGCCATCCTTCATATAGAGGTGGTTATCATAGAGGTCGGGGAAATCCTACGGCTTCAAGCAGTTCTTATAAAACTGGAAATTCATCACAAACAAATGATCAATCTCTTCCAGTTCCTGGAAGCCCATTATATGAGGAGTTTAAAGCATTTTTGGAATCAAAAAGGGAAAATACTCCCACTCTCGCTCAAATGATCACAGATGGTGAAACCATCAACGATAATTTTGAATATAAGGAATCACCTCATAGAGATAATATTATTATTTTGGACCATAAAGATATAATGCTTTATTTTGAGAATAATGACGATCCATGGTTTTTAATGACCAGATACTTGGATACAGCGACATACGCTGGATATTCTTACAAACAAAGATTATATTATGAAAATATTTTGAAAATAACCGGATCAGTTGAATTTTCTCATTTTACATCCGGAGGTAATACCAGTGTTTACAATTTTAGTAAAGCTATTATCAAAAAGATCATATCACCTGAGGAATGGGGTTTAAGTACCCTAAAGGAAAAAGAATTTTTAATCCCTCCTTCAAAAATACCAATGAAATTTACATATTGGGATTATATTGAAAGCTTTCATAAAGCCTTTTTATATGAAAATCCTCAGAGAAAGCATACTTGGTTTTTTAAAGTATGTGAAAAGGTTTATAACCAAAACAGAGATATACCAAATTGGTTTACTAATTGGTGGATCTCATACGGCCCGAGTATAGATATCCTCCCTGAGGAACCATTCAGAAAATTATATGGGGAATGGTTACCTGTCTCTCCAAGATACCGAGACCAAGTTATACCCTTGAAATCAGAAGGATTGGAAGTAATATCTTCTATGCATTTTTTCATGGAATCTTCTATTCCTTGGATCTGGAAATGGTCCCCATATGTGGATTATACCCCCTCTAAATTTCCTTCCCTACAAAGGTCATACTTTACCAAATTTTGGCCTAAAATCCTTCAAAAGAATCCAGAAACAAAAACCCTTAATGCTCAGGAAACAATTGATCATATCAATCAACAAATTAAGAAATACCAAGACCAAAAACTCTTTTCGGAAATAGCCTCCTCAACAGCAGTGACCCCCTCAACTCCTCAAAAAGTTAATTTAACCAAAGAGGAAATGATCAAGTCATTCAGATTATATTGTTCTGAATTAAAAGAAAATCTTAAAAGATTTTCAAAACATGATACAGATGAAGGTTCAAATGAAGATATTCAAGATAATATGTCAGTTGATAACCAAAGCCAAGGCCAATCACCATGCTTAGCAGGGGAATCCCAGCCAGATGATGAAGAAGTTCCAGATGGTGAACTCCCAATTGATTGTATAATTGACATGATTGAGGAGTCAATCACGCAAAGAAAGAATCTTTCAAAAAACAAAAAGACATCACCACAATAGACTATAGGTGACAGGTGGATGGACCAAAATAAAAGAAGAATATATTCTTCAAGAATTATTGAAGACAGAGGAAATTACTCGTCAGACATTATTAAAGCCAGAAGAATCAAACAAAAAGTCATTTCTACTTTTCTTAAAAGTTGTCTGCCAATGCTAAATGTAATAATTTAGGTTTTGTTTGTTTTTGAGTCCTCCTGATCTATTTAAGGAGCCTCTACCTTATGTTTTAGGCAGGCTGAAAGCCAATTTCCTCTTTCTTTCTTGCTTGTAATCCCTCCTCTGTAAAAAACATCTCTGCAATAAAAGTCTAAATTATATTTGGAGAAGCAAAGTTTTATTACGGTACAGCAATTTTGGATTCGCCTTTCTGGTCAGTTTACTTTCTTAAACTTAATTCTATTTTCAAGCCTAATGCAAGGCTAACTTGATAATATCACATAGTATTATCATGGAAGCAGTATCATGATCGGCAAATCATAAAAAAAAATAAAAAAAAAAAAAAAAAAAAAAAAAAGAGTCTGGAATGGAAAAAGGCAAAGTCGTGTTTTAGCTCGCTTTTGTGGCCACTGTGCCGTTTTAGGGCGTTTTACTCATTGACTCGCCTATCTCACCCAACTCTTTTTGTTTTTATTTTTCAAAGTTCTAAAAATCTTGTTATCTGTTTATGGTCCTGCTTGATTTTTATGGTCCTGCTTGATTTTGGTATCAGAGCCATGGAATACTATGTGATGTTACCTCATTTATTTTACTCTTCATGAGTATATTCAGTAGATTCAAAAATAGTAATAAGCAGGTGATTAAAAATCAGTTAATAGAAGAATATGAAGTCCCAAAGAATTTAGACCTTCTTAATAAATGGACAATTCCTAGTATCAACCCTAAATTTATATATGAATTAGGAACTTTTGAAGAATTAGGTTTTATCCAAACTGTTAAAACTACAGAAGAAAATTTAACTATGAATGAAGATGACATGACAGTTCAGTTAATAACTCCACAAGACATAAATAGATATAAACATATTTATAATTATTTGCATATTGGTTTGGTGCAAATTGCTTTTAAACCATTAACACTACAGGGATTACCTGAAAGTTTTTTAGCAGTTCTTAGGGATGCTAGAAATAAAAATTGGAAACAATCTTTAATGGGTATAATAGAATCTAGCTTGTCTCATGGACCGGTATATTTTAATGTCTACCCAAATTTACAGCTTTCTTTATCTGATAAAAATATTTTTCAAGCCTTAACATTAAACGTCAAAACTCATGGTTATAATTATTTACCAGGATCAGAAGTAATATGTATATGTTATCGTATATATTATAAACCATTAAAAACTATGAATCCTAAATGTAAGATAGTTAATAAACCTATAAATGAGACAATTTTAATAGAAAGTAATTTTGATGTGTCAAAAATTACAACTAGAAAAGCTATAAAATGAGAGGAAATAAAATTTCCCCAACACTGGATTTTAGAAAATAATATACCACCTACACCTTTAATAAATAATAATATAGAAAGTATTATACAAACTTCTGATGGCGTTGTTACTGTTGAGTTTAACAAAGAAATAGAGCATAATAACGACCTAATAAAACGAACAAGATCTGCAAGATCTTCACATTTATACATATCACCACTAGATTATAACGTAGAAATTCCCTCTACTCGTGCTTCTGTTGATAATAGAAAGATAAACAATTTAAATATACATGATGATATTGTGTATGAAGCGGAGGCATCTACTCCTTCTGAAATGAATTTTACAGTTTAATGGATTTAAAAGAAAAAATAGATTTTAGTCCTGGTTCTCAGGCAAGAAAAATTATTTCAGAAGAATTTTATTCGAATAAATGGATATTTTTTAAAGAATGGTTATTTAAAAATTATTCTAAAGAAGAATTACAAGAAATACAAAATAGATTTTATGAATATTTATCCTCTATAAATCAAATTATACATTTTATTCCTTGGTTTGCTCATACTTTTTTACATAATATTCACAACATAGAAAGAGATTATACTCTATCGGGAGACAAAATAATAACAAGTATATTTCCACCACAAGTCCCTTTTACCATTACAAATAACAATGTTACTATAAAATTTTCGGCTTACCAAAAACTTTTTGAAGAAAAGACTCTTACAATAGATGTTAATCATATTAATAGTATGATTCAACAATTAAATTTCCATAATTTATATTCCATAATATTAGGAGAACAGTTAATGGACTTACATAAAAAATTAGAAAATATAAATTCACCCATTAACAATAAAGATATAATAATACAGAAAAAAGATAAAAAACAACAAATAAATGCTACTATTCAACCCCCACCAAATATTACTGGTTATAAACTTAAAAATTATGATTATATGCTAGATATTCTGCAAGAACAAATGAAGAAATTACAAATTAATACTATAAATAAAGACTCAGATAATGATTCAGATAATACTCAAATAAACAAAATTAACAATTATGATAGCAAATTTGCTAGAAAACCTGTTCAAAGATTATATTATTATCCAAGACCGAGCCCCCAAGATGTCCTACATGAGGAACAAGAATATGAAATTAATAATAGTTATAGTGGTAAAAATGTTTACGAATGGAATTTAGATGGTTATACTGAAAGACAAATATATAACATGATTCATAGAATGTTAATAATTGCTAAAAATACAGGAAATAGTGATAAACAAGTGGCTAATATGTTAATTGCCGGATTTACTGGCCAATTAAAAGGCTGGTGGGACAATTATGTGGATGAAAAAACACAACAAGCTATTCTTAATACAGTTAAAACAGAAAATGGAATAACCACTCCTAATGTAGTTTATACTCTAACTTGTACCATAATAGAACATTTTACAGGAAGATGGTCAGATAATTCTGAAAATATCCGTACTCTATTAAATGGACTATTTTGTAAAACTCTTACATCTTTTCGATGGTATAAGGACACTTTCTTAAGTAGAGTAATGGAACTTAATGATTGTAATAGTGTTTACTGGAAATCCAAATTCATAGATGGTTTACCAAATCTTTTTGCTGAAAGAGTTAAAAACCAACTAAGAATAGATAATACAATTCCTTATGAAGATTATACGTATGGGAAATTGATAGGAACTTGTATACAGGAAGGTTTAGCCTTATGTAGTGAAATAAAACTAAATTACCAAATTAAAACCCAACATCTTAATGAAAAAAGACAATTGGGAGAATTTTGTGATCAATTCGGAATACAAACTAATAACAATAGGAGGAAACAGAAAAAAGAGTTTCAACAGAAGAAAAAATATTATAAGAGAAAACATAGTGACCCTAATAAAAAAGATAAACATATTAAAAAAAGATTTAATAGAAAAGATTATAAAAAACCCCCTACTTGTTTTTCATGCGGGAAAATGGGATATTATGCTAATAAATGCAGGAATAAAAAAATAAAAAAACAAATTAATAATATGAATATAAGTGAGGATATAAAAATACAATTAATAAATTTGATAGATAATTCGTCAGATGAAGAGGAGCTCTCAGACGAAGATTCTGATATAAACATAATAGAATATGATTCTGATTATTCGTCAAAATCTGAAGAAATTGAATGTAATTGTGATAATTCAGAACAATGTTCATGTAACATAGACCACCAATTATACCTAATACAGTCTCAATTCAAAGATGAATTAACTATAAATGTAATTAGTAATGATATTGCAAACTTATTAAAAGAAATAAATGATCCAGAAATCAGGCAAAAAATAATAGAAAATCTAAATACTAAGGAACAGAGTACACAAGAAGAAGGGATATATTCCATGAAAAACATTCATGATATGTTAAAAGAAAGAAGAAATAAAAATTCCGCTAATACACCTACAGTACAAGATTTACAGCTTGAAATTCAAAACCTAAAACAAGATATATCTAAGATAAAAAATGACCAGCTAATAAGCAATCAAAGAATTAACAAATTAGAAAAATTACAAAATAACCAAGATATTGGTACCAGTAATGACAATTTCCTTCAGTCCATGGAATTGGTAATATCTAGAAAATGGCATGTCACAATTAATTTATTTATTACTTATAATTACCAAAGAAGTTTTGTTGCCCTAATAGATAGTGGTGCAGATTTAAATTGTATAAGAGAAGGTTTAATACCTACTAAATATTTTCAAAAATCAACACATACGTTAAGAGAAGTATCAGGTTCTAAATTAGATATTAGATATAAATTAACAGATGCAAAAATTTGTACAGAAAATGTTTGTATACCTATTAATTTCACGGTAATTAAAAATATGAGTAATAATACTATGATCTTAGGAAATCCCTTTTTAGAGATGATATTACCCCTAACTATTGACAAAGATAAAATCATAGGATCTTATAAGAATCAACCCGTTATACTAAATTTTGTCTCGGACCCTTATTCTATCTGGGTCAATGAGTTGAATTTAAAAAGAAACCAAATAAATTTTCTGAAAGAAGAAATCAGAAATGTTCAAATAGATGAACAACTAGAACAACCTAAGTTACAGGAAAAAATTAGATTTTTAACAAATCAATTCTCTTTGAAAATATGTAATGATCATCCTAATGCTTTTTGGGAAAGGAAAAAACATATAGTTACACTTCCTTATGAGGAAGACTTTAATGAAAAACAGATTCCTACCAAGGCAAGACCTTGTCAAATGAATTTCGAATACTTAAATATATGTAAAAAAGAAATAACTTCCTTATTAAATAAAAAACTAATACAACCTTCCAAATCTCCATGGTCATGCACTGCCTTTTATGTAAATAAACATTCTGAACAAGAAAGGGGAATACCAAGACTAGTTATAAATTATAAACCCCTTAATAAAGTCTTAAAATGGATCAGGTATCCTATTCCTAATAAAAAGGATTTATTAGACCGATTACATGATTCTTTAATATTTTCAAATTTTGATTTAAAATCAGGATATTGGCAAATACAGATTGATAAGAAAGACAGATATAAAACTGCCTTCAATGTTCCTTTTGGACAATATGAATGGAATGTTATGCCATTTGGCCTAAAAAATGCCCCTTCAGAATTCCAAAATATAATGAATGATATATTTAATCCTTATAGCAATTTCATTATTGTATATATAGATGATATCTTAGTCTTTTCAAAGGATATTCAAGAACATTTTGGTCACTTGCATACTTTTGAAAAAATAATAGTAAACAATGGTTTAGTAATATCACAATCTAAAATGTCCTTATTCCAAACAAAGGTAAGATTTTTAGGACATAATATTGAAAAAGGACAAATTATTCCTATACAAAGAAGTATAGACTTTGCTGCGAAATTTCCAGATGAAATAAAGGATAAAACTCAGCTACAAAGATTCTTAGGTAGCCTAAATTATATATCGCCTTTTTATAAAGATTTATCAGCAGATAGTGCAATTTTATACGACAGATTGAAAAAGAATCCTTGTGCTTGGACTAATGATCATACTCAGGCAGTTAAAAGAATAAAAGACAAAGTTAAAAGTCTACCATGTTTATCTTTAGCTAATCCTAATTGGGAAAAAATAGTAGAAACCGATACCTCTGAAATAGGGTTTGGAGGAATTTTAAAACAAATCCACCCTAACAGTAAGCAAGAATTCTTAGTTAGATTTCATTCTGGAAAATGGACTCCTAGTCAAAAAAAAATTATTCTACTACTGCTAAAGAAATTTTGGCATTGGTAAAATGTATTCTCAAATTTCAAGATGATTTATATAATCAACATTTTATTATCAAAACAGATTGTCAGGCAGCTAAATTCATGTTTAATAAAGACTTTAAACATGATGTTTCTAAACAAATGTTTACTAGGTGGCAAGCTACATTAGCATGTTTTGATTTTGAAATACAATATAAAAAAGGAAGCGATAATAGTCTTCCTGATTTTTTAACTAGAGAATTCCTAAATGAGTTATCACCAGCTAAGACAGTTATCACATGAAATTACTAATATAAAAAATTTAATTAATAAGGCAGATGTTGAACTGGCTAACTTAGCAAATGAACCATATTCTAGTAAGACAGGAATTAATTTAAGATTGATAGGATTAAGGATCCAACTCAAGAATCTTGAAAACAAACTCTTATTACTCTTAAATTAACATTTCCATTTGCAGGATGAATCCCAATCGCGGAAGAGGCCATCCTTCATATAGAGGTGGTTATCATAGAGGTCGGGGAAATCCTACGGCTTCAAGCAGTTCTTATAAAACTGGAAATTCATCACAAACAAATGATCAATCTCTTCCAGTTCCTGGAAGCCCATTATATGAGGAGTTTAAAGCATTTTTGGAATCAAAAAGGGAAAATACTCCCACTCTCGCTCAAATGATCACAGATGGTGAAACCATCAACGATAATTTTGAATATAAGGAATCACCTCATAGAGATAATATTATTATTTTGGAACATAAAGATATAATGCTTTATTTTGAGAATAATGACGATCCATGGTTTTTAATGACCAGATACTTGGATACAGCGACATACGCTGGATATTCTTACAAACAAAGATTATATTATGAAAATATTTTGAAAATAACCGGATCAGTTGAATTTTCTCATTTTACATCCGGAGGTAATACCAGTGTTTACAATTTTAGTAAAGCTATTATCAAAAAGATCATATCACCTGAGGAATGGGGTTTAAGTACCCTAAAGGAAAAAGAATTTTTAATCCCTCCTTCAAAAATACCAATGAAATTTACATATTGGGATTATATTGAAAGCTTTCATAAAGCCTTTTTATATGAAAATCCTCAGAGAAAGCATACTTGGTTTTTTAAAGTATGTGAAAAGGTTTATAACCAAAACAGAGATATACCAAATTGGTTTACTAATTGGTGGATCTCATACGGCCCGAGTATAGATATCCTCCCTGAGGAACCATTCAGAAAATTATATGGGGAATGGTTACCTGTCTCTCCAAGATACCGAGACCAAGTTATACCCTTGAAATCAGAAGGATTGGAAGTAATATCTTCTATGCATTTTTTCATGGAATCTTCTATTCCTTGGATCTGGAAATGGTCCCCATATGTGGATTATACCCCCTCTAAATTTCCTTCCCTACAAAGGTCATACTTTACCAAATTTTGGCCTAAAATGCTTCAAAAGAATCCAGAAACAAAAACCCTTAATGCTCAGGAAACAATTGATCATATCAATCAACAAATTAAGAAATACCAAGACCAAAAACTCTTTTCGGAAATAGCCTCCTCAACAGCAGTGACCCCCTCAACTCCTCAAAAAGTTAATTTAACCAAAGAGGAAATGATCAAGTCATTCAGATTATATTGTTCTGAATTAAAAGAAAATCTTAAAAGATTTTCAAAACATGATACAGATGAAGGTTCAAATGAAGATATTCAAGATAATATGTCAGTTGATAACCAAAGCCAAGGCCAATCACCATGCTTAGCAGGGGAATCCCATCCAGATGATGAAGAAGTTCCAGATGGTGAACTCCCAATTGATTGTATAATTGACATGATTGAGGAGTCAATCACGCAAAGAAAGAATCTTTCAAAAAACAAAAAGACATCACCACAATAGACTATAGGTGACAGGTGGATGGACCAAAATAAAAGAAGAATATATTCTTCAAGAATTATTGAAGACAGAGGAAATTACTCGTCAGACATTATTAAAGCCAGAAGAATCAAACAAAAAGTCATTTCTACTTTTCTTAAAAGTTGTCTGCCAATGCTAAATGTAATAATTTAGGTTTTGTTTGTTTTTGAGTCCTCCTGATCTATTTAAGGAGCCTCTACCTTATGTTTTAGGGAGGCTGAAAGCCAATTTCCTCTTTCTTTCTTGCTTGTAATCCCTCCTCTGTAAAAAACATCTCTGCAATAAAAGTCTAAATTATATTTGGAGAAGCAAAGTTTTATTACGGTACAGCAATTTTGGATTCGCCTTTCTGGTCAGTTTACTTTCTTAAACTTAATTCTATTTTCAAGCCTAATGCAAGGCTAACTTGATAATATCACATAGTATTATCATGGAAGCAGTATCATGATCGGCAAATCATAAAAAAAAAAAAAAAAAAAAAAAAAAAAAAAAAGAGTCTGGAATGGAAAAAGGCAAAGTCGTGTTTTAGCCCGCTTTTGTGGCCACTGTGCCGTTTTAGGGCGTTTTACTCATTGACTCGCCTATCTCACCCAACTCTTTTTGTTTTTATTTTTCAAAGTTCTAAAAATCTTGTTATCTGTTTATGGTCCTGCTTGATTTTTATGGTCCTGCTTGATTTTGGTATCAGAGCCATGGAATACTATGTGATGTTACCTCATTTATTTTACTCTTCATGAGTATATTCAGTAGATTCAAAAATAGTAATAAGCAGGTGATTAAAAATCAGTTAATAGAAGAATATGAAGTCCCAAAGAATTTAGACCTTCTTAATAAATGGACAATTCCTAGTATCAACCCTAAATTTATATATGAATTAGGAACTTTTGAAGAATTAGGTTTTATCCAAACTGTTAAAACTACAGAAGAAAATTTAACTATGAATGAAGATGACATGACAGTTCAGTTAATAACTCCACAAGACATAAATAGATATAAACATATTTATAATTATTTGCATATTGGTTTGGTGCAAATTGCTTTTAAACCATTAACACTACAGGGATTACCTGAAAGTTTTTTAGCAGTTCTTAGGGATGCTAGAAATAAAAATTGGAAACAATCTTTAATGGGTATAATAGAATCTAGCTTGTCTCATGGACCGGTATATTTTAATGTCTACCCAAATTTACAGCTTTCTTTATCTGATAAAAATATTTTTCAAGCCTTAACATTAAACGTCAAAACTCATGGTTATAATTATTTACCAGGATCAGAAGTAATATGTATATGTTATCGTATATATTATAAACCATTAAAAACTATGAATCCTAAATGTAAGATAGTTAATAAACCTATAAATGAGACAATTTTAATAGAAAGTAATTTTGATGTGTCAAAAATTACAACTAGAAAAGCTATAAAATGGGAGGAAATAAAATTTCCCCAACACTGGATTTTAGAAAATAATATACCACCTACACCTTTAATAAATAATAATATAGAAAGTATTATACAAACTTCTGATGGCATTGTTACTGTTGAGTTTAACAAAGAAATAGAGCATAATAACGACCTAATAAAACGAACAAGATCTGCAAGATCTTCACATTTATACATATCACCACTAGATTATAACGTAGAAATTCCCTCTACTCGTGCTTCTGTTGATAATAGAAAGATAAACAATTTAAATATACATGATGATATTGTGTATGAAGCGGAGGCATCTACTCCTTCTGAAATGAATTTTACAGTTTAATGGATTTAAAAGAAAAAATAGATTTTAGTCCTGGTTCTCAGGCAAGAAAAATTATTTCAGAAGAATTTTATTCGAATAAATGGATATTTTTTAAAGAATGGTTATTTAAAAATTATTCTAAAGAAGAATTACAAGAAATACAAAATAGATTTTATGAATATTTATCCTCTATAAATCAAATTATACATTTTATTCCTTGGTTTGCTCATACTTTTTTACATAATATTCACAACATAGAAAGAGATTATACTCTATCGGGAGACAAAATAATAACAAGTATATTTCCACCACAAGTCCCTTTTACCATTACAAATAACAATGTTACTATAAAATTTTCGGCTTACCAAAAACTTTTTGAAGAAAAGACTCTTACAATAGATGTTAATCATATTAATAGTATGATTCAACAATTAAATTTCCATAATTTATATTCCATAATATTAGGAGAACAGTTAATGGACTTACATAAAAAATTAGAAAATATAAATTCACCCATTAACAATAAAGATATAATAATACAGAAAAAAGATAAAAAACAACAAATAAATGCTACTATTCAACCCCCACCAAATATTACTGGTTATAAACTTAAAAATTATGATTATATGCTAGATATTCTGCAAGAACAAATGAAGAAATTACAAATTAATACTATAAATAAAGACTCAGATAATGATTCAGATAATACTCAAATAAACAAAATTAACAATTATGATAGCAAATTTGCTAGAAAACCTGTTCAAAGATTATATTATTATCCAAGACCGAGCCCCCAAGATGTCCTACATGAGGAACAAGAATATGAAATTAATAATAGTTATAGTGGTAAAAATGTTTACGAATGGAATTTAGATGGTTATACTGAAAGACAAATATATAACATGATTCATAGAATGTTAATGTATAGTACAATTGCTAAAAATACAGGAAATAGTGATAAACAAGTGGCTAATATGTTAATTGCCGGATTTACTGGCCAATTAAAAGGCTGGTGGGACAATTATGTGGATGAAAAAACACAACAAGCTATTCTTAATACAGTTAAAACAGAAAATGGAATAACCACTCCTAATGTAGTTTATACTCTAACTTGTACCATAATAGAACATTTTACAGGAAGATGGTCAGATAATTCTGAAAATATCCGTACTCTATTAAATGGACTATTTTGTAAAACTCTTACATCTTTTCGATGGTATAAGGACACTTTCTTAAGTAGAGTAATGGAACTTAATGATTGTAATAGTGTTTACTGGAAATCCAAATTCATAGATGGTTTACCAAATCTTTTTGCTGAAAGAGTTAAAAACCAACTAAGAATAGATAATACAATTCCTTATGAAGATTATACGTATGGGAAATTGATAGGAACTTGTATACAGGAAGGTTTAGCCTTATGTAGTGAAATAAAACTAAATTACCAAATTAAAACCCAACATCTTAATGAAAAAAGACAATTGGGAGAATTTTGTGATCAATTCGGAATACAAACTAATAACAATAGGAGGAAACAGAAAAAAGAGTTTCAACAGAAGAAAAAATATTATAAGAGAAAACATAGTGACCCTAATAAAAAAGATAAACATATTAAAAAAAGATTTAATAGAAAAGATTATAAAAAACCCCCTACTTGTTTTTCATGCGGGAAAATGGGACATTATGCTAATAAATGCAGGAATAAAAAAATAAAAAAACAAATTAATAATATGAATATAAGTGAGGATATAAAAATACAATTAATAAATTTGATAGATAATTCGTCAGATGAAGAGGAGCTGTCAGACGAAGATTCTGATATAAACATAATAGAATATGATTCTGATTATTCGTCAAAATCTGAAGAAATTGAATGTAATTGTGATAATTCAGAACAATGTTCATGTAACATAGACCACCAATTATACCTAATACAGTCTCAATTCAAAGATGAATTAACTATAAATGTAATTAGTAATGATATTGCAAACTTATTAAAAGAAATAAATGATCCAGAAATCAGGCAAAAAATAATAGAAAATCTAAATACTAAGGAACAGAGTACACAAGAAGAAGGGATATATTCCATGAAAAACGTTCATGATATGTTAAAAGAAAGAAGAAATAAAAATTCCGCTAATACACCTACAGTACAAGATTTACAGCTTGAAATTCAAAACCTAAAACAAGATATATCTAAGATAAAAAATGACCAGCTAATAAGCAATCAAAGAATTAACAAATTAGAAAAATTACAAAATAACCAAGATATTGGTACCAGTAATGACAATTTCCTTCAGTCCATGGAATTGGTAATATCTAGAAAATGGCATGTCACAATTAATTTATTTATTACTTATAATTACCAAAGAAGTTTTGTTGCCCTAATAGATAGTGGTGCAGATTTAAATTGTATAAGAGAAGGTTTAATACCTACTAAATATTTTCAAAAATCAACACATACGTTAAGAGAAGTATCAGGTTCTAAATTAGATATTAGATATAAATTAACAGATGCAAAAATTTGTACAGAAAATGTTTGTATACCTATTAATTTCACGGTAATTAAAAATATGAGTAATAATACTATGATCTTAGGAAATCCCTTTTTAGAGATGATATTACCCCTAACTATTGACAAAGATAAAATCATAGGATCTTATAAGAATCAACCCGTTATACTAAATTTTGTCTCGGACCCTTATTCTATCTGGGTCAATGAGTTGAATTTAAAAAGAAACCAAATAAATTTTCTGAAAGAAGAAATCAGAAATGTTCAAATAGATGAACAACTAGAACAACCTAAGTTACAGGAAAAAATTAGATTTTTAACAAATCAATTCTCTTTGAAAATATGTAATGATCATCCTAATGCTTTTTGGGAAAGGAAAAAACATATAGTTACACTTCCTTATGAGGAAGACTTTAATGAAAAACAGATTCCTACCAAGGCAAGACCTTGTCAAATGAATTTCGAATACTTAAATATATGTAAAAAAGAAATAACTTCCTTATTAAATAAAAAACTAATACAACCTTCCAAATCTCCATGGTCATGCACTGCCTTTTATGTAAATAAACATTCTGAACAAGAAAGGGGAATACCAAGACTAGTTATAAATTATAAACCCCTTAATAAAGTCTTAAAATGGATCAGGTATCCTATTCCTAATAAAAAGGATTTATTAGACCGATTACATGATTCTTTAATATTTTCAAATTTTGATTTAAAATCAGGATATTGGCAAATACAGATTGATAAGAAAGACAGATATAAAACTGCCTTCAATGTTCCTTTTGGACAATATGAATGGAATGTTATGCCATTTGGCCTAAAAAATGCCCCTTCAGAATTCCAAAATATAATGAATGATATATTTAATCCTTATAGCAATTTCATTATTGTATATATAGATGATATCTTAGTCTTTTCAAAGGATATTCAAGAACATTTTGGTCACTTGCATACTTTTGAAAAAATAATAGTAAACAATGGTTTAGTAATATCACAATCTAAAATGTCCTTATTCCAAACAAAGGTAAGATTTTTAGGACATAATATTGAAAAAGGACAAATTATTCCTATACAAAGAAGTATAGACTTTGCTGCGAAATTTCCAGATGAAATAAAGGATAAAACTCAGCTACAAAGATTCTTAGGTAGCCTAAATTATATATCGCCTTTTTATAAAGATTTATCAGCAGATAGTGCAATTTTATACGACAGATTGAAAAAGAATCCTTGTGCTTGGACTAATGATCATACTCAGGCAGTTAAAAGAATAAAAGACAAAGTTAAAAGTCTACCATGTTTATCTTTAGCTAATCCTAATTGGGAAAAAATAGTAGAAACCGATGCCTCTGAAATAGGGTTTGGAGGAATTTTAAAACAAATCCACCCTAACAGTAAGCAAGAATTCTTAGTTAGATTTCATTCTGGAAAATGGACTCCTAGTCAAAAAAATTATTCTACTACTGCTAAAGAAATTTTGGCATTGGTAAAATGTATTCTCAAATTTCAAGATGATTTATATAATCAACATTTTATTATCAAAACAGATTGTCAGGCAGCTAAATTCATGTTTAATAAAGACTTTAAACATGATGTTTCTAAACAAATGTTTACTAGGTGGCAAGCTACATTAGCATGTTTTGATTTTGAAATACAATATAAAAAAGGAAGCGATAATAGTCTTCCTGATTTTTTAACTAGAGAATTCCTAAATGAGTTATCACCAGCTAAGACAGTTATCACATGAAATTACTAATATAAAAAATTTAATTAATAAGGCAGATGTTGAACTGGCTAACTTAGCAAATGAACCATATTCTAGTAAGACAGGAATTAATTTAAGATTGATAGGATTAAGGATCCAACTCAAGAATCTTGAAAACAAACTCTTATTACTCTTAAATTAACATTTCCATTTGCAGGATGAATCCCAATCGCGGAAGAGGCCATCCTTCATATAGAGGTGGTTATCATAGAGGTCGGGGAAATCCTACGGCTTCAAGCAGTTCTTATAAAACTGGAAATTCATCACAAACAAATGATCAATCTCTTCCAGTTCCTGGAAGCCCATTATATGAGGAGTTTAAAGCATTTTTGGAATCAAAAAGGGAAAATACTCCCACTCTCGCTCAAATGATCACAGATGGTGAAACCATCAACGATAATTTTGAATATAAGGAATCACCTCATAGAGATAATATTATTATTTTGGAACATAAAGATATAATGCTTTATTTTGAGAATAATGACGATCCATGGTTTTTAATGACCAGATACTTGGATACAGCGACATACGCTGGATATTCTTACAAACAAAGATTATATTATGAAAATATTTTGAAAATAACCGGATCAGTTGAATTTTCTCATTTTACATCCGGAGGTAATACCAGTGTTTACAATTTTAGTAAAGCTATTATCAAAAAGATCATATCACCTGAGGAATGGGATTTAAGTACCCTAAAGGAAAAAGAATTTTTAATCCCTCCTTCAAAAATACCAATGAAATTTACATATTGGGATTATATTGAAAGCTTTCATAAAGCCTTTTTATATGAAAATCCTCAGAGAAAGCATACTTGGTTTTTTAAAGTATGTGAAAAGGTTTATAACCAAAACAGAGATATACCAAATTGGTTTACTAATTGGTGGATCTCATACGGCCCGAGTATAGATATCCTCCCTGAGGAACCATTCAGAAAATTATATGGGGAATGGTTACCTGTCTCTCCAAGATACCGAGACCAAGTTATACCCTTGAAATCAGAAGGATTGGAAGTAATATCTTCTATGCATTTTTTCATGGAATTTTCTATTCCTTGGATCTGGAAATGGTCCCCATATGTGGATTATACCCCCTCTAAATTTCCTTCCCTACAAAGGTCATACTTTACCAAATTTTGGCCTAAAATGCTTCAAAAGAATCCAGAAACAAAAACCCTTAATGCTCAGGAAACAATTGATCATATCAATCAACAAATTAAGAAATACCAAGACCAAAAACTCTTTTCGGAAATAGCCTCCTCAACAGCAGTGACCCCCTCAACTCCTCAAAAAGTTAATTTAACCAAAGAGGAAATGATCAAGTCATTCAGATTATATTGTTCTGAATTAAAAGAAAATCTTAAAAGATTTTCAAAACATGATACAGATGAAGGTTCAAATGAAGATATTCAAGATAATATGTCAGTTGATAACCAAAGCCAAGGCCAATCACCATGCTTAGCAGGGGAATCCCAGCCAGATGATGAAGAAGTTCCAGATGGTGAACTCCCAATTGATTGTATAATTGACATGATTGAGGAGTCAATCACGCAAAGAAAGAATCTTTCAAAAAACAAAAAGACATCACCACAATAGACTATAGGTGACAGGTGGATGGACCAAAATAAAAGAAGAATATATTCTTCAAGAATTATTGAAGACAGAGGAAATTACTCGTCAGACATTATTAAAGCCAGAAGAATCAAACAAAAAGTCATTTCTACTTTTCTTAAAAGTTGTCTGCCAATGCTAAATGTAATAATTTAGGTTTTGTTTGTTTTTGAGTCCTCCTGATCTATTTAAGGAGCCTCTACCTTATGTTTTAGGCAGGCTGAAAGCCAATTTCCTCTTTCTTTCTTGCTTGTAATCCCTCCTCTGTAAAAAACATCTCTGCAATAAAAGTCTAAATTATATTTGGAGAAGCAAAGTTTTATTACGGTACAGCAATTTTGGATTCGCCTTTCTGGTCAGTTTACTTTCTTAAACTTAATTCTATTTTCAAGCCTAATGCAAGGCTAACTTGATAATATCACATAGTATTATCATGGAAGCAGTATCATGATCGGCAAATCATAAAAAAAAAAAAAAAAAAAAAAAAAAAAAAAAAAAAAGAGTCTGGAATGGAAAAAGGCAAAGTCGTGTTTTAGCCCGCTTTTGTGGCCACTGTGCCGTTTTAGGGCGTTTTACTCATTGACTCGCCTATCTCACCCAACTCTTTTTGTTTTTATTTTTCAAAGTTCTAAAAATCTTGTTATCTGTTTATGGTCCTGCTTGATTTTTATGGTCCTGCTTGATTTTGGTATCAGAGCCATGGAATACTATGTGATGTTACCTCATTTATTTTACTCTTCATGAGTATATTCAGTAGATTCAAAAATAGTAATAAGCAGGTGATTAAAAATCAGTTAATAGAAGAATATGAAGTCCCAAAGAATTTAGACCTTCTTAATAAATGGACAATTCCTAGTATCAACCCTAAATTTATATATGAATTAGGAACTTTTGAAGAATTAGGTTTTATCCAAACTGTTAAAACTACAGAAGAAAATTTAACTATGAATGAAGATGACATGACAGTTCAGTTAATAACTCCACAAGACATAAATAGATATAAACATATTTATAATTATTTGCATATTGGTTTGGTGCAAATTGCTTTTAAACCATTAACACTACAGGGATTACCTGAAAGTTTTTTAGCAGTTCTTAGGGATGCTAGAAATAAAAATTGGAAACAATCTTTAATGGGTATAATAGAATCTAGCTTGTCTCATGGACCGGTATATTTTAATGTCTACCCAAATTTACAGCTTTCTTTATCTGATAAAAATATTTTTCAAGCCTTAACATTAAACGTCAAAACTCATGGTTATAATTATTTACCAGGATCAGAAGTAATATGTATATGTTATCGTATATATTATAAACCATTAAAAACTATGAATCCTAAATGTAAGATAGTTAATAAACCTATAAATGAGACAATTTTAATAGAAAGTAATTTTGATGTGTCAAAAATTACAACTAGAAAAGCTATAAAATGGGAGGAAATAAAATTTCCCCAACACTGGATTTTAGAAAATAATATACCACCTACACCTTTAATAAATAATAATATAGAAAGTATTATACAAACTTCTGATGGCGTTGTTACTGTTGAGTTTAACAAAGAAATAGAGCATAATAACGACCTAATAAAACGAACAAGATCTGCAAGATCTTCACATTTATACATATCACCACTAGATTATAACGTAGAAATTCCCTCTACTCGTGCTTCTGTTGATAATAGAAAGATAAACAATTTAAATATACATGATGATATTGTGTATGAAGCGGAGGCATCTACTCCTTCTGAAATGAATTTTACAGTTTAATGGATTTAAAAGAAAAAATAGATTTTAGTCCTGGTTCTCAGGCAAGAAAAATTATTTCAGAAGAATTTTATTCGAATAAATGGATATTTTTTAAAGAATGGTTATTTAAAAATTATTCTAAAGAAGAATTACAAGAAATACAAAATAGATTTTATGAATATTTATCCTCTATAAATCAAATTATACATTTTATTCCTTGGTTTGCTCATACTTTTTTACATAATATTCACAACATAGAAAGAGATTATACTCTATCGGGAGACAAAATAATAACAAGTATATTTCCACCACAAGTCCCTTTTACCATTACAAATAACAAAGTTTTATTACGGTACAGCAATTTTGGATTCGCCTTTCTGGTCAGTTTACTTTCTTAAACTTAATTCTATTTTCAAGCCTAATGCAAGGCTAACTTGATAATATCACATAGTATTATCATGGAAGCAGTATCATGATCGGCAAATCATAAAAAAAAAAAAAAAAAAAAAAAAAAAAAAAGTCTGGAATGGAAAAAGGCAAAGTCGTGTTTTAGCCCGCTTTTGTGGCCACTGTGCCGTTTTAGGGCGTTTTACTCATTGACTCGCCTATCTCACCCAACTCTTTTTGTTTTTATTTTTCAAAGTTCTAAAAATCTTGTTATCTGTTTATGGTCCTGCTTGATTTTTATGGTCTCAAGCAGGACCATAAAAATCAAGCAGGACCATAAACAGATAACAAGATTTTTAGAACTTTGAAAAATAAAAACAAAAAGAGTTGGGTGAGATAGGCGAGTCAATGAGTAAAACGCCCTAAAACGGCACAGTGGCCACAAAAGCGGGCTAAAACACGACTTTGCCTTTTTCCATTCCAGACTCTTTTTTTTTTTTTTTTTTTTTTTTTTTTATGATTTGCCGATCATGATACTGCTTCCATGATAATACTATGTGATATTATCAAGTTAGCCTTGCATTAGGCTTGAAAATAGAATTAAGTTTAAGAAAGTAAACTGACCAGAAAGGCGAATCCAAAATTGCTGTACCGTAATAAAACTTTGCTTCTCCAAATATAATTTAGACTTTTATTGCAGAGATGTTTTTTACAGAGGAGGGATTACAAGCAAGAAAGAAAGAGGAAATTGGCTTTCAGCCTCCCTAAAACATAAGGTAGAGGCTCCTTAAATAGATCAGGAGGACTCAAAAACAAACAAAACCTAAATTATTACATTTAGCATTGGCAGACAACTTTTAAGAAAAGTAGAAATGACTTTTTGTTTGATTCTTCTGGCTTTAATAATGTCTGACGAGTAATTTCCTCTGTCTTCAATAATTCTTGAAGAATATATTCTTCTTTTATTTTGGTCCATCCACCTGTCACCTATAGTCTATTGTGGTGATGTCTTTTTGTTTTTTGAAAGATTCTTTCTTTGCGTGATTGACTCCTCAATCATGTCAATTATACAATCAATTGGGAGTTCACCATCTGGAACTTCTTCATCATCTGGCTGGGATTCCCCTGCTAAGCATGGTGATTGGCCTTGGCTTTGGTTATCAACTGACATATTATCTTGAATATCTTCATTTGAACCTTCATCTGTATCATGTTTTGAAAATCTTTTAAGATTTTCTTTTAATTCAGAACAATATAATCTGAATGACTTGATCATTTCCTCTTTGGTTAAATTAACTTTTTGAGGAGTTGAGGGGGTCACTGCTGTTGAGGAGGCTATTTCCGAAAAGAGTTTTTGGTCTTGGTATTTCTTAATTTGTTGATTGATATGATCAATTGTTTCCTGAGCATTAAGGGTTTTTGTTTCTGGATTCTTTTGAAGCATTTTAGGCCAAAATTTGGTAAAGTATGACCTTTGTAGGGAAGGAAATTTAGAGGGGGTATAATCCACATATGGGGACCATTTCCAGATCCAAGGAATAGAAAATTCCATGAAAAAATGCATAGAAGATATTACTTCCAATCCTTCTGATTTCAAGGGTATAACTTGGTCTCGGTATCTTGGAGAGACAGGTAACCATTCCCCATATAATTTTCTGAATGGTTCCTCAGGGAGGATATCTATACTCGGGCCGTATGAGATCCACCAATTAGTAAACCAATTTGGTATATCTCTGTTTTGGTTATAAACCTTTTCACATACTTTAAAAAACCAAGTATGCTTTCTCTGAGGATTTTCATATAAAAAGGCTTTATGAAAGCTTTCAATATAATCCCAATATGTAAATTTCATTGGTATTTTTGAAGGAGGGATTAAAAATTCTTTTTCCTTTAGGGTACTTAAACCTCATTCCTCAGGTGATATGATCTTTTTGATAATAGCTTTACTAAAATTGTAAACACTGGTATTACCTCCGGATGTAAAATGAGAAAATTCAACTGTTCCGGTTATTTTCAAAATATTTTCATAATATAATCTTTGTTTGTAAGAATATCCAGCGTATGTCGCTGTATCCAAGTATCTGGTCATTAAAAACCATGGATCGTCATTATTCTCAAAATAAAGCATTATATCTTTATGTTCCAAAATAATAATATTATCTCTATGAGGTGATTCCTTATATTCAAAATTATCGTTGATGGTTTCACCATCTGGGATCATTTGAGCGAGAGTGGGAGTATTTTCCCTTTTTGATTCCAAAAATGCTTTAAACTCCTCATATAATGGGCTTCCAGGAACTGGAAGAGATTGATCATTTGTTTGTGATGAATTTCCAGTTTTATAAGAACTGCTTGAAGCCGTAGGATTTCCCCGACCTCTATGATAACCACCTCTATATGAAGGATGGCCTCTTCCGCGATTGGGATTCATCCTGCAAATGGAAATGTTAATTTAAGAGTAATAAGAGTTTGTTTTCAAGATTCTTGAGTTGGATCCTTAATCCTATCAATCTTAAATTAATTCCTGTCTTACTAGAATATGGTTCATTTGATAATTTAGCCAGTTCAACATCTGCCTTATTAATTAAATTTTTTATATTAGTAATTTCATGTGATAACTGTCTTAGCTGGTGATAACTCATTTAGGAATTCTCTAGTTAAAAAATCAGGAAGACTATTATCGCTTCCTTTTTTATATTGTATTTCAAAATCAAAACATGCTAATGTAGCTTGCCACCTAGTAAACATTTGTTTAGAAACATCATGTTTAAAGTCTTTATTAAACATGAATTTAGCTGCCTGACAATCTGTTTTGATAATAAAATATTGATTATATAAATCATCTTGAAATTTGAGAATACATTTTACCAATGCCAAAATTTCTTTAGCAGTAGTAGAATAATTTTTTTGACTAGGAGTCCATTTTCCAGAATGAAATCTAACTAAGAATTCTTGCTTACTGTTAGGGTGGATTTGTTTTAAAATTCCTCCAAACCCTATTTCAGAGGCATCGGTTTCTACTATTTTTTCCCAATTAGGATTAGCTAAAGATAAACATGGTAGACTTTTAACTTTGTCTTTTATTCTTTTAACTGCCTGAGTATGATCATTAGTCCAAGCACAAGGATTCTTTTTCAATCTGTCGTATAAAATTGCACTATCTGCTGATAAATCTTTATAAAAAGGCGATATATAATTTAGGCTACCTAAGAATCTTTGTAGCTGAGTTTTATCCTTTATTTCATCTGGAAATTTCGCAGCAAAGTCTATACTTCTTTGTATAGGAATAATTTGTCCTTTTTCAATATTATGTCCTAAAAATCTTACCTTTGTTTGGAATAAGGACATTTTAGATTGTGATATTACTAAACCATTGTTTACTATTATTTTTTCAAAAGTATGCAAGTGACCAAAATGTTCTTGAATATCCTTTGAAAAGACTAAGATATCATCTATATATACAATAATGAAATTGCTATAAGGATTAAATATATCATTCATTATATTTTGGAATTCTGAAGGGGCATTTTTTAGGCCAAATGGCATAACATTCCATTCATATTGTCCAAAAGGAACATTGAAGGCAGTTTTATATCTGTCTTTCTTATCAATCTGTATTTGCCAATATCCTGATTTTAAATCAAATTTTGAAAATATTAAAGAATCATGTAATCGGTCTAATAAATCCTTTTTATTAGGAATAGGATACCTGATCCATTTTAAGACTTTATTAAGGGGTTTATAATTTATAACTAGTCTTGGTATTCCCCTTTCTTGTTCAGAATGTTTATTTACATAAAAGGCAGTGCATGACCATGGAGATTTGGAAGGTTGTATTAGTTTTTTATTTAATAAGGAAGTTATTTCTTTTTTACATATATTTAAGTATTCGAAATTCATTTGACAAGGTCTTGCCTTGGTAGGAATCTGTTTTTCATTAAAGTCTTCCTCATAAGGAAGTGTAACTATATGTTTTTTCCTTTCCCAAAAAGCATTAGGATGATCATTACATATTTTCAAAGAGAATTGATTTGTTAAAAATCTAATTTTTTCCTGTAACTTAGGTTGTTCTAGTTGTTCATCTATTTGAACATTTCTGATTTCTTCTTTCAGAAAATTTATTTGGTTTCTTTTTAAATTCAACTCATTGACCCAGATAGAATAAGGGTCCGAGACAAAATTTAGTATAACGGGTTGATTCTTATAAGATCCTATGATTTTATCTTTGTCAATAGTTAGGGGTAATATCATCTCTAAAAAGGGATTTCCTAAGATCATAGTATTATTACTCATATTTTTAATTATCGTGAAATTAATAGGTATACAAACATTTTCTGTACAAATTTTTGCATCTGTTAATTTATATCTAATATCTAATTTAGAACATGATACTTCTCTTAACGTATGTGTTGTTTTTTGAAAATATTTAGTAGGTATTAAACCTTCTCTTATACAATTTAAATCTGCACCACTATCTATTAGGGCAACAAAACTTCTTTGGTAATTATAAGTAATAAATAAATTAATTGTGACATGCCATTTTCTAGATATTACCAATTCCATGGACTGAAGGAAATTGTCATTACTGGTACCAATATCTTGGTTATTTTGTAATTTTTCTAATTTGTTAATTCTTTGATTGCTTATTAGCTGGTCATTTTTTATCTTAGATATATCTTGTTTTAGGTTTTGAATTTCAAGCTGTAAATCTTGTACTGTAGGTGTATTAGCGGAATTTTTATTTCTTCTTTCTTTTAACATATCATGAACGTTTTTCATGGAATATATCCCTTCTTCTTGTGTACTCTGTTCCTTAGTATTTAGATTTTCTATTATTTTTTGCCTGATTTCTGGATCATTTATTTCTTTTAATAAGTTTGCAATATCATTACTAATTACATTTATAGTTAATTCATCTTTGAATTGAGACTGTATTAGGTATAATTGGTGGTCTATGTTACATGAACATTGTTCTGAATTATCACAATTACATTCAATTTCTTCAGATTTTGACGAATAATCAGAATCATATTCTATTATGTTTATATCAGAATCTTCGTCTGAGAGCTCCTCTTCATCTGACGAATTATCTATCAAATTTATTAATTGTATTTTTATATCCTCACTTATATTCATATTATTAATTTGTTTTTTTATTTTTTTATTCCTGCATTTATTAGCATAATGTCCCATTTTCCCGCATGAAAAACAAGTAGGGGGTTTTTTATAATCTTTTCTATTAAATCTTTTTTTAATATGTTTATCTTTTTTATTAGGGTCACTATGTTTTCTCTTATAATATTTTTTCTTCTGTTGAAACTCTTTTTTCTGTTTCCTCCTATTGTTATTAGTTTGCATTCCGAATTGATCACAAAATTCTCCCAATTGTCTTTTTTCATTAAGATGTTGAGTTTTAATTTGGTAATTTAGTTTTATTTCACTACATAAGGCTAAACCTTTCTGTATACAAGTTCCTATCAATTTCCCATACGTATAATCTTCATAAGGAATTGTATTATCTATTCTTAGTTGGTTTTTAACTCTTTCAGCAAAAAGATTTGGTAAACCATCTATGAATTTGGATTTCCAGTAAACACTATTACAATCATTAAGTTCCATTACTCTACTTAAGAAAGTGTCCTTATACCATCGAAAAGATGTAAGAGTTTTACAAAATAGTCCATTTAATAGAGTACGGATATTTTCAGAATTATCTGACCATCTTCCTGTAAAATGTTCTATTATGGTACAAGTTAGAGTATAAACTACATTAGGAGTGGTTATTCCATTTTCTGTTTTAACTGTATTAAGAATAGCTTGTTGTGTTTTTTCATCCACATAATTGTCCCACCAGCCTTTTAATTGGCCAGTAAATCCGGCAATTAACATATTAGCCACTTGTTTATCACTATTTCCTGTATTTTTAGCAATTGTACTATACATTAACATTCTATGAATCATGTTATATATTTGTCTTTCAGTATAACCATCTAAATTCCATTCGTAAACATTTTTACCACTATAACTATTATTAATTTCATATTCTTGTTCCTCATGTAGGACATCTTGGGGGCTCGGTCTTGGATAATAATATAATCTTTGAACAGGTTTTCTAGCAAATTTGCTATCATAATTGTTAATTTTGTTTATTTGAGTATTATCTGAATCATTATCTGAGTCTTTATTTATAGTATTAATTTGTAATTTCTTCATTTGTTCTTGCAGAATATCTAGCATATAATCATAATTTTTAAGTTTATAACCAGTAATATTTGGTGGGGGTTGAATAGTAGCATTTATTTGTTGTTTTTTATCTTTTTTCTGTATTATTATATCTTTATTGTTAATGGGTGAATTTATATTTTCTAATTTTTTATGTAAGTCCATTAACTGTTCTCCTAATATTATGGAATATAAATTATGGAAATTTAATTGTTGAATCATACTATTAATATGATTAACATCTATTGTAAGAGTCTTTTCTTCAAAAAGTTTTTGGTAAGCCGAAAATTTTATAGTAACATTGTTATTTGTAATGGTAAAAGGGACTTGTGGTGGAAATATACTTGTTATTATTTTGTCTCCCGATAGAGTATAATCTCTTTCTATGTTGTGAATATTATGTAAAAAAGTATGAGCAAACCAAGGAATAAAATGTATAATTTGATTTATAGAGGATAAATATTCATAAAATCTATTTTGTATTTCTTGTAATTCTTCTTTAGAATAATTTTTAAATAACCATTCTTTAAAAAATATCCATTTATTCGAATAAAATTCTTCTGAAATAATTTTTCTTGCCTGAGAACCAGGACTAAAATCTATTTTTTCTTTTAAATCCATTAAACTGTAAAATTCATTTCAGAAGGAGTAGATGCCTCCGCTTCATACACAATATCATCATGTATATTTAAATTGTTTATCTTTCTATTATCAACAGAAGCACGAGTAGAGGGAATTTCTACGTTATAATCTAGTGGTGATATGTATAAATGTGAAGATCTTGCAGATCTTGTTCGTTTTATTAGGTCGTTATTATGCTCTATTTCTTTGTTAAACTCAACAGTAACAACGCCATCAGAAGTTTGTATAATACTTTCTATATTATTATTTATTAAAGGTGTAGGTGGTATATTATTTTCTAAAATCCAGTGTTGGGGAAATTTTATTTCCTCCCATTTTATAGCTTTTCTAGTTGTAATTTTTGACACATCAAAATTACTTTCTATTAAAATTGTCTCATTTATAGGTTTATTAACTATCTTACATTTAGGATTCATAGTTTTTAATGGTTTATAATATATACGATAACATATACATATTACTTCTGATCCTGGTAAATAATTATAACCATGAGTTTTGACGTTTAATGTTAAGGCTTGAAAAATATTTTTATCAGATAAAGAAAGCTGTAAATTTGGGTAGACATTAAAATATACCGGTCCATGAGACAAGCTAGATTCTATTATACCCATTAAAGATTGTTTCCAATTTTTATTTCTAGCATCCCTAAGAACTGCTAAAAAACTTTCAGGTAATCCCTGTAGTGTTAATGGTTTAAAAGCAATTTGCACCAAACCAATATGCAAATAATTATAAATATGTTTATATCTATTTATGTCTTGTGGAGTTATTAACTGAACTGTCATGTCATCTTCATTCATAGTTAAATTTTCTTCTGTAGTTTTAACAGTTTGGATAAAACCTAATTCTTCAAAAGTTCCTAATTCATATATAAATTTAGGGTTGATACTAGGAATTGTCCATTTATTAAGAAGGTCTAAATTCTTTGGGACTTCATATTCTTCTATTAACTGATTTTTAATCACCTGCTTATTACTATTTTTGAATCTACTGAATATACTCATGAAGAGTAAAATAAATGAGGTAACATCACATAGTATTCCATGGCTCTGATACCAAAATCAAGCAGGACCATAAAAATCAAGCAGGACCATAAACAGATAACAAGATTTTTAGAACTTTGAAAAATAAAAACAAAAAGAGTTGGGTGAGATAGGCGAGTCAATGAGTAAAACGCCCTAAAACGGCACAGTGGCCACAAAAGCGGGCTAAAACACGACTTTGCCTTTTTCCATTCCAGACTCTTTTTTTTTTTTTTTTTTTTTTTTTTTTTTTTATGATTTGCCGATCATGATACTGCTTCCATGATAATACTATGTGATATTATCAAGTTAGCCTTGCATTAGGCTTGAAAATAGAATTAAGTTTAAGAAAGTAAACTGACCAGAAAGGCGAATCCAAAATTGCTGTACCGTAATAAAACTTTGCTTCTCCAAATATAATTTAGACTTTTATTGCAGAGATGTTTTTTACAGAGGAGGGATTACAAGCAAGAAAGAAAGAGGAAATTGGCTTTCAGCCTGCCTAAAACATAAGGTAGAGGCTCCTTAAATAGATCAGGAGGACTCAAAAACAAACAAAACCTAAATTATTACATTTAGCATTGGCAGACAACTTTTAAGAAAAGTAGAAATGACTTTTTGTTTGATTCTTCTGGCTTTAATAATGTCTGACGAGTAATTTCCTCTGTCTTCAATAATTCTTGAAGAATATATTCTTCTTTTATTTTGGTCCATCCACCTGTCACCTATAGTCTATTGTGGTGATGTCTTTTTGTTTTTTGAAAGATTCTTTCTTTGCGTGATTGACTCCTCAATCATGTCAATTATACAATCAATTGGGAGTTCACCATCTGGAACTTCTTCATCATCTGGCTGGGATTCCCCTGCTAAGCATGGTGATTGGCCTTGGCTTTGGTTATCAACTGACATATTATCTTGAATATCTTCATTTGAACCTTCATCTGTATCATGTTTTGAAGATCTTTTAAGATTTTCTTTTAATTCAGAACAATATAATCTGAATGACTTGATCATTTCCTCTTTGGTTAAATTTTGAGGGGGTCACTGCTGTTGAGGAGGCTATTTCCGAAAAGAGTTTTTGGTCTTGGTATTTCTTAATTTGTTGATTGATATGATCAATTGTTTCCTGAGCATTAAGGGTTTTTGTTTCTGGATTCTTTTGAAGCATTTTAGGCCAAAATTTGGTAAAGTATGACCTTTGTAGGGAAGGAAATTTAGAGGGGGTATAATCCACATATGGGGACCATTTCCAGATCCAAGGAATAGAAGATTCCATGAAAAAATGCATAGAAGATATTACTTCCAATCCTTCTGATTTCAAGGGTATAACTTGGTCTCGGTATCTTGGAGAGACAGGTAACCATTCCCCATATAATTTTCTGAATGGTTCCTCAGGGAGGATATCTATACTCGGGCCGTATGAGATCCACCAATTAGTAAACCAATTTGGTATATCTCTGTTTTGGTTATAAACCTTTTCACATACTTTAAAAAACCAAGTATGCTTTCTCTGAGGATTTTCATATAAAAAGGCTTTATGAAAGCTTTCAATATAATCCCAATATGTAAATTTCATTGGTATTTTTGAAGGAGGGATTAAAAATTCTTTTTCCTTTAGGGTACTTAAACCCCATTCCTCAGGTGATATGATCTTTTTGATAATAGCTTTACTAAAATTGTAAACACTGGTATTACCTCCGGATGTAAAATGAGAAAATTCAACTGATCCGGTTATTTTCAAAATATTTTCATAATATAATCTTTATTTGTAAGAATATCCAGCGTATGTCGCTGTATCCAAGTATCTGGTCATTAAAAACCATGGATCGTCATTATTCTCAAAATAAAGCATTATATCTTTATGTTCCAAAATAATAATATTATCTCTATGAGGTGATTCCTTATATTCAAAATTATCGTTGATGGTTTCACCATCTGTGATCATTTGAGCGAGAGTGGGAGTATTTTCCCTTTTTGATTCCAAAAATGCTTTAAACTCCTCATATAATGGGCTTCCAGGAACTGGAAGAGATTGATCATTTGTTTGTGATGAATTTCCAGTTTTATAAGAACTGCTTGAAGCCGTAGGATTTCCCCGACCTCTATGATAACCACCTCTATATGAAGGATGGCCTCTTCCGCGATTGGGATTCATCCTGCAAATGGAAATGTTAATTTAAGAGTAATAAGAGTTTGTTTTCAAGATTCTTGAGTTGGATCCTTAATCCTATCAATCTTAAATTAATTCCTGTCTTACTAGAATATGGTTCATTTGCTAAGTTAGCCAGTTCAACATCTGCCTTATTAATTAAAATTTTTTATATTAGTAATTTCATGTGATAACTGTCTTAGCTGGTGATAACTCATTTAGGAATTCTCTAGTTAAAAAATCAGGAAGACTATTATCGCTTCCTTTTTTATATTGTATTTCAAAATCAAAACATGCTAATGTAGCTTGCCACCTAGTAAACATTTGTTTAGAAACATCATGTTTAAAGTCTTTATTAAACATGAATTTAGCTGCCTGACAATCTGTTTTGATAATAAAATGTTGATTATATAAATCATCTTGAAATTTGAGAATACATTTTACCAATGCCAAAATTTCTTTAGCAGTAGTAGAATAATTTTTTTGACTAGGAGTCCATTTTCCAGAATGAAATCTAACTAAGAATTCTTGCTTACTGTTAGGGTGGATTTGTTTTAAAATTCCTCCAAACCCTATTTCAGAGGCATCGGTTTCTACTATTTTTTCCCAATTAGGATTAGCTAAAGATAAACATGGTAGACTTTTAACTTTGTCTTTTATTCTTTTAACTGCCTGAGTATGATCATTAGTCCAAGCACAAGGATTCTTTTTCAATCTGTCGTATAAAATTGCACTATCTGCTGATAAATCTTTATAAAAAGGCGATATATAATTTAGGCTACCTAAGAATCTTTGTAGCTGAGTTTTATCCTTTATTTCATCTGGAAATTTCGCAGCAAAGTCTATACTTCTTTGTATAGGAATAATTTGTCCTTTTTCAATATTATGTCCTAAAAATCTTACCTTTGTTTGGAATAAGGACATTTTAGATTGTGATATTACTAAACCATTGTTTACTATTATTTTTTCAAAAGTATGCAAGTGACCAAAATGTTCTTGAATATCCTTTGAAAAGACTAAGATATCATCTATATATACAATAATGAAATTGCTATAAGGATTAAATATATCATTCATTATATTTTGGAATTCTGAAGGGGCATTTTTTAGGCCAAATGGCATAACATTCCATTCATATTGTCCAAAAGGAACATTGAAGGCAGTTTTATATCTGTCTTTCTTATCAATCTGTATTTGCCAATATCCTGATTTTAAATCAAATTTTGAAAATATTAAAGAATCATGTAATCGGTCTAATAAATCCTTTTTATTAGGAATAGGATACCTGATCCATTTTAAGACTTTATTAAGGGGTTTATAATTTATAACTAGTCTTGGTATTCCCCTTTCTTGTTCAGAATGTTTATTTACATAAAAGGCAGTGCATGACCATGGAGATTTGAAAGGTTGTATTAGTTTTTTATTTAATAAGGAAGTTATTTCTTTTTTACATATATTTAAGTATTCGAAATTCATTTGACAAGGTCTTGCCTTGGTAGGAATCTGTTTTTCATTAAAGTCTTCCTCATAAGGAAGTGTAACTATATGTTTTTTCCTTTCCTAAAAAGCATTAGGATGATCATTACATATTTTCAAAGAGAATTGATTTGTTAAAAATCTAATTTTTTCCTGTAACTTAGGTTGTTCTAGTTGTTCATCTATTTGAACATTTCTGATTTCTTCTTTCAGAAAATTTATTTGGTTTCTTTTTAAATTCAACTCATTGACCCAGATAGAATAAGGGTCCGAGACAAAATTTAGTATAACGGGTTGATTCTTATAAGATCCTATGATTTTATCTTTGTCAATAGTTAGGGGTAATATCATCTCTAAAAAGGGATTTCCTAAGATCATAGTATTATTACTCATATTTTTAATTACCGTGAAATTAATAGGTATACAAACATTTTCTGTACAAATTTTTGCATCTGTTAATTTATATCTAATATCTAATTTAGAACCTGATACTTCTCTTAACGTATGTGTTGATTTTTGAAAATATTTAGTAGGTATTAAACCTTCTCTTATACAATTTAAATCTGCACCACTATCTATTAGGGCAACAAAACTTCTTTGGTAATTATAAGTAATAAATAAATTAATTGTGACATGCCATTTTCTAGATATTACCAATTCCATGGACTGAAGGAAATTGTCATTACTGGTACCAATATCTTGGTTATTTTGTAATTTTTCTAATTTGTTAATTCTTTGATTGCTTATTAGCTGGTCATTTTTTATCTTAGATATATCTTGTTTTAGGTTTTGAATTTCAAGCTGTAAATCTTGTACTGTAGGTGTATTAGCGGAATTTTTATTTCTTCTTTCTTTTAACATATCATGAACGTTTTTCATGGAATATATCCCTTCTTCTTGTGTACTCTGTTCCTTAGTATTTAGATTTTCTATTATTTTTTGCCTGATTTCTGGATCATTTATTTCTTTTAATAAGTTTGCAATATCATTACTAATTACATTTATAGTTAATTCATCTTTGAATTGAGACTGTATTAGGTATAATTGGTGGTCTATGTTACATGAACATTGTTCTGAATTATCACAATTACATTCAATTTCTTCAGATTTTGACGAATAATCAGAATCATATTCTATTATGTTTATATCAGAGTCTTCGTCTGAGAGCTCCTCTTCATCTGACGAATTATCTATCAAATTTATTAATTGTATTTTTATATCCTCACTTATATTCATATTATTAATTTGTTTTTTTATTTTTTTATTCCTGCATTTATTAGCATAATGTCCCATTTTCCCGCATGAAAAACAAGTAGGGGGTTTTTTATAATCTTTTCTATTAAATCTTTTTTTAATATGTTTATCTTTTTTATTAGGGTCACTATGTTTTCTCTTATAATATTTTTTCTTCTGTTGAAACTCTTTTTTCTGTTTCCTCCTATTGTTATTAGTTTGTATTCCGAATTGATCACAAAATTCTCCCAATTGTCTTTTTTCATTAAGATGTTGGGTTTTAATTTGGTAATTTAGTTTTATTTCACTACATAAGGCTAAACCTTCCTGTATACAAGTTCCTATCAATTTCCCATACGTATAATCTTCATAAGGAATTGTATTATCTATTCTTAGTTGGTTTTTAACTCTTTCAGCAAAAAGATTTGGTAAACCATCTATGAATTTGGATTTCCAGTAAACACTATTACAATCATTAAGTTCCATTACTCTACTTAAGAAAGTGTCCTTATACCATCGAAAAGATGTAAGAGTTTTACAAAATAGTCCATTTAATAGAGTACGGATATTTTCAGAATTATCTGACCATCTTCCTGTAAAATGTTCTATTATGGTACAAGTTAGAGTATAAACTACATTAGGAGTGGTTATTCCATTTTCTGTTTTAACTGTATTAAGAATAGCTTGTTGTGTTTTTTCATCCACATAATTGTCCCACCAGCCTTTTAGATGGCCAGTAAATCCGGCAATTAACATATTAGCCACTTGTTTATCACTATTTCCTGTATTTTTAGCAATTGTACTATACATTAACATTCTATGAATCATGTTATATATTTGTCTTTCAGTATAACCATCTAAATTCCATTCGTAAACATTTTTACCACTATAACTATTATTAATTTCATATTCTTGTTCCTCATGTAGGACATCTTGGGGGCTCGGTCTTGGATAATAATATAATCTTTGAACAGGTTTTCTAGCAAATTTGCTATCATAATTGTTAATTTTGTTTATTTGAGTATTATCTGAATCATTATCTGAGTCTTTATTTATAGTATTAATTTGTAATTTCTTCATTTGTTCTTGCAGAATATCTAGCATATAATCATAATTTTTAAGTTTATAACCAGTAATATTTGGTGGGGGTTGAATAGTAGCATTTATTTGTTGTTTTTTATCTTTTTTCTGTATTATTATATCTTTATTGTTAATGGGTGAATTTATATTTTCTAATTTTTTATGTAAGTCCATTAACTGTTCTCCTAATATTATGGAATATAAATTATGGAAATTTAATTGTTGAATCATACTATTAATATGATTAACATCTATTGTAAGAGTCTTTTCTTCAAAAAGTTTTTGGTAAGCCGAAAATTTTATAGTAACATTGTTATTTGTAATGGTAAAAGGGACTTGTGGTGGAAATATACTTGTTATTATTTTGTCTCCCGATAGAGTATAATCTCTTTCTATGTTGTGAATATTATGTAAAAAAGTATGAGCAAACCAAGGAATAAAATGTATAATTTGATTTATAGAGGATAAATATTCATAAAATCTATTTTGTATTTCTTGTAATTCTTCTTTAGAATAATTTTTAAATAACCATTCTTTAAAAAATATCCATTTATTCGAATAAAATTCTTCTGAAATAATTTTTCTTGCCTGAGAACCAGGACTAAAATCTATTTTTTCTTTTAAATCCATTAAACTGTAAAATTCATTTCAGAAGGAGTAGATGCCTCCGCTTCATACACAATATCATCATGTATATTTAAATTGTTTATCTTTCTATTATCAACAGAAGCACGAGTAGAGGGAATTTCTACGTTATAATCTAGTGGTGATATGTATAAATGTGAAGATCTTGCAGATCTTGTTCGTTTTATTAGGTCGTTATTATGCTCTATTTCTTTGTTAAACTCAACAGTAACAACGCCATCAGAAGTTTGTATAATACTTTCTATATTATTATTTATTAAAGGTGTAGGTGGTATATTATTTTCTAAAATCCAGTGTTGGGGAAATTTTATTTCCTCCCATTTTATAGCTTTTCTAGTTGTAATTTTTGACACATCAAAATTACTTTCTATTAAAATTGTCTCATTTATAGGTTTATTAACTATCTTACATTTAGGATTCATAGTTTTTAATGGTTTATAATATATACGATAACATATACATATTACTTCTGATCCTGGTAAATAATTATAACCATGAGTTTTGACGTTTAATGTTAAGGCTTGAAAAATATTTTTATCAGATAAAGAAAGCTGTAAATTTGGGTAGACATTAAAATATACCGGTCCATGAGACAAGCAAGATTCTATTATACCCATTAAAGATTGTTTCCAATTTTTATTTCTAGCATCCCTAAGAACTGCTAAAAAACTTTCAGGTAATCCCTGTAGTGTTAATGGTTTAAAAGCAATTTGCACCAAACCAATATGCAAATAATTATAAATATGTTTATATCTATTTATGTCTTGTGGAGTTATTAACTGAACTGTCATGTCATCTTCATTCATAGTTAAACTTTCTTCTGTAGTTTTAACAGTTTGGATAAAACCTAATTCTTCAAAAGTTCCTAATTCATATATAAATTTAGGGTTGATACTAGGAATTGTCCATTTATTAAGAAGGTCTAAATTCTTTGGGACTTCATATTCTTCTATTAACTGATTTTTAATCACCTGCTTATTACTATTTTTGAATCTACTGAATATACTCATGAAGAGTAAAATAAATGAGGTAACATCACATAGTATTCCATGGCTCTGATACCAAAATCAAGCAGGACCATAAAAATCAAGCAGGACCATAAACAGATAACAAGATTTTTAGAACTTTGAAAAATAAAAACAAAAAGAGTTGGGTGAGATAGGCGAGTCAATGAGTAAAACGCCCTAAAACGGCACAGTGGCCACAAAAGCGGGCTAAAACACGACTTTGCCTTTTTCCATTCCAGACTCTTTTTTTTTTTTTTTTTTTTTATGATTTGCCGATCATGATACTGCTTCCATGATAATACTATGTGATATTATCAAGTTAGCCTTGCATTAGAAGTAAAAATTATGTTTTTAAATAAATAAATACGTTGTTAAATGTAAAAAGTTCATTGAAAACATATTTATACATATAGTATCATATTTTTTATATTTAAAACCATATTTTTATATGTAAAACATATTTATACATTTAAAAACATATTTACACACTGAAAAACATATTTTTTACAATTAAAAACATACTTTTTTTACATTTAAAAACATATAGATAGTATTTTGTACTTAAAAATTTACTTATTTATAAATTTATTTACGTTTTTAAATATAATAATATTAGCAGAAATATATATATATATATATATATATATATATATATATATATATATATATGTTCAAAGTTAGGAACACTAAAGTTCCTAGGTATTTGTCAAAACTGGTCCTCGGTTTATACGTGTGCTTACAATTATGTGTCGTTTCTTTTAGAGGTCATATTTTGCCATTTTGTATATTTTTGGTGGATACGTGTTCTTTCCACCGCCGATCTAAACCAATAGAGATTGGATTAGTGTCGATCACTTGTACTCTCCCAACAAAAGCCCTGATTCTCTCAAATCCTTCCATCAAAGCCGATTGCTCCACCGCTTCTCATCGACTCTCCTTCGTCTATCTCTCACCGGTTTCTTCTTTTCTATCCTCAGATAACCTACATAGTGTGACAACCGTCAATTTTTTGCCTAGTCAAAGTCAACTAAAGTCAACAAGTCAAACCGGTCAACTCATCTAACCCTAGTATATTAGGGTTTCCATTATGTTTCTTATTGTACAACTCGCAATCTTAATACAAAGTATCACTTAGAGTTTTCACGTGTTCGGAAATTCTAAACCCTAATCAGCGCAAGTGATGAAACTACTCGATAAAACATTATTCCTTAACCCTCGGGGGCATATAACAATCATAACGAGACTTAACGGGATGTACAAACCTTGCGTTACGAAGCCAAACACTCAAAAAGGTCGCAATCGAGATCTCTCTCAAATCTCTCCCAAATCTCTCCAAGTGTGTGAAATCTCTCCCAAATCTCTCTCTGTATGAGAAATCTCTCCAAGTATGTGAAATATCTCCCAAATCTCTCTCTGTATGAGAAATCTCTCTAAGTGTGTGAAATCTCTCCCAAATCTCTCTCTGTATGAGAAATCTCTCCAAGTGTGTGAAATATCTCCCAAATCTCTCTCTGTATGAGAAATCTCTCCAAGTGTGTGAAATCTCTCCCAAATCTCTCTCAAAACCTCTCTCAACTTTTTATAATCACTCGGGGCATCCCGACCCTTAATTTAGTCGAAAACCGCTCGAAAACGGAAGTTTACGCGAAAAACAGCTTTAAGGAGCTGAACCCTATTAAGGAGCCGAACCCTCTTAAGGAGCCACAAAACGTTTGAGTACCATATGTTTGTAATGAATTTGGTATGTTTGCTAAAATTACCGTCTTTCAAAAAGTAGTTAAAATACTCTCTCGTTCAAATCAAATCAAAGACACTCATATATGACCTTAGGATCATTAGCGGCAAGCCGTGACGACTTTGTGTATACGTCAGGGATAATTATAATCAAAATACTAAAGACTTATAGCGAATAATTTCGTCTTGACTCCTATTCCATGTCTAGTAGTGGGGTTAGGGTAGAGCCACTCACTCGACGATTTCACCAATACCAAATTACATGCGACTTGCATATACCGCTCGATCATAGAGTGACCTGTCGGGGATCATGATATAAAGTATCATTACTAGCTATCAGAACACACTCACTATCAGTACTAGTAACATCAATACGAAACAATTGTAGTAACAAAAAACATTGATCAAAACGGAACACACTGAAAAGAAACACAAGATACTTTATCACTCTAACGAACATTTCGTGCGAATATAGCTTAACACATGTTTTACCTAACAAGGTACTGTTGTCGTCATTCGATTTCGATTGATATAGTCCTCACTTTACCGATTAAACGGCTACGAAAAGACCCTTCACCTAACCTCGAAACCCTCGTCTCTTATAAACGCAAATCCGACACGAACCTCCGGGTCATCTCTCACTGTAAAACCCCAAAACACTCACCAGAGGAGTATTATACCTTCTGAAACCCTTCCACAAGTATTTCCAGAAGACCCTTAGGGAATGTCACGCATACAGCAGATAAGGTTCAAGCGCAGAAGCTTGGGACGAATACGGTTAGTCTATCACTACTAAGTGTATACGCGAGGATAATATATAATTAAGATTCTACGGACATTGGATGTGTGTTTCCACCCTATTTCCTGTTCCTTGTCTGGTTGTGGACTTGGGACAGAGTCACCCATCCAACTGTCTTACCAACCTTAATTACATATGACCTATATGCGCAAGTTAATGATGGATGGACCAGGTACGAGCCCTACCATGAACTTCGAGACAAGGCTACCCAGGAGAGCGAGTGAACGTTCCACCATCCGAATAAGTCTAGTCGTGTAAACCGAACCCATATGTTCCCTACCGATATAATCAAACGAGAAACACTAAAGCGGACCCTATGCAGCGCTCCGAGGAGAAGTTATCACTTATGACTTCGTACAAATTCGAGAAAGGCTGAAAGCATCTCGAGAACACGGCAAAACCCGAATAAGTCTTATCATCTATATAAAAACGCAGGGTTTTTACTAGTGAATCTATGATGGCTAGTGTAAACATTATGGTCATATATCATTAAGATTCTATGGACTTAGAATGTGTGATTCCGCCTCATTTCCTGTTCCTTGTTTGGTTGTGGGCTTAAGGCGGGGTCACCCATCCGAATGCCTTTGCAATCTTAATGATATACGAATAGTTTACACCAAGCGATTATAAAAGATCCGGTAGGACTTGTAATGCAAATTTCATCACAAATTGTTGAAGCACTCGTAATGCTGGTACTCGCTAATTACATTATAAAATATTCGGAGTAGTAATACCAAGAATAAAGCGGGGAGCATAAAGGCACACATAGAATACACCATCATTCCAAAACAATAACTCCTTCTAAATCGACCCAGCTCAAGTTACAATAAGAAATTCCAAGGTCGTCATTTAACATCAGGCGGGTTGGTCCCCACCATAATCAATTTCTTGTACTACGAAAAGTTCCCCCATCTTTCCTCCAAATTCTTGAAGTCCCAGTCGAAACACTAATTTCGGGACGAAATTCTTTCTAACGCGGGGATGATGTGACAACCGTCAATTTTTGGCCAAGTCAAAGTCAACAAGTCAAACCGGTCAACTCATCTAACCCTAGTATATTAGGGTTTCCATTATGTTTCTTATTGTACACCTCGCAATCTTAATACAAAGTATCACTTAGAGTTTTCACGTGTTCGGAAATTCTAAACCCTAATCAGGGCAAGTGATGAAACTACTCGATAAAACATTATTCCTTAACCCTCGGGGGCATATAACAATCATAACGAGACTTAACGGGATGTACAAACCTTGCGTTACGAAGCCAAACACTCAAAAAGGTCGCAATCGAGATCTCTCTCAAATCTCTCCCAAATCTCTCCAAGTGTGTGAAATCTCTCCCAAATCTCTCTCTGTATGAGAAATCTCTCCAAGTATGTGAAATCTCTCCCAAATCTCTCTCTGTATGAGAAATCTCTCCAAGTGTGTGAAATCTCTCACAAATCTCTCTCTGTATGAGAAATCTCTCCAAGTGTGTGAAATCTCTCCCAAATCTCTCTGAAAACCTCTATCAACTTTTTATAATCACTCGGGGCATCCCGACCCTTAATTTAGTCGAAAACCGCTCGAAAACGGAAGTTTACGCGAAAAACAGCTTTAAGGAGCCGAACCCTCTTAAGGAGCCGAACCCTCTTAAGGAACCGAAACCTCTTAGATCTGAACCCTAAGAAGCGAAACCTTAAGAAGCCTCGCCCAACTTCGCTTCTGACAAGGTTCGCTTCTGACAACTTCACCTTCGGTCCTGACCTTGCAACCGAACCTTCCCTCCCTTCTCGCCTGCGAGACTTCTCGGACCAAAGCTACTCTCGGCTCTCACCCACAACCGAAGCCACCTTCGGCTCTCAACCTCTGAAGACCGAACCCCACTCTCGGTTCCCATCTACTTTCGGTTCTAAAGGCTGGGACCGAACCTCCGACCCTGAACTTCGGAATTTCGCTTTCTTTTCCCGGTTTTTGACCCAATCTTCGTTTTAACCCCGTTTTTCGTGATTTTAATGCGGGACTTTCACCCAAACTCGTATTTTAATATAATAAACCCTAAATATTCATATTTTAATTATATTTTGGGGAAAATCCTTGCCTAAGAATAAAATCTAGTAGGTAAGATTTATGGGTGGAGTGTTGACTTTATCTTTAGGTTATGACACAAGCAACCCCACACACCCACTCCAGGGCCATACTCAGTCACTATTCCTCCATGCTTAGTCAATTAGTTGTCCTTTCACACTATTTCACCAGCCCATAATCAGATCAAAGGACCGGAAATCTTCATTTCACTTCCCTCGTTATTCACTCTTTCTCAAGAAGAATCAAACCCATTTCTCTCTCACTTCCTCTCTCCAAAACCCGAGATTCAAGGGCTGTTCTTGAGTTCTTTCTTCACTTTTGGTAAGTACCTTCATCCTACACTTGATTTCCTTACACTTCTTCACTCAAATCAAGGGTTCCTTACACAAATATCATCATATTTGTTGTTAGGATCTTTGAATCTTCAAGCATCTCCCAAGTGTTCTTGAGTTGAACACTTCTTTTATTCACCATCCATCTTCTGAAATCACTCAAGGTGAGTTCATACCCCTACATTTTCATGTTTTCTTCAAGTTTTAGGGGGGGAATACAAGTTAAAATACCAAAAACCTAACTAAACTCAAACGACAGCTTTCATCAGAAAAGTTGAGTCTTATTCATGGACTGTTTTGACTATCTTAAACTTAATATCTTTCAAAATTGTTTAATATGCAAATAGTTCAGCTTCATACCTTTAAAATAACTACTTGCATATCTCGATACGATTTTTCTACAATTTATGGTGATTTTTACAAAACTGCCTATCATTTCAGAAACGAATTCGGACCAGTCTGTGAATATGAACGTTTTCTCACAAGTTAAAGACTTCTAAAAATCATAATAAAAATTATGAATAAACTAGACACAATTTACGAACTCTCAAAATTTACGGATTCAGTTTTCGACTTTGTATGATTTTTCTATGATTTTTCTAAAACAGTGTAGAAAGGTCAAAAACTAGTTAACAGCTTATAACTTTCATCACACTTTGTAACATGTTGAGCAAAGTGTTAATCTTTGAGGATTTAATATTTTACATGTGTTTCTTGTTGTGGTATAATTATATAACAGAAAATACTCACTGAATTGTAAGAATCCTCCATCATTACCAATAGTACAAAACAAGGCATGATAAACATAGTTATATTTTTGCTATACATTCGACTTACATAGAAAAGGGTTCTTATACACCACAAACAAACATGCTAAACTATAATAGGTGTAGTTAGGTTGCATATACATTACAAACATTTTGATAAACTATAATAGGTATAGTTTATGTTCATTTACATTACGAACTCATTACAAAAGGTTTTTATACAAAAAGGGGTACAAATACAAAGTACCGGGTTTATACAAAAAGGGGTACAAATACAAAGTACCGGGTTTTCATACAAAAAGGGTACAAATACAAAGTACCGGGTTCATACAAAAAGGGGTACAAATACAAAGTACCGGGTTTTCATACAAAAATGGGTACAAATACAAAGTACCGGGTTCATACAAAAAGGGGTACAAATACAAAGTATCGGGTTTACACAAAAAGGGGTACATTACAAAGTATCGGGTTCACACAAAAAGGGGTACATTACAAAGTACCAGGATCTTCATTAACGGGGTACAAATACAAAGTACCGGGTTTACATAAAAAGGGGTACATTACAAAGTACCGAATTTTCATATAAAAGGGGTACGAATACAAAGTACCGGGTTTACACAAAATGGTTTTATGGTATTAAAACTACATATCATTAGAATTGTTAGTTTTCAGCTATAATTGCTAAGTGTACATGTTAGAGTTATATAAAATTGAATTGAAATCGACTTAGAATTGGTGGGCCCGCCTTATCTCCTGTTCCTTGTTTGGTTGTGGACCTAGGGCAGACCCATTATATTCAACGGTTTATTTAACTTAAATTTTATATAACTTATATACGCTGGGTGATTATAGAAGGAATCTATGGGTCTTTCTAGGGTTCATTATCGCATAACATAGGAGCATTCATTTCAGACTTAACTAAGAAAATATTGGGTTTTCTGGAAATATACTCTGTCGCTTTTACAAGGAAAACGGTTTCTTCCTCAAACAAAACTCTTATGAACTCACCAACTTAATTGTTGACACTTTTCAAAACTACTTGTATTCTCAGGGAATCAGTGAAACAGGGAAACCACAGCATTTTGAGGATGGAACGTTAAATCGTCAAACAGATCATTTTGTCATCATAATGTAATTGATTTTGGAACATGTAAACATATACTATGGTGTAACCTTTTCAATTATATTTATGATGGTTGTATTTACTTTGAGCACTATTATACTCGTTGTTGTGATACTATACATGAAGTCCTCCACCCTCGGACGTTTCCGTCATCCTTGGTTTGGGGGTGTGACACATAGAAACTTTTGTCGACGTTTTCTACCGCCTCCCATTCTATCATCCACCGATCTACAGATTTGAACATCACTTCCCGATCCTTCCACTGTTCACTCAATCTTCTCTCTTCAATCGCTGTGAATGTCAGGCAAATTTTTGCTTAGACCTCCAAATCATCTCTTTCACCAGTTTCGCCTGTTTCTCAAAAAAGATAGAATTAGGTGAAACATGTACCGAATTGGTGGCTGCCTTCCTATCCTTATGTCGACCGGACCTGTTGCGGACCTGCTTTGGTGATTCAGCGGAGAAGTAGGCGAGAGCAAAAAGGCAGCTGATACCGACGGACCTAGCAAGATTTCAAACAAATAAACTTAGGGTTTCTTGTTTTCCTCCCCAATTATATTTCAATATGCACGTAGCTTAGAGATGAGAGAGTGAAGGAAGCACACACTCAAGGATTTCAAATCGGGTACTCAACAATTTCAAATAATGTCTAAGTTGTTTGCGATGCTTCATCATATCTTCAATTGATTCTTTGTTGGAATTGGCGGAACTAATTAGTAGCCAGGGGTAGCCGTGAGAAATGTAAAAGAAAAGTGATGTTACTCAGATGTTACTGCTAGATTGGTAAGGTGCTACTCAAAATATGTTGTCAAGAAAGATGAATGATGGAAGTTTTATTGCCCTAATTTGTCAATCGATTAATTACTTATTTGGGATGACTGAATCCTCTTTCACAAAATTCAATGACCATGTAATTACTTATTTCCCTAATTAGTTCATTCATTACTTTCTGGAGTCCTCTGTATTTCAAAATGCTCACCACATGTTTGTGAAATTGCAGAAACTTATACCTACTGAGTTGGTGGTAGACAATGATGACAAGATACTTGTGTTGGTTTTTGAGATGCCTCTCACATGAAAGGTATCTATAAAGGGTATTTGACTTTTTTTGTTTGCTATAAATTGGGTTGATTTGTTGGGTGTTTATTTTTTGTTGGACTTATGTTAATGAAGGAGTGAGAAAAATCAATGGTAGTGACTCAATTTGAACCTGCTGATGCATGGAAGAGTTTTCCATGCTGGGACAAACCTGCTCTTAAGCCATGTGGTAAAGTTTTATGTTTCTCTTTGATTTTTATTAGTATTTGCAGAATTTATTGTTGTATCCATCATAGTCTTATACATCACCATTCTCAAAACAACATTACTATTGGATGCCCCTTTCCACATAACCTTTATTCATAGTTTTGTTATGTTATGGATTTTTATTGAAATTCAGTAATGTTCTTAGCATTCAAGTGTATAACAGTCACTTATGTTTCTCATTGCATCATTCTTTTTGGTTTTTTTCCAACCTACAAGCCTTTTCTCTTCACCTACCTTCTTTTTCTATCAAAATGGGGCCACATCTGTGATTATCGGCTTGTATTGGAATGTCGTGTGAAAGATGATGCTGGTAAGTTTATAAAATTTATTTACATTATGCTCTTAATAATAAGAGTAAATTACTTCATGTCTATTGTTGATTTTTTTTGCAACATTTTTGGTCCCTGTTCCAAGAAAACGGCTATTTTTGGCACCCAAAGTTGCAAAAACCACTTCATGTCTATTGTGTTTGATGTGGTTGATTAGTTTTAAAGAAGATCAAGTTGTATAAAGTTGGGCTTTGTAGTATTTTGTTTTCCTTTTTAGTTTTTTTTTTAATTTTGGCTTCATTGAGGCTATTTAATTTTTTTGTTTTGAAGTTAGGAACATAGTCACATGGAACGCGGTACGATCCGGTACGGGAACATGGATCGGGAACGTGGTTCGCTAGCTTGGACGTATCGGGTACGAGGGAGTAGGTTCATTTCGGTACGCCCGGTACGTCCTGATACGGTGTACCATAGTATCCGGTACGGTGTACCATAGTATCCAATACAGTGTACCATGTTTAGAACATAATTTCATGAACAGTTAACTTAGATTATAACATAAACACTTCAAATAAGATGTAATATTCCAGCAACTAAAACTTCAAATTTCAAAACATAGAAATTGAAAGTAAATACCAGGAATTAAAAAACAACAACAGTAACAATTTGAAAATAACAAAAAAACAGGAACATTAACACCTAAAAAACTTGAAACTAATCCACCCTTTGCCTTTTTCCATTTCCATCTGCATCAACATCATCTCCCTCTAAGTTCTCCCACTGCAAGTCTTCATATCTTGTACTTGGCCCTTCTAAATTTGTATTTTCTAGATTCATATCCCATATTTTGGTTGGACCTGCTTTGTAATTTTCAGAAAAACGTGACTGGAGTCGAATGTTTGAGTGGATAAACACCAACTTGTCTGCCCTTTTACAATTTAAACGATTTCTTTTCACATTGTGAATATAAGAGTAGGTAATCCAGTTTCTTTCTGCTGAGGAGCTACTAATGGGCCGTGAGAGAACTCTTATGGCAACATTAGCCAAGTATGGAGTTTCTGAACCATAACTTGACCACCAATCAATCGCGTCCATGGTTACTGCATCCATCTGTGATGATGCCATCGAATAAAAGTCCTTTTCTCATGTGAAATGTTGCAAATTGATCTCGCAACATCCGATATTCTTCTTGACTTTCAGATATTCTTTTAAATGCTTCCATGACTCCAAGTACCACTTCTTTATCTAATTTGGGTGCTTTTCTAGCTATTCCACCAGGTGCTAACATTGAAAGATAACATGCATCATAAAATTGTGGACATAAAGCAAATCCCAAACCATGTAATGGAATTGTCATCTTCTCCCACCGAGCAAGCAATATTTTTTCAACTTCAGGATAGTAGGAAGCATATTTGTTATTTGACATCACAACTTTAATTTCTCCTAACATGTTGTCCATTTTTTCGTATATTTCTCCCATTTTTTCTCCCTCGCCATCACAAAATTTCATCAACAAAAAATAGGTTTTGTGATGGCTAAAATGCTCTCCACATCCTCCCAAAACTCTTCACTTCTAATAGTTTCAACAACCTTTGATCCAGTAATCCTAGTATTTTCATCTCCCTGTTTCACCCAATCCCTCCAAGAATTAAGGGAGATGGTTGTAGATAAAGCTTCTCTAAAATCCATTAACCTTTTCAATAATACATAATGAGATGAAAATCTCGTCTTTGCCACCTTTAATAACTCGAGTGTTGAGTTATCTCTAAACATGGTCAAAGCATGATTGTGATTAAGAAAATATTTTACAACCACTTTTCCTATTTTATATGTGGTCATCAACCAATAGAACGTATTTACAAGATCTTTGAAAATCAAATTCAACGTATGCACACAACAAGGAGACCAGAAAATGTGTTTGTGTACCTTTTCTATTTCCTTCCCGCCAGCCTTGCAATTCGCAGCATTGTCTGTAACAACTTGTAGGACATTGCTTGGTCCTACTGTTTCGATGGCTCCAAGCAAATAGTTTGCTATTGCAACTCCAGTTTTCTCCACACCAGAAAAGTCTTCTGTATACATGAACATCGCCGCACAACTGTTAATAGCTATGACATTAATGAGTGGCTTGTGCTTTACGTTTGTCCACCCATCAGAAACAATTGAAACACCTTGCGTATACCATGTATCTTTTATAGGATTTAAATCCTTTTCTACATATCTATGGCATTCATCAAGTAGAACCGTCCCTGCTTTCTCGCTAGAGGGAGGCTTATAACCGCCAGGTGCTTTGTTGATAGCACTAACCATCTCCAAAAATTGGGGATTACGTAGCACATTAAACGAAATTCCATTTGTGCAAAGCCCTCTCATGATCTTCAAGTCAACAGCGCTTCTTTCCATTACAGCAAATGCATCTTCAATAGGTTTCTTAGAAGAAGAGGAAGATTGTTTTTTACTGATTATGGAGTTCTTTAAAGCACGGGACACACCAACCTTTTCAGCATCTCGGACTTTGTTAAACAACCTTTCACGCTTCTCACGATCATTTAGTATAACCGGACACCTTCTAATTTCCGCGGTCTTGCCCGGCATAGCACCAAAAAAGTGTACATGTATCCTCGTATAGGAACTAGTAAACTGTTGTTTACAATGTTTACATACCCACTTCTTTGCACCCCCAACATTCTTGCTTGTTGCAACAGAAATAATGTTTACTTCCTGCAACAATGGCTTATCATCCTTCACTTCACGAGTGTTAACTTGTTGAGTATCATCTATAAATGTGTTATCTTCAGTGCTATTTTCATCTTCATCTACTTTAATATGCTCTATGTTCTCTCTGTGATCAGACACACCTTTACCAAATACCATTTTTTTCCTGTGAAAACTTACTTTGCCTTTTTTTTCTATTGAGAATGTGTGGTAAAAAAGAAAATTGATGCATGTATATATAAGCCTAGAGAAAATTAATTGTGTGTAAATGTGTAAACTGTAATCAATTAATACTCTAATAATGGAGTTCGTTGATTCTATAAAATCATTTTCTTTTTGGTTGATTAATATGCCGACTGAAATATCAAAATTCAAAAAAATGGCTTAAATTAATGAATTGAAATCGTGTTATTCGTGTATATGGTTTTCTCAAGTGAATCGATATCCCTTATAAAAAAGATATACACAATCAATTGATGGAAATTGGGAGATTTTGTTGCCAATTACTGAGTCGATCGTTCCCAAAGCACAAAAGTTATTCAGTCGGCGTCCCATGGCTTCAATCGGCGTTCCCCAACTTCAATCGGCGATCTACATCGTCGTTCCGATGTTCAAGAAACGCGAATTAGGGTAACATGAGTTCAATTTTGAAATCGCTCAATCTATCTATCCAAGACACGTTCCCCATGCGTTTGGAACAAAATCGTACCCCGATCCAGCACACACGAACTGGAACGAGGATTGTGTCAAGTCAAGCGATTTATGTGACTATGCTCTGATACCAACTTGTAACACTCTAAATTTTCAAATAAATTTTTCATTTTTAAGTCCACACAAAACACAGTTTAACACTTCTCGTACTCCATTTATAAAACTGTTTTTAAATACAAGACATAAGATTGTTTGTTAAATATGCTAGAATCCTCAAATCACAAATAAACTAGCTGGCGTGTACAATCAAGCCGACGCCTTCCCGCAAACCTGAGAGGTACCTAAAACACATTTCACACAACACTGTAAGCACAAAGCTTAGTGAGTTCCCCAAAACACCACACACAATAAATAGCTTATCGTGGCTATATCTCGACAAGGACCCTACGATCATGTGTCTCAGTGAAGACCCTCTGGTCTCACAACTCAGTTGGACCCTCTGGTCATATCTCAATAAATGCACGGAATAATATACAACATAAATCACAAAGATAGAAAGCATAATATCACATGTCTCAATATAAGCACATAAGACCCTCCGGTCGCTCAATGATTACCACTCAGGTAAGTATATCACCTCGTAAGTAAAGCAAGTATGTCTTGTAATCCAACTATCGATCTAGACTCCGCCAACATATATCACAGTCATCTCTAATTAATAATTCAACTTCAAAGATGTTAATCTAACTCCTCTACTAAATCTCAGAAAGGGTGAAATACCATTTTACCCCTCCATGGTCTCTAAAGCCCACAACTTGACCAAACCCTAAAAGTCAATGGAAGTCAGCAGTCCATGTTGACTCAACTCGTCGAGTGTATCTATGAGACTCGTCGATTTCCTTCTGTTCTCAGAAAATCGGGAAGATCCGAGTCAAATCGTCGAGTTGTCTCTCCAACTCGTCGAGTGTGTACAGTGTCCAGAATATCGGGGGAAAACCCTAACCAACTCGTCGAATTGGCTCACCAACTCGTCGAGTTCCAAACTCTAGATCTAGCCTTCTAGGGCTGAGATACCACGTAAAGCTGCAAGCTTTACGTCCATGCATGGCATTTAGGGGCTAACTTTGCCAAAACAAGGCTCAACATGGGGTTTAAGGAATGAAGATTGGCCAAAGCTTGATAAAGCTTGAGTCTTTAGGCCTAAAGGGCCTAATAGTGTCCATATTTGAGGTCTTAGCTTCAAAGTGGTGGTTGTCGAGGCCAACGAAATATATAACCTAAATTTTACATACTAAAATAGTGTATAGTGGTAAAGGGATCGTATCCACAAAGATTGGTTCAATTTAAATCTCTATGTAAATCACTTGTTCAAGTACTTGTAAAACAAAAGTAAAAGTAAAATAGGGGGGGTTAGTTCTTTTTGATTGTTTGACAAAATTAAAAACTAGCTAGAATGTAAATATGACAAGTAAACAAGTAAAAGATTTGATTAAATTCAATGAAGTGAAATTGGTTGATTTTGGGTATACCACATGGATGACATGGTTGAACTATCATTAGACTAAATAGAATAACACTTGTGAATTAATTTAGCTTGGCTATAGCAATCCATAAGCACAAATTACCTCAACTCTTCATTGTTATCAAAATGGTTACAGGAGCTCTTAACACATTTCCATAATTAAAGTCACAAAATCAATGAAGCATATAATCTTGTGAAAATCAATTAGCTTTAAGTTCTAAGAGTTACCAAGTCCAAAAGATAATCAAATGCTTACATTATCATTATGGAGGAAACATTTCCACGGTCTAAATGAAATAAAAACAAACATATAAACCATTTGTTGCTTACTAATTTGAGGGTCCATTACTTAACCAAGAAATTAGTCAACAAAAATAAACATTCATTCATTTAAGCTCATGATCAAAGATAAATAAACACAACAAGATGTTTAACTAGAAAACATTTCCATAAACTTCAAACACAAGATAATAATAGTCTTCAAAACAACCAATCATCCATGAGATTAAACCCTAATCAACCAAGTGAGAATTTAGACAAGCATGGCCAAAATAAAAGAAATACAAGGTAGTTTAGTGATACCAAACATTGTTCCAAGTGCAAGGTGGAAAGAAAATAACACCAATCTTCAATTCTTCAACTTCCTCTCCAATTTTCTTGAGAGCAAAAAAAATGGTTTTCTCCATGTGTTCATGTTGAAAAAATGCTCCAAAACTCCAGCAGATAAGGCTCATTTCCAGATTCAAAAAGTTGCCCAAAATATGCCCACCAACTTTCCACAAGTAGAGTCAACAAGTCAAAACTCGGGATCAATTCAACACAATTCACGCAGACTGCGTATGGGTCCACGCGGACCGCATGGGTCTCGCTAATTGTGGGACTTGGGCCATTTAAAATACAATCTAGCCCAATCTTCTCATTCACACTTCAGACCACGTGCATACCTCTTGAGATCCCAATTGTGTCATTCCAAAGCCTCCAATGATTGGTCCAATGCTCCTTCAATCTTCCATAGCTCGAGTCTGTGTCGCCTCATCATCATTCTCGCTCAAAAATTAAGTCCAACTTGATTTCTTCTTTATTCCGACACCAAGCTCAATCGCACCACTTCAAGTCCACAAGCAAACCGCAAGCCTCCAAAGTCCCGCACTCCTTCCATATCTCCAATAACAATTAGTCTTCGAAAAATCCTGCAAATAAGCTGAAAAGACTGGAAAGCACCCGGTAAAGGAGAAAAATAATAAAAAGAGAAAATATGCATGAAGATTAACTAAAATGATATGGAATGTGCTAAAATAAACTATAAAAAGAAGTAAATAAAATGAAACTATCAAATCACCCCAAGCTTAAACCTTACTTGTCCTCAAGTAAGACAAGACCAAAATGAACTTGGGATGAACTATCCTAAAAAGAAAAAAGAGAAGAATGAACACCTTAGGTAGAGATTCATGACACACCCTTAGAATAAAAACATATAATCCATTTTTTGAGTAAGAATCACTTTAAGGGATGAGCCTTTGTTACCTTTCTAGCAAGGGAAATATGTTGATCAAGATGCAAAACGAGCATGCATACTTCACTAGTATGGTTTATGTGACATTGTTTCGTGGTCCGATCTAGCCTACTAGCCATAAGAAAGTGTCCCTCGGTTAAAATGTTCCTCACTCCTCACAACTTCAACCCCACGCCAAGAAATAAAACCTAGAAAAAAGATAACTCGGGCCAAAAATGGCAAGAAACGAGCTATGTACAAAAGTTGGCAAACTACAATCATCTAGAAGAGTAAGTGCTTCCACCAAAATATGATCCATGTAGAGCAAAGAGTCGATCACGTGATGAGTGAAGGGCTCCATCGTAGTTGCCAACAAAAATGATATCTAACTAGAAAAACATCAAACTAGAAACTAATTACATGAGCTAGAATCCGAAAAACTAAACATTTACAAATGCAAACAAATGGATACAACTCCGTGCCCCCCCCCCCCCCCCCCCCCCGTTTTTTGGACAACAAAACCCCAAAGACGTGTTACAAAAACAAAAACAAATACTTAAGACACAAAGAGGAAAACACTAAAAATATATAACTACACTCGCATTTTATGATTGCGATAATATCCGACTTTTCAAAACCATATATATATATATATATATATATATATATATATATATATATATATATAACTAGACTTCTAAAGACTAGAACCAACAAACATAAGGTTCAAATTCCACGAAATATCAAAAATTTGACTTCTCCAAACAAATTGGTTACATATGAAATTTCAAGTGCACAAACTAAATACTAGACTTTATTGAATATATATATATATATATATATATATATATATATATATATATATATATATATTAGGCTCACTTTTTTGGTTTACCACAGGAGTTTTACAAGAATAGCCTGAAAGTAAAAATACAAAACTATATACAACTATAAGTAGAATCTAAGTCTAACCCAAACAAGAGGCCAAACGAGCACAACTACACTAAGGCTAATTAAAGATCAAGTGGGAAAAATGTGTCTAAATCATAAAGTAATAAGATATGATATGAATTGTAGCTGTTAGACACTAAGGATCTCAAAATAGCAAAATCTAACTTTTATTCCTTTCTTTGGGGTTTGATTGTGGCTTGTGAGGAAAATTCAGGTGAGGGACTAGTCGGCACGGGGCTAAGTTGTCCCCCTACTTATGCCACACTTGACATGAGTTGATTCATATGCACAACCACTTGCACTCTCTCCTCACGTATATATAAGAGAAGGAGTAACAACTGAAAGTCCCTAAGAACGATTCTTATTTGTTATGTGAGTTTCCAACAGAATTGTATTTAAGGTGTGTCGTGTCTTTCAAGTAAAGATGTTCGGAGATGAGAATAAAGAGATAACAAAAATGCATGAATGTTTATGCCCTAGACTAAATGCCATGCAAAAATAAAAGTGAAAAGGAAGAAAATAAAATCTTTTTGGAATTTTTATAAAAAAAAAAATGAATGCAATTTAAGGCTAAAATGTTATGTAACCTAATTAAAATGCATGAGAAATCAAAAAGAAAAAAGGGAATACGCCACCCCAAGCTTAGAAATAAGCATTGTCCTCAATGCTTGGGGCGAGGCGAAAGTACCTAAACCGGGGGATCTGGAGGAGGGTATGGGTACTGGGGGTAAGGGTAGGGGTAAGGTGGAGGGGATATGGGTGGGTGAGCGGTGGGTATGGATAGGGAGGAGGAAGTGGGACGTTTTGGAAATGGTTTTGGGATTGGTGCCACCCCCATATATGGTGCATCTGCTGGGACATGATTTGGTTGGAGACGCAAAGAGTCTCGAACCATTCGGAAAAATTGGGGGGGGGGAGCGGGTAATATCCGGAAGGTGCTTGGAGCTGGGCGTGCTGTGGACCATGGGTGGGCACATCGCCGGGCTCGTCATCCACATGCATCTCGTCATCAGCTTGATCCTGGAGCGCATCCTCATTGACTGACTGAGTGATGGTCCTCGCGAGTCTCCACTGAGTGCGATCGTGGAAGGTGAAGTTGGTGACTCAAGGGTCGGGAAGAATGAGATATTCGACCCCTTGAGGACAATACCATGTGAAACTGCTCATGTTCCTATGACGGATGTGATGCATGTTTGTGAGAACATGCTCATCCAAAAGAGTTTTATTGTCAACAGGCCGATATTCGTCTGGGAGCTCGATGTCAAGACCGTGGGCTAAAAGGGTGACAAATCCACCAATGCAAATATCACCGAACGCTTTGGTTCTCATGAGTGCACATTTATGGAAAAAGAACGAAGCAAAGTCCGGGATTGGTGGGTTTTCACGTCGTGTCATTCACCAATGGAAGAAAAGCTCATTTTTTGTGACCTGGCCGGCTTCTTTTCGGGCAAAGACAGTGCACACCAAGATGCGATGGGCAATACGGAGGCACGGGTGAATGATGGAGGTTGCTTTATCCCGACCGACACATGTAAAGATACCCCCGGTGATCTCCGTCCAAAAGGTCTGATGGTTGAACTCGGCAGGTAAGATGTCGAAAACTGTGGATGTGTTCGAAGAAGGTAAGCCCAAGATATCGTTTATTGTTGCAAAATCAATATACATTCGGTCCCCCAGAAGTTGGAATGTGGCTTTTTTCTTTTCGCTATCGTACCCGCAATCGGCAAGAAACTCTCTAGTGGGGAGCTCGTAAGTGTGCGCCATGAGATTGAGAAGGTTTTCCCACCCGATGTTACGGAACAATTGGGTGACCCCCTCAAGAACCCCTAATGAGATAAGCATGGATTTGCACACATATTTGGTGGATGCAACCTTTTTAGGCAGGCTTTTCATGTAGTTTTCGGTCGCCTTGGCATCCCGAAATCTTGGAATGTCGGGTGCATCATTTTGATTTCTAGCTGGGGCTTTGCCTCGGGCAGCAGTCGGGCATTTTTTAGACGTGGACATGGTCTACCTGCAAGAAGAACAACAACTACACGAATCCAATCCCAACAAATGATGTTTTCAATTCAATTTCCCAACCGACTCCCTATAGACTTCTAAAACAATTCAAAAAATCAATGCAAGAAACGTTTCCTAGACTCAATAGATGCAATACCATACACATTGTTGTTCTAAAACATGCATATAAGTCAAGGAAAGAATGTACCCGTTCTTTGAAATTTGAAAATTTTGCACGCGGAAATTCGGGATTTGAAAATCTTGCAACTCTCCACCCCAAGCTTAAAGCTTTGTTCAATATCCTGTGAGAAGCAATTTACCGCGAAAACCCGAGAAATCCGGCAACGGCTTGAAATTCCGGTGAAATTTTCCGGCGAGCTTTGAGAGATATTTTTAGTGGGGTTTGTAGCCTTGTCCAAGAAGAGCACAATGGTGGTGTTGGAATCGCGAGAGGTGGACGGAGTTGGCCGGAAAACGGCCGGAAAGTGGCGGTGGCGCTCGGAATTCCGGCCACAGATCGGACCGGATTTTGGGTGGGGTTTGTAGAGGATGAAAAATGGTGAAGAATGGCGGTGGTCTCACGAAATTCCGACCGGTGGTTTGACGGGAAACTGAGTTTAGTCGTGGAGATGGAGGTGCTCTAATGGAGGTTAAGGGAAAGGAAGAAGAAGAAGTGGGAAGGAAGAAGGGTCGTCTGGAGACTTATGAGGGTTAAGTTGCGGTCAAACCTGGTCAAGACGCGGTCAACGAAAGTCAACATCTCACACGGACGGACTTGCGAGTACACGCGGTCCACGTAAATAAACCTGGAACTATTCTGCTTTTCATTATTTACACGCGGTCGAATTCAGAGATGGTACGCGGTCCGTTTTAATAACCCACACAGAGGGACTTGCGAGTACACGCGGTCCGCGTGAATAAGCCTGAAATCCTTCTGTTTTCTGATAATGGACGCATACACTTTGGGAACCACACGCGGACCATTTGTTTATTAACGCGGACAGGCCCTCGAGTACACGCGGTCCGCGTGAATGTTGTAGCAATTTTCTCAATTTTCGCCCTTTGACCAAAACGAACACCGGGCCTGAAAATCCAACACTCTCTTAATGCAAGAAAGAAGAAGAAGTGTGAAGTGAAAAAAGGATCTATCTACGACTTTTATTCGGGATTAGAAACGATGAAAACTTTAAGTTTTCCAAAAATGCCCTTCTTTAACGTCTTTGGCGAGACGTCCTTCCCTTTCGATTTCAGTATACCGGGGCATCTAATTGGATGACATCTAGGACATTTGCGTTAAAACCTTCATAGAAAGGTTTCAAACGATGTCCATTGACTTTAAAGATTTGCCCCGTTTCTTCCCTCTGCATCTCAACCGCTCCGTGCTCAAAGACTTTTAGCACAAAAAATGGAACCGTCCATCTTGACCTCAACTTTCCGGGAAATAATTTCAATCTCGAGTGGTAAAGCAAAACTCTATGTCTCGGCTCAAAATGCTTGCGGGTAATGGACTTGTCATGTAAAAAGCTTCGTTTTCTCCTTGTAAATTCTTGAGTTCTCATAGGAGTTATTTCTTAACTCCTCCAACTCTTGAAGTTGAAGCTTCCTATGCCTTCCCGCCTCATCGATGTTGAAGTTGCATTGCTTGACCTCCCAAAATGCACGGTGTTCCAATTCCACGGGAAGATGACATGGTTTTCCAAAAACCAACCTAAATGGAGACATTCCTATCGGGGTCTTATACGCGGTCCGATAGGCCCACAAGGCATCATCAAGCCTTGAACTCCAATCTTTTCTTGAAGGATTCACGGTTTTCTCAAGAATACTCTTCACCTCGCGATTCGAAACCTCTGCTTGACCATTTGTTTGAGGGTGGTAGGCGGTAGAGACACGATGGGTCACGTTGTACTTTTTTAGCAAGGTCTCCATCATCTTGTTGCAGAAATCCGTCCCTCGATCACTAATCAAAGCCCTAGGCACACCAAATCTCACAAAGACATTAGATTTTAAAAAGTCAATAACTGTTTTGGCATCATCCGATCTTGTGGCTTTGGCCTCAACCCACTTAGAAACATAGTCAACCGCGAGCAAGATGTAAACGTTGCCAAACGAAACGGGAAATGGGCCCATGAAATCAATCCCCCATACGTAAAAATTTTCACAAACAAGGATTGGATTTTGTGGCATTTGGTTCTTTTGCGAAATGTTTCCCGTCCTTTGGCACCACTCACAACTTTTACAAAACATATAACAATCGCGTGACATGGTTAGCCAAAATAGTCCACATTCAAGGACCTTTCTCAGGGTCCGGCTAGGTCCGAAGTTTCCCCCACAAGCAAATTCATGACAGAATTGTAAAATGGATTGATGCTCTTGTTGGGGCACACATCGTCTAATGATTTGATCGGGACAATGTTTCCACAAATAAGGTTCATCCCACACATAGTATTTTGCATCACTTTTGAGCTTGTCTTTTTGAGCACGTGAAAATGTGTCGGGATACCTCTTTGTGACCAAAAAGTTAACCATATCGGCATACCAAGGAGTAGATTGAATAAGGGAAAAGAGATGCTCATCCGGAAACTCGTCCCTCAACGGGAAAGGTGTTTCATTTGAAGTGATCCGACTTAGGTGGTCGGCAACAAGATTCTCACATCCACTCTTGTCCCGGATTTCCAAATCAAATTCTTGTAACAATAAAATCCAACGGATGAGTCTAGGCTTTGCATCTTTCTTCATCATCAAGTACTTAAGAGCTGGATGATCCGAATACACAATGACCTTGGTACCAAGTAGGTATTGTCTAAATTTCTCCAAGGCGAACACTATGGCCAATAGCTCCTTCTCCGTAGTAGAGTAGTTGCTTTGAGCATTGTCTATTGTTCTCGATGCATAGTAGATCACATGGGAGGCTCGTCCATTCTTTTGACCCAAAACGCTGCCTATTGCATAGTTGCTTGCATCACACATGATCTCAAAGGGGAGATCCCAATTTGGTGCTTGCATGATGGGGGCAGATGTAAGCAACTCTTTGAGCTTGTCGAAAGCTTCTTTGCACGCCTCATTGAACACGAAATCAACATCCTTTTGCAAGAGTTGGCACATCGGTCTTGTTATCTTTGAAAAGTCCTTGATGAATCGTCGGTAGAAACCTGCATGGCCCAAAAAAGAACGAACTTCTCGAACACAAGTCGGGTAAGGTAAGCTTTGAATAACATCAATTTTGGCCTTATCTACCTCAATTCCTTTTTTAGACACAATGTGACCTAAAATGAGACCTTGACTCACCATGAAATGACATTTCTCAAAATTTAGAACCAAATTCGTTTCAATGCATCTTTTTAAATTTTTGGTGAGATTGGTCAAACATTCTTGAAATGAGTTCCCGTATACCGTGAAATCATCCATGAAAACTTCAATTATATTCTCAACATATTCCGAAAAGATACTAACCATACATCGTTGGAAAGTAGCCGGGGCGTTACACAATCCGAATGGCATTCTCCGGTATGCAAAAGTGCCAAATGGACATGTAAATGTTGTCTTTTCTTGGTCTTCCGGTGCCACCGGGATTTGGTGAAACCGGAGTACCCGTCTAGACAACAATAATGGGATTTCCAGGCCAACCTTTCTAACATTTGATCAATGAAAGGCAATGGTAAATGATCTTTTCATGTGCTAGCATTGAGTTTGCGGTAGTTAATACATACTCTCCACCCGTTTTGCACGCGGGTGGGGACCATCATACATTTTTTGTTTTCAACTACCGTGATTCCCGTCTTCTTTGGAACGACTTGCACCGGGCTCACCCACTTGCTATCCGAGATTAGATAGATCATTCCCGCATCTAGGAGCTTCAAAATCTCTTTCTTGACCACTTCCATCATTGGCGGATTCAACCTTCTTTGCGCGTCTCGGCTCGGCTTGCATTCATCTTCCATCAAAATTTTGTGCATGCAAGTGGAGGGGCTCAATCCCTTGATATCCGTGATCGTCCAACCCATTGCTTCTTTATGTTCTTTCATCACTTTGATGAGTTTCTCTTCTTCACATTCGGTTAAGTGAGTTGAAATGATGACCGGAAGAGTCTCGTTGTTTCCCAAGTACGCATACTTCAAATGTTGAGGAAGGACCTTCAATTCTAATTCCGGTGGTTGAACAAGGGAGGGTGGCAATATCGTGTGAGTTTGAGGTAATTCAATTTGCTTCACACTAAATTGAGTGGTTTTCTTGATCTCTAAATTGTTAACCAATCTTTCAACTTCGGGGTCTAGTGAGTAGAGCTTCAACTTCTTGGCTAATTTCCCACAATCAAACCCTTTGCTCAAAACCATCTCCAACACATCACCATTAGACAACTCGAACAACTCTTGGGTTAATGGTTCAATAACATCAACAAAACACAAAGATGAAACATCACTAGGATATCTCATAGCATCGTAGATGTTAAAACTTATTGTCTCCCCATCAAACTCCATCGTTAAGCTTCCCGCATATACATCAATCTTTGTTCTAGCCGTCTTCAAGAATGGTCTCCTAAGTAGAATTATACCCGACTTTGAAGACACTTGTTCATCTATATCAATCACGTAGAAATCCGCCGGGAAGACTAATTGGTTTACTTGTACTAGGACATCTTCCAGAACACCTCTAGGAAAGACACTTGACTTATCCGAAAGAGAGATTATGACACCGGTTTCACTTAAAGGACCAACATTCAATGATTCATACACCGAATAGAGCATGACATTAATAGAAGCACCAAGATCAAGCATGGCACTACTAAAAGTGATATCTCCTATTTTGCAAGGAACCGTAAACATTCCCGGATCTTTACACTTAGGTGGAAGCTTCCTTTGTAAAACCGCGGATGCGTTTTCATTCATAGAAATTTTCTCATTTCCCTTCAACTTCCTCTCGTTGGTACAAAGTTCTTTCAAAAACTTTGCATACCTAGGGATTTTCTTGATTGCATCAAGTAGAGGGATATTTACTTCCACCTTTCGAAAGGTGTCCAAAATCTCTTTCTCCTCCATTTTCTTCTTTGAAGCTGCAAGTCGAGAGGGGAACGGCGGTTGAGTAGCTATTGGAGTCACTAGAGGGGTAGTCTTCTTTGGAATTCCGGCTTGTGTGGCATTCTTGACAATGGGATCTTCAATGGGAATGACCTCTATTTCTTCCTCTTCATCCCTTGGCTTCTTCTTTGTACTACTTTCTCCGGCTTGTTTACCATTTCTCAAGGTCACCACATTGACATTTGGGTTCTTTTCGGTTTGAGAAGGCAACTTTCCACGGGACTCCAACTTGCTTATGGATGTAACTATATCTCCTATTTGTGCTTCAAGGTTGGAGATACTAGTCCTTGTCTCTTTTTGGAATTGTTGGGTACTAGTGGCTAGGGATTTGACAATGTCTTCAAGAGACATCCCGAAGCTACTTGGTTGGGATTGGGGAGGTTGTTGGTGATGTGGAGGGTGTGGTTTGGATTGATAGTGTGGTTGTGGATGTTGGTAATGAGGTTGTGGTGGTGGATAGGAAGGTCTAACCAATGCATTTTGAGGCAATGGTCTTGGGTTGTAGTTTATGTTGGGATTTGGCTTCCAACTTGAATTGTAAGCATTTTGGTAACCGGATGGCTTGTTGTGGTAATTTTGGAACTCTCCCGTGGCATTTACATGTTCCACATCTTCTTTAAGAACGGAACACATATCCGTAGGATGTCCCATTGTTGCACATATTCCACAAACCATCACTTGTGGAGTTTGTCTCATGGCTAACTTTTGAATAACGGAGGTTAAGTCTTTGATTTGAGACTCGAGGTTTGATGTTCCCACTTCATTGACTTTGTGTTGTGTCTCTCTCTTCATATCTTGGCGCGGGCCAAAATGTTGAGAATTCGCGGCTATGGTGTTGAAAAGTTGTCTTGTTTGTTGTGGAGTTTTACTAAAGACATCACCACCAGTTGAGGCATCAACTAGTCTTCTCTCCATCGGTAACAATCCCTCATAGAAGTGTTGAATGACGAGTTGTTCTGGAATTTGGTGTTGTGGGCAACTATAGCATAAGTTGTTGAACCTCTCCCAATAATCATGAAAAGTCTCATTTTGACCTTGGCGGATTCCACAAATCTCATTTATGAGATTTGAGACTCTTGAAGCGGGATAGAACTTGTCAAGAAAAGCTCTTGCCATATCGGTCCATGAGTTGATCGACCGCGGGGGAAGATAGAATAACCAATCCCTTGCTCTATCGGCCGATGAAAAGGGGAATGCCCTTAGCTTGATTTGGTCATCGGTTGACCCTTTTGGCTTCATACGAGTGGGCACGATGCCATTTGGGTAATTGTCGATCGATTGACAAAATCCGCCCACTTCCTACCAATCAAAGAAAACTTCAAAATGGAGAGACTCACGCAGATCTACATTCGAGAGATAGTTCGCCTTCACGGGGTACCTGTATCCATTATCTCCGACCGAGATAGCAGGTTCACCTCAAGGTTCTGGCAATCGCTTCAGAAGGCACTTGGAACTAAGTTGGATATGAGCACAGCTTATCATCCACAAACAGATGGTCAGAGTGAGAGGACAATCCAGACATTGGAAGATATGTTGAGAGCATGTGTCATCGACTTTGGTACGACATGAGACACTCATCTTCCTTTGGTAGAATTTGTTGGATTAATGTCTAAGTCCATAACTATAATTGGTAAGACTTGACCCGACCCGGCATGGTCCATTTGGGTTGCATGGCATCGGAACATTTGGATAGACCGTTTATGAGGAAAAGACATTTTGTGACATATTAATATATTATAAGTTCTAATATATTAATATGAAATCATGTTATTTAATTAGTATTGATCAAGAATTAACTTGGACTTAATTTAGTGATAAAAAAGAGACTAATTAAATATATGGGGATTGATTGTGTAAATCATTCATTCTTATATATGTGGGCTTTTGATCCAAGATTCCTTATGTTGGGTTTAACCCATGTGGTGATCCATGGATACTCCATGGAGGTTAAAACCCATGGAGCATAAGGAATGGGTAAAGTCATGAGTTACATGGTGTAACCCTAATAGCTACACTATATAAGAACCCCTTTAGTTCAAGAAATTGGCACGAGTGATACATATTTTGAGGGCTAGCCGATTTGAACATGTATGTCTTCTTCTCATGGTTATTCCAAGAGTTCATGATGTTGTGTGAACCATTTGAGGTGTCACACTTGGGGCACTAGGCTCTCAAGCTTCATGGAATCAAGCAACAACAACAAGGTATGTATTCTATCTATTTTATTATCCTAGTATCAATGTTTTGGTATGCTAGTTAGGATAATACCTTGGATAATCATATTTGCATGTATAATAGAGAAAACATAGATCCAAGGTATTTAGGGTTGCATGTACACTTAGGAGTGTTAGAATGCTCAAAACCCAACAGTGGTATCAGAGCCTAGGCTTGTTTTCAATTATACTTGATGCAAATTGCTGAAAAATGCTGAAAAAGTCGAATTTCGGGCATTCTGGGCACTGGACTCGCCGAGTCCACTGATGAACTCGCCGAGTCCATGAAGAAAATCATCCTACTCGGCGAGTAGGTTGGTACACTCGACGAGTAGGAGCCCCAGACAGCATATTTTCGAGGTTTTTGGCTAGAAATGGACTAGGAACATTACCCTAAGCTGTTTTTGGACTTATAAACTTGTTTTTAATGTGGTAATGTTCATGCTAATCCAATTTCAAAGATAATTGTCAATAGATTCATGTTTTGTATTAGTTTAGTGATTAGGCTAATTACATGAAAAAGTTTGATTTGAATTATCTTGTCCTTATGAGTTGCTTAGATTAATAGAAAAGTTAATTGATTATGTGTTTTCAATCCATTTTAATCTAAGAGTTGATTCTAAAATGTGTTTTTGTAACTTGTCCTCAAGTTATATGAAAAGTCACATTTAAGTTTCATAAAACTCATAAAAGTTGGTAATGGTTACAAAATTGAAGAGTCTTGTCCTCAAGTTATGGAGGTTCAAGAGTCACTTCATTAAGTAATAAAATGTGTAACCTTAATTAATTCCATAAGTTATAAAATAAAGAAAAGTTACTTTTTTTTATTAGTTTAAAGTCTTCCATAACTTGTCCTCAAGTTATGGAACTTGAAGAGTCTTTTAATTAAAACTACTTTAAACATATAAGTCATGGAATTAATTAGTTTTGAATAGTTTCAAAACTTGCCCTCAAGTTTTGGAATTAGAAATGTTTTCACTTATGAATACTTTAATTCCAAGTTAGCCCTTAGAATTTTAAAAGTTAAAATTCAACCCTTATACTATTATTATAATTTTAATTATATAGATATGTATAAGAAAAGTCAATCTTACCGTTAGTAGGCCTCATTCACGAAGCCGGTCTATAAGGGGGGTATAAGGTTACTGCCTATAAAATGGCAGTTTAATGGGTGTCCACTCTCACCCACCGCTTCCTTGACTGGTGGAGGGTCGTTAGCCGAACGGGTAGGACAAGGACTATAATTCTCCCTTCATTAAAAGTATTAATGATAAATAGTAAGTAACTAAACGCTTATAAATTCCCAATATTAGTTACTTAGGAAAATGTGAAATTGGTGCTAGCCCATAAAATTACACTTTGTACCTTACCAAGTCGTTAGTGGAGCGTGTGTGGTTAACCGGCACACTAACATGGACTAGTAAGAGTGGCAAAGGGTAACTTGACTTTATTATAGATCGGTGGAGCGTGTGTTGTTAACCGGCACATCGATTAGGTAATATTGTTGAGGGTACCAAGTCAATTTGTATGGTTATTCACACCTTGTTTGTGATCCTCGGCATCCCAGTCACAAACTTGAGAGGGCACAATCGAGATTCAAACATGCCATTGAAAGTTCAATGTATCTCAAAAGATCTAGGAGTTTCAAATCCAATTAAAACTTAATTATATTTCGTTTTTCATGGTGGAAATTGGTAAATCGTCATTTACCTACCTTCAACTATTTTATAACTTGGATTACGGCATCCCTCTTCCAGTTATAAATAGGTTGTTGGGTCCTAGCCTTAATATTTCATATTGGGTGTTATATTAAGGACTTTAAATCAACTCTCTTGAATATCTCCCAAAAGATGATCTTCCCAAATCTCTTGAAACAAGCTTTCCTAAATGAAGATGATGTCCCATGGAAATCATACTTCTTTCACCTCCTCCAATTATTCTCCCTAACCCACAAGTTCCTGAAAAGTTTAAGGTCACTCAAGCAAAGGTCTATATGTGATCACATCTTGGAGATGTAGTTAGATATTGACAAGCCGGGAGAGTTGGGTGTCAAAGTCTTGAGAAAGTTGGTGACTCAACTATTTTCTAAGTCACATAGTGAGTTCCTTTGGGACTCCTATGAAACAGACTATGACAAGACCCTTAATGATCTTATCTATTTGCTAAGATCAACTTCCTAAAACTTTATGGACATTGACAACGATGACATTGGATATCCAGTAAAGCTCTCTCTTCCCAATGGAAAGGGATCGGCCATAGTCAACTCGGTTGACCAAATGGTAAAGAGAACGGCTAATTCTGAGATAGTCCCATTATCAAGGGTCTATTGCCAAAGAAAGGGGCATTGGTTGCGAAGCTGCCAAATTTACCTAAGGATATTAAAGTCAATAAGTTTGACTCTACTTCGGGTAAAGTCCACTATCTAACTCTGCTAAGTTTCTATTATGAGATTCTTGATACATGATGTGACTGGGTCACATGTTGATGTTTTAAGAATCAAAGAAAAAGTGAAGAAACTTAAAGAAAGAATATGTTGAATCTGATGGCATAGATGGATTTCTATCGCATAGTTTGAAGATCGGATTCTTGAGCTACTTCTTAAGAGTTATGATATATTGCTTAGGAATAAATAACAACAAAGTTTTCATGTGCTTTTGCATTGTAAGGATAGTTTTTCCGCAAAGTTTTAAAATAAAAGAAATTTTTTTTTGATTTTATTTATTTTAAAATATCCTTACAATGACATTTGTGAAAACTTTTGTTGCTTATAAGATTCCATTAAGAGCAAGAGTGGAAATATGAATTTGATTCTTTCATTTGTGGTAGTGTCTAAATTTACCAAATAAGGAAAGATTCTCATCACCTAAGTTTCAGTTGGATAGAAACTTGGAATCATGCAAGTTGTATAACATGATGAATAAGAACTTTCAAGCATTGGAAAAATTAAGACTAACTACTTGTTCACATGGATGTGTGAGTCAAGTAAAGGATCGAGTACACATTCTTGTGCACTGATCAAGCCCACCACAAATAATCGTTAAGACTATTCGTCATTATTTACTAAAATTCAGTAAATATGGTTATACTTACAAGCTTAAGTGTAATTCTGAGACATTGGAAAAGGTTTCAATGTATGGCAGAGCGAATAAGAAGAATCAACTTAGGCAGAAAGATAAAAGTTTCTCAAATCTGAAAAGATGGGAGAGTACTTTAGTATCATGTTATATAATCATCTTAATGATTAAGAGAACTTATCACAATTCATCCTCTAAGTGCATTCTGGTAGCTAAGAAGAGGAGCTATGAATTGTTGAAGTGGTTAAATCAAGAAGATGATTTATACTTCGTTCCAAAAACAATTCTTAGAGTTATACTCTAAGATTGTAACTTGAGTGACATGTCTTAAAGAAGGTTTAAAACACTTGTCAAATGTAAGAGTAAAAGTTTTCTACTCTTGTACATTTGAAATTGGTAAGTTGTGATATTTTTGGATAAAACAAAGACCAACTAAGGCCAATTGTGTGAAGTGTTTGTATTGATTAGAATCCACACTATCTCTTGAATATTTGACAAGAGAGTCTTATATGTCAAGAGGACAGTGGGAGTCTTAAAGGTCTTGAAAGTCTCAAGAACTAATCAAGAATAAAACCTGAAGTTCTTCACTAGCACACGACTTGAGGTTTATAACCTATCGTGTCGACATGTCTGTGCCTATTCAAGTTGGCTTTGCATAGGAGTTCTGAGAGTTCTCTATTGGTTGCACAGCTACTTGGAAGCAATGGCAGGCCCTTGAGCTGCCAAATGGCAAGAATTTAAGATTGCACAAGTTTAATCCATATAAGTGTGGATTTGTCAGTAACGTTGTCTTGTGATTATGGTTTTGACAAAATTCATATGGATAGGAACTCATACACCATAAAATCTAAGTGTCATATGGTTTCTCTCCGATTCATGAAAATGATGGTGAGGAAACACTTTCACTAAGTAGATTTTAGCTAGATAGCAATTGTGATATTTGCATTCTCAAAGTCGTTAGTGGAGCGTGTGTGGTTAACCAGCACACTAACATGGACTTGTGAGAAGTGGTAAAGGTCTAAACAATCGAGACTATGATTACGGCATCCCTTTTCATAGTTCTTAAAATTGTTTAGACACACCTGTGAGCTATCTAAGATAAGGTGTATGATATTGATAAAGTTTTATCAAAGCAATCTAGTATCAGAAATCTGAACTTTGGTAAGAAAGTCAATAAAGTATTGATTTCTAGAAGTCCAGCTGATTTCTGATTACATGTCAAAGCTAGTGGGAGCATAAGTGTTATGCTAATAATCATCATGTTAGTGGGAGCATGATAATTATGATAAAGGTTGCAAGTTAGCAATGTTAATTATAGAAAACAAAAGTTTCAATTCGTGAGGCTGCAGGGGTTGAAAAAGTTGTTTTGCTATAATTAAGGGAGAGAAAATTATACTTCATTTCAATTCTAAAAGCTTAGATTGAGGTTTTAAGTCGTATTTAGTCAAGGATATATATATATGAATTTCATGTTGGAATGACTCAACATAAGGAAATTCTATATATGGGTCCATTATTTGCGTTCTAAAATTCGATTATGATTACGACATCCCTTTTCATAATATGAATTATGAGAACTTGGCAAATAGAAATGGAAATGTTATAGCAAAAGACTGGTTTAGTCTTTATGTGAGACATCATGACTCGAGTCCCATATGCTTCGGATATAGGATCGATTTCATGTGCTATATTCATCCTTTCTAAAATTTTCCAAATGTTTGGGGCATTAAGAAGGGAAAAGGTCTAGAACTGGATATGACTAAAAGGATTAAGCAATTGTTGAGGACAATCTAAGGTTTACCAAAGATTGGTTGCTCAAGGACAGTTGGAAGTATAGTGGTAATTCTGGAAGGACCATACTGACATAATCTGTAAGGAGGCAACTCTTGTTCAGAAGTGATAGTCAAAATGGAATCTGGAGATTATTCAATCTGTGTAAGATTAGGAAACTTAATGCAAGAAGGATATTTCCAAGGAGCTGATCTCCTTGGAATGCTCTGTAATGTTTGTTGTCAAGTCCTTGTGACTCTGTGCATAATCATTACAGGAGGATCAATGCATATAAGTTTAGAATCTAACAGATTTCAGTAAATGGCATGAATTTGGAATTCTTGCATTTGCAGTAAGGATTTGGGACTGTGAAAGAGGATCATTGGAGTTATGTTCAATTGATCTAATTCACAAAGTGAAGATCATAGACAAACATAGTATGCATACTTGGTGTATGGCATGACTAGTGTTTAGAAAACATAGTGTACATGCTTGGAGCATGGGACAACTATTGTTTTAAATTCAAGAATAAAGTTGATAGCTGAAACAGTATACAATGAATAATGTGTAATCATATGGTGATAAATAAAAGGTGTTTTATTTATGTTCATAGGTTTTGATACCATATTAGATTCTATTATTATTGTGTTTCATTTTGCATGTTTTGACTTCCAGAATAACTAGGTCGTTCTTCCTGATTGACTAAGTTATTCAAACTATCCACAGTCGGTCATATGTTGGAAGTAGATATGAATCAAGACTGTCATGGGTTGGCTTGTAGAGGTCTAAGATGTTGGACAAGGGACTACAACACTCATGAGTGCTCATAAGTTCTGAGTATTGGATTCAACCCGCGTTCATTGGAATCACTTCATGGATTTTATCACGAGTGATCATGAGACGATAATATCTTATATTCTTCAAACCTAGAGATATGAGTTGTTACTATGAGTTGGTTGTACATTGATTGCACGAAAACGCATTCGGTAACTCGGTGTTATAAAACGTGCCTTTGTGTATGATTCAACAAGTAGTAGAACAAGCCATATGAGTCGAAGTTTATCCATTCCTTTTACCTTCGGGATAAAAGCGATATCTGTGGGCCCCTCGATGATTTGATGATGACAAATGGAAGTGCTCGGCCGAGCCAGGACTGATTTGATTTGTTCAATTAGTCAGTCGTCATAAATCGGAAATCGGGAAACAACAAATGGACAGAGAGAATGATTATAATCCATGTCTCAGTCCATATGATATCTAGAATGGAGGAATATATGATCCCTTATCTAATGGACAAGTCATTGACAAAGGTCAGAGTTCATCTACAAGGTCAGAGTTCGACAGCGGCTTTTGAGAGCTACGATTGCCAGTCGGTTCTTGAAGTCATACGCAATAATATTTTTAGACTTATCCAAGTGGGAGACTGTTGGATTAATGTCTAAGTCCATAACTATAATTGGTAAGACTTGACCCGACCCGGCATGGTCCATTTGGGTTGCATGGCATCGGAACATTTGGATAGACCGTTTATGAGGAAAAGACATTTTGTGACATATTAATATATTATAAGTTCTAATATATTAATATGAAATCATGTTATTTAATTAGTATTGATCAAGAATTAACTTGGACTTAATTTAGTGATCAAAAAGAGACTAATTAAATATATGGGGATTGATTGTGTAAATCATTCATTCTTATATATGTGGGCTTTTGATCCAAGATTCCTTATGTTGGGTTTAACCCATGTGGTGATCCATGGATACTCCATGGAGGTTAAAACCCATGGAGCATAAGGAATGGGTAAAGTCATGAGTTACATGGTGTAACCCTAATAGCTACACTATATAAGAACCCCTTTAGTTCAAGAAATTGGCACGAGTGATACATATTTTGAGGGCTAGCCGATTTGAACATGTATGTCTTCTTCTCATGGTTATTCCAAGAGTTCATGATGTTGTGTGAACCATTTGAGGTGTCACACTTGGGGCACTAGGCTCTCAAGCTTCATGGAGTCAAGCAACAACAACAAGGTATGTATTCTATCTATTTTATTATCCTAGTATCAATGTTTTGGTATGCTAGTTAGGATAATACCTTGGATAATCATATTTGCATGTATAATAGAGAAAACATAGATCCAAGGTATTTAGGGTTGCATGTACACTTAGGAGTGTTAGAATGCTCAAAACCCAACAGAATTTTCCTACAACAACAGCTACCATACCAACATCAAGATTGTGCCGTTTGAAGCCCTCTATGGCCGCAAGTGCAGATCCCCTCTGTGTTGGGCTGAAGTGGGCGACATGCAGCTAGCCAGGGATAAAGTCCCTGACAGTACTCTCACTGGACCTGAAATCATTCGAGAGACAACAGAAAAGATCGTACAAATCCGAGAACGACTGCAAGCCTCTCGACGCCGATAAGAGGCGAAAACCCTTGGAATTCCAGGTTGGTGACCGTGTCCTTCTGAAGGTCTCACCCTGGAAAGGCATGATCCGTTTCGGAAAACGTGGAAAGCTAAACCCAAGGTACATTGGACCATTCGAGATCCTTTCTAGGATCGGTCCCGTAGCATATAAACTCCAGTTACCACGAGAGCTCAGCAACATCCATCCTGTCTTCCACATGTCGAACCTAAAGAAGTGTTTGTCCGACGAGACACTTGTGATTCATCTCGACGAGATCGAATTGGATGAGGGTCTACACTTTGTGGAAGAACCTGTTGAAATCATGGATCGGGAAGTCAAGCGTACGAAGCAGAGCCGCATCCCGATAGTAAAGGTTCGCTGGAATGCCAAGCGAGGTCCTGAATTCACTTGGGAGCGCGAGGATTCAATAAAGCAGAAGTACCCTCACCTCTTTCCAAGTTCATGATTTATACTCTATTCTTGAATTTTGGGACGAAATTCCCTCTAACGGGGGGATAATGTAACAACCCAGAACTTCTATCTTGTACACTTAGTCAATTCAATCAATATTCAACTTGTTTTCTTGATTTCTGGTGTTATTTAAGGGTTCATTTAAGTGTTCTAAGCTTGTATGTGACCAAGGTTGAGTTTAGGAATGAGTCAGAGTGTAGCATAGTGAGAAAATAGGGCCATACACACCTCTTGGAGGAGTGTACGGCCGCACACCCACTCCTTGGCCACACACTCACTTTTTGGCAACACTCTCTCCCCTATATAAAGGGTAGACTCCTTTCCCCTTCATTCTTTTCACTCCTTGGCAGCACACTACTCTATTCTCTCAAGTTTCTCCAACTTTGAACCTTCCAAAGCTTCAAGAATGTGAGTACTTCATCCTCTAACTTGCAATCCATGAAAGACCATTTCATCCAAGCCTTATGGGTGCAAAATCGATATGTACTTTGTGTTTGGAAGTGAGTGCGGCCGCACACCCTTAAAAACACCCTCCAAAGTGAGAGTTTAACTTCCATGTTCGAGATAGACATGCCCCTAGCCTTGTTGCACCTTGGAATGGACTTTTTAGGCATCATTTTGTGGGGTGTACGACCGCACACACCTGTGTACGGCCACACACACCCTTTGTGCGACCACACACTCAAGTGTGCAACCACACACCCTAGTGTGCGGCCACACACTCTTGTGTGCGACCACACACTCTTCATAGGGCCGTAAACCCACTTCTAGGACCCCTATCTTGCACTACAATTGAGTATAGACCTAGAACACTTCGTAGATGTGAGTATAGACCTTGAGAACACTTCAAAGGCAGGCACCTCCTTTCATGAGTGTACGGCCGCACACCCATGGTCGCACACGCACTCAAGGTGGCCATACACTCCCTATACTCAATCCTACAGGGTCATATCACTTGGTGCAAGTAGTTTCAAGTCCCTAGAGTGAATTCCAATGGTATCTAGTAGTGAAAAACCTTCATTGACTCCTATGTGTGTGTCATTACATGTATTAGGATCAAGTTGAGTTCGAGGTTTCACTAGACACTCAACATCTCGTACCGGACTTTCGTGAAAACCACTCGCTCAAGGTGAGTTCATACCCCTACATTTTTACTGGTTTTCAAACGTTTTCAGGGGGAATACAAGCTAAACCATAAATGCTTTTGTTAATTAATACAAAGAGTATTTAACAAGTATAAAACTCATGCAATTCTCATACTTTAACCCTTTTTGTACTATGTTGAGCATAAGGGATATTTTCACTAAAATTGCATAGTTCTCCGAACTCGATATTCACTACACTATACATGCAAACTATAATCGGTATAGTTTGGGATTTTCTAAACATAACAAGTACATAAATTTTCACTACTAAACATATGCACTAATACAGAAATGGTTTATAGTTTACATCACTGCATTATCATGGTATTCATAACTGTAATATTCACTACATACGGTATACATACGAATTTTCACTATGGAAAAACGCTATAACACTACATGTAAACTAGATTGTATGATACTGTGAGGCGCTACTTCAATACTGTACCCTTAGGTGTACAGGGATAAATCCTATCATAGTATAACCAGAGTCTCCTGGAGGGCGAGCGTGAGATTTATGAATAGATCTATTCGGGACTGAAAATCCCACACCCGAACTGCTAGCTACAGTTAGGCAGGCATGCCTGGGGTGACAAATGTCATTTAACTCGACGCCTGAAGAACGTTGGAAAGGTCTCTAGTCATATCAAGTATGGTTATACGACTCACAATATGTATAAATCACCTTTAGTTTACAAGTGGGCACTCTTCAACGGTTTTATTTATACTAAATAGAACTAATACACACTGCAACTGGAGAATTTCCAGGGTTTTCAAACAGAACCGAACAGACAATGGTTTCACGTACGAAATACTTATACATCATGATTAGCATTAGCTAGTCACATGAAGTATTAATTTCGCATATCATTGCAGTTTTCAGTGACGAACATTCATGGTTTTAATTAGGATTGAAAACACTACATCTTCACTAAAGGAAATATCAGATTTTCTTGTAAACATACTGAACACACTACAATTTCACTAAAGAAAATAACGGATTTTCTTGAAACTATACAAACACTTTTACAATCTCATCAACAAGTTTTCAATGCAAAATACCGATTATGAACTCACCAGCTTTATGCTGATATTTTTCAAACTGCTTGTATTCTCAGGAAATCAGTAGACAGGTACCTGCTGGATTTTTGAGGAGCTGGAGCAATAAGATTTTTATGTTTATATTTTACAAACTATTCGATGTAATTCAAACAAGTTTCATACAAAGTTCCAAACTGATGTAAACATTTTTATTTAAGTATTAACTGTAATGGTTGTGTTGCTATGATTGCTGTTATACATTGGTTGTGATGCTATACATGACGTCCTCCACCCCAGAACGTTTCCGCCATTCTGGTTTTGGGGTGTGACAGATTGGTATCAGAGCCAGGTTTATAGCAAACTAGTATACCGAACCTTACGTGGTATACAACTATAAACACTAAAGGGGCCTAAGTGCTCTACACTAAAAGTATACTTTCAAAAATATAAGTATTTTTATAATAAGTATACGAGCATGCATGCATAACAGAATTCGTGTCATTAGTGGAACAAAACAAAAAGTATTTGGATGTTGGGACACTACGGTTAAACCTGAGCAGTTACGTAATCATGCCTAGGGTGAATATAGTCTGATCAACTATATTCAGTCAAGACATGACCAACATGTGCTTGGGAATGACGGTGGTGTTACAGCGGGCCTAAAACTTACCAAAAACATTCACCATAAAATACTATAGGAGTATTTTGCTAGAGCCAAATTCAGTAAAGAGATTCATTCCTAGTGTCGTTACCTATTCGTTTCTCAGCGATAATTTACTTGCAATAGTGACCTTTCATTTCTTATCGCTTGGTAGAACACTTTATTATCAGGATGAGATATATTTTGTTTCATAGATCTTGAGGACTTACCATCCTCTTCTTCCTGGTTGTTTCTAGAACAAGATGTCTCCCCGCCGAAGATCCGACAGGAGAAATGACGACGCACCGCCACCACCACCACCCCCTCGGTTCGACCCTGTCATTTTCCAGGCAGCAGTTATAGCCGCCGTGACTGCAGCAATGGCTCAAGTGAACTCTGGTGGGGCTGGGGGTGGAACCGACCCGCAAAGGCAAAACGGAAGTCAGGTGCAGCAAAAGGAGTGTTCCTACAAGGACTTCATGACTGCAAAGCCCAAGTCCTTCGACAGAAACGGAGGAGTCATCGCTCTGACTCGATGGTTCGAGAAGATCGAATCCATCTTCGAAATTTGTGCATGTTCCGAAACCAACAAGGTGAAGTTCGCCGCCTGCACCTTCACCAACTGAGCCTTGACCTGGTGGAATAGTCAAGTCAAATCCCTAACCCTGCCAGTGGCTAATGCCATGGGTTGGGAACGACTGAAGGAACTCATGCTTGTTGAATACTGCCCAAGGGGCGAGGTGCAAAAGTTGGAGCACGAACTCTGGAATTTGAATATGAAAGGATCTGACATCGCTGCCTACACTGCTAGATTTTGTGATCTGGCTCTCCTCTGTCCGGGAATGGTCACCCCAGAAAGCAAAAAGATCGAGCGGTACATCTGGGGACTTACGGCCCCAACCAAAGGGAACGTCTTGGCTGCTAGACCAACTACATTTGATAGTGCCAAGTGCCTAGCGCAGACTCTGATCGATCATGGAGTCGATCTAGATGAGGTGGCAGCTGTCTCTGAGCCACAAAAGGAAAGTGGTGGGAAGAAGAAGAAACCCTGGAACAAGCGGAAGAGCCAGTCTTCGCAGGAGCCTTCCAAGAAACAACAAACAGTGGCAGTTCATGCTGCTACTACTCCTGCTGCCACTCCAGCTGCCGTTCCAACCACCCAAGCTCCTACCGGTGTTTATGCAGGGAAGCTACCTCTATTCAACAAGTGTAACTTTCATCATCACGGACCCTACCGTGAGTTGAGTTGCAACAGCTATGGAAGGAAGGGACACACACCTCGGTTCTGCAAGGTGCCAACCCAACCGACCAACCAGGCTCCGAGAGCGGGTGCTGGTCAAGCTTGTTATGGATGTGGAGAGGCTGGGCACTTCAGGAGAAACTGCCCCAAGGCAACAACTGGTGACAATACAGGAAGAGTTCTGGCGATGGGCCAGGAGGAAGCGGTCGCTGATCCTACCTTTGTTACGGGTACGTTCCTCCTTGACAACTCTTATGCATGCATTCTTTTCGATTCTGGTGCGGAGAGGAGTTTCGTTAGTCATGCATTCAAACATCTAATCAAACGTAAACCCCAACCTTTAACCGAAACGTTCACTGACGAGATGGCTAACGGAAAGAAAGAGAGCGCTAACGACATATTCATAGGCTGTACTCTTACCCTAGACAATCACTCCTTTCCCATCGATCTTATGCCGGTATCCATCAAGAGTTTCGATGTCATTATCGGCATGGACTGGTTGAGCTCCAATCATGCTGATATTCTTTGTTTCGAGAAAGCTATCCGCCTCAATCTTCCCTCTGGTGAAACCCTCATGATTTACGGAGATAAACTTAGCTCGAACCTTCGTATCATTTCATGCATCAAGGCCCAGAAGTATCTGCGGAAGGAATGTCATGCATTCCTAGCTCACGTCGTTGATGAGGCGCAAAAAGTTAAAGACCTCGAGAGTCTTCCGGAAGTCTGCAACTTTCCTGATGTCTTCCCCGAAGACCTCCCAGGAATTCCTCCCGAGCGTCAAGTCGAGTTTCGTATCGACTTAATCCCTGGAGCTACTCCTGTAGCTAAATCTCCTTATCGTTTAGCGCCGGCAGAAATGCAAGAGTTATCCAGCTAGCTCAATGAGCTGATCAGCAAGGGATTTATAAGGCCGAGTTCCTCACCTTGGGGAGCTCCGATCTTGTTTGTGAAAAAGAAGGATGGATCCTTTCGGATGTGCATTGACTACCGATAGCTGAATAAGCTAACCATCAAGAACCGTTATCCCTTACCCAGAATCGACGATCTCTTCGACCAACTTCAGGGAGCCAGTTATTTTTCCAAGATAGATCTAAGATCAAGGTACCATCAGTTACGAGTTCACGAGAATGATGTGCCCAAGATAGCATTCCGAACTCGCTATGGACACTATGAGTTTGTAGTGATGCCCTTTGGTCTGACCAACGCACCGACAGTATTCATGGATCTGATGAATCGAGTGTGCCGCCCTTTCCTAGACAAGTTCGTGATTGTGTTCATCGACGATATAATTGTCTATTCGCGAAGTGAGAGTGATCATAAACAGCACTTGAGGCAGGTGCAGGAAACATTAAGGGCGGAGAAGCTATACGCGAAAATTTCAAAGTGTGAGTTCTGGATCAGGAAGGTAAATTTCCTTGGTCATGTGGTTAGCGAGGAAGGAATACACGTGGACCCTTCCAAAATCAAAGCGATTGAGAATTGGTCAGCACCAAAGACACCCACGGAAATCCGGAAATTCTTGGGTCTCGCAGGCTATTATCGCAGGTTCATCCAGAACTTCTCCAGAATCGCGAAGCCTTTAACTACCCTGACACAGAAAGGTGTAAACTTTAGTTGGGGAGTCAAGCAAGACACCGCGTTTCAGACATTGAAGCAGGCCTTATGGAGCGCGCCTGTCTTGTCCCTGCCCGAAGGGACGGAAGACTTCGTTGTCTACTGTGATGCATCCAATCAGGGCCTAGGCTGTATGCTCATGCAACGAGGAAAGGTTATCGCCTATGCCTCGAGGCAGTTGAAAACACACGAGGTCAATTACACAACTCACGATCTAGAGTTGGGAGCAGTGGTCTTTGCATTAAAGATCTGGAGACACTATCTCTATGGAACCAAGTGCACTATCTTCACCGACCATAAGAGCTTGCAGCACGTCTTTGATCAGAAGGAGTTAAACATGAGACAGCGGCGATGGGTAGAGCTACTTAGTGACTACGAGTGCGAAATTCGCTACCATCCCGGCAAGGCCAATGTGGTAGCAGATGCCCTCAGTCGATAGGAGTATTCAGGGCGAAAGGTGAAAGCATTAACAATGACCATTCATTCCCATCTATCCGCGCAAATCAGAGAGGCGCAGCTGGAAGCCTTGAAACCAGAGAAAGTGGCGGATGAAGCATTACGGGTAATGGACAAGAACTTAAAGGTCAAGGGAGACGGAGTGTACTATTTCATGAACCAGATCTGGACCCCAAAGTACGGCGGGTACAGAGAGGTTTTTATGAATGAGGCTCACAAGACGAAATACTCTGTTCACCCGGGTTCAGATAAGATGTATCTGGATCTCAAATAGCTCTATTGGTGGCCAAACATGAAAGCGTAAATTGCAACCTTCGTGGGCAAGTGCTTGACCTGCGCCAAGGTGAAGGTGGAGTATCAAAAGCCCTCAAGGTTACTTCAGCAGCCAGAAATACCTGAGTGGAAGTGGGAAAGGATAACAATGGATTTTATCACCAAGTTAACCAGATCTACGAGTGGGCACGACGCCATCTGGGTAATTGTAGATCGATTGACAAAATCCGCCCACTTCCTGTCAATCAAAGAAAACTTCAAAATGGAGAGACTCACGCAGATCTACATTCGAGAGATAGTTCGCCTTCACGGGGTACCTGTATCCATTATCTCCGACCGAGATAGCAGGTTCACCTCAAGGTTCTGGCAATCGCTTCAGAAGGCACTTGGAACTAAGTTGGATATGAGCACAGCTTATCATCCACAAACAGATGGTCAGAGTGAGAGGACAATCCAGACATTGGAAGATATGTTGAGAGCATGTATCATCGACTTCGGTACGGCATGGGACACTCATCTTCCTTTGGTCGAATTTTCCTACAACAACAACTACCATACCAGCATCAAGATTGTGCCGTTTGAAGCCCTCTATGGCCGCAAGTGCAGATCCCCTCTGTGTTGGGCTGAAGTGGGCGACATGTAGCTAGCCAGGGATAAAGTCCCTGACAGTACTCTCACTGGACCTGAAATCATCCGAGAGACAACAGAAAAGATCGTACAAATCCGAGAACGACTGCAAGCCTCTCGACGCCGATAAGAGGCGAAAACCCTTGGAATTCCAGGTTGGTGACCGTGTCCTTCTGAAGGTCTCACCCTGGAAAGGCATGATCCGTTTCGGAAAACGTGGAAAGCTAAACCCAATGTACATTGGACCATTCGAGATCCTTGCTAGGATCGGTCCCGTAGCATATAAACTCCAGTTACCACGAGAGCTCAGCAACATCCATCCTGTCTTCCACGTGTCGAACCTAAAGAAGTGTTTGTCCGACGAGACACTTGTGATTCATCTCGACGAGATCGAATTGGATGAGGGTCTACACTTTGTGGAAGAACCTGTTGAAATCATGGATCGGGAAGTCAAGCGTACGAAGCAGAGCCGCATCCCGATAGTAAAGGTTCGTTGGAATGCCAAGTGAGGTCCTGAATTCACTTGGGAGCGCGAGGATTCAATAAAGCAGAAGTACCCTCACCTCTTTCCAAGTTCATGATTTATACTCTATTCTTGAATTTTGGGACGAAATTCCCTCTAACGGGGGGATGATGTAACAACCCAGAACTTCTATCTTGTACACTTAGTCAATTCAATCAATATTCAACTTGTTTTGTTGATTTCTGGTGCTATTTAAGGGTTCATTTAAGTGTTCTAAGCTTGTATGTGACCAAGGTTGAGTTTAGGAATGAGTCAGAGTGTAGCATAGTGAGAAAATAGGGCCATACACACCTCTTGGAGGAGTGTATGGCCGCACACCCACTCCTTGGCCACACACTCACTTTTTGGCAACACTCTCTCCCCTATATAAAGGGTAGACTCCTTTCCCCTTCATTCTTTTCACTCCTTGGCAGCACACTACTCTATTCTCTCAAGTTTCTCCAACTTTGAACCTTCCAAAGCTTCAAGAATGTGAGTACTTCATCCTCTAACTTGCAATCCATGAAAGACCATTTCATCCAAGCCTTATGGGTGCAAAATCGATATGTACTTTGTGTTTGGAAGTGAGTGCGGCCGCACACCCTTAAAAACACCCTCCAAAGTGAGAGTTTAACTTCCATGTTCGAGATAGACATGCCCCTAGCCTTGTTGCACCTTGGAATGGACTTTTTGGGCATCATTTTGTGGGGTGTACGACCGCACACACCTGTGTACGGCCGCACACACCCTTTGTGCGACCACACACTCAAGTGTGCAACCACACACCCTAGTGTGCGGCCACACACTCTTGTGTGCGACCACACACTCTTCATAGGGCCGCAAACCCACTTCTAGGACCCCTATCTTGCACTACAATTGAGTATAGACCTAGAACACTTCGTAGATGTGAGTATAGACCTTGAGAACACTTCAAAGGCAGGCACCTCCTTTCATGAGTGTACGGCCGCACACCCATGGTCGCACACACACTCAAGGTAGCCATACACTCCCTATACTCAATCCTACAGGGTCCTATCACTTGGTGCAAGTAGTTTCAAGTCCCTAGAGTGAATTCCAATGGTATCTAGTAGTGAAAAACCTTCATTGACTCCTATGTGTGTGTCATTACATGTATTAGGATCAAGTTGAGTTCGAGGTTTCACTAGACACTCAACATCTCGTACCGGACTTTCGTGAAAACCACTCGCTCAAGGTGAGTTCATACCCCTACATTTTTACTGGTTTTCAAACGTTTTCAGGGGGAATACAAGCTAAACCATAAATGCTTTTGTTAATTAATACAAAGAGTATTTAACAAGTATAAAACTCATGCAATTCTCATACTTTAACCCCTTTTGTACTATGTTGAGCATAAGGGATATTTTCACTAAAATTGCATAGTTCTCCGAACTCGATATTCACTACACTATACATGCAAACTATAATCGGTATAGTTTGGGATTTTCTAAACATAACAAGTACATAAACTTTCACTACTAAACATATGCACTAATAAAGAAATGGTTTACAGTTTACATCACTGCATTATCATGGTATTCATAACTGTAATATTCACTACATACGAATTTTCACTACGGAAAAACGCTATAACACTACATGTAAACTAGATTGTACGATACTGTGAGGCGCTACTTCAATACTGTACCCTTAGGTGTACAGGGATAAATCCTATCATAGTATAACCAGAGTCTCCTGGAGGGCGAGCGTGAGATTTATGAATAGATCTATTCGGGACTGACAATCCCACACCCGAACTGCTAGCTACAGTTAGGCAGGCATGCCTGGGGTGACAAATGTCATTTAACTCGACGCCTGAAGAACGTTGGAAAGGTCTCTAGTCATATCAAGTATGGTTATACGACTCACAATATGTATAAATCACCTTTAGTTTACAAGTGGGCACTCTTCAACGGTTTTATTTATACTAAATAGAACTAATACACACTGCAACTGGAGAATTTCCAGGGTTTTCAAACAGAACCGAACAGACAATGGTTTCACGTACGAAATACTTATACATCATGATTAGCATTAGCTAGTCACATGAAGTATTAATTTCGCATATCATTGCAGTTTTCAGTGACGAACATTCATGGTTTTAATTAGGATTGAAAACACTACATCTTCACTAAAGGAAATATCGGATTTTCTTGTGAACATACTGAACACACTACAATTTCACTAAAGAAAATAACGGATTTTCTTGAAACTATACAAACACTTTTACAATCTCATCAACAAGTTTTCAATGCAAAATACCGCTTATGAACTCACCAGCTTTATGCTGATATTTTTCAAACTGCTTGTATTCTCAGGAAATCAGTAGACAGGTACCTGCTGGATTTTTGAGGAGCTGGAACAATAAGAGTTTTATGTTTATATTTTACAAACTATTCGATGTAATTCAAACAAGTTTCATACAAAGTTCCAAACTGATGTAAACATTTTTATTTAAGTATTCACTGTAATGGTTGTGTTGCTATGATTGTTGTTATACATTAGTTGTGATGCTATACATGACGTCCTCCACCCCAGAACGTTTCCGCCATTCTGGTTTTGGGATGTGACATTCTCTTTCAATTCCTGGGTTGTAAATCAAGTCACCTGTACGCTGAGATATGGGCATAGAGAAACAAATCGATTAAAAATAAACCAATCCCCGACAACGGCGCCAAAATTTGGTGGTTGTCGAGGCCAACAAAATATATACCCTAAATTTTACACACTAAAATAGTGTATAGTGGTAAAGGGATCGTATCCATGGAGATTGGTTCAATTTAAATCTCTATGTAAATCACTTGTTCAAGTACTTGTAAAAAAAGTAAAAGTAAAATGGGGGGGGGTAGTTCTTTTTTATTGTTTGACAAAATTATAACTAGCTAGAATGTAAATATGACAAGTAAACAAGTAAAAGATTTGATTAAATTCAATGAAGTGAAATTGGTTGATTTTGGGTATACCACATGGATGACATGGTTGAATTATCATTAGACTAAATAGAATAACACTTGTGAATTAATTTAACTTGGCTATAGCAATCCATAAGCACAAATTACCTCAACTCTTCATTGTTATCAAAATGGTTAGAGGAGCTCTTAACACATTTCCTTAATTAAAGTCACAAAATCAATGAAGCATATAATCTTGTGAAAATCAATTAGCTTTAAGTTCTAAGAGTTACCAAGTCCAAAAGATAATCAAATGCTTACATTACATTATGGAGGAAATATTTCCATGGTCTAAATGAAATGAAAACAAACATATAAACCATTTGTTGCTTACTAATTTGAGCGTCCATTACTTAACCAAGAAATTAGTCAACAAAAATAAGCATTCATTCATCTAAGCTCATGATCAAAGATAAATAAACACAACAAGATGTTTAACTAGAAAACATTTCCATAAACTTCAAACACAAGATAATAATTGTCTTCAAAACAACCAACCATCCATGGGATTAAACCCTAATTAACCAAGTGAGAATTTAGCCAAGCATGGCCATAATAAAAGAAATACAAGGTATTTTAGTGATACCAAACGTTGTTCCAAGTGCAAGGTGGAAAGAAAATAACACCAATCTTCAATTCTTCAACTTCCTCTCCAATGTTCTTGAGAGCAAAAAAAAAGGTTTTCTCCAAGTGTATGATGAAAAAATGCTCCAAAACTCCAGCAGATAAGGCTCATTTCCAGATTCAAAAAGTTGCCCAAAAGCTACCCACCAACTTTCCACAAGTAGAGTCAACAAGTCAAAACTCGAGATCAATTCAGCACAATTCACGCGAACCGCGTGGGTCTCGCTGATTGTGGGACTTGGGCCATTTAAAATACAATCTAGCCCAATCTTGTCATTCACACTTCAGCCCACATGCATAACTCTTGAGAGCCCAATTGTGCCATTCCAAAGCCTCCAATGATTGGTCCAATTCTCCTTCAATCTTCCATAGCTCGAGTCCGTGTCGCCTCATCATCATTCTCGCTCAAAAATTAAGTCCAACTTGATTTCTTGTTTATGCTGACACCAAGCTCAATCACACCACTTCAAGTCCACAAGCAAACTGCAAGCCTCCAAAGTCCCGCACTCCTTCCATATCTCCAATAACAATTAGTCTTCGAAAAATCCTGCAAATAAGCTCAAAAGACTGGAAAGCACTTGGTAAATGAGAAAAATAATAAAAAAAAGAAAATATGCATGAAGATTAACTAAAATGATATGGAATGTGCTAAAATAAACTATAAAAAGAAGTAAATAAAATGAAACTATCACAAAGCATGCTCCAAACCTATAATGACTCAAGAAGAAGTTCGAAATGGCCATAAACTCTCTAATGGAGAGATCTAACTAACAAGTGATCATGGTTATGGTTTTTTACCTCAAAATGGCTGCTACAACTGAATGGATGTCGGATCCAAAGACTCCTTCTTGTTCCACGCCCCTTTACTCTTCAAGTTTCTTCAAGGAATGCACCAAAACACACACTTTTAGCCTTACACACTCTCAAAATGGAAAATAGCTCGATTAGGGTTTGTCTCAGGGTGATAAGGTGATGAGGGAGGCGGGGTAAAGGACATAAGGTCCTTCTAAATAAGGTGAAAACCCTGAAAATTAGGGTTTTCACACTCAGCTCCAACTCGTCGAGTTGGGTCCTCCAACTCGTCGAGTTGATTCCAAAGTCCACGCTGCCATCTTAATCTCTACTCGACGAGTTGGGGCCTTCAACTCATCGAGTTGACCTATCAAAATGAATATAAAACACTTTAAATTTATACCTGGGAGTCGAGATGTTACAATTCTCCCCCACTAAAATCAGACTTCGCCCTCGAAGTCGTCCATTGGATAGAACTCTTGGTACTGCTCCCGTATCTCAGACTCCGGCTCCCACGTCCACTCGGATCCCTTCCGATGCTGGCACTGAACCTTAACCAAGGGCACCTCCTTCTTTCTCAAGATCTTCACCTTCTTATCTAAAATCGCCACCGGCTTCTCAATGTAGTTCAGACGATCATCAACCTGAATGTCTTCTAAAGGAACCACTGTCGTCTCGTCGGCTATACACTTCCTCAGCTGGGATACATGGAAGGTGTCATGAATATGGCTCAACTCTGCAGGCGGATCTAACCGATAAGCTACCTTACCTACTTGAGCAATCACTCTAAAAGGATCAATGTATCTAGGGCCCTGCTTTCCCCGTTTTATGAATCCAATCACTCCTTTCCATGGGGATACCTTCAGGAGGATAAAATCGCCGACCTGTAACTCTAGCTCGGAACGTCTCCGATCTGAGTAACTCTTCTGACGACTTTGGTCCGTCAGCAACCTTTGTCTAACATGTTGGATCTGCTATGTCGTCTTGAGCACTATCTCAGTGCTTCCCATCACTCTCTACCTGACCTCCCTTGTAACACCGAAATTTTCCAAACAAAATTTTCATTTTAAAATCGCATACTTTTCGTAACATATTGTATAAAAATCTCGTTTATTCAAATTACAAAACACAACTCCATTAATAAGCCAGGATCCTCAAAACGTGACTCTTTCTCTGGTGTGTACAATCAAGCCGGTGCCTTCCCGCGATCCTCTGAGATACCTGAAACACATAACATATAACACGGTAAGCACGAAGCTTAGTGAGTTCCCCAAAATACCACATATAACACATATTAGCCACTCGAGGCTATAACTCTGTGGGCCCACTGGCCCTAACTCTGTGGACCCTCTGGTCCTAACTATGTGGACCCTCTGGTCCTAACTCTGTGGACCTTCCGGTCCTAACTCTGTAAACTCTGGAATACACACAGCATAAATCACATAGAAATAATGCAGTGCAACACATCACATACATAGCATACAAGATACTCTGTCACATAACTCTAATTACCACTCATGGTAAAGTATAGTGAGAAGACTCACCTGACCAGCAGCAAGTAAAGACCCCGCTCCCGGATTTCGAACTAGCCTCCACCTAACACAAGGGATGAATATCTCTAAGTGATACTCTAATCACAACTCTAATGACCGAAGGCTATTCTTCCTCTCTTTAACTCTTTGAAGTGGATAAAATACCATTTTACCCCTCCATGGTCTCTACTACTTATGTTGATCAAAGCCCCAAAGTCAACAGAAGTCAAACTCGAGTCAACAGTCCATGTTTGACCTGACTCGTCGAGTGCACCCTTGCGACTCGTCGAGTCCACTTACTTTCCTCAGAAATCTCGTGACAGTCCAGCTCAGCTCGTCGAGTTGACCCCCAACTCGTCGAGCTATCGCCTGATTCGGTTCCTCGGGACAAACCCTAACCAACTCGTTGAGTCGGCTCATCGACTCGGCGAGTTCATTCAGAAAAATGTTCATTCAGACGATTTAAGGTAGATCCATCACCCCAAACACTAGATCTACCATCCTGAGGGTCGATTGTCAAAAGTTGCAAGCTTTACGTTTAAACATGGCATATAAGGCTCATAATGCCAATATAACTCTAACAAGGATGATTAACCACAATAACTCTTCTATGGTTAACTAAAGCTATAATCTTTGGACTCTCTGGACCTCACAAAGTCCAGATCTGAAGTCTAGGCCTCATGAGAGACCTTATGCATACAAAGTCCCAACAATGGTGGAAGAAACCCTAATCTTCCATATCTACAAGATCTAAGCAAAATAACAAGAAATGTGCAAGCTTTTACCTCTTACTCAAGCCCTTGCACGAAGTTACACCAGATCCACTGATTCTCTAGCTCCCTTGATGGGTGATCTCCTCTTCTCCTCAAGAGATGCACTAGTTTACTCCAAGTTTTAGCTTCTAAGACTCTCATGGCTCTCCATACACGTTTAGGGTTTACTCTTAAGGAAGGGTAGCCGCAAATGAGGCTATAAGTTCCTTTAAATAGGTCTCAAACCCGGGAAATTAGGGTTTCTCTGCCCAGTACCTACTCGGCGAGTCCCTCCTCGGACTCGTCGAGTCCTTCATTAAATTTACGCGATCAACTCGACTCGACTCGGCGAGTTGGTCCCTCAACTCGTCGAGTCCCTCCTTAAATCTCAAGATTAACATACACGATAATGTCCCTGGAAATCCGGATGTTACAATTCTCCCCCACTTGAATTAGATTTCGCCCTCGAAATCACTCCTTAACCACTCACATAATGAAATCATCAACCCAAAAGGCACCACCGAAAGGATCTCATACTACACCGATATCTTTCTCTATGGACACCCGAAACCACACAAAACTCCCAAAACCAGAACTGAACCAACTCTTCTGTCGCTAATATACTCCTTCCCACTATCCGGAAGCTCTAGGGGCCTTACCCGCCGCCAGACCGCCTACTCAAGCGATCACCATGATATTCGCTCCTCGAATATCAAACCCTGATAACTCACTGATCCTCTGATTCTCACAAGACCAAGTCCAACAATCGACTACCGCTCACTCATATTATCATGCTAATGATCCAAATCACGCTCCAAAAACGGAAGGGTCCACACCCCACCAGGGATCATACACTAAACTGTTATCAGAACCCATCCGAACAAAGAATCCTCAACACTCTGCCCTTCAGACACAAGAGAATAACCAGGCTCGCTCAGAAGTGTCCTCAGACATCACAATCACAAGTCCCAGCTTTGTTCTTCATACCCCTTTTTAATATTGAGCACTAGGTCAACTTCTGACTCCACAATTGAACCTCCAAAGGTTACCCATTGCACACCTCAACATGTCTCACTGACTTCCTTCCCACACTAGCTATCTCGGCGCAGTGGGACACACAAGTCACAAAGTTCGCTTTTCCTCAAGCGAATACGGAATTCGTTTCACTCTCGACCTCTGTCGTCTACTACTCATTAGTTCCATGCATTTCACGGTTTTCTCACACCAACGAATTGACCCACTCAGGTCTAAGGCACCAGATAGAAGCAATACCCCTTTCCAAATGAAATTCAGCTCTGAATCCGGAATCTCATTCTGCCTACTCAACGCACTACCAGAGCCAAACTCAAACTCGTGAGTTCGATCTAACCCAGAGCTGGAACCACTCGCCCCAACGAACCACTCAGCTCATGACTCGTGACCCGCAACCCATGCGAACCTCACTGATCCACTTCTCTTTGGCCATGAAAACCACTACTCAATTCAGAATATAACGACTTCCGACAAACATGGAGACCCCAGTCTTGCCCCTGGTTCGACCCTAGGCTTCCGCACACTCAATTATTAGGGCTACCCAAGCCTAAAACTCTTCTGCGTCAAGCTCTGATCAGAGAGCACTTCATCACAACATTCTCTCGCTGACTAAGCTGACTAGTGGGTACTACGGCTCCCCGTAGTATTACAACGACCTCTCACTGAATAGTGAGTACTTCGGCTCCCCGTAGCATCACCACAACCTCTTACCAAATAGTGAGTACTACGGCTCCCTGTAGCATCACCACACCCCTCACTGAATAGTGAGTACTACGGCTCCCCGTAGCATCACCACAACCTCTAACTGAATAGTGAGTACTACGGCTCCCCGTAGCATCACCACAACCTCTCACTGAATAGTGAGTACTACGGCTCCCCGTAGCATCACCACACCTCTTTGTACTGACTCATTGAAATTGCAGCTCCACGCAGTCTTACCGCACTTACTCTTACCACTTCACAATCTCATCCTCAGGTTGACACCATACTGCAATCATTAACTCATGCTCTGCGGCCCAGCATAGATAGGTACACACACACCCATCCGGGCTAAGCATCACTACTTCGGACGACCATTGTCGCGACAAAACCTCTCTTTCTCGCTGCAATTCACATTCTCAAATAAATCCATTTGATGTCAATTAGCTGAAGGGCCCCCACCGGGACCATAGACACTTGATACACCACTCGTCACCTTGATACACCATGGAGATTTGTTCCCACTTCCACAGGGTAATCTCCAAAGGCTGCAACTGGCCAAGGGGACGCTGGTGCTCTGCCTTGACCTGATGACATGTCAAACATCTCTCGAATACCCATGCCACATCTCTCTTCATACAGGGCCACCAATAATCCTTCTTCAAGTCCAAATACATATTGGTGGCCCCAGTATGGATCGAAAATCTCGACCTATGGGCCTCCTCCATCAAAATTCGTCGGGCCCCGTATATGGTACCCATATCCGCCCATGGAAGGTCATAATCCCCCGACTATCAGTCTCAAACTCAGAAATCTACCCGATCACCCGCTATCTCTTACGGTTCTTTGGTCTCATGGCCACCGCTTGGGCCTCTTGGATGGTATCTAAGACCGGAGTCATCACCGTCATCCTCATACACACGTCTCGAATCGGAGCAGTCGCTGCTCTATGACTCAGGGCATCGGCTACCACATTAGCCTTGCCAGGATGATACAAAATCTCACAGTCATAGTCTTTAACTACATCCAACCACCTCCTCTGTCTCATATTCAGGTGGGGCTGATCCATAAGGTATCTCAGGCTCTTATGGTCCGTGTATATGGTACACCGGACACCATAAATATAGTGGCGCCAAATCTTGAGAGCGAACACCACCGCCCCCAGCTCCAAATCATGGGTGGGATATCTCGTCTCGTGAGGCTTCAGGTGCCTCAACGCATATGCTGTCACAATGTCCCCTCTGCATCAACATGGCACCTAATCCAGATATAGATGCATCACAGTAGACTACGAAGTCCTGTACTCCCTCCGGAAGGGTTAGCACTGGAGCTTTGCACAATCTCTGGAGAAGAGTCTCAAATGATGTCTGCTGCTCAGTCCCCCATACGAAGATAACACCCTTCCTGGTCAATTTGGTGAAAGGAACAACAACCTTGGAGAAATATCTGATAAACCTCCGATAGTAGCCTGCTAGACCCAGAAAACTCCTGATCTCGGATGGGAACCTTGGCACCTCCCACTGCATAACTGCCTCAATCTTGGCCGGGTCGACCAAAATCCCATTCTGGTTAACGAGGTGTCCCAAAAACTGGACCTCTCGTAACCAGAAATTACACTAGGAGAATTTGGCATAAAGCCTCTCCATCCTCAACACCCTAAGAATCTCCCGAAGATGCTCCTCGTGATGTTCCCTAGACCTCGAGTATACCAAAATTTCATCGATGAACACTACCACCGACCGATCCAACATGGGCCTACACACCCGGTTCATGAGGTCCATGAACGCTGTCGGTGCATTGGTGAGCCCGAAAGGCATCACCACAAACTCGTAATGCCCATAACGAGTCCGAAAGGCCGTCTTCTGGATATCCTCCTCGCAGACCCTCATCTGATGATACTCAGATCTCAAATCAATATTGGAAAACCAAGATTCTCCCTGCAACTGATCAAACAAATCGTCGATCCTCGGTAGTAGATAACAGTTCTTGACCGTCAACTTGTTCATCTCCCGGTAGTCGATGCACATCCGGTGTGAACCCATCATTTTTCTTGACAAAAAGGATCGGTGCTCCCCACGGCGAGCTACTCTGCCTAATGAAACCCTTCCCCAACAGCTCCTGAAGCTGCGAGGATAACTCCTGCAACTCTGGCGACGCAAGGCGATATGGTGCCTTGGCAATAAGTGTCGCCCCCGGAATCAGGTCGATCCGGAACTCCACCTGTCGCTCAGGAGGCACACCCGACAATTCCTCGGGGAAAACATCCGGGAACTCACATACCACTGGAACATCGGAAACAGAAATCGGCCTCTCAGTGACGACCCGCATATCCATCACATACGCTAAAAATCCCATGCATCCATGCTGTAGACTCTGCCTTGCCCTGGCGACAGAGCAGAAGGCGGATCCCGATCTAGTCCCCTCGCCATAGACCGCAAGGACTCCCCCACTAGGGTCTCGTATCGTCACCATCTGTCTCTCACAGTCAATCACGGCTCCAAACTGACTCAACCATTCCATGCCTATTATGACACAGACATCCCCCATCGCTATCGGTACCAGATCTATCGGAAACCCAACACTGAAAATCTCCAAAACACATCCCTAGAATACATCAGTGGCAAAAAACGCATGCTCGTCGGCTATAGAAACCCTCAGTGGTAGACTCAAAGCCTCGCGTCTAACACTAATGTGATGACTAAAGGATAAAGACACGAAGGATCGACTCGCAACCGAGTTAAATAACACCAAAGCATGCACATAATTCACAAGGAAAATAACTATATAAAACACAATGTAAGCATAAACAGATAATGACAATATCATAAATAAGGAGATACATACCAGCAACAACGGCAGGTGCTGCGCGGACCTCCTCCGCAGTCAGCTGGAAGGCTCTCCCACGAGCTCTCGGAGCCTCGTCCTTCACTGTCGGTCATTAGTGACGCGCAAAGCAGCATGATCAGAAGCCGGGGTTGATCCCTGAGTGAGCTAAGGACACTCGGCCTTCCGGTGGCTAGTCTGGTTGCAATGAAAGCAAACCGAAAATCCCTTGGGGCAGTCCTTCGCCATATGCCCCTCCTTGCAACATTTGTAGCAAATACCTGCTCGACAAGATCCCTCATGACTCTTGCCGCACTTGCCACAAGTGCGGCCCTTCTGGCCTCGTGTTCTCATATCAGTGGGCTTAGCCGGCTTGGTCGTCGGGTACGACTGTACTGGTCTCCCGTCTATACCCTGAGACTCTCCCTCCTCTCTGACCTGAATCTCCAGCTCAATCTCTCTCCTCCTGGCATTGGTTTGTAGCTCAACCAATGTATGATATGATGAGTTCGCCACAAACTCCTGAATATCTCGCTTCAAAATGCTCAAGTACTGGCTCACACGTGCCTGCTCCGTAGATAAGTGCTCAGGGCAGAACAACGCACTCTCATGAAACATCCTCGTAATCTTTGTCACGGTTTTTGTCTTCTGTTTGAGAGACAGAAACTCCTAGGCCAATCGCTCCCTCTCCACCTGGGGAACGTACTCATCTCGGAATAACTGGGTGAACCTCGCCCAAGTTACTGTTGCATGGTCTGCAGGAGAATAATCAGTCGTCACGAACCTCCACCAGTCCTTCGCTCCCAAGCGAAGCTGGTTCAGCGTAAATCGAACCTTCAGGTCCTCATGGCATGAACAAGTATAGAAACATCCTTTGATATCAGAGACCCATCTCATAGCATAAATCGGGTCTTGGGTCCCGTTCTGGTGGCTTCATGTTGCTGAACTCTCGAAGCAACAACGAATCACCCCCCTGTGGCCTCGCAGCCGTAAGGGCTGCAGCGGCTGCGACAGCAGCAACCTCTGTGACAGCAACATAACGCTCGTCAAAAGTCTCAATCAACATGGTCTTAATTGACCCGAACATCTCTGGAATGGCCTCCCTGATAGTTTCGGCCACCTCCTTGGCAATGATCATGCGAATCTCCTCGTCACTGGTACTTCCCCCCGGGGTTGTTGCGAGTAATCACCATAGACTCTTCGGTCGATAACACAAATAAGACCCTCCGGTCGCTCAGTGATTACCACTCAGGTAAGTATAGTGAGAAGACTCACCTCATAAGTAAAGCAAGTATGTCTCGTAATATAACTATCGATCTAGACTCCGCCTGCATATACCACAGTCATCTCTAATTAATAATTCAACTTCAAAGATATTAAGCTAACTCCTCTACTAAATCTCAAAAAGGGTGAAAGACCATTTACCCCTCCATGGTCTCTAAAGCCCACAACTTGACCAAACCCTAAAAGTCAACGGAAGTCAACAGTCCATGTTGACTCAATTCGTCGAGTGCATCTACGCGACTCGTCGAGTTCCATCTGTTCTCAAAAAATCCGGAAGATTCGAGTCAACTCACCGAGTTGTCTCTCCAACTTGTCGAGTTTGTACAATGTCTAAAATATCGAGGGAAAACCCTAACAAACTCGTCGGGTTCCTTCAGACCTTTCTCTCATTCAAACACTTTTAAGCAAGACTAAGGCCCCAAACTCTAGATCTAGCCTTCTAGGGCTGAGATACCACGTAAAGTTGCAAGTTTTACATCCATGCATGGCATTTAGGGGCTAACTTTGCCAAAATAAGGCTCAACAAGGGGTTTAAGGCATGAAGAGTTGCCAAAGCTTGATAAACCTTGAGTCTTTAGGCCTAAAGGGCCTAATAGTGTCCAGATCTGAGGTCTTAGCTTCAAAGCATGCTCCAAACCAATAATGACTCAAGAAGAAGCTAGAAATGGCCATAAACTCTCTAATGGAGAGATCTAACAAACAAGTGATCAAAGTTATGGCTTTTTACCTCCAAATAGCTGTTACAACTGAATGGATGCCAAATCCAAAGACTCCTTCTTGTTCCAATACCCTTTACTCTTCAAGTTTCTTAAAGGAATGCACCAAAACACACACTCTTACCCTTACACACTCTCAAAATGGAAAATAGCTCGATTAGGGTTTGTCTCCGGGTCATAAGGTGATGAGGGAGGCAGGGTAAATGACTTAATTAAGGTCCTTTAAATAGGGTGAAAACCCTGAAAATTAAGGTTTTCACACTCAGATCCAACTCGTCGAGTTAATTCCAAAGTCCGAACGACCATCTCAATCTCTACTCGACGAGTTGGGGCCTCCAACTCATCGAGTTGCTCTGTCAAAATGAATATAAAACACTTTAAATTTATACCTGGGATTCGGGATGTTACATTTTCATTCTTATTTTTTTCTGTTTGTAGCAACAATAATTATGTTTCATACTTAAGAAGTTAAAAGTTAATTTCATCATTGATGTCTCGATCAACATCAAGTTATAATATTATATTTTACACAAAGACCATGCAAAACAAATTTGACAATTAGTTTATATTACATATGAACATGGTATGCTACCATTTATTTTTCCCCATACCGAGTACCATACAAACTATAGTTGATACATATTTTTGCTACAAGAGTACCATACAAACTATAGTTGGTACATATTTTTGTTACAAGTACCATACCAATTATATTCGGCATCAACTTATCAGGCTATCAATAATTTTGGTTGATACAAGTTGGTAGTGATATATACCATCTTTGTTTTACTTATTTATTATAAGATTTAAGAACCAACGAGCACATCAGGTAATCTTGAATTTAGTAAATGTAATTAATTTAATTATATTTTTGATTTACTAAAGAATTTAATTGAAGTAACTTTCACCCAACTTTTTAATCTTTTAATTTAAAGTGGCAATAATTGTCGACTAATGTGGCTAAATGATTTATACTTGTGCTTTTAAAATTGAAATATACGATTTTATGTGTTTATGTGTGTAGGTATGTGTGTATATATATATATATATATATATATATATATATATATATATATATATATATATATATATATATATATATAGGCTTAGGTTATTGTATTCTAATTAATTATTGTGTGGATGTAGGGATGAATGTAGACCAATGATTTTAGTTATTTTAAGTAATGATTTACCTATCTTTAAATTAGGAGACACATGTTTAAATTAGGAAACACATGTTTAATTAATGAAAATTTCGGATTTTAAGGGATGTTGATTCTTTTAATTTTGAATTCTGATTTTTTTTAATTAATTCATTTTTAATTCTAACATAATTTTTAATTTTACTCGATTTTATTATTTTAGAATGCAATTCTGTTAGAACGATATTCTATAAAAATGCAAGAATATATTCTGATAGAGTACATATTTTGATTGAAGTAACTTCTTATAGAAAAACAACATTCTTGAACCTTCAGTTGAAATATAACATGATCCTTATATATTCAAACATTGTAATGCAAATATAGATTGATACATATTCTTACAGAATAATAGTCCAAATAACATCCTTAAATATACAATTTTTGAACAAATAGATTTGATTACTAAAATTAATTAATAGTTAACATTAAAAATTTACCTTATTTAATTAATTCTTAAACAATATTGCCTAAATTAAAAGGATTAATTAAATATTTATTTAATTACTAAAGTTAATTAAAAGATAACATTAAAAATTTACCTTATTTAGGTTTTAAAATGATTGACTCACATTGATTTCTACATCCACACAATAATTAGATATTTGAATCTAGCTCTCTCTCTCTCTCTCTCTCTCTCTATATATATATATATATATATATATATATATATATATATATATATATATATATATATATATATATATATATATATATATATATATATAGGTTTAGGTTCTATGGAAAAAAAAAACCCTAAAAAAAACCTTAAAAATCATTAAAATGCATAAAAAAAAATACTTAGAGATCACAAAACTTTTTTTTGAATTTTTTTATCAAAAAATCGCAACTTTTAGGTTAAAATCGCTGAAAAAAAAATTTTGAAAATTTTTTTTTCTACAAAAAAAAATTGATTTTTTATTTTTTGAAATTGTAAAAAATGTTGCGATTTTTTGATAAAAAAATTCAAAAAAAAGTGTTGTGATGTCTTGGTATTTTTTTTATGCATTTTTATAATTTTTAGGGTTTTTTTGTTTTCCAAATAACCATTCCCTATATATATATATATATATATATATATATATATATATATATATATATATATATATATATATATATATATGACTTAAAACAACATTTTATTAAAGCGTGGGGGTAATACAAGTCATGGAGCCATGACGAGCTAGGTTAATTATATACAAAATTGTCACCTTAAGTCACGTCTTACAAACAACGTGACTAACCACAACTCGTAATTTGTAAAAGTTTGAGGCTTGACATTGTCACCAAATCACACCTAATGTTATTTAAAACTTTGATATATAGAATACCTTTAGGCTAAAGGGAGTGGGGGCGCCAACCCCACTCGCCAAAAGCTTGGCATGAACAAAACACCACGCCCTTCACCATGTTAAGCAATGTGCTAAGAAGAGCTCGCTAGTTCACTAGCGAGAAGAGAGAGAAGAAAAGATTCTTGGCAATTGGCTGTCATTGGCCCTTTTGTATTTGCTTTTTTTTCTTTCTAAAATCAGAAGGATCTGATTGGTCATCTTTTATTTGGATTTTTGTTTTAATTTTTTTCTTAAAATCCAAGTGTATATATTTTCTATGACAAATGATTAGGTGGAAAAAAATATGATGTGGCATGTCTTACATCTCTTTAGCATGATAAATTTGTCATTAAAAGATACTTTTTTGTATAAACTTATGACTAGATTATAGCCCACGTTAAACGCGGAGAACGCATAAAAAACATATAATTTCTACAGATATTGCATAATGATTATAAAAAGAATATATGACTATTGGTATTATTGAAATGTGTAGAAAATACAGTGAAAACGATAAATATCTATAATCATTGAAGGACCTCTTTGTAGACAACATTTGTTTTTTTATTAGTTGAACGACCTTCATCGTCTCATATAGTTATGATATTGTTATATAATTATAAACATTTTAATTATATGTTCCTTCCATAATAAGGTTAACTAATTTAAACATATATTGACAACCAATATACCGTTTTTTCCACTGCATTAAACATTGACAACTATTTCATTTATTCAAATAAAGTCATGTAGTATAATTTATAGAATGTTAAATGTTATATGGATTTAATTTTAGTATATCATCAATGGAGATTCTTTTCTAAATCATGATTGACTTATTTTAAATTGATTATGAATATAAGTGCTAGCTTTTATGTTTGTTCTTATTTATTTGGTGTTCGTAAAAACTTTGCATTAGTTTTAGCGCAACTTTGAATAATTTTAGTATATCATCAATGTAATTTGGTATATCTTTCAATTATATGAAATATCAAATAATGACATTTCATTACTATTGTGATAATTTAGTTTATATATTGTATTTTTACTAATTTTAACGGTCTTATTTTTTATAATAACCGTAATACTTTTACTAATTGTACTTTTTACAAATCTCCTAATATCTTATAATTTTTATCTTACTTTATAATTTTTCATAAGTATGTTATTTTCAAGATTGACTGTCTTAATAGTTTTTTTTTTCAGTCTATTCAATTTTATATTTCATTGTACAACATCATCGTTTGTATGTATTCTGAAATTTCACTTTAAAAATGCTTAATGTTTACAACTTGATATTAATTTTTTTTAATAAACCCGTATAATAATTATGGAAAGTAATAATTAAATCAAATTCCTCATTAAACGTATATGTTTTTGGAAAGTAATAATTATAATGGGGCAGCATTATCTAAGACGTAAATGTTTGATATATACGTTTGGAGGAAAAAAAATAAGGATCATTAAAAAAATTTATATAAAGAAAATACAAATTTAAATTTGGTGAAATTATGGATGAAATTACTGGCGAAAAATATTTTGGAGGGAGTTGTATTTTGTAAGGTATAATAATATTACAAAATTCGAAATATGTATATTTGTTGTGTAAATTTATACATTTTATTGTTACTATATAAAGATAAAAAAGTAGGTTGGTATGATATACAAAAATATAATAATTTCAATGATATTTTAAAATCATGCCAAAATTAACCGGATTTTTATGACATAAAAATTAAAAAAAAAATCATAAATATCTCTAATATATAAAAGTAACATATTCGTAATTAATGTCAGTTCCCAAGATAGTTAAATTCTGTTTTGTTAAAGGTACGTAATATATTTTCCTGTTTATTTGAAAAGTTTCAGAAAAGTAGTTAACTGATTTCATGTAATTTGTGACAAAGAAAATAGAAATATATGAATACATATATTTGATATAGGAACAAAAAATAATCGAATAAAAATATAAAAAGCAAAAAAATGTACTGATCTTCTAGTGCACAAGAGCGAATGTTTGAAGAAAAGAATGATGATGGAAATTATAAGCAATAAGAATGATGTTGTAGGAGATGATTTGAAGAAAATAAACGATTGAAAATAAGTGTGAGCCGCGGATTCAAGGATGAATCGTATATGTATGTGATAATTTGAATATGATTTTTTGGTATTAATGATTTCCTAATAAAATTAGATTTTATATTAATGGTTTACTAATATAAACATATTTATATTAATGGTTGATGTTAATGCATTGATTGAAATGGTTTGTTAGTAATATGTTTTTAAAATTGATCATATTAAAATCTTCATAATCGGAAATTCAAGATTTAAAACATGGAAAGCTTTTATTGGAATTAAATACATTCCATTTCAACGAATGTAAGTTATTGTTTGACGATTGTAAAACATTTATTGGAATTAAATACATTCAATATGGGGAAGATGATGTCAGCGATTTGATCTAAGGATGAAAAAAATAAGATTGAAATACAATCAATGGTCCAGATTATATAAGATGATGTTATAAGGTTTCTTTTTTAATAATATTTAAAGATTAGACGATGGGTAGAAATTGCCCATTCATATATGTATGTATTCTCTTCACTTTTTTTATACGTCTAAAATTTGTTTTTAAATAACATTTGAGTATAGACTAGAAGAGATAGTGGATGATATCCATTTAAGGTAAAATGATCAAACGGCTGAAATGCGTTTGATCATCTCCACTCTCTACTCATCTTCTTGATCCCCAATTGGGTGCAGGTTTTTGCCATTAAAACCAAACTCTCACATTACACACTGTTAGAAGAGAATTTGAGAGATTCGGCTACGGATCTGAAAACCCAGATCTCAAAATCTTTCATTTCTCCTTTCCGATCATATGGCTAATCGATCGCATCTAGGGTTTCACGTATGGATCTGCGTTCTTCTTCTTTTATCCATCCATGGATACTCCTTCTACCTCCCTGGTGTCGCACCCCAAGATTTCTATAAGGCAAGAAATTCTGATTTACCTGAATGTGGTTCTGGTGTTTCAATGTTTGATGATATTGCTAGTTAGGGTTATTATTATTGCTCATCAAATATGATTTAAATAGATCGTTACAGTTACCTTGTGTTTTCATTGATTTTGGAAGAATCTAGTATGTCGGCATGTTCTTCTCCAAGATCCATTGTTAGCTTCCATTTTTGTATGCGTTAGCTTCTGTTTCTTGATTAATACATAAAAATCAGTAACTTTTTCCCCAATTTGTTTACTCGGTGTAGTGATCTTAGACTTGGATGACAGGACATTGGTTCCTGTTGTTGATCTTGCTTCATTTGTATCATTGTCTTCTAAGATCTCAGCTTCTAATCATTATCATGTTCTTACACTCTAATCTAATGGTTTAATCTTTTTATTACTTAGCTGTCAACAATCTAACTATGAGTTGTGTATGTTATGATGACTATAGGCCCCCTAGAACTCAACTTGTGTCCATGAAAATGATCTGATTTGAAAATTAATAAACTGAGATTATTAGCTTTTGGGCCCTACACACTGGTAATAGTGCTTAAGGAGTAGATCTTCCCACATACAAGCCCTTGTATTGTATCCACCAAATGGGGCCTCGATGCTGTGTGGAAAATCTCTTAAAAAGCTGTTAACGATACCTGAAATACTACAATTGTATTATACTATTATTATAAAATAAAAATAAAGTCTTCTTTGTTTGTAATATCATGAAAGTCTTCTTTCATGACATTTTGTATTAAGTCGTTCATTCTGCATTAAGTCAAAAAGAAACATCCACCCATTTAGTAACGTGTATAAATATTTTCATTTTGTGATTATAGGGAGATGTTCTGAGGGTAAAAGTGAACAAATTGGCTTCTACAAAGACTCAACTTCCATATTCTTACTACTCTGTCCCTTATTGTCGCCCAAATAAAATAGTTGACAGTGCTGAAAATCTTGGGGAAGTTCTTCGTGGTGATCGTATAGAAAATTCTCCCTATGAGGTATAAAACTACAGTTTTTGTATCAATTATGTTCCTTTTTACACTATGTTCTATAGTTTTCTAATGAAAATTTATTTGCAGTTTCAAATGCGAGTGCCACAAATGTGCAATGTTTTATGCCGAAGAGTATTAAATGAGAAAACCGCCAAAGAATTTAAGGAAAAGATTGATGATGAGTATAGAGTTAACATGTAAGACACTTAACATCAAAATTTTTGAATTTCACTATTATGTAGGCCTAGACAAGGATGAGACTTGAAAAGACAGGACCTGACATGACATGACAGAATAGGTTGTACTGTGTTTAGTGTGCATTGGAATTGGACTGAGACTGATGTTAATGGGACAAAGAATGAAAATTTTTGTCCCATCCAAAAAAAGTGGAACAGGACTTGCTTTCGATCTCGTCTGTGCAAAAAACAAGAATACCCTTTTCATCATCATCTTGATCTCTTGTTGGTGCAAAAGACATGAATACCCTTTTCATCATCATCTTGATCTCTTGTTGGTGCAAAAGACATGAATACCCTTGTGTTGTTATTGATTTGTAAGCTTTTGTGGACAGGATATTGGACAATCTACCTTTGGTTGTTCCCATGACAAGGCTGGAAAAGGATTCACCTGTTATATATCAGCATGGATATTTTGTGGGACGCAAAGTACAGTATGCAGGAGTAAGACCCTTTTTTCTTTTTTTCTTTTTTTATATTTTTATATTGAAGTGTTGTCTGTTAAAATATAATCAAACCGCTCTTTTCGCATTAAGTAAAAAAAGAAAGTAACACTTAAGTAAAAAAGTTTGGATGTAATGGGGAATTGGAAGGAAAAGAAAAAAAAAAGATTGGGGAATTGGAAGGAAAAGAAAAAAAAAGAGTGAAATTTTGTAAAAAGTTTGGATGTAATGGGGATCTTAAGCCGCTCTTTTTGCATTAAGTAAAAAAGTAACACTTATATATAGCTTACAAGATCAAATTCTGCTCCCATTAAGTCCCGTGTGAAAAAAGTGTCTGGATGAGACTAAATGACCATTTTACCCTTGCATTCCAAAAAACAAATTTCACAACTTTTAACAACATTCATCTATGGCTGTCCAGATTAAGTTCTTGACCGATTGAGCCTGTTAATTCAAAAAGAAAGTCACTTATTATATTTTTTCTAACTTGTAATTATCTGCAGACAAAAGAAGAAAAGTATTTTATCAACAACCATTTGACATTCACTGTGAAGTTTCACAAGGATGTGCAAACTGATTCTGCAAGAATTGTAGGATTTGAAGTTAACGCTTTCAGGTAACAACACAATCAAAGGTTTTTATTATGACTTAATCACTTAATAGAAAAAACCCTCAAATTCATTTTCCTGACTTTCTCAATTAAGTCGTTCTTTCTGCATTAAGTCTTGTTTCCATTGATTATGTACAGTGTTAAGCATCAATATGATGGTGAATTCAATGCGAAAACCACCCGCCTATCAACATGTGATGCTCATGCAAAACGCATGGTCACAAGCTCTGATCCTCCACAAGAAGTCGAAGACAAAAAAGAAATCATTTTCACTTATGACATTGATTTCCAAGTAAGTTGCATTGTGGGTCCCACCATGGTTTTCTTTTTATCAAGTCAATTAACATTTAAAAAAAAAAAAACAGGAAAGCGATATAAAATGGGCATCAAGATGGGACACGTATCTTCTAATGGCAGACGATCAAGTCCACTGGTTTTCAATCGTGAATTCCCTCATGATCGTTCTATTCCTTTCCGGGATGGTAGCCATGATCATGTTAAGAACACTTTACCGCGATATCTCAAAATACAACCAATTGGAAACACAAGAAGAAGCGCAAGAAGAAACCGGATGGAAACTCGTACACGGTGACGTATTCCGCCCGCCATCCAATTCCGACCTCCTCTGTGTCTACGTCGGAACCGGAGTCCAATTCCTGGGAATGATACTAATCGCCATGATCTTCGCCGTCCTCGGATTCCTATCCCCGTCGAACCGCGGCGGTCTCATGACCGCCCTTCTCCTCCTCTGGGTCCTCATGGGTATCTTCGGCGGGTACGCGTCGGCGCGTCTTTACAAAACTTTCAAAGGAACGGAATGGAAAGCGATTACCCTCAAGACCGCGTTTATGTTCCCCGGAATCGCGTTTTCCGTCTTCTTTGTGCTTAACGGTTTGATATGGGGGGAAAAGTCATCCGGAGCGGTTCCGTTCGGGACGATGTTTGCTTTGGTGTTTTTATGGTTCGGAATCTCGGTTCCGTTGGTTTTCGTTGGGAGTTACATTGGATTCAAAAAGCCCGGAATTGAAGATCCGGTGAAAACGAATAAAATCCCGAGGCAAATCCCGGAACAAGCTTGGTACATGAGCTCGATTTTCTCGATTTTAATCGGTGGGATTTTGCCATTTGGTGCGGTTTTTATCGAGTTGTTTTTTATCCTAACATCGATCTGGTTGCAGCAGTTTTATTATATTTTCGGGTTTCTTTTTATTGTGTTTTTGATCTTGATTGTGACGTGTGCGGAGATCACGATTGTTTTGTGCTACTTCCAGCTTTGTAGTGAGGATTATCTTTGGTGGTGGAGGGCGTATTTGACATCGGGTTCATCGGCTTTATATCTGTTTTTGTATTCGGTTTTCTATTTCTTCACCAAGCTTAATATCACCAAGGGCGTTTCGGGGATTTTGTACTTTGGGTATATGCTGATTGCTTCGTATGCGTTCTTCGTGTTGACCGGGACGATTGGGTTCTATGCGTGTTTCTGGTTCACCAGGCTGATTTACTCTTCGGTCAAGATTGATTGATTGATTGATTATGTAGTTTTCTTGATGATTTATAGGGAGATTAGGGGTGCTTTATTGATATGTTTAGTTATACGAATTGTTTTTGGGTAATTGGATTTGGTGTTTGATGAATTTTTTTTGGATAATTTGTATGTAGAGATTTGAGGGGATTATTAAGGCATCTTTTCGTTCTTGTTTATGATAATTTGTATCTTGATTCTGAAGTATTATTATGCTTTGTGTGCTTCTTGGGAGTGCTCCTGCTACTTTGTCTCATTGCCTAAAAGGCTACAACCATCGCCTCTACTTCTAATAAAGAGTGGTGGTGGTAGTGGCGGATGGTGGTTGACATTGTTAACTTGTCATCATCATATCATGCAATATTAGTTTTATGATTATGATTGAAATATTGAATTTGACTTTGTTTTGGTTTGGTTTGGTTTTAACAACTAAAAGACATGACAGAAATTGATCGGCATCAAATGTTTTCTTTATCATTATTAAATCATATTATTCCAAAACTGAATATAAGAATATCATTTGGTGAAACATTAATCCAATTTGAGAGTTGACCAACTAGGCAACTATATTTGTTAATTTTCAAACAATTATCTATTATGTTCAAAAAAAGGCATGATGATCACAATAATTTTCAATATATATATATATATATATATATATATATATATATATATATATATATATACACACACACATCATTTTGAAAACAAAAACCTATAAGAAAACAACACATTTATTTGCGGTATTAATAATTACTTATGTAATAGTATATCTATATATCGTGTCAATAATAAAGAATAATTTGTAATTTTAAATATTGTATCAGACTATCAGTGTCTATAGCTAATCCTATATACATATTTTATAGAATTAAAGAAGAAATTGTAATTTTTTAATTATGTTATTATTGATTGGTCGTGGTAAAGAGTGAATGAAATGATTTAATAGAGTTTTAACATGAATACATGTGTATTTATGTAAGAGTGGAAAAGACTTATGGTAAAGAGTTAAAATGATTTAAAAGAGTTTTAACATGAACATATATGCATTTATGTAAAATTGAAAAAAGACTTATGTGTCCCTCTAAAGCCCATAGAAAACGAAAACAAATAGTGTGTGCTAAACATATCTCACATGTACTTGAGGCTGACTACCTCTCAAGTATGGGACCGGTGATTGATAACATACTCGTATACTCGTACCCATAGAAAGACCAAAAAAAAAGTCGTGTCATAGTGGATTTTGTAGTGTCCATTGCTAAAAAAAAATAGAAGATATAGTAAGGTTTTGTGCTAGCTACTTCAAATATTATTTTAATAAATTTTATAATCACATGCTACTCATCCAAATACCACGACTCCCCCTTTTTCATCTCACCCAATTTCTACCCCTATATAAAGGCACCATCCGCTACAAATGGCAGCAGCAACCGCCATTAGAGTTGCAGCACATTCTTCTCTCACTCTTCTCGCGTCATCCCCATCTTCATCTTTCTCCATTATCAAAAACTTTAGATCCATATCCCATCTGGGTATCATTTCATTTTCTGCAAACCCGTTGTTGTTTTCTTCTCCAAGAAGCAAACGTATGGCTCACGTTGTCGCTAAGGCCACTCTTGGCCTCACTCATCCTGCCCAAATCGACCATCCCAAGGTTTATTTCTATCATAATTTCGATCATTTTTCTTGATTCATGTTCTGTTATTACTATTTTTTTATGATCGATTAATCGCTCATCGTACCCGCTAACCTAGCTGTCAAATCATTTGATCTGTGCTGAAATTGTTATATCCAATAGTTTATGTGTAATCTAGGACGTAGGCATGACGTTAATTCATACATATAATCGGATACTTGAACTGTACTAAAGAAGTAAATGGTGCTATTATAATAAAAAGTCAACTATTAATTGAAAGATTAAAGAAGTCTTCCAATTCAAGAAGGGTATGATTTTTGTCAAGCTTTTGATCTCCAAAATGTTACCAATTGTTCTTAAAACACAAGTAGCTCTTTGTCAAGTTTGAAGTTAAAAGATAAAGTAATCAAAATAGATTGTTTTTATCAAATATAGATCCACATAGTCGTTCAAAACTATATGATTCATGAAGCAAATGATGCAAACCCCGATTCTCTCTTTATCTTTTTGAAAACATATCTATACAACTTACCCATATTTATTGCTCCATTCTAAGACCCAAAACATGTTTGTACCCAAATGAATCTAAAGATCTTTCTATTAGCATTTCAAGAACTTGTAACAAATGATAAATGCAACAAGACCCCATTCTAAATCATTCTTCTTTCATTTTGAAACATGCAAGATTTCTTTTGCTGCTAAAGAGACCAATTTGGTAGAATGGAAAGGAGATATACTCGCAGTGGGTGTCACAGAAAAAGACATGGCAAAAGACCAAAACTCAAAATTCCAAAACCCGATTTTAAACAAGTTAGATTCCCAATTGAGTGGATTATTGTCAGAAGTATCTAGTGAGGAAGATTTCACAGGAAAAGCTGGACAATTAACTGTTATTAGATTTCCGGGTCTTGGATCCAAACGGGTCAGCTTAATTGGGATTGGAAAGGGTCCCACAGGCCCATCTTATCGTAGTCTTGGTGAGTCTGTTGCATCAGTTGCAAAGTCTTCTCAAGCCAAAAGTGTTGCCATTGCTCTTGCTTCTTCAGAAGGGTTAACTACTGAATCAAAGCTTGCTACTGCTTCAGCAATAGCAAAAGGCAAGTTTTTTTTTTCTTATCTTTTATTATGTAGGTGGCACCTTGAATTTTATGGATAATTAATAATACATGGAATAGGATTACTAAATTTTGAGTTATTTTTCTTTGGTTTATGATAGGTACATTGTTGGGTACTTATGAAGATAACAGATTCAAATCCGAGTCAAAGAAATCCACTCTTAACTCTGTTGACCTTTTTGGCCTTGGATCTGGACCTGAGCTAGAAAAGAAACTTAAGTACACACAAGAAATTTGCTCAGGGGTAATTTTGGGAAAAGAGCTTGTAAATGCCCCTGCTAATGTCCTCACTCCTGGTTAGTCGTCCTTTTTTTTGACCAACTTTTTACCCTTCTTGGGCCCATTTGTTACATGTTTATGTTTATGCTTCAGGGGTATTAGCGGAAGAAGCTGAAAAGATTGCTGCAACATACAGTGATGTAATTACAGCAAAGATATTGGATACAGAACAATGCAAAGAATTGAAAATGGGTTCATATCTTGGTGTGGCTGCTGCTTCTACAAATCCTCCAAAGTTTATCCATTTATGCTATAAACCTCCAAGTGGTTCCATTAAAACCAAGCTTGCTTTAGTAGGAAAGGGGTTGACTTTTGACAGGTGATAATGATATTCTCTTATTTTGTTTTCAAATTTGTTATTAGTTAGAGAATGTATATTTAATGTTTTCTTTCAAATGTGACATTTTTTGTTGTTTTTTCTGTTTGCAGTGGTGGCTACAACATCAAGACAGGACCTGGTTGTTCAATTGAGCTGATGAAGTTTGATATGGGCGGCTCAGCAGCGGTTTTAGGTGCTGCAAAAGCCCTTGGTCAAATTAAACCGCTTGGTGTAGAGGTGAAATGATATGTTCTAATGAAAATTTATAAAAAAGTTACCTGATAAGGGCAAAGTTTCTTCCTTTTTATACAGAAAGTCTTTTCTTTTTTGGATTGAATGAAGTGTCTGAATGTGAATCCATTAAGTAAAAAAGTAATAACACCTTTTTATACTTTTGATATATGACTTTGGCTTATAAATTATGCTATCACAGGTTCATTTTATAGTAGCAGCTTGTGAGAACATGATAAGTGGAACTGGTATGAGGCCTGGAGATATATTAACAGCTTCAAATGGAAAGACAATTGAGGTACAGATTTACAAAAAATCATTAAAATTTGATAAATGATAACAAATTAGAAGTGTATTCAGAAGGCATTTTCTGTAAATACAATTATGAAGTTTGAATTCCCATCTTGTATATATAATTGAAGGAATCTTTCATGTTAATGTAGGTCAACAACACTGATGCTGAAGGCAGACTTACACTTGCTGATGCTTTGGTGTATGCTTGTAATCAAGGAGTAGACAAGGTGACTTTTGCTATTCAGTTGCATCTTTCATTTGAGTTAAATGCAAAAATAGCAGCATACTTTCATTTGTTTGTTTATTATTTTTTCTTATCACATCATTGGGTAGATTTTTCAAGTTTCAAAAAAGAAATTGAAAGTACAATGCTATAATTTGGTAGATTTTTGATCTTTTAATAAGAAAAAAAAAATATGGAAAGTATAATGTTGTAGTAGTAAGAAACGAAAGTAGAGTGCTAAATTACACAAATCAATGAAAAGTACATTGTTATTTCTTGCATTTAGCTCTTTTTAGTTTGTGGCTCCTTGTTAAAGAATTGCTGACATGGCAATGGCATGTTCCATAATTTCTTCAGATAGTTGATTTGGCAACTTTGACTGGAGCTTGTGTGGTTGCTCTTGGGCCCTCAATTGCAGGTATACACAAATACATTGATAAGATAATTTGGGATAAAAAAAAGGATATATAAAAATACTCATTATTGACATTTTCCTTAAATGATAAAACAAAACAGGCATTTTCACACCGAGTGATGAGTTGTCAAAGGAGGTGGTTGCTGCCTCTGAAGTCGCCGGAGAAAAGCTTTGGAGGTTGCCAATGGAGGAAAGTTATTGGGAATCCATGAAATCTGGGGTGGCTGATATGGTCAACACTGGTGGTCGTCAGGGTGGTTCTATTACTGCAGCTCTTTTCTTGAAACAGGTATCGTTCTTTCTCCAAAGAATTTAAGGTTAATTGCAAAATTACATTTTTACCCTTTCTGCTCATCACAAAGAACAAGTAATTTCATTTTAGATGTTTGATTATTGGTCAAACAATTTTCATCTATTTTACTTCAAGACGACCATGTACTGTGTTTGGTATGCATTGGATTGTGAAACCTTTTGTCCCCACCCAAAAAGATGGGACAGGGGTCGTCTGTGCAAAAGACATAAATGCCCTCCTCATTATCATCATATAAGAACAATTAGTGGGGGGGTATATAAAGAAACATATTGATGAAGGTTGTGGTGAATTATTGCAGTTTGTGGATGAGAAAGTAGAATGGTTGCATATTGACATGGCGGGACCCGTTTGGAGTGACAAGAAGAAAGCAGCAACAGGATTTGCAATCCCAACTTTGGTGGAATGGGTCGTGTCCAACTCTTCATCTTAAAGGCTTTAATCAGTTGGGCGGGTTGACCCGTGGGTCTTAAATTCTCTAGTGACTAGTGGAGTGGAGGGAGGTTCAAATGTGAGTGAGTGTTGCTGAATCTTAATGAATAAAAGGATGTCCATTTAAGGAAAAAATTGTATCTCTGTGTTTGGGCCTCCCAGTTTATGCATATGCAATTTGGTTATGGTTTTTACTGATTTTCTTTTGGGATTCTGTGTTGCATTTTGCATTGTTGCTTCTCAAAGGTTTTATTATTCGTATTCGTCTAAACTCTAATAAAATTTGAGCATACAATTTTTTAGGAAGAAATACGACTTATGTGTACATAAAAATCAAACCTTGTATACATCCAGAGGTCCAATTTGATCAACCTGGTTTAAGAAAGAAAAACTTGTCATCTTTACAATAGATCATCTACTACCATTTAGACAAATACGAATGATATAAATGTATGAATACGTGATCATAAATATTAGTGTAAAATACAGATGTTGTCAATCTGGTTTGGTGAAATATGCACTTTTGGCAACTTCAATACTTCATGGTGATATTAGTTAAAAAAATTTGATCCAAAATGGTGGACTCAACATGCTTTTTCGATTCTTTCCATTGACTTGAATAACTTACGTTTGTCTTTAGACAATTGTAATCAAGAGGAATGTCATGTGATAAAGCGCTAACTTTCTAATTTCTATGCTCCATGACTTCTTAGGCCAGTAATGCATGTAATCTCTATTTCTTCCAATTTCTCTCGTATACCTTAAAAATAACTAATGAAGTCCAATGAAATGTTGTCAACAAAAGTCCATTGTCTAACCTCCATTTGTACCGCTTCATATTCTAATGATGGAGGTGACACAATAACGAATGTTTCTAACTGTAAAAAAAAGGGAAATTGTCAAAAAAGTCCTAATATTTTCAGGAAAGTTACACTTTAGTCCCAAGATTTTTTTTTGAACATAAAAGTCCCGATTATTTGTAAAAACACGATAATATGTCATTTCATGTTAAAAGAAAAAAAAGATTTTTTTGTAAACTTGAGCCAAAATGAAATAATCGGGACTTTTATGTTCAAAAAAAAAATCTTGGGACTAAAGTGTAACTTTCCTGAAAATATTGGGACTTTTCTAAAAATTTCCCAAAAAAAAATAACAAATCCAATTTAAATAACTATATGGTTGAAAAAATTATTGCATAAAAAGTTTATTAGTTCGTAGAATTATAGACATTGAATAAGATAATAGACTAATCTAAAATAACTTTATCAAGGTTTGGCCCAATCTCAACTTCAAGAGTTCTATTTGATATCAATTTAAGTTTTAATATCTTCTCTAGCCTCTTTACGCTCGACTTAGGATTTGGTGGAAGTGGATTTCTTTTTGTTTCCACAACTGCTGATTCTCTCTGTAAATAAAAATTTATTTAATATAATATAATAAAGTATGGTTATAACAGATGGATATAACCGATAAATCGCAAAAAATGAGTTGTATTAATTATGAAAGTTTTAGGAGCGCAAAAAATGAGTTGTATTAATTATGAAAGTTTTAGGAGGTGAGCTATTATCCCTCGTGAATGTAACCTACTTTTCCAAGAAACATTCATGCAAAATGATCAGAAAAGACTTCATTATGTAATGCCACAAATTCCTGTTTTGATTATCGATTCCAGTATGGGACTAATCCACATATTTGATTGTATCAAAATCACTAATACCTATATAAAAACAACATTTAACTACAAAACCAACCGTAATAAAAAAACCAATTTTGGATGTTCTTTGGATTTCGAATTATGGTTTATGTTTTGACAATGTAATTTGCATTTCTAGGTTCTTTAAGTTAATTATAAATTGTCGTAGACACTGCTAAACAAGATAATACCCAAAAGACAACAACCAAACTAAAGACTGACCTATTTAATCCGCACAAATTAAATCCATTAATATGGATTAATTTGTTCTTTGGATTCCAGAATTTTTCTTCACAATAGAGAGATTACTTTTACTATATAACTACAAATCTTGGAAATAAAACCGTAAAACTAAGAACTAACCTAGTTCACCATATGATGCTCAGCCGAGTGCAAATGAATGCTTCATCTTGTCGAAAATTTCCAGAGAATATGAAACGCCGTATCATAGTGTGGTGGGTACCATATATCAGACCACATAAAGGGTATGATCTGAGTTTTTTCACATGTGAAAATGCAAATAACTAGGTTATTTTCTTATGTGCTAAAAAAAGTGAAAAGTGGTCGGTTTTTTTAATCTCTCTATAAAATTTTATATTAATTTCTTTTAATATAAATATAAACTTGTTTATCCTCGCCGGTAAAAGTTTTTTGACATTTTCACAAAAAACGATCATTTGTTTAAACGAAAAGTAAAAAAAAAAAAAAAAAAAACACGAAACATTCATTTCATTACGATATACAACTTTTACAGCCACGAGTTAACACCATATTTTCTCTTTAGGCTATTGTTGATTTCTTTCATAAAAACCATGAATACATATTTCGGCGCCTAAAACTCGTCCTCTAACGACAAAACGAGTAACATGAAACCCACATGCAAAAAACCAACTTCAAGTTTCTTCACTTCGGTTCAATATCCTTAAGAAGTCCAACAACTTGTTGCATGCTTGGCCGCTTCGCCGGAACATCCGCCGTGCACAGATACCCAATCTTTAACCCCTCCACCATCTGACCCTCATCACCGACGCCTCGCATCTTGGGATCTATGGCTATCGAACCATGGTTCATCCTCACAAGTCCTCTAACCCAATCAACTAACCCTGGTGCTTTCAAGTTATCTTCATCTGGATATTCATCCCCCACAGGCTTCTTCCCCGTGATTAACTCAAGAAGAATCACCCCAAATCCATACACATCGGATTTTGGACTGACGGTGGCCTCCGGCGGCGAGTATCCGGTAGACCCACGACCGGTCTCATCAGAAACACCGTTGCCGAAGATTTTAGCGAGCCCAAAGTCCGATAATCTGGGTTCAAGATTATAATCGAGATAAACACTACTCGCTTTAACGTCTCGATGAATAATCGGCGGTGAGCATCCGTGGTGGAGGAACGCCAAGGCACGGGCGGTGCCTAGGGCGATCTTGTGCCGGAACCGCCATGTGATCAACAGCGCTTCCGAACCCACGTTTTGGATCCCGTTTTCATCGGTTTCTGTTTCTTCCCATGTATCTGTACTCCAATCTTCAGTCACTTGAACTCCAAGAGGAAGATCGTAAAGCAAATTATGCAAGTTTCCGTTCTCCATGTAATCATAAATCGCGATTCGTTGTTCTCCGGCCAAACAGTATCCCATCAAAGGAACAAGATTCGGGTGTTTGATTCGTCCGAGATACTCGAGCTCTGTTGCAGCTTCTTGGTCAGTCATGGTGGAACCATGGACTAAAACCTTAATCGCGACATGAACCCCACCTCCCAAAACCCCTCTATAAACCGGTCCGAATTGCCCTTCGGCCAAAAGGGTATCCCTGTCGAAATTTGAAGTAGCTGATAAAAGATCCGAGAATGTAAAATTCAACAATGGCTTCTCGAAGATCACAACAGGGACTAAAGATGCAATCTTTACATCTGCTACCCAAGTGGTTGAATCCGTTCTGAATGAAAATGGCCCAGAAATTGCACATTTTTCAGTGTAAGATTCTTGTTTAACATCCCACATTCGCGTTTTTTTCCGACAACCGAAAGCACAGAGTAGCAAACCGACGAGCAAGCAGATTAAAGTGATGGCTAAACCCAAGGCGAGCTTGAGTCCTCTATGTCTATGGATTTTTCTTCTGAAAAGGGTCGGATTTGCAGCGATTGGGCAACCATTTGATGACCCGATGAACGCTGTTTGAAGGGTTTCGAGTGAAAACTCTGAATCACAAAGGGTTAAGTTGTTGTAAGAGAAGTTGAATCTTTCCATCCATGGAAGTTTTTGCAAGAGAGATAACGGTATGTCTCCCGTTAAGTTATTGTTTGAAAGATCGAGATTTTGGAGGGTTTTGAAGCTTAGAAGTGGGAGTTTACCAGAAAGATGATTACTTGAAAGATCGAGTGTTTTTAAATGATTTAACTTCGAAATCCCATCACCAATTCGATTGGCTAAATTGGTTTTTGACAAGTTAAGGTACTCTAAACTATGGAGTTCATCGATGTGGATGAAACTTTGTTTCGAAAATCTGTTCTTCGCGAGATTAAGGTGTTTGAGATTATGAGCTTGACTTAAATTACTGAAAAACATTCCGCTAATCTGGTTATCGGACAAATCAAGATGAACTAAACGAGACCAATCGAAGGAAGAACTGAAATTTACCTGAGAAATATGACCTTCGAAATGATTACTACTTAAATCAACCACCTCTAATGGCCCTTTAAAGATTTCAACAACAGCACCCGTGAAAAGATTCTTGGAAATATTCAAATAAGTTAAAGAAACCATCTTTGAAAAATCCGAACCCCTTCCTCTGATTCCATTTCCAGCAAGATTTAAGCTTTTGAGCTTCGGAAATGCAGTGTCAAAACCATCAGGAAGACTCCCATGGAAACTGTTCATAGAAAAGTCGATGGATATCAACGAGTGGCAACGTATGATCCCTAATGGAACGATGGATTCGAACTGATTTCGATTGAGATTAAGAACTTGTAAACTGGGAAGAGAATCGAAAGAATCAGGGAGACTCCCGGAGAAATTGTTGAAAGAAAGGTCAAGTTTTTCGAGCGATTCAAAGTTGTCAATGTTAGATGGGAGATTAACGGAGAATTTGTTGTTTGAAAGATTGAGCGTTTTGAGTGAAATCAGACTCCAAAAATCGGATGAGAAATCAGTGATTTGATTACTGTTTAAATCGAGAATTTGAAGCTTTTTGAGTTTGCCAACGGTGTTATCGGGAATTGGACCAGTGAGTCCCAAATTAGGAGCAACAAGACCAATGACATTTTGTTGTTTAGCATCACAAAATACAAACTGCCATGAACAAACAGATGAAGATGGATTGAAAACATGAGGAGATGAAGAATTTCTACCCATTTTTTCAAAGAAACTAGAGATGAAGAACTCATCTGTATTGGGTATTAACTGTTCTTGTTGTTGACCAAGGTTTGACTTCAAGAAAAGTGTTAGAATCAAAATGGAACCCAGCAAAGCAAACCCCATTTCTGAAATCAGCTAAACAAAGAGAGGAACAGTCAATTCTTTTTATCACCCTTCCAAGCACCTTTTCACCTCATTAATGTTTATCACATTAACTGCAAAACCAACCCACCTGCCACCTGCCACCACCACCACCACCACCGCAATCTGCTAACCTGAAGATTCGGGTGTTTCAAAGAAAATACTCATCTGATCGAAGAAGCCAAAAGAGAAAACAGGGAAATTTAAAAACTTTTTGTCTTTGTGCTAAAAGGGCATACGAAAAGGGTTCAAACTTTGGATGAAAAAGAAGAAAAAGGAGGGAGAGATGTTGGGAATGGAGAATTTGGCAGTTTTTTTAGTGAAAAGAGTGAGTGGAGAGATTGTGGAGACCGGAGGGAGTTCATAAATGTGCCAAGGGTTGGTGAACGTATCAGAAAAAGCTATTATGGTATTCAATGATGCAATACTGTGTGCGTTTTGAGTGTGTTTTGGTGTGTGTGGTGGTAGACATCATTTTTACTCAAGTTGTTTATGTTTTTTTATCATCAAATTTAAAAGTAATAATGGATAGAAATTCAACTTTTTAGAAAGCAAAAAAGAAAAGGTTGATATGATCTTAGGAGGTAATAAAATTTGGATTTTATATAAAATAATACCAATATCTTTTTTGGTGTATACGATTTCTTAATAGTTATTTATTTATTTATTTATTTTGTACATGTATTACTAACAAAGTTTCACAAATGCATGTCAAATCAAATACCCACCTATATTCATAAATGTAATATATATATATATATATATATATATATATATATATATATATATATATATATATATATATAGCGAGAGAGAATATTTATTAATAAAAGGAAAATCTCTCATAAATGGGTTTAGGTGGTTTTCAAAAAAAAAATTCTTAAATTTTTAGGTTATCAAGAATGGTCCCTTGGTTTAAATTTTTTTTAAGAGATGGTCCTTCATGTATATAAAAAGACATTTATACAATTTTAAATTTATTTTAGATTTTCTTTAACCAAATTTTAATTTTAAAAAGTAAGAAAATAAGATGGACCCCTCTTAGGTGCATTTCATGCATCTATTTTGCATAAATATCTCATCGTTAGTGTTGTTGTAACGTCTTGAAAATCCAAGGTAAAATTTTCATTTTTAAAATAATAATTTATAAAACAAATTGTTCTGAAACCATTTAAGGTAAAAATATCATTTAAACATCAGAGTAAACTAATCAATGCGGAATTAAACTTTGGGGGATGTTGTGCAGTCACGTCGGACTTTTCCCTTTTGAAACGGAAGTAGCTGAAACCATAAACATAAACTGTAAGCACAAAGCTTAGTGAATTCCCCAAAATACCACATATCATACATATCCTTGGGCCTAACCCTCACATTGGGCCCAACCCATAATAATGGACCTAGCCCAACATACAATGCAAGAGTCACAGAAACAGCTAGCATATAACATACATTGGGTCTAGCCCTTCCTGATCCATGGGCCCAACCAAACATAAAATGGGCCTAGCCCGTCATATAATGTGCCTAGCCCAACATACCATGCGAGAGTCACAAACACAGCTAGCATATAATAGATTCTAGTGGGCCGGTATTGGTGCATTCGACCCACGGGTATAGTCACAAAGACTACAAAACCCATAATTGATCTCCAACACTATTTTCTTGCTTATGCAATATCATTAAAATACATTGTATAACTAAACACTCGTTCAACTTACTTTTGAACTAAATATTGACAAACCTTAGTTTGTAACTAGACCAAATCACAATACATATAATTCCATTTTAGTACAGTTTTCCTGGTCATACAATACTACGGGGTATGACTATACCCTTTTTCACCTTATTTGGAACTAGACATCCTTTATACGTTTTAGTTTAAAACTTAAACAAGACTACAATCCCTATAATCAACTTTCAATACCAACCCTTGTCACACCCCCAACCATAGGTGGAAACACCGGACTATGCGACGTCTTTGTCGTGGATCACAGTTATTGAACATACATTGAACAATACAAAAATATAACATAAAAGTACTATATTATTACTGAAAAAGATATTACAATAATATATAGAGTTACAATAATCTAGTATTTCAAACAATATACTACTAACTAATGCAACATCACACTGATCTGTAGATGCTTGCAACTTCACGACTTGACTTCAAGGAGTGCGAGCTTCCATTTCTTGGTTTTCTTGGAATACATACGGTTTTGAAAACATCAACATGATGTTGGAGAGTTAACAGGTTTGTAGTGTTGTATCGAAAGTGTTGGTGATTTTAGTGTCACCATGTCATTTTTAGTCACTGAAACTAACATGTGAGTTAAGGGGCTTCATAATTTGTACTCTATTATAAGTACGGGGTTGTGCGGAGTGCACGCATGTATAAGATCGAATTAGAAGCCGCTTCGACGACTAATCGGGGGTCCGGGGGCAGCGCCCCTAGCGGGGTCCAAGGGGCAGATCCCCGGGCAGCGCCCCCGCGGGGTTTGGGGCAGAGCCCCTAATATCGTTTATTATATAAACGACTCTTCTTTTTAGAAGAGGGTTACGATCTTAAGCTCTCGTTTTTCATTATACTTTCACAGAATCCTCTAGCATTTTGGCTTACGATTTCTGTGCCTAGAATCGTAAGTGTCCACTTGGATTATCCTAGGCTGAATTTCTTGTAACCCAGACATAGGGTAGAAATATCAGTTCGGAAAGTGATATCACGATCAAAGTTGGTATCCAGATCTCCACCACAAACCCTAATTTTCCCAACAGAAATTACTTTTTATACTAAAAGTATATGTTTTATCGTATATAATAATTTTCTGACTTATATATAAATTTAGTGTACTTTTTATCACTAAAAAGTGTACGATTATTATATAAGTATTTATTTGACTTATAATTTGGGATACCTGTAAAAACTCCTAGTATGGGTAATGAGTGTATAAGTTTTTATCAGTCTTATATTAGGAGATACTTATAAGAATTCCAAGTATGGGTAACGGGTATATAGGTGTTGATTAGATTTATGTTATTAGATACTTGTTATATTACCAAGTATGTGAACTGAGGGTGCCTCCCAGACGGTAATAGTAGTGGGTGCCTCCTAGACAGTAGTGGTAGTGAGGGTTATGTCTTTGTACGATTGTTTATTATTTGGGCAGAGTAACGACATAATATATATTTATTATTTGTGTAAAAAGAGCAGATTAATGGCATTATATATATCTTTTATCAATTTTAAACGAGTAGAGTAACAGTATAATATTAGTTTTTATCCATTTGAAAACGAGCAGAGTAACGATTTAATATTTATCTATTATCCATTTTTAAACTAGTAGGATAGTGATATGATATACCTAAGTTTTTATAAAGAAAAATCTTATAACGACGATTTTATTATTATATAAAAACTAATTAATTAAGCATGTATCCCCCCCCCCCCAAATTTGAGAAAGAGTTTGAAAAAAGGGACCGTGAACTCACCCTTGAAGCGTGTTTTACTGACTCCAGGTGCGCGGCTGTAGGCGTCGGGGCTCGGGACTAATCAAAGAAAGGTAAGGCTTCTGGTAGAAGATTGAGGGAGCGAGCAGAAGCTCTAGAGGTGTGAAAATGGAAGGGGTCGAACCTTCTATTTATAGTAAGAGATTTGGGGAGCGCGTCACGCTTTAGGCAGGGGGGCGCCACGCTTAAGCGTGTTGGCTCCACTCGGGTGTCGACTCGGTCAACTTTTTGTTGGTCCATGCAGGAGAAATCTCCGTGAATCTCATTTTTCGGGTGCCACATGGCACGTTCCGGGCGTGCCACATCACCCTTACCGGGTAAAGTTGATGATTTTTGGAAAGTCATATCTTTTGCATACGAGCTTCGTTTTTGACGCTCTTTATATCCACACGTAGCTATCGACGAGTACTACAACTTTCCCTTAGATTCCATTAGCTAGTTTGGCTCCTATTTTTAATTCATATTTTTGTAAGGGGTGCACTGAAATGAAACGAATAAAATTGTAACTCTCTCATACGAACTCTGTTTTTGGTGTTCTTCGTCTTGTTGGTTTTGTATCGAGGAGTACTACGAATCTCCTTTATGTTATTTTGGTTAAAACTCAACCAATCTTTCTATAACTTTTTACGAAACACATTTTCGTGCGCGGTTGATTTTAAAACTTAGAAAAATCATAATTTCTTCATACGAAGTCAGATTTTTGCGTTCTTTATATATTCGGGATCGTGACGATGTGTGCTTTCAGGATATGCTATTATTTATATAAAAATAAACAACTATATATACACCTAAATTTTTAGTTTTTGGGAAATTTAACTGATTTTTTTCTTATATATTGGAATACGTTATCTTGTATTTTTATCATAGATTGACAAATATTACATATTTAGTCTATTATATTTGATGTTCATCATGTTTGCGGTTGATGATTGATGGCGGTTTTTGCAATTGTCACAACCCTGTTTAGATAATACAATCATAATTTAATATATATCTTTAATACAGACTATCAGATATTTAATATACATTAATCTTTTTAAGTAATAATACTTCCATTAAGATTTTCATGTAATAATACCATATATACACTTAATACATATATAACCATATCTGGTTCACACAGTGTATGTTATCAAATATATATTTAACATATATTCCAGATCATAGGCATTTAATTCTCATATAAACTTCCAACTGATATTTAATACTTTTAATAAATACTTGTATTAAAATCATGTTCATAAAAATAACTATGCACTCACCTGATTGAAGTGAAAGACTTACGGGAAAGTCCGCTCCATGACTAACACTTCAATTTTCCCTTTTAAACGACCTAAACACTAATATTACTAAGTTTTAATATTTTTTCGTATTTATAAAGTTATATTAATCATTACCGAATTCTTCAATAATCATAAAGAAATATCGAGTTCTATCAGATCGGGAATGACAAATGACAGGTAAAATCACTCTGGAGGTAGGATCCGTTTGGTAAAAAAAAGGTACTATTTCGAAAAAGACATTTTAAACACCTTACAGATCTAGCCTAGACATCACTCTCGTAAATAGATCGATCAATATAACGATTGATATTACTAATAAATCTTATTTGTAAGTTCATACTAACGACTATGAACATAAATATAAGTTACACCTAAAGCATAGGAAGTATAAAATCAACTTACAAGTTTTCTAGTGAAAAACCAAAAATTGCACGGGCAACACTTCGATATCGAAATCTCTATTTCGTCGGGCTCTTTGATGCTCCAGAACTTTGCTACTAACACTTGAAAACTCCTAAAATCAGGCCTCGGGTTGCAGGAAATTTTTGAGAGAAAACTAAAGAGAATTGTGGGGTAAAATGCTCAAAAACTGAAGTATATATAGACTCTTCTAAAGGACGTGTCACGCCTAGGCACTTCGCACCCTACCTACGTGGCTGATTCTCCTAGCGACACGTCGACAATTCCGGCTGGTGGCTCATTTGGCTCTCCCACTAACACATGTCATTCTCTTATGGTGCCACGTCATCGATGCATAGGGGAAGGGTCTTTCTAGTTGCGCCACGTGTCGGTCGTCCGGTAGGGCCATGTGTCTCGCCGGGTGTGGAGCCATTATTGGGTATTTTTCGCATTCATTAAAAAAATCATAACTCTCATATACGAGCTTCGTTTTCGACGTTATTTATATCCCCCGTTTCGTATCGACGAGTAATACAACTTTCATTTAGACTTCGTCAGCTAATTTGCATTCTATTTTTAATTTTACAGTCCGTGAAGGTTACACTGTAAAATACTCTATGAAATTTATAACTTCTACATATGAACTCCGTTCTCGACGTACTTTATATTGGCAGATTCGTATTTACGATGACATCAACTTTCTTTTAGATTGGTTTGTCTAACGAGCAACCTATTTTCATTTTATAGTATATGACACATATGTGTATCGTGTTGAACACGAAACTTCGAAAAATCATAACTTCTTCATACGAAGCCAGATTTCGTCGTTTTTATACTTACATATTCATAATTATGATTACTACGACTTTCATTTGGATTATCTATTCAAAATAATGTTTTATCAAAAATGTTATTTTATCGTTCTTAAACGTCTAGCCTAAATTTGCAGGCGTTACATGTTAATTCAACTATCACTACTAGAAACCCTTACGGTTGTTCGGTTACGTACTCCCTGCCCGCTTATCTCACACTCCTAAAGCATATGTTTATTTCACATTTCATTTTTCTTCGCCCCCTTTCAATCGCCCTTAGACTCGTTGAAAGACCCACACTTTCATAGTTGACAATTGTTACTCCGAAACATGCTACGTGCATATTCATAAAAACAATGTTTTATATTGATAAAGTGATTACAAAATACAAACTACTGGATACAAACCAACTATTTCAAAGTGTTATATATTACATAACTCCCCAGGATTCTATAGTTTTATACATATGGGAGTGCAAAATACAATAGTTTCAAACTATTCGAAAATCTTCTATCAATACAATAGTTTCAAACTATTCAAAAATCTTCTACCAGTATATAACTATACTGGATGCTTATCTCCTGCAAATTAGTTAAACATTGAGAGGGGTAAGCGGTGACGCTTAGTGAGTTCAATAATAGATACAATATAACGTTATGCCATATATATACTTCAATATGACAGAGGCAAAGAGGATCAAGGAACAACAAAGGCATAATGCGAAAAGCTTTCCATATCAATCAATGAGACATAACAATTTCCATACTTGATATACAATCAATAAAGTTTCAGCACAAATGGCACAGAAAATACTCAGGAATATCATTTTGCTAGAATATTCAGGCTTTCAGCCTTATCTTAGCATACTGCCGAAGCCAAAGTGATGCCTATGTCATACACTTCATGGTCAACGGTTCATACCAATACCCAAGTGATGCCTATGTCATACACTTCGTGGTCAGAGGTACAGCCTTGCTATAAAAATAGCAGAAATAATAACACGAGATGATAACATGGAAAAGCACATAGCACATATAACACATAACACACAATTGTTCCTATATATTAAACTCACCGTGAAATAACTGGGGTTAAAATAGTAATTTGGGCAGCACTTCGGCTCTAAATATGACTTTCTTCGTTGAAAACCGGGCCCTGCGAGGGTTGGGCTTCGAAACCGAAAAGATAAATTTTTCGGGCTTCTCGGGAATTTCGGGGCGTGTTTCGGGCGTTGGAATTAATCCCGGGGCTTCGGGGGATATCAAAGTGGTGAAAATATGGAAAAAGGGTGAAAAAGGGCAAATTTCTAAACTTTACCCGGGAGATCTCGCATGCACTATTTATAGTGCAAAGGTCCGGATCCGAAGCGAAGGGAAGAAGGCAGGTGTCTGCGAGGCTCGGACCAGCTGGCTGCTTCGGCGAGGCTCGGATGCAAGGGTCGGACAGATGTGCGCTTTGGATTGGTCGGATGACGCGACTACTTCCTCGGTCGAATCAGGAAGCAACACGCGGGTCGGGCACGAGGGAAGCATGCGAGGTTCACGTGACCGGCTTTGGATACCTGTACGACAGGCATCGCTTCTCAGATGCGCCACACAGCTGCTTCGGACACGTGGCCAACTCAGAGCGAGGGTAACGTGGCTGGCACTATTCATGCGAATTTTCTCGAAAATTATGCCCAATCTTGTAAAATCCATAACTTTCTCATACGGGCTCCGTTTTTGACGTTCTTTATATGCACACGTAGGGAAAATTATGCTCTATAACTTTCGTTTGGACTTCATCGGAAAATTTTGAATTTATTTTTATATTATTATTTTTAACAGACCGGGACTGGTAAATCCGTTAAAAATTCATAACTTTTTCATCCGACGTCCGTTTTCGTCAGAATTTTTACCGTTGTACTACTATTGACGATACCTTCGATTCTTGTTTAGGTTGTGTCGGCTAAAAATCACTCGATCTAAAATTCGAGTTTTTAGCTGTGTACTACTAAGCTGAAACTTAGAAAAATCATAACTTCCTCATACGAAGTCAGATTTTGGCGTTCTTTTTATCAAAATTCTCGGATTAACGAATACTACGACTTTCATTTAGATCACTAAGGCTAAAAAGTAGTTTATCAAAAACTCACTTTTTACGTCATTCGGCACAGTGCCGGTTTTGTCGCGGATCTTCGATTGGTCATAATTTCTTCGTTATAACTCGGATTTCGATGAGGTTTTCGCCTAAATGTTTCTAACGAGATTATCTACAACTTTTAATAATAAAATTTTACTTATTTCAAATTTTATATTTTCGTTAAATTTTGATATTTTAACTTTTAATTGGAATCTCATAAGACTTCCAATATTTTCCGAGTGATTCTAAACATAGTTTTACCTTATATCTAGTAAAAACTATCGGTTAGAACTCAATACTCAATATCACATAATATTTCATAATATTATTTACTTAAAACACGATTTCAAAACGTGTATGTTACAAATACCTCCTACTTTTGAGAATTTCGTCCCCGAAATTTACGTCGATTAAAATAAATGGGGATATTTCGCTCTTATCTCCTTCTTATTCTCCCAAGTATAGTTTGGGCCTCAATGGTGTTTCCACTTGACAAGCACCAACTCTACTTCTTTATTACGTAGCTTAGTCGTTCTTTCGTTTACGATTTCTTCGGGCTCTTCTACATAAGTTAACTTATTATCCAGTTTCACCTCGGATAATGGAACTGCTTCATCATACATGCTTAAGCATTTGCGCAGATAACTCACATGAAAGACATCATGAATACATGCCAAATCTTCAGGCAATTCCAAGCGGTATGCTTGTTTACCAATCCTCTGGAGGATTTTGAAAGGACCAACAAATCTAGGACTTAGTTTTCCTTTCATTCCAAATCGCATAAGACCTTTCCATGGGGATACCTTCAACATTACAAAATCACCCACCTGGAATTCTATTGGTCGCCTCCTCTTTTTCGTATAGGACTTTTTTCGATCCTGGGCCGATTTCATTCTTTCTCGTACAATTTGAATCTTGTCGGTGGTGTCTTGAATCATTTCAGGGCCTCCAAGGATCTTCTGTCCTATGTCACGCCAACATAATGGAGTACGACACTTGCGACCATATAATGCCTCATATGGTGGCATTTTGATTGAAGCGTGGTAACTGTTATTATACGAGAATTCGACAAGAGGTAAGTATTTATCCCAGTTACCACCGAACTCCAAGACACATGCACAAAGCATATCTTCTACTGTTTGGATTGTTCTCTCCGTCTGACCATCTGTCTGGGGATGATAAGCTGTGCTGAGGGCAACTCGAGATCCCAATTCACGTTGCATACTCGCCCAAAAGTGAGAAGTGAAGTGAGTATCACGATCAGAAATGATCTTTAGTGGCACACCATGTCTTGCAACAATTTCATCCAAGTATACTTGTGCGTATTTTTCCATTGGATCCGTTTCACCCATGGCAAGAAAATGAGAGCTTTTAGTCAGGCGGTCGACGATTACCCAAATGCTATCATGCTGTCTAGCAGTCTTTGGCAATTTGGTAATAAAATCCATGGACAGTTCTTCCCATTTCCATACATGAACACTAAGACTTTCTGGGGTTCTGTAAGGCTTTTGGTGTTCTGCTTTGACTTGTAAGCATACTAAGCATTCCTGTACATATCTTCCAATGTCTCTCTTTAATCCAGGCCACCAATAATCAGCTCTTACATCATAGTACATTTTACTTGTACCAGGATGTATTGACAGTTTAGACTTACGGGCTTCATCTAAAATCTTCTTTCTTAATACACCAATCTTTGGAATCCATAGCCGATTCTTGAATACCTTCAATCCTCTTGGATCATCAAGCAAAGCATCAGTATAATGTACCATCCCTTCTTTCTTCGCATTTTCTGGATTTAGGGCCTCTACTTGCCATTTCTCTAGTTCATCTAGAATAGTGAACTTTACTGTAGTGTGAGTAATAGCATAACACATACTATTACGATAAACCTTTCTGCTAAGTGCATCGGCAACTACATTAGCCTTTCCAGGATGATACAGGATTTCACAGTCATAGTCTTTGATCAGCTCCATGGCTCGTTGTTGTCTCATATTCAAAGTTTGCTGACTGAATATGTACTTGAGACTCTTATGGTCGGTATACAATTGACATTTTGTACCAAAAAGGTAATGTCTCCAAAGTTTTAGGGCAAAAACCACCGTAGCGAGTTCGAGATCATGGGTGGGATAATTCTTCTCATAATCTTTCAGTTGTCTTGAGGCATAGGCTATCACTTTACCACGTTGCATCAACACACAACTGAGTCCCAATCTTGAAGCATCGCTATATACGGAGAAATCATCATCACCTTCTGGAAGTGATAAGATTGGAGCATGAGTCAAAAGATCTTTTAAAGTCGAGAAAGCTTTTTCTTGGGCTTCACCCCATTCGAACTTCACTTCCTCTCGTGTAAGACTCGTGAGAGGTACGACTATACGAGAAAAGTCTTTAATGAATCTCCGGTAATATCCCGCGAGACCCAAGAAACTACGAATTTCGGAAGCCTTACGGGGCACTTCCCAATTTTGAATGGCTTCGATTTTAGTAGGATCTACGGATACACCGTCACCAGAAATAACATGGCCGAGAAATTGAACTTGGCGAAGCCAAAATTCACATTTCGAGAATTTAGCATATAGTTTCTCCTTTCGAAGAAGTTCCAATACCGCACGAATATGAATGGCATGATCAGCTTCAGACTTGGAATAGATTAGAATATCGTCAATGAATACGATGACAGATTTATCGAGCATTGGGCGGCATACCCGATTCATCGTATCCATAAATATAGCAGGAGCATTTGTTAAACCAAACGGCATAACAAGGAATTCATAATGCCCATATCGAGTACGAAAAGCAGTCTTCGGTACATCCTGCTCGTGAACTTTCAACTGATGATAGCCAGATCTTAGATCAATCTTTGAGAAATAGCTAACACCCTGAAGTTGATCGAACAAATCGTCGATGCGAGGTAGTGGGTACTTGTTCTTGATAGTCACCTTATTCAGCTCATGATAATCAATGCACATCCGCATCGATCCATATTTCTTCTTGACAAACAGTACCGGAGCGCCCCAGGGAGAGGTACTCGGTCGAATGAAACCTTTGTCAAGTAGTTCCTGCAGTTGGATCATCATTTCTTTCATCTCAGCTGGCGCAAGACGATAAGTAGTCTTTGCAATCGGGGCAGCACCAGGCACAAGGTCAATTCGGAATTCTACTTGCCTGTCCGGAGGAAGTCCAGGCAATTCTTCGGGAAAAACATCTGGATATTCTTTAGCAATGGGAACATCATTCACCGTTTTCTTCTCCTCTTTTGAGACATCGACTGTGTAGGCCAGATAGATAGAACACCCTTTCGATATGAATTTACGAGCTTTGAGGAAAGATATTATTTTTAAGGTTCCTTATTCACCATATACATAAATAGGATTCTCCCCTTCAATGGGAATACGTACTATCTTTTCATAGCACAAGAGTTCTGCGTGGTTCTTTGATAACCAATCCATGCTGAGAATAATGTCAAAGTTGGGCAAGGAGATAGGGATTAGGTTAGCAAGAAAGTTATAGCTTTCAATTTCTATAATACAATCCCTATAGACTTTATCAGCAAGTAATGATATATTTCCAGCAGTATCTACGTGAAATGGTTGTGCGAGTACATAGCAAGCAATTTGAAAGGAATGCGCAAATTCATAAGACACAAAAGAATCTGAGGCGCCAGAATCAAATAAGATGTGAGCAGGTCTAGAGTTAACAAGAAATGTACCTGTCACAACATTCGGGTCCTCGCGTGCCTCCTGTGAGGTAATCTGGAATGCACGGCCCTTAGCTTTTGGCACCTCCTCCTTTTTAGTTGGAGTACCCTTTGATTGTTGAACAGGGGATTGACTTCTCGCCGGTTGTTGAACAGAAGCTTGACTCCCCGCCCTTTGACTAGTAAGAGTAGGGCAGAAACGCTTCCTGTGGCCAGTAACACCACATGCAAAGCATGTAACACCTTTCATTGGACATACGGGCTTCTTGTGGCCTATTTCTCCACATCCAAAACAGACCACAAATCCTTCCTCTAGTCTGCATTCGTCCGGATGATTCTTTCCACAATTTCGACAAGCTGGCGACTGAAGAGAAAAAGATTGTGACCTGCCGCGGCCACGAAAAGCACTCTGAGATTGTACTTGCTTGCTAGGTTCAGATCGAAACAGTAAGAGTGGCACCATGTAGTTCTTTCAGTACGTGGATGCTTCGGAACAGTAAGAGTGGCACCATGTAGTTCTAAATCATGCTCACGTCTTCGAGCATACTCAACGGCTTTATCGAATGACAGTACTTCCCGATTGGCAACGAAATCGTGAATTTCGTGCTGTAGTCTCTCTAAGAATAACTGAATTTTCTCATCTTCAGTTGGAATATACTTTACAGCAAACCGTGTTTTTTGATTGAACTGAGTTTCATACTCATTCACAGTCATTCCTCCTTGTTTAAGCTCGAGGAATTCCTTCTCCAATCTCCTCCTCATATCTAGAGGACAATACTTCCCTAACAAACGAGTTTTGAACATTTCCCAGGCTAAATTCTCCTGGTCAAACCCGTTTAGAGCTTCATATGTTGCTTCCCACCAGACCAATGCTTCTCCTATGAGCATTGCAGAAGCATAGTTAGCTTTGTCTTCATTATCCACATGAGAGATACGAAACACTTTCTCTGTGTTCTGGATCCAGGTAAGAACAACAATGGGATTAAGAACACCAAAAAACTCTGTAGCACCACTACTCTTGAAATCTTTGAACGAGGGACGCTTCACCTCCCCTTTTGAAGATTCTCCAGTGGCTTTCTCTTTTCCTTTATCACCATTCTTTTTGTGTTCTTCGAGAGTCTGTCGAATAACTCCGGTAAGTCTACCCAAGAGTCGCTCCTCACGAGGAGATACTGGAGTATTCACTTCCTCAGGTTGAGGACCTCCACCAACCTCAGGGGTATGGCTACTAACCTGTTCAGCCATTGCTCTGCAATATGGAGTAACATTGTATTTTAGAATATATTAGGGTTTATCCTTACCTAATACTTTTACTTAAATATTTCCTATGGCTTGTATACCTATACTTACAATGATTAAGTTCATATATTGAACTTCCAATAGTTTAAGTCTAAATACCAATCCGTGGAATTTAGTTCACTTAAACCACTGCTCTGATACCATGATTGAAAGACCCACACTTTCATAGTTGACAATTGTTACTCCGAAACATGCTACGTGCATATTCATAAAAACAATGTTTTATATTGATAAAGTGATTACAAAATACAAACTACTGGATACAAACCAACTATTTCAAAGTGTTATATATTACATAACTCCCCAGGATTCTATAGTTTTATACATATGGGAGTGCAAAATACAATAGTTTCAAACTATTCGAAAATCTTCTATCAATACAATAATTTTAAACTATTCAAAAATCTTCTACCAGTATATAACTATACTGGATGCTTATCTCGTGCAAATTAGTTAAACATTGAGAGGGGTAAGCGGTGACGCTTAGTGAGTTCAATAATAGATACAATATAACGTTATGCCATATATATACTTCAATATGACAGAGGCAAAGAGGATCAAGGAACAACAAAGGCATAATGCGAAAAGCTTTCCATATCAATCAATGAGACATAACAATTTCCATACTTGATATACAATCAATAAAGTTTCAGCACAAATGGCACAGAAAATACTTAGGAATATCATTTTGCTAGAATATTCAGGCTTTCAGCCTTATCTTAGCATACTGCCGAAGCCAAAGTGATGCCTATGTCATACACTTCATGGTCAACGGTTCATACCAATACCCAAGTGATGCCTATGTCATACACTTCGTGGTCAGAGGTACAACCTTGCTATAAAAATAGCAAAAATAATTACACGAGATGATAACATGGAAAAGCACATAGCACATATAACACATAACACACAATTGTTCCTATATATTAAACTCACCGTGAAATAATCGGGGGTTAAAATAGTAATTTGGGCAGCACTTCGGCTCTAAATATGACTTTCTTCGTTGAAAACCGGGCCCTGCGAGGGTTGGGCTTCGAAACCGAAAAGATAAATTTTTCGGGCTTTTCGGGAATTTCGGGGCGTGTTTCGGGCGTTGGAATTAATCCCGGGGCTTCGGGGGATATCAAAGTGGTGAAAATATGGAAAAAGGGTGAAAAAGGGCAAAATTTTAAACTTTACCCGGGAGATCTCGCATGCACTATTTATAGTGCAAAGGTCCGGATCCGAAGCGAAGGGAAGAAGACAGGTGTCTGCGAGGCTCGAACCAGCTGGCTGCTTCGGCGAGGCTCGGATGCGAGGGTCGGACAGATGTGCGCTTCGGATTGGTCGGATGACGCGACTACTTCCTCGGTCGAATCAGGAAGCAACACGCGGGTCGGGCACGAGGGAAGCATGCGAGGTTCACGTGACCGGCTTTGGACACCTGTACGACAGGCATCGCTTCTCAGATGCGCCACATAGCTGCTTCGGACACGTGGCCAGCTCAGAGCGAGGGTGACGTGGCTGGCACTATTCATGCGAATTTTCTCGAAAATTGTGCCCAATCTTGTAAAATCCATAACTTTCTCATACGGACTCCGTTTTTGACGTTCTTTATATGCACGCGTAGGGAAAATTATGATCTACAACTTTCGTTTAGACTTCATCGGAAAACTTTGACTTTATTTTTATATTATTATTTTTAAGAGACCGGGACTAGTAAATTCGTTAAAAATTCATAACTTCTTCATCCTACGTCCGTTTTCGCCAGACTTTTTACCGTTGTACTACTATTGACGAGACCTTCGATTCTCGTTTAGGTTGTGTCGGCTAAAAATCACTCGATCTAAAATTTGAGTTTTTAGCTGTCTACTGCTAACCTGAAACTTAGAAAAATCATAACTTCCTCATACGAAGTCAAATTTTGGCGTTCTTTTTATCAAAATTCTCAGTTTAACGAATACTATGACTTTCATTTAATTCACTAAGGCTAAAAAGTAGTTTATCAAAAACTCAATTTTTACGTCATTCGACACAGTGCCGGTTTTGTCGCGGATCTTCGATTGGTCATAACTTCTTCGTTATAACTCGGATTTCGATGAGGTTTTCGCCTAAATGTTTCTAACGAGATTATCTACAAATTTTAATAATAAAATTTTACTTATTTGAAATTTTATATTTTCGTTAAATTTCGATATTTTAACTTTTAATTGGAATCTCATAAGACTTCCAATATTTTCCGAGTGATTCTAAACATAGTTTTACCTTATACCTAGTAAAAAATATCGGTTAGAACTCAATACTCAATATCACATAATATTTCATAATATTATTTACTTAAAACACGATTTCAAAACGTGTATGTTACACTCGTTACGTTGTTCAACTAAACTCATTGTCTCCACGCTCTATTAGGTCGGAATCCGGTCATCGAAAACCTTTTCTCATATATTCCATTCACCAGTCATCACGAACAATCTGTTATTATCCCTTGGTGTCAAAAGGCGAATTCCTTTCTTGTTTTGCCCAAAAACTTCATTTATTCTCATTGGAGAAAGACTTTCCTCTATTTTCTTTGATAGGGGCGGAGAATACTACACTATCAATAACAAGAAAAAATAGCAATCATGTTTCCAATGGTTTGAGCTTCGAAGCAACCTGATATCTATCAAAAGGTGAGAACATGTTGTTATTGGTTGTTTCGCCTATTGATGCATTATGTTCGGCTTGGAAATATCAACGGAAGACTATCATCTCTATCCGACAACGATCATAGCATAGCTTCATTCATTCGTAGAACCTTGGGCATAATTATTAGCATTGAGGTTAATCACCACACCACCTCTTTCATATATATGAAATTACACAATGTGTGTGTGCATGACCAACACATACCTAAAGCGATTATGCTCCGTTTGCAGTCAATTCAACCACAACCTAACTTGCACGAGATTCAACAACCGAAACTACTGAGGGTGTGTTTGGGTTAGCTTTTTTTTTATCACAAAAGTGATTTTTAAGAAAAATGCTTATTAGCTTATGGTTTTTAGGAAAAGCTGTTTTTAAAAAGTGTTTGGATAAAAAAACCTGCTTTTAAGAGTAAAATGGCTAAAAAGCTAAGATTTTCCAGCTTTTTGAAAGCTTTACTTTTTCATATCCAAAAAGTTGTTGTAAAAATCGCTTTTTAAATACACAAACACTTTTTTAGCTTATTAACTTTTTGAAAAGCTAAAAAGCTAATAAACTCCTTTCAAAAGCTTTCCCAAACACCCACTGAGAGGAGCAGTGTTAAACAAGCTAGTCATCGGTACGGAGAAAGAAGAGGATTGTCTTTAATTTTTTTTTTCGCATTAAAACATACATTCATTGCTCATTTAATTATCATCGTACAATGAGTGAGATAACAAACGGACAACAAGCTGCGCCGCTAAGCCTTTTTATATGGAATTTGCTTAAGTCATTTGACATTCGGAACAAACACAAAAAGGAATTTGCTAAAGTCATTTGACATTCGGAACAAACACAATTTTGTTCATGCTTTAGACGATTTGGCTAATTATATAGACTTCTATACTAATTATGTCGTTTTTGAGTTTATTACCGGAAATTCTAACGGTATATTTTCTGTTTTTTGAAAAGAAAACAAAAACTCCCACTGATTAAACTAGAAACAAAAAATCCATGGTTAAAACAAAAAATTCCAAACTACATGAAAATTCAACTAATAGTAACTACAAGATTTGAAACTAAAAAGCTCATACAACCATTTGAAAAAAAAAAAAAAATTCATCTGATCCATACAAAAAATGTGGCATTCACATTAGAAGAAAAATGTGCATTGATGTCCATGTCAACATGTAATTGTTCAATATGTCATTTTCTAATAAATAAAACCGACCAAAAGGTCTTAACAAAAATTTATAAAATACCAGGGTAGACATTTAAGATTGTCGGCTGATTAGAACAACACTAACCCCTTGCCAATCTTATGATATTTGTCATCCTCGTTTTCGTTAAATTTATGTATTATTTTAATTTTCAAAGTTAATTTTTAATGTCTTTTTAATGCTATAATTTTAGGAAAATTAAATTAATTCCTATTTTATCTTCCTACTTCATCCTTTTAATGTAATCCATTAATTCTTTTTTTTTTTCATCTTATTCTTTAATTATGATACTTGTCATAATCCAGTGAATAAATCTAGTAGGAGGAAAAGTAAAAAGATTTTGAAGGAAAATATTTAGCTTCTCATCATTTTATAATCATTAATTTAGTATAATTAATTAATTTGTTAAAAATATTGGTAAATTAAAAACGTTATTTCATCAAACAAACATGAATTTTTTTGGGTTGTGCTATAAGTATCCCCTTAACTAATTTTACCCCCCTAACATCAATCAAATCAACTTTTTACTTTTGATTTGACATTATTTTTTTCTTTTTCTTTTTCTTTTTTTTTCTTTTTGTTTTTGACTTTTTTCCTTTTATTTTATATTTTAATATTATTAATATTAAATTCAGATGACATTTTAAAATTCGGTAAACATTATAAATTCGCACGACATTATAAAATTCGAACAACATTTTTGTCCGTAATTAAAAAATATAAAAAATATATTTAAAAACCAATTTTATATAGCCGTTTGAATTTATAATGTCTTCCGAATGTTAAAATTTTGTACGAAATTTATAATAATAGAATAATAATAATAATAATTAAAAAAGAATTAAAAACAACAAAAAAACAAAATAGGAAAAAAAACAAAAAAAAAACAACAAAAGACAACAAATCAAATCAAGGGGGGCGGAATTGGAAAATGAAGGGGTACTTATAGAAAACCCCATTTTTTTTTTGTTCAAAATATGTTTTTGTTAAATTGTTAAAAAATTTAAATATCACCAAGTTAATATAAATCGTCAATGTCTATACTAGTCCCCAATTAACCTCCAAAATGTCAAAATAACAAAAATCAGTTAATTTTTATAATAATTATCTTTTTTCAAAAAGATGATTTTTAATAATTAAATATAATAATAGTTACAAATAATATAATTAAAAAATAGTAATTAATATTTGCAAACAAAAATTTTATAAAAAAGAAAAAAAAACTCGAAGTAGGTTATTTTTAGAATTGAATTAAGTTATTTCTATCTAAATTGATTAACCATACTTGAATATAAAACCAAAATCAAAATTTTAGATTAAAAAAAGCAAAAAAACCAAAAACTATATTTATATATGAATAAACGTTTTCCAAATAAATAGTTTCTTTAATAAACGTTTTCCAAATAAATAGTTTCTTTAATTAATTAACCAATGATATATATATATATATATACATCATTGGTTAATTAATGAAAGAAACTATTTGGCTGTCATATATAAGATTATATATAGGGGTTTTATATGTAACACTACATACACTAAAGCCACATATTCTCTTATATATATATATATATATATATATATATATATATATATATATATATATATACTAGGTGTAAGGCCCATGTATTACGTGGGTTAATAAAAAAAAATTAAATCTAAAGGTCTAAATATTTAAGAACTTTTGATTTATAAGAAAATAAGAAAAATAATGAATTATTAAAATGATTTTTTTATCTTTTAAATTTGAATAAATAAACAATATAAACTAATGACTTTTAATTTGGGAATTTTGAAATAAGAAGGTAAGTCAATTAATGAAATTGATATTCATTTATTACTACATTTATCGTAATTATTACATTAAAATATTATGTGGAATTTATTAAAATAGAAAAATTAATAAAATGACATGTGGAAAAGAAATTAATTCAAAATAATCACAAAATTACATTTGACAAATTGAATGAGAGTGTGACATGTGGCAAAAAAAACCTTCATTTATTAGAGTAGAATCATTTATTAGAGTAGATATATATATATATATATATATATATATATATATATTGGGTGAGATTCAATAGAGAATCAATCGTGAGCGTCGGAAATCATAATAATCAACGGACAAAGAAATAGATGTACACTTGTACATTGGACGCACACACCGGATTATACCAAAAAATCCATCTCCTTAACAAAAAACTCACCTCTTTTTTTCGTTTAAAATTTTTTTTAGGCCACATTTTTTATCGAAAAAAAAACCGAATATACCATTGTTCTCGATTTTTCGTCCTCTTTAAAAAACGAATTTTTTTTCGAAAAAAACTCACTTCATTTTGTTAGTTTTTTCAATATTTAAGTTTATTTTTATTAAAAAAAACTAATTATACCAAAAAAAATTAAATTTTTGTAATCTATTAATAAACATCAACACCGACTAGAACAAAAAAAAAATCTCGATTAGTGTACATTCACACTGTGAATCTAAACTGTAAATATTTCAATTTTTAACATTCGTAATGTGAAAAAGCTTGATCAGTTCAGATTCACATTGTGAATCTGACATGCTATTATGCACACTATGAATCTAAAAAGGTTCACAAAAAAAAAAAAAAAAACTTCGATCAGTGTATATTCACACTGTGAATCTAAACTGTAAATATTTCAATTTTTAACTTCACAACGTGAAAAAACTCGATTAGTTCAGATTCGCATTATGAATCTAACTTACTATTATGCACGCTATGAATCTGAGAAGGTTCACAATGTGAATCTGAACAAGTTCAGAATATGAATCTGAACAGGTTCACAATGTGAATCTGAACTGAAATATCGTTTTTTTTTTTACATTAATATGAATGTATGTTTAAAAAGTACAAAAAACATAAATTTTGATATATTTATTAATTTTTTTCTATAAAAAAATAAACCTTAACTTTTCAACAAAGAAAATGAATTGTGTTTTTTTCGGAAAAAAAAAAGTTCGTTTTTTATATATATCATAATGGATCTCTTTGGATAGAGTACGGAAAATCGTGAACAACGGTATACTTGATTTTTTTTTTCGATAAAAAACATGGTCTAAAAAAAATTTAAACGAAAAAAAGGAAGTGAGTTTTGTTATAATCTGATGCATGTGCGTCCATTGTAAAAGTCTATAACCATTCTTTTTGCCGTTGACCGTTTTAAATTTTGACGCTTTGAATTGGTTCTTTGGTTCATTGATTAATAATGGTTCTCTATTAAACTTTTATATATATATATATATATATATATATATATATATATATATTTTTGTAAATTGATTAATCATCATAAAAATTAAAAATAACAATAAATCCAAAAAAAAAAATTTTATCTGCAACAGGTAACAAACGCATAGAAGTTATTGGTATTACATAATTTAAATATATCTTTATCTTACTGTGTATTTTAAAATGAATACAATGTTTTACAACATATTAATAAAAATTATAGATTTAAAATTAATAATATAAAATAATTATTTTAAGAACATATATATATATATATATATATATATATATATATATATATATATATATATATATATATATATTATAGGTAACATACGAATAATTATCTGATTTATACTATTAAAACTAGACGTTATGTTCTTTAAAATACAAAACATACAAAAATATATAAATAAATAAATAAAAACTGCATGGTGAAGTGGTGAGTGCAAAGCTTTCATTAAAACGAGGTTAAGATTCTGTTCTTGGACAATTTCCAAGTGTCCCGGTGACTGTTGTTGGGAATCTTTCATCCTCCTAAATTTTCAATTTTAAGAGGAAGGGATAATGATTTAAAAATGGTAATGTATTTTTTGATTTGTATATATTTAGCCACTAAATTTTATTTTCGTTTATATTTACCCCTTCAACTTGTTAAACTGTACACATTTAGTCATTTTGACCGGCTACTCCAGGTTAGCCGGTAAAAATGACTTAATATGATAATATATTTATCACTTTGTACACATTTAATCCTTAATATTTTTGTACACATTTAGTCCTTAATATTTTTTTTTGTTGCAAAATAGTTCATTTTTGTTTTTGTACTCATTCCGTACTTATAAATGATTTCTTTAGTTTTTTCTTACCACATCTTACGTGGGATAGCCATATGGTGGTGGGATAGGTTGAGGTGGTCCTGCTATATGTTGTAGGCCAAGATACCTGGTGCGGGTCGGCTGTAAGGTGTAGGCACGGAGGCTCGAGAAGAGCGGTTGGGTTAAGGCGACATGCCCACAAACCTTAGGTATTACAGTCTGATGACTGATTGGACATGTTGCATGTTGACATTCCAGTCCGATGACTGATTGAGCCAAGGTATTCTAATCTGACGAATGTGGGCTCGTTATGCATGATAATACGTTTGTTGTATCGAGTATTTTGAGGAAAACTCACTAAACTTTGTGCTTATCCAGTTGTTTATGTTTTCAGGTTCTATTGTTGATCGTGGGAAGATGAAGACATGACTATACACACTCATCAACAGTATTAAGGATTCCTCGTTTCTTATATTACTCTAATTTTCGATAAATGTATTTTGGAATAAACGTTTTTTCTTAATAATGGATTTATAATTAGGGACTTTTGTCTTATTTAAAAATGAAAATTTTTTGTTGTGAAAATGAGATGTTACACATAAACATCAATAGCCCCACACACTTCATCAATGATTGTCGTACATAAGATGTCGTGAGAAAAACCTAAAAAAATCATTCATAAGTACTGATAGAGTACAAAAACAAAAACGACTTATTTTGAAACAAAAAAATATTAAGGACTAAATGTGTACAAAAATATTAGGGACTAAATGTGTAAAAAATGAGAAATATATTATCCTATTAAGTCATTTTTCCCGGCTAACCTGGAGTAACCGGTCATAAGGACTGAATGTGTATAGTTTAACAAGTTGAAGGGGTAAATGTGGACGAAAAAAAGCTCAGTGACAAAATGTGTACAAATCAAAATATATATTACCCTTTTAAGTCATTATCCCTAAGAGCAAATACAATTTTGCTTCTTTTGGATTTTATAAATCTTCAATTTTAATCAAAGTTTTAAAAAATTGTTGTCAAAAGTCCTAATTGTTGAAAAATATTATGGTTACTCCTTTTGGCTTGTTACCACCGATCAATGACTCTATGTCTATGTTAAATGTGAATAAAATAACTAGATTTTCTTGTTACTAAATTGCTAATTTATAATTTAATCATATTCATATTCAAATTAAAAACAAAGCTATAAACTAAAAGGCTAAACTTGTAATTTAATCACATTCGTTCCTCTTCCCCTCTTCGGTAGCCGGTAGCAGACAACCGACGACCAACATCTTCAGTGACTACATTTATCTCCGATGACCGACACCATCAATGGACACCACCTTCACTTCCCATTGTCGCCGCTCTCATTCACTCGTCGCTATCATTCTCCTATCCTGACCACTAAACCTCTGACTCTTTTGCTTCACCCACTACGGTTCATATTGGTGCCATAGACGAAGAGTGTTAGGCCATAAATTGTGGTTTATACTTTGCTTTTCTTAAGCTTTTAGAGTTCTCGGTCTAGGACTGAAAACACCATGTTTTGGTGTTGTTTGGACCGAAATCACATGTGATTTTGGTTAGGCTTAATATTGTTTTGTTTGGGTTTTGGGCTTGGGCTTGGTTATTAGGTCTAGGTATAAATAGCTTTATTTGAGTCTTGTAAAGGGTGTTGGACGTTCTAGGGGCTGTCATATGCAAGGGACGTGATCTAGAGAGAAACAGAGAGAAAACAGTGTGTAATCGGAATCTTATGTACCAGACGATTAATCAATATATCGTGTGAATTGAAGATTCATTTTGTGTTCTTATTAATCTTATATCTTGCATTATACACTTTCATTGGGATTCCGCACCATCAAAGTGAATCCGATTGATACGTAGGAGAATTTGGTACTTACAAGTGGTATCAGAGCTTGGATCGGTATCAATCGGGTCATTGCAAATAGTTTTTCTTGGAGTTTCTTGGTGTTTTTGATTTATATTTTATGAATTTTTGGCCATTGTTCTTCGTGTTCTTCATATTTTTGGATTTTTGATCGAGTTTGACATTAAAGGTTTGAAAATCACGTGTTTTTGGCAAGTTTTGGGCATTTTAGGTCAAGATTTGCGAAATCTAGGTGGATATCCTCGGTCTCGGTCAAACCCTAGGCGGCCAGCAGCAGATTTCGGAGCTCAGCAGAGTTTGCGGTCGGATTCGCAAGATCTCGTCCGAAGTCCTCGGCCTCGTAATGATTTTGGTCAGCAGCGAACATTCCCGGTCTACACGCACGTTTTCGGTCTGAAGCGAGGGTTTCCGGTCCGCAGGTTTTCGGATCGCATGTTCACGGTCAGCAACCTCGGTGTTTGCGGTCAGAGCCTTGATTTCGGTCTCGCGATTTCGGTCTTCAGCAGGGTTCTCGGTGCAACACTTCGCGGCCAACATTAGAAGCCTCGCAAATTTCGGCTACAATTTCGGGTTTTCAAGATTTTGGCTATTTTGACTTTCAAATTTGATTTTTGATTTTCTAATTTGTCTTTTGACTTTCAAATTTGACTTTTGACTTTTAAATTTCACTTTTGACTATCAAGTTTGACCTTTGACTTTCAAATTTAAATTTTGACTTTCAAGTTTGACCTTCGACTTTCAATTTTGACTTTTAAGTTAGACTTTTAACTTTGACTTTTACGTTTGACTTTCAAGTTTGACTTTCAAGCTTGACTTTCGAGGTTTCAGATCAAAGGGCATTTTTCTTGGTTTCACAATCAGATCTATTTTTGGTAAATTATTCTTTTTGGTGAATAATGAGTTCATCAATCACAAAAGAGGTCAATGAAACTTCATGTTCTCAAGCATGTAGTGATACAATTAAATTTCTTCGTGATCAAATTGATATATTACGTAGAGACAATGAGGACCTTAGGTATGAAGGATACACTCTCAGGAAGGGCCAAAAACCTTTACAAAATCAATTAGAGGCCAAAACCAAGGACTTTAGAAAACTTCAAGAAGAATACAGCACAAAGTGTGAACGTTATGATTATGCTCAAGTAAAAATTGCCGAATTAACTGCCGAACTTGATGCATTAAAAGCTAAATATAAAGATGTTGAATTTAACTTTAAGAAATTTGACGTGTCAAGTGAGGTAGTTGTGTCCATCATAGATTAACAATTAAGATTTAAAGATAATCAGAATAAGGGTCTAAGGTATCACAGTCTTCCACCACCCTTCAATGATAACTATACCCCGCCCCTTGAAACCAAAGAGGTAGAGATACCTGCTCAGTATGGCCAACCTCCTGTACCAGCCTCAGTTAAGACTGAACAATATGACCCAAATGAGAATATTGAGGTGAATGATACTAATGTTTCTACCTCATGTGCAGAGCAGGTCAAAGTGCATGATGGGCATGAGCAGAACACAAATAATTCTTGGTCTGCTGATAGTGATATAAAAGCTCGTGATAAGGCGAACAATTCTAACGCTTCTACTTCATGTGCAGATAAAGAAGCAGTGCAAGAAGGGAGAGAGCAGATCAAAATCAATTATGAGTCTGCAGAAAGTGTTTCAATAGCTTGTGATGATGATACTCACACTGTGGAAAAACCCAAGCCACAAAAGTCTGTTAAACAATCTGTTAAATGTTATTGTGATTGTGCTTGTGGAAGTCCCTCGAAACAAAATTCTTTTGGACAAGGACCAAGTCACAATTTCATCTATATGAAAAGACAGACTTGCTTTATCTGTGGGACTCCCGGTCACATTGCCAGAAATTGCCCACGTCGTTTGTATGTTCCTTACTACAGACAAGGTTGGCAGAACGCGCCAAGAGGGAGATCTTCCAAAAGAAACCCTTCGAGGTCACATTCAAACAATGGTCACTGGAATGCAAAAAAGGGCAAGAATCAAACTCCTAAGGTCAAGAAGGGAATATCGGACAAGAAAGCCAAATTCAAGAGATGGTTCAGTTAAATGAAGATCAGTTAGTTCAAAGTCATCTCGGCAGTCGGCTTCAAGTTCAAAATCGAGTGCTAAGGGATCCATCCGATCAAAAAATAAATGGGTTAAACCCGACTACAGATGGGTACCAAAGGTTCACACTCCCAAATCATCTAATGATTCTAACACTTCTTCATATTCTGTGTCTGATAAACAGGATATGTCATGGGAGAGAGTACCTTGTGTAGATGATAATGGTCAACCCAGCTTCAAAATGGACTGGGTTCCAAAAGCTAACTAATCCCGCACTCTGTGTCGGAGCAGCTTTGGAGGAATATCATCAAACTTCGGTTTGTTGATAGTGGCTATTCCAGGCACATGATAAGAGACATCTCTTAACTACATTACATTCAGAACTTTGATTGAGAGCATGTATCCTTTGCGGGAAGGAAGAAAGAAAGGATCACAACTGGGGATCGTGTTTAACGGCGTGTTGAATTTTGAGTTTGCTTACTTCGTTCCAGAATTGAAACACAACTAAGGATGAATACGTTACTGCATTTGCTTGCTGTTATCAAGTCATCTGGATGCATCTTCAATTGTTGACTTACGGTTTGAATTCTTTCGATACTTCTGAGTTTTATTCAAATGATTCGTTTCAAAGACAAATTTTTCTGTGTGTTTAAATTTGCGTATTTCTTTATTTAATTTCTTCCCAATGCACAAATTTAGGGGGAGAAATCAAAATACAAAAAAAATCAAATCAAATCAAAATTTCCAAAAATATGTCTTCTTTCGTAAGTGTTTTTGGGAAGTGATATGAGATTTAGTGATAAAGGGCAAGTTAAATTGTCTGACAACTTTGATCCCAAAAGTTCTTGTTTTGTACATTTTGTATTTTTTTTCTGATTTTCTTAAATTTTTTCATATTATCTTATATACACAAATTTAGGGGGAGAATTAAAAAAAATCATAAAATTTAAAAATCCAAAAATATGTTTATATCAGTTTTATTTCCTTTTTCAGAAAAATCAAAATGCAAAAATATATTTCTGTTTTTATTTTTTTCAGAAAAATCACAATCCAAAAATATTCTATTTTTTAATTTGAGTGTATTTTTCATTTTATTTTTATCTCTTAGTTATTTTTATTGTGTGCTAAGTTTATTTTTATTTTTGTTTTTATCTCAAAATTTCTTTTGTCTTGAAATGTGAATTCTTAAGAAGAAGAGACTCAAGGAGATTGTATCGAAATTTTCTGTGCAAGGAGAAGACACTTGGAAAGGAATTGACGGAGGATTCAAATGCGAGTGATAGACTCTTTCATATTGAGACATATACCAGTCTTAATAGGAGTCTTCGCATCAAATCTTAATGATCAAAAGTCATTTTCACCATGACTAATGTGAAACACCCAACCATTCTTCACCCATATGTAAATTTTCTTCATTAAATCACTTCCACGTACCGGTACCCCTTGAGGTTCGAGTATAAAACAACTCGGCTGACGGTTACCAAAAATTATGTGTTTATGATCTTGGAAGTCATTATCACCATGATTCTAAGTGAAACCCAAAATCCGAAATCCATCCATTTTTGAATTGACGGTGAACATTTTAGTGTTCTAGATATTTTCACCCATGAAATTGACGGATTATGGTTCATACCTGGTGTGAAACTGTATAAAATGTCAGTTAGACAGTTTCTTTCTAAGAACTGTCGTATTTAAGGAATTGGAAATTGGTCTTGTCAGCTTTCTTTACCTAAGAACTGTCACGACACCAGGGCAATTCACCCAACAGGGAAACAGATATTGTTGAACGTCTCGCCAAGAGCCATGTAAGGTCCTAAAACGGATCTTTACCAATGATCAAGCAATCAAACAATAAACACTAACTAGAATATGAGTAGAAGAATAAGAGAAATCAAGCTTGCACACTTTTATTATTGAAAAATGTCTGGTACAACTCGATATACGTGGTCGTGAACTCTGTGGCATCAACAACCAATAATGACCTACAACACCTCTATATATAGGGAACTTGGGCCGGAAACTGGGTTTATGGCCGTAAACAGGCTTACGGCCGTAAACTCACTACAGGGCCGTAAACACACTAAACCACATTAAAGACTCAAAAGAACTATTACAATGAAAGCCTAGACCAAACCACTAACTGGACCCTTCAATCTCCCCCTTGGTTTGGTGCTAGCTTGGACTCAATCTTTATCAACCACCAGCACGTCCGACTTCCCCATAGCTCCGTTCCACATCTTCTTAGCAATAATCTCAGCAACCATAGCTGTGTACTCCGTCGCAGCATGCTCAAAGATATCTTCAGCAACCTTGATCTGATATAGACTCAGCTGATGAATATCCCATTTTCCAAACTGAAGTAAATCTCTTTTGTCATATAAACGAATGCATCCATTTTCAAGCTTTATGACAGCAGAGGCTGTAGTTTCATCAAACACCCAGTAAAGCATGGACTTTAAAGATCCATCTGGATTATTCTGAAGAATAGGAATCTGCTTTACTTGATCGGTAGCAGGCCACATCACAGATCGAAGAGGTTGATTGGTTTTAGGATCAATTACACTTGGGTATACTTTAATAATCGACTCTGCAGTCTTCATTGAAGGAAAACCCTTAAGCACTTGATCTTCCAAGAAATGCTTGAATTGTGTAGCCTTGGGATTTTGAGAGTGATTCGCAAAAGGAGCCTTTGATAACTCTGAAAGATCAATCCTGGTCCAGGAATAAAAATCATGGGCATCTTTATATAATTCTGTGTTGCCACTTTTCCGTCTCACGATCCACATATTTAAATTGTCGTGAAATCCCCATGAGATGATCCCTGACCTATCACCATATATATCCCTAAAGCGATTCTCTCCAAGATCTGTAACAGTGATGTTAGGCTGATCCCCAGGAGCATTCTGATCAGAGCTCTTTTTAAACAATAGTTGTCTCTATTCAGCAGACTTAGCCAGTTTGGCACGTTTCAAAGCCACAACATTCGGAGCATGTGCTGGTTCTTTATCAAAACGATCTACAACTCAAGTAGTTTGAACAGGTGGTGGAACTATGGGAGCAGCTTGATTAGGAATATAGATCCTTGGTTCATCGACAGACGACTTAAATTTGTCACCAAATTCTTCTTCCAGCTTCTTCTTTAAGCCATAGTAACTGGCAGTCAACAGACCAAAGTGAGTCTGAAGATCAGTGATCTGCTTAGTCTTCAGAGCTTTGTCTTCTAGAAGATCAGCAACTTGAATGGTGAGCTTGGTGTTTTCAGTCTGAAGGTCAGTAACCCGGATATCAAGCTCTATATTCTTCTGATTTAGTACATTGATCTCCTTCTGTAGTCCAAGAATAGTAGGATCCGCTTCTCCAGAGTTGCCATCCCCAAAAGATATTCCTTTACCACGGGAGGGAGGCGTTAAGAATTGTTCTTCAGCCAAATGCATGGCCAGCCTCACTGAAGCAGCATCATGATCGGACATGGGAGGAGAAAATCTTGCAGGGATAGAAGAACCACCAGCTTCATAAGTGGTGCTAGGACCTTCACTGAAAGGTTCTGATGAGACAATGGCAGGAGTGGTTATCGGTGGTGTTGAAAGGCCTTGAAGTACACCAGAAACAGGAATTCCCTGTCTAGGGTCACGTCTTCTTCTTTTCAGAGGAGGTTGAGAGGTCTGTGTTGTTGTGCGGTCACTCTCATGTGGCTCAGATGTAGGAGAAACAATATCAAGGGGAGGAATCCCTGACACTGTCACCATAAGAGTTGCTGTTTCAGCTACTTGTTTGGTAGTAGGAGGCGTAGATTCAAGAACGTCTTCAGTTTCCCGTATCTCCGTTGCTGGATGAGCAACATCATTGATATTGTCAAGCAGTGAGTTGAGATTTTCACTTGACAAGAAATCTTCATTACTTCCAAAATTTAGCGGAATTTCATACTTATCGAAGCCAGAAAGATCAAGATCTTCGTACAAATTAGTCTCAGTCCCACTCTTTGAAGACCTTTCATTATAATCACTTTGAACTAGAACTGATGTCAGATCATGTTCCTCTGCCACACGAGTATTTGGAGCTAATGTCTCTTCTCTTTCTTCATGATCTGACACGGTGATAACATCATCTTCTGAAATCACCCTCTCTGAAGAAGTAGGCTCAGAGGATAATTTATCTAAAGATCCATGAGACTCGGATGATTCGTTTAGCTCAGCAAATTTTCCAAACTTCACAAGAGGATACAACCCTTGGAAAACGACCTTTCCCCTTCGATTCTGCTTTATGAGCCCAACGGTGTGGGGACCTAATGACTTCATATCTAGGGAATCTCCCTCCTTGATCATCTCCGGAAATTGAATATTGATGAACAGTTGGATGAACCTAGGAATACTTGGAAATTGAATATTGATGAACAGTTGGATGAACCTAGGATACATCAAGAAAGTATCCCGGGTTGTTGCGTTGATGTTCACCACGAACTCGTCTAAGATAAACTTCGAGAAATTGAAGTTTATTCCGGCAGCAAGAGAAGCAAAGGCTCCAGTGTTCCTTAGAGAAATCTCGTCAGCTCCAGACCTTCTCTGATGAATTGTTCAGTAATAGCAATCTTGCAACCTTTCACAACAGCTTCAACAGTAAGTGCTCCGTCATCATCTGTCTTCAGTTTGGCAGTCCTCCAGAATTCCCTGATGATATTCTGATAAACCACGGGATTCACAGTAATAGCAGACGCCAAGCAGCAATTCCTCAACCTGTGGATCATCGACCTGAATTCTCCATGAACAGCAGGAGGATCAGCCAGTACGATGGCCAAGTTGTGCATGTCAGTGAACTTCAAATTTGCCATTTGATCTGCACTAAAACAAGCCAAGTAAGAAAACAAAAATATTTGAGCAATTAATGTTTTAAGTTTTCTTAATTAATCGATTTAATTTTGGCCTTTAAAAATTTGTTTTGACCAAACTGGAGTTTACGGTCAACTAGGGGTTTACGGCCGTAAACCCATGGTCGTAAGCTCATGGTCGTAAACGGAGTTTACGGCCATAAGCTCATTGGTCGTAAGCTCTTGAAATCCATTTTTTCTTCGATTGAAACCCTAAGATTCGTCAATTTCATGATCAAAACACATATTCACGGTCGGAAACGGAGTTTACGGTCGTAAGCTCATTAGCCGTAAGCTCTGGCCGTAAACGCCGAAAATGGTTTTTCTTCGATTAAAGCCTCAAAATCCGTCGATTTGATGAACAGAACACATTCCCACGGTCGATTTTGCTATACCTTTGAGATGAACCGAACGATTTCACAAAAAAACGAGAATTTTTTTTCGAGAGGAGAGAGAATGTGAGAGGGTTTACGGCCGGAAAGAGGAAAAATGACGAGTGGAAGGGTTTCCGGCTGTAAGCTCTCCTTTTATACCCTATGCGATTTTACCTGTCTTCCACACAGTACAATGCACAGTCCAAATCCCAAATATTTTCAAAAATAAAACTTTTTGAGGATTTTAAAAATTAAAATTAACATAAACTAAAAATAAAATAAAAATAAAGACAATTTCTAAAATTTAAGAATTTAAAAAATTTAAATTTTGACAATTATAAAAATAAAAATAAAATAAAAGAAAAAAATAAAAAATAAAAATAAAAGAAGACTAGATTTATGTCAACAAACACTGAATATAATTTTGTGACACTGGGATCAAAGTTGTTAGACAGCCTTGATCCACTTGTCGGTACCTCTACCTTCATGTCTATGTCTGGTCGATCGCCGGTATTGTGATCCACTTAAACACGAAAAATTTGTGATAACTTTGGACAAGCTAAGAAAGACAAGACATTTTTGATCCTATATACTTAGATAAATTTCCTAGGGACCATTTGGCTGACGACGACCAGGGATATTGTTGTCCACCTAAATTGAGCAGCGAGATCTACAGACAATCTGTAAGTGTTCAATTTTAATTGTACTAGAACATGTTTCCCGCTTCCTGATATGCTTCAGTAATCAAGGACTTCCAGAATACTCCTTACATCGGGTGAGCAGACAATTATTAAGAGAGAAGATAGATTTAGAATGCATATGTTGTACACCCAGGTCGGATCTCTTCCAATCGCACAGAGGGTGAAACATATGACTAACTGAAGTTTTAGAGGGATTGAGAAGAAGAATGGTGCATATACTGTGTACCAGGTCGGATTGTAAGTCACGCAAAGGAGACATTATATGACTAACAGATAGAAAGAATTGCATAGATAGAAGATGCATAGAGATAGAGTTGCATATGTTATAGTCCAGGTCGAATCTCTCGATCGCGCAAAGGAGGCAACATATGACTAACAGATAGAGAGAAAGAAAATAATCTTCTACAGACCTAACTTATCGGAATTCCCCAGTCACCCCATCAATACCGGAATTAAGGACAGAATCCGCACATCGAGGAAAAGTTAATCCATAGTTCTAGATACGAGTCTTTTAATGTGACCAGTAAATTCCCATGTATATCTCTCTGCTCAACCTATCCAAGCGTCGTATTGTCAGGCTAAACGGATCTAACTAGGTCAAGATATGTCAAGTCTCTGAATTCCTTAAGTTCAACTCTGCCTAGTCAAGTCCATTTAGAATCTTTCGTGCCTACCAGCGCATCGAATCATAGAGCGTAGACGATTTAATTTTGGTACGTTACGCAGAATCCGATTGCCTGTTATCACTTGATAATATCACTTCCCGTCACAACACCTACAAGCAAAACTATTAGCAACAATTTTTTGATTTTTTTTTTGATTTTTTAATGTTTTTTGGATTTTTGAATTTTTGTTTGGTTTTTGTTTATTTCTCCCCCTAAATTTGTGCATGGGTGAGAATGAAATAAAAATGCGCAAATTTAAACTAATTTAAAACAAAAATTAATCATCAAAACGAATCATTTTCAAAAATCCCACAAGCACATCAAATCGAGCTTTGTTAAAAGGTTTGGTGAACAGATCCGCCACATTATTAGCAGAAGGAACCTGTTCCAGCCGGATGAGCGAGCGCTCATAACAGTCTCTGATAAAATGAATTTTGATATCAATGTGCTTGGTTTTGGAATGTTGGACAGGATTTTTAGTAATTTGAATCGCAGCCTCATTATCACAGTAGATGGGGGTTTCTAGATAATTCAAACCGTAATCCAACAGCTGATGTTGGATCCAGATAACTTGAGAGCAACAAGCAGATGCAACAACGTATTCCGCTTCTGCTGTTGAGGTTGAGAGGGTATGTTGTTTCTTGCACTGCCATGACACCAGCCTGTCTCCAAGGAATTGACATCCTCCTGATGTAGATTTCCTGTCAAGCTCACAACCTCCATAATTACTGTCAGCAAAAGCATATAAATCAAATTCGGAATTTTTCGGATACCAAAGACCCAATTTTGGGCTGCCTTTGATATACCGAAAGATTCTCTTGACAACAATAAGATGTGAAAGTTTAGGATTAGCTTGATAACGTGCGCATTGACAAACTGCAAACATGATGTCTGGACGGCTTGCAGTAAGATACATCAACGATCCGATCATCGATCTGTAGTGTGTCTGATCTACGGATTCGCCATCAGTATCTGGATTCAGCAGGGGTCTTTCGGCCATTGGTGTCGATGCAGGTTTTACGTCTTGAAACCCGAACTTCTCAAGAATATCCTCCACATACTTGGCTTGATGGAGCAGGATTCCGGTTGAATTTTGTTTGACCTGAAGCCCCCAGAAACGTGGTCATTTCACCCCACGAACTCATCTCAAACCTCTATTTCATCACGCCTTCAAACTCCTTGCATAGTTGTAGACTTGTAGACCCGAAGATAATGTCGTCAACATAGATCTGGACTAGAATCTGATCATTACCCACATGCTTGATGAATAAAGTTTGATCGATAGTGCCACGAGAGTATCCATGCTTGAGCAAGTGCTTTGTGAGAGTCCCATACCATGCTCGAGGAGCTTGATGTAACCCATACAATGCCTTGTCCAACTTGTAGACATGATTAGGAAACTTCGAGTTAACGAACCTAGGGGCTGATCAACGTAGATTTCTTCCTTCACCTTGCCATACAAGAAGGCTGTCTTGACATCCATTTGATAAACTGTGAAGTTCATGTAGGAAGCATATGCAAGGAAGATACGAATAGCCTCCAAGCGAGCCACTGGAGCATAAACCTCTGTATAATCAAGACCCTCGACTTGTCTAAACCCGCGAACAACCAATCTTGCTTTATTGCGCACTATAACTCCAGAATCATCCTGTTTGTTTTGATAGACCCAGCGTGTGTCAAGAGACTTTTTGCCCTTTGGTAACTCAACCAATTTCCAAACCCCGAGCTTTTCAAATTGATTTAGCTCTTCATGCATAGCGTCTACCCAGCTGGGCTCATTCAAAGCCATTTCAACATTCTTGGGCTCTATTTGAGAGATAAAGCAAGAATAGAGACATGTATTGACATCTCCACTCTGACTTCTGGTTCTAACTCCATCACCCAGTTGACCAATGATGTTATCGATCGGATGATCGCGTTGAATTCTTGAAGGTATGTCTTGGCTGATATCATTGAGTGAAACAGGAAGAGTGTGAATCTTGAAACCTCCATCATTTGTTGATTGTTCCACATTAGATGAATCTGCTACAAACTCATTAGCAATTTCTTCAGGAAAGAGTAGTTCCATAAAAGTTGAAGTGACAGCGGAAGCATCTCTAGACATGAACTCTCTTTCAGCAGGGGTAAGAGGTGTAGAATCAGCATCAGGAGTAGCATCTTGAACTAGAGATTTTGGACTACCAAGTGGAACAGAGGACTCCCCCTCAGGTGTAGCAGATGACTCCCCCTTAGATGGTGAGGAGGTTACCGTTGGAGGTCTGTAGACAACTTCTTCGTCTTCATCTTCAGAAACATTCTTCGAACCAGAGGAAGGCCCAGATGAACCATCTGAAGACACATTTATGGATTTGAAAAGCGATGTGTAGTCAAATAACCAATCAGGACCCACTCGAGCATCCGTTTCATTCTCCTCCAGCCAACGCACGTCATAGGATTCGACAATCTGTTTCGTCTTCTTATTGTAAACCCTATACGCGGTGCGTGCAGCATATCCTACGAAATAACAATCATCGGCTTTGGGATTGAACTTCGGGTTGGACTCCAGGTGAAGAAGGGTGGAAGGGCAGCCAAATACACGGAAATGACCGACTGAAGGCTTATGACTATATAGAATTTCGTACGGTGTCTTTATCTGAGCTTTGTTGATTAAAACACGATTATGAACGTAGCAAGCAGTGTTAATCGCCTCATCCCAAAAGAAAACAGGTAACTTGGAGTCACACAGCATTGTCCTTGTGGCGTCTTTTAATGTTCTATTTCTCCTCTCAGCAACACCATTTTGTTGAGGCGTGTGAGCAGAGCTGTATTGAAGCACAATTCCCTTTTTTGCGCAAAAGTGATCAAGAATGGCATTCTTGAATTCTGTTCCATTATCATTACGAAGCGCCTTCACCCGGTTGTTGGTTTGGTTCTCAATCATCACAATTAACTTATTTATCAGATCAGCAACCCCAGTTTTGTTAGATAAGAAGAAGACCCACGTAAAACGAGAGAAATCATCGATCACAACTAGACAGTACGAGCTTCGGTTGATGCTAAGAACGTTGATCGGACCAAATAAGTCCATATGCAATAATTGGAGCACCTGACTGATTGAATTAACTTGTTTTGGCAGGTGTGGGTTTCTATGATGTTTTCCCTGGGCACATGACACACACTTCTTAAAAGTGATAAAGTCTCTGACAGGTAAGCCTCGGACCATCTCATTCTTCGCAAGACGATTTAGATTTTTAGCGTTCGCATGACCGAGTCTTCGGTGCCACAACATTGCGTTCTGTTCGGAGACCTTTGAAAAGAGGCAAGTGATTTGTTCAGGAATGTTGTTGTTCATATCAATAATGTAAGCATTCCCATCCCGCTTAGATTTGACAAGAATCCATTCTTCCGGGATGACAATGCCTGACTTGAGAATCATGCACTCCTTATCGGTGAAATGGGTAGAATAACCTTTGTCACAGATTTGAGATACACTCAACAAACTATGTTTTAACTCAGGAGCAAAGTTGACATTCTCGAAACTTAGCACTCCATTTGTAACGGTTCCTCTCTGAGTGATCTTTCCACCTTCTCCGCCCGCAAAGGAAACATATCCCCCATTAAAAGATTGAATGTTGCTCAATTGGGAGATGTCTCCTGTCATATGCCGGGAGCAACCGCTGTCGACGTACCAAGGTCTGACGACATTCCTCCGCAACTGTCCCTGCAAAATGAGCGGGATCATTTAGATTTGGGAACCCAATCATCACTGTCCTGGGTTGCCTCTTCACTTTCTCTGATTGATATTTTAACGCCTTCAATTCTGAATTATCATTTCTAATCTTTTTAGAGGATGCTGATGATTGATTGGAAGTTAATTTAGGCATCCAATGATATTTAGGTTTTCTAACAGTCACAGGTGGTTTTGAAATATGTTTCTTATTAGTTCGCATTGAGCATCTGGAAGTTCTACCAGAAGTGGTTGAAGATCCAGAATTGCTCTTTGACGAAACCGATCTTGGCGGAGCCTTGTTCGGTTTTGGCAAACTGTTTGAGACTTTGTTATGAAAAACCTTTTTATTCTTTTGAAAAACCGCCCTTTTTCTACTTCGATCATCCTTCCAATCATCATCCCGAGAACGAGTTCTTAAGGACTTTCTAGTTAAAGACCTTCCTCTAGATTCGTTCTCCCCTCTTGGTGACATATAATGCACAAAAATCCTATTTTGACAATTCCTAGCTATATGACCACCAATACCACAATTAAAACAAATCTGATTATTATTATTAAAACTGGTACTACCTGTCTCAGATTTATTTTCTTTACTGACACCCTTACTTTTCCCACAAGAACATGTGTTAGGAACAGGTTGTGAGATGAGTGAGGGTGCATCAGATGGTGTGACCTGTGGAATTGGTGTGTTTTCATTTGAAGCATCACAAACATCAGGATTATCAAATAATTCATCAAACACTTCAAAAAAAATTAATTCAACAGGAGCAGAAGCGGAAGAATCGCAAAAAACATTGTCATTTTTAACATCAGAAACAGAAGGTTTTTCATTGGAAACAGAAACATCAGATTGAGACTCAGTTTTATTATCAGAAACAGATCCTTCAACTTCGTGCTTTGACTGATCTAAGGATTGATCTGCAGGGGAAGTAGAAGCGTTAGTATTTTCAACATTAATAAATCCTCCTGAAACAAAACCAGATGGCTTGCCATAAACCATGAATGGTTCGTTGGCAATCTCCTCTTTAGACAAAGGTTGATACTGATATGTATGATTAAAAGGAGGAGGTACATTATCGTATCCTAAACCCTTTTGCTGGTTTCGTTTGAACTGCAGACAATGGTCAATCATGTTGGCAACTACCTCGCTTGATACATCAAACCTTTTAAAATCAAAATTTGCAGTTTCAAATTGCCTTTTTAATGTATCAAGCTCACTAATTAACTCATCATTCTGTCTCTTGATATAATCATAATGTTCACATTTGATACTGTAGTCTTCCTGAATTCTCTTAAAGTCCTTAATTTTTGTTTCTAACTGGGCCTTCAGGGGTTTTTGTCCTTTTCTAAGTTGATAGCCCTCATATCTAAGGTCCTCTACTTCTCTACGTAATGATTCTATTTTGTCACGAAGAGTTTTAACGTAATCAATACATGCCTGAGAGCAAGAAGGTAAACTTACCTCACTTTTCTTGGGCTCGGAAGTAAAGGATACCATCAGTGCAAACTGCAGCTCCATCATCTTTTCTTCAGGATCAACTGCAGCATTCTTCAAGGGAGCATCATCATCGATTTGGGCTAGGTGAGCATTTTCAGGTTTTGAAATGTTCAGAGCCTAAATCTGGTCCTCCCAGTCAAAAGACTGAGCAACCATAGCAGTCTCACTGTTGGCCACAACACCTCCACGATTGTTTCCCACCGCAACCATCGTCCTGTCATTGTTCAACCTTCAATCCGGTTTCGGGCACTCACGAGCAAAATGAACTGGCTTGTGACAGTTGAAACATCGCAGCTTTCCCTTATTGAACCCTACCTTTTTATCAGCATTCATCCCCCAATTGTTTTTCCCTGTCTTCTTGGCAAACTGCTTAGCCCTGAATACTGCCATAGCTATCTGCCATGTGATGTCCATCTCTTCCACATCTTCTGGATGAATCTGATCCAGATCAGCAAATGACAGCTGAGGTGGAAGCTCTCCAGCAACAAAAGCATTATAGCAGTTCACAAGTCCTATGGCGAGAGCAAGATTGTCATCACTTTCCTTTGTGTTTGAGGAGAAGGCTACAACTGACACATTGGAGGAGGGAACAGCTTGTGGAGTGACAAACGACTGGCTTTGAGAATGAGGCATGGATGAAGCAGCAGTAAAGGTTTGAATCTGAGGTTGTTGAACAGCAAATGCTTGACCTGAGGAATAAATGATTGATGAAAGAGCATTGTTAGAGGAAATCCCTAGGTTTGCAGTCGAATACGAGTTCACATGGTTAATCTCTCGCTGTTTATCATCTATATCACACGCTTTGATGATCGCCACTGTTTCAGCAAGAGTGAGACGATTCAAATCCTTGGTCTTCTTAATGACAGCTACATTCATGTCCCATGACTTTGGAAGAGCATTCAGTAGCTTCTTTTTTATCTCTGACTTGGTTAAGAAGATTCCAGAAATGTTCATCTCAGTAGTGAGAGTGGTAAATCGATGCAGCTGTGCCTCCAGGGTTTCTCCAGGAATGTAGTTGAACATATTGAACTTTTGACGCAGCATATCCTGGCGGCTTTCCTTCATGTCTTCCTTTCCTTCATACACCTCAATTAAAGCTTCCCACAAATCTTTAGCTGAAGTATACTCTCTGAAACCTTAAGCTATATCAGGAGATAAAGCCATGGTCAGAGTGGCCAAAGCCCTTTCCTGTTCTTCAACTTTCTCAAAATCGTCATCTGTATAGTTCTCAACTGCTTTGTCAATCACTTGTCCTGCAACCGTCATAGTAATTCGGACAGGACACTTGATGATGCTTCTCCAAACTTTGAAGTCTTTAATTTTAATATACTTTTCAATCCGGTATTTCCATTCAGGAAAACCATCTGCAGACAATAGCCTCGGAATGCGTGTAGTTGTGCCCATGACAGAATCCAGTTCATGATGATGTGTTTGACTTTGAGAATCCATTGAATATTAATTTTAAAATAAAAATTAAAACGAGTTTCCGGTCAGATACTTTACGGCCGTAAACTGAGTTTACGGTCACTGATTTTACGGTTGGATTTACGGTCACTGAGTGTTTACAGTCTTGTGTTTACGGTTTTTGAAGCTTAGTTTACGGTTATTGAAGATGCTTTGTTTACGGTCCAAGAACACAGTTTACGGTCTTTGAATGTTCTTGAGTTTACGGCCGTAAACAGGGTTTACGGCCGTAATCTTTTGGCAGTAAACTCCCAGAAGTTCTCGAAAACACGATTTTGGAGTAGATTCGATCCCTTTTAGCAGTGAAAATATCAAACCCAATCTCGAACAGTGAAGAATATAAGTTTAAACGGCCGAAAACTCGATTGAATGATGATTTGACACCAGTTTTGCTCTAATACCAATTGTAAGGTCCTAAAACGGATCTTTACCAATGATCAAGCAATCAAACAATAAACACTAACTAGAATATGAGTAGAAGAATAAGAGAAATCAAGCTTACACACGTTTATTACTGAAAAACGTCTGGTACAACTCGATATACTTGGCCGTGAACTCTGTGGCATCAACAACCAATAATGACCTACAACACCTCTATATATAGGGAACTTAGGCCGGAAACTGGGTTTACGGCCGTAAACTCACTACAGGGCCGTAAACACACTAAACCACATTAAAGACTCAAAAGAACTATTACAATGAAAGCCTAGACCAAACCACTAACTGGACCCTTCAAGCCAAGTTAACTTGTTAACTTGAAAAACTGTATTGAGATCTTTGATCTAGGATATATAGGGGCTAACATCAAAATAGCCATGAGTAGTTCTCTGATACTCAACAAATCGCAGTGCGTTCCTCCGTGTTCATACAGATACTGCGAGTAGTCTCCATCTGAGCCAAGGTTGGGTCCTTGAATAACTGTGGTGAGAAGGGTCTTTATGATTTTGTGATCCACGGGGACTTTTTAGTCATGATTGCTTTTCAAGGCGCAATGGTGATCGTTGAAGAACATTCATTCGAAGGAACAAGAAGTGAAGATTATCTTTCAACATTCATTTTTTCAACCCCAGAAGCAAGGTGAAGCTGTATTTGACTTTATGTGACAGATTGCATTGAAGCCTCCTCAACCAATTTGCTGCTATCTATGTACTTGCTGAAGTGATCCAGAAGAATTGGTCTCTTTGTTTTTATCTCTGAAGTTTCTCAAAGCTGGAAGTGCTGATTTTACAAGAACCTTTACAAGAAGCCTCTACACCCAATTTGTGAAGAAATCGAAGATTAGAGCTGAAAGCCAAAGATCAAGGAAGACTGAAAAGAAAAGAAAGCAATAAACCAAGGGGGAGATTGTTAGGACTAAATTATGCTTTATTCTTTGAGAAAAGAAAGCTATAAACCAAGGGGGAGATTGTTAGGTCATAAATTGTGGTTTATACTTTGCTTTTCTTAGGCTTTTAGAGTTCTCGGTCTAGGACCGAAAACATCATGTTTTGGTGTTGTTTGGACCGAAATCACATATGATTTTGGTTAGGCTTAATATTGTTTTGTTTGGGTTTTGGGCTTGGGCTTGGTTATTAGGTCTAGGTATAAATAGCTTTATTTGAGTCTTGTAAAGGGTGTTGGACGTGCTAGGGGCTGTCATATGCAAGGGACGTGATCTAGAGAGAAACATAGAGAAAGCAATGTGTAATCGGAATCTTATGTACCAGACGATTAGTCAATATATCGTGTGCATTGAAGATTCATTTTGTGTTCTTATTCATCTTATATCTTGCATTATACACTTTGATTGGGATTCCGCACCATAAAAGTGAATCTGATTGATACGTAGGAGAATTCAGGACTTACAAAGAGGATGGGATGAGGTTGCTAACATAGTTTAGCTAGCCTCCCACAACCACATATATAACTAAGGTTTTTTTTATAGACTTGTGGTGGTGATGATGGTTCTCCAAAGATGAAGAGGGTGTAGGGAGGGTTGGGGCAACGAGGGTGTGAATATGATAGTGGTGGAGGGTGTTTTAGTAGTGGTGGTGGTGATGATGGTGATCAGCGTTTTTAATGGTGCTGATTAGTGACATCGGTGAATTCAAGGGTAGGGATCGACGGTAGTGTTAGAACCTTGGTATCATCAACGAGTTCAAGGATGGGACAGGTAGGGTGAGATAGTGGTGCCTTTTTATTTAATACTTCGTGTGTGTGTGTATATATATATATATATATATATATATATATATATATATATATATATATATATATATATATATATATATGTCCCATCCTTGAACTCGTTGATGGTACCAAGGTTCTAACACTACCGCCTACCCCTACCCTTGAACTCACCGATGTCACTAACCACCACCACTATATATATATATATATATATATATATATATATATATATATATATATATATATATATATATATATATATATATATTACAGGGAAAGAAATATAAAATCAATACATTTGTCATTTTACAGGTAATTAACAGAGGCGAAATATTGGTAATAAGCTAAGTGATCAATCTTGATGGATTTCAAAATCATGGAACCATCCACATCAATTTTTCAAAACTTAGACTAAAACTACGAAGTAAGGCCAATCATAGCTCATAGGGACCAAAACTGGTATTTACTCGTAATGTAATATGACCAATTTGGTGTTTTTTTCTAGATTTATTTTTTTTATTTTTTTATTTTTTTTTATTTGGAACGTTAGAATTATATTAAACTAACAATAAACTAAAAAAGAAGTTATTACAAAAAAAAAAAAAAAACGCTAACGCAGAGTTATGAAGCCAAACATTTCAACCTAACTTATCTTTGCTACATCTAATTGAAATCCAAAAAACGTCCTATCTATCACATCATAAAAAAAATAAAGACTTCTTAGGGATTATCGTTCCAAAAAAAAACATGGAATTCTGAAAATTCAAAAGACACCAAAAAGTAGTCAAAACGACTGTATCAAAAGTCTTTCGTTGTCCGCCCCTCAACGAGACAGAATCAGACCAAGAAAGCAAATACTGTACATAAATCTGATCAGAAATACGAACACCCCACCAGATAGCAATACGACACCATAAATCAATCAACTGAAAACAACCTTTAAAAAGATGAACAATGGTCTCCACTGCACGAGACCACACCGGACACATAATCGACTTCACCATAATGGTTCTATAAGAAAGTCTTCTCTCGTATGGATACTCTATAACTGCACCATCCAGATGAAAATATTGAGTTTAATGGGAACCCAATTAAACTTACGTCCCCAACCCCAACTCATGCTCTCCATCTCCTACTCGTTGTTAAAGTTACGCCCCCAACCCCAACTCATGCTCCTACGCACCGACAACATACTTGCTTGCTGCTATTGTGTTGATGACCATAGTTATTGCTGCTTTCATTGTTGTTAGCGTCATAACAGATCCAAGACCTACTGATGTGTCGTCTGTTGCATCTGATTCTATTATAGTTGTTGTAAAAAGTGTAAATGGGATTGTTCTCGTAGGTTTCTCCGGTGGTTTTAGTCGGGTATTTGGGATTGTAGATTTGGAGGACAACTTATCCCATCCACCGGGTTTTTCTAATTTTAATGGTAATGATGGGTTCTCGGAGAAGTCATATAATAACTGTTCGTTTTTTTAGTGATATTCAAAATACTTTGGAAATGGGAAAAGCAATGGGGTATAATTTGGATGGGTGTTTCGACCGAGTGAAAGAAATAGTTGAGAGAAACGGGGATAAAGTGGTTTTAAAATGAATTGTCTTTTTATTAACATCCAAAGAGCGGGTTAAAGACAAGCGGTGGTGGATTAGAACTTTTTGTCATAATCATAAAGTTAACTTTTTAGCAATAGAAGAAACGATGATAGAAGATATTGATTTATGTATGGTTCGGTCTTTTTGTAAAACGCCGTTTTCACTTTACAGTAGAATTTAATATAACCATTTATTTATAAAATTCTAAGTAGGAATATATTACTTAGCTAAAGTAGTCATCATGAAAGTTATAGTGGTCGTAATGAAAATTATGTGGATATAAATAACGCGTAAATCTGACTTTGTAGGAGGAAGTTATGATTTTTTGAAGTTTCGGTGCGACACAGTACATCAGTAGGCGACACATAAATCAAAATCAAAATCGGTTGATTGTTAGCCAAAACAATGTAAAAGAGAGTTGAAGATCTCGAAAATACGAATTCATCGATATAGAGACAGTCGAGAACGAAGTTCGTATGAAGGAGTAATGATTTTTGCACGTATTTTAACAATGTAAGCTCCATAAAATTTGAATTTAAAATAGAGTGAGAATTAGCTTTTTGAGATCTAAAGTAAAGTTGCAGTACTCGTAATTACCTACTCATGGATATAAAGAACATCGAAACCGAGGCTTGTATGCGAAAGTTATGGCTATTTGAAGATTCACGAAAAATGCATGCTAGGGGTGACGTGGTGGCACCAGCGTGTGCCATGTGGCAAAGAGAGGGCCAGACTCTTCAAGCGACATGCTGATGTGCCACAACGAGCGAGTGACATGTGGCTGACCTAGAATTGGACACGCGACGAGGTCGGAGGCAGTAGCCGACAAAGGTATGTGGCCCACCAGGAAGCGAACATGTAGCATCGTCTGACAAGAGCAACGTCACGAAGTGTGGCGCACTCCAGACACCATGCACGACGCACCCTTAAAATCTGCCTATAATTAGCAGTTTAATGCTCTTCCCTTCCTCACTCATTTCCTCTCAAATCACTCTTTCTAACTCTCTCTCGACCTCCGAGATCCAACCCTATGAGTCTCGAACGTTTTAGCAAAGCGTTGTGGCAATGGAAAGCCCAACAGAAAGAAGTGTTCGGAGTCGAAGTTCTGCTACAACAAACTTTCCAGACTTTTGCTAGAAATTTATGTTAATACTTGTTAGATGCATTACCCACCAGTCGGATCGCAAGTTGGATAGCTGATAGTCATCTGAGTAATTGTCCTGGTGAGTTACCTCACTATAATATATATTACAATATATGTCCATGTATGTTAGGATATAAGAGCTAGTGGAGTAGATCTGAAAGTATAGGCTCTATATGATTAATGTTATTATGCTTGAGTTATTGAGTAGAGCCGAAAATATATTCTCTATGTGCTTAAATGTTATTGTATTTGAGTTATTCGTTACAGTTAAGTGGGGGGGGGGGGGGTGGACGGCGAAACGACGACAAGCTGGGAGCCTATTGACGGCGAAATTCCAGGTAGGTCATAAGTCTAGATACAAACACAGACTCGTGTCGAAGACGAAATGACAGATAGGCCGTAAGTCTAAGATACACATATTATTGGTGGATTGGCGAAAGGTCATGAGCCATTGTTTCTATGTATGTTTATGTATTGTGATATATGATATTTTGGGGAACTCACTAATTTTCTTGCTTTCCTAGTTGTTTACAAATGATTTCAAGTATTTCTCCGGATCGTGAGAAGGGCAAGACTTAAATGTACACACATACATTGGCATCATGTTTTCTGCATAATTTACTCATACTATGATTTAACTGAATAAATAAAAACAAAAATTTTGCAATAAAAATCGGGATGTTACACTTTTTGGCGTAATAATTCTTTTTCACATGCGGTTTCATCTTCTTGTGGCACTTTGGGTGTTATTCTTGCTATTTGGGATCTAGATCGTATTTCTCATAAAAGGATGTTCATTTTTTTGTTGTGGTTGATTTCTGGTTTGGACGTTATGTTTATTTCAATGTATGCTCCACAAGGAGCAGACTGTAAGAGACAACTTTGGACCCAAATTCTTTAGATGATTGTTTCTTCTCCAATTGAGTGTGTTTTGATAGATGATTTTAATGAAGTTCGGGATGAGTCGGAGAGAATGGGTTCTCAATTTCATCTTACATCTGCTAGGAGTTTCAACCAGTTAATTGATCAATTTGAGTTGATTGACATTCTGTTGGGTGGCGCTCATTTTACTTTGAGTGATAAGTGGGGCTCAAAGTTTAGTAAGTTGGAAAGATATTTGGTCTCCAATGGTTTTTTGAGTTCGTTCCCTCATCTCTTGGGTATGATTTTGGAGAAGAAATTTCCAGATCATCGTCATATTCTCTTATTGGAGCACAAAGTTGATTATGGCCCAGTTCCTTTTCGTCTAGTCCATTATTGGTTTGATATGGGTGGTTTTGATGTTGTAGTCTGAGACTCTCTGTTACAATCTTCAACATGGGTGTCGTCTTCTCATCCTTGGGTTAAAGTTAAGAAGAAATTGAAATTTCTTAAATCTAATCTGTATGTTTGGAATTTTAGCAGTCGATTTCAAGTGTGGTCTAAATGTAAAGAGTTGTAGGAGTTGTTGGAGTCCATTGATATGCATCTTATGGATGACGGGGGTATGGTAGCTTTACGTGAGCAACGATTTACGGTTCTTAAGGAGATTACAAATTTGTATCATCTTACCCAAGTGGATTTAGCTCAGAATTTGAAGATTTTATGGAGGTATTGAGGGAGATGAGAACTCGGGTTATTTTCATGCAACTATTAATCGTAAAAGGCATTAATTCATTATTCTTGGCATTTTACGAGATGGGGTTTGGGTTGATGATCCGGGATGTGTGAAGGAGGAATTTCGAGAGTCTTTCCAGACTCTTTTCTAAAAATAATGTGGGCCTCAGCCGATGATATATCCCTTTTTTCTCTCCACTTTATCAGACTTCTAATTATCCTGAAATTTAGAAACCTGAAGACTGACAGAGATTTTAGACGTATTAGTCTAATCGGTTGCCAATACAAGATTATTTGTAAACTTTTAGCTAATAGGTTGGCGGAGGTTATTGTTAGTGTAGTGAGTATGGACCAGTCCGCCTTTATTAAAGGTAGACATATTTTAGATGGGTTGTTTCTTCTTAATGAGGTTGTGGCTTGGATTAGGGTTTCTAAAAATCCACCTCTGATTTTTAAAGTGGGTTTTGAAAAAGTCTATGACACTCTTTATTGGGAGTATCTTTTGGATATTATGCAAATTATGGGTATCGGGTCGATTTGTTGTGGATGGATTATGAAGCTTTTGTCTTCAGCTAGGGGTTCGGTGCTCGTGAATGGGTCACATTCTCAATAATTTTAGTTGCACGGAGGTCTAAGATAGGGCGATCCACTCTCTTCGTTCTTATTCATTTTGATTATGGAGGGTTTGCATGTTGCTTTGGTTAGGGCACAAATGGCTAATGTTTATAGGGTATTTAGTTGATGGTATAAATATCTCTCATCTCCTTAATGTTGATGATGTAGTCTTGATAACAACTTGTGATCCTGAAAATGTGTATCATATTGTTTGTTGTTATTTATGGATTCGAATCTTAAAATAAATTTACTCAAGAGTAAATTGTATGGAGTGGGGGTTCATGTTGATCAGATCTATTTAGTTGCACATCGTATGGGTTGTGCTTTCGGTACCCTTCCTTTTATGCATTTGGGAGTGCCTGTGGGTCAGAATATTTCTAGGATTGATTCTTGGTCTCCGATTATGGATCATTTCCGGAGTAGATTGGTAGGTTGGAAGGCTAAATGCCTTTCGTTTGGTGGTTGGGGTACACATCGGCCATTTTATCGGCCGATGAGCTCTCCCAAATGGGCAGAAAGTGAGCACTCTTGGTCTATCGATCCATGATGACCCATATGGCGTCGAACCCCTTCTCTGTTCTCGACAATTTGATGATGAAGTCCATCCTGATCTGCTCCCATTTCCACATGGGAATCTCTATAGGATGCAGCTTGCCATGCGGTCTCTGGTGCTCAGCCTTGACCATCCTGTAGGCCAAGCACCTCTCAAGGTACCAAGCGATATCTTGCTTCATGCACGACCACCGGTAACTCAATCGCAAATCTCAGTACATCTTGGTGGCCCCCGGGTGAATAGAGAAACGAGACTTATGAGCCTCCTCCAATATAGTCTGTTTGACCCCACCAGACATCGGAACCCAGAATCGACCGCAACGGGTCAATAATCCCCGGCTATCCTGCACAAACCGGGTGTTCTCACCCCTAATCCTCTCAAGCTTCCAGTTCTCCTGACACATACCCTCTACTTGGGCTTCCCTGATCAAGCCCACAAGTGGAGAATCCACTGAAATCCTCATGCATGTCAATGGAGTAGAAGATCCAGTTGACTTGTGGCTCAGAGCGTCCACAACCACGTTCGCTTTACTGGGATAGTATAGGATCTCGCAGTCATGATCCTTGACTGCATCAAGCCACCTGCGTTGTCTCATGTTCAGGTTTGGCTGATCCATGATGTGCCTCAGACTCTTTTGGTCCGTGTAAATGGTACAACAGACCCCATAGAGGCAATGTCTCCAAATCTTGAGAGCGAATACCACCGCTCCCAACTCCAGATCATGAGTAGGGTATCTCGTCTCATGCGGCATCAACTGTCGCGATGCGTAGGCTATCACCCATCCTCTCTGCATGAGGACCACTCCTAGTCCTGTGATGGATGCATCATAAAATACCACAAAATCCTCGACTCCTTCCGGGAGACTCAAGACTGGAGCCTCATATAGTTATTGTCTGAGGGTCTCGAACGCCCTCTGCTGCTTGGGGACCCACCGAAAATCCACCCCCTTCCTCGTCAGACGAGTGAGGGGTACTGCAATCTTGGAGAAATCTTGTATGAATCTTTGGTAGTACCCTGCCAATCCCAAGAAGCTCCTGATGTCTGAGGGAGATTTTGGAACCTTCCACTGCATAACCGCCTCGATTTTGCCGGATCGACCAAAATCCCCTCCTGGTTAACGAGATGTCCAAGGAACTGAACCTCTCGTAACCAAAACTCACACTTCGAGAACTTGGCATATAGTCGCTCTCGCCTAAAAACTCCCAATAGCTCCCGAAGATGCTCCTCATGCTGCTCTCGGGTCTTGGAGTACACCAAGATATCGTCTATAAACACGATGACCGAGCGATCGAGCATCAGTCTGCAGACCCGATTCATCAGGTCCATAAATACTGTTGACGCATTGGTGAGCCCAAACGGAATCGCCACAAACTCGTAGTCCCATAACGAGTTCGGAACGCGGTCTTCTCCATGTCCTCCTCCCTAACCCTGACCTAATGGTACCCAGACCTCAGGTCTATCTTGGAGAACCAAGATGCTCCCTGCAACTGATCGAAAAGATCATCTATCCTCGGAAGGGGATAACGGTTCTTCACCGTCAAATTGTTCAACTCCTGGTAGTTAATGCACATTAGGTGTGAACCATCCTTCTTCTTCACGAAGAGAATCGGCGCTCCTCACGGAGAACTACTCAGACGAATGAACTGCTTGCCCAATAGTTCCTGTAACTGTGACGACAGCTCCTGCATCTCTGGTGGTGCCAACCGGTACGACGCCTTGGCGATAGGGGCCGCACCTGGCACTAGGTCGATCCTAAACTCGACCTGCCTCTCCGGAGGCACTCCGGGTAACTCCTCCGGGAACACGTCAGCAAACTTTCTGACCACTGGAACCTCTGATACTGAAGCCTGATTCCTGACCCGCGTATCCACCACATACGCTAGATAACCCGCACACCCGTGCTGAATGTACTGCCGAGCCCTGGCAGCCGAACAAAACTCTGATCCCAATCTGGCGCCCTCACCGTAAACAATCAGTTCTCCCCCACTTGGGGTTCGAACTACCACTCGCTGACCCTCGCAGTCGACCATGGCACTGAAACGACTAAGTCAGTCCATACCCACAATCACACATACATCCCCTATGGGAATCGGGATCAGGTCTATCGGGAAGGATACCCCGAATATCTCCAATACGCAACCCAGATAGACCGAAGAAGCGAAAATCCCATGTTCGTTGGCGATAGAGACTCGCAACGGACACTCTAGATCTCTCACTGGCAACTCGAACTCCCTACTGAAAGACTGAGAAACAAACGACTGACTCGCCCCCGAGTCGAATAATACCAAAGCAGGTAAGGAGTTCACTAAAAACGTACCTAATCACAGGTACAACATATAGGCATAAACAGATAAAAGCAGTAAAATAAGGGATAGAAACGTACCAGCAACCACATCTGGTGTTGCCCTGGCCTCCTCTGCTGTAAGCTGGAAGGCGCGTCCCTGAGCCCTCGGGGGTGCTGCTAGACCCTGACTCCCATCGGTAATCCTCAGTGTAGTCGGCACAGGAGCCTGCGCCGACCTGGCTGCGAGCTGTGGACAGTTGGTCTTGTTGGATTGGTGTCTAAGTCCATAACTATAATTCGTAAGACTTGACCCGACTCGACATGGTCCATTTGGGTTGCATGGCATCGGGACATTTGAATAAACCTTTTGTGAGAAGAAGACATTTGTGACATATTAATATATTATAAGTTCTAATATATTAATAGGAAATCATGTTATTTAATTAGTATTGATCAAGAATTAATTTGGACTTAATTTAGTGATCAAAAGAGACTAATGAAATATATAGGGATTGATTGTGTAAATTATTCATTCTTATATATGTGGGCTTATGATCCAAGATTCCTTATGTTGGGTTTAACCCATGTGGTGACCCATGGATACTCCATGGAGGTTAAAACCCATGGAGCATAAGGAATGGGTAAAGTCATGGGTTACATGGAGTAACTCTAATGTGCACACTATATAAGGACCCCTTTAGCTCAAGAAATTGACACAAGTGATACATATGTGAGGGCTAGTCAATTTGAGCTTGGAGTATCTTCTTCTCATGGTTATTCCAAGTGTTCATGATGTTGTGTGAACCATTTGAGGTGTCACACTTGGGGCACTAGGCGCTCAAGCTTCATGGAGTCAAGCAACAACAACAAGGTATGTATTCTATCTATTTAATTACCCTAGTATCAATGTTTTGGTATGCTAGTTAGGATAATACCTTGGATATTCATATTTGTATGTATAATAGAGAAAACATAGATCCAAGGTATTTAGGGTTGCATGTACACTTAGGAGTGTTAGAATGCTCAAAACCCTACAGTGGTATCAGAGCCTAGGCTTGTTTTCTTGTTATACTTGCTAAAATTGCTGAAAAATCGAAGTTTTTTGCTGTCTGAACAGCAGACTCGCCGAGTCCATAAAGGGACTCGACGAGTCCAAGTCAAAACCGATCCAACACGACGAGTTGGTTCATGCACTCGATGAGTTGGACCCCCTGACAGCATATCTTCGAGTTTTTTGGCTAGAAATGGACTAGGAACATTACCATAAGCTGTTTTTGAACCTATAAACCTGTTTTTTATGTGGTAATGTTCATTCTAATCCAATTTCAAAGATAATTGTCAATAGATTCATGTTTTGTATTAGTTTAATGGTTAGTCTAATTACATGGAAAAGTTTGATTGAATTATCTTGTTCTTATGAGTTGCTTAGATTAATAGAAAAAATTATGAGATAATGTGTTTTCAATCCATATTGATCTATAAGTTATTCATAAAATGTGTTTTTTGTAACTTGTCATATGAAAAGTCACATTTATGTTTTTTAAAAACTTATAAAGTTTTCCATAAGTTATGAATAAGGAAGAGTCACATTCTTTTAATGGTTCAAAGTCTTCCATAACTTGTCCTCAAGTTATGGAACTTGAAGAGTTTTTTTAATTAAAACTACTTTAAACTCATAAGTTATGGAATTGAATAGTTTTTGAATAGTTTCAATACTTGCCCTCAAGTTTTGGAATTTGTAAAGTTTACCCCTTATGAATGCTTTAATTCCAAATCAAACCCTAGAATTTTAAAAGTTTAAAATTCAACCCTTATACTATTATATAATTTTAATTATATAGATTTGTATAAGATAAAGTCAATCTTACCGTTAGTAGGCCTCATTCACGAAGCCGGTCTATAAGGGGGGGTATAAGGTTACTGCCTATAAAATGACAGTTTAATGGGTGTCCACTCTCACCCACCGCTTCCTTGACTGGTGGAGGGTCGTTAGCCGAACGGGTAGGATAAAGACTATAATTATCCCTTCATTAAAAGTATTATGATAAATACTAAGTAACCAAACTCTTATAAATTCCTAATCTTAGTTACTTAGGAAAATGTGAAAAGGTGCTAACCCATGAAATTACACTTTGCGCCTTCGTTAAGTCGTTAGTGGAGCGTGTGTGGTTAACCGGCACACTAACATGGGACTGATAATGTGTGGCGAAGGGTAACTTAAGTTTATCATAGATTGGTGGAGCGTGTGTAGTTAACCGACACATCAATTAGGTGATAAAGTTGAGGGTACCAAGTCAATTTGCATGGTTATTCACACCTTGCTTGTGATCCTCGGCATCCAAGTCACAAACTTGAGAGGGCGCAATCGAGATTCAAACATGCCATTGAAAGTTCAATGTATCTCAAAAGATCTAGGAGTTTCAAATCCAATTAAAACTTAATTATATTTCGTTTTCATGGTGGAAATTGGTAAATCGTCATTATCTACCTTCAACTATTTTATAGTTTGGATTACGATATCCCTCTTCCGGTTATAAATAGGTTGTTGGATCCTAGCCTTAATATTTCATATTGGGTGTTATATTAAGGACTTTAAATCAACTAAACTTGAATTTCTCCCATTATAGATGTCTAGTTAAGACAACTATGGTCTTCCCAAATCTTTAGGAACAAGCTTTCCTATTGAAGATGATATCCCACATGGCAATCAAGGTGAAAGATTAATCCCTTTGTTGTGCATTAATGGGACTGGAAATCATGCTTCACTTCTGTAACACCCGTAGATCCGGGCTAGTCAATTTAGAGACGATAAGAATCAAAAGTGATTTTTTGATAAAAGATTATTTAGAATGAATAATCTTAACCAAGTTGTAGTATATGTCACGAGGTTTACGAAAATATAAAGAATGCCGAAATCCGAGTTATAACGAATAAGTTATGACCTGTCGAAGTTTCGCGACAGAACCGGCAGGACACAACGCGACGTAAATACTGAATTTACGATAGAGCAATATTTGGCCTTAGTGATCTAAACAAAAGTCGTAGAATACGTTAAACCAAGAGCGTGCATAAAAAGAACGTCTAAATCTGACTTCGTATGAGGAAGTTATGATTTTTCGAAGTTTCAGCTTAGCAGTATGCAGCCCGAAGTTCGATTTCGAGATCGAGTGATTTCTAGCCGAAACAATCTAAATGAGAATCGAAGATCTCATCGATAGTAGTCCAACGGTAAAAAGACAGACGAAAACGAACTTCAGATGAAGGAGTTATGAATTTATAACGGAGTTTTCCTGTCCCGGCCTACTAAAAATAATATAATAATAATATATTAAAAATAAAGTGAAAATTAGCCAACGGAGTCTAAACGAGAGTTGTAGAGCATAGTCCCACCTACGCGTCGATATAAAGAACGTCGGAAACGGAGCTTGTATGCGAAAGTTATGAATTTTTGAAGTCCGTGGCACGCATACCAAAGCTTATCCAAAGGGATGCGAGGTACGCCCAGCGTACAAGGAGGTATGCCCCGCATACATGTCGACACCGAAGTACGCCCTGCGTACGAGGAGGCTACGTGCAGCGTACTGCTGCATTGTGCGGTCCGAAGAAGAGCCACGTTCCTCCACCGAGACTTCGCCACATGGAAGCCTGATCCGATGTATGCCCAGCGTAGGGCCTCGGTACGCCCAACGTACTCCGAGGTCTCGCTGCTATAAAAGGGCATGTGAGGCTGCCGATTTCTTTTGCCAAAATTCTTTCTTTCTCTCCTATATTTTCCTCGTTTTGCGTGCAAGAAATACCCCGAAGCCCCGGTATTATTCCCGAGACCCGAAGCAAGTCCCGGAACCCCGATGATCCCGAGAAGTAAAGTTTCCGAGCCGAAACTCTGCCTGTGAGAAGCCCAGTTTTCAAGAAAGCATCCCGGTTTCACCGAAGAGTTACTACTTGGAGAGTCGTAGTGCTGTCCGAAAATCGGTTATTCATGTGAGTGTGTAGTTACTTTCTTCTAACACATAAATATGAAGTATTTGCTATGAAATACGTGCTATGTGTATATATATTGTTGTTTATTTGAGATGAGTGTGGAATGGATGTTTTATATAGTTTTTAAATGAGTTAAACTGTATATGTATTTTATATCAACAAATATGTTGGGTAGATGTTGTCGATAAACGAGAGAAAAACTTTGGTAGTTATGGGTTAAGGCATAGTTAATTGTCCCTAGATCCGAGAGTATGGATCAGATCAAGAGGTTAGTTTTAGATCCAGGAGTATGGATCAGATCAAGAGGTTAGTTTTAGATCTGTGAGTAGGGATCAGGTAAAGAGGAAAATTTTAGATACGAGAGTTTAGATCGCGTTGTTGTGAAGATCGACGGGGTGGGATAATGGTTGTTCTTATATGGTGAAATTGTAAATGTAATGATGATAGGTCCCGATGTTTAAGATGATCTAGTCATCCGAGACAACGACCACAAGCTATACTAAATAATCCATTGGAATGTTAATAGCCTCGTAGCCTGTAGGTGTTTTTGTACTCTGTGTTCATTAGGTGATTGGGTTCACCTGGTGTTTTTGTACTCTGTGTTCATTAGGTGATTGGGTTCACCAGGTGTTTTTGTACACTGTGTTCATTAGGTGATTGGGTTCACCAGGTTCTTTTGGACTCTGTGTTCATTAGGAGATCGTATTCATAGAGAAAATTTGGACTCTGTGTTCATTAGGTATTTTTGAACTCAATGTGTTCATCAGGTAGATTTGAACTAAGTGTTCACTAGATGTTTTGAACTTATGTGTTCATCAGGTATTTTCGAACTGAGTGTTTAACGGACGTTTTGAACTATGTGTTTATCAGGCGTTTTTGAACTATGTGTTCATTAGAGGATTGTTTTCATTAAGTATTTTTGAACTAGATGTGTTCACCAGATGTTTTGAATTAAGTGTTCACTAGGAGTGTTAGAACTAGGTATTCACTAAGTATGTTGAACTAAGTGTTTACCGGTTGTAATTTGAGGACCTGGGCAGTGGTGGACTTTGTGTCAATTCCTTAGGTCAATCCTTAGGAATAAATGAATAAAGGATAGTTGATTCTTAGGGTAAATCCTTAAGAAATAAAGGGGATAATGGGGATGGGTAATTTGGATTGATTGATTGATGATTGAATATAATAATTATATTATTGTGGGTCGAAAACCCTATATGCTCACCAGGCTCCAAATCCTGACCCACTCAGTTTTCTTTGTATTACAAGTAATGACACAAGAGTATAAGTTGGTGGACTTGACGAGAGATTTTGGATAATAGACCAGTGGTTGTAAATAACTGTTGTAAGGTCGAATTGTACTGTTTATGCTTTTGGTATGTATCGGAACATGACATCCCGAGGTTTAATTATTAATGAAAAGTACATTCTCTTTGAGAAATGTTTTGATAAAGTTTTATCATATTTTTTTTGGGAACAAATTCCGCAACTGTTTTCTTTAAAAAGATTACTCTGGTTTTAAAACAAAGCATAAACAAATCGGTCTTTTCTGTCCGTGAAATTTGGAGATGTCACAACTTCCTCCACCTCCTCCAATAATTATCCCTATCCTACAAGTTTCAAGACTTGAAAAGTTCTAAGTCACTCAATCCCTATTGGCAAGCAAAGACTATATGTGCTTACATCTTGGAGGTTAAGTCACATATTGGCAAGCCAGGAGAGTCGGGTGTCAAAGTCTCGAGGTAGCTGGCTGTTGACTTGGTTCTTCAGTCACTCCCTGATGACAGATCACGACATGACCCTTAGTGATCTTACCTATTCGCTTGATGCTGCTAAATCAGCAATGATTTGGAGCATTGGTAAAGCAAATTAGATTGGAAGATCTACTTCCTAAACCTAGTTGGACATTGACAATGGTGACATTGGAAGTCCAGAAAACCATTCTCTTCCCAATGGAAAGGGATTGGCCATGGTCAAGACATTTGACTAATGGTAAAGAGAAAGGCTAAGTCTGAGACAATCAAGTGTACCATTTCCAAAGAGTCCATATGTTTCTTTTGCCAAAAGAAGGGGCATTGGTTGCGAAGTTGCCGAATTTACCTGAAAGTTCATAAGGATGGTAAAAGTAAAAAAGGTTTGACTTTGCTTCAGGTTAAAGTCCATTATCTAACTCTATGAAGTCTCTTTTGGATAATCTTAATACATGATGTAATGTAATTACATGTTGATATTTTGGAAGAATCAAAGGAAGCTTAAAGAAAGAGTGTCCTGAGTCTGATCGTGAAGATGGATTTCGATCGCATGGTTCGATGATCAGAATTTTGAGCTGCTGCTTAAGAGTTATTATATGTTGCTTAGGAATAGATAACAACATGTTTTTCATATGTATTTGCATTGCAAGGATAGGATTTTTCCGCAAAGTTTAAAAATAAAAGAAAATTTTGATTTATTTATTTTAAGTATCCTTACAATGGCATTTGTGAAAAATTGTTGTTTATATGTTTCCATTGATAAGCATTATTGGAAAATGGATTTTATTCTTTCATTTGTGGTAGTGTCATAATTTACCAAATAAGGAAAGATTCTCATCACCCAAGTTTCAGTTGGATAGAAACTTGGAATCATGCAACTTGTATTGTGTGATGAATGAGAATTTTCATCTTTGGGAAATTAAGACTAAGTCCTTGTTCACATGTATATGTGAGTCAAGAGAAGGAATAAAGGATCAGGTGCACTAGGTTGTGCGCTGATCAGGTCCACCACAAAGAATGATAAGATTATTCGTCATGATTTACTAAAGTTTAGTAAATATGGTTATACTTATAAGTTAAAGTGTAATTCTGAAACATTAGAAAAGTTTCAATGTATGGCAGGACGAATGACAAGAATCAAATTAGGTAGAAAGATTAAAGTATCTCCAATCTGAAGAGATGGGAGAGTACTTTATTATCATGTTTTATGATCATTTTAATGATTATGAAACCATATCACAATCAATCCTCTAGGGACATCTTAATGCATTCTTATGGCTAAGAAGAGGAGTCGTGAATTGTTGAGATGGTTAAATCAAGAAAATGATTCACACTTCGTTCCAAAACAAGTCTTAGAGTCATACTCCAAGATTGTAAATCGAGTGATATAATCTTTAGAAAGTTTATAACACTTGTCAAATGTAGAGTAAGATGTTTCCTATTCTTGTACATTTGAAGTTGGTTAGTTGTGATGTTTTGGATAAAACAAAGACCAACTAAGACCAATTGTATGAAGTGTTTAGCTTGAAAGGAATCCGCACTAATTCTTGAATAATTGTTTTGTCAAGGAATGGTTCTTGACAAATAGAATCTTATATGTCAAGAGGTCAGTGGGAGTCTTAAAAGATATTGAGATAGTTTCAAGAACTAATCAAGAGTATTGTTAATCGCTAGCCCACGACTTGAGGTTTGTAACTTATCGTGTTGACATATTCTTATTTATGTGTCTATTCCAGATAAAAGTTGACTTTTCATATGAGTTCTATGAGTTCTCAATTGGTTGCATAACAACCTGGAAGCAATGGTAGGCCCTTGTGCTGCCGGGTGGCAAGAAATTAAGATTGAACAAGTTCAATCCATATGAGTTTGGATTTGTCACTAACCTTGTCGTGTGATTATGGTTTTAACAAATTCACATGGATAGGAACACATGCACCATAAAAATCTAAGTGTCATAAGGTTTCTCTCCGATTCATGAAAATGATGGTGAGGAAACGCTTTCACTAAGTAGATTTTAAGTAGATAGTAATTGCGAGTTTTGCATTCTCAAATTCATTAGTGGAGCGCGTGTGGTTAACCGGCACACTAACATGGACTTGTGAGAATGGCAAAAGGTCTAAACATTATGATTACGACATCCCTCTTCATAATTGTTTAGACACACATGTGAGCTATCTAAGGAAAGGTGTATGATTTTGATAAAATCTTATCAGAGCATCTCGTATCAAGAATCTGAACTTTGGTAAAGAAAGTCAATAAAGTATTGATTTCTAGAAGTCCAGTTGATTTTTGAGTACATGTCAAAACTAGTGGGAGCATAAGTGTTGTGCTAGTAAGATAATAATCATTGTGCTAGTGGGAGCATGATTATTATGGTTAGTGTTGCAAGTTAGCAATGTTAATTATAGAAAACAAAAAGTTCAATTTGCTTTGAAAAGTTGTTTTGTTATAATTAAGGGAGAGGATTTATGCTTCATTCTAATTCTACAAGCTTAAAGTGAGATTTTAATCAACTTTAGTCAAGGATATATATATGAATGTTATGTTGGAATGGTTCAACATAAGGAAATTCTATATATGTTGCATTCTCAAAATTCGATTATGATTACGGCATCCCTCTTCATAGTTCGAATTTTGAGAACATGGCAAATAAAAAATTTATAGCATGAATCGGGTCTCATATGCTTCGGGTATAGGATCGATTCATGTGCTATAATATTTATCCTTTCTAAATTTTCCAAATGCCTAGGGCTTTAAAAGGGAAAAAGGAATAGAACTGGATTTGACTAAAATGATTAAGCAATTGTCAAGGACAATCTGAGGTTTACCAAAGATTGGTTGCTCATGGACAATTGGAAGTATAGAGATAGGACCATATTGACATATTCTGAAAGGAGGCAACTCTTGTTCAGAAGTGATAGTCAAAATGGGAATATGAAATTGTCTCCATAGGTGGAAGTTATTCTTCGAATCTGTGTAAGATTAGAGAACTCAATGCAAGAAGGATGTTCAAAGGAATGTACTTTGAATGTTAGACTTCGTTTCCATGGAATTGCTCTCCATTAGAATACTTTGTAATGTTTGCTGCCAAGTCTTTGTGACTTGGGCATAGTCATTACAAGGGGATCATTGCATATAAGTTTAGAATCTAACAAGATTACGGTAAATGGCAAGAATTTGGTATTCTTACATTTATTGTAAAGGATTTGGGATTGTGAAAATAAGCATCATTGAAATATTGTCAATCGAGCTGTTTCACAAAGAAAGGATCATAGACAAACATAGTGTGCTGTAACGCCCGTGTTTCTAGACTAGGCATTAATATTGACATAATGGTCTAGGTTAACCTTTGTGACTCATTTTGAAGAAATGAAAAAGGAATTATGTGAATTCTATGTGTTTTATGTGTTTTATGCTTAATTACTAGGAGTTAATTAATTAAGAATAAAAATAAGCGTCAAAATTAAATTTTAGATAAAGCTGATATCTATTAAGAAAGTTGTAGTGGTCGTGACAAGGATTACGGATATATAAAGAATGCCGAAATCCGAGTTATAACGAAGAAGTTATGACCTGTCGAAGTTTCACGACAAAACCGGCTCGGTGCTGAATGTCGTAAAAAGTGAGTTTTCGATAAACTACTTTTTAGCCTTAGTAATCTAAACGAAACTTGTAGTGTTGGTTAAACCGAGAAGTTCGATAAAAAGAACGCCCGAATCTGACTTCGTATGAGGAAGTTATGATTTTTCGAAGTTTCAGCTTAGTAGTAGACAGCTAAAAACTCGAAATTTAGATCGAGTGATTTTTAGCCGACACAACCTAAACGAGAATCGAAGGTCTCATAAATAGTAGCACAACGGTAAAAAGTCTGATGAAAATTCGCATAGTCACGAGTTGCCACGTCACCCTCGCCTCGCATGTGCCACGTGTCCAAAATCTGTGACTCATGCGAAGCCACGTGGCGAAGCTGCTGAGTCATCCGAGCACATGGCCTTATCCGAAGCGGTCCAGTAGCCATGCGACACGTACCCTCTTAGCACGAGACCGAACCTCGCTGACTGCCACAGTGCCTAGGCTTCGGACCAGTAGACCTCGGTCCAATAGGAGACTGCCAGCGAGCCTTCGCAGGTGCGACCCATGTGCAGCCCTCGTGCGAGCCGTCGGATCCGCGGAGCGTGGCCACTTCTCAGCCATTGGATCAGGAGGATCGGCCCTATAAATACAAGGGTGCGAGACCTCCCGGGGGTATTTTGAAAACTTGTCATTTTTAGCCCCTTTCTCCATATTTCTTTCATATTATCACCCCCCGAAGCCCCGGTATCAATTATAAGCCCCGGAATACGCCACGAAGTGCCCGTGAAGCCCGGAAAATTTATCTTTTCGGTTTCGAAGCCCGACTTTTGCAGAGCCCGGTTTCTCAATAAAACTCCCAGTTTTATTAGAAACGAACGTTTTAGGAAACGAATTGCTGCCCGATTATCATCAAATCATGTGAGTGTGTAGTTATTTTCACCTTACACATATATATGAAGTATTTTACATAAAATACGTGTTATGTGAATATATATTGTTTGTTTATTTGAGATGGGTGTTGAAGGAATGATTTATACAGGTTTTTAAATAATTTAAACTGTATATGTATTTTTATCTATGAAAAATGTTGGGTAAAACATGGGTAGATGAAATAGTGGGTGTGATGAAAGGTGAGTTGGATAAAGGAGATGATCAGTAATATTGATCATTAGTTGAGGGTGAGTGGTGAAATTTGAGAGAATCACTTACCCAAAATGTTGACCCCCGTCATTCAGCAGAGTATGGATGACAACCATGGACTATTCTAGACAGTGTGTGGAACACTAGCAGACCCGCAACCTGTAGGTGTAATGAACTATATGTTCATTTGATGTACTCTAAAAACCCATTGACATGTATTGCAGGGGGGGAATACCTGTAAATAATACTGTCGATAAATGAGAGTTATGAACTTAGCATATGTTGAATAAACCTTGGCAGCTATGGACTTAGTGCCTGTTGTATAAACCCTGGTGATGGTGTGACCTTGTGCCTATTCCTTAGGATGAATCCTTAGGAAGGAGTGATAGTTGAATCTTAGGGTAAACCCTTAAGAAATTAATAAGATAATGGGGTTGGGGTAATTTGGTTGATTGATTGATGTTTAAGTACAATAAATTTATTTATTGTCGGTTGAAAACCCTATATGCTCACCAGGCTTCCAAGCCTGACCCACTCAGCTTTTTATAATTACAGGTAGTGGACCCCGAGCATAGTCGGATGATGATGATGAGTGATTTATGGATTATAGGCCAGTAGTTATAAATAACTGTTGTAAGGCTTATAATGTCTTGTTTATGCTTTTGATCTGTATCAGAACATGACATCCCGAGGTTTTAATATAAAAAGGAAATTATATATTTCTTAAAGAAAGGTTTTGATAAACTTTTATCATATGTTGTTTTGGGGACCAATTCCGCAACATCTTTTAAAAAGATTCTCTGATTTTATTTTAAAAAGCATAAATTAAATCGGTCTTTTCTGGCCGAGAAATTAGGGGATGTCACATGTGCATACTTGGAGTATGGCATAGCTATTGTTTAGACAAACATAGTATGTATGCTTGGACCTTGGCATGACTATTGTTTTAATTCAAGTATTAAGTTGATAAATCGAAACATTACTTGAATAATGAGTAATCAATATAGTGCTTAGATAAAAGATGTTTTTATTTACTCTCAAAGTGTTGGGACCATATAGAATTAGTATTATTCTTGTGTTTCACTTTGCATGTTTTGACTTCCAGAATAACTAGGTCGTTATTCCTGAATGACTAAGTTATTCAAACCATACAGAGTCGGTCATATGTTGGAAGTAGATATGAATCAAGACTATCATGAAGTTGGATTGTAGATGTCCAAGGTATGGGACATAGCAAGAGTTGCTGCAACATTCATGAGTGCTCATAAGTTCTGAGTATTGGATTAAACTCACGCTCATTTGACTCACTTCATCGATTTCATCACGAGTGAATCATGAGACGATAATATCTTATATTCTTCAAACCTAGAGATATGAGTTGTTGACTATGAGTTGGTTATACATTGATTGCACGAAAACGCATTGGTAACTCGATGTTATAAAACGTGCCTTTGTGTATGATTCAACAAATAGTTAGTACAAGCATATGAGTCAAAGTTTATCCATTCCTTTTACCTTCGGGATAAAAGCGATATCTGTGGGCCCCTCGATGATTTAGTGATGACACCCTAAGTGCTTGGCCAAGCCTGGACTGATTTGATTTGTTCAATTAGTCGGTCGTCATAAATCAGAAATCGGGAAACAACAAATGGACAGATAGAATGATTATATTCCATGTCTCAGTCCATATGATATCTAGAATGGAGGAATATATGATCACTTATCTAATGGACGCGTCATTGATTTGTTCAGAGTTCGACAGCGGCTTTTGAGAGCTACGATTGCCAGTTAGGTTTTGAAGTCATACTCAATAATAGTTTTAGACTTATCCAAGTGGGAAACTGTTGGATTAGTGTCTAAGTCCATAACTATAATTGGTAAGACTTGACCCGACTCGGCATGGTCCATTTGGGTTGCATGGCATCGGGACATTTGGATAGACCTTTTGTGAGAAGAAGACATTTGTGACATATTAATATATTATAAGTTCTAACATATTAATATGAAATCATGTTATTTAATTAGTATTGATCAAGAGTTAATTTGGACTTAATTTAGTGATCAAAAGAGACTAATTAAATATATGGGGATTGATTGTGTAAATCATTCATTCTTATATATGTGGGCTTATGATCCAAGATTCTTTATGTTGGGTTTAACCCATGGATACTCCATGGAGGTTAAAACCCATGGAGCATAAGGAATGGGTAAAGTCATGGGTTACATGGAGTAACCCTAATGTGCACACTATATAAGGACCCCTTTAGCTCAATAAATTGACACAAGTGATACATATGTGAGGGCTAGTCAATTTGAGCTTGGAGTGTCTTCTTCTCATGGCTATTCCAAGTGTTCATGATGTTGTGTGAACCATTTGAGGTGTCACACTTGGGGCACTAGGCTCTCAAGCTTCATGGAGTCAAGCAACAACAACAAGGTATGTATTCTATCTATTTAATTACCCTAGTATCAATGTTTTGGTATGCTAGTTAGGATAATACCTTGGATATTCATATTTGTATGTATAATAGAGAAAACATAGATCTAAGGTATTTAGGGTTGCATGTACACTTAGGAGTGTTAGAATGCTCAAAACCCTACAGTTCTTCACGTGACCAACCTGATGACAGTGGTAGCAGATCCTCGTATCCTAAACCGGGGCTGTCTGGCGACAATCCTTTGCAAAATTCCCCTCTTTTCCGCATTTGCGGTACGCGCTGCTAAACCTGCAAACGCCCGAGTGACCCTTCCCGCACTTGCCACAAGTGTGTCCTGCTGTCCACCCGACCTAGAATCAGCGGTCTTAGACTGCTTTGGCGCCGGCTCTGACTGTGTCGGGCCTGCCGCTACTCCCTCAACTGCAGCTCAATCTCCAACTCACGCTACCTAGCGGCCTCCTGTAAATCCATAAGTGTATCACAACGTTGGGTCACCACAAACTGTCGAATATCAGTCTTAAGCATGCTCAGATAACGTGTCATCTGATCCTGCTCGGAAGCAAACTCCAGGCATAACATCGCCCTCTCTGTGAACATGTGTATGATCTCCGTCACCGTCTCACCGTCCTGTCTCAAATCCAAAAACTCCTGAGCTAACCGTTCCCGCTCGACTCGTGGAATGTAGCGAGCGCGGAACATATCCATGAACTGCTCCTAAGTAACTGCAGCTCTCTGATCATCCGAATAAGATCCAGTCATCAATCTCCACCAGTCCTTTGCCCCAGACCTCAGTAGGTTCAGGGTGTAGGGTTTTGAGCATTCTAACACTCCTAAGGTGTACATGCAACCCTAAATACCTTGGATCTATGTTTTCTCGATTATACATGCAAATATGAACTTTCCAAGGTATTACCCTAACTAGCATACAAAGGTTTGATACTTGGGTAATAAAACAAGTTTAGATGACATACCTTTTCTTGTAGTTGATTCCTTGGAGCTTTAAGAGCCTAGCACCAATAATGTGAATGCCTCAAGTGGAATCACAAATCACCAAAACAACTTGGAACAACTTGAGAGAATATGGAGCTCACTAAAATCGGCCACCTCTTCATATCACACACTAGTGCCCATTTTTGTGAGCCAAGGACCCCTTTATATATTATGGAGGATTAGGGTTACATCCATTTAACCCTAATACCCATGACCTTTCATTTACATAGGATCCATGGGTAAAAAGCTCCATGGACTATCCATGGACTGTTGGGTTATGAGCATTCTAACACTCCTAAGTGTACATGCAACCCTAAATACCTTGGATCTATGTTTTCTCTATTATACATACAATTATGAACATCCAAGGTATTATCCTAATCTAGCATACAAAATAATAAATATAACAAGATAGAATACATACCTCTTTGATGTAGAATGTCTTCATGAAGCTTGAGTGCCTAGTGCCCCAAGTGTGACACCTCAAATGGTTCACACAACACCAAATACACTTGGAATAACTTGAGAGAAACTTGAACACTCCTTAAAATCGTCTAGCCCTCACACTCACACATTAGTGCACGATTTCTTGAGCCATTGGATTCTTTTATATGACGGTTATTAGGGTTACACCATGTAACTCATAACTTTACCCATTCCTTATGCTCCATGGATTTTAACCTCCATGGAGTATCCATGGGTCACCCCATGGACTTAGTCCAACATAAGGAATCTTGGATCACAAGCCCACATATATAAGAATGAATGATTTACACAATCAATCCATATATTTAATTAGTCTCCTTTTGATCACTTAATTAATTCCAAATTAATTCTTGATCAATACTAATTAAATAACCTTATTAATATATTAGAACTTATAATATATTAACCAACCTTAAGTGTTATTTCTCTCATTATAGTCTATCCAAATGCATGATGCCATGCAACCCAAATGGACCATGCCGGGTCGGGTCAAGTCTTACCAATTATAGTTATGGACTTAGACATTAATCCAACAGTCTCCCACTTGGATAAGTCTAAAACTATTATTGCGTATGACTTCAGGAACCGATCAGCAATCGTAGCTCTCAAAAGCTTCTGTCGAACTCTGACCTTGTCGATGAACTCTGACCTTTGTCAATGACTTGTCCATTAGATAAGGGATCATATATTCCTCCATTCTAGATATCATATGGACTGAGACATGGATTATCAGTCATTCTCTCTGTCCATTTGTTGTTTCCCGATTTCCGATTCATGATGACTGACTGATTGAACAAATCAAATCAGTCCTGGCTTGGCCAAGCACTCACATGTATAATCTTTAAATCATCGAGGGTCCCACAGATATCGCTTTTATCCCGAAGGTAAAAGGAATGGATAAACTTCGACACATATGGCTTGTTCTACTACTTGTTGAATCATACACAAAGGCACGTTTTATAACATCGAGTTACCAATGCGCTTTCGTGCAATCAATGTATAACCAACTCATAGTAACAACTCATATCTCTAGGTTTGAAGAATATAAGATATTATCGTCTCATGATCACTCGTGATAAAATCCATGAAGTGATTCAAATGAGCGCGGGTTGAATCCAATACTCAGAACTTATGAGCACTCATGAGTGTTGTAGCACCACTTTGTCCACCAACTTGGACCTCTACAAACCAACCCATGACAGTCTTGATTCATATCTACTTCCAACATATGACCGACTGTGGATGGTTTGAATAACTTAATCATTCAGGAAGAGCGACTTAGTTATTCTGGAAGTCAAAACATGCAAAGTGAAACACAAGAATAAATGAATCAAATATGGTATCAAACCCTATGAATATAAATAAACACTTTTATTTATCACCATACTGATTACTCATTATTCATTGTTTCGGTTTTATCAACTTTATACTTGAATTTAAAACAATAGTTGTCCCATGCTCCAAGCATGTACACTATGTTTTCTAAACACTAGTCATGCCATACACCAAGTATGCATACTATGTTTGTCTATGATCTTTACTTTGTAAAATATATCAATTGAACATCACTCCAATGATCCTCTTTTCACAGTCCCAAATCCTTACTGCAAATGCAAGAATTCCAAATTCATGCCATTTACTGAAATCTGTTAGATTCTAAACTTATATGCATTGATCCTCTTAATGATTATGCACGAAGTCAGAAAGACTTGACAACAATCATTACATCACTTCTGAACAAGAGTTGCCTCCTTACAGATTATGTCAATATGGTCCTTCCAGAATTAACATTATACTTCCAACTGTCCTTGAGCAACCAATCTTTGGTAAACCTTAGATTGTCCTCGACAATTGCTTAATCATTTTAGTCATATCCAATTCTAGACCTTTTCCCTTCATAATGCCCCAGGCATTTGGAAAATTTTAGAAAGGATGAATATAGCACATGTAATCGATCCTATATCCGAAGCATATGGGACACGATTCATGATGTTTCACATAAAGACTAAACCAGTCTTTTGCTATAATATTCCCATTTCAATTTGCCAAGTTCTCAAAATTCAGATTATGAAAAGGGATGCCGTAATCATAATCGAATTTTAGAACGCAAATAATGGACCCATATATAGAATTTCCTTATGTTGAGCCATTCCAACATGAAATTCATATATATATCCTTGATTAAATACGATTAAAATCTCAATCTAAGCTTTTAGAATTGAAATGAAGTATAATTTCATCTCCCTTAATTATAGCAAAACAACTTTTTCAACCCCTGCAACCTCACGAATTGAAACTTTTGTTTTCTATAATTAACATTGTTAACTTGCAACCTTTGTCATAATTATCATGCTCCCACTAACATGATGATTATTAGCATAACACTTATGCTCCCACTAGCTTTGACATGTACTCAGAAATCAGCTGACTTTCTTACCAAAGTTCAGATTTCTGATACTAGATTGTTTTGATAAAACTTTATCAAAATCATACACCTCTCTTAGATAGCTCACATGTGTGTCTAAACAATTTTAGAACTATGAAAAGGGATGTCGTAATCATAGTCTCAATTGTTTAGACCTTTGCCACTTCTCACAAGTCCATGTTAGTGTGCCGGTAAACCACACACGCTCCACTAACGACTTTGAGAATGCAAATATCACAATTGCTATCTAGCTAAAATCTACTTAGTGAAAGTGTTTCCTCACCATCATTTTCATGAATCGGAGAGAAACCTTATGACACTTAGATTTAATAGTGTATGTGTTCTTATCCATGTGAATTTGTCAAAACCATAATCACAAGACAAGGTTAGTGACAAATCCAAACTCATATTGATTAAACTTGTGCAATCTTAAATTCTTGCCATTTGGCAGCTCAGGTGCCTGCCATTGCTTCCAAGTAGTTGTGCAACCAATTGAGAACTCTCAGAACTCCTATGCAAAGCCAACTTGAATAGGCACAAAAATTTCAACACGATAGGTTATAAACCTCAAGTCGTGTGCTAGTGAAGGACTTTAGGTTTTATTCTTGATTAAGTCTTGAAAGTTTCAAGAGCTTTAAGACTCCCACTGTCCTCTTGACATATAAGACTCCCTTGTCAAATATACAAGAGATAGTGCGGATTCTTTATCAAGACTAACACTTTACACAATTGGCCTAAGTTGGTCTCTGTTTTATCCAAAACATCACAACTTACCAATTTCAAATGTACAAGAGTAGATAACCTTTTACTCTTACATTTGACTAGTGTTAACAAACCCTCTTTAAGATATGTCACTCAAGTTACAATCTTGGAGTATGACTCTAAGAATTGTTTTGGAACGAAGTATGACTCATCTTTTTGATTTAACCATTTCAACAATTCATGACTCCTCTTCTTAGTCATAAGAATGCACTAAGATGACTTTAGAGGACCAATTGTGATATGGTATCTTAATCATTAAGATGATCATAAACATGATACTAAAGTACTCTCCCATCTTCTCAGATTTGAGAAACTTTTATCTTTCTGCCATACTTTGATTCTTCTTATTCGTTCTGTCTCACATTGAAACTTCTCCAATGCTACAGACTTATACTTAAACTTATAAGTATAACCATATTTACTGAACTTAAGTAAATCATGACGAATAGTCTTCTTGATCTTTTGTAGTGGACTTGACCAGTGTACAAGAATGTGTACTCGATCCCTTAGACCTTTCCTTATTCACATAAGGAATTAGTCTTAATTTTCCAAGCTGAAAGTTCTCATTCATCATACTATACAACTTGCATGATTCCAAGTTTCGGTCCAATTGAACCTTGGGTGATGAGAATCTTTCCTTATTTGGTAATATTAGACACTACCACAACCGAAAGAATCAAATCCATTTTTCTAATATTGCTATCAATGGAATCTTATAAGCAAAAACTTTTCACAAATGCCATTGTAAGGATACTTAAAATAAATAAAATCAAAACATTTTTCTTTTATTTTAAAACTTTGTGGAAAAACTTATCCTTGCAATCCATATGAAAACCTTGTTGTTATCTATTCCTAAGCAATATAAATATCATAACTCTTAAGTAATAGCCCAAAATTCTGATCACCGAACCATGCGATTGAAATCCATCTTCGCGATCAGAATCAGCATGTACTTAATAGAGTTAGACAATGGACTTTACCTGAAGTAGAGCCAAACTTATTGACTTTAACATCCTTAGGTAAATTTGGCAGCTTCGTAACCAATGCCCCTTCCTTTGGCAATAGTTACCTATGGACCCTTGATAATGGGACTATCTCAAACTTCGCCTCTCTCTTTACTATTGGGTCAACCGAGTTGACTATGGCCGATCCCTTTCCATTGGGAAGAGAGAGCTTTACTGGACATCCAATGTCATCATTGTCAATCTCCATAGCGTTTTAGGAAGTTGATCTTAGCAAATAGATAAGATCATTAAGGGTCTTGTCTTAGTCTGTTTCATAGGATTCCCAAAAGAACTCACTATGTGACTTAGAAAGTAGTTGAGCCACCAACTTTCTCAAGACTTTGACACCCAACTCTCCCGGCTTGTCAATATGTGACTACATCTCCAAGATGTGATCACACCTAGACCTTGCCTTGCCAATAGGGCTTGAGTGACCTTAAACTTTTTAGGAACTTGTGGGTTAGGGAGAATAATTGGAGGAGGTGAAAGAAGTATGATATCCATGGGACATCATCTTCATTTAGGAAAGCTTGTTTCAAGAGATTTGGGAAGATCATAAATGTCTAGATCAGACATCTTTTTGGGAGATATTCAAGATAGTAGATTTAAAGTCCTTAATATGACACCCAATATGAAATATTAAGGCTAGGACCCAACAAACTATTTTATAACTTAGAAGAGGGATGCCGTAATCCAAGCTATAAAATATTTGAAGGTAGGTGAATGACGATTCACCAATTTCCACCATGAAAAACGAAATAATTTATTAGGTTTTAATTGGATTTGAAAGTCCTAGATCTTTGAGATTCATTGAACTGTTCAAAGGCATGTTTCAATCTCGAGTGTGCCCTTCAGGTTTTGTGACTGGGATGCCGAGGATCACAAAACAAGGTGTGAATAACCATGCAAATATACTTGGTACCCTTAATATTTACCCCTTAATCAGTGTGCCGGTTAACCACACACGCTCCACCGATACTATGATAAATATTAAGTTACCCTTTGCCTACCTTGTTAAGTCCAGGTTAGTGTGCCGGTTAACCACACACGCTCCACTAACGACTTAAGCAAAGTGCAAAGTGTAATTTCATGGGTTAGCACCAAATTCACATTTTCCTAAGTAACTAAGATTGGGTATTAATAAGATTTTAGTTACTTAGTATTTATCATTAATACTTTTAATGAAAGGAGAATTATAGTCCTTGTCCTACCCGTTCGGCTAACGACCCTCCATCAGTCAAGGAAGCGGTGGGTGAGAGTGGACACCCATTAAACTGCCATTTTATAGGCAGTAACCTTATACCCCCCTTATAGACCGGCTTCGTGAATGAGGCCTACTAACGGTAAGACTGACTTTACTCTTATACATATATATAAATATTATTAACTTATAATATTATAAAGTATAAGGGTTGAATTTTAACTTTTAAAATTCTAAGGGCTAACTTGGAATTAAAGTATTCATAAGTGAAAACTTTTCAAATTCCAAAACTTGAGGGCAAGTTTTGAAACTATTCAAAACTAATTAATTCCATAACTTATGAGTTTAAAGTAGTTTTAATTAAAAAAAAAAAAAAAAAAAAAAAAAAAAAAAAAAAAAAAAACTCTTCAAGTTCCATATCTTGAGGACAAGTTATGGAAGACTTTAAACTAATTAATAAAAAAAATAACTTTTTTTTATTGTAACTTATGGAACTAATTAAGGTTACACTTTTTTTTTTTTTAATTTAGTGAAGAGACTCTTGAACCTCCATAACTTGAGGACAAGTTATGGAGTCATAAAACCATTTAATTAGAACTAGACTCTTCATTTTGTAACCTTTGCCAACTTTTATGAGTTTTATGATTCTTAAATGTGACTTTTCATATAACTTGAGGACAAGTTACAAAAACACACTTTGGAATCAACTCTTAGATTAAAATGGATTGAAAACAACTATTTCACACAACTTTTCTATTAATCTAAGAACCTCATAAGAACAAGATAATTCAAATCATCAATCTTCAAGAAATTAGCATGAACATACAAACTAATACAAATCTTGAAATTATGACAATTATCTTAGAAATTGGATTAGCATGAACATTACCACATCAAAAACAAGTTTATAAGTCCAAAAACATCTTAGGGTAATGTTCCTAGTCCAATTCCAGCCAAAACAATCGAATATATGCATCCAACTCGATTTTTCAGCTACTTTTGCAAGTGTAACAAGAAAACAAACATGGCTCTGATACCACTGTTGGGTTATGAGCATTCTAACACTCCTAAGTGTACATGCAACCCTAAATAGACCATGCCGGGTCGGGTCAAGTCTTACCAATTATAGTTATGGACTTAGACATTAATCCAACATGGACTTCCTTACACTCTTAGCCCATCCAAAGTAAACCTTGACCCATTCCATATATATGTAAGAGTCCATATTTAATTAGTCTCTTTTTTATCACTAAATTAATTCTAGATCAATACTAATTAAATAATATGATTTCATATTAATATATTATAACTAATAATATATTAATATATCATATATAACCACTTCTCTCAAAAGTCTATCCATACAAATTGTTCCGGTGAAGTGCAACCCAAATGGACCATGTCGGGTCGGGTCAAGTATATATCAATTATAGTTATGGACTTAGACACTAATCCAACAGTCTCCCACTTGGATAAGTCTAATAACTATTATTGCAAGTACGACTTCATAACCCAACTAGCAATCGTAGCTCTTAAAGCCGCTGTCGAACTCTGAACAAATCAACGACGCGTCCATTAGATAAGTGATCATATATTTCTCCATTCTAGATATCATATGGACTGAGACATGGATTATAATCATTCTCTCTGTCCATTTGTTGTTTCCCGATTTTCGATTTATGACAACTGACTAATTGAACAAATCAAATCAGTCCAGGCTTGGCCAAGCACTCAGGGGTGTCATCACTAAATCATCGAGGGGCCCACAGATATCGCTTTTATCCTTATGAGGTAAAAGGAATAGATAAACTTCGACTCATATGCTTGTACTAACTACTTGTTGAATCATACACAAAGGCACGTTTTATAACATCAAGTTACTGATGCGTTTTCGTACAATCAATGTATAACCAACTCATAGTCAACATCTCATATCTCTATGTTTGAAGAATATAAGATATTATCGTCTCATGATTCACTCGTGATAAAATCCATGAAGTGATTCAAATGAGCGTGGGTTTAATCCAATACTCGAATCTTATTCCAGAAGCACTCATGAACACTGCAGCTAAGTCTAGCCACCTAGACAAACTACAGACCCATTCATGACAGTCTTGCTTCATACCTACTTCCAACGTATGACCGACTGTGGATGTTTGAATAACCTAGTTATTCGGGAAGTCAAAACATGCAAAGTGAAACACAAGAATAATACTAATCCTATATGGCCCCAACACTTTGAGTGTAAATAAAAACACCTTTTATCTAAGCACCATATTGATTACTCATTATTCATTGTATAATGTTTCGATTTATCAACTTAATACTTGAATTTAAAAACAACAGTCATGCCATGCTCCAAGCATGCATACTATGTTTGTCTAAACAATAGCTATGCCTTACTCCAAGTATGCACACTATGTTTGTCTATGATCCTTACTTTGTGAAACATATCGATTGACAATATTTCAATGAAGCTCATTTCACAATCCCAATCCTTATTGTAAATGTAAGAATACCAAACTCTTGCCATTTACTGTAATCTGTTAGATTCTAAACTTATATGCAATGATCCTCTTGTAATGACTATGCCCAAGTCACAAAGACTTGGCAACAAACATTACAGAGTATTCCAATGGAGAGCAATTCAATGGAAACGAAGTCTCAAATTCAAAGTGCATTCCTTTGAACATCCTTCTTTGCATTAAGTTTTCTAATCTTACACAGATTCAAAGAATAACTTCCACCTATGGACACAATTCCATATTACCATTTTGATTATCACTTCTGAACAAGGGTTGCCTCCTTTTCAGAATATGTCAATATGGTCCTTTCCAAAGTTTACACTATACTTCCAATTGTCCATGAGCAACCAATCTTTGGTAAACCTCAGATTGTCCTCGACAATTGCTTAATCATTTTAGTCATACCCATTTCTATTCCTTTTTCCCTCTTAATGCCCTAGGCATTTGGAAAATTTATAATGGATGAATATTATAGCACATGTAATCGATCCTATATCCGAAGCATAAGGGACACGATTCATGATGTCTCACATAAGGACATGATACTTGACCAGTCTTTTGCCACAATATTTTTTATTTGTCATGTTCTCACAATTCGAACTATGAAGAGGTATGTCGTAATCATAATCGAATTTTGAGAATGCAACATATATAGAATTTCCTTATGTTGAACCATTCCAACACAACATTCATATATATCCTTGACTAAAGTTGATTAAAATCTCAATCTAAACTTGTAGAATTGGAATGAAGAATAAAATCCTCTCCCTTAATTATAGCAAAACAACTTTTCAAAGCGAATTAAAACTTTGTTTTCTATAATTAACATTGCTAACTTGCAACACTTAACATAATAATCATGCTCCCACTAGCATAATGATTATTATCTTACTAGCATAACACTTATGTTCCCACTAGCTTTGACATGTACCCAGAAATCAAATGGACTTCTAGAAATCAATACTTTATTGACTTTCTTACCAAAGTTCAGATTTCTGATACGAGATTGCTTTGATAAGACTTTATCAAAATCATACACCTTTCCTTAGATAGCTCACATGTGTGTCTAAACAATTATGAAGAGGGATGTCGTAATCATAATATTTAGACCTTTTTCCATTCTCACAAGTCCATGTTAGTGTGCCGGTTAACCACACGCGCTCCACTAATGACTTTGAGAATGAAAAAAGTCACAATTACTATCTACTTAAAATCTACTTAGTGAAAGCGTTTCCTCACCATCATTTTCATGAATCGGTAAGAAACCTTATGACACTTAGATTTTTTTTTATGGTGTAAGTGTTCCTATCCATGTGAATTTGTCATAACCTTAATCACAAGACAAGGTTAGTAGCAAATCCAAATTCATATGGACTGAACTTGTTCAATCTTAATTTCTTGCCACTTGGCAGCTCAAGGGCCTACCATTGCTTCCAGGTTGTAATACAAACAATTGAGAACTTGCAGAACTCACAAGCATAGTCAACTTAAACTGGAATGGGCATAGAAACATAAATATGTCAACACAATGGGTTATAGACCTCAAGTTGTGTGCTAGTGTTTAAACAATAGGTTTCATTCTTGATTAGTTCTTGAAACTATCTCAATATCTTTTAAGACTCCCACTGTCATCTTGACATATAAGTTCTCTTGTCAAGAACCATTCCTTGACAAAAACAAATATTCAAGAGTTAGTGCGGGTTCTTATCAAGTTAAACACTTCATACAATTGGTCTTAGTTGGTCTTTGTTTTATCCAAAACATCACAACTAACCAACTTCAAATGTACAAGAATAGGAAACATCTTACTCTACATTTGACAAGTGTTATAAACTTTCTAAAGATTATGTCACTCAAGTTACAATCTTAGAGTATGACTCTAAGACTTGATTTTTTGGAACGAAGTATGATTTATCTCTTGATTTAATCATTTCAACAATTCATGATTCCTCTCCTTAGCCAAACAAATGCACTAAGGTGTCTTTAGAGGATCAATTGTGATAAGGTTTTATATCACTAAGATAATCATAGAACAAGATACTCAAGTACTCTCCCATCTCTTCAGATTGGAGAAACTTTTATCTTTCTGCCTAATTTGATTCTTCTTATCCGTCCTGCCATACATTGAAACTTTTCCAATGTTTCAGAATTACACTTAAACTTGTAAGTATAACCATATTTAATAAACTTTAGTAAATCATGACGAATAATCTTATCGACCTTTGTGGTGGACCTGACCAGCGCACAACCTAGTGTACCCAATCCTTCAGTCCTTCACTTGACTCACACATACATGTGAACAAGGAATTAGTCTTAATTTCCCAAAAATGAAAACTCTCACTCATCATACAATATAACTTGCATGATTCCAAGTTTCTATCCAACTGAAGCTTGGGTGATGAGAATCTTTCCTTAATTAGTAACATCATTTTTTTTTTCACAGATGCCATCGTAAGGATACTTAAATAAATAAAATCAAAACTTTTTCTTTTATTTTAAAAACTTGCGGAAAAACTTATCCTGACAATGCAAATACATATGAAAACATGTTGTTATCTATTCCTAAGCAATATATCATAACTCTTAAGTAGCAGCTCAAAATTCTGATCACCGACCCTTGCGATCGAAATCCATCTTCGCGATCAGAATCAGCATACTCTTTCCTTAGGTTTCCTTTGATTCTTCAAAACATAAAAATGTAATTACATTACATCATGTATTAAGAATCTCCAAAAGAGACTTCATAGAGTTATATAATGGACTTTAACCTGAAGCAAAGTCAAACCTTTTTTACTTTTACCATCCTTATGAACTTTCAGGTAATTCGGCAGCTTCGCAAGCAATGCCCCTTCTTTTGGCAAAAGAAACATATGGACTCTTTGGAAATGGTACATGTGACTATCTCAGAGTTATCATTTCTCTTTACCATTAGGTCAAATGACTTGACCATGGCCGATCCCTTTCCATTGGGAAGAGAAATCTTTTCTGGACTTCTAATGTTACCATTGTCAATGTCCATGGAAGTTTGAGAAGTTGATCTTCCAATCAAATTTGCTTTACCAGTGCCCCAAATCATTGCTGATTTAGCAGCATCAAGCAAATAGGTAAGATCATTAGGGGTCATGTCTTGATCTGTCATCAGGGTGTGACTAAAGAACCAAGTCAACAGCCAGCTACCTCGAGACTTCGACACCCGACTCTCCCAACTTTCCAATAGGGATTGAGTGACCTCGAACTTTTCAAGTATTTGAACTTGTGGGATAGGGAAAATAATTGGAGGAGGTGGAGGAAGTGAAGCATGATTTCCAGTCCCATTAATGCACAGCAAAGGGATTAATCTTTCACCTTGATTGCGTGACCTCTAAATCCCTCATTGATCATCTCTAAGTTCTTACAAGTAACTCTCTTATTGTGTTCCTCTCAAGGAACCTTTTCTCTATATTCTCTAACCATACAAAATATGGATTCCTACAGGAATCATCTATCTACATCCCTAAAAGGGATCATCATTTTTTCCCCCACAGTTACATAATCTCATTCCTGAAGGAATCATACTCTTATTCCTGTAGGAATCATACTCTTTGTCTCTAAAGAACCTCTATCTTATTCGCAAAGGAATCATTTGTCTGCTCATATCTATCTCTATTATGTGACTTATCACATAATATTTGTCCCATGGACATTCTATCACTTTAACTCATCAAGAAATCTTCTAATACTCATCTAGTACTTAACACATTAAGTACTTAATCTTTATATATGTCTAGTAACATATAGTTATTCTACACAATACCTTTAATGTCTAGACATACATACATACTATTATGATTATACTTATATAATCACCTTCTGCTTCTATATACAATCTCTTAGGTATCCACAGATGCATTTTCATCATCTACAAATTCATAGGATTATAATACATATAATCACATTCCTTCTTTATCTACTCTTAATGGTATTACTCATAATACTCTTGTTCTTTCTCTATACATCTCTACATGCTTTGGTTACACACAAATGCTTAGAAACATGATCTTAAGTGTATAACCACAAGTACATAATCATACATAGGACTATAGTACATATAATCCTCTTCTTTCTTTCTATATGTCATGCTCAAATACATGACTCTCACATCAAACATATATATATATATATATATATATATATATATATATATATATATATATATATATATATATATATATAACAACATATAGAGAGAGATAGAGAGAGTGGGAGTTATAACTCACCTTGTTAGTTAGTGAAGACTAACTACCCTTATTGGCTCCTTTCTCCAGTTGATGCATTCTTGATCTATCTTCTTGTTCATAGGTCTATTCATACATATATACAAGTTCTTAATACTTTTCTTGGCCTGTTAATAGATTAATGACTCTTTTCGTCAAAATGACCACTTAATGGATCATAATTATATCTTCTCAATTTCTATCTCTTAATCTACTCCAACCAATGAATTAAGCATCCTATACTACTTAATTCATTATAATATAATCTAACATATCAATTCACATTTTAAGCTTCATAAAAGCTTCTATATTCCACCATGAAAATCACTTTCTAAGCTTGATTAAAGCTTCTAGATTCCACCATGGAAATCACCTTCTAAGCTTGATTAAAGCTTCTCGACACTATCAATAACAACATACTTAATCTATAGGCTAATCAACCTAAGCAATCTACCCATTTCATCAAAACATCATTAAGCCCTAATTATCTTAATTATGGAGAAGATGCTTACCTCATGAGCTTTCCACCTTTAATCCAAGCCATAAACACCTATAATCGCCATTTGATCCTTCTTCTTTCTCCAAATCGTTGGAGCTCATCTATAGGAGGGTTTGGGGTTGCTTATGAAAAGAATGAAGGCTTAACATCCTTAAGTATGATTGTGACACCACGCCTTGGTACGTTAAATGAACTTGTGGTCAGCCTCTAACCGAGATACGGTGACTTCCCACAACAGCATCCTACTTTGGCCACCGCATCGTGGCACCCATATACCACGTCACGGGGCAAAGTACATTGTCATCTACTTACGACGAAGGACTTCGTCTAAAATCCCCATCATCTATGACCATGTTGTGGTGATATATTTACCGCGTCACGGTAACTGCTTGACAGCAGTTTCTCAGTTGATTTCATTCCAGCTTTGAGAACATTTTTCTTTAATCTTCTAACCTTCATAATTTCTTCGTTTCTAACCTGTTTTCTATGATCTTTATATTCACGTGAAGGTGGAAACATACTCTACAACTATATTAAGTCATTTCTAATTGACTTAATATTGTTCTTAATCTATTATGTCACAAATTTGACCAAAAAGCATAAAATACCCATTTTACCCTTTTGACTAAAAATGCATATTCTCATGCATTTCTTCTCTTGAACTTACTTATCTAATCTAATCTAAGTGACTTTAACTTATCATGACCATTTTCATGGAGTCGCAACTTCATATTCTTAGTAACTCTCATTAATGACCATTTTTCTTTTTTGGTTGGTATTTGACTAAAAATCAAATCTTTCTAAATTTTGGGTTCTTACAACCTAAGTGTACATGCATCCTAAGATCTAGGTTTACAATTTATATCAACGAACTTTAAAACAAACTAAAAGGGAGATTACTAACCTATTGGTTCTTTGCTAGACCTTGTGAATGTCAGAACTTGCTATGAAAGAAGGACCCAAAGTAGAATGTCTCTAATGTAATCAGGCCCATAAACTCCAAAAACTAACAAGGAATTAACCCTAGTCTAGGGTCTTGCGAAAATTCTATAACCTTAGGAGAGGGGTTATAATTTTCACACAAGGGAGAGGAAGAAAGAGAGAGATGGAGAGAGAGAGAGAGAGAGAGAGAGAACGTGGACGATTTTGTGAAAGGGAATCAGCAGCTACGGTTTGACCCTTAACAATTTATTTATAGGTAGCTGATAAATCATTTAGGGTTTCAAACTCTTAGGGTATGTTTGGTTGTATGGAATGGAATGATAAAGGAATGGAATGAACGATGTAATGGAATGGACAATGTAATAGAATGGATCAATACCATTCCATTGTCATGTTTGGTTAGTCTCCTTGAATGGAATGCATCATTCATACATGTTGTTTGGTATATACAAATGAACAAATGAATAGAATGAAATTAATTGATAATTACAAAAGTGCCCTTATAAATCACAATACATATGATTTATAGTGTAAGTAAACATTCTATATAATCAAAATAACAATCGTTTATCAAAACATGAAAAATGCAAAACCCAAAAAAGAACTATGCATGTATCGTCCAAGCATGGATGTCTTTAGTTAGAACTTATAACCAATTAAAAATTAAGATAATTTAATTTCTCTATATATTTATAAGCAACGTCATAAGCATTTCAATGAAAAAAATTATTGAGACATTTCATCAGAAAGTTCATGTGCATGTTTAACAACAAAGATGTTTAAACAATAAATAATATGCTTATAAACAATTTTGGATTTTGCAATTAATAAAGACAAATAAAAATGAAGAAGTACGCAATATATAAATGTAACTTAAGCGATGAAGCAAAAGCTCTTTAGATTGTCAAGAGCATTCTTGAAAAGTAATTCTTCCTACTGTTCCTGCTAAAAATTTGTATAGAGTTTCTTGATTTTTTTAGATGCAGTAGATAATAATTATGGTTTCAATGAGGTTTTCTTTGATTTGTCAAAAATCAATTATCGCAAGAACTAATTAGAAAGATACGATTGAGGTAGGCTGGGTATATTTGTCATTTTCTTTAACAGGCGGGAAAGGAATGAAAGAAAAATAAGGTACCCCCAAGGAATGAAAAAGACGTGTTCCTAAGGAATCTCATTCTCTTTGTAATGAAACATTCCTTTCCTTTTGATAACCAAACAACACATTTTAAATAGTAATTGAATGGTTCATTCCATTTCTCCCTTTATTCCACCATACCAAACATGGCTTTAGGATTTATCATTACCTTATTCAAAACCTATCATATCCTTATCCAGGGACATGTAGAAACTGTCCATACCAAGGCTCGAGGAGCTTTCTGTAATATTCCAATTAATCTCTTATGAATTAACTAATATTCAAGTTTTTTAATTAATTAAAACTATTTAATTAATTCTAAAATAATTTCTAATTAAATTATTATTTACTTAATAAATTAATAACTTATTTTTTCATATCCTTATAGTTATTTAGGTTATGAGACCAACCAAAAGGACCATGTTATTATTAGAAATATAACTAAGACAGTTAAGGACCTGGGACACTATTTCCAACAATTATAATTTAGATAAAATTGCAAGATTGGTATCTATGTTTGTTAATTTTCTATGATTCGGTGCAAAAAAGTTTAGATTTGCATAAATGGTCCAAAATTTGATATTTGTATGATTTGGTCCCTATCAAAGCTGAAGTTTTATAATTTTGGTCTGTAACCAACCTGAATAACTAATATATCACTTAAATAACTCTTTTTTAATTTATTTTATTTCTTTTCTTATTTTATTATTTAAAAATAATAATTCACACACCCACCCCCACCCACTCACCCCCCCCCCCCCAACGGGTCATCCCCATCAAGAACAATCATTCAATTCTTTTTCTCCGACTATTGCTCCAACCCCACCATGAACCACCGTCAAATTTTTGTCTCTGTTCGTGGATCAAGTTCTTATCCCATTATTTTCTTCTTCTTCAACTGTTTCCTCTTTTTTGCGAATCGAGATTTATCAAACACATGAAACCTAATTCTAAAATCTAAAATCATTCTTGAAGCCCCATATTATAAAACACTTATTCGAGAAACCTAGATTCGTAAACATGTGTCTAAATTCAACTTTCTTTTATTATAAAAGACATGGAGTTGTGATTTAGCTTAAAACACATTTTAAACTATTTTAAATATTTCAAGGTTTGCTATTAAGAGTTTTTACAATAAAACTCATTTTTAATAAAAACTCAATTTTAAACATTTAAAACACTTTCAATAAAAACTCATTTTTTTAAATCTTACGTTATAATCTAAATATTTAATTCCAAACTTCGTGTGATGTTAATTTATGGTAAAATGTTATTTATCATGCAAAACTCATTTCCATACACTATATATATATATATATATATATATATATATATATATATATATATATATATATATATATATATATATATCAACATCAAATAAACATCACAAGCATGCATCAAAAAATATATAAACCAAGTCATTTACTAGTAATAATTGTTGTGAACATCACAAAAATTATTAAGTCATTCCTAAAAGACTTAAGAGACTTTTCAAAAAGGGTCTTCTAGCTTCCATTTGTTAAAATAACTCTTGTTTGCAAAAGGACTTGAGACTTAAACCTTTAAGGCCATAATTAAGCCCAAAATCATGATTACAAACTCAAGGTATGGATTATAGTCTTAAGTGGTTAAGACAATGAACAAACTTCCAAACTTGGTAATATCTTCATCTTGTTACATTTGGAATAAAAACATTAGTCTAGACTAAACTATTATAAACAAAATAAACAAATGAAATATATATATATATATATATATATATATATATATATATATAATACATCTTTTATGAATAAATAAATATCAAACAACCCAACACAAAGATCTTAATGACTTTTTTATACACAACATCATCATATGAAAAAAAAACAGATTGTTTGTCCGCATATGACGTACTCTTTAAGCACTTTGACCCTCCTTTTTACACTAAATACATATCCTGATATCCCTTGCAAAACAACCAAGAAACGGGATCACCAACTACAATCTAGGGGTGAGCATTTGGACCGCTGGACCAGACCGGACCGGTGAACCGGATCGGACCGGACCGTTTTTTTGGACCCCCAGGCCGGTTCTCGGTTCTAAGATTTCTATCCGGTCCGGTCCGGTTTTTTCCCGGTTCGGTCCGGTTTTTACCGGGTTTAGAACCGGTTGGACATGTTTAAGATTTATGTGACGTTTTTTAAACAACCATAACTCATTCGTTTTAAATCGGATTGACCTGCGGTTTTTTCCAACATTTAGTTTACAGTTTGTAGATGAATTTAGACTATAATTTTGTTTATTTTGGTATTATATTCACTGAGTTACTATCCTTCAAAGTAGAGCTATCAAAGCTGAAAAATTCAGCTTTTCAGCAAGATTTTGTAATCTGTGACGTTTTTTAAACACCCATAACTCATTCGTTTTAACTCGGATTGACCTGCGGTTTTTTCCAACATTTATTTTACAGTTTGTAGATGAATTTAGACTATAATTTTGTTTATTTTTGTATTATATTCACTGAGTTACAATCCTTCAAAGTAGAGCTATCAAAGCTGAAAAAATTCAGCTTTTCAGCAAGATTTTGTAATCTGTGACGTTTTTTAAACACCCATAACTCATTCGTTTTAAGTCGGATTGACCTTCGGTTTTTTCCAACATTTAGTTTACAGTTTGTAGATGAATTTAGACTATAATTTTATTTATTTTGATATTATATTCACTGAGTTACAATCTTTCAAAGTAGAGCTATCAAAGCTGAAATATTTCAGTTTTTTAGTATTATTTTATACTATAATTCTGAATTTTATGTATCTTTGACAGATAAATCATATGAAAGGGATCTCGGTAGAGTACCGGAAAATTATGACTTTGAAGTTGTAACCGAAATGGTGAAGTTCTTTGAAAAATTCAAAACAAAAACGGAGCTTGTTTCGGCTACATCAAAACCTTCGGTAAATCTTTTTATCCAGGAAGTCTTAGATGTGGACATACATCTAAGAAAGTGGTCAACCAAACCAATGTTTCTCGATATGGTAAAAGATATGAAGACAAAATACGACAAGTACGGGGGTGCATACAACAAGATGAACGATTTTATGTAGTTTGCGGTTTTACTTGATCCTACCGCCAAATCACTTTTTTTGTTACATGCTTTTAAAAAAATGTGTAAGTCCCTAATCTGCTTGTGTATCAATCAGATCCGTTTGATGGTGCGGAATCTCAATCAAACGGATGATGTCAGATCAAATAGAAGAGAAGGAGAAGAAGAAGATGATGAATCTTGTATGTATTGATATGAATGAAGATCCAGATACAAGATTCACACACACTTACACACACTCTCTTTTCTCTCTCTTTCTCTCTCTAGAACACCTTCAAATGCACACACTTAAGCTCCTTTATTCTATGTGTTCATCACTCTACTCCTCACCCCTTACACCTATATTTATACATAACAAACATGGGCTTGGTGAACATGGGCCGTAAATGGGTTTACGGCCGTAAACCTGTTTACGGTCGTAAACACAACCGTAAACACGTATACGACCGTAAACACCAAGATGTTTACGGTCCAAGACACAAAAATACATTTTCCTAGAAAAACAAAGTATAAACCATATTTTTGACCCAACAATCTCCCCCTTGGTTTATAGCTTTCTTTTCTTTTCTTAAATGACCCAACAAGCTCCCCCTAAAAAGTAGCTGGCTTTTCTTATTAATCTTCATTGGGAGCTTTGGCTTCAACTTTAATCTTCAAATTCTTCACAACTTCAAGATGAACTTGATGAATGTTCAATGAATGACTTCATCTTGAGCAGTTGGGCTTTTCTTCAGAATTTGACATTGAACGCACATTGGGTGAGGAGGCTTTTTGTACTGATTCTTGAAAGATAGTGCTTTCAGCTTGAGAATCTTCAGAGAGAACATCAGAGAGAACAAATCTTCTGGATCACTTCAGCAGGTTCAAGATAGCAGCGGACTGATTGAGGAGGCTTCAATGCAATCCGTCACATAATCTTCAATTTCAGCTTCACCTTGCTTCTGGGGTTGAAGGATTGAATGTCGAAAGAATAATCTTCATTTCTTGCTCCTTCGAATGCGAATTCTTCGATGATCACGGATGAAGCCTTGGCTCAGAAATCTTCGACACAAACTTCCATGAGTTTCATCTTCACCTGAATTCACTATTCAAGACAAAACAAAACTAAAAGAAAATTTTAGCACACAATATTTTTGGATTTTTCATATTTTCTGAAAAAGAAATAAAACAGAAATAACACTATTTTTGGATTTTTAATTTTCTGATTTTTGTTTTTTTTTTTTTAATTTTTAATTCTCCTCTAATATTTAAATTAGAAGAAAACTATGAACAAATTTAACAAAAATAAAATGATATCTAACTTTAAGAGTGATTTGGGATCAAAGTTTTTAAACAGCCTTTATCCGTTTATCAGTACCTCTCCCTTCATGAATAGATCTGGTCAATCGTCGGTATTGTGGTCCACTTAAACACGAGAGATTGTGACAAAATTAGGACATACTATAAGTGACAAGACAATGTGATCCTAAGTTCCTAGATAATATTCCTTAAGGACCATTCAGCTGACGACGACCAAAGATATTGTTGTCCACCTAAATTGAGCAGCGAGATCTACAGACAACCTAGTGATTGTTCAATTTTAAATGTACTAGAACATGTTTCCCGCTTCCTGACATACCCCAATAATCAGGAACTTCCAAAGTACTCCTTACTTTAGGTGAGCAGACAATTATTATGAGAGAAGTCAGATTTAGAGTGCATATGTTATACACCCATGTCGGATCTCTTCCAATCTCGCAGAGGGTGAAACATATGACTAACCAGATTTAGAGGGATTGAGAAGTAGAATGGTGCATATGTTGTGTACCAGGTCGGATGGTTAATCACGCAAAGGAGACAGCATATGGCTAACAGGCAGGAAGAATTGCATAGATAGAAGATGCATAGAAATAGAGTTGCATATGTTGCAGTCCAGGTCGGATGTATTTCAATCACGCAGAGGAGGCAACATATGACTAACAGAAGGAAAGCAAGAAAATAATTTTCTACAGACCTACTTTATCGGAATTCCCCAGTCGCCCCATCAATACCGGAATTAAGGACAAAGTCCGTACATCGAGGAAGAGTTAATCCACAGTTCCAAGTACAGGTTCTTTAATGTGACCAGTAGATTCCCATATATATCTCCCTGTTCAACCTATCCAAGCGTCGTATTGTCAGGCTAAACGGATCTAACTAGGTCAAGATTTGTCAAGTCTATGAATTCCTTAAGTTCAACTCTGCCTAGTCATGTCCATTTAGTATTTTTCGTGCCTACCAACGCATCAAACCCAGAGCATAGACCCTTCAACTTTGGGTACGTTACACAGACTCAGATTGCCTGTTATCACTTGATAATATCACTTCCCAAAACATCTCCCTCAAGCACATTTCATAACCAACATATTTTTGGATTTTCTGATTTTTTTTTTTTAATGTTTTTGGATTTTTTTTAAAACTTTCTAATTTTTGTTTTGTTTTTTATTTCTCCCCCTAAATTTGTGCATAGGAGAGAAACGAAAGTAAATGCGCAAATTTAAACTATCCTAAAACAAAAATTAGTCTTTAAAGCGAATCAGCTTACGAAAAACTCATGAGTATAAAGAAGAAAACTCAAACCGTAAGTCACCGATTGAATTTGCATCCAGAAGGTCTAAGAACAGCATGTGTAATCTCAGAACAGATCCAAAAATTCTTCACATCGTTAAGCACTAACCCCATGAGTGATTCCTTCCTTTCTTCCCTTCCCGCAAAGGACACATACTCTCAAACAATGTTCTGAGTGTTGTACAGTTGAGAGATGCCTCCTATCATGTGCCTGGAACAGCCACTACCAACAAACCGAAGTCTGATGATATGCCTCCATAGCTTCTCCGACACAGAGCGGGATTAGTTGGTCTTTGGAACCCAGTCCATTTTGAAACTGGGTCGACCTTTGTCATCCTTGCATAGTACTCTCTCCCATGACATGTCCTGCTTATCACAAACAGAAGATGTAGAAATATTAGAATCGTTAGAAGATTTGGGAGAGTGAGCCTTTGGAACCCATTTGTAGTTGGGTTTAACCCATTTCTTTTTCGATCTGATGGGTGGCTCGGTACTTGATTTTGAACTTGATGTCGGCCGTTGAGATGACTTTGACCTAACCGGTCTTTGTTTCACTGGAGCATCTCTTGGATTGGGCTTCTTGGCCGACATTCCCTTCTTGTCCTTGGGAGTTAGATTCCTGGCCTTGTGGGTTTGATTCTTGGCCTTCTGCACGTTCCAGTCACCATGGTCTGAACGTGACCTTGAGGGTTTTCTTTTGAAGTATCTCCCTCTTGGCGCGTTCTGCCAGCCTTGTGCATAGTAGGGAACATATGCACGATTAGGACAATTACGGGCAATGTGACCAGGTGTTCCACAGTGAAAACATGTCTTTTTCTTCACTGTGAAGTTGTTTCTTCCTGCCCCTGGTGGCGTGTCCTTGCCTTGTCTCTTATTGTTCCCACAAACACATCTTTGCCTTGTCTCCTATTGCTCTGATACCAATTGTAAGTCCCTAATCTGCTTGTGTATCAATCAGATCCGTTTGATGGTGCGGAATCCCAATCAAACGGATGATGTCAGATCAAATAGAAGAGAAGGAGAAGAAGAAGATGATGAATCTTGTATGTATTGATATGAATGAAGATCCGGATACAAGATTCACACACACTTACACACACTCTCTTTTCTCTCTCTTTTTCTCTCTAGAACACCTTCAAATGCACACACTTAAGCTCCTCTATTCTATGTGTTCATCACTCTACTCCTCACCCCTTACACCTATATTTATACATAACAAACATGGGCTTGGTGAACATGGGCCGTAAATGGGTTTACAGCCGTAAGCCTGTTTACGGCCGTAAACACAACCGTAAACACGTATACGACCGTAAACACCAAGTTGTTTACGGTCCAAGACACAAAAATACATTTTCCTAGAAAAGCAAAGTATAAACCATATTTTTGACCCAACAAAATGATCGGGTCCATGGAACCGTATTGACCCCCACAGACATAGACATAAAAGCACGTCAAATGGTCCGAGAGGTTGAGAATAGGATGGAGAATTTATTTATGACCTACTTGGAACGATTTGACAACGGTGGATCATCTCAACAAGAAGCGAGTCAAATAGTCATTGATGTTGATGATGATAACGATTTTTTCGGTGATTTTCTTTGTACGGGAGGTAGCAACTCGGATCCAACGGATAACGAGTTACGAACTTATTTGAAAGAGAATATAGTTAATTATAAAAAAAAAATCTCAATTCTCGGGTGGTGGAGAGTAAACGCGATTAGGTTCCCAACAATTGTTCGGATGGCGAAAGGTGATTACTTTTTTTTAGACTTTCATAGTTTCTTTATAAATTAATGTTGTTACAATTTAATTCTTTGTTGTTAGATATATTGGCGATACAAATCTCAAGTGTAGCGTCCGAGTCCGCGTTTTGGCACATGTGGTAGAGTTGTAAGTGAGTAGCGGACTAGTTTATCGACGTTGATAGTTGAAGCTTTGTTATGCACCCAAGATTAGGTGAGAAAGTCTACAAATCCGATAGTTGACAACGTTGATGACATCTTGAACGATGATGATATAGCTTTGGGTAAAAAAAATTACAATCTTTGTTCTTTTTTTATACAATTATTACTTTTTATTAAATACTAACAACATTTTCATTTGTGTTTATGTAGAGATTGCACAAGCTTTAAATATGTTACATATGGATGACAATGATATGGGGAAGAGGCCAATGGAAGATTAGATTATGAGTTTATGAAGTTTGTTAGTTTGATTGATTTTAAAGTTTAAACTATGATTTTTGTTGTTACGGTAATACTTTTGTATGTTTGTCTTAAAATTGTTTAACTTTTGTTGGTGAACTTGATTTATATGTTAGTTGCTTTTATTTGGAAAATTAATTTTTACAAATTGCAAGTTATAATATTAGGTATCAATATAGATTACTTATACTCTATGCAATTAAAGTTGTACCGGTCCAAACGGATCCAAAAACCGAAAAACCCGGACCTGGACCCGGACACGGACACGACTCATCCGGTCCGGTCCGGTCCATGGTCCACAAAAATTCTCCATAACCGGTCCGGTCCAAGAGCCGGTCCGGTCCGGTCCAAATGCTCACCCCTGCTACAATCTATGAAAATCTAAAAAGAATCACTAAATAGTAAATATGCTTTGTGGAGGAAAATATAATTGTTTCAAGAAAAGTCATTTAGTGATTTCATGAGAACTTATCACTTATGGAAGCTTGTTGTTGAAGAAAGTTATCATTAGACTTGTAGGGCGATTGTTAATCATAGTGCCTCATGCCCAAGACCAATCATTATACAGTGCTTTTCTGAATATGAAAAAAAAAAGAAATGATTGAATATATATATATATATATATATATATATATATATATATATATAATATTCTTTTTAATTAAATTCATGTAATAATTAGATTTAGAGATCCTGGTCCAAGGATACAAAATATAGGGCCATTGTCTGATTCGGGCTTTATATGCTCTGGTCCCAATGCAATTTGATTCAATTTCTTTAATAAACATTAGTATTAATTACTAGTTTATAAAAAAATGTATATTATAAATTATAAACATTGTAAGCTATAATCGTGAAAGGGTAAAAAATAGAACAAAGACAACATTTAGTATTTTATGTCAAAACATTTAAAGACACATGAGTTCAATATCCTCTTAAACAAAATACAAAACACATACATTTTTCACCATGTTTCATAAGTAGTCATAAGTCATTACACCACCTTAATTCAAAACCCTAATTTCAAACATCAAAACTAAAATTACTCCCACACCTCACAAACTCGGGCAAAATCTACAAATCGGAAAATAATTTCCAAGAAAACACCTCATAAATTATCTCGGGCATTCTCAATTCTCAATTCTCAATTTTCATCAACCAAAAAACTTGTCACAATTTCCACATCATATCCTAAAAGGTCTTCCAGATGTTGACTTTTTAAAATGCTCGTTTTTCATGTTCACGGGTCTTTTCGACAAATTCGGTTTTTCCGATTTTAACCTCTCATTTGCAATATCTTGAAACGGATTCTTTCCATCAAATTCGGTTTTTGAAATCCTTACTTTCTTCCTCTTTCCTCTGTCATATTCGTCATCCCTGAATTATAACAAAAAGGGGTTAAGTGTTATGTATAAAAGTTTATAAAGATTAAAATACATGTAAAAAAAATCGGCTTTAAAACTCACCATTCATCTCCAATGTAACCAATGGTGAGATCCCGTTTTCTTTCTCTTATATGAGAAGTTGTTGATTCACCTTCATCCCAACGAGGGACTGAAATCACATAAAAATAAGTCAAAAAACAGTCAAACTTCTTTTTTCCTTCAATTTCCCAAAATGTCCCTTTCTTTTTTGACATTAATGGATATTATAACCAAAATGCAGCAAAAATACAAATATTACTCACCAATTCTGTCATCTAAACCTCTTGTAAGCAAATGAAGCAAATCTTTTTGTGTCGAATTTTCCCTCAAATGATTTGATTGGATTCCTGTTGAGACACCATTTAAGTCATTTGTTGCAAGAACAGCTCCATCTTTATTAACCCTCTCTTTGAATCCATTTTCAACTGGAGGTTTGACCACATCCTGTGCTTTGACTTTTTCAGATGAAGGTTGACCTTCATTGACCGACTTTTCTTTATCAACTGGAGGTTTGACCACATCCTGTGCTTTGACTTTTTCAGATGAAGGTTGACCTTCATTGACCAAGTTTTCTTTAACAAGTTTCTTGATCTTTTTGCTTTGCTTATGTTTCTTTTTCTTCCTTTGGTTTAATGAAGTCCCCATTAGAACATTTGCACTGAATTTCATACTTATGATTTTCTTGCACTTCAAAAAGTTTTTTACTTTCTTGTTGGGTTTCCGGTCAACTTCCTTCTTCTTGGTCAACCTTCCCATTTCTGGCAAGTTCTTTGCTTTCTTGTGGGGTTTTTGGTCAAGAGGTTCCTTGTTGGTCAAACTTTCCATTTTTGGCAAGTCTGGTGTATCTACTACCATTGCAGCCACCACTGCCGCCCCCTTTTGACCATCACCACCAACAACCGACTCACCTCCACCATTTTCCTGTAAACTTATACAATTAAAGATGGGAAAAGAACAAATTTATAAACTTCATACAAAAAATGAGAAATTTTTACCTTCAAAGTTTCACCCTTATCTGTTTTACTTTCAGCATTTCCAAGATTCATAATCGGGACACTAAAATCTCCATTTTTGGAGTTGACTGAGCTTTCTGAACTTTTTGGAACCAAATCCTCTCTCTTTTCTTTTTGTTCTGTTGCACCCGTAATGAACCCATTTCTCAAAACAGTAACTGAAGATCCATTACTTAAAATGGCATCCATTAGGGTCTCTTTTTGTACATTTGAGGATATTTGGGTCTCTTTTTGTACATTTGAGGATATTTGGGTCTCTTTTGGTACTACACTGGAACCATTAATCATTGGAATCTTTTGGGTCTCCTTTGATACACAGAGGCCATTACTCATTGGAATCTTTTGGGTCTCTTTTGATACACTGAGGCCATTATTCATTGGAATCTTTTCTTTCTGATGAACAACATCTGTAGTTTTCTTTGATGGAAAACTCTTTTGATCACGGAAATAAAACAACATGTAGGCTTTCTGCTCAAAAACCTTCTTTTCACTCACTTGATATACACGATTGTCATCAAGTGAATACCACATGCCACTAGATGTCCTAACAAAGCAATAATAGTGGCCAGAATGTGTACTCCAACCAGCATGAACCAAAACCCCATATAGAGTGTACTTCAAATCCCCATCCTAAATTATAATAAAAGGTTTGTTAAATGCAAAAAAAGAAAAAAAATCTATGTTGCTTTTTCTTGAATTTATACTAACAAAACCAAGAAAAGAGATGAACTTGACTTACATATGGACCAGTGACAAAAGGTTTCAAGTCCAAAGTAGAACCGAATTGGATTTTTTTGTCAATCTTTTGGCCTGACATATGGGAACCGAATCTTTTAAGGTGAACAGTGAGGACATTGGGAGCTTTGTGAACTGTAAGCTGTTTTAAAGCCTTGACTTTTTGCTTGCACTGTTGGCACTGATACTGTTTTGCCCCTCCATCTAACTGTTCTTTAGCAGTGAAATTTGCAAAAGCTTTATACAAAGTGTCTGCTCTCAATATCTCCAGGCTTAAATCCAAGAATGGATCGAATTTGTTAGAGCAATAGTTACACTGCATGCATTTCACCTGAAAAATCAACACTTTATCGTAACAAAATCTTTCTAGGGCTATTTTCAATGATGAAGATGAGAAGGGCATTTACGTCTTTTGCACAGATGAGAGATTATTACCTGACTTCGGAGGCGACCACCAAATATCTTGTGGACTAAACTTTTATCATAGGCACTTTGTGATTCACTAGGGACTCCTGTAGGTAAGCAACATTTGTGCATTGATTCCAATAAATTTACCATGTACTCATGGGCATCCTCCTGCCTTGAATTCCTAAATGTCCTAGATATGCCTAATTATGTAGTCAAGGATGTTCAAAGAAATGAGGGGAAATATATAAAAGAATATAACTTTATGAGAAAAGCCTCATTTTCTTGACTTTCTCTATTGAGTTGTTCTTCCTTGCATAACATTCATGTATAACTTACTGGATCAAGTGTTGTAAGTTCAAATAGATAAAGTGATAAAGATATCATCTCTTTGAAGTTTGAACTCAATCAAGAAAGTGGTGAGCATAAAGTTATAGAAGGATACAACGCAAATTTGAAACAAGATCCTTGGGTGCTAATGATCTCCCTGAAGATTGTAGTGCACAGCTGACATGTTTTTGGATAGCACACAATGCACAAAATCCAGCTTTTTGACCTTCATAAAGTAAATGGAGAAATCGGTTATCTCACAAGGGGTAGCCATGTTTGTGATTGTGAGTGTCTATTTATTGAAGGGAGATAGAAGTGAAATATTTACAAGTAACTTGGTGCTTTCCACTTTGTAAATATGCAGCTAAAGGCTCGGTGTATGTTAAACATTGGAGTACTGAGTTGAGGAAGCAAGTATTCCCAAGGTTCTCCAAACCAGCACCCTATAGATAGTTTAAGACAAGTGTTAAGACTATTTGTCAAATATCTAAAGACACGTCAATGATGACAAAAAAAATATAAACTTTATGTCCCAAAATCAAGAATCAACAAGTCTACATGATGACTATCAGATATTTATATGGTATAATGAGTAAGCATTATGAATCCAAATTTAGATGGTTTTAAAACATCCAAGCTATAACAAGTGTATACAATTCTCTTTTGCAAAAGAAAAACTGGTTTTTAAAAGAAGTCTGGATCGAGTATTGCAACCCATAACACTTTACATGTATTAAGGAGAATGCCATTTGATGAATTCTGATGCAAAGTATTCAGACACAATTCCAGCAACAACTTATGCATTATATATAAAAACAAACTGAACTCGTTAAATAAAGATCAAACTTTCTTAAGCTATGTGGCAAATAATATACATGATGAAGAAAAACTGAACAGCAAGTCAGCAACATCATAGAGCAAAAGCCATGAACTTACTTTTATGGAAACAAGAGAAGAATTATAAAGATCTTATGGAACTTGTTGCAAAAATACATAAAAGTTGAACATGGATGATAAAAAAAACAAACGATTATAAAAGTATATAACCAAAAGTTTGTGTAGAAAGGGCAAAAAGTAACATAGAAACGAGATAATTCATGGCCAAGCACAAAAGTATGAAACCCAAATGACCACCGACAGATGAACTACAAGTATCCTAAATCAACAAATTTTGCAGTCTAAGGAACCTAGGTTTGTCAAATGTACGATAATCATCTTTGCAGTAATTAGCTCTAGTATGTGTTATCCAAAAGTAATTAGCTTGAATGGTCCCATCACTTTTTGCTTATTCAACTATTTGAATACAAAAATCTATGCTTATGGAAACAAGGCTGAATTTGAATAGAATTTTAAATTATATCCTTCGAACAGAATTGAAGAAACTTACAATTCTCCGAAAAGTAATTCCAAAACTGAGTTCTGGATCCAACCCGTTTCCTAACTCCGATGCATCTCTTTTCTTACCCGAAGACCCACCACCAACACTATCCAATCCAACGCCCTGCTGATTCCCAAACGTATTATTCGAGCTCGTGGAGGTAGGATTGAGCGTTTCAAGCCGAAAACTCCCATCGCCGCCTCCTTTAGTGAACCCGGTGAAGGGCTTCCTGGCTAGGTGAAACTCAATCCTTCTAAAAGGAGATTTATCCACCGGAGCTAAAGATTCAGTCGATTCACCACCTGGGTTTTCACGATTAATGGGTTTTTGAGTGACGATAGTATTCTTATCAATCAAGCTCAAAGTTTCTGCCATGATAGATTGTATCGATTCAAAAGTGTGGTTTAAACACTGGAGATTGATGTGTTTCTATTGACATATAAATGGATCGATTGATTTGGGGATTGTGCCTGTGGATCAAACGAAAGAAAAACAGCAAGGAGGGGCTTAGGTGTGGGAGAAAGAGAAAGAGCTGTTAAGCGGAACCCAGTCTATTAAACCCTACTTCGCACCGAGTGTGTGAACACACACGTGTACCTCTAACACGGTTTCTAGGGTTTGCATTTTGGATCGGTAAATTGGACCTTATGCTCTTTGGAATTAATATTTGGATAAATAAATTAGACAAAAGTGTGAGTATGTTAAAAATTAGATGTTTTGTCTAAGATATTTTGAAGTTGTAGTGGTCTAAAATGTTTTATTTTTTGTGAATTTGGTCTAAAGTTATTTGAAAATATTTAAATGATGAATTTGTCCTTTTAATTTAGTTTTTTTATTTTCTTTACTATAATTACAAAAATAAAATCTATATATATATATATATATATATATATATATATATATATATATATATATATATATATGGGTCTTTTTGTTAAAATTTAAAGAAAAAAAAAAGATGTGTTCTTGAACAAAGCACATGAAACCAAGAACCATAAATCTGGTCTAAAAAACGATATATTGTGGAGTTCTTCATCGTTGATTTAGTCTTGGATCTAGTCGATTTTCTAGATCTCAAGAACACCTGTTTTTCTTGATTTCAAGAATAGGAACAACTCTTTTTTTCAGATTTGATGAACTACCCTCATCATCATCTACTTTGATTTTGAACCCAGAAACCACACAAACTACCCCTTCTAGCCGGAGTAATCTTTATGTACAAAGTGGTAATCTTTCTTCCTTCATGTCTTCATGTAATTGATGAAGGATTGAACATCTGCTTCGTCATAAGAACCCCTAGATAACACACATTTGTTCTATGGAAAAACCTGCTTTATTATAAGAACACACATCATTTTAGCTACCACCAAACGTCATCACCACCCCAGCCACTGTGAACCACCCTTGAATTCGAGAGAAGATGGAAATATTATGGTCTATTAGAGAATAAAGAGGAGCAAATATGGTGCGATTTTTGTTGCCTGGATTGATTAAGAGTGGGTCAGGACCTCGGAAGGATTATGATAGACTAGAGAAGAAAAAAGGATTGTGATCGATTACAGCTCGATTGATTAGAGAGAAGTCGAGAATACCCGTTCGGGGAGTAGATCCGGCAACAAAGTGCAGGTTCAATTTTGGTGGGTTGAGGTCCACTGGTTTTCCGACGAAGGTGGAGAAGACCCGGTTAATTTGTTCTTCGCTTTTCTTGGAGAATCATCTTGTTTATTGGAAAGAAAGGGGAATATATTGGTTCTTAAACAACTTCAAATCGATATCTTTTGAGAATGAAAAAGAATCCATTTTCAAGTTTTTCCTTTTTTTCTAATTGTCGGGTTAAATTTTGAAGGGGAAAAACAATATGAAAAAAATGAAAAAATGAACAAACGAAGACAAAAAAAAATGGATGAAAAGATGAAAAATGAAGACAAAACCATAGGGATGATAGTTTGTATTTTGGATGATTTCGAGACATGTGGTGTTTGGATTGATGAAATTAAAATGAAATTTTTATTTATAAATTTTGGGTCGTTACAAGTTGGTATCAGAGCCTTGGTTTAAGGAATTCAGACACATTTTCGGGTGTGTCAGAACTCAACTTGAGGAAATGATAATCTTTTTAAAAGAAAATTTAATTTCTAAAAAGATTTCATCAAGTAAAGAGGGTGTGATGCATGCAATCAACCAAACTCAAGTAAGTAGTTCCTAAAATACCCATATTTATGTGTTATGATTAGCATATCTGATATTTGTATTGCATGCTAGCATAGGGATAAGGATACTCTCAGGAATCGTATAATAGGATTGTTTGATTTGTGTGATGCCTTATAGCCTAAAGGAAATTGGATGTCAAGTATTATTTGGAATTGATATCAACTCAGTTAATTGCTAAGTGTATGCTTAAAAAGTTGCACACGATTAGGATCATATAGCCTTAGAATGATCAATTTAGCCTCTTTTCTTGTTCTTTGTTTATTTGTGGACTTAGGGTAGAATTATCATTTGACAATCTATGTGATCCCCTTTTGTGTATAACTTGCATGCATAATGCAAACGACAGTGTTGATTGAGATTATTTGTATGGTAGGGGCTGTCAGGTTGAGAATTTCTAGGAGAGCCTAGGTAATGTTGTTAAACTGCTAGTCAGGCATGATTTAAACAAATAAAATAATCACTGTTGGTTACACTAAAAATATAGCACAGGGAAGCAGGATCGAATCCTCAGTGACACAGCCTAACGGTCAATGTATTTTTCTATCAGGCACATTCTAGTCAAAACATAAATTATTAAAAGGGGCATTTTTGAATTAAACTAAAAAACTAAAATTTGCAATGAAAATAAACTAAACGAAAATCAATAATAAAAACAATTTCAACTCTACAATGACTTTTCTAATCATGCAATCAGTTCAGATTTGGTTATTCGAGATGCATTTTATCTAAGCTAGTACTGAGAAAAACTAACAAGTTCTAGTATAATCTCTTTTACCTCGTTAAATTAACCAAAACAAGCTCTTCAGTTAACCATAACTTTTTATTGTCTAATTAAATAAGCTCTTAATTAAGATCAGAAAAGTTGCATTAAGATCGGTGTAAAATTTCCAACAATACTCAATACTTCTCACAAACTCGGAAGCGCAAATATATGATTTTTCAGTTTATATCATAGTTAAATCCCAAAATGAAACCAATATGATACTTGTTACCTATTACCAATTGACAAGAACAATTACGTATTCTATTAACTGATTAATTGGAATGATAAAACTCTATCTAGGTGATCAAACTAACAAGAATTTAAAATCAAACTTCATTAAGTTCAAAACGGAAAAATCTAGATAGAAACACAAAAAGAAACCAGATTTGAAAACTAATCACATGAAAAGTACTAGTCTGTGCAAAAATGAAAACTAGGGATTTAGCAATACATGGCTAAAAACGAATCTAAACTAATAAAAAGAAACATTTACTGATAAATCTAGATAAACTAAATGTGTGAGATGATTCACAACTTCAGATCTTCAGAAATCGCTGAAAGGTATCATAAATCGCCTTCAGAAATGTTTTTCGTCGTCTGGAATCGTCTAACCCTCAAATATGAATATGAAGGTCTTATTTATATGCAAAACATAAGCTTCCAGAGAAAGTAATCGAAAAATGTGATCACATAAGCAGAATTGTGATCGCAGATATCAGGGTGATAACGTCTATTTTATACATATATTTATGACGTTTTCTAATTATTTTATACCATGGTTTATGTTATTTAGAACTAAAAGATACTTAATATGCTTTGAAATGTTCAATTACAGTTAGAATGGGAGATGGAATGCAAAAGGATGAGAAAAAGGAGCTAAAAAGACGCAAAAAGAATGTTGTTGGACAGCTTGACCGCTCGTCGGTGTTTTGGCTATATCTCATGACTCGTAACTCTAATTGATGAGATTCAAAATGTTCTGAAAATTAAACACAATTTCGGACGACTTTCATGTTTTGAGAAAATGTTGACTTCCACTCACCACGACGTCGTGATACAACCACGACGTGGTGATTGGAATGTTCGCGACCATCAGGTTAACGTGGAGGATACGGGATTTCGACGTGGACCACGACATGGTGGCGGTCAAACACGACGTGGTGACCAGTTAAAAGCTATAAATAGAGCCAAAAACTTCCCCTAGTGATATATCTTCAACCTTAATTCGTTCCCTACGAAAATAAACCTTAAATAAGTCGTTTTGAGGGTCTAGAAGGCGGTCGGAGGACTATTAAGCTGATATGGAGTGAAGATCTGAAGGATTCAAGAGCGGATTCATGATTTGAATCATTTGGTTTGCTATTATGACCATGTTTAGCATTCCATATGACTTATTTTGTGATTTACTTTCTGATTTAGGGTTCAAAACCTTATTGCTTTGTGTTAAACTTGATAATGTTCGAGATTATGTGATTAATTTTCTATTTGGAGTATTTATTCTTATTTATTTAATTATGTTTGCTTGATAAAAGATCCTCATGTGGTAAAGTTTTAATAATTTATGTTTATTGCTAAGTATTATTGGGATTAGATGATCATTCTATCTTGATGTGTTTGAGTCATATGAATCTATGATCATTAGATTTGTATGACTAGGATTTTGACCACAAACCTAGGGTTAAATAGAAAAGTTTGTAACTTTAATGTGTGATCTTATATGTGATGACATGTATATAATTGGTATTATGATCATTAATATAAGTTTATAATTCAAGTCTTGCATAATTCGAACTTAACACTAGTATGCTTGTTTGTTTGTCCACTTGATCAATTAATGAATGAACTTGTTTTACTAAAGGATTAGTCTTTTATCATAAATTATAATCATATTAGGAATCAGTAAATAATGAAGAAATATCCATTGCACTTAGTAGTTAACCAATACTTTGAGATGAAATCCAGTCTGAACCAAAGTACCCAAAGTGATTTGTTTCCATTCAGTTTATCTAGTTAGTTTAGTTATTACTTGAGATTTAATAATAAAAACCCCTTTTCACTATTTTCGTGTGTTTAGTTTAAACCTATAATCAAACATTCTAATATTAATTCACTACCATTCCCCTTGTGTTTGACACCCTTGCTTATCAAAACTATACTATACTCGATCGGGTTCACTGTCTGTAAGGTGTAGTTTAGATACGATAAATTAGGAATTATAAAAAAAACTAGTGCATTAAAAATATACACATCAAGGGTTTTTTCAAGATTTTCCCCTAAATGATGTAGGATGTTATTTTCGACGTTTATGGAACTTTCAGACAAAAATGCAATCGTAGAAAGGGAATATGCGATCGCAATTTTTGATTTTTCTTCTTAGATGGCTTTCAGACGACTTATTTTGGTCCTGAAAAACTTCGTCCCATTTATGTGACCGCATATATGAAAAATACGATCACTTTTTTGGATTTTTGGCCTGTTTTGGTCGTGCTTCTTCAGTTTACATAAGCATGAAAGCCGTCTGAAATTTTGTCTAGTTTCCAGAACATTTTAAACCTCGTCAATCGGAGTTACGAGTCATGAGATATGTTCAAAATACCGGCAGGGGGTCAAAGCTGTATGCAACATCCTTTAGGTTTTAGATTGTAGCAATCTATCTTCGTATGATCAATTCAATCGAATATTTCTTGACCAAAACATCTTCCAAGCATTCCTCAACATCCTCCTTCAGTTCCAACTGCATTTAGGCTCCAAATATGCATCCAGCTGCTCCCAAAGTACTGCTCCACTCGAACTATATGAAACGACACAAAAATGCTAGTAGTACGAGAATTCTGATAAAAGACATGAGTTGAACATTATTTAAACTGATGACATGCAAATGTACAATTTATGATACTAAATGCTAAAAAAAACTACCCTAAAAGATGCATAAAATGGCATATATAAAATCTCTCCAAGCTTGAACCTTATGTGCCCTCAAGAAAAAAGGTTAAACATTATAAACAAATGGAAAGATGTAGATGACCTAAAAAGAATTTATAATAAAATAAAGGAAACAACTTGAACTAAAAATACTTCACTCTTTTTTTTAACATGATCAGACTTACACCGAGGAAAGCTTCAATGGAATCACTACCTAGACGATCATTACAATACCTTCCATATCTCACAGATTCCCGAAGTCAGGAAGAAGCTCGATTTTGTGAACAAATAAACCAATTGCAACTTTTATTTAAACTTTATACCTTAATTAGCATTGCAAACAAAAATAACACATTTAAGAATTTCATGTCCTTAAGACTAGATAATTAAGAACCAGAATCGACGCATCCTTAAGAACCTGCACAATCAAATCAGCTTTCGTTGCAGTAGCATTTAGGACAGCCCCTGTAGGAGCCCAGCTTCATGCTTTCACTTGGTAGAGAACGACAAATATCATATCACACAATTCTTCTTGCGCCAGATTTGTCTTTGAGATGGCTTCTGATATGATTGAACTTGAATTTTTTATTCTTGTCTTAACTTTAGTTCTTCAATCAACTTTTTGAATTTCTTGAGATTTCTTCGATTAAGTGCTTGAAATTAACTTGGGTATCAGATATGACAGTTATACCCTTCCTTCATTTGACTGTCTGGATCTGATATAAGGTTCTAAGCTACCACGAGGGTAACACGTGTCAACAAATAGGACCATGTTATGTGGATTCAGACTTGTCGATCAAGGTTCTTTTTTAAACATTAATAAGCAAATCTTTTTGAACTATTATTAACGCCTACACAGTGTTTCAGCACGCCATTTATTTTATTTTTTACAGTCGCACTCAGATCATGATGTTTTGCGACTCCTAGTTATGGAAACTATGACTGAACTTACCACTATCGATATGATCATTTCGTACTTTCATTTCCCACTTATACAGAGTTATCGAATGCAAGAATGTCCTCATCTCATATGTTTTCGTTTTTTTTTCGAAATGCAGAAAATAAATTTTTTGGGGTTTTTTATATATGAATGCAAAAAAATAAAAAATAAAATATTTTTTGGATTTTTTTTAAATATGCAAATGCAAAAAGAAAATAAAATGCAAAAAGAAAAATAAATTTGAAAATTTTAACTGAAAACTAAAAAAATTTAACAAAAAATGCAAAATTTTACACTAACCTCATCCCTAAGCTTAAAATGATGTCCTGTCCCCAATGTTCAGAAAGGAATGAACAACCCAATAAGGCATATAAAAAGAAAACGGTACAACTAGAAAAGAATGTACATGATAAGTTTGTAGAAATTTGAGTTTGACGAAGATATGACGAAAAATCTGAATTTCAGCAAGTTTGTCGATCCTCTGATTTCCCCAAGTTTGCTTGGAACTACGACTATCTCTTTATTGAAAGCGTAAAAAAAACTAAAAACTATTCCTGGGATTGCCTTCCGGAAAGCTGCCCTTTTTTAAAGTCATTGACTCGACTTTGCTCAACCAAATTTGCTAACTGGTGTGGTTGGGACTTCTCTGAAGCTCAACTCTCTTCCTTGTCACTCTAGATCCCCTCAGATATGTCAAGCTTGGTGGATCTGGAACTCGTTCAGCAAACTGAAAAGACTTCATATTGTCTTCAGATAAGTTTTCAGATGATAATTTTCAGATTTCTTTCGTTTTCTGATCTTCCTTTTCTTTCTAGAAATATTCTCTTCGAATTCTTTAGATTCTTTTCTTTTCAGATTCATATCAGAAATTACCTCTCCCACCTTTTCTTTTTTCCAAAACCATTTTTCTTTTCAGATTCATCTCTGATTTTTCCTTAGCAGAAATCAGCTTCTCCTTCATCTCCCCAAGCTTATTTCTTTTCAGATTCATATCAGAAATTACCTCTCCCACCTTTTCTTTTTTCCAAAACCATTTTTCTTTTCAGATTCATCTCTGATTTTTCCTTAGCAGAAATCAGCTTCTCCTTCACCTCCTCAAGCTTATTTCTTGTCAGCTCCTTCTCTGATGCTCCAGATAACTTCTTTTCAGCAGTTAATTTTACTTCTTTTCCCAAAAGATTTCCCTTTTCCAGCTCTTCTGATATGTTTGATAAGTTCTTGTCTACAAATTTTTCTTGCAGAGAAACATTAGAAAACTCACAACAGCCCTCAGATAAAGGGTAATATATTTTTCGATTTGTACACATTTGGTCACTGAGTTTTTTTTTTCGTCCACATTTACTCATTCAACTTGTTAAACTGTACACATTCAGTCGTTATGACCGGTTACTCCAAGTTAGCCGGGAAAAATGACTTAATAGGGTAATATATTTCTCATTTTGTACACATTTAGTCCTTAATATTTTTGTACATATTTAGTCCTTAATATTTTTTCATTTCAAAACAAATCATTTTGTTTTTGTACTCATTCAGTACTTATGAATGATATCTTTAGGTTTTTCTCAGGACATCTTACGTGGGACAATCATTGATGAAGTGTTTGGGGCTATTGATATTTATGTTCATTGCGATCTCGCCTACTTGGTTGTGTATGTGTTGTTGTTTGGCTTAGGTCTTGTGTTATGAACGTCGCAACTTCTCCATACGATATCAGAATTTAACGATCTTTATATTCACTCATTCGTTTTTTGAGTCTACTACAACTTTCGTTAAGATTACTCCCGTTAAAATGTAATATATTTTTATTTACGATTTTATAAAAAAAATTATCCATACATGCATTCATAAAAACGTATGGATAAAAAGATCGTAAATAAAAATGTATTACTTTTTAACGGGAGTAATCTAAATGAAAGTTGTAGTAGACTAAAATACGAACACATTGATATAAAGATCGTTAAAATCCGAGATCGTACGAAGAAGTTATGACATTCAGAACACATGACATAAGCAACCAAGTAATCGAGATCGCGATGGACATAAACATCAAAAGCTCCAAACACTTCATTAATGATTGTCTTACGTAAGATGTAGTGAGAAAAACCTAAAGAAATCATTCAAAATGACCTAATGAGTACAAAAATAACAATGACTTATTTTACAACAAAAATATATTAAGGACTAAATATGTACAAAAATATTAAGAACTAAATGTCTACAAAGTGAAAAATATATTATCTTAACAAGTTGAATGAGTAAATGTGAATGAAAAAAAAAAACCTAGAGACCAATGTACAAATCAAAAAATATATTATTTTTTTAAATCATTATCCCAAAAATAAAATGTTTGTTGGTAACTTGAAAACATTCTGAAAAAATTATTTCCCAAATACAGTGAACCCAAATTACTAATCTTTTAAAATATTAAATCTAATATTTTCTTATATTAATTAAATTTCAACAATAATTATTTAAGTTTCAACAATATCACATAATGGTTTCCGTTTACAGTTCCTAAAATATGGAACTGGAACTGTTTGTACCCATTAGGACCGATTCTTGTACCTAATCCCCGTATAATAAACAATATGATAAATTGATATTTTGAATATTTCTAAACGATTCTTAAAAAGTCGACTAAAGTCTCAACAAAAAACATGGATGGTAATTAGCATGTTATGACTTTTGTATATACACAAAGCAACTTCTAATTAGATAATAATTACAGTATAAGATACTGGTTAAATATTTATTATATAATTTAATCATATTTATCCTAAGTTTACATGCAATGGTGCCGACATTTTGACTTTTACAAGATTCTTTCTGATACCATTTCATATTTGACGCATAATGTGAAATGTGAATATGAGGACACTATTATTCTAAACTTAATTTTCAATTTAGTTTTATTGTAATGAGCCAACAAGAAGCTTTATTCAGAAAAATAGTATAAATAAGAAAAGCAAATAAACAATTAAAAATAAATAACCTCAAACAAAAATTAAAAAAACAAAATATTAGGCGTAATCGGGCATAACCCGTCTAAGAAATCTGATCGGCTCCGATATCTCAGGAGCAACCTCTTCAAAAGAGATATAATTACGCTCCTCATTGTACACGTGGCAGACTGTCAAGATTGTCTTCATTAACCGCCAGTTCCATGATGCCTCGTTCATATACTGTGTTGCGTATCACAATTCATACAGACAAAAATAATTAAGTTTCTTTTTTACTTAATGAAAAAAAAAAAAAAAAAACTTACTTTTCCCCAATTTTCTTGAAGTGCTTTATGAGCCATTCTCAAATTGTAGCTTGGAATCTTTGAGGAGACATGGTGAGGAATATGAACATTGATATCATGACAAAGGATCTCTATCCTGTATACAATAATTAAAAAAAAAAAGAAAAAAGTATTAGAGTAAAAATATTAGTTTAAATGATTTAAAAATAATAGTTTAAAAAAAATACCATCGAGGATAATCACAATGCACGGTTCCACTAAGTTGGGCCTGAGCCGGATTCCACTCTTCCGACGATTTGAAAGGTATGTGAGGCGCCGTGTGGTGAACCATCGTGAAAGTGCTCATCTGTAAACACAATAACATCTACACAGTGACAGACTGACACTGACACTGACAGTAACAGTGACAATGACATTAACAGTGACACAGGAAATTCGTATTACCCAAAAATGATAGCCCAGCCACGGCATTAGCCAAAACTTTATCCATCCAACTATCCCGACTTTATACACAATCAACGGCCATCCAATTGCCATAAATGCGAAAACACAAGCCAGACTAATTTTAACTCTTCCAATTTCATTTGATCTAAATTTACTCAAATTAAAATGCCATATTAACCTGAAAACAATATAAAGTAATCAACAATATGTATTTTTTAACTATTTTTCATATCCAAACGTCGAAAAATAATTTATATATGGAAAATTTACCAATGTGATATAGACATGATGGGGCGAATAGGACCATATCCAAATACAATTGCCTTTTTGAAAAATGGTGACTCATCAAAATGTTTTTTCATTACAGGATGCCAAGCTGTGTCTTCGTTTAACCTAAACGAAACTTAAAATAAAATTGAGCTTCTATTGTAAAAGGGTATTATGGTCATTTTTAAATGATACAATTACAATTACAATTACACGTACATGTTTGTTTTCGCGTGATGTCGGTCATGCTTGAAGCGCCATGGCTCATAGGGGTATATTAAGGGTAAAAAGGCCAAAGTTCCAACAATATCTTCTAATAATTTGTTCTTTGAGAAAGATTTGTGTGCACAATCGTGACCTATTACAAAGAACTTTTGAAGAAAAAAAAAAGTTTAGATTGATTACAAGAAACTCAAAAAATATGTTTATTTACGATTTTACCCCTGTAACTGCAGTTCCTGTCCATGCCCAAGCTAAAGGAAGAAGATACCATGGGGATTTGGCAATCATGAAAAGCCCCAATGCATATGAAGTGGTAGATATCAAAACCGATTTCCATGCTTTCATGTTATCAATTTCAAATACCTTTTGAGAAAAAAAAATATGAAGTATGAGAGATGAATATGTTTAAAATAAAAGGATAAAAATTAATAAGTAAGAGTGTAATACGGATTTGGGAAGAGTATCGATGATGTTCTTCAATGTGATATTATCTGGAAGTGATTCTCCAATTTGTCTAAAACCGTAATTTTCACATAATTCTTGTCTTCTTTCTGCACTGTCTGATGGTAATGGTGGTGTGATAGGACTGGCTACTGCTTTGACTATTTTACCCTTCCGTAAAGGAATTACATATTTTTGGGTTTTGGGCTTGTGTTGAGGTAGAGCTTCCCACTTTAAAAGAGATGTGCCTGTCTAATCAAGCAAGTATTGTAAGAAGTTACAATACTTAATTAACTATAAAAAACTAACAATAGTAAAGAAAAAAGGAAAAAGGGCAGTATAGTAGATAAATTCATTTTTCTTGTAATTAACTTGAAGAATGAAGAATAACTTGGTATAAATAAATGACCATCAAAAGGTTAAAAATAAAATAGTGTGTTTACTAAGTTCATGGATTTCATACATTTCTATATTTTGTGGTTATAGGATGAAGTAAGACTTGCAGCCTAAAAACAAGTAAACATGCATAAAACACCACTATCACCTTTATCACGTTTATAGTAATTAGCTACTTCTCTTTCTTCTTACTCTTAATCTCTTTTAATTGGTGTCTAAGGTCCTAATCCCATTAGGGATTCTGGTTTTGCAGGTCTAGATAGCACTCTACTATAGGAACAACATTCAATATCATCATTCATCGACTATGTTTGACATCAAGGAAGCAATATATAGGTCTGTTTACCACATGGAGGTTTACATATCTATAACCACAAAGCCATCACAACCTGATATTGGGCAAAATCATCGATTCTAATGAACAGACTTAAATGTTTAACTGTTTAAGACCGCGTCTTTTTACTAATGCATTGAGACGATAAAACCCCAAATCTCCAAATTACACCACGAGAGTAAGGATTCATACCTGTTGGATACAGTGACACAAATCTATGTCCATGAATTCGCTTTTGTTGGGGACCCTAAAATCAAAATTAACCAAGGAACATCAAACAGTGTCTAAAATGAACAAATTCAGCTTCAGAGATTGACGGAATGCATGTTACCTTCAAAAGGAAACTAGAATCAGCGAGTCTGCAAGCCATTGGAAGCAGAAAAATGGCCGATTCACGAAACCTTTTGGAGATTTAAGAGGGTAGACAAGAGTGGGTTGCTCTAAAGAGAACCATAAAATATCGATTCGATTCAGCGGGGTTTAAAATGATAACACATAAACCCCTCTTCTCGCCCCCTTTATGGATAGAAGTCGTTTCGGCCCCTCGTTATCCCCAGGACCCAAAGTGATGTTTGATTCACGTGAGACAAGTAAAGTTTATATAAACAGTCCTTGTACTATGTTTCATTACAGAATTGCTCCTCATTTTGTGCAACTATAAACAGCTAAATGATATTGGATTATGTTAAACGTTTAAAATGAAATATAGCAACGTAAACAATATATTAAAACACCATCATAATTTACCATGGAGATATGTACATCGAATAACTTGTAGCAAAAGAAATAAGAAGAAGATTTGTCATAAGCAACGATGTGTGGACGATGATCTTATAGAACCCAAAATAGAGTTATCTATTATGTGTGCACACCAAAATAACGACGTTCATAAGCGAAGTACATCAAAACTCCAAATAGGCATGTTGTTCAAATGCTATTCTCGAGTCTCCGGTATTGATATGTTCAATCCAACTGAACGAAATGTTGGTCAAATGTTGTGAAGTCACTGTTGTTGACTTGTTGTTAAAGGCGATCTGACTATTAAATCTTTAGGAAAAGAATCGTTAAATATATGGGAAGATAATAAATATTGAAGGGAACCCGAAACTCGCACCCCGATTTGACCGGGAAATCCCCAAATAAAAAAGCGAGGATAAAAATACCCCTTGTCCCCGGCCATGGACCCTATCTCGGTAGATATAAATATATAAAAATAAAATAAAACATATATTTATAGTGAAATTTAAAATACCTAAAATTTGATTCAAGTAACCCAACTCATTGATAATTACTTTGTTGAAATTATATTTTTCAGTATTTGTTTATCTAATTTAACCTCGTGTATAATTTTTATTCTCCTTGATTTATCTATTTTACCTTAAATATCACTCATAATTTCTTTATACTTGATTTTTCATGTATGTATTTAAATTTGGTAGAAAATTTGTTTATAATGTTTACCCAATCTATGAATATTTTTATGGTTTGTAAAATCTTTAATCATATGTTGTAAAATTGAAATTTATAGTTTTTATTTACGTAAAAGTTTTCATGTTAAAATAGAATAAGAAATATTTGATTCCCTTTTTGGGATCCTCGATCCCCATTGCGGGTGAGGATGGGGATTCATTTATACTCTCCGTTGGGGATATGGATTGAAATGAGGATTTGGGGTGAGGATAGGGACTTAGGTCCCCGTTATTCCCCGACCCTATATCCATCTCTACATGTAAAAGGGGGAGGCGTATTTATATTACTCCTTTACTTATAGACTAAGAAATTATTTAAAATTCAAATAATAGGATAAAATTATATTAATACTAATTAATATATGGCCATTATCCAACCATATGATTAATTACATATTAAGTCCCTCGAGTTTTAGTTTCTAATTAAGCCACTTTATTATCAATGAATTAATATATCAGCCCCACTTAATTGTTTTTTTCTTTTTAGAACTTGAATGTACTTTGTGTGTAACTCAATAGGCTCATGCATCATCAACAATGTTAATACCATCTTGTGTCATTTTAATAAAATGAGGTGTTGAAGTGTAAGCACTTCAATTAGGCAATTTAAAACTAATTAGTGTCACAACTTGCATTTTAGCCAGGAAATTATGTGATCATGTAAACGTCATCTATGATAATATTTGTAACTCTAACTTGCTATCATGCACTATGTTCATTCTATGACAACAAACTTAGTCAAGATCCGCAATTATAGTTCAAAACTCTATGCAAAACATTTCAGAAAGTCAATTGGGAGTTGAAAACCCTAAAAATCCCGGTTCAAGTTCTTTATGGACTAGGATTTTCTTATTGGGTCTAATGGATCAATAAGCATTCAATTCGACTATTTTGGGCTTAGAAACCCTATTTGGATTCTAAATGGACTCAATTCATAAATCTATAACATTTTGGACCATTTGAGCTTAGAATGATTCATTCCAACCCTAATGGGCCTTATTGGGCCATAAATGAATGAATTTGCCCTAATGGGTCATAAACTCCATTCCTTTTTATTCTAATGGGCCGAGAACCTTCCATTTGGGCCCATAATATCGAAATCAAGCACTAAAGGCACAAACCACTCCTCCTTTCTCCCTCTCGGCCCAACAACTAAAACAAAAAAAAATGAAATTTGCCACCTAAATTTTATTTAATGGTAATCTAGGCTAAAAACTCTTAACCATCATGTATTAACCTTTTGATTCTCTCTCTTCCTTCTCCTCTAAATTTGGCCGAGAACACACACACACACCACCATCTTCATTTTTCTTCAAACTCTCACAAGAAATCTCTCAAGAACTCTCCTTATTCTCTCTAAATTTTCGAGATTTGGTGTGTGTCTTCAAGAGGTTCTCATCTAGATCATCCTTCTTTGTAAGTTATCATCATGTACTACTTGTTATCCTCCATTCCTATGCTAAAATTTCATACTTACACAGCTTCATTTCATGATCATGTTTCCTAAAAACATTCAAGTTCGAAAACTTCTCCAAGGAAGCAACCAAGGCCGAAAACACCTTCAAATCTCCTTCATCTCTTCATCAAAATCGATCCAAACCCCAAAGTGAGTCCATACCCCCTTGTTTTCAGTTTTTATATGTTTTGGGGGAGAATACAAGTGTTTGTGTGTAGATCTATGTATTTATGCATGTTATGTGTGATTTTCTTGGTTTATGTTGTGAATATGTGATAAATCTTGATGAATCTCGAAAACCCTAACAAAAATGGGTGAGATTCATAAACTAAATACTCTAGTCATCATACTACAAAGAATAAAAGTGTTATACATGCTTAAGATGTGAAAAACAAAACAAAAATCTTGTATAAGGATTATTCTTGACAAATAAACAAAAGTTGAGACAATTGTGTCACTTTCGGTTTTATAAGGATTAAAAATGTCACATTTGTATAAAAATGAGTTTTTATAATAATCATACTTTTCAAAGGGCCAAAAGTGTAAAATTTAGCATTATGGGCCTCAATTTGGGCCTTACGGCTTTTTGGGCCCAAATTGCAAAAATATCAATTTTTAGGGATTAAAATGTTATTAAATCAAAACTTGAGCCAAAAATGAAAATAAACAAAAATAAGGGCTGAAAATGACTCTTATTTCAAAATTGGGCCAAAAATGTTAATTTTATGAAAATTGGGCCGAAAATGTCATTTTATTCAAATAAGGGCTGAAAATGTCAATATATGTATTTTGGGCCAAATCCGTCAATTACTACACATTTGGGCCGAAAATATAATTTTTTATAAATTAATGGGCTAAAATGTTATTTTTAATTAAAACATACCAAAAATGACATTTTATGTAAAAACAAGTCTTTAAATGTTCAAATTAATTCTTAAGGGACCTAAAGTGAAATTTTTATTAAAAATGAGATCAAATTATAGAATTTTGAAGTAAAAATATCATTATAACAAAAACTGGACTTTTTATAACATTATGGATAAATGTTTCGACTAAAAGAACTATACTATAATAAACAAACGAAATACAACAACGGTACGACTATTGGGCTTAGTACTCACTATACATGCTTATTGGGCTTTCGTGATCCATTTGCATGTTTATTGGGCCCAATATAACCATTTACATGCCTATTGGGCCTAAATTACCCTTTTACATGTCTATTTGGCCTTAGTGGCCCATCTACATGCTAATTGGGCTTGGACTATACAGCACTTACTCTTGGAATTTGGAAAACTTAAAAACGTACACGTAAACATTATACTTGGTGAAAAACGTAACAATCGTGAAAAGTTGAGAATCTAGTGAGACTTGTCGGTTGAGACCTTTGAGTGTACGATCGTAGCCTGTAGTTATAACCAGAGTCTCCTAGGGGGAGAGCGGGAGTTTGTGTATAGATCTATACGTGGATGACACCCCTACGCCTTAGCTGTTCGCTACAGCTAGACTAGGCCAGTCTAGGGCGACAAACCTTACCTAACCGGCGTCTAAAACGCCATGACAGGTAAATTAGTCATTATCAAGCATGGTTGTAATGGCTCACTTAGAGACTAACTCTATCAAAAATTTCGGTATAATCATACTAATCTTGACGATTCGAAAACATACATACATCGATACTTGGTTTTGGGATTATATGATCACGACACTTTTAATAGCAGAAAATATCGAATTTTCTGGGGAAACACTATTATTCAATTACCTTTTACTTACAACAGAAAGAATACAAAGAAAATTCGGACTGCATACTTATACATGTTTTACTATGGAATTCACACATGCATCTATACTCGATTTTTCACTTCATTTTCAGACAAATTACAGAAGATATCGGATCTGCTGAGTTTTACAAACAATACAAAATCTTTCATTCAAACATGCTTATGAACTCACCAACATTATATATGTTGACCGTTTTCAAAATAAGTTGTATTCTCAGGTAACCATTAAGCAGAAGAACCTTCAAGTGTGTGGATTTATTTTGTGTAATATCAATCATCGTACAATTAATATTTTGGAATATGTAACCTAAGACAATGTATTTGGTGTGAACAATATCAGTTGTAATATGTAATGTTGGTGATGATTGTGTTATGTTTCATGTATATTCATTGTGATGATATTTCAATTGATAGTCACACGAGCCCTCAGACGTTTCCGCCGTCTAGTTCGAGGGTGTGACAATTAGTGATTAAATATATTCTGATAAATAAATATATTTTTTGTCACATGTCATTTTGTAGTTATTAAAAATTATTTTTTTACCACATGACATTTTATGTTTTTTTTTTCATTTTATTAAATTCCACATAATAATGATATGTAAAAATTATAATAAATGGATATCAATTTCATTAATATTTTCATTCTAATTTTAAAATTCCTAAATTAGTTTAATGATATAATTACTATAATTCACTAATTACTACCTATGACATGGTAAAATTCAATTTTGACTTTGATTTTATGTTATACATAAACAAGTTCTTGAACGATTAGTTTAATGAAACAACTTACTATAAGTTATATCGAGTATAACATGTTTATTTTTTTAACATTACAACAGTTGGAATAGTTCGCATTTACTATATCTGTTTAATTTTTTGTTAGATTTAAGTAAAAATGAAATTTTTGCTCGAAATTTCCGAACTATTTATCAGATTTCAGATTTGTTCTTGAAATTTTAGAGTTTTTGAGACAATCAATGTTCACTCATGGGTAGTTATATGTTGCATTGTCTATAGTTAAAAGTAAAGATGATTTAAAAATTTTGGTTTTAGACAATAGCCGTAAACTTAGGAATAAGACATCTTATATTGAAGTACTTACTTATTCATCGATTTTTTAAATGTGTCAATAGTTTTCTTTATTAGTATAGATTGAAGTGCTTACTTATTAATCATCTCATTCGTATTTATTTCGAAATTTTACTTTAAAAATGCTTAGTATTTAGACATCTATATTCAACTTTTTTAATGAACTTGTGTAGTACACGGGTCTCACAACTAGTACTTCATAATATTTGGTCATTGTGTGTCAAGAAATTACCCAACCATCATTGGAAGCTAATTAATGCATCACCAACATTGTTTTGAGTCATGTGACATCTTATAATTGCATTTCTATGTATATTATTTGTATGAACTACTATATGCATTATGTGTTATTCATGAAAATTTCTTTTCAAAAGAGCTTTGAATAGTGGGGAATGTTCAACTTTTCTAAAATGATTTTGAGCATAACCATTACATTCATGTAGGATGGGTTATATCATGAGCGAAGTCGTATGCACTATTTTTTTGGAATACGGTCCCATGCAAGTAGTGACGCTTGTAAGTTATGATTGAAAATTTATATTTTCATGATTAAGTGGATGTACTTTACACACCCATTCCTTGGTTTAATATGTGATGGCCACATGACTCCAAAAGTGTTGAATAGTGAAGCTTATAAACGAGTTTATCATTTATGCCTTTAGAGAAAGGGACTTTGTGAGAGTAGATACTTAGTATGTGGGAATAAAGTATATGCATTGTATTGTTTAATTATGAAGAGCTATTACATTCATGTAGGATGGGTTACTCCACATTTTGTTTAACTCCAATGTACTTGGATGATTTTGACATACTCTAATTTCACTATGGTTTTATGATAATTGTAACACCCATAAAAAATTCAAGCAAATTTAAAACTTTTTAAAACATTTAAAACCAAAGTTATTACAGTTTGTTTTCAAAATAGTTTAAACATCAGAGTATCTCCAGAATCAAATCATAAATCATGAAATATGAGGAGCTGTACGATCACGTCTTCGCCTTCCCGCGATCATCAGAAGTACCTGAAACAATAATCGATAAATGTAAGCTCGAAGGCTAAGTGAGTTACCCCCAAAATACTCATACACACAACAATACACATACAATAACAAACAACATACTATGGGTCCAATCATCCATCGAGATGGAATACCCCAGGCCCCTCAACCATCGGGTTGGAATGCCAACATACTATGGGTCCAGTCAACCATCGGGTTGGAATACCCCAGACCCCTCAACCATCGGGTTGGAATGCCAACATACTATGGGTCCAGTCAACCATCGGGTTGGAATACCCCACATACTACAAGTCCAATCATCCATCGGGATGGAATATTCTCGGCCCACAACCATCGGGTTGGAATGCCAACATACTATAGGTTCAGTCAACCATCAGGTTGGAATACCTTAGGCCCCTCAACCATCGGGTTGGAATGCCAACATACTATGGGTCCAGTCAACCATCGGGTTGGAATACCCCACATACTACTAGTCCAATCATCCATCGGGATGGAATACTCTCGGCCCACAACCATCGGGTTGGAATGCCCACAACCAATCAAACATGTGCACTTATATCAGATAATCATATAACGGTCTATAAAGACAACATACTAGGTTCCACTCATCCTCGGGATGGAATACCCTCAACTACCATAACAAGCATGTGCACATATAACAGGTAATCACCTAACAACATACAAACAGACAGACCAAACTACAGGTCACTAAGCATAACCATCTGTGACATCCCTATTTTTACGGCCAGAAAAGACCGATTTCGTTTATGCTTTTTAATAAAAATCAGAGTAACTTCTTAAGAAAAGCATTGCAAAATTTGTTCCCAAAACAAAATATGATATAAATTTCATCAAATCATTTCTTAAAGAAATGTATTTTCATTACATTACAAAAAATCGGGATATCAATCATCGATACAGACCATAAGCATAAACCAAAATGAAATAAACATCTTAGGCCACAAAACACAATCTGGCCACAAATCCAAAATCTCTCGTCAAGTCATCCAACTATGCTTTTGCCACTACCTGTAATACAAGAAACTGAGTGAGTCAGGCTGGGGAGCCTGGTGAGCATATAGGGTTTTCAACCCACAATAAATAAGTTTATTATTTTCAACAATCATTAAACCCATTTACACGTTCCCGTTATCCTCACCTTACGTCCCTAAAGCATCTCTCATAAGGGACCTGTCCTAAGGACTTTCATCGGGATAGACACTACTGCAAAGGGGATTCCTCAGCCATATATATCCGTAAGGCAACCATGGGGGGATGGAGTACACCAGTGAACACTTCGTTCACAAACACGTACAGGTTGCGAGCCTGCTAGCGTTCCACTGGACTTCCTAGAAAAGTCAGTGGTCGTCATCCATACTCCGCTAGATGACTGGAACAACGTCAACATTGAGGCCTCTCATCATTTTATTTCACCACACACCAACTATTTTATCTACCCGTGTTCTACCCAACATATTTGTAGATATAAAATACATACATGGTCCAGATCTGTAAAATAAAGCTTACATCTTTTATCCAGCATAACTTTTAAAGCATAAAATACATATATAGTCCAGATCTGAAGGAAAGAAGTTCAGATCTTTCATCCAACATAGATCTCAAAGTATACAGTTTAGATCTGAAGAAAAAGTTTAGATCTGAGGTGAGAAAGTGTAGATCTGAAGGAAAAAGTTTCAGATCTGAAAGAAAGAATACAGTTTACAATAGTTTACAATAGTTGACCTAGACTATTACATCATCTACTAATGCTTAGCCCCAAAACACGGGAGTTACAATCCTCTCCCCCTTAGGATGATTCCGTCCCGGAATCATGCATCAGCAAACAAATGCGGATAGCGACTAATCATGTCACTTTCTGTTTCCCAAGTGAGATTCGACCCATTCGTATGTTTCCAACGGACTAGCACTAAGTCGACCATCTTGCGTCATAACTTCTTATTCTTACGGTCAACGATTGCCTGGGGCTCTTCGATTAGCCTCTGATTCTCATCCATCCTTAACTCTGAGATTGGAATTATGTCGGGAACTTCTCCCGTGAATTTCCTCAAATAACACACATGGAATGTGTTATGAATATCATCTAGTTCTTCTGGCAGTTCCAGCTTGTAAGCTTTGTTCCCAAGCCTCTGAAGAACTTTGAACGGTCCAATAAACCTTGGACTCAGCTTTCCTCATTTCCCAAATCTTATAAGTCCTTTCCACGGTGAGACTTTAAGCAAAACTGAATCCCCGACTTCGAATATCACCAGTCGCCTCTTCTTGTCAGCATAGCTCTTTTGACGACCCTGAGCTGCTAAAATCCTTTCCCTAATCACTTTCAGCTTTTCAGCAGTCTGATGGACTATTTCGGGGCCCATAAACTGCTTTTCTCTGGTTTCAAGCCAACAAGACGGCGTACGACACTTTTGTCCATATAAGGCTTGATAAGGTGCCATCTTGATGCTCGAATGGTAACTATTGTTGTAGGAAAATTCTACCAGAGGTAAGTGTTCATCCCAGTTACCTTGGAACTCTAGGGTACACGCTCTTAGCATATCCTCCAACGTTTGAATCGTTCTTTCGCTCTGACCATCGGTTTGCGGATGATAAGCTGTACTTAAACACAATTTCGTGCTCAATTCCTGTTGTAGACTCCTCCAAAACCTTGATGTGAAACGACTATCATGATCTGATACAATCGTTAAAGGAACATCGTGAAGTCTTACCACCTCCTTCACGTAAGCATTGGCGAGCTTATCCATCGACCATCTTTCATTAGCTGCTATGAAGTGTGCACTCTTAGTGAATCGATCAACGACCACCCAAATCATGTCGTGACCGTCCCTTGTCCTGGGCAGTTTAATGACAAAATCCATGGTAATGTCTTCCCATTTACCCATGGGAATAGGTAAAGGTTCTAAATTCCCATACGGTTTTTGATGTTGTGCCTTAACTCTTGCACAGGTTACACACTCGGCCACATACTTCGCAACATCGAGCTTCATCGTCGGCCACCAGTAGTAGGGCTTTAGGTCCCTATACATTTTAGTGCTACCGGGATGAATCGAGTACATGGTCTTGTGCGCTTCCTCCATCAGAAGATCTATTATTCCTCCCGTCTTAGGTACCCAAATCCTATCTTGGAATACCTTTAACCCTTGATTGTTCGTACCGAACACCAGCGTTTTGCCCAAACGCTCTTCTTTTCGGTCATTTTTCTCTGAAGCTTCTTCTTGAGCTTTCTTAATACTTTTCACGATCGTTGAGACAACTTCAATTCTTAACGCTCTTGGCCTTCTCCTTTCAAGGCTCACTTTTCGGCTTAAAGCATCGGCTACGACATTTGCTTTACCAGGGTGGTAAAGTATCTCGCGATCGTAATCCTTAAGCAACTCTAGCCAGCGTCGTTGCCTCATATTCAACTATTTTTGATCAAAGAGATACTGAAGACTCTTATGATCGATGAAAAGCTTGCACCTCGTGCCGTAAAGATAATGTCTCCATATCTTTAGTGCAAATACCACCGCTGCCAACTCCAGATCATGAGTGGGGTAGTTATTTTCGTGCTCTTTCAATTGTCTCGATGCATATGCTATCACATTATCCCTTTGGGTCAGAACGCAACCTAACCCACCTCCAGATGCATCGCTATAGACTGCGAAGTCTTCAACTCCATCGGGTAGAGAAAGAATCGATGCTTCACACAACTTCTTCTTTAACTTCTCAAATGCTTCTTCGTGTTTCTCATTCCAAGTATAAGTGACTCCTTTATGGGTCAAAGCTGTCAATGGTGCAGTTATCAAAGAAAAGCCTTGGATAAACCTTCGGTAATATCTGGCTAATCCCGGAAAGCTTTGGATCTCCGTAGGACTCTTTGGTCGTTCCCACTTCATTACAGCTTCAATCTTTGCTGGGTCGACCATGATCCCTTCTTGGTTAACCACATGACCCAAGAATTGGACTTCTCGAATCCAAAAATCACATTTGGAGAACTTTGCGTACAACTTCTCCTTCTTCAGAACTTCTAACACTTCTCGCAGGTGCTTGCCATGCTCCTGATGGATCTTTGAGTAAACCATAATGTCATATATGAACACTATTACGGATTTATCGAGGAATGGTTTACAAACCCTGTTCATCAAATCCACGAATGCTGCTGGAGCATTGGTTAGTCCAAACTACATAACCAAGAACTCATAGTGTCCGTACCTCGTTCTGAACGCGGCTTTCTCAATATCTTGCTCTCGCACCTTCAACTGATGATATCCTGACCTAAGATCGATCTTGGAGAAATAACTCGAACCTTGCAGCTGATCGAACAGGTCATCAATCCTTGGCAATGGGTACTTGTTCTTCACCGTTGCCTTGTTTAGCTCTTTATAATCTATGTACATCCTCATGCTTCCATCTTTCTTCTTTACGAATAACACTGGAGCTCCCCAGGGTGATGAACTAGGTCTAATGAAACCGTTGTCCAACAACTCATGAAGTTGCGTCATAAGCTCCTTCATCTCCGTCGGTGCTAATCGTTATGGTGCTTTTGCTATTGGTGTCGTTCCTGGTAACAAGTCTATTCAAAATTCCACTTATCTATTAGACGGTAATCTGGGAAGATCTTCGGGAAAAACTTCCGGATAATCACACACCACTGGTATTTGTTGCATCTCCTTCTTCTCTTTCTTAGCATCGATCACAAATGCCAAGTATGATGTGCATCCTTTGGACAAACATTTCATGGCTTTCATTAGGGAAATGATTCCAGAATTCACTCTGTGTTTGTCCCCGTGGACCACAAACGACTCTTTCCCAGGCGGGTTCCTTCTTACTATCTTCTTATTGCATAGTATCTCGGCATCATTGGCGCTAAGCAAATCCATTCCCAGTACGATATTGAAACCATTCAGCTCAATAGGTAACAGCTCCTCATGGAATTCATTTCTGTTTAAGTCGATGACGATATTCTTAATGCAATTGCTAACAGGTATGAATTTGCCACTGGCAACTTCTACAACTAGGGCATCATCAAGTTTTTCTATAGGCAATGCTAGTCTTCCACCAAATTTATGTGATATAAAGGAGTAATTTGCTCTAGAATCAAACAATATATTGGCAGGCAATCCATTTACAATAAAGGTACCTGAAGCGACGTACGCTGCTTCCTTCGCGACTTCCAGTGTCATCTGGAATGCTCTGGCTTTTGGCTTCGGTGGGAGATTAGGCCTTGCTGCCTCCTTCTTTTTCGGGCAGTCCTTCAAAAGGTGTCCTTCCTCATTGCAACCATAACAAACTTTCTTGTTGAACGTGCACTCGTTGGCATAGTACCTAGGCTTCCTACATTTAAAACAAGTGACCTCCCCGTCACATTTCCCATGATGTTTCTTTTTGCATTTTTCGCACCATTTCGCTTCGCCTCCTCCCCATCTCGAACCAGACTTCGAGGATTTACTTTTCTTGTTGGATCTTGAAAATCCCTCGAACTTCCTCTTCTCACCACCTCAGTTCTCTCTAGACCCCTTTCCTCTAACTGGGTCGCAACATTTTTGGCTGCTCTAACGGCTGCCTTCACCGTGCTTGCCATTTTGACTGTTGGGCCAAAGTCTGATGGTAATCCGTTAGCAAATTTCTCGATCTTGGCGAGTTCAGTCAGCACCAAGTATGGAAATAACTTCATCTTCTCAGTATACGTAGTAGCATAGTCTGATTCTCATTTTCCCTTTCTTCAAGTTTTGGAACTCATTGTTTAGATCGATCAGATCTATCTCAGAGCAATACTGCATCTTCAACTGCTCCAAGAATGCTTCCCAAGACATCTTCAAGGCTTTTCCTCATGGCATCTCCGCCAACAATTTCCACCAGCTCAAGACTCCGGTCTTCAGTTGTCGAACCGCAAAGACGGTTTTCTGCTTATCACTACAGTTGCAGCCTTCAAATACCATCTCCATTTCGGAAATCCAGTCTATGATCTCCACAGGCTTTGGGTTTCCGGAAAGACTTGGTGGTTTGGCACCCAATAAGTTCTTATACATACGTTCCTCTCGGTCGATTTCCCTCTCCGGGTCATTCCTTCTCACCACTGGGGGTTCCACTTGACTGACAGTGCAGCTGTTATTCCCTTCTTCCGACTCTCCGTCATTTCGTTCTGGTTGTTCAACAGGCATTGAAGGTTCACTTATGTTATTCAGCAACAGTTGTCTCATTTATTCCCTCTGTTCCGCCATCATAGCCCGAATCATGGCTTGAACTCTGGCCATTGTGACTGGCTCAGGTGCAACTTTGACTATCGACACCTGCTCAATCACTTCGGGACGAGGTTGCTGATTCCTGTTTCCATTTGCGTTTCCAGCTCTACTTCGGGTTCTTGCCATTTCGATCTATACACCAAATTAGGTGAATTTAGATCTTTATTCATGATAGACGTTTAAATTCCCCTTATCACTCCGAAACGTTACATGCTAGTTCTAATATTGTTTTCAAACACTTAGAATCCTAAACACATAAGGTTTCCAGATCCGGTCGGCAACAGACCAAAGATCTGAACAAATAATAGCACATAAGGAAAGCATAAAGCATTTAGCACATAAAAGCATTTTATGCATCTTTCCTAAAATAAACCAGTGGTCGTGTCTAAAATATGGGAGACACTCATCTCACGATCATCGCTTAGCATTCTAAGTTTAAGTCTAAAAATCCTACAAATTCCTAGTTCGCTTAAACTAATGCTCTGATACCAACTGTAACATCCCCATTTTTACGGTCAGAAAAGACCGATTTCGTTTATGCTTTTTAATAAAAATCAGAGTAACTTCTTAAGAAAAGCATTGCGGAATTTGTTCCCAAAACAAAATATGATATAAATTTCATCAAAGCATTTCTTAAAGAAATGTATTTTCATTACATTACAAAAACTCGGGATGTCAATCATCGATACAGACCATAAGCATAAACTAAAATGAAATAAACATCTTAGGCCACAAAACACAATCTGGCCTCAAATCCAAAATCTCTCGTCAAGTCATCCAACTATACTTTTGCCACTACCTGTAATACAAGAAACTGAGTGGGTCAGGCTGGGGAGCCTGGTGAGCATATAGGGTTTTCAACCCACAATAAATAAGTTTATTATTTTCAACAATCATTAAACCCGATTACCCGTTCTCGTTATCCTCAGCTTACGTCCCTAAAGCATCTCTCATAAGGGACCTATCCTAAGGACTTTCATCGGGATGGACACTACTGCTAAGGGGGTTCCTCAGCCATATATATTTGTAAGGCAACCATGGGGGGATGGAGTACACCGGTGAACACTTCGTTCACAAACCCCTACAGGTTGCGAGCCTGCTAGCGTTCCACTGGACTTCCTAGAAAAGTCTGTGGTTGTCATCCATACTCCGCTAGATGACTGGAACAACGTCAACATTGAGGCCTCTCATCATTTTATTTCACCACACACCAACTATTTTATCTACCCATGTTCTACCCAACATATTTTTAGATATAAAATACATACATGGTCCAAATCTGTAAAATAAAGCTTACATCTTTTATCCAGCATAATTTTTAAAGCATAAAATACACATATAGTCCAGATCTGAAGGAACGAAGTTCAGAGCTTTCATCCAACATAGATCTCAAAGTATACAGTTTAGATCTGAAGAAAAAGTTTAGATTTGAGGTGAGAAAGTGTAGATCTGAAGGAAAAAGTTTCAGATCTTAAAGAAAGAAGTATAGATCTTTCATCCAGCAAACATCTCAGGTAAACAGATAACATATTTATACACATAGCACATAATTTATATAAAATACTTCATATCTATGTGTAAGATGAAAGTGACTATACACTCACTTGATACAGAGTGATTCGGACAACACCTCGCTTCTAAAAATAATATTCTTTGACGAAACCGGGAAGTTTGCTTGAAAAACCGGGCTCCGCGCGGGCAGAGTTTCAAACCGAAAAACTCTTTTTCTTGGAGCCTTCGGGCTCTCTGGGGCTTCCTTCGGGGGCTAGGGGGTTTTCCTAGGCTTTAGGGGGGTTTAGGGATCTTATAGAGAGAAACTAGTGAGAGAAAGATGGGATTTTGGAGTGAGGAACTCGACAGCCTTCGCACTCCCTTTTATAGGCGCAACCCTCGGACGAACGCTGGGCGTACCCTCGGTGGTACGCTGCGCGTAGGGACAGGTGTCTCGCTCGGGTGGGGCGACGTTGACTCTTCTGGACCGAGCAATGCAGCTGTACGCCGGGCGTAACTTCTTCCGACGCGGAGCGTACTTCGCATCTCCAGGCTTTCTTCGGACTACGCGGTGCGTTCTCGGATACGTTGTGCGTACCCCTCGCACCCAACTTCGTGATTTCATACTCCGACTTTTAAAAATCATAACTCGCATAAGAGCTCCGTTTTCGACGCTCTTTATATCCACGCGTAGGCGGGAACGTACTCTACAACTTTCGTTTAGACTCCGTCGGCTAATTTTGACTTTATCTTAAAAGTTATATTTTTAACAGGCCGGGACAAGATTGGTCCGTTAAAAATTCATAACTTCTTCATCCGACGACCGTTTTCGTCTGTCTTTTTATCGTTATGCTACTATTAACGAGATCTTCGATTCTCGTTTAGGTTGTGTCGGCTATAAACGGCTCAATATAATATTCGAACTTCGTGTTGTATCCCGCTAAGCCGAAACTTAGAAAAATCATAACTTCCTCATACGAAGTCAGATTTGGGCGTTCTTTTATGCACGCTCTCGGTTTAACGTTTTCTACGACTTTCAATTATATCGCTAAGGCTAAAAGTCGCTCTATCGTAAATTCACTATTTACGCCTCCCAGTGCCGTGCCGGTTCTGCCGCGAAACTTCGACAAGTAATAACTTCTTCGTTATAACTCGGATTTCGGCGTTCTTTATATCTACGGAATCCTTGTCACGATCACTACAACTTTCTTCATAGATATCGGGTTTATCTAACATTTTATTTTGACGCTTATTTTTATCCTTTATTTATTGTATTGTTATAAACAAGTAATAAACACACAAAAGCACATAATTCACATAATATTCAAGTAATTCATCTTTATTACTTTAAAATGGGTTACAATAGTTGACCTAGACTATTACATCATCTACTAATGCTTAGCCCCAAAACACAGGCGTTACAATTCTCTCCCCCTTAGGATGATTCCGTCCCGGAATCATGCATCAGCAAACAGATGCGGATAACGACTCATCATGTCACTTTCTGTTTCCCAAGTGAGATTCGGCCCATTCGTATGTTTCCAACGGACTAGGACTAAGTCGACCATCTTGCGTCGTAACTTCTTAGTCTTACGGTCAACGATTGCCCCGGGCTCTTCGATTAGCCTCTTATTCTCATCCATCCTTAACTCTGAGATTGGAATTATGTCGGGAACTTCTCCTGTGAATTTCCTCAAATAACACACATGGAATGTGTTATGAATACCATCTAGTTCTTCTGGCAGTTCCAACTTGTAAGCTTGGTTCCAAATCCTCTGAAGAACTTTGAATGGTCCAATAAACCTTGAACTCAGCTTTCCTCGTTTCCCAAATCTTATAAGTCCTTTCCACGGTGAGACTTTAAGCAAAACTGAATCTCCGACTTCGAATATCACCGGTCGCCTCTTCTTGTCAGCATAGCTCTTTTGACGATCCTGAGCTGCTAACATCCTTTCCCTAATCACTTTCAGCTTTTCAGCAGTGTGATAGACTATCTCGGGGCCCATAAACTGCTTTTCTCGGGGCCCATGTTGACCCAACTCGTCGAGTCCAACTACTGACTCGTCGAGTTCCTCCAAAACTCAGAAAACCGCGAAAACCATGAGTCAACTCACTGAGTTTCCCACCAACTCGTCGAGTCCACGCGTGTCTAAATGTCGGGAAGAACCCTAACCGACTCGTCGAGTCTTCTTACTGACCCGCCGAGTCCATGCAAAACCAATACGGGCAATCTTCAACAGACTCGTCGAGTCGACCATGCAACTCGTCGAGTCCCATTCAGTCCATCACTCATTCAAACGATTTTAAGTTGCTCCAAAGCTCCAAACAATACATCTATACTCCTATGGGTGTTGTTATCACGTAAAGTTGCTAACTTTACGTGCATTCAAGGTTCTATGAAACTAAAACACTCATAATTGGCGTTAGGAGAAGGTTTTGGACATGAAGGAGGGCTAAAGCTTCATAAAGCTTGAGGCTTTATGTCCATAAGGCCTTGGGAAGTCAAGATCTGAAACTATGCCCTTGTAACAAGTTCAAACCCGAATGTGACCCCACCATGCCCTATAAATGACCATTTCTTTTACCAAGGAGGGAGATCTAAGCAATGAAATGTAAAGGTGGTAGCTTTATACCTCGATCTTGTTGTCACGACACTGGAAAGGCTGGATTTACAAGCTCTTCCTTATTCCAAGCTCTTAATTCCTCAAGAAATGTTCCAATACACTCTCTTTTGGTCTCACACACTCAAGAATAGAGGCTAGCTAGCTATTAGGGTTTCTCTGGACGTGAAGGTGACAAGGGAGGCTGAGGAGGAAAGTTAAGGACCTTTAAATATGGTGCGGACCCTAAAAATTAGGGTTTTCACTTTACAGCACCTGCTCGTCGAGTCGGGTCCTCTAACTCGTCGAGTAGGGTCTAAAACCCACGCGGCTTATTTGGTCACTAGTCGACGAGTTGGCCTATCAACTCGTCGAGCCGCCTTTGAAACATGTGTAACACCCATAAAATTTACGCCAAATTTAAACTTTTCAATCATAAATAAAACCCAATAGTATTGTTTACAAAAATGTTTTCAAATCTTTATTCAATCAGAGTGTCCCAAAAGCCAGATCATAAGGATGAGGAGCGGTATGGTCACGCCTTCGCCTTGCCATGATCTCCTGAAGTACCTGAAACAATAAACTGAAAACTGTAAGCCCGAGGGCTTAGTGAGCTACCCCCAAAATACCAATACCACACTGATAATACCATATCCGTAATAATCAATCAATCAACATGCATACTGGGCCATCGGCCTGACTGGACCGCCCTACAGGGCCTACAGTCTAACTGAATCTATACCGAGCCTTCGGCATGACTGGACCGCCACGTGGGCCTACAGTCTCCCCGGACCGCTCATAGGGTGTGTTGGCCTTCAACACAAAGCAGGACCGCCTCAACCCAAGCAACAAGCAATTAACCATGTGTGCATAACTAACATATACTGGCATATATAAACATCAAACATATCTATCTCACTGATCACTAAACATAGCAATCTCTCATAACTAGAGCACTGACCTAGCAGGTCACTAACATATTAATCCCTACGGATCATAAGAGCATAACATACTGTCTATCCTGATTCCGATCTAACATATCATATCCACATGTAACATACCATAACGATACAACTAAAGGGCCGGCCTTGGTGCCTTAGACCCTATCGATATAGTGAGGATAACTCACCTTGCAGATGTCGTCTCGGTAGATAAACTTCAACCCTCGGATCACTGCCACAAACTCCACCACCTATTACCATAGTATAAACATACCCATAAGCCAACTAATCAAACCCTGGTTAAAGTCAAAGTTATCAGTCAAGGTCATCAGTCCATGTTGACCTTGACTCGCCGAGTACCCTCGGCTACTCGTCGAGTTCCTTGAAGTACTAACTCACTCGCCGAGTCACCCGAGTGACTCGTCGAGTTCCTTTGGTTTACAATCGAGACCATAAGGCCACTCGTCGAGCTTCCTTCTTGCAACTCGACAGTTACTCGCACATACATAAATTGGGGCAACCTCAACCGACTCGCCGAGTTGTTCATCCACTCGTCGAGTCTACGACAATCTTCATCGGACTCGCCGAATTGTTCTTCCAACTCACCGAGTTCATGCTTATCTTCATATGACTCGTCGAGTCGACCATGCGACTCGTCGAGTCCCTTCAGTCCTTTTTGCCATACAGACTCATTTGAACCATGCAGCGGCTCCAAACTACAGATCCAAGCTTCTAAGGCATGCTTTTCACGTAAAGTTGCAAACTTTACGTGCATGCATAGCTACAAAGGCTATTAATGTCAAATCCAAGCTCACAATGGCGGTTTCATACTCAAGGAGGCTTCATACATGACCAAATTCGGGGCTTTATGACTATAGAACCTCAGAAGGGTCCAGATCTGAAGTTACAACTTCAGATCTAGCCCATATCCCACTTCATCTTCTCAATCAAACCATAAAAACCCTAGATCTCAACCAAAAGAGGTCCAGAAGGAAAAGAAGAAAAGGTGACGACTTGATACCTCCAAATGATGCTATCTGAGGTAGATTTCTGATTTCCCACACTTCCTTGCTCCTAGCCTTTTGTTCTCCAAGTTCTTCTTCTCAAAGATCTCCTCCCCAAAGCTTTAGACACACAAGAATGAAACACCACACGAATTAGGGTTTTCTGAGCTCTCAAAGGACTGCAAAGAGGCCAAAGGAGGCTTATGCTTCCTTAAATAGGGTGCAAAACCCCGGGATTTAGGGTTTCATCTGCCAGCTCCTACTCGTCGAGTCCCTTCATGGACTCGTCGAGTAGGCCATTAAATACGCGAACCAAGCCCACTGCTACTCGACGAGTAGGGCAACCAACTCATCGAGTAGGCCTTGAAACCAATTAAATTCTTATTTAAGCAATACCTGAGAATCGGGCCGTTACAATTCTCCCCCACTTGAACTAGACTTCGCCCTCGAAGTCTGCTGGAATAAACAACGCCGGGTAATGCTCTCGCATTTCCGCCTCCGGCTCCCACGTCCACTCGGATCCTCTCTGGTGCTCCCTTTGCACTTTTACCAAAGGTATTTCTTTGTTCCGCAAAATCTTCTTCTTCCTTTCCAAGATGGCTACAGGCCTCTCCACGTAATTCAGGCGCTCATCGACCTCTATATCATCCAGCGATACTACTGCCTCCTGATCCATAATACACTTTCGCAATTGCGAAACATGGAACGTGTTATGAATTCGGTTGAGCTCCTCAGGTAGCTCTAGCCTATAAGCCACTCTGCCAACCCTGGCAATGATCCTGAACGGCCTAATATAACGGGGACCCAATTTTCCCCTCTTCCTGAAGCGAATCACACCTTTCCAGGGCGAGACCTTCAGAAGTACCATGTCACCAACCTGAAACTCTAAATCCGATCGGCGTCTATCAACGTAACTCTTTTGCCGACTCTGAGCGGTCTGCAGCCGCTGTCTGATCTGCTGAATCTTTTCGGTAGTCTGCAAGACTACCTCCGTCCGACCCATCACTCTGTGTCCAACCTCACCCCAACAGACCGGGGTTCTACATCTCCGACCATACAACGGCTCAAAAGGCGCGACGCCAATACTGGAATGGTAGCTGTTGTTGTAGGCGAACTCTGCAAGCGGTAGATGGGAATCCCAACTCCCACCGAAGTCAATGATGCACGCCCTCAACATATCTTCGAGGGTTTGAATGGTTCGCTCACTCTGTCCATCGGTCTGCGGATGGAACGTTGTACTAAAGTGCAGCCGCGTACCCAGTTCCTCATGAAACTTCTGCCAAAACGGGAAGTAAACCTGACATCCCGATCGGAAACAATGGAGACTGGAGCCCCATGGCGAGAGACAATCTCGTTGACATACATATCGACCAATCTCTCGGCCGACGAACTCTCCCGTATGGCCAAGAAATGGACACTCTTGGTCAACCGATCCACCATGACCCATATAGCATCGAAACCCTTCGCCGTCCTCGGCAATTTCGTAATGAAGTCCATCGTGATCTGTTCCCATTTCCACATGGGAATCTCCAGAGGCTGCAGATTACCATGCGGACTCTGATGCTCGGCCTTGACCATTCTACAGGTCAGGCACCTCTCAACATACCAAGCGATCTCTCGCTTCATACATGGCCACCAGTAGCTCAAACTCAGATCGCGATACATCTTGGTGGCCCCCGGGTGTATAGAAAAATGAGACTTATAAGCCTCCTCCATCACTGTCTGTCGGACCCCTCCGGACATCGGAACCCAAACCCGACCGTGTCGGGTCAATAATCCACGGCTATCCTAAACAAACCGGGTGCTCTCGCCCTTAATCCGCTCCAACTTCCAGTTCTCTGGTCTCATGCCCTCAACCTGAGCCTCCCTAATCAAACTCACAAGCGGGGAATCCACCGCTATCCTCATACACCTTGCTGGGGTAGTAGACCCAGCTGACGTGTGGCTCAAAGCGTCCGCAACCACATTCGCTTTACCAGGATGGTAAAGGATCTCGCAATCATAGTCCTTGACTACATCCAGCCACCTGCGCTGCCTCATATTCAGGTTCGGCTGATCCATGATGTGCCTCAAACTCTTGTGGTCCGTGTATATAGTACATCGGACCCCGTACAGATAATGCCTCCAAATCTTGAGAGCGAATACCACTACTCCCAACTCAAGATCGTGCGTAGGGTATCTCGTCTCATGCGGCTTCAGCTGCCGCGATGCATAGGCTATCACCCGTCCCCTCTGCATGAGGACCGCCCCCAGACCTGTGATGGACGCATCACAAAATACTACGAAATCTTCGACTCCCTCGGGGAGCGTCAACACTGGCGCCTCACATAAACATCGTCGGAGGGTCTCAAACGTCCTCTGCTGCTCAGGGCCCCACCGGAAATCCACCCCTTCCTCGTTAGACTAGTGAGGGGTACTGCAACCTTGGAAAAATCTCGAATGAATCTCCGGTAGTACCCTGCTAATCCCAAGAAAATCCTGATGTCTGAGGGAGAATTCGGAATCTCCCACTGCATAACCGCCTCGACTTTGGCCGGGTCGACCAAAATCCCCTCCTGGTTAACGAGATGTCCGAGAAATTGGACCTCTCGTAACCAAAACTCACACTTCGAGAACTTGGCATACAGTTGTTCTCGTCGCAGAACCTCCAGCAGCTCCCTAAGGTGCTTCTCGTGCTGCTCTCGGGTCTTGGAATACACCAAGATATCATCTATGAACACAATGACTGAGCGATCGAGTATCGGTCTGCAGACCCGGTTCATCAAATCCATGAACACTGCCGGCGTGTTGGTGAGCCCAAACGGCATCACCACGAACTCGTAATGACCATAACGAGTCCGAAACGCGGTCTTCTCCACGTCTTCCTCCCTCACCCTGACCTGGTGATACCCGGATCTCAAGTCGATCTTGGAAAACCAAGATGCACCCTGCAGCTGATCGAAAAGATCATCTATCCTTGGGAGTGGATAATGGTTCTTCACCGTTAGCTTGTTCAACTCCTTGTAGTCGATGCACAACCTGTGTGAACCGTCCTTCTTCCTGACGAAGAGGATCGGTGCTCCCCATGGGGAACTACTCGGACGAATAAACTGCTTACCCAACAGCTCCTGCAACTGAGATGACAACTCCAGCATCTCTGGCGGTGCCAGTCGGTACGGCGCCTTAGCGATAGGGGCCGCACCTGGTACCAGATCAATCCTAAACTCCACCTGCCTCTCCGGAGGCACTGCAGGTAACTCCTCTGGAAACACGTCAGCAAACTCTCTAACCACCAGGACCTCTGAAACTGAAGTCTGATCCCTGACCCGCATGTCCACCACACACGCTAAATAACCTGCACATCCGTGTTGAATATACTGCCGAGCCCTGGCGGCCGAACAAAACCCCGATCCTACTCTGGTGCCCTCACCATATACTACCAGTTCTCCCCCACTTGGGGTTCGAACTACTACTCGCTGTCCCTCACAGTCGATTATGGCGCCAAACCGGCTGAGCCAATCCATCCCTACGATCACAGATACTTCCCCCATGGGAATAGGAATCAAATCTATCGGAAATGATACCCCGAAAATCTCTAGCTCGCATCCTTGGTAAACCGAAGAAGCAGAAATCCCGTGCTCGTTGGCGATCGAAACTCGCAACGGACACTCAAGCTCATCCATCGACACACTGAACTCTCTACTGAAAGTCTGAGATACAAACGACCGACTCGCCCCCGAGTCGAATAAAACCAATGTAGGCAAAGAGTTTACAAAAAAACGTACCTAAACACAGGTACCAACGATAAGCACAACATAGATAAAATAACTGAGACAGAAAATAGAAACATACCAGCAACCACATCTGGTGTTGCCTTGGCCTCCTCGGCCGTGAGCTGGAAGGCGCGCCCATGAGCCTTTGGAGGCTCCACCTTAACTGACCTCCCATCTCCCATCCTCAAAGTAGCCGATACGGATCCCTGCGCCGGCTTGGCGGCGAGCTGCGGGCAGTTGGTCTTCACGTGACCAACCTGATGACAATGATAACAAATCCTCATATCTGCTGGAGGGGCGGACTGGCGACAATCCCTGGCATAGTACCCCTCCTTGCCACATTTGTGGCAACCACCTCCTGCTCGACAAATCCCAAAATGACCCCTGCCACACTTTCCACAAGTGCGGCTTTGCTGACCCCCGGTCCGAGTATCAGCGGTCTTGGACCGCTTAGGTACCGGCTGAGACTGTGCCGGAACCTGTCGCTGCTCCTTCAACTGCAACTCTATCTCCAACTCACGCCGCCTCGTGGCTTCCTGAAGATCCAAAAGAGTCTCACAACGTTGCGTAGCAACAAACTGTCGAATATCAGTCTTGAGCATACTCAGATAACGAGTCATCTGAGACTGCTCTGAAGCAAACTCCGGGCAGAACATAGCCATCTCTGTGAATATACGAGTGATCTCCATCACTGACTCTCCATCCTGTCTCAATGTCAAAAACTCCTGAGCAAGCCGCTCCTGCTCAACGCGTGGAACGTAGCGGGTGCGGAACATATCCCGGAACTGCTCCCAAGTAACAACAGCTCGCTGATCATCAGTGTACGACCCTGTCGTCAATCTCCACCAGTCCTTTGCCCCAAGCCTCAGCAGGTTCAGGGTACACCTGACCTTCTGGTCAGCAGGACATGAACACGTGAAGAAACATCCCTCCACGTCAGATAACCACCTCATAGCCCTGATTGCATCATGTGTACCATCAAACGTCGGGGGCTTCGTGTTATCGAAGTCCCGATACTGGAAAGCCCTGCCGGCTCCTCCTCCAACTTCTGCCGCAGTTACAGCTGATGTGCTGCAGCGGCAGCTGTCTCTGCTAGAGCTACATATCGCTCATCAAAGTACTCAACCATCACGGTCTTAATCGACCCAAACATCTCTGGCAGCTGCGCTCGGAATGCCGCAACAATCTCGTCGTGCATAATCTCCCGGATCCTGGCATCCAACTCCTTTGTCCCTATCTGTACCACGGGCTCAGGTGCTATCGGCACCTCCGACCCTCCGTCTCCCGATCCTGATCCTGATCCTGACCCGGATCCAGTAGTAAAACGTCTCGTCACCACCATACTGAAAAATGTACTCAAGTCATCAGATAAATAACATAATATCGGGAGACCAAAACCCACAAACCCTAGGGGTTGTGACTTCCTTGCTACGCGTATGGGTCCTGTGCTTTGTGCTTTCAGTAGTACGGGCCCATACTACCTTCCACACCTACCCATATTTGTCTCAAGTATCACCACAACACCCTAACACTATCATCAACATACTATGCGCTCAACCCTTACTCCTAGGGAACATCCCCTATCCCACAACTGATCTCACAGCTCCTCATAACCCACACATCCATGAAACTTTCATCAACCCCTGCAGTACTAGTGCAGGCTAGTCGCACATAACACTGGACCCAATAGACTTTCGAATATCCAATCCTATCCGAAGACTGAATCAAACATTCTCAGGCTATAAGATCTTGATTACGCGCAGCCGTGATGCCTACACTAACGACTACAGTAATGATGTCAATTCCATATACAAGAAACCCTAGGCTAGTAGGCATCATATAATCAGTCAAGTCTATCATGCGATTCCTGAATATCCCTAGCCTAGCACTAGCATGCTGTTCTATCATATCAAAATATCAAATAACTGTATGGTATTTTGGGGTTTACTTACAGGCTCCGGCTAATCGTACCCTCTGCATCCTCCATCCTTTATTTTGAAAACCATTTTAGAATTTATTCCGAAAATTCCCTTGATTTGAGACTGGGTTCACACGAGTGTTTCCCCCAATTCACTCAAACCAAGGCTCTGATACCAACTTGTAACACCCATAAAATTTACGCCAAATTTAAACTTTTCAATCATAAATAAAACCCAATAGTATTGTTTACAAAAATGTTTTCAAATCTTTATTCGATCAGAGTGTCCCAAAAGCCAGATCATAAGGATGAGGAGCGGTACGGTCACGCCTTCGCCTTGCCATGATCTCCTGAAGTACCTGAAACAATAAACTGAAAACTGTAAGCCCGAGGGCTTAGTGAGCTACCCCCAAAATACCAATACCACACTGATAATACCATATCCGTAATAATCAATCAATCAACATGCATACTGGGCCATCGGCCTGACTGGACCGCCCTACAGGGCCTACAGTCTAATTGAATTTATACCGAGCCTTCGGCATGACTGGACCGCCACGTGGGCCTACAGTCTCCCCGGACCGCTCATAGGGTGTGTTGGCCTTCAGCACAAAGCAGGACCGCCTCAACCCAAGCAACAAACAATTAACCATGTTCGCATAACTAACATATACTGGCATATATAAACATCAAACATATCTATCTCACTGATCACCAAACATAACAATCTCTCATAACTAGAGCACTGACCTAGCAGGTCACTAACATATTAATCCCTACGGATCATAAGAGCATAACATACTGTCTATCCTGATTCCGATCTAACATATCATATCTACATGTAACATACCATAACGATACAACTAAAGGGTCGGCCTTGGTGCCTTAGACCCTATCGATATAGTGAGGATAACTCACCTTGCAGATGTCGTCTCGGTAGATAAACTTCAACCCTCGGATCACTGCCACAAACTCCACCACCTATTACCATAGTATAAACATACCCATAAGCCAACTAATCAAACCCTGGTTAAAGTCGAAGTTATCAGTCAAGGTCAGCAGTCCATGTTGACCTTGACTCGCCGAGTACCCTCGGCTACTCGCCGAGTCACCCGAGTGACTCGTCGAGTTCCTTTGGTTTACGATCGAGACCCTAAGGCCACTCGTCGAGCTTCCTTCTTGCAACTCAACAGTTACCCACACATACATAAATTGGGGCAACCTCAACCGACTCGCCGAGTTGTTCATCCACTTGTCGAGTCTAGGGCAATCTTCATTGGACTCGCCGAGTTCATGCCTATCTTCATATGACTCGCCGAGTCGACCATGCGACTCGTCGAGTCCCTTCAGTCCTTTTTGCCATACAGACTCATTTGAGCCATGCAGCGGCTCCAAACTACAGATCCAAGCTTTTAAGGCATGCTTTTCACGTAAAGTTGCAAACTTTACGTGCATGCATAGCTACAAAGGCTATTAATGTCAAATCCAAGCTCACAATGGCGGTTTCATACTCAAGGAGGCTTCATACATGACCAAATTCGGGGCTTTATGACTATAGAACCCCAGAAGGGTCCAGATCTGAAGTTACAACTTCAGATCTAGCCCATATCCCACTTCATCTTCTCAATCAAACCATAAAAACCCTAGATCTCAACCAAAAGAGGTCTAGAAGGAAAAGAAGAAAAGGTGACGACTTGATACCTCAAAATGATGCTATTTGAGGTAGATTTCTGATTTCCCACACTTCCTTGCTCCTAGCCTTTTGTTCTCCAAGTTCTTATTCTCAAAGATCTCCTCTCCAAAGCTTTAGACACACAAGAATGAAACACCACACGAATTAGGGTTTTCTGAGCTCTCAAAGGACTGCAAAGAGGCCAAAGGAGGCTTATGCTTCCTTAAATAAGGTGCAAAACCCCGAGATTTAGGGTTTCATCTGCCAGCTCCTACTCGTCGAGTCCCTTCATGGACTCGGCGAGTAGGCCATTAAATACGCGAACCAAGCCCGCTGCTACTCGACGAGTAGAGCAACCAACTCGTCGAGTAGGCCTTGAAACCAATTAAATTCTTATTTAAGCAATAACTGAGAATCGGGGCGTTACAACATGACTCTTGGAGCTTTAAACTGATATCGGGAAATCGGGATGTTACAATAATGTTTTGGATAATGATTTTATTAATATAAAATCGAAATTTTTAGTCTTAAATTTTGGGATGTTACAGTCAAGGAACTTTAGAACCAGCTGAGAAGAATGCTTGACAATTCCCAGTCTACGCATTTCATTAACCAAACAGTTAAACCAACTAAGGTTTGGGTTAGTGACTCACCTTATTGAGCAAAGAAATGCCCATATCTCCGATTAAGGTTGTTGATGGTTGTGGCCTGAACTTCCACGACACCTTCATAAGCCGTTGTCAGCGTATCCATCATCTCTTGAGCTGACTCACAGTTTTGTACAAGATGCTACACGTGATAGGGAAGATAGCTTCCTATCGCTGTTATAGCTTTCACATCAAGACTAATCAGTTTCTTGTCATTGTCATCATAACTAGTCTATGGCTTTTGCTTCAAAGGACCAACGAGAACATTATTGACCATGAGTTGATACATAGGAACATGATGACCTTTTTCAATGATATTACACATCTCATAGTTCATGGTTTCAAGAACAACCATGGCCTTAATTTTCCACATGGCGAAGTTGTGCTCATCGAAAGGAGGAATATTGTTGAGACCAAAGGATTTGGGATTATTGGAAGTTGACATGATTCCTTGAGTGTGAAAACTTGCTCTGATATCAATTGAAGGTTTGTGTCGATCGGATACACTTCAAGTATAACAAACAAGAACAAAACTACTAAGCAATTAAAGAACATAAAAGTAAACAACAGAGAGGAGTCACCAAATTGTCTTTCACCAAGAAATGGGTTGTTTTTACCAAGAAAACAGGATGTCACAAAGACGGTTACCAAGACGAACAACATTAGGGTTTCACCCTAATGTTGAATATATACTAATCTATATATGTATATATCCCTTGATTAAAGGGATTATATCTAATCTATACTAAAAACCGATCTTCATAACAAAGATATCAGATATGCTATCTATTCTATACTTATCTGTATCATTACCTAATATATAAAAGTTACATAGAATAACTATCTACACGCTAACGCTGATAGACTTGAGACTGACGCTGATGTGTGATTTTGATGCTGGCGCTGACAGTTAGGTATAGAGTGTTCGACTAATAGATCATAAGGTGTGTTTTACAATATAAGTCTCACCCACCTGATTTTTTATCATCCCTATCGACCATCTCTTTTCAAGTCCACCTCTTTATCTCATATACAATTGAAATTAAAGAAACCTACACCAAATGACCTAAAGCATCCAGTATCCTCTAGACCGTCACCATTCGTGTAATTTACCCTTTTATAAACATTAACATGTTAAAAGTTGAATTTCACAAATGAATGACCAACCGCGTAATATTTAGAAACCACAAGGACCATTGGTGTAATGTTTTGTAAATATATATTGAAAGTGCTATTTTTGAAAACCATACAGACCATTTATGAAATTTTGTTTTAAATTCATGTATATACATGTTTATACATGTATGTACATGTCATGCGTCTAGACATGTCACCTAATTTAATTTGTATCATGTTTAAACATGTAAATTCGTGCTTCACATATATAATATACAAAACAAATATTTAGAATTTGTGTCCACAATGATAGACACAAAACTTGAATTTCTAAAACTCATATAAAAAAATACTCGTGTTATGTTAATCATTCGTATAGTGTATCAAAATGTCAAAATAGAGGTACACAAAACTTGGTACGTAGAGGTAATCTTCGCAAATCCCAAAAATATCGGGTAATAACGATAATTTTCAAAAACTATATGATATTTTTGTTATTATCCCTATTGAAAATTCGTAACACCTTATTGAATATACTTTCATACTATAGTCATAGTTGGTCTCTGTCGAACAACAGTGCTAAACACGTTGTCGTCTGACGTGTAACTGTAACTCGCCTCCCGGAAAGCTGATTTCAGACGTAACTTCAAGCTTTCCTTCTCTTTCAATCGATCAACAGTACACCACCACCTACTACATACTCAACCGCCATAGATTCACCACCGACAAAACTCGTCAATTCTCTACCAGCTCCTAACCAACTGCTACAGCACGTATCTATCTATCTATCCACTCAATTTCTCTACACACAGAGTTTGCTTTTACAGTTTTAGGGTTTCAAGTTCACTGATTAATACTAATGGCATTGTTACGGAAATTGTTTTATAAGAAACCACCTGATGGACTTCTTGAAATCTCTGAAAGAATCTACGGTAATCAATTTTACCCTTTCGATCTTTCAACTAGCGTTTTACAACTGTTTATCTGTTGTTTTAGGCCTAATAATTCGTTTATTTGTGAGCTTGGATTTTTCTCGGTTTGCTGATTGATGGTTTGCACATTTGGTGTTTAGTCTTCGATTGCTGTTTCACAACTGATGCTTGGGAAGAAGAAGATTATAAAAGTTATGTCGGAAACACAATTTCTCAGCTCAAGGACCATTATCCCGATGCTTCCGTCCTGATTTTTAACTTTGGTGACGTAAAATCAAGTCAGATCGCTTCTGCTTTGTCGGAATATGACATGACGATTATGGACTATCCTCGACAATACGAAGGTTGCCCATTGCTTCCAATGGAGGTTATCCACCATTTTTTAAGATCAAGTGAAAGCTGGCTTTCACTTGGCCAACAAAACATTCTTCTGATGCACTGTGAGCAGGGTGGTTGGCCGGTTTTGGCTTGCATGTTGGCTGCACTTTTGATTTACAGAAAGCAATACGCTGGGGAATACAAAACCCTAGACATGGTTTATAAGCAAGCTCCGCGTGAACTATTACAATTCTTCTCTCCTCTAAATCCTTTACCTTCTCAATTAAGGTACTTACAGTATGTATCAAGGAGGAATGTCGCTACAGAATGGCCTCCATTGGATAGGGCACTCACTTTGGATTGTGTGATAATCCGAATGATTCCTGACTTCGATGGAAACGGTGGCTGCTGTCCTATTTTTAGGGTTTATGGACAAGATCCTTTCTTTCCTGGTGATAAAACCTCTAAACTTCTGTACTCAACTCCAAAAGGGAGCAAGAATGTCCGACACTACAAACAAGCAGAATCTGAACTGGTTAAAATTGACATCAATTCCCATGTTCAAGGCGACATTGTAATGGAGTGTATCAGTTTACATGATGATCTGATTCGTGAAAAGATGATGTTTCGTGCAGTGTTCAACACAGCATTTATTAGGTCAAATATTTTAATGCTTAATCGTGATGAAATCGACATGCTTTGGGATGCTAAGGATCTATTTCCCAACGACTTCAGAGCTGAGCTTCTTTTCTCAGACATGGACACTACTGCAACTTCTACAGTTCCAATAGATTTGGCTCATTTTGAAGAAGAGGGTCTTCCTATAGAAGCTTTTGCTAAAGTTCAAGAGATTTTTAACAGTGTGGATTGGTTAGATCCTAAAAGTGATGCTGCAAGAAATGTTCTCCACCAGATAGCTGCCTCAGAGATTGTTCAAGAAAGTTTGTCTGTTGAAGCTCATCTTCCTTCAAATCAAGAATCAGAGGAAGTTGCAGAGAGCAAGGTTAAACTTAAACCTACTAAAACTCCATTAATCCCCCCCTCCATTCTACTACCTAGCCCCTCATTAAAGGACACTAAGGGGGACACTAAGGAGGACACTAAGTCTCCCTCCTCCCCATCCATCCTCCATCGTAGCCAATTAAAAAGGGACAAAACATATAGTAAGATTGAACCTTTTCAATCTTTATCTTCCCCAAAATACCCTGCAACTCCTCCATTGAAGGACAAAAGGGATACTATACTTCAACCCTCTCCACCACCACCACTTCCTCCCCCTCCGTTAAAGGACAAGCCAGTTATTAGAGCAGGTCCCTCTCCACCACCACCACCACCGCCACCACCACCTGTAAAGGAAGGTAGAGATGAAAGAGTTGCATCCCCCGTTCCCCCACCACCACCACCTCCCCCAGCATCACGAATTTCTTCACCACCACCTCCTCCTCCAGCATCACGGATTTCTTCAGGTCCTCCACCTCCAGCATCAGGGAATTCTTCAGGCCCACCACCACCACCACCTCCTCCTCCAGCATCACGGAATTCTTCAGGCCCACCACCACCACCACCTCCTCCTCCTCCGGCATCAAGGATTTCTTCAGGTCCACCACCACCACCTCCTCCTCCAGCATCACAGAATTCTTCACGCCCACCACCACCACCTCCTCCAGCATCACGGAATTCTTCAACTCCACCACCACCACCACCTCCAGCCTTCTCTAATGGGAATGTGAAGAAGGGTGTTGTCCCACCTCCACCCCCACCAAAAGCAGGCACTAATCCTGGAGCTCCATCTCCTCCACCACCTTTAACTAAAGGGCGTAGTTTGTCAAAAACAAGTTCTTTGAAAACTCAACATTCCAAGAAACTGAAGCCTTTGCATTGGTTGAAGATAACAAGAGCAGTACAAGGAAGCTTGTGGGCTGAGACACAAAAATCCGGTGATCTTGCAAAGTAATTTTTTTTTTTTTTTTTTTTTTTTTTTTTTTTTTTTCTTTCTTGAAAAAGGATGAAGCCATGTCTCCCACTAACTGTCTCTTGATCCTCTCTTTTTCTTATGGCTCATTCAAATTAGGGCACCCGAAATTGATATATCAGAACTCGAGTCTCTGTTCTCAGCATCAAACCCTAATCCTGACCAAGGGGCAGAAAAGTCAAAATCTCGGGCAGTGGTAGCTAATAAACCTGAAAGAATACAACTGGTAAAATATCATCTTGTTCATGAGGTTGTAATTCTTTGTACATAAAGTTATTTTATATTGTTCAATTTCCTGCAGATTGAGCACAGGAGGGCATATAACTGTGAAATCATGCTTTCAAAGGTCAAAATACCATTAAATGAATTGATGGTAAGGTCATTTACATATCTATATTATTGTTTTTATAATTTCTATAATTTATAATTTGTACTAAATAATGTTCTTCTGATAGTTCTTTGTATGTGAAACTTAACAGGATCATGTCCTTGCGTTAGAAGACTCAGCAATGGATTCAGATCAAGTGGACAACCTCATAAAGTTTTGTCCAACAAAAGAGGAAATGGAGCTGCTTAAGGTAAAATGTTAATTGAACTGTTTAAAAAGGTTAAATGACAGAAATAGCCCTGCTTAAACGATAACTAATGATTTTTATGGTTAGGGTTACAAAGGAGAGACGGATAAATTGGGGAAATGTGAACAGGTTTCTACTTTGTAATATACACATTTTCCCTAAATTAATTTGATGGACACCTTTATATTTATTATTTATTGCAACAGTTCTTCTTGGAGCTAATGAAAGTTCCACGTACAGAATCTAAACTCAGAGTTTTCTCTTTTAAGTTACAGTTCAACACACAGGTGAGAACTGAGAAGATATTCATATGATGACATGTTTTCTTTGATTTTTTTTTTTATAAATCTGAAACTCGAATTTTGTTGGCATTTAGGTTTCTGATCTCAGGAAGAACCTCAACATAATAAATTCTGCAGTAGAACAGGCAAGTTATGATAGTTAATTAGTTATTAGTTTATTGATATTTTTATTTTTTATCTAATTAATGTTGATGGTGTTTGTATCAGACCAGGGGTTCTGCTAAATTGAAGAGAGTCATGCAAACAATTCTTTCTTTAGGAAATGCATTGAATCAAGGGACTGCAAGAGGTGAGTTAAGTTTGACTTTGACTTTGACTTTTTATACTCACAGAAATATAAAAAGATTGATTTTGTTTTAGGGTCTGCGATTGGGTTCAGGCTGGATAGCCTGTTGAAACTTACAGACACACGTGCAAGGAACAATAGAATGACACTTATGCATTATCTTTGTAAGGTATTTGTTTTATTTCTTTTTCCTTTTTATTTTATTAAAAGTAAAAGAAAATTATATTGTTTTCACCTTTTGTGAATCATGGTGGATATGCGTGTAGGTGCTTGCTGATAAACTACCTGAAGTTCTTGATTTTTCCAAGGATCTTCAAAGTTTGGAACCTGCAGCAAAGGTATATTCTAGTTTAATCTTCTACAAATTTTTAGCAATGTTTAATTATTTTGATCATTTCTTTCCAGATGCAATTGAAATACTTGGCAGAGGAAATGCAAGCTATTACCAAAGGATTAGAGAAAGTTGTCCAGGAATTGTCCATGTCTGAAAATGATGGACCTGTGTCTGAAAATTTCCGCAAGGTAAGAATATCAGTCTGACATGACATAACATAACAGGTTGTACTGCATTTGACATGTATTGGACTGAAACTGATATCAATGGGACAAAAATTACAATTTGTTGTTCCACTAAAAAAAGGTGGGATAGGGACCCACTCTCAATCTTTCGTCTATGCAAAAGACGTAAATGCCCTCCTCATCCTCATCATTAAAACTAGCCCTAAAAAAAGCTTGTCCAATTGCGTCCCGTTCTGTTACACAGACACAGCCTTAGGCTGTGTCTGTTTGTTACACGGGACAAGAGTGGACAAGCTTTCTAGGGCTATTTTTGATGATAAGGTTGAGGAGGGCATTTACGTCTTTTGCATAGGCGAAAGATTGAGAGTGGGTCCCTGTCCCACCTTTTTTTGGTGGAACAACAAATTGTAATTTTTGTTCCATTGACATCAGTTTCAGTCCAATACATGCCAAACACAGTACAAGATAAAGTCGTCTTAACTGAAATATTTTGTGTTTTATTGGCGTAGGCTTTGAAGGATTTCCTTTGTTCAGCAGAAGGTGAAGCAAGATCATTGGCCTCTCTATATTCTACCGTTGTATGTCTCTCCTATTTTTTTTTTCCTTTTAAATATAAAATAAGTTTTTAAAGATTTTACATTTTTAAGCAAAGCTTCTTCTTAATTCTTATTATAGGGTAAAAATGTGGATGCTTTAATTATTTACTTTGGCGAGGATCCAGTCCGTTGCCCATATGAGCAAGGTAATAATAAATTACAAAATAAATCTACCAAGTTATATTTTATAAATAAACAGATTCTTCACATTTTATAAGTCTGATTATATTTATAATTATACCTTTTTGTTTTCAGTTGTTTCAACTTTGGTCAAGTTTGTGAGAATGTTTAATCAAGCACACGAAGAAAACACCAGGCAATTAGAGGCGGATAAAAAGAAGGCAGAAAAGGAAGCCTCAAATGAGAAATTAAAACAACATATAAGTATAACACAATCTCCTGTAAAAAGTAGCAAATAACTTCCTTTTTTTTTTTTATATATTTTTATTGATGATCAGGATGTATATAATGTAAAATGTGTAGTTGTATAGTGTCAAAGTTTTCTCAGCAGCATACTACAGAGCTCTCCTGTTTCCACTGAAGGTCAATTTTACTAACTGTTGACTTTTGAGGTCAACCATATGACTATTTAAAATGTACATTTTGATATGGATTCTGTTAGCATATAAGGAGGGCATGTTGGTAATTACTAATTACGCAGTGTTTAGTTTGTTAGCTAGCTGTATGACTACTAACAGTTGGCTGAAAAATTATGTAATAATGGCAACAACTTTTTGAGTTCTTTAGTACATAGCATCGTGCTTTTCACCTTTTTGGTTTTGTTGAAATTTTAAAAGAAACTTCAAAGTACAATATTTTGTTATCCATAATAACAATGTACTTTCATTTTCTTACAAGAATAGCAACATACTTGGTTTCAATAGTTTTTACTCTTTTTACCTATATCAACAATTTACTTTATTTTTTTTATTCAATATAGTAATAAACTTGCATTTCCTTATTAATTATGCCAATCATGTTCCATATTATCTATCAATATCCTAATAAATAAAGATTTTTTTTGTCATATGTTACATTCTCATTCATTTTGTCACATCTCATTATATGGTTATTTTAAATTAGTTTTTTTTCCACATGTTATTTTTTAGTTTTTTCATTTTATTAAATTCCACATAATATTTAAATATAATAATTATAATAAATGTAATAATAAATGCATATCAGTTTCATTAATTGATTTTAATTTCAAATTTTATAAATTAAAACATCATTAGTTTTTTTGTTTGTTTATCTAAATTATTTGTTTAAATTAAAAAAAAACATTTAATTTTAATAATTCAATATTTTTTTATTTTTTATTTATAAATTCAAACTTTTCAAATGTTTAGAATTTCATATTTAATTTTTCTATTAAATGAACGTCTTATACCTACTTTTTTGAATACTCACCATGCTGAAATCTAGATACTAACACTTTTGAAAATTTTTTACAGTTAGAAAATTTTACATTAATCCTTTTAAATGCCCAAACCACCCTCAAAGGCCTTATAACTTACCTAGTACATACAAAAAAAGCTAAAATAATAAGATAACATAAAGGGAATATCAATTTATTATTTTATAATATTAATTCAAATCTCCTTCAAAAAAAAAAAAAAAAATAGACAAAACTGCAAGATTGGTCCCTGTGGTATTCAAAAAACTTTGGATGGGGTCCATAAACTTTCCAGCTTGCATGGAAGGTCCAAAATCAAAAGTTTCCAGTGAATTTGGTCCTAAAATTAGAAACTTCCTGTGAATTTGGTCCCTGATAAATTTGAAAAGACTATTTTACCCTTATCATTTATGTTTTATATTTTTTTATTTGTTGAAGTATTTAAATAATAATAACAAAATAAATAATAAAATCCCACCCCCTTTAATAATTATAAAAAAAGAAAAAATGGAATCACCCACCCTCTCCCCCCCCCCCCCTCTCTCTCTCTCTCTCTCTCTCTCTCTCTCTCTTCTCTCTCTCTCTCTCTCTCTCTCTCTCTCTCTCACATCCCAAACGAAATTACCCACCTCAACTTCATCTCTTCTGGCGGCTCACCCCACCCTCATCGGCACTTCATAACTCCCTCCTTCCCATCGAAAAAAACCCCTTATTCCTCCTCTTCCTTTCCATGGATTCCTCATAATACCCGATTTGACGGAGGGTTTCTACTTCCCCTGTCTTTCAACCTTTGCTTTCCGGTGAGGATCTCGATCATAGTGCATCCTAATTACATCTAACAACCATTTCCCCTCTTCCCTTCTCCATCGTTCTATGTTCTCCGATGACCGGTCGCTTTTATCAAAAGGAATGGAGTCCACATCTTTTTAATGAACAGATTTTGAGATTTAGGTTTGGTTTTTAAACTTATAATTATCGATTGGTAATATCTTTTATGGTTTTGCTAGTTACTGACTGACATAGGTGGTAGATGGAGGGGGAGGAGGAAGAGTCTGGACAGATTTTGATGGAGAAGTGAGAGAGAAACAAGAGATCAGTTTGTTTAGATCACCAGTAAGATCTCCAATGATGTAAAGGGTGAATATACCAGTTGTGAGTGGCAATTAGGATGGACAGATTTTGATCTTGACGGTCAGCTATGGCTAATCCGATTTTCATCTTGATGGTTAGCCATGGCTGATTTTTCCAAATTCACATATATTAACTTTAGGTCACAATGGGGAATTAAGATGATGTAGGTGATGAATGGAGATGGAGGAGGATGCAAGTCAATTATGAAGATAGTGGAAAGAGGATGGAGGACATGTATTCGTTGGTGATGAAGGAAGACAAAGAAGATGAAGTCGTGTGTGTGTGTGTGTGTTTGTGTGTGTGTGAGAGAGAGAGAGAGAGAAAGATATGGGAGGAAGGTACCGTCGGTGGGTGTGAGGTATGGTGCTTTCTTTTTTCTTTTTTTTAATTATTAAAATATATAAGTAAATAAAAAAGTGTGACAAAGAAATAATAAGGGCAAAATAGTCCTTTCATCTTTTTTAGGACCAAAACCAAAGAAAACTTTTGATTTTGGACTTTCTATGCAAGTTGGAAAGTTTTTGGACCCCATCCAAAGTTTTTTTGCAAACCACAGGGACCAATTTTGTAGTTTTGTCAAAAAAATAATTCAAATCAAGTGAGTTGTGGTGACTTGCTAAAGCATGTGTGGAAGATGTAGTGAGTAACTTATTCGAATCTTGACATTACTTATCCTTATAGACATGAATGTTTAACTGCAATGACTCTTGGCCATGAAACATAATCGGCCCAAGGGCTGGACGAGATGGGCCGCCAGGACATCAATTGAGACAAGGGAAACAAATTTTATAAAGTTGTTATGAGTATATTTTGTTTGGGCCAAATTTTAGATCCACGCTAGAAGTCCAATCCAAATAGAATGGATTAAGGGAGACTCAACAATAAATGATGAAAAGCGAATGCGACAATTGGAATTTAGAGTCGCCTTAAAGACAACACGCCTTTACTGTAAACAACAGAACAGGAGGAGATGCGGAGAAGTCGAGGAGATGAGGAGACAAAGAAATATGACATAAAATCTGGTTGTATAGGAGTGGTGCTAAAATGTGACATCCCCATTTTCACGGCCAGAAAAGACCGATTTGTTTATGCTTTATTTTGAAAATCAGAGTATCTTTTAAAGAAATGTGTTGTGGAATTTGTTCCCAGAAAAACATGATAAATACGTTATCAAATCATTTCCGAAGAAATGTATTTTATTCAATTTTAAAACATTGGGATGTCATCGTCAATACAGAAACATAAGCATAAACAGAACTTACATTCATTTACACTAGTGATCTACGTCTCTTTTAAATCTCTCAGTGTAAAGTAGCTTCATATCGACACCTGTGATACAAATAAGTTTGAGTGGGTCAGGTTGGGAAACCTGGTGAGTACATAGGGTTTTCAACCCACAATAATATAATTATTATGTTTAAACATCAAACAATTAACCCAATTACCCATCCTCATTATCTTCTTTACTATTAAGGATCTACCCTAAGAATCGACTATTCCTCGTTAATTCATTCCAAAGGATTGTCCTAAGGAGTAGGCACGGAGTCCATCGTTGCCTATGACACAACTGTCAAGCACATCTGCTAGTTCTATCCCTTAGGCGCAACTGCCAGAATTGTGACATTCTCTATGAGGCGCAGCTGCCGGTATTGTCCTTCGGGCACAGCTGCCAGGGTTATCTCGTTTATTGACAATATCATTTTCGAGAGTCCACTCGCAATACATGTCAATTGGTTTTTAGAGTACACCGATCAACACATCGTTCACAACACCTACAGGTTGCGAGCTTGCTCGTGTTCCACTGGACTGTCTAGAATAGTCCGTGGTTGTCATCCATACTCTGCTAGATGACGGGGCCAACATTTGGGTAAAAGGCTTCTCACATCGACCACCTCTCACCCTCACCTCATGGTCTATTTCACCTCTCACCTCATCAGCCGACTCATATTTCATTTACCCATGTTTACCCAACATATTTTGTAGATATAAAATATATATACAATTTAAATCATTTAAAACATGTATAAAATTGTTCATCCAGCATAGCAAGTATACATATAAGATTCACACATAGCACGTAGTTTATATTAAATACTTCATATCTATGTGTAAGATGAAAGTAACTATGCACTCACTTGTTAAGGTGGTGATTCCGAACTCAGACAGCGCTTCGCTTCTATTAATTTATTTTCTTTCGACGAAACCTAGTATCATTACCACTAGACTTTAGTCTATTATTCATTGCGACTAATTATTAGTCCATATTCATCATTAACTCAAAGTCTACTTCATGATCTATCAAGTAAGGAACAGCCAGGTAGGATCATATCGGAGGTAGGGTCTGTTTGGTATACGAAGTATACTGTTTGGAAATCCCATTTTAAACACCTCACTAAATCACAGCCTAGACATCATTACGGTAAGTAGATCAATCAATATAATGACTTTGAATCATTGATAAATCTTATTTATAGGTTCATAATAACGATATTATATTTATATATAAGCTATATTTAAAGATAGGGTAGGCGTAGCTCACTTACAACGGTTTTTTCTCAAAACCGGGCTCTGCCGAAGCAGAGTTTCTGAGAAGAAGGATCTTCTTCTCGGAGCCGTCGGGCGCTCTGGGGCTTCCGCCTCGTTCTAGGGAGGTTCCCTACGCTTTTGGGGGTGGGGGGGGGTTGAGAGGTTAGAGAGAGAATTTAGAGAGAGAAAGAGAGGGTAAAAGGTGTGAGGAATGAGCTTCCCACGACCCTCTATTTATAGGCTTTTTGGGGTGAATTCGCGCCGTGAAACTTCAATCCACATCGTGAACTTGCGTAGGCTCCAAGGCTTCGCCTGGTGCTGACACGTGGCATCGCACACAGGGTGGAAATCAGCCGATTTTCAAAATTCATAACTTTCGTATACGAGCTCCGTGTTCGACGTTCTTTATATCCACACGTAGGTAAAAATAAGATCTACAACTTTCATTTTGACTCCGTCGGCTAATTCTCGACATATCTTAAATTTAACAGTACGAGGAGATTATACTGTTAATTGTCCGCGTAAAATTCGTATCTTCTTCATACAAACTCCGTTTTCGTCTGTCTTTTTATCGTTGAGTTCCTATTAATGAGATCTTCAATTCTCATTTAGGTCGCGTTGGCCGAAAACCGCTCGATCTCAAATTCGAGTTTCGGGCTGTGCACTGCTAAGCCAGATCTTAGAAAAATCATAACTTCCTCATACGAAGTCAGATTTGGGCGTTCTTTTTATGCACACTCTCGGTTTAACGTATACTACAACATTTTTTTAGATTGCTAAGTCTAAAAAGTACTTTATCTTAAATTCACTATTTACGTTCCCGGTGCCGTGCCGGTTTTGCCGCGAAACTTCGACGAACCATAACTTCTTCGTTATAACTCGGATTTCGGCGTTCTTTATATATACGGAACCCTTGTAACATATACTATCGCTTGGTTAATATTACTCCTTCTAAATAATCTTCCATCAAAAACTCATTTTTGATGCTCATTGTCTCTAAATTGACTAGCCCGAATCTGCGGGCATTACAATTATCTCCCCCTTAGGATGATTACGTCCCGAAATCATCAATGAAACTGGGCTTGTATAGTGACTCCATAAGTTATTTATTCACCCTTGGTAATAATCATAACTTCTATGTTGCTTCGAACGGGTATCTAACTCTTGGACTCCTTGACTGCAGGCGGTGCTCGATCTTGCACCTGGTCCCTATCTCACGTTAGACTCAAAATTATGACCTTCAAGTCACAATCTCGATCCTTACTGGAGACTACTTCTTCTTCTTAACAATCTTAAGATAAGTTATTCGATTTCCACAATAGACCGATGGGTCACGTTCTAATGACCTCTCAACGTATGTTGCAATGCTTAGACTCAGGTCTCTTAGAGTCAAATTCCGGAATGAAATATACTTTTCTTCATGTTCTAATGTGATATAATCACATTTCAACATGTAGCATTTCTAGCTACCGACTTCTTTAACTATGAGCGCGATACTGCTTCGATTATCTTTTACTTCAATCTTCTTGGCTTAAGTCAGATGCTACATCGAACTTGGTTCTCTGAACCACGTAACATACTCATCATAGCCGGACTCAATTTGATATGACCACTAGGGTCGAAATAACAATCATCTTCTTAGTTATTACCGAAACGATGGTCACGACATACTCGAATAAAACGAAATCAATCACTAGCTCTTTGGTAACCTTGTGACTTTCCCTGATCCAAGTGTGAGTCATGTGCTTCCGGTAGTATAGGCCTCTACTACCATTCACACCTACTCATACTCGTCCCAAGTATTGTCTCGCAGTTTTCCAAGTCACCATTCAAGAATTTCACACAATCATTCAACACATCAGATAACAAAACGGGGTGTATATTATTTCTTGAAACGATTACATAGGCGTTCAAGTTCACCCTATACTATGACTCTAATAGGCTACACCACATGATACTATCTACATGACTACTTGTTCTTCGGATATCCGTCCTCACTCCTGATTCCTTGTATTGTTAGCTGCTTCGTCAAGGATGCTTCTTGGCTTCGGAGGTGCATCTGCTCTTGCTGCTTCATTTTTCTTCAGGAAATCCATCGATAAATTCCCTTCTCCCCTACATCCGTAACACACCCTCTCGCTAAATGTACACTCTTTGGCGTAATGCCCATTCCTTCCACATTTGTAGCAAGTCACCTCCTTTCCAAAGTGTTTATTTTTGCACTGCTCACACCATTTTTCTTTACTTCCTCCTTTGCCAGATTTTGAGAACATGTTGTTCTTGTTGGACCTTGAAGGCCCTTCAAATTTCCTCTTCTTGCCAACTTAAATCTTGTTGGCAGTCTTGTCGTTGATTATTTCTTCAACGGTCTTAGCAACCCAGATGGTTGCCTCAATAGTAGGTGCCTGGCGTACTGGCACAGTAAGTTTGTCCTTACTTTGTTGAAGTAATCGTCTAGTCTCTTCCATCTGACGATCCAACATAATCTGCATAATTGCTTGTACTCCTGCCATTGTGATTAGATCGGGTGCAACTGCTACCTCTGGCACACGCTCAATTACTGTGGATCGGGCTGCGGGTTACCGCTTCCAAATCCGCTTCGAGTGCTCACCATGTCGATCTATACACCAAGTCGGACGTTCGGTGTGTAGTGACGAGAATTAAGATAGGAAATATTTTATTTACGATCGACGTGTAAATTTCCCTATCACTCCGAAAAGTTACATGCCAGTTCTAATACCGTAATTAAACGTTTAGAAATCAGAACACATAAAATTTCCAGATCCGGTTGGCAACAGACCATAGATCCGATCAGACGATAGCATCATAAAGCATCATAAATCATTTAACACATAAAAGCATGTTAGACATTTTCCCTAAATTAGCTAGTGCTTGTGACTATTCAGGTGTATTACTTAAATTTTATTAGACACACTCTTCACGATCATCGCTTAGCATTCTAAGTTTAAGTCTAGAAATAAATCCATATTCCTAGTTCGCTTAAACTAATGCTCTGATACCAACTGTGACATCCCCATTTTCACGGTCAGAAAAGACCGATTTGTTTATGCTTTATTTTGAAAATCAGAGTATCTTTTAAAGAAATGTGTTGCGGAATTTTGTCCCAGAAAAACATGATAAATACGTTATCAAATCATTTCCGAAGAAATGTATTTTATTCATTTTTAAAACATTGGGATGTCATCGTCAATACATAAACATAAGCATAAACAGAACTTACATTCATTTACACTAGTGATCTACGTCTCTTTTAAATCTCTAAGTGTAAAGTAGCTTCATATCGACACCTGTGATACAAATAAGCTTGAGTGGGTCAGGTTGGGAAACCTGGTGAGTACATAGGGTTTTCAACCCACAATAATATAATTATTATGTTTAAACATCAAACAATTAACTCAATTACCCATCCTCATTATCTTCTTTACTCTTAAGGATCTACCCTAAGAATCGACTATTCCTCGTTAATTCATTCCTAAGGATTGTCGTAAGGAGTAGGCACGAAGTCCATCGTTTCCTATGACACAGCTTTCAAGCACATCTGCTAGTTCTATTCCTTAGGCGCAACTGCCAGAATTGTGACATTCTCTATGAGGCGCAGCTGCCGGTATTGTCCTTCGGGCACAGCTGCCAGGGTTATCTCGTTTATTGACAATATCATTTTCGAGAGTCCAATCGCAATACATGTCAATGGGTTTTTAGAGTACACCGGTGAACACATCGTTCACAACACCTACAGGTTGCGAGCCTGCTAGTGTTCCACTGGACTGTCTAGAATAGTCCGTGGTTGTCATCCATACTCTGCTAGATGACGGGGCCAACATTTGGGTAAAAGGCTTCTCACATTGTCCACCTCTCACCCTCACCTGATGGTCTATTTCACCTCTCACCTCATCATCCGACTCATATTTCATCTACCCATGTTTACCCTATCGTCTTAATAGACCCAAACATCTCCGACAGCTGTGCCCGAAACATAGCAACAACCTTATCATGCAGGATCTCCCGAATCCTGGCATCCAACTCCTCTGTACCCATCTGCGTCACAGGCTCAGGTGCTGTTGGCCCCTCCTGGCCTCCGTCTCCTGATCCTGATCCTAAACCGGATCCAGTCAGATAATCCACAAGATATCAGATAATCCACATAAATAAATGGGAACCAACTCCCGACTAAACCCTAGGGGTTGTGACTACCTTGATACGCGTATGGGTCCTGTGCTTTCAGTAGTACGAGCCCATACTACCTTCCACACCTACCCATATTTGTCTCAAGTATCACCACAACACCCTAACAATATACATAAGCATAACGAGCGCTCAATCCTCACTCCTATAGGAAGGCTAACTGTCTCATAACTGACTTATCGGTCCCACACAACTCACGCATCCATGAAACTTCCACCAACCCTGTAGCACTAGTGTATGCTAGCCATACATAACGCTGGACCCTACAGACTTTCAAATATCCAATCCTACCCTAAGCCCTAATCGATAAGAACAGAACATAAGGCCAACTCAAACATTCTTGGGCTATAAGATCTTAATTATGTACAGCCGCGATACATACACAAGTAACTACAGTAATGATGTCAATATAATATAGAGAAAACCCTAGGCTAGCAGGCATCATGCAATCAGGCAATTCTATCATCAATTCCTGAAGATCCCTAGCCTAGTACTAGCATGCTGTTCTAACATATCACAATATCAAACAACTGTATGGTATTTTTGGGTCTACTTACTGGCTCCGGCTGATCGTACACTTTGCATCCTCCTTTCTTATTTTGAAAACCATTTAAAATTATTTCGAAAATCTTTTTCCTTAGTTTGAGACTGGATTCACACGAATGTTCCTCCAATTCACTCAAACCAAGGCTCTGATACCAACTTGTAACACCCATAAAAATTCCAGCCAATTTAAACTTTTCAAACATATAAAACCAGTTAGTTATTACAGACTTGTTTTCAAAATAGTCTATATCAGAGTTTTTCCCAAAAACATAAATAAAACATGAGGAGCTGTACGATCATGCCTTCGCCTTGCCGCGATCCCCCGATGTACCTGAAACAATAAACTAAAATTGTAAGCCCGAAAGCTTAGTGAGTTTCCCCCAAAATACCGATACGCTGCATATAACACATATACAAATAACAATATATACTGGGTCCACAGCTTTACAAACTGAATTACCCCCTGGGCCCACAGTGTGAGTCTGGATTGCCTTAGGGGCCCACAACTCACATCTGGATTGCCACCGAGCCCACAGTAGGAGTCTCCCTCAGCTCGTATCTGGAATGCTCCCGGGTTTGTTGGTTACCGCACGGAGCAGTATCACCTCAACCCATCTCACATAATATGTCGACGTATAACATAACTAATGCACATACAGATAATCATACAGAATCACAGGTAGTCCTGCAGGTCTACCAGACTAGCATATCACTGGCATACATTACTAGCTCAAACTCAACATATCAATAACTACTGGGATATCAAATCCAATGGGCCGACCTTGGTGCCTTAGACCCCTTAGTATAGTGAGGGTAACTCACCTCACACTGTCGACTCGAAGATAAACTCAAGCTCTAGACTTGCCGGCACAACCTCCACCACCTATATTCACCATAGAACCATACTTGTAAATTTCCAATTTCCCAAAATACCCCCAGAAGTCCACCGGTCAACCCTTGGTCAAAGTCAAAGTCATTGGTCAAGGTCAACAGTCCATGTTGACCTCAACTCGTCGAGTACCCTCATCTACTCGCCGAGTTCCTTACATAACTCGCCAACTCGCCGAGTCACTAGAGTGAATAATCGAGTTCCTAAGGTTTGCGGCCGTAACCTCTTTGGCCAGCTCGTTGATTTCCTCTTGCAACTCGCCAAGTCCATACATGTCCAAAGGTTGGGAAAACGCTAGCCGACTCGCCAAGTCACTCATCTGACTCGCCGAGCCTACGACAATCTTCATCGGACTCGCCGAGTCGAACATGTGACTCGCCAAGTCCCTTCAGTCCTTCATCCATACAGAGGCTTTTTAAGCCATGCTAAGGCTCCAAATTGTAGATCCAGCTTCCCAAGGCATGTTTATCACGTAAAGTTGCAAACTTTACGTGCATGCAAAGCTCCAAGGTCTTAAAATGGCAAAACTAAGCTTGTAAAGAAGTCTCACACTTGAGGGAAGGTTCATGCTTGCCAAAGCTGAAAACTTTATGGACTTAGAGACCAAGGAGAGTCCAGATCTGAAGTTACAACTTTAGATCTTAACTTATACCCAAGAACGGCTTCTTATTATGCTAGAAAAGCCCTAAAATCCATCCACAAGAGATCTAGAATGAAATGGGGTTAAGATAACAACTTAATACCTTCCAAAAGATGCCAACTGAAGTAGATCTTGATTCCCACGAGTTCCTTGCTTCAATCCACTTATTTCCCCAAGTTTTTCCTCACCAAGATCCTTTTTCCAAGCTTAACACACCAATGAAGCACACACACACACGATTTAGGGTTTTAGAGTGTCAAGGGGCTGTAAAGGGGAGGCTGGGGGAAGCCAATGATCCTTTAAATAGGGTGCAAAACCCCGGAATTTAGGGTTTTATCTGCCAGCTCCTACTCGTTGAGTCCCTTCTTGGACTTGGCGAGTAGGTCACTGAAATACGTGGACCAACCCGCTGCTACTCGACGAGTAGGGCAACCAACTCGTCGAGTAGACCTTGAAATCAAGAAAATCTTATGTAAAAATCAATAACTAAGAATTGGGGCGCTACAAAAAGAGTTAATATAATTTTCATTTCGAAAGAGCTTTCCAGAATTGTGTTTAATTAATTGCAAAAACACAAAGTAAAGAGGTTGTGCATATTTTCCAAGTAGCAACAACGGCTGACCACCTACACTACTTGAGCAAAATCTATGCAAGGATGCAACCATAGGTCTTAAAAGAGTCATAATCTTTACCTACAATGTGCCATTAACATCTCAGAGCTGAGAATGTACCAATCCCAATTAATGGCACAAAATAAGGGTTTCTAAAAGATTCATAACCTTTTCCCTGAAAATTGAACAGTAAAAGGTCTTGAGGTGACGATCTCGGCCATCATACAGGTAGCTAAACCTCAAAGTATAGTCAAGAAAATTGACCAACATTTTCTGACTTAACATAAAAAAAAGCCTGATTACAACATACAAATAAGTGAAATATAAGTCAATAGTAGCGGTTATACGATGTCTGAAGCACATTAACCGATTAATGCGAACCCTAGAACAAGGGAGCATTCGACAAAGAATCACAGTAGAAACGTTGAATAACCCTATCTTAAAGATACTTGTGACAAACTGTAAATTTCTATCTTGTAAAGTCAAATCCAATCAACCAAAAGTCAGACTTATTTCTATTTCCTTTTAGCCTTATTAAGGGTCATTCTAATGAGTTCCAAGCTTAGTACACTTGTGGATTGGATGTTGAGAAGTGTTAGCTTAGGATTAGAGGAATGAAATCGAACCAGAAAACCCATCAAAGAGTGTTCACGGCCGTGAACCCAAGTGTGGCCGTGAACCTCTCTTAGGCCGTGAACCCTTAGTATATATGTGGGTTTTTGCCAATTTTCCTTCACTTATTCTTCTCTTGGCCGCAAACACTCCATTCTCTCTCAAGTATCATAGTTCAAGAATACCATCTTTCACTCCTCAACACCCCCTTTCCTTTGATACTTCATAGAAGCTTACTAGGATCTTCAAACACTCACCAAAACACCTAGATCTTCAAGTATTCTTCAAGTGTTCTTCAAGTTTGGGCCGTGAACCCTTCTAGTGTTCATCATTGGGCCGTGAACCACTCAAGTGGGCCGTGAACCACTCAAGTGGTCCGTGAACTATCCTTCATTTGGGCCGTGAACACCCATTCAACCTCCTATCTTGCTTCTAGCACTCTTTTGGTGAGTTATCCTTGCATCCTAGGTTGTTTCTCAATCTCCTTTGTAGTTAGATTTTCTAATTACATGTCGATATGTATCAATATATGTCATTTAGGACGCTTTTGTGTCTCGGGACTTCATTCGTGGAACTTAGCATCCTTACTCGAATCTTCAGTTGAATCACCCACATAAGGTGAGTTCATACCCCTATAATATATCTTTTAAATGTTTTTAAATGCTTTTAAGGGGGGGAATACAAGTTGAACACAATGATATTGTGTAAATATTTTCCTATGATAACCATCACATTAAAGGATTTCTTATGCTTTTGTAAGTGATCAAATCAATTCAAACACTCTTTTTAAAGATATTAGTTTGTTGCTTATAAAATTTCATTCTTAAAGTACATGCTTAACTCAGTAGATAATTGAGTCTTTTCTACAGGCCAGTAACAGTTCAAACAAACATACTAGTAAACTATAATAGGTATAGTTTAGAGGGTTACTACTTACTATTTCTAGAACAGTGAAACTTACATGAGTCAGTTCATACATGAGTCAGTTCAAACATACTATAACTAGAACAGGAAGGAACATACTGTAACAAGAACAGAAAGGAACATACATACTATAACAAGAACAAGATAACAATAATGTGAAACCACTACTTCACGGCATAGCAATACACTTGTTATGTCGCGTTTTGTAACCAGAGTCTTGTGGAGGGAGAGCGGACATTATGTGTATAGATCTATACGGGACTGACAATCTCGCATACCGACTGTTCGCTACAGTTTGGCCGGCAGTCCAAGGGGTGACAAATGTCACATTAGTTTCGACGCCGACATGTCGTCGTGTTAAACACTAGTCAATCAGCATGGTTATAACCACATCACATTTTAACCTTAATTAAACTTATTGGTTTTAAGGTAGTTAGTGCTTCAGTAGTTACCTTATACAATATTACTGAATACTTTCATTTTCCCATTACATTCATATAGTGATATCCTCACATAAAAGGTAATGCAAACTATTTTCTAGTAAAGATAGTCATAAAACTTGGGAAGACATACATCATTACAAGAGAACAAACAAACAAAACAGTCGGGTCTAGGTACATTCAGTTAGAAGGGGGCCTATAATGCTAACTTTATGATTCTTCGGTAGATACATCAGAGATATATATTAACCGGGTCTGACAGGCTGTAGGATGTGTGCTTTCCGCTTCATTTCCTATTCCTTGTTTGGTTGTGGGCTTAGAGTAGATTCACACAGTCTACTACCTATTCGATCTTATCTATGTATATATCCTGTATACACCAAGTAATCATAGGGAGTATCAGGTATGGGTCAGGTCATAGCATAAAAATTAAGCACACCGTTTTCTATTACAAAAACATACTTTTCGGATAGAACATTAAGTAGGCGAAAGTAGAAACTTATCTGTAAAAGGTTTGATCCGCATTATTAAACCAATATAACTTAAAGGACCTTAGGTGGTTAATTCTATAATTCCTTAGCTTATACATCAGGGTTATATATAATTAATATCAGATAGGCAGTTGAATGTGTGTTTTCCGCCTCATTTCCTGTTCCTTGTTTGGTTGTGGGCTTAGGGCAGATTCACACAATTAACTGTCCGTTCGATATTAGATTATATATAACTAGTATAAACTAAGTGATTATAGAAGGAACTATTGTGGTTACCATTTTTACTAAAGGAAATATATGATTTTCTTAAAGAATGTTTTCATCAAATATAAAGGAACTATTACAGTTAACTCCGTAAGTACCAAATGAATACGCTAGGGTTATATACAATGAAGATCTAACAAACAATAGGATGTGTGACTTCCGCCTCATTTCCTGTTCCTTGTTTGGTTGTGGGCTTAGGGCAGATTCACACAATCGATTGTCTGTTTACTATGGGTTTTATATAACTTGTATCCATTTAGTACTCATAGAAGGAATTGTAGAGTCATTTTTACTTATCATTCATTACGTCAGAAAATATAGGATTTTCTGGAGGAACAGGAGAACTTTTCTAAAGAACTTGCAATTTACTTTTCATAACTAAAATACTTATAAACTCACCAGCTTAAATGCTGATCCTCTCTTTCCAAATAACTTGTATTCTCAGGAAACTAGTAGACAGGTACGCGCACTGGGATTCAGAAGATGGAGCATATAGCTTCATGTCTTGTTTTGTTATTTACTTTGGAGTTAATCTTTTGTGAATCTATTACATTGTAAACACTTTAATATTAATGCAATGGTTATTTGTTACTTTGATTACTATGATGCATGTGTTGTGATACTAAACATGACGTCCTCCGCCCCCGAACGTTTCCGCCGTTCCGGTTTGGGGGTGTGACAATACTACATGTCAATTCAAAATAAATATACAAAAAAAAGAGGAAGAGAACACTTCCACGCCAAATACAGAGCAAAATACACAGTTCATGGTTATTAACAACCAGTATTCTTCCCTACACGTATAATACAAGGGAATGCAAATACATTACAGAACGAACAGAAGGGATATACAAAAGTCAGTCCTCAGAGTCTGAGGAAGAGCTCCCTCGACCCGGCCTACGACAGAATTGGCGGAAGCTGTCATAACTCAGCTCCCCCAGACGGAAGTGGCCCGCAAAATCCGTCTCAGCAAGGGACGAAATAGCAATATCTACCTCTTCGGTCCTTCTCGTGACACAACCAGGGTCCGCGACTTTAGGTTCACCAGAAATTGTGGAACGACCCGCTAAATGTTTCCCCTTTTCAAGCCCCAAGGCTTCACACGCCTTTTGAACACCTTGAATCCCGCTGGAAAATTCCGCGCTCTCGATTACGTTATCGATCAATCGAACCACCCTCTTTTCCAGCATCCATTACAGGCTGCCCCAGGCAACAACACCATCGACCGGGCACGTTCCAGTTGACGTTGATACCTATCCAACTCACTTGCCAGAACACCTTTCTCCCGAGTGAGAGAACTCACTTGATTTTCGAGTCGCTCCGCCTGACCTTCTAAAGTGGCCACATGATCTTCCAAGGCGACCTTCTCGCAGGCCACGATGCATTTTTGCTCGGACAGTACTCGACGCTCTGCCTCATAATCGCGAAGTTCCTCCCTTAAGCCTGCAACGACATCTTGCAAAGTTTTCAACAACGCTTCATTTATGCCAGATTGGCTAACCCGGTCAGCAGAAGCAACCATAAGAGCAGAAGCCTGAGAAGCGGCATATCGAAGGTCACCGGCCATACGAGCATCCGATTGGCTCGCAAGCGACTCCATCGAGGCCGGTGGATGAGCACAATTACTCCACTCCTGGGCGTCGACATCTTCCGGCAACAAGGTATCATTAGTAATCATCCATCCCAGAGCATAAGCCTCAAAAGACAAGGGGTGAGACGCAGTTCCCATTCCATCAACCACAGAAGGATTCTCCAATGGGGAAGAGCCACCCGACATGCCCAGTGCACCCCCGAGTACGGAACTGGAACCAGGGTCCATCGAGAGCGAGCCAGTAAACGTTAAAGGTGAAGTCTTCGGAGAACTAGGCACCACCACTATCTCTTTCTGCCCAGGCACAACAAATTTATCGCTAAGGGCATCCCCAATCCCACCAAGAAGCTTGGACACTGACACCGTGTTGCGCCTCTTACGAGGACAGAGGCCTGCATCATTAGATTCAGTCTCTTCGTCCGACGATAACATCACATGCAGACTTCGTTTTCTCCGAACATGGGTAGTACCCTTTCCTGCTTGCCCCCCTCCCCCCACAGATAAATCGGGAGAAGCAGAAGCTGCAAAACGAACTGGGGGAACGACCCCAACAACCGACTGGGAAGGAGAGGAAGGACCGCTCGAACCAGCACTTCCCCCTTCTGTTGAAAGCAACCCAGCGAGCTCCCGCATATGTATTTCATATACGGTAAGGGGAAGAGCCTCCACCAGATCAACCTCCAGATGGTAAAGCATACCTTGATAGTGCCCATGCAGGGCCATCTCTAAAGAAATCTCATCTTCAGCACCTGTGAACACAAACACCAAGTATAAGAACTCACAAGCCAATAAGATACCCTATCCTCATTCTTTTTTCTTTTTTTTATAAAGGGGGGGGGGAAGGAGATGAGTGAATACCGCATCTTACGACGAATAACTGTGCCATCTTCCCACGTTCCCTCCAGGCGACACTCATACCGGCAACAACAAGAATAAAGACTTCTCAGTTTTCCCCAATGACAGTAATGTTTCCCAGCCGTTTGCCAAGAGTTAGGTTACTCCCGAACAACTTGGGGAGGCGATCGGGAAAGTCTCGTGTTTTACGAAACCCATGCCCCACGAGGTTTCGATTAACCCAAAGCCATTGCCTCTACCATTTTTTCTTCAGAGTATCCTGTTAAGAGATCAACTGACGAATGTCCCGCCTTTTCGCCAGCGTGCGGACGCCGGAGTTCGTAGTTGAACAGAAAAAATAACTGAAAACCCAAAAAGTGGGTATACAACCCAGAGACCGACAGATCAGTTCAAAACCTACGATCTTATTGACATCACTTGGGGTTAACTCGTCAATGGAAAAGCCATAGTGATGCACAATCATATCGAAAAATTCAGACATCGGTAGACGCAACCCCGCTTCGATTAAAGGAATCGGAACCCCCAATTTCCCACGAGGGAAATCATAGATTGATGACCCCTTCGCCGGAATCATCACACCATACTCTGGTAAGAAACCGAATCGATCTTGCAAAAGTTGGAATTCCTCTACGATAGGGACTCTTCCATAACGATCCATCGTCAAGAACGGGCGAATGACAGACAAGAAAAATTAGCAAAATGCCTGAGTCGATACAACGAAAACAAGGAAAGGAGGAAGATGAAAGGTTTTGGGAAAATGGGGGACTTTAAAGGCAAAAATGGCGTCACGAACCGTCTCACGGCGGATCTGACACACATTGACGACACTGTCTAAAGTCCGTCAAATGCCAGAGAAAATCTCAGACATACACGTGTTGTAATATAGGCTCGAATAGCGACGCTATCAAGCAAAAACTTACGCCTACAAGCCTAAGGGACTTGTTAACGTATCCCTCAGGGGGAACGTCAAAAAAGAGAAGTTAAAGTAACGCCAAGCTTGGCCAGGCTAGAACCTGGTCATGTCCAGTCTGGAGCCAAGGCCGGGCCTTCACCAAGTCACTAGTATGGCGGTTAAGGCGTAGAGTTGCGCCTTGCTTTCTTCTCCTGGGAAAAATACCCCGAAAATGTGGGGCCAATCAGAGAGTCCCACGTGCCCATCTGACGACAGCTACAATCATTATAATATCAAAGATTCCCCTCTAGCCAATGAGGGGACGAGAAAAATATGCGTGACGGAAGATCCTTCAATACGGATCTGCCACGTCGCACCTCACGAGGGAATGCTCAACAGAATCAGTTATGAGGCACACGCCTCACAACCATGTATAAAAGGACCCTTCTTCTTCATGAGGAGGGGACAGTCAACTTTTCTCTCTAAGAATTACACTCAATTCCCTCAGAATCCATACTAACTTGATCGTCGGAGCTTCGTCCTAGGAATCCCTCCCGGACGTTGACTAACGATCATATTTCTCTTTTTTACTATGATATCAGGAGAAGGAATCAACGACTCCCACATTTGATCTCAGTTCAACCATCTCCGATATATCACAACACCTCGTAAGGCTGAATCTCACAGATAATCCTCTGGCTGCTAGCTGGTAAATCCCCGAACTGCTAATCTCTCGACTCCCGAGCTACTAATCATCATATAAACTAGTTAAGTTTGGGATTCTCATAACTTAACCATAAGTCCGCACTGGGGTAAAAGACCATTCTACCGCTCACATAATCTTGTCCCAAAATGAACTCTACTCAACCCTTGGCCCAAAAAGATAAACACTCTTACAAGGCCCAATATATGGCCTAATTTCCAATTGGGCCCAATCCCTTCACATGGGCCTTAACCTAAGGCCCAATAATACTTCTCTAGTCCAAAGGTTCAATTCCAGATGGCCCACTAAGGCCCAAAATAGCAAAGTCCAAGGAATGGTCCAAACCGAGGCCCAAATGACGCAAAGCCCAAATCCAGTGAGTACACGGGGCGTACTCCTCTGTACGCTAAGCGTACATGCTGCATGGCTTGTACGCTAGGCGTACGGGCTTCTATGCTTAGGGTACTCCCCTATTAATCCATAATCTCAAAAAGATCTTAACCCATTAAGACCTAAAGCTCCAAACACATATCTGAGTCCAATAAAGTGTCTTAACCCATAAAGTCGATTACTTGGTGGCTTGCAAACCCCCAAATGGACCCAAACTAGAAATATGACAACCTACTTCCATATAAATGAATAATACTCATGCATGACCACATCAAGACCTTCACGATGGTAACTTTTCTGCCTTTAGGACTCAAATAGCACTAAGGATGGAAACCCTAAGCCTAGAAACGGATTTGGAACCATAAAGCTCCATTCTTGGGACCAAAAAGGTCCAAAAACTCAACATAATAGATCTAAGCACTCATGGATCATGTTCAAGACTTTATACCTTGAAAAGGTTTGAAATGAAGCAACAATCCCATATCTACAACTTCTCCTTTGTACCACCACCTTGCTTTGACCTCTACTTCCTTGGAGAAAGGATCCAAAACATCAAAATGCTCTCAAGAGGCCTTACAAGAACAAGAACACACAAAATATGGATTAGGGTTTCATGGGAGTAGCTTAAGGGTGAGAGGGAGGCTGGACTTTAGGGACTGCACACGTACGCTGTGCGTACGTGAATGGCATGCGTGATCAACTTTCTAGAGCCCGAGAGCGGGTGATTGATTTGGAGCATATTGGGAAGAGGGGACCAAATCAGGTGCATATATTGGAGGGTCCCGGGAAGAGACCCAATAGTTCGAATCAACTTTTGAGAGGCTAGCAGGGCCGGATTCAGTGTAACATTTGCGGGAAACTGCAGGATGGAGTTTTCGTTCCAAGGGTTTGGGTAAGTGTACCTCTAGGTTTGTTTCCCTGCTTGTGTTTGGGTTATACCTTTAAACATTGTCATATTCCATTTGCATATCGTGAGTTACGGAGTGGTTAGTGAAAGGTCGTTTCCATCTTTGCTGGTTTGGAGCGTTCAATGTTATCCGGGTCTATGGTCGAGACCGGTTCAGGGACGTGATACAAAAGGTCTACAATCAGGATTGGTGGCTCAGCCATTGTGCTTGGGTCGGCTATTGGAAATGCCAGGGGAAGTGGTCTACTTTGGAGGCTTTGGTCTGGGCATCGGTTATTTGGACTTCAAGATATAAGTGTAGCATCATTTCATGGCGTCTGAGATTATTAGTTTCGCTAGTATTCAGGAAGTGTTCGTCTGATCTTTAGGAGTTGTGTGGTCTTTGGCGTTTGTGCCAGTAATAGAACACTAGCACGGGTAAGCACAAGTTGTCAACAGTTTGGTTTTAAAGAGTAAGAAGGATTGGGAATCCTTCAAATCTCATGTATTGCGAAGACTTAGTCGAATCTAAGTGGGGGAGAATCACGCAGGTATTCAGGACAGCAGCAGGTATGAGACCGGGATGACTTTCTCATCCCCATCGAGGGAAAATGGCTGCCCAAGTGGCTATTTGGTTTGAGGGTTTCGTAAGTTGGGAGTTCGGTAACACTCCCCAACATGTGAATCGCGTCTTCTTGGTGCTTGATAGCGGAATTTGGGGAAATCTGGTTGGGGTTCCATTCATGAATGGAGTTCAGTATGGATGTTCGGTCGAGTGTGTGCTTGACTCTGTGTGCGTTTTGAATTGATAAATTAGGGGTAAGGCATTGGGGTGCGGTTGTGCTAGGACGAAAGTGTTGTAAGACTGCGGGGGAGCCGTAGCATTCACTAATGGCAATTTAGTGTGAAAGTATTGTATGACTGCGGGGGAGCCATAGCATTCACTAAGGGCTAGTTAGGGTGAAAGTGTTGTAAGACTACGGGGGAGTCGTAACATTCACTAGTAGTCAGTTGGGATGAAAGTGTTGTAAGACTATGGGGGAGCCGTAACATTCACTAATGGTCAGATAGAGTGAAAGTGTTGTAAGACTACAGGGGAGCCGTAACATTCACTAGTAGCCAGATAGTATGGGAGTTGTTGTAAGACTGCGGGATGACCTGTAGCATTCACGTATTCTTTCAGATGATTAGGCTAGGATGGGCCAGTTCGCAAGATTGTGGGTAGACCACAACATGATTGGAATCAGGACACGACATGTCGTTGGAGATTGGGTATGACGTAAGACTACATATATTCTGGTAGCATTCGCCTTTTTGCATCAGATTCAGTGGCGACAGGTTGTCAGCCTATCATGACAGGATTGACCAGAAGGATTGAAGGAGCCATGAGTGGCGGTATAGATAGGGCAGTTATTGTCAGACGAGGAATCCTTCGGAGGTCGCGTGGGAATGCTGAGTGTGTTTTGGATCAGCAATCGGTTAGGTGTCTGTTGTTTCGAGTAGTTGACAGATAATATGGGATCAGAGAGGTCGCGACTGCTTCTGAAAAGCAGAAAGTGGTAGTAAGAAGAGTCAAAGTGGGTTCAATGACTTGAGATTCGTGTGTGGAGTTGTTGTATTCGGGGTATACACTAAGTTGTTTGCAGTTGGATTAAATAATCTAAGAGTGGTTGATTTGACCCTGTTGCGCAGCTCTCGTCTGAGTCTAACCGTTGCAGGGATAAGTCTCCTACTCGAAGGATTATTTGAGCTTCTGTCAGATATAAGTATTCTGCAGGGAAATTTAGTCTGTGACTTTCTTTTCTAGTGGGAACCTCGAATTATCAGAAGTTGAGTAGCCAGTTGGGAGATACGTACAATGAATTCAGAAATGGTTCAGAGTGGGCGGTCTATCAGGGAGACAGACCATCTCGAGACTTTAGATTTCAGATGGAGCAGATGTGATCAGGTTGCAAGGAATTCGATCACCTTCGGTTGTAGAACCCTGCGAGGGATAATTTTTGTTGCCCTGGGAAGGCTGGGGTATGCTTGTGGCTGTGGCCGTGTTGCTCAAGTTATTTGGCATGTCAGGAGTGGTAAGGAATGATTTCGAGAACGAAATATAAGTTAAGTGGGGGAGAGTTATAACATTCCGTTTGAAATTGAGTAATTTAATAATAAACACTGAACCACAGGATGTAAATTTATATTTTATATTATTTTATAGTGGCCCTAAAATCCATAATAATTAGCGGGGTGTTGGTTTCGGGGAGCCAAATGATATAATTTGGACTTTCAGGGATTAAAGTGTAATTCCAGGATTTATTTTGTAAATATTTTCAGAAGTCAGGGGGTGTTTGGTAAATATTAGACTTAAATAGAAAGGATTTTGGAATGTTGAGGGTTAAATGGTAACTTCGGGGACTTGAGTTGTAATGAATTATTAAAGATGGGGGTTATATGGTAATTTAGGTAATTGATTTAAAAGAATAAGAGGAGGAGGGGTTGAATGTGTTAACTGGTCAAAAGTTGAGTTTGGACGGGTGGGGGGGGGGGGGGGGGGGGCGAGGGGGGCATCAAACCCGTCACCTTTGTGCTCCCTAACCCTAACCCTAATGTCACTTCCAGCTGCCAACCTTGTAACCCCATTGTCCAGCCGCCAATACCTTATCATCTAGCTGTTCCGATCAACCAATGTTACCGACGGACCATTGCTGCCGACGAAGCTAGCTTCACACGTTTCTACGATCAGAGATATTGAAGACCGACGGGAACCGGGAGTCATGGCCACTGTGGTCGTTTTCCGGTGGAGGCGCGACCACCATTCCCTCCGCCGCACCCACTACAGTTGAAGACGAAGACAGCCTTGGGGGCGTTATGGCAGCAGCCGATCGGAAGAAGCCATCTATGGCTGTCGTTGTTACTGTTCCGACCATCTCTCTTCTTCTCCTTCTTTCTGCCGACGTATCACCGCCATTACTCTTATCGTCGGCGAACGCGAGAGCTCGAGCTCGATACTGTGGCTATGGGGAGACCGGTCGAGCGTATTCAGTGGCCGCTGCATCCCTTCTGTCGCGCCGCCGTCATCGTCCTCCTCCAAGATGGAAGTTCAGACGTGGTGTGTATTTCTTCTCGTGTATGTATGCATGTCTAGTATAGTTGACGGGTGTTGCTTGGCCGAACATCACAAGAGAGCCACCACCACTACCGTGAGGTGGTGGCTAGCATCTCCGACCACTGCCTGCCGCCACAAGGGTGGCTGAGTAAGTGTGTGTGTTATATTGTGTGTGAGTTTATTTTTGAATATTATGTTGTATAATCATAGTTTTGGCCAGAATAATCAAGGAAATCGCCACGACCACCACCGTGAGGTGGTGGCTGCCACCTTCTGCCGCCACCAGCCGCCGTGTTGGGTGGCGGTGTGCATTTGTGTGATTGGATTGCTATTATAGATGCTTGGACATGTTTGGTCTAAAATCATAACCACCACCACCACGAGGTGGTGGCCGCCGCCGTTGACCACCACTACTTGAGGTGGTAGTGGGTGGTGCCCGACTTATTTAACCTAATTGACCTAATGAAGCCCTAATTGACCTAAAAACCTAATCATTTGACTAATTGGCATGCGATTGGGTTGGAAACCCTAATTAGGGTTTAGAAACCCTAATTTTGGAAATGTGAGTTTTGGATTTTTCGGGACCCGCATTTGGACCGATGGATATTGAATTTTGATTTACGCCCGACCATAGTGTATGTTTGCTCTAGTGGAGTGATAGACTGAATGGATTTAGTCCTTAATGGGTTAAGTAAGAACACTTAACCCTAATCGTCATTTTATGTGAAAAACCCTAATTGGGTTTGGGTTCTTTTGGGGACATTTCTTGGAGTAAGTTGATGTGGGCCTTTGTAGGCCAATTGGGAACATGTTTATGGACTAAGGAAATTATAGGGCTTTAGGATAAGGCCCATTGGAAAGGCTTGGGCCCAATTTGGAAAATTGGGCCATAGGTGGGCCATAATTGGGCCTTGATGATTATGAGATACTGGACCATCGCAATGCCAAGTGTTTGGACTAGAACAAATGGTTCGGCCTTAAGGTAAGACCATGTAAATGTTTGGGCCCAATTTGGAAAATTGGGCCATATGTTGGGCTTTGGTTTATTGATTGGTTTTTTGGCCTTAAGAGTGTGTGTTTGGACCTTGGGTTTGGATCAAGCTAGGTTAGGGGTAAAGTAGTCTTTTTACCCCAAGCATGGACTTATGGTTATGTATTGGAACCCAATTATTAATTGGGTGTTGTTTTGATGTTGACAGTTCAGGAATCTGTCAACCAACAACTAGAGTTTTATCCGTGGGACTTCAGCAGTGTGAGGTGAGTCTCCTCACCATACCAATGGGACGAAGGCACCAAGGCCAACCCATTTTGTGATATATGGTACACTAGTTGATGTAGTGATATGTGGTATACTAGTTGGTTATATGCTATGTGTTATGCTAGTTGTTTATGTGATATTCGCATGAAAGACAATGGGGGGAGCCCATGATACTTGGATGTAAGACCATGTTGGGGAGCCCATGGCTTTTCAGGTAAAGACCATGGAGGGAGTCCATGTCACTTGGATGTAAGACCATGTGGGGGATCCCATGGCTTTTCAAGTAAAGACCATGGGGGGAGCCCATGACACTTGGATGTTAGACCATGTGGGGGAGCGCATGGATTTCCGGGTAAAGACCATGGGGGAGCCCATGACACATAGGTGTAAGACCTTGGGGGAGCCCACGACATCCTTATATGCTTATATGCATGGATTATGTGATTGATATGGCTTATGTGATTGATATAGCCTATGTGTTTGATATGGTTTATGCGGTTATGTGGATTGTGTGGATTATGTGGGGTATGCTCTGGGGAACTCACTAAGCTTTGTGCTTACAGTTTTGTTTACGGTTTCAGGTATCATCGATTTGGAAGGGAAGGGTCCGGCTTGATCGCAGCGCACACACCCATGTTTTTCGTAATATGTGATTTTGGGATGAACTCTGGTAAATGTTTTAATTAGCAACGTTTTTGGAATGTTTGGATTAAATGATATCTGTGTTTGACTATAATAAAAATGAAAATTTTACCCTTGATTTTTGGGTCGTTACAAGTTGGTATCAGAGCCTTGGTTTGAGGGATTCGGACATACTTTCGGGTGTGTCTGAACTCAAACTGAGGATTTGTAAAGTTTTCAAAAAGAAAAATGTTTTCAAGGAAAAAGTTTTCTAAGACAAGAAAGGGTGTGGTGCATGCAATCAGCCGAGCTCAAGTAAGTTTCCCCAGAATACCCATATATGTTATCTGTTATGACTTGATTTATGAATCTGATAATCGCATGCTAGTTAGGGCTAGGAGAGATGCCTTTATATGTTGTATGAGCTGGTAGACTTGCATGCTAGTGTTGAGTAGTTAGCGATAGATTGGCCTGATATGTGATGCTTGTAGCGTTGGAGATACTGGATGCTATGCTGGAATGGGAATGATTATTGGTATTAGTAACTGATAAGTGTATGCTTTTAAAATTGTATACGGTTAGGATCTTATAGTCTTAGAATAATTAATTTGGCCTTATTTCCTGTTCCTTTTCTGGTTGTGGTCCTAGGGTAGAATCTATTATTCGACAGTCTATGTTCTGTGTATAATTTGCATGCATAAGGCAGCCGACAGTGAGGGTGAATGTGGATAGCATGAGTTGTGGAATATGGGTTGAATGTTCTATGACAATTTCATGGGTTGGAGAGTCACTGCACAAATGCTGCTTGCTTTGTGCTTTGTGGAACTCTTGAGTGATGGTAGTCAACTACTAAGTGGATATGACGATATCCAGGAGGTGGATGGCTGGCATCATGGGGAGTTCTTCAGCAGCTGATGGCAGGGTGAGGTTGGGAACCTAGGAAAGCCTAGGATATAATCCAGTGAGTTTAGTGGGGCAGTTCGGTGAGGTTGGGAACCTAGGGGGAGGCTAGGAGTTGCTTCGGTGGGTATTGTGCTGCTGTTTAGTGGATATTTGGTGCATCCGTTGAGTAGGTAACTTAGAGGATTCAGGTGGATTGCTGAGGAAAGTATAGATATGTGTGGAAGGTAGTATTGGGCCCGTACTACTGGAAGCCCAGGATCCATACTCGAATCAATGAGAGTCTTGGAGAATCTAAGAAGCTTATGGCAAGGAGAATTCTTGGTTATGCTTGAACCGTGGGAATAGCTGCTGTGCAGAATGAGGATGAGCACGCATGAGAAGGACCAGGGTTTGGTCCAGACTCCGGTGGTGAGCTAGTTAGTGGAAGGAATGCTAGGGTTTTTGAGTTCGCATTGGATCTCTTGTATCAGGCGACACAGATTGATTGTGCGATCTGTTGTGCTTTCGGGATTAGAGACTATGTCTTGGGAGTAGTTGTAGCCCGGTTTAGGGCAGAGGTTGCTCCAAATATTGCAGTTCAACCGTTGACGATTGAGCTGGTGAGTGTGTCAGGGTGCAAGACCCTGAATGATATGATTTTTAGAACCCGAGAGCGGGATATTGATTTGGAGCACATTGGGAAGAGGGGACCAGATCAGGTGCATATATTGGAGGGTCCCGGGAAGAGACCCAAGAGTTCAGATCAGCTTTTGAGAGGCTAGCAGGGCCGGATTCAGTGCAACACTTACGGGAAACTGCACGATGGAGTTTTTGTTCCAAAGGTTTGGGTAAGTGTACCTCTGGGTTTGTTTCCCTGCTTGTGTTTGGGTTATACATTCAAACATTGTCATATGCCATTTGCATACCGTGAGTTACGGAGTGGTTAGTGAAAGGTCATTTCCCTATTTGCTGGTTTGGAGCGTTCAATGTTATCCAGTCCATGGTCGAGATCGGTTCAGGGACTTGATGCAGAAGGTCTACAGTCAGGATAAGTGACTCAGCCATTGTGCTTGGGTCGGATTTTGGAAGCGCGATGGGAAATGGTCTACTCCGAAGGCTTTGGTCTGGGCATCGGTTATGTGGACTTCAAGATATAAGTGTGGCATCATTTCAAGGCGTCTGAGATTATTAGTTTCGCTAGGATTCGGGAAGTGTTCGTCTGATCTTTAGGAGTTGTGTGGTCTTTGGGGTTTGAGTCAGTAATAGAACACTATCACGGGTAAGCACATGTTGTCAGCAGTTTGGTTATTAAAGAGTAAGAAGGATTGAGAATCCTTTAAATCTCATGTATTCCGTAGACTTAGTTGAATCTAAGTGGGGGAGAATCACACAGGTATTCAGGACAGGAGCAGGTATGAGACTGGGATGAGTTTCTCATCCCTATCGAGGGAAAATGGCGGCCCAAATGGCTGTTTGGTTTGAGGGTTGCGTGAGTTGGGAGTTCGGTAAAACTCCCCAGCATGTGAATCGCGTCTTCTTGGTGCTTGATAGCAGAATTTGGGGAAATCAGGTTGGGGTTCCAGTCATGAATTGAGTTCAGTATGGGTGTTCGGTCGAGTATATGCTTGACTCTGTGTGCGTTTCGAATCGATAAATCAGAGGTAAGGCATTGGTATGCGGTTGTGCTAGGGCGAAAGTGTTGTAAGACTGTGGGGGAGCCGTAACATTCACTAATGGCCAGTTAGGGTGAAAGTGTTGTAAGACTGTGGGGGAGCCGTAGCATTCACTAACGGCCAATTAGGGTGAAAGTGTTGTAAGACTACGGGAGAGCCGTAGCATTCACGAGTATTCAGTTGGGGTGAAAGTGTTGTAAGACTATGGGGAAGCCGTAACATTCACTAATGGTAAGATAGAGTGAAAGTGTTGTAAGACTACGGGGGAGCTGTAGCATTCACTAGTAGCCACATAGTGTGGGAGGTGTTGTAAGACTGCGGGATGACCTGTAACACCCCAACATTTTTCAAACTTTAAAATGCTATGGTTTTGAAAACATTCGGGTATTAACCCACATTTAACAAAAACCGGTCCCACAAAAACCTTTATAAATTAAAGCGTTGGGTGTTACCATTAAGCATCAATAAATCCATAGCAAGCAAATGAGAATTACATCAATACAAAATAATAAGGAACTTAACAAGTTCCACTCCATTCTCTATCTCTTAATCTTCTAACTTCCATCTATCAATTTTCTCCTTAATTGCAACCTGGAATACATGACATTAAAAAGAGATACGTAAGACAAACATGTTTCGTGAGCTACGTGGGTTTGTGACCCAAAACATTTATCACATTTTTACCAAAACATTTCATCTTTACAAAACATAGCTTTAGACCACAAAACATTTTCAAGGAAAACTCATTTCATACATGTCATAAATATCATTTCATACTTATCGTATCATATCTTTCCTTTCATTTCATTTCAAAAGTCATATTTCTATATTTCATTTTCTTTTATCATTAAGGGCTAATTCCGGTATTAAACCGTTGCCATTTTTATACTTAGGGTCTACGTCCAATAAAGTAACCACTTCCAAGTCTAGACCAAGGTGGAAAGAACAAATCAATCCACCAAGGCATCATTTCCATTAGGACATCTATCTCGCGAAGGGGAGGCGCCACCCCGATAGATTCCTCTAGTGCCTCTTACGAGGTATCATGGCCCGAGCAGTTTTCATTTCATTACTTTCCAATTCCTTTCATTACTTTCCATTGCTTTTCATTACTTTACATTTCTTTTCATTACTTTCCATGCTTTACACATTTCATACATTAGTATCCTAAAATCATTTCAAAAGTAAAGCATCTATATTTTAAAACATTTCAATCATATTTTCAAAACATTTCATCTTCCAAAACGTTCTTGCCTTTATGGAACTCTTTCAAAATACCCTTTACACAAACATTTGACACTTTCGTTTCAAAACATTTCATATATCAAAGCATTGCATTTCATTATCATAAAATCATTTTTCCATGTACCCCAAAGTAGGAGAAATGCCAACACGTACTCACCTCAACCACACGTAGGATAGCTAGTCGTCTTCTAGTTCATTTCCTTATTGAAGCACTCTCAATCAACACCTATATAACATGGACACAAGTCATTAAAATGAGCAAAATACCCCTCAAAGGTTCCATTACTAAATTTTATTGTTTCATCTCATTCCTTATGTAAAAATATGAATGTAGGCGAAAACCGCGCGTAAATCTGAGTCCGTATGCAAAAGTTATAAGGAAAATACTAAAGTTTAGATTTTTGGTCTAGCTGAGCACTCTGTTGTATGTGCGCGGGCCGCGTGCCTGACCACGCGGGTCGCATCCTGTAGCAGCTCAAACACCCCCAAAAACTCACTTTTTGAGTCCTAAACTTGCTTGGGTGGTATTGGTCTTTTAGGTAACCATTTGTAACACTTTTAAAGGTTTGCAAGCACTACTAGAGGATGTTTTATCATATTAAAACATTTAACTTAATTCATTAAGTCCTCAATCAAAATGCTAAGTTCATAATGCTTACAAATACTCAAATGAAGGGTTAAGATCTCAAGTTTCCCAAAAACACTCTTGAACCAATATGACTTATTCCCAAATCATTTAATAAATCATTGGGTGTTGTTAAGTACATAGAACCACAATTTATCTCATTGCAAGTACTTCATCCAACTATGGAATCCTCAATTCCATTCCATGTTCCCAAATTACCTTGGGTCAAAACAATCATTAGAGCTATAACTTCACTAGCAATCCTTGATGTTAATGTTTCAATAACATATCTAGAGTGTCAATTCATGTTCATGAATGTCATTCACTTCTTATATGTCAAATCACCATGTGGTTATCCCTAGATTTCCCAAAATGCCCTTATGGCCAAATACTCCATAAATTCAACTACATATCATTCAAGTCTCCAAGTTTTTGCATTCAAATCATTTTTTAATATCAACTCATGATTATGAGTATCATATACTCATCAAATGCTCAGATTCAAAGGATTCCATTGTTTCATTATAATTTCCCCAAAATCATCTAAATTCCATGTTTATGCAACATTCTCCCATCATAGATGTGTTTGAGCATTCCAATTGGATTTATTGCTTCTAAACATCATCTAGGTCATTGAATCCATTCCAATCTAACATATAAACATGAAATCCCCAATTTGAATTTCTAGGGTTCATGAGGGTTTTCACCCAAATCCTCAAATCCATCAATGAGATGATTGGATTGAGAATGAGATCATCAAAACAACTCAAGGGAGGTTATAAAACCAAACCTTAACCATAAAATGAAATGAAAATCATATATAACTCCTAATCCATAGATGAAACTCGAATTCTACACTAAGGGAGGAAGAAAATATACCTTAAATCACTTGATTTCTTCACAACTTGCACCAAATGAACCAAGAAAGCTTGAGATTGAATCCTAGGGTTTTTCTTATGCTTGAATCGCCATTTCATAGTTTCCTTTCTTCTCTCTACGTTCTCCCTTGGCTGGAAATGAAGAGAGTGCAAATTTATTTTCAGATTTTTAACATTTGGTCCCTCTAATTTGCTCATTTTGTCCAAAACTCGCTAAACCTTAATATTTGCGATTTTAACTTAAGTCTTGACATAATAAGTCCTTCTACATCCGTCATATAACTTTTACAGTCCTTTCCACTAACTGAGTCAACCATTTGGTCAACTCATTCTATTTTTCTAATTTGACACTTTTATCCCTTTGACTTTCAAAACTGTTATTATTTTCAATTATAACTTTCTAAACATCATATCAACTAATAATATGATTATCCCTTGATGATTTAACTATTTAAATCATTTTTCATTTATTTACTTTATTAATTTAAGAACCCGGTCTTAAATTTTAGGATGTTACATGACCCGTAGCATTCACGGATTCTTTCAGATGATTAGGCCAGGGTGGGCCAGTTATCAAGATTGTGGGTAGACCACAACATGATTGGAATCAGGACACGGCAGGTCGTCAGAGGCCGGGTATGATGTAAGACTACATATATTATGGTAGCATTCACCTTTTTCCATCGGATTCAGTGGCAACAGGTTGTCAGCCAATCATGATCGGATGAACCAGAAGGATTGAAGGAGCCATGAGTGGCAGTATAGATAGGGTAGTTATTGTCAGACGAGGTATCATTCGGAGGTCGCGTGGGACTACTGAGTGTGTTTTGGCTCAACAATCGGTTAGGTGTCCGTTGTTTCGAGTAGTTGACAGATAAGGTGGGATCAGAGAGGTCTCGGATGCTTCTGAAAAGCAGCAAGTGGTAGCAAGAAGAGTCAAAGTGGGTTCAGTGACTTGGGATTTGTGTGTGGAGTTGCTGTATTCGGGGTATACGCTAAGTTGTTTGCAGTTGGATTAAATAATCTCATAGTGGTTGATTTGACCCTGTTGCGAATCTCTCGTCTGAGTCTAACCGTTGCAGAGATAAGTCTCCTACTCGAAGGATTATTTGAGCTTCTGTCAGGTATAAGTATTTTGCAGGGAAATTTGGTCTGTGACTTTGTTTTCTAGTGGGAACGTCAAATTATCAGAAGTTGAGTCGCCAGTTGGGAGATAAGTACAATGAATTCGGAAATGGTTCAGAGTGGGCGGTCTATCAGGGATACAGACCATCTCGAGACTTTAGATTTCAGATGGAGCAGATGTGATCAGGTTGCAAGGAATTCGTTCACCTTCGGGTTTTAGAACCCTGCGAGGGATGTTTTTGGTTGCCCTGGGAAGGTTGGGGTATGCTTTTGGCTGTGGCCGTGTTGCTCAAGTTATTTGGCGTGTCAAGAGTGGTGAGGAATGATTTCGAGAATGAAATCTAAGTTAAGTGGGGGAGAGTTGTAACATTCCGTTTGAAATTTCGTAATTTAATAATAAACACTGAACCACAAGATGTAAATTTAAATTTTATATTATTTTATAGTAACCCTAAAATCCATAATATTTAGCGGGGTGTTGGTTTCGGGGAGCCAAATGATATAAGTTGGAATTTCGGGGATTAAAGTGTAATTCCATGATTTATTTTGTAAAGATTTTCAGAAGTTAAGGGGTGTTTGGTAAATATTGGACTTAAATAACAAGGATTTTGGAATGTTGAGGGTTATATGGTAACTTCTGGGACTTGATTTGTAATGGACCGGGGGGGCGGGGTTGAATGTGTTAACTGGTCAAAAGTTGAATTTGGACCGGGGGGCGGGGGTATAAAATCCGTCACCTTTGTGCTCACTAATCCTAACCCTAAAGTTACCTCCAACCGCCAACCTTGTAACCCCATTGTCCAGCCGCCACCACCACATCATCTAGCTGTTCTGATCAACCAAGGCCACCGGCGGACCATTGCTGCCAACGAAGCTAGCCTCACACGTTTCTACGACCGGAGATATCGAAGACCGACGGGAACCGGGAGTCATGGCTACTGTGGTCATTTTCCAGAGGAGGCGCGACCACCATTCCCTCCGCCGCACCCACCGCAGTTGAAGACGAAGACCGCCTTGGGGGCGTTATGGCAGCAGCCGATCAGAAGAAGCTATCTATGGCTGTCGTTTTTACTGGTCTGACAATCTCTCTTCTTCTCCTTCTTTCTGCCAACGCATCACCGCCATTACTCTTATCACCGGAGAATACGAGAGCTCGAGCCCGATACTGTGGTCGTGGGGAGACCGATCGAGCGTATTCAGTGGCCGCTACGTCCCTTCCGTCACGCCGCCGTCATCGTCCTCCTCCAAGATGGAGGTTTAGGCGTGGTGTGTATTTCTGCTCGTGTATGTATGCGTGTTTAGTATGGTTGACGGGTGTTGCTTGGCCGAACATCACAAGAGAGCCACCACCACCACTGTGAGGTGGTGGTTAGCACCTCCGACCACCGCTTGCCGCCACAAGGGTGGCTGAGTGTGTGTGTGTTTATTTTGGAATATAATGTTGTATAATCATATTTTTGGCCAGAATAATCAAGGAAATCGCCACCACCAGCACCGTGAGGTGGTGGTTGCCACCTTTTTCCGCCACCAACTGTCGTGTTGGGTGGCAGTGTGCATTTGTGTGATTGGATTGCTATTATAAGTGCTTGGACATGTTTGGTCTAAAATCATAACCACCACCACCACGAGGTGGTGGCCGCCGCCGTGAGCCGCCATTGACCACCACTACCCGAGGTGGTAGTGGGTGGTGCCCGACTTATTTAACCCTAATTGACCTAATGAAGCCCTAATTGACCTAAAAACCTAATCATTTGACTAATTGGCACGCGATTGGGTTGGAAACCCTAATTAGAGTTTAGAAAACCCTAATTTTGGATATGCGAGTTTTGGATTTGTCAGGACCCGCGTTTGGACCATTGGATATGGAATTTTGAATTACGCCCGACCACAGTGTATGTTTGGTCTAGTGGAGTGATGGACTTAATGGATTAAGTAAGAACACTTAACCCTAATTATCATTTTATGTGAAAAACCCTAATTGGGTTTGGGTTCTTGTTGGACCATTTCTTGGACTAAGTTGCCGTGGGCCTTCGTGGGCCAATTGGGAACATATTTATGGACTAAGTAAATTATTGGACTTTAGGATTAGGGCCATTGGAAAGGCTTGGGCCCAATTTGGAAAATTGGGCCATAGGTGGGCCATAATTGGGCCTTGATGATTATGAGATATTGGACCATCGGAATGCCAAGTGTTTGGACTAGAATAAATGGTTGGGCCTTAAGATAAGACCATGTAAAGGTTTGGGCCCAATTTGAAAAATTGGGCCATATGTTGGGCTTTGGTTTATTGATTGGTTTTTGGGTCTTCAGAGTGTGTGTTTGGGCCTTGGGTTTGGATCAAGCTAGGTTACGGATAAAGTAGTATTTTTACCCCAAGCATGGACTTATGGTTATGTATTGGAACCCAATTATTAATTGGGTGTTGTTTTGATGTTGACAGTGATGGGTTTTAGTATACTACAACATCCTATGGTGCACATACAACCCTAAATACCTTGGATCTATGTTTTCACTAATTATACATGCAAATGGTTTCCAAGGTATTAAACCTATAACTAGCATGCAATTTGATATAAACAATACAAGATGCTAGTTAGAATAACATACCTTTTATGTGGCTTGAAGTCTTGATGTATTTGATGTTGCTTGAAACACTTTGGCCTTTAAGAACTTAGTGCCCCAAATGTTGCACCTCAAATGGAATCACAACTCACCTAGGACAAAGGTGACTCTTGAGAGAGAAACTTCATGCACCAAAAATACCTCCAAGGACTCCAAGAACTTCTAGTGGCGTTTTTAGGCAATGGACTTCATATTTATATGTGGTGGATTCCAAGGGTCATGGGTATAACCCAAATCCATATCCATTGGTTTTATGATCCATGGTTCATGTGGCCCAACTCTTTATGTATCCATACATAAACTTGGTCCAACATGGATCATAAGCCCAACATATATAAATATAACTAATTACCATAATTAGTCCCCATAGATTTAATTAGTCTCTTTTTGATCACTAAATTAATTCCAAATTAATTCTTGATCAATACTAATTAAAACATATGATTTCATATTAATATATTATAACTTATAATATATTAACAAATCATATATAACTTTCTCTCAAGAGTCCATCCTAACAAATTGTCCTGGTGTTATGCAACCCAAATGGTCCATGCTACTCTCGGGTCGAATACATACCAATAATAGTTATGGGCTTAGACATCTAATCCAACAGTCTCCCACTTGGATAAGTCTAAAACTATTATTGCGTATGACTCCAAGATCCCAACTAGCAATCGTAGCTCTTAAAAGCCGCTGTCAAACTCTGACCTAGTCAATGACTTGTCCATTAGATAACGGATTATATATTCCTCCATTTAAGATATCATATGGACTGAAACATGGATTATAATCATTCTCTCTGTCCATTTGTTGTTTCCCGATTTCTGATTTATGACGACCGACTAATTGAACAAATCAAATCAGTCCTGGTCCGACCGAGCCCTTACGTTTGTCATCACCAAATCATCGAGGGGCCCACAAATATCACTTTTATCCCTCTAAGGGTAAAAGGAATGGATAAACTTTGACCAAAATGTGCGCTTGTACTTACTCATCAAATTACACACAACGATATGTTTTATAACAACCGAGTTACTAGTTGCGTTTACATATGTCAATGTGCAACCGATGCGCAACTACAACTCACACGTCTCCATTTGAAGAATATAAGATATTATCGTCTCATGATCACTCGTGATAAAATCCATGAAGCGAGTCAAATGAGCGTTGGTTTAATCCAATACTCGAATCTTATTCCAGGAGCACTCATGGATACTGCAGCTATGTCTAGGCCACCTAGACAAACTACAGACCCATTCATGACAGTCTTGCCTCATACCTACTTCCAAAGTATGATTGACTGTGGAGAGTTTAAATAACCTAGTTATTCGGGAAGTCAAAACATGCAAAGTGAAACACAAGAATAATACTAATCCTATATGGCCCCAAGCACCTTTGAGAGTAAATAAAACACCTTTTATTTAAACACCATATTGATTACTCATTATTCATTGTATAATGTTTCAAATAATCAACTTAATACTTAAATTAAAACAATAGTTATGCTATGCTCCAAGCATGCACACTATATTTACCTATTGTCCTTCCTTTGTGAAATAGATCAACTGACAACATTTCAATAATGCTCATTTCACAATTCCAAATCCTTATCGTAAATGTAAGAATGCCAAACCCTTGTCATTTACTATAATCTGTTAGATTCTAAACTTGTATGCATTGATCCTCTTGTAATGACTATGCACAAGTCACAAAGACTTGGCAAACAGACATTACAGAGTATTCCAATGGAGGGCAATTCCATGGAAACGAAGTCTCTCATTCAAAGTACATTCCTTTGAACATCCTTCTTGCAATGAGTTTTCTAATCTTACACAGATTTAAAGAATAACTTCCACTTATGGAAACATTTCCATATTCCCATTTTGATTATCACTTATGAACAAGAGTTGCCTTTTTTTTCAGAATATGTCAATATGGTCCTTTCCAAAATTAACACCATACTTCCAATTGTCCATGAGCAACCAATCTTTGATAAACCTCAGATTGTCCTCAATAATTGCTTAATCATTTTAGTCATATCCAGTTCTAATCCTTTTTCCCTCTTAATGCCCTAGACATTCGGAAAATTTAGAACGGATAAATATTATAGCACATGTAATCGATCCTATACCCGAAGCATATGGGACACGATTCATGATGTCTCACATAAAGACTTGATACTTGACCTAGTCTTTTGCTACAATATTTCTTATAATTTTCCATGTTCTCATAATTCAAATTATGAAAAGGGATGCCGTAATCATAATCGAATTTTAGAACACAAATAATGTAATCATGACTAAATTTGATTAAAATCTCACAATCTAAGCTTTTAGATTTGAAATGAAGTATGAATTCCTCTCCCTTAATTATAGCAAAACAACTTTTTCAACCCCTGCAACTTCATGAATTGAAACTTTTGTTTTCTATAATTAACATTGCTAAGTTGCAGCACCTAACATAATAATCATGCTCCCACTAACATGATAATAATTATTATTAACATAACACTTATGCTCCCTAGCTTTGACATGTATCCAGAAATCAGCTGGACTTCTAGAAATCAATACTTTATTGACTTTCTTACCAAAGTTCAGATTTCTGATACGAGATGCTTTGATAAGACTTTATCAAAATCATACACCTTTTCTTAGATAGCTCACATGTGTATCTAAACAATTTTTAGAACTATGAAAAGGGATGCCGTAATCATAGTCTCAATTGTTTAGACCTTTGTCATTTCTCACAAGTCCATGTTAGTGTGCTGGTTAACCACACACGCTCCACTAACGACTTTGAGAATGCAAATATCACAATTACTATCTACTTAAAATCTACTTAGTGAAAGCGTTTCCTCACCATCATTTTCATGAATCGAAGAGAAACCTTATGACAATGGCCTCTTGACATATAAGATTAGTTCTTGAACCTTTTTCAAGATCTTTAAGACTCCCACTGGCCTCTTGACATATAAGATTCTCTTGTCAAGAACCATTCCTTGACAAAGCAAATATTCAAGAGTTAGTGCGGATTCTTATCAAGACAAACACTTCACACAATTGGCCTTAGTTGGTTTTTGTTTTATCCAAAACATCACAACTTACCAATTTCAAATGTTTAGGAGTAATAAAACATTTTACTCTACATTTGACAAGTGTTATAAACCTTCTTAAGATTATGTCACTCAAGTTACAATCTTAGAGTATTACTCTAAGACTTGTTTTTTGGAACGAAGTATGATTTATCTTTTGATTCAACCATTTCAACAATTCACGATTCCTCTTCTTAGTCAAACAAATGCACTAAGATGTCCTTAGATGATCAATTGTGATACGGTTTCATAATCACTAAGATAATCACAAAACATGATACTCAAGTACTCTCCCATCTTTTCAGATTGGAGAAACTTTTATCTTTTTTCCTAATTTGATTCTTCTCATTCGTCCTGCCATACATTGAAACTTTTCCAATGTTTCAGAATTATACTTAAACTTGTAAGCACAACCATATTTACTAAACTTTAGTAAATCATGATGAATAGTCTTATCGTTCTCTGTGGTGGACCTGACCAGCGCACACCCAAGTGTATCCGATCCCCTAGGCCTTCATTTGACTCACATATACATGTGATCAAGGAATTAGTCTTAATTTCCCAAAGATGAAAATCCTCATTCATCATACAATACAAGCTGCATTATTCCAAGTTTCTATCCAACTGAAACTTGGGTGATGAGAATCTTTCCTTATTTGGTAAATTATGACACTACCACAAACGAAAGAATCAAATCCATTTTCCAATATTGCTATTAATGGAATCATATAAATAACAATTTTCACAAATGTCATTGTAAGGATACTTAAAATAAATAAAATCAAAATTTTCTCTTTTATTTTAAAAAAACTTGCAGAAACACTTATCCTTACAATGCAAATGCATATGAAAACAATGTTGTTATTTATTCCTAGGCAATCTATCCCAACTCTTAAGCAACAACTCAAAATTCTGATCACCGAACCATGCGATCGAAATCCATCTTCGCGATCAGAATCAACATATTCTTCTTTTAAGCTTCCTTTCTTTTCTTTGATTCTACAAAACATCAAAATGCGACCTAGTCACATCATGTAATAAGAATCTCAAATAGGAACTTAATAGAGTTAGATAGTGGACTTTACCTGAAGCATAGTCTAATCTTTGACTTTAACCATCCTAGTGAAATTTCAGGTAAATAAGGCAGCTTCGCAACCAATGCCCCTTCTTTTGGCAATAGAAACATATGGACTCTTTGGTAATGGTACATGGGACTATCTTTGACGTAGCCTTTCTCTTTACCATTTGGTCAACTGAGTTGACTATGGCCGATCCCTTTCCATTGGGAAGAGAAAGTTTTTCTGGATTTCCAATGTTACCATTGTCAATGTCCATGGAAGTTTGGGAAGTCGATCTTCCAATCAAATTTGCTTTACCAGTGCTCCAAATCATTGTTGATTCAGCAGTATCAAGCAAATAGATAAGATCATTAAGGGTCATGTCATGGTCTGTCATATAGTAGTCCCAAAGGAACTCACTATATGACTCAGGAAGTGATTGAAGAACCTAGTCAACAACCAAATTTCTCAAGACCTTGACACCCAACTCTCCCGGCTTGTCAATATGTGACTTTATCTCCAAGATGTGAACACACATAGACTTTGCTTGTCAATAGGGCTTGAGTGACCTTGAACTTTTCAAGAACTTGTGGGTCAGGGAGAATAATTGGAGGAGGTGGAGGAATTGAAGTATGATTTCCATGATCCAACCACGGGACATCATCTTCATTAGGAAAGCTTGTTTCAAGGGATTTGGGATGATCATAGTTGTCTGAACCAAACATCTAAAATGGGAGATATTCAAGTTAGTTGATTTAAGTCCTTAATATAACACCCAATATGAAATATTAAGGCTAGGACCCAACACACTATTTTATAACTTGGAAGAGGGATGCCGTAATCCAAGCTATAAAATATTTGAAGGTAGGTGAATGACGATTCACCAATTTCCACCATGAAAACCTAATAGGGTATTGGGTTTTAATTGGATTGAAACTCCTAGATCTTTTGAGATTCATTGAACTCTTCAATGACATGTTTAAATCTTGATTGTGCCCTCTCCAGTTTGTGACTGGGAATTTATAAGTGTTTAGTTACTTAGTATTTATCATTATACTTTTAATGAAGGGAGAATTATAGTCCTTGTCCTACCCGTTCGGCTAACGACCCTCCACCAGTCAAGGAAGCGGTGGGTGAGAGTGGACACCCATTAAACTGCCATTTTATAGGCAGTAACCTTATACCCCCTTATAGACCGGCTTCGTGAATGAGGCCTACTAACGGTAAGACTGACTTACTCTTATACATATATATATATAAATATTAAACCTATAATATTATAATAGTATAAGGGTTGAATTTTAACTTTTAAAATTCAAAGGGTTTTACTTGGAATTAAAGTATTCATGAGGGGGGGGGGGGGAACTTTACAAATTCCAAAACTTGAGGGCAAGTTTTGAACAATTCAAAAAACCTTTTGGTTTCCATAACTTATAAGTTTAAAGTAGTTTTAGTGGAAAAAATCTTCAAGTTCCATAACTTGAGGACAAGTTATGGAAGACTTTAAAACATTTAAAAATGAGACTCTTCATTTTTCATAACTTATGGAAATCTTATGAGTTTTAAAAAATCATAAATGAGACTTTTCATATAACTTGAGGACAAGTTACAAAAACACATTTTATGAACAACTTTTAGATCAATTTGGATCGAAAACAAATTATCACATAATTTTTCTATTAATCTAAACTAACTCATAAGAACAAGATAATTCAAATCAAACAATTTTCATGTAATTAGCCTAACCATTAAACTAATACAAAGCATGAATCTATTGACAATTATCTTTTGAATTGAATTAGCATGAACATTACCACATAAAAAATAGGTTTATAAGTTCAAAAACAGTTTGGGGTAATGTTCCTAGTCCAATTCCAGCCAAAAAACTCGAAGATATGCTGTCAGGGGGTCCAACTCGCCCAGTGCAAGAACAAACTCAACGAGATGGATGAGTTTGTACATGGACTCGTCGAGTCCCTCCATGGACTCCTCGAGTCCCCTGTCCAGACAGCAAAAAACTTCGATTTTTTCAGCTTTTTCAGCAATTTGCATCAAGTATAATTGAAAACAAGCCTTGGCTCTGATACCACTGATGGGTTTTAGTATACTACAACATCCTATGGTGCACATACAACCCTAAATACCGTGGATCTATGTTTTCACTAATTATACATGCAAATTGTTTCCAAGATATTAAACCTATAACTAGCATGCAATTTGATATAAACAATACAAGATGCTAGTTAGAATAACATACCTTTTATGTGGCTTGAAGTCTTGATGTATTTGATGTTGCTTGAAACACTTTGGCCTTTTAAGAACTTAGTGCCCCAAATGTTGCACCTCAAATGGAATCACAACTCACCTAGGACAAAGGTGACTCTTGAGAGAGAAACTCCATGCACCAAAAACACCTCCAAGGACTCCAAGAACTTCTAGTGGCGTTTTTAGGCAATGGACTTCATATTTATATGTGGTGGATTCCAAGGGTCATGGGTATAACCCAAATCCATACCCATGGGTTTTATGATCCATGGTTCATGTGGCCCAACTATTTATGTATCCATACATAAACTTGGTCCAACATGGATCATAAGCCCAACACATATAAATATAACTAATTACCATAATTAGTCCCCATAGATTTAATTAGTCTCTTTTTGATCACTAAATTAATTCCAAATTAATTCTTGATCAATACTAATTAAAACATATGATTTCATATTAATATATTATAACTTATAATATATTAACAAATCATATATAACTTTCTCTCAAGAGTCCATCCTAACAAACTGTCCTGGTGTTATGCAACCCAAATAGACTATGCTACTCTCAGGTCGAATACATACCAATAATAGTTATGGGCTTAAACATCTAATCCAACAGACAGTTCAGAAATCTGTCAACCAACAACTAGAGTTTTATCCGTGGGACTTCAGAATTGTGAGGTGAGTCTCCTCACCATACCAATGGGTCGAAGGCACCAATGCTGGCCCATTTTGTGATATGTGGTACACTAGTTGATGTAGTGATATGTGGTATACTAGTTGGTTATATGCTATGTGCTATGCTAGTTGTTTATGTGATATTCGCATGAAAGACCATGGGGGAGCCCATGACACTTGGATGTAAGACCATGTGGGGGAGCCCATGGCTTTTTAGGTAAAGACCATGGGGGGAGCCCATGACACTTGGATGTAAGACCATGTGGGGGAGCCCATAGCTTTTCAAGTAAATACCATGGGGGAGCCCATGACACTTGGATGTCAGACCATGTGGGGATCCCATGACACATAGGTGTAAGACCTTGGGGGGAGCCCACGACATCCTGGAGTAAGACCCTGGGAGGAGCCCACGACATCCTTATATGCTTATATGCATGGCTTATGCGATTGATATGGCTTATGTGATTGATATAGCCTATGTGATTGATATGGTTTATACGGTTATGTGGATTATGTGGGGTATGCTTTGGGGAACTTACTAAGCTTCGTGCTTACAGTTTTGTTTATGGTTTCAGGTATCATCAATTTGGAAGGGAATGGCCCGGCTTGATCGCAGCGCACACACCCGTGTTTTCCGCAATATGTGATTTTGGGATGAACTCTGATAAATGTTTTAATTAGCATCGTTTTTGGAATGTTTGGATTAAATGATATATCTGTTTGACTATAATAAAAATGAAAATTTTTCCCTTGATTTTTGGGCCGTTACAATTTTACCCGGTCAACAGGTCATCCAACTTTCAAAAATTATATTTTTGGCCAATATTTCAAAATTTATTACAATTTTGGTCCAAAATTTACACTTTTTGCCCAGATTTTAATTTTTTTACAAATTTGGTCCAAATTTTACCCTTTGGCCCAAATTTTAGAATTTTGTTATGTATTCCTCATAACTTTAGTTATTTTACAATTTTTTTCTCAAAATTTTGTTCCGAATATGTTTTTTATTTATAAAATCATATTTATACAAAAAAAACATATTTTCAAATAAAAATCTTATATTTTCTATATAAAAACTTTTTTTTAAAAACTTTTTTCTATACGAAATATCTATTTATAAAAATGGGTATTTATTAAGTACATAAATATATACAAATCCGTCATTATAAAAAAAAGAATACAAACATGTATTTTACAAAACAAAATATATACAAACACCTATTTTATTGTAATTACATTTGTATACAAACACATTTATAAAAAAGTAAACAAACATATATTTCATAGTGTGTGTGTATATATATATATATATATATATATATATATTTATGCACACAAATAGGTGTGTATCTATATTTTTTTTATAAAATCATGAAAGTGTACATTTCTTTTATAAAAACGTGGTTGAATAGTTTTTTATATAATACGTGATTGTATACATTTTTTTATATAAACATGTTTGAATACAAATGCATTTATTATAAAATAGGTGTTTATAAAAAAAATATATAAATATGTTTTTACAAAAGAAATGTATACAAACACTTATTTGAGTGCATATAAATATGTTTTCACAAAAGAAATGTGTAAGTTTACTATGAAATAGGTGTTTGTATATATTTTTTATAAATATATGTTTGCATACAACTATATTTATAATAAAATAGATGTTTGTATACATTTTTTTTTGTAAAATACATGTTTGTATATATTTTTATAACAACGGATTTGTATATATTTATATACTTAATAAATACCTATTTTTATAAATAAGTATTTCGTATACAAAAAGGTTTTAAAAAAAAGTTTTTATATATAAAATATAATATTTTTTATGTGAAAACATGTTTTTTTTATTAAATATGATTTTATAAAGGAAAAACATACTCGGAGCAATATTTTGAGAAAAAAAGGTGTAAAAAAACTAAAGTTAAGATGAATTCATAACAAAATTCTAAAATTTGGGCCAAAATGGTAAATTTTGGACCAAATTTGTAATAAAATTTAAAATCTGGGCTAAAAGTGTAAATTTTGGAACAAATTTGTAATATACTTTGAAATCTGGGCCAAAAATGTAATTTTTGAAAATTGGATGACCTGTTGATTAGATATAAGGGTTAAATTGAATACGATTATCGGTTTTTAAAACTTAAGTGAATAAAAAAAAAAGATATAATGACTAAATCGATTATGGAGCCAATATGTAAGGACTTTATTGTAGTTTTTAAGGTCATCTATAACTTGTGTTTTTTACTAAAAAAATGTTAGAACTTTTACCCACCACTGTATAAAACTTGAGACTTTTTTAGTATTTTCACATCATATTTTTAGTCATATAATTTAATTTCGGAAATGACAAGAGTTACACTTTTAGTTACTATTATTTTTATGATTTAATTAATTTTTGGTCATTTAACATTTTAGTTTGCATTAATTAAAGTTTATGTCCATATAATTTTGTCTATTTAGAAAATAACCTACAGATTTGGTATATGTAATTTTGTTTTTAATTTGTACTAAATACAGTTTTGGTTCCCAAAGTTTATAATTAAGAAATCAATGAATTACCCTTTAACCTTTTAGTTTTATGGATTAATTATAGTTTTAGTCCTTATATTTTTAATTTAGGAAATATTGAACAACACTTTTGGTTGATATATTTTTAATGCTAAATTACAGTTTCAGTCCTTATGATTTGCATTTTTCTGTATTTTAGGTCCAAATTATAAATTTTTTATAAAAAGACTAAGTTTTAGTTTTTGTACATATGCTTTGCAAGCTATGCACTTTATCAAAACTTTTATATTGAAGAATGAAGATCACTATAATTGATAAAAATTGCACATCCCTAAAACTGTCATTGTCAAACCTCATTTATTAAATATTCTAAAATAACAATTTTATTCTCAATTTTGTCTTTTTCTCATTTTATTTTTTATTATAAAATTTATCTATTATTTGTTTTAATAGATGGCTCCTCTCTCTATTTGTGTTTTTTAAATTATTTTGCGTACATATATCCCAATTATATAAATTACATACCAATATTTATAGTAGAAAATATATGGTCAATAAACTCACCACAACGTGCGTCCATCACCACTCGTTATATATATATATATATATATATATATATATATATATATATATATATATATATATATATATATATATATATATATATATATATATAGAAGTAGGTTAATGCGAAAACATAAATATATTCCGAAAACGCGAAAACAGGTTTTATCTTATAAAAATCAAACATATGTACTATAAAATAATAAATTTATTAGCAATAAATTAAAGATAGTAAGTTTACATTTGATAGTGTTATGATAATATAAATTTAAAGACGGATTTAATAATTATTTTTTTTTCACGTGCTTAATCATTTTTAAATTCATGTTTTTATAATAAAAATATTAAAAATCATACTTTGCTAATATGAAACAATTTCTCATCTATCATCGATTATCATCATGTATTTCAAAGTTTGGATGAATTATTTTCCAAAATATAATGTTGAGGTGACACAATATTATAGGTTTTTCTTGTTTTCGTGTTTTCGCAAATTATTTGCATTTTCGCCTGAACCCTCCCCTATATATATATATATATATATATATATATATATATATATATATATATATATATATATATATATGGTTTGTATGGTTTGTATCTCTACCTTCTTAAATCAAAATAATAATAATGATATATATATATATATATATATATATATATATATATATATATATATATATATATATATATATCATTATTATTATTTTGATTTAAGAAGGTAGAGATACAAACCATACAAACCATATATCAAATACAAACATAAATATATTCATATTCTTTTTCAAAAGTAAAATCTAAACTACACTTCTAAAAAATATAACGCAAATCATATTCATCATATATTTCTTAATAATGGTTATATTCACGTTGAATAAGCAATGAACATATACTTTATGTATCTACGTAACTACTAATTGAAACAAAAGTATATAAAAGACATCGTAAGTTATTTTTGATATTGTAAAAATATGTAATAATAACTCAAAAAAACTAACAACATATAAAAAATAATAAAAGTTTTATAAAAAATTACAAAAAATCAGAACTTATCTGTCTATTTATAACTTTATTCTTTTCCCATTCCAATATCATGGTGTTGATCATCGTTGGATATGTATTACATTGGATGCATATAAAAGGAAGGAAATTAGGCTAGAAGACAACCCTATTATTATAGCATATCCCGTATATAAAGTGTCCCCCTGAATCCCTGATGCCAATATTGTAATTGTATGTGACAAAATAGACAAAAAGACATAAACATAAAAATGCTAACTCTAGCATCTCATAGTATATATATTCATACCAATCTCTTGTACAAGTGATTTGTCAAGTGTTTACAAAAGCTTATTAATAAGAATGACCGGTGGCAAAGGAGGTGGTGGCGGCGGCGGCGGAAAAGACGGTAGTGGAGGTGGCGGAAAGGGTGGTGGTGGAGGCAGCATGAGCAGTGGTGGGGGTGGCAAGGGGGGTGGTGGTGGTGGTGGGAAGAGTGCTAGTGGCGGTGCCAAGGGTGGTGGAACGGGGTCGACCGGTGGTAAAAGTGGTGGAGGCTCGAACTACATGAAGGCTCCGGGTGGCGGTGGAGGTTATATCTCAAGGACAGGTTTTGAGAGCAACCCAAAAGGTTATTTCGATGGGCTACATGGTGCTTCAAAGGGTACATGAGTCATGTTTATGTTAGGTATCCGTGTTACGTTCTCGTTTTATGAGTAATATAAATAAAAATGTAATTTTCAGCTTTTAGTTCCTACTTTTCCATCCTCTGTGTTTATGTATGAATATGCAAACACTTGTAAACAATAGAAAAATATATCAAATCTAGTTGTTATCCTCTAATTCCTAGTTCATTTGTTCTGTTATTAAAAAATAAAAATAAATGTATAGATAGTAAAAACATGTGAGGAAATATTAATTTTTAGAAACAAGTTTCAGCGATACAAATTATAAAAAATGACAGGGTTTGTGATTTAACCATTAATAGTATCGGACAACTTCTTTTATTATTTAAAATTAATACTTATAATTAATTCATGAATTAAACGCATATTCTTACATCAACTTATCACCAGGCATCGATTATGTTCTTTTGGCTGGACCCAACAAATAATTCCGTAATTACGCAGTTATTTATTTATTTATTTTAAATATTATTAGTTGCAACATTTTTATTTAATTGAATGTAATACTTATCAAGACTCAAGTGATATATATAAGTTCGATAACGGACGTAGGAGCAAAACAATATGACTCACAATTAATATCAATATTTTCACTGTTTCTCATAAATTAAATCATAAAAAAGGTGTTACTTAATATTTTAATTTGTATAATTATAGTAGTTTTACAATGTATACATACAGTTGAAACAATTTATACATTCATGATTTCATAATCTTTATGCCTTCAATTTAAATAATGAATTTAAAAGGATATGTCACAAATTTCCCGTGTATAAGTTTTATGACCAACCACAACTATTCCAGTCGCCATATAATATTAATTTATTTATTTTCAAAATTATTAAATTAAAAAGTCGAGGGATTTTCATAATTGAATTTATGGTAGCTCAAAGGCTGTAAACAATTAGTTTCAATTATTTCAATAAAGAAAATAGCTATGTTATAGTAGCGCTAATGTTTTTAAAAATAAAACTTGAACATTCAATGGATTTAAGGAAGTTGAAGCCTAATATAACAGTGAAAATAATTATTTGGGTACAAAGTGGCAGTTAAAAGAGCATGTGTTCAGCTGATGTGTTCAAAGCCCGGTCAATGAGACTGCCCAAAAGGCCAAAACAAGGACAGGCCTGACCCCTTAAACTTTATGGGCCTTACTTGACTCAAGTTGGACCTAAAAGTCCAGGCTTCTGTGGGCTTTCTCATTTTATACATTTCTAACGTTTAAGTCATTTTTACTGTTTAAGTCATATTTATGCTATTTAAAAGCAATACGATTTAGAATTAAGATTAATGCATCAAAATGCACCGTATGCATTTATTAATATAAGAAGATAAGAAGACTTGCAAAACAACAAATATAAATATGTATCAAATTAATTAGAAATACTCGGAGGTAATATAATGCTTTCATGATGTGAATATTGTACCATATGTTAACCAGTCCAAACACCTTTGTTATTGTTCATGCTGTTTGTTATTTCTAATTTTCTATCATCGAAGTGCTCAAAATTCTTTTAAACCTTAGACGGATTTTTTTTTATCATTTCTTGACGAGTCAACCATGGGTAAAAAGAATCATTTAAAATAATATATAAATTATTATAAATGAAACAATTGCAAAATACAATTAGAAATAATTAATAGAGAGAATTATGTGATGATTGGTGGGTGGAATTAAGCCCCACAATACATCTGTTTATACTAGAAAAACAATACGTAAATCACATTAAGAGGTCAAAATACTACTTAAGCTAAAAATACTTTAATGGTATATTATTTTATAGTTTATTATTATTTATTTATTTTTATTGAGTGGTCAAATACCATTGAATCATACAATTTATTTGGTTTCTATTGATCATTATATATATATTGAATGATATTTGGTTTTTATTAATCATTATATATATATATATATATATATATATATATATATATATATATATATATATATATATATATATATATATATATGGTCAATATATTTTTACTTATACATCTAACACCTTCTATTTTAATCATGTTTTATTTTACTATTTAATTATATTATAAATTTAAATATTTTTTAGTATTCTACTAATTAATTATTTATATCAAATATTAATAACACTTCACTTATGAAATATAAATTTTATAACGATTATAAGATTTTTTTTTCTTCATAACTATAACGTAATAATGTTTTCTTATTTTAATAACAGTACACCACTTGGTGCAAGTGTTCACCGTGCCCTGTACAATTCAATATACCAGCCACCTCGGTTCATCGCATAGTGTTGTGGATATACACCCTTATGCTTGCTTAAAGATAACTTCCAACATGATACAATTCAATATTCAAGTTACTAATTATTACTATGTTTTGTTTATGTTCGACAACATAAGGTCAATTTTATACTTGTAATCATTAAAATATATAGTCAAAGGTATTCATTTATATAGATTATGATGTTTATTTATTTTTTTGCTTACAACCATATGAATCGTTAATTGATGCAACTATACAATACATATTAATAAAATTGTCGAAAGGACTTGTCTTGTCTTTTTTTTTTCTTCCAAAAAAGTACTATACAATACGTATGGTACAAGGCTATAAAGCAAATGCACCTGTATGTGATGACAAGCCATGGTTATCTTTCTATTTTAGATTAGGATTCACAGATAATTGCTTTCCGAGTCATCGTTTAATATTTATTATGTCCCTTTCAAATTATTTTTTAAATAAAATAAATAAACAATTTACACAAGGTCATTATCAATCATGTCTATATTTCCAAAAGCTAGAACCGTGTTCGAAGTGTATTATATTGCAAAATCTTTATTGTCTTTTTAAGTCTTTTAGAAATTACTATTTTCCTGTTATATATATATATATATATATATATATATATATATATATATATATATATATATATATATATATATATATATATACTAGCCGTTTACCCATGCCAAACGACGGGTGCAAATGGTTTTTTTATAAATTAGTTTCTAGAGGAGATTACTTCTTTTTGTCACAAATGGTTTGGTGTTGTACGTTGTTTACAGAAGGCGACCAATAGTTTGTTTCGACAATTAGTTATATTCTAGAATATGTTCAATTTCAAGGAAAACAAGGCAAATACATATTGTCGTCATTTGGTTTTGTGGCAACGAATAGTTGTAATCCTCTCCAAACAAAGAGAAATAATATTTTAGTTTGCACAAGTTCATGCCCTACTTGTGCCCTTATGATAAGGGTTAATAGTTTTTATTTAGGACTTACAAGGACTTTATAATAAACAAATGGTCTCACATGAGCGTTCACCAATGACCTGGAAGGACAACCTTCATTTCCTTATCCACTTAACAATACACTCCGACCATTTAACGGATCCCTTTGGGAGGCTGGTGTCACCCTTCAGCTGAAACCATGTTGAGATTCGAACCCAGTTTACCCCCCTCGGTTCTTTTGGTTCCAGACCGATTTACAACCCTAGTTAGGTTTGTAATTAGCTTAGCCAAAATGTGGTATCTTATATAATAAAAATTTAGAATTTAGTCTTTCTTTTTAAATAATCTTTAAGATTCCTTATTATTACTGTGTTTTTAAATATAAACAATATAGAGTTGATGGTACTTTTTCAATACTTGTAGTTTTTTCCTATTGTTATATTTATAAATATTTTTTCTTTAGAAATATATCTTTAATATAAATATCTAACAAACAAAAAGATGATTAGCTAATTTTTTTATATATTATTTATTTAAAATTAACAAAATGATTCTTTAATTATAATTGTTTGTTCTGCAATTTTTTTTGAAAATATTATATCTTTTGAGAATCGCTTTTTCCTAATAAAATTATTTGCTTATCATTAATTATAATATCCGGTAAAAAAGAAGTTAGGATAAAAAAACGGTTAAATTATATTAAACTATTAATTTTAATTTATTTTTTACTATTAAATTTTGTTGAATTCCATTTATGAAAATATCATGTTCGTATGAATAATCAAATAAATTAGAATATAAAAATCATTTTTTGAGAAACTTCAAATGGAATCATAGAATCCAATATTAAAATCCATATTACATATGCTCATTATTTTAAATTCTAGATAACCCAAACAACGATTTTACATTTATGAGATCGCTCATTATTTTAAACTCCAGATAACCCAAACAACGATTTTACATTTATGGGATCACAACACAAAACTTGTATAGCATAATTGAAATCATGTAATTAGACTTATAATTTAACCAAATCAACAAAACTGAAATTATACACATATTAGTAAATTATTTCACAAGGTATTTATTAATGGCGAAATCCAAATCTCCCACCTTTATTTTAAGCATCTTTGGTTCAAATTCAACCTTGTATATCACTCACATACATACAAAAAGACTACTTCATATTCGCAAATCCACAAAATAGGCGTATTTCTATACGTAAGGTTATTTGCACATGATAAAAAAATGTGATGACCTCTAAAATATCAATACAGTCATGAAACTTGTTTAACTATTGACATACAAGCACAAAATACAACCAATCCACTTTTAGTGTTCATATATATATTATCAATATGCATCATTAAGAATTTGATCTTTATTAAGAACTCCAATCTTCCACTACAAAACTACCAACATGACAAAATTTCAATTTCTTAATGAAGTAAGATAGTTTTGGGTTATAACTTGTTGATCATTTGTGGTTAAGATTTGGAATCTTACTGGAATTGTGTATCACCCATAAATTTGAACACGGTTATAGATCCTCCACCCTGAACTATTTGTTGACCTCCCAAATTGTAGTTGAAAGTAGAGGCCGTATGTTCCTACAAAGAACGAAAACTTCATCTTTGCATCAAACTTACTATAAAACCTTTGTCATCTAGACAAATTTATAATACATAATAACTTTTTTTCTATAGAAACAACCAACAAGATAAGAACATGCTTGGATGCAACCTGCAAATCCATTATCAAAGAACATGTTTATTGTACTTTGAAAAAGTATACCCTTTAAAGCATTATAGTCCAAAACTATCTTATTATGACACTAAAGCATTATAGTCCAAAACTTTCTTAGTTTTTCCAACTTTCCTTGGTTGTGCCATTTGTTAAAGTCACCTTTCATCATAATGCAACGTTACCAAAAAAAATAGACCATCACCTGAAGAATGGAACAGTTCCCTAAAGAAACAAATATATATATATATATATATATATATATATATATATATAAATTATTACCTCAATTTTCATACATATGTATTGCTATCTCTGAGAAACGTCATATGTAGCAAAAGATATCAGGAAGACATGAACTTTGTTCTTGTGGCCTTCCTCACCTTCTTTACCGATAAAAAAAATTGAGCATACATAACACTAACTAAAATTGTCAGAAAATATATAAATTTATGAATTTAGATAGTCACTTATAACCTACACAAATCCAAATAAAAAGAAAGCTTAAACACTACACGTTTTATGATGGGATATAATAACATATATACCTCTCAAATGTTGTTGAACCGCAAAACATGACCAACAGACAGTATAACCAGGAAAAGATCTCTCTCCAGAAATCAATGCCTAAAACACCAAAGTTTAGCACTCATATTGGAACCTAGTGTGTAAGTTAATATCCAAATAAGATAATTGCACTCACATAATCAGATACACCCACAGAGCCATACACAGTCACACACACACACACACACACACACACACACACACACTCCCTACATAACACACACACACACACATCGTATAAATGATAAATCAAAAGAAAACAAAAATCATGGAAATAGACCTATTAGTTAACTCTTGTTCTTCAAAGTCACGTACAAAATCGATTGAATTTTATATGGATCTCCAACACAATAAATGTTTTTTTTTATTTTAGAAAAATAACCAAGGAAGGAATATGGGTCGTAGATGGTACCTTCGGTCCGTTCACCGGGAAATGAAGAAATAAAATACATGTTTTTTTAACCACAAAGCATTCCTGAAACCGTATGATCTTTGGATCGATATAGCCTTTCATACTACACACCCCTGCAACTAATCAAGAATAAAAATAAAGATGCAGAAATCAAAGAGTGGTATCTTAGGTGTAATTTACCAGGAGATCGTATATAGATACACAAGCGAGGCCTCTACCTCGACCTTCACTTGATAGCAAAAAAATTTGTTTTTAGCTTTCCATAACATGTTCTTCGTTCGGAGGTCGAGGAGGCAGACACCTTAGAGAAAGTCGGTTCTATGGTGACTCATGGTAGCGGAAAATAGATGGTTGGGATGTAGAGAGAAATCATAGGATGTCTCCTAGCTGCAAAAATCAAGATTGAGGTGAGTTTTAGGGATTGAAATCGAGATAGAGAGTGAGGTTTAGGGATCGCGGTGTAAGAAATTTAAAAAAAAATCATGAAAAATAGAGCAGGAGTTGTGGTTGGTTGTGGCTATCAGAGCAGGAGTTGCAAGCAACAGAGCAGGAGTTGTGGTTGGTTGTGGCTATCAGATTGTAGATAGGATTTTCCAAGGAACAAATTTGGGTAGGAGGCCATGAGAGAGAATGGGAGACAAATTTTATGTTTTCACGGTGGGGAAGGAGGCAAGATTCCAAATATAGGTGCAGAGATTGGGTAGTGGAGTTCTTATGGGTGCATCTATCTCATATTGGCAGCTTCAAAGGGCTTTGACCGATTTAATTGGGCGACATTGAAGTAATGCTCGTTCTTTGACCGATTCAACTTCTAGTTCGATTCGAATTTCATTTTTGTTGACCAAAAACAAATTTGAAAAGTAGGATAATGTCAAATATACTAATGGAATTCTTGATCAACTTTTGATTAATTATATTTCCTTAATTTAAGATAATTTAGTTTTGATGTCCACAAACTAATTTGATTTATGCACAAAAGTGTAAAACCCATATATTACATGGGTTCATTTAAAAAAAAAAATTAAATATGAAATTCTTAACATTTTGAGAAATTTGAATTTATAAGAAAATTTAAAAAAATCTACTCTAATAAATAAAAATCATTTTGCCACATGTCACACTCTCAATGATTTGACCACATGTCATTTTGTGGTTATTTTTAATCAAATGTTTTCCACATGACATTTTGTGGTTTTTTCATTTTATTAAATTCCACATAATATTTAAATGTAATAATTACAATAAATGTAACAATAAATGCATATCAATATCATTAATTGATATTTCTTCTAATTTCTAAATTTCTAAATTAAGGCTCATTAGTTTCTATGTTTTTTTCTTTTTTAAATTCAAACTAATAATTTAGATAAATAAACATAGAAAACTAATGAGCCTTAATTTTTAACTCTTGTTGGAGAGGCCCACAACCTGACGACACTGACTAATCTCCCCCCAAGAATGAGGAATGGCGATGAAGGCTCCTATGGAATAAAATACCTAGGAGGATTTAATGTAGGAATAAGATTCAGAATGAACTCGGATGTGAAGGAATTCTTGGAAGACCAGTCTAGATGGGCTGACTAGATCAAATGGTGGGAGATGGGGGATAAGGTTAAACTAAACGGAGAAAGGGTCGTCTGGTTAAAAAACAAAGGCTTGCCAGAGAGCTATGGGACGAAGAAAACTTCTCTGCCATTGCGAAAAAGTTTGGAAGGTTGATAGAACCGATGGAAATTAGTCTGGTAACACAAAACGTATCGTCCGTGAAACTTGGGATCCTTACCAATTTAACTAAACAGATAAATGAGAATGTGATGGTGGTAGTAGGTTCGAACTACATGACATGCGTTGGTGTGACGGAAGTAGACGACAACTGGGTGCCATTCAAAATTACAAAGGAGGAAGAAGAAGAATACATTTCCGAATCAGAAGAAGATACAGTAGATAGGATGTCAGATTCCTTTGCAAATTTGGAAACAGGGTATGAGGATGAGGATATGGAAGAAGGTGAAATTAGGTATACTGATGAAGACAATGCTGGTGGATATTCCGACGACGCTCACGTTACAACCGACCACCAGCAAATACGTGGATCGTCAGTGATCGGCGACAAACAGGAGGACGTTCTTGAGGCGGTTGAAGTTCCCCATAAGTCGACGACATTAATTACTCCTCATGAGCCGTTTGTATTCAATACGGTGGACACACATGGAGAATCCCAAACTCAACGTGTCAATTTGGTACAATTGGGCCCATTGGATGGATTACTACAAGAGGGATGCTTTGGGCCTTTCCCCCTGGCCCGATTAATGATGGTAGACGGAGACTTCCTAAATATTTTGATATTGGGCCTGGAAATGAAGTTGAAGACGGTGATACGGAGGTAGAAGGGAGTTGTACTCTACACAAAAAAACAAAGAGTTGACGGTGCATTCCCACAGACCCAATCCTTAGACCTAAACAGAAATCCATCCCCAACACACTCCAATTCTGTAAAATCTACGGAAGAAGAAGTTTTCCCAATCAATACGTTGCATAATGTGGTGGTTGAAAATGTTGCAAATGCAATGGACGAGACAGACCTCACCATTGATAAATCCCAAATTTAAAAAACTGTCTCAAGAAGCTCGAGATATGCTGGAAGCAGAGATTGGAGTGGATGAAATACAAACTGTTGTTTGTTCATGTGGTAGTGAAAAGGCACCGGGGCCAGGCGGGTACTTGTTCAAGTTCTTTAAGAAATATTGGGATTTGGTCAAAGATGACATTGCAGCGTTTGTGAATCACTTTGAAAGGTGGAGTAAATTCTCAAATGGATGCAACTCATCGTTTATAACTTTGGTGGCAAAGGTGAAGGACCCATTATCCCTTAAAGATTATCGACCCATCAATCTTATCGGGGCTCTATACAAGATCATAGCGAAGATCCTCGCTAATCGTATGAAGAACCACATTGGAGGTTGTATTAATGAAGTTCAATCAGTTTTCTTGGAGGGACGTAACATACTGGAGGGACCGCTCATGGTCAACGAACTAGTTTCTTGGATCCAAAAAAGCGGAAAAATGCTATTATTTAAAGTGGACTTCAATAAAGCTTTTGACCCGGTCAATTGGGAGTACTTGGATTCGATTATGACCCAAATGAATTTTGGCGAAAAATGGAGGAGATGGATAGTGGGATGTTTAGAATCATCGAAAGCTTCTGTATTGATTAATGGTTCCCCAACAAAGGAGTTTGTAATGTCAAAAGGAGTAAGGCAAGGCGACCCAATGTCCCCATTCCTTTTCATATTAGCTATGGAAGGACTACATGTTTTGATGAGTTCAGCAGTGGAACGGGGAGTATTTGAAGGGGTGAAAATTCCAAACTCCAATATTAATATCTCTCATCTGTTCTATGCAGACGACGCGCTGTTTTTAGGAGATTGGTCACAAAGGAATATTGCAAACTTAGCGAGAATTCTAAGGTGTTTTCAAGTGGTTTCTGGACTAAAATAAATTTCAACAAATCATGTGTGTATGGTATTGGAGGAGATTCCAGTGAGGTAAGAGATTGGTCCGCTCCGCTTGTTTGTGAACCATTAACCCTACCTTTTACTTATCTAGGCGTACTTGTGGGAGACAATATGAATCGAAAAAATGCTTAGAAACCTATAATAGATAAATTTAAGTCCAAATTGTTGATATGGAAGTCAAAAACATTAAGTTTTGGAGGCCGGATAACACTGACAAAAGCAGTCCTTGGGAACCTACCCACGTATTATCTATCTTTGTTTGCTGCACCAATTGGGGTAATCCAATAACTTGATAAAATTCAAAGGCATTTTATTTGGGGAGGGACTGAGGAAAAATCGAGTATACACTGGGTCTCCTGGGAAAAAATCACAACTCCAAAACAGGTGGGAGGTATGGGATTGGGTTCTCTAAGATCCCTAAATTTCGCGAAATGGATCTGTCACAGCCCTATTGTCGAAATGGTTATGGAAAATCAAAATGGATCTGTCACAGTTATGGGATCGCTTAGTTATTGCCGTACACAACCTAGGGAAGAATTATAATTACTGCTTTGCAAAGAAATCATCAAAGGGCGTATGGGCGAAGATTGCCAAAGCACTCGTGGCAATGGAGAAACTGGGGATGACAACAACAAAAGTTATGCAGATGTCGAACTCAAACGACAGATGGAGATCATATTTTGCTATAGGTGGTGATCTCTCGGTAGCCTTATTGAGAACAAGACTTGACAGGGAATTCCACCAGGTCTTTGATGGGGAATTCTCATGGTCTAAAATTGTTCCAACAAAGGTTTCGTGTTTCGTAGGGCGAGCAAAACAAAATAGAATCTCATCAATGGTTGCTCTGAGCAAAAGAGGCATTACAGTTAACTCAATTACGTGTGGTGAGTGCCAAAATAATTATGAGACTACAGATCACTTACTCATCTCGTGCCCGTTGGCGAAAGAAGTGTGGCTGGCGATTACACAATGTTGTGGAGTGGCGGATTCAACATTGGAGTGTACAACAGTTCGTGATGTTTTGGCGTGGGACAGTAAATGGGGACAATGCCCAAAAGAAAAAAAAGTAGACGATGTTATAAAATATGGGACACTTTGGTGCCTATAGAAAGCAAGAAACAAAAGAGTATTCAGAAATCATAGAATTCAACCGGCGAAGATAGTGGATAACATTAAATCGGATTTATTCACTTGGATAAAACATAGAATAAAAAAAGTAGCATTAGATTGGAATTTATGGTGTAACTATCCGTTAAAATGCGGATGAGGTTATAGATGGCGAGTCCCTATTAAGTTATTTCATTTCCTCGTTTTGTACTCTTTTTGCTTCACTAGCAACTTGCTAGTGCAGTCTTCTATAAATATATTTAAAAAAATTGAAATTTTGAAATTAGAAGAAATATCAATTAATGATATTGATGTCCATTTATTGTTATATTTATTGCAATTATTACATTTAAATATTATGTAGAATTTAATAAAATGAAAAAAAACCACAAAATGTCATGTGAAAAACATTTAATTAAAAATAACCTCAAAATAACATATGACCAAATCATTGAGAGTGTGACATGTGGCAAAAAAAATTTCATTTATTAGAGTATATATATATATATATATATATATATATATATATATATATATAGTTTTATCCTTAGATTTTTTGGAATAATCAAAATATTTTATTACATCAAACAAGCAAGAACAAGAAGTTAGCTAATAAATAATGATAATTGATTTAGACATAATAATTTTTCACTATACACAACAATTTATGTTATACAGAGTTGTACAATACAACATTTTAAAACACAAATTAGTGTGTATAGTAAAACATTACGAAATCAGCTCACACAAATAATACATTGAATTAAGTTTGGTTTTTAAGACTATATTTGATGTGAATAGGTTATTTTTTAAGTTTATTACAATTTAGTGTTTGGTAGACCATAAAAATAACTGAAACTAATGGTAGTTTATTCAAAAGTTTTTTCCTATTTGAAAAAGCTTTTGAAAAACTTTTTGTCACTAGAATTATAAGCTTTTTTAAATGTTAGTTCTCTTGGATAGAGTGTCAAAAAGTCATTAACAGTTGATAATATTTCTAATAAAAACAATGACTTTTTTGGTTGCCTTAATGACCCAATTTAATAGAATAAATAAAGGAGAAAACAAGTTTATTAATTTTGTATAGTTTAATAAATTATTTGGAAGTTATTTTGAAAATTAATTAAATGGTTTTAATTAAAAAAGGGGTTGGATATTAATTATTTAAAAGTTAACTTATCGGAGTATTTCAGAATCTCTTAAGAGATAAGGGATTTTCAAAATCTGCATCTATCCCACATGAGATCAAAGATATATTTGGGGTATGGAGCTAAGACCTATAAATAGGGTGCTAGGGATCACATCCTCCTTGCTCATTGGCTTGAGATTACGCCAACTTCCTTATCTCTTTATAGTAGACAAAATTTCTTAACCCTTTTTAGGGTTCGTAGAAATTTGTCCATCTCTTTGTTATTTTTGGTTCTGCTCTTTAGTGTCTTGGGTGTGATACCATAAGAGGGATTTCTACTATGGGTTCTTACCATCCATGCAAGGTGGCAAGGACAATATCACAAGCAAAAATTCTATAACTAAAAGAGGTATGTTATTCTGTCTTTCTTAGTAATTGCAATAATAGATTGAAACCTAGTTCTATTAGGGTGCATGCACACATAGGGTTATAGTTTGATGTTTATGTTATGCAACTAGTGTGTATAGATTGCTAGAAAACTCATCAGTAGTATCATAGCCTTTGGTTCATGATTACTTGCACTGCTATTCCAAATAGATTTGAATCTTTTTTATTTAGATTAGGCTTTTTCAATTTTAGGGTTTTGGGATACGAAATTATTATTTCCATTTTCTGTTGGTTATTTTTCGTTTTTCCATGTGCCCTAAGTTAGGGTTTAAATAACCACAAACACATAAAACGAAATTGGAATATATACATGGATTTCAACAGGGCACGACACGCCTATTGTAGGATGCGGTGCACCCCCTGTGATTCATGCCAGCAAAACCCTAGCTTGCCATGTAAGTTCTCTTACTTGTCATGCTAGAAACAAATATTATGTATTTCAAATTCTGGGTATTCCCTTTAGATTTAAGTTCGCTTGCTCATTGGATTGAGATTTTTCCAAATTCCTAATCTCTTCATAGTGGACACAATTTCTTAACCCTTATTAAGGTTTGTAGAAATTTGTCCATCTCCTTGTTATTTTTGGTTCTGCTCTTTGGTGTCTTGGTTGTGATACAATAAGAGGGATTCCTATTATGGGTCCTCACAATCCATGAAAGGTGGAAATGACAAGATCGCAAGCATCAATTCTATAGCTACAAAGAGGTATGTTATTCTGCCTTTCTTAGTAGTTGTAATAATAGATTGAAACCTAGATCTATTAGGGTGCATGTATACATTGGTGTAAGGTCCTGAAAAGGATCTTTACCAATGATCAAGCAACAAACAATCACAAAAAGAAGAATAAGATGAAAAGAAATCGAGCTTGCACACGTTTATATTCAGAAAAATGCCAGGTACAACTCGATGGAACACTTCTGTAAACGCAATGTCATCAACAACCACCAAAGACCAACACCTCCACTATTTATACTAGACAGGACCGTAAACAGGGTTTACGACCGTAAACACAGTTTACGGTTGTAAACACACATAATGACCAAAAACACATATACAACTCATAAACAGTATTACAGACTCATGCCGAACAAAATACAATGAAAGCCTAGACCAAACCATTTACTGGACCCTTCAATCTCCCCCTTGGTTTGGTGCTAGCTTGGACTCAGCTTTTGTCGACCACCAGTACATCGGATTTTCCCATAGCTCCGTTCCACATCTCTTTCTCGATAATCTCAGCAACCATCGAAGTGTACTCCTTTGCAACGGGCTCAAAAATGTCTTCAGCCACCTTGATCTGATGAATGGAGAGCTGATGTATGTCCCACTTGCCAAATTGAAGCAAATCCCTCTTGTCATACAAGCGGATACAATCGTCTTTAAGCTTAATGACAGCAGCAGCAGTAGATTCATCAAACACCCAGTATTGCATGGATGCGAGAGATCCATCTGGATAATTTTGAAGAACGGGAACCTGCTTTACTTGAGCAGTAGCGGGCCACATCACTGATCGAAGTGGCTGACTTGTTTTGGGATCAATGACGCTAGGATAAATCTTGATAATAGACTCTGCAGTCTTCATTGAAGGGAAACCCTTAGCTACTTGATCTTCCAAAAATGATTTGAACTGAGTCGCCCTGGGATTGTTTGATGGATTTGAGAAAGGAGCTTTAGACAGCTCCGTAAGATCAATCCTAGTAAAGGAATGAAAATCATGAGCATCTTTGTATAATTCAGTATTGCCGCTCTTTCTTCTCACCATAAACATATTCATTGTGTCATGGAATCCCCACGAGATGATTCCTGACCTATCACCATAAACGTCTCTGAAACGATGTTCTCCCAGATCCGTAACGGTGATCTTTTGTTGATCCCAGGGGGCATTATGTTCTGAGCTCCTTTTGAATAAAAGTTGACCCTTTTCAGCTGACTGGGCCAACTTTGCGCGTTTTAAAGCCATTATACTTGGAGCTTGAGCCGGTTCCTTTTCAAAACGGTCAACAACGGTGGTTGTTCTTTTAGGGTGTGGAGCTATGGGAGCATCTTGGTCGGGAAGATAGATCTTTGGCTCGTCAACGGATGACTTGAATTCGTCGCCAAATTTATCTTCCATCTTCTTCTTTAAATCGTAGTAGCTGGCAGTCAGTAGGCCAAAATGTGTCTGAAGATCTGTAATCTGTTTTGACTTCAGATCTTTGTCTTCGATAAGTTCGGCCACTTGAATATTGAGCTTTGTATTCTCAGTCTGAAGGTCTGCGACCTTCATATCAAGCTCAATATTTCTCTGATCTAAATCAACATTTTTCTGATTTAGAGCATCGATCTCTTTCTGGAGTCCAAGAAGTGAAGGATTCTCTTCTCCTGAGCTGCCACCTCCAATAGAAATTCCTTTGCCATGTGAAGGAGGCGTTGTGAGTTGTTCTCTAGCCAAAAACCTGGCTAACTTAACCGAGGCAGCATCATGCTCTGGCCTGGGAGGAGAGAAATCCGTGGGGAATGAAGATCCACCAGCTTCATAGATGGTACTAGGACCTTCACTGATAGGTTCAGATGAGATGATAACTAGAGTTGTTGTTGGTGGAGCTGTAAAACTTTGAAGTACACTAGAATCATGAATTCCCTGTCTAGGGTCGAGTCTTCGTCTTTTAGTAGGAGGTGGAGGAGAGGCTTGTGTGGCTGGGTGATCACTTTCCAATGGCGCAGAAGTAGGTAAAACAACATCAAGGGGAAGAATCCCTAACGCTGTCACCATAGGAATTGCTATTTCCGCCGATGGATTTGTAGGAGGAGGCGTAGCTTCGAGAACGTCTTCTTTTTCCCTTGTCTCTGTTGCTGGATGAGCAACTTCATCGACAATGTCAAGCAGCGTGTTGAGATTTACCCCAATCATGAAATCTTCATTACTACCGAAGTTTAGAGGAATTTCATCGTTGTCGAATCCTGTGAGGTTGAGGTCTTCGTACAAATCAGTCTCCATTCCAGACCCCTCATTGTAGTCTCCTTGAACCTGAACAGATGTCAATTCATGTTCCTCAGCTACTTGAGCATTAGCAGCTGGAGTTTCTTCTTCATCATGATCTGAAACTGTGATGACATCTTCAGAAACAACTCTCTTGGAGGAAGTGGGCTCAGATGACATCTTGTCTGAAGTCCCATGAGATTCGGAAGATTCATTGATTTCAGCGAATTTTCCGAATTTCACGAGAGGATGTAAGCCCTGGAAGACGACTTTGCCCTTTCGATTCTGCTTGATTAGACCAATAGTGTGTGGGCCTAGTGACTTTATATCCAGCTTGTCACCATCTTTGATCATCTCCGGGAACTGGTTGTCGATGAACACCTGAATAAATCTCGGGTATAGCAAGAATGCATCTCTGGTCTGCCGGCTGATAGCGTTGATATTCACCAAGAATTCATCCAGAATGAACTTCGAGAAGTTGAATTTGATGCCAGCCGCCAATGAAACGATTGCCCCTGTGTTCCTGAGAGAGATTTCATCAGCTCCTGATCTCCTCCCCGAGATACAGCTCACGAACACATGTGCTAAAAATCTCCAGTAGGAAGGCAAAAGCTTCTTCACCGTGGGAGGATAGATGCCTTCATAACCCATCCTTCTGAGAATCTTTTGAACATCATCAATCCCAATTTCAGTAGGAAAATCGGGTTGATCATCGATCAGCAATGTGTCTCTGATATACTGCTCGGTGATTACGATCTTGCATCCTTTGACCTCAGCTTTAATAGCAATCGCACCATTTTCTTTTGACATCTTGGCCGTCTGCCAGAACTCCCGGACAATGTTCTGATAAATGACAGGATTCACAGTGATGGCACAAGCTAGGCAACATTCTCTTAGTCTGTAGATCATTGATTTGAAGTCTCCATGAGCAACAGGAGGTTCATCCAACACAATCGCCAGGTGGTGCATGTCAGCAAACTTAAGATTCGCCATTGATTTGCACTAAACATGCCAAGTAAGAAAACAAAGTATTTAAACAATTTAAAGCTTTAAGTTTTCTTAATTAAACAATTTTATTTTGGCTTTAAAAATAATATTTTGATAAAAAATTGGAGTATACGGTCAATAATGGTCAAACATCGAGTTTACGGTTCAAAATGGTCAAACAGGGTTTACGGTCCAAACTTGGTCATCTGACCGTAAACTGAGTTTACGGTCGTAAACTCAGAGGAGTTTACGGTCGTAAACCCAAAGTGAGTTTACGGTCGTAAAGCCAAAAAGAGTTTACGGTCGTAAGGCCAACATGAGTTTACGGTTCTTGAATCTCCCCAAACCGTAAACCCTCCCAGAACCGTAAACGCCGACGAACACTTAAACCCCGATTACTCCTCCAGTTTAAGTCGAATCGATGAACAAGTAGCATATCCCCAGTCGGTTTTAGCATACCTTCGAAGTGGACTAGTTGATTTCGCAAAAACTCACAAATTTTTTTCGAGGAGAGAGAGTAGAGAGAGAAAGGGAGTTTGCGGCAGTAAAAAGGGAGAAATGGAGGTGAAAAGGGGTTTACGGTAGTAAGCCCCACCTTTTATACTTCCTTCGAGATTACCTGTCTCCCACACAGTCTAATGCACAGTCCAAATCCCGATTAAAATTTTAAAAAATAAAACTTTTGAGGATATTTAAAATAAAAGTAAAATTAAAAAAAATTAAACTAAAAATAAAATAAACTAATTTCTAAAAATTTAAGAATTAAAGGATTTAAAAATTAAATTTTTGACAATTATAAAAAAAAAATAAAAAAAAAATAATAAAATAAGAATAAACACAGACAAATTTTTTTTTTTTATCTTAAAATTCACTGAAAATTTTCTTGTGATACTGGGATCAAAGTTGTTAGACATCGTTAATCCACTTGTCGGTACCTTTCATCTTCACATCTTTGTCTGGTCGATCGCCGGTATTGTGGTCCACTTAAACACGAAAAATTGTGACAGAATTAGGACATACTATTAATTATAAGACAAAGTAATCCTAAGTTCCTAGATAATATTTCCTAAGGACCATTCAGCTGACGACGACCAGAGATATTGTTGTCCACCTAAATCGAGCAACGAGATCTATAGACAATCTGTAAGTGTTCAATTGTTAATTGTACTAGTACATGGTTCCCGCTTCCTGATATGCTCCAGTAATCAAGAACTTCCAGAATACTCCTTACATCGGGTGAGCAGACAATCATTAAGAGAGAAGATAGATTTAGAATGCATATGCTATACACCCAGGTCGGATCTCTTCCAATCACGCAGAGGGTGAAACATATGACTAACTGAAGTTTTAGAGGGATTGAGAAAAAGAATGATGCATATACTGTGTACCAGGTCGGATTGTGAGTCACGCAAAGGAGACAATATATGGCTAACAGATAGAAAGAATTGCATAGATAGAGGATGCAGAGAAATAGAGTTGCATATGCTACATTCCAGGTCGGATCTTTCGATCACGCAGAGGAGGCAACATATGACTAACATATAGAGAGAAAGAATATAATCTTCTACAGACCTAACTTATCGGAATTCACCAGTCACCCCATCAATACCGAAATTAAGGACAGAATCCGCACATCGAGGAAAAGTTAATCCACGGTTCCAAGTACAGGTTCTTTAATGTGACCAGTAGATTCCTATATATATCTCCCTGCTCAATCTATCCAAGCGTCGTATTGTCAGGCTAAACGGATCTAAGTAGGTCAAGATCTGTCAAGTCTATGAATTCCTTAAGTTCAACTCTGCCTAGTCAAGTCCATTTAGAATCTTTCGTGCCTACCAGCGCATCAAACCCAGAGCATAGACCCTTCAACTTTGGGTACGTTACGCAGACTCAGATTGCCTGTTATCACATGATTATATCACTTCCCAGTACTATATCAACAAGTAAAACTGTAATCGACAATATTTTTGATTTTTCTGAATTTTTAATGTTTTTGGATTTTTGAAAGTTTTCTGAAAAAAAAAAAAACAGAAATAACACTATTTTTGGATTTTTTAAATTTCTAATTTTTTGTTTGGTTTTTGTTTATTTCTCCTCCTAAATTTGTGCATGGGAGAGAATGAAATGACTAAAATGCGCAAATTTAAACGAACCTAACCAAAAAAAAAATTTAATCCTCAAAACGAATCATTTTTAAAAATCCCACAAGCACATCGAATCGAGCTTTGTTAAAGGGCTTGGTGAACAGATCCGCCACATTATTTGTAGTGGGAACCTATTCTAGCCTAATGAGCGAGCGCTCATAACAATCTCTGATAAAATGAATTTTGATGTCAATGTGCTTGGTTTTGGAATGTTAGACCGGATTTTTAGTGATTTGAATTGCGGCCTCATTATCACAGTGAATTGGGGTTTCTAGATAATTCAAACCGTAATCCAACAGCTGATGTTGGATCCAGATAACTTGAGAACAGCAGGCAGATGCATCAACGTATTCCGCTTCTGCTGTTGAGGTAGAGACGGTATGCTGTTTCTTGCACTGCCACGACACCAGCCTATCACCAAGGAATTGGCACCCTCCTGAAGTAGATTTCCTGTCAAGCTCACAGCCTCCATAATTACTGTCAGCAAAAGCATATAAATCAAATTCAGAATTCTTCGGATACCAAAGACCCAATTTTGGGCTGCCTTTGATATACTGAAAAATCCTTTTGACAACAATAAGATGAGAGAGTTTAGGATTAGCCTGATAGCGAGCACATTGACAAACTGCAAACATGATGTCGGGACGACTTGTAGTAAGATACATCAACGATCCGATCATCGACCTGTAGTGTGTCTGATCTACGGATTCGCCATCAATATCTGGATTCAGCAGGGGTCTTTCAGCCATTGGTGTCGATGCAGGTTTTGCGTCTTGAAACCCGAATTTCTCAAGAATATCCTCCACATACTTAGCTTGGTGTAGCAGGATTCCGGTTGAATTTTGTTTGACCTGAAGCCCCAGAAACATGGTCATTTCACCCAGTGAACTCATCTCAAACCGCTTTTTCATCACGCCTGCAAACCCTTTACAAAGCTGTGGACTGGTAGACCCGAAGATAATGTCGTCAACGTAGATCTGGACTAGTATCTGATCATTACCAACATGCTTGATGAATAAAGTTTGATCAATAGTGTCGCGAGAGTATCCATGCTCGAGCAAGTGCTTTGTTAGAGTCGCATATCATGCTCGAGGAGCTTGATGTAACCCATACAACGCCTTGTCCAACTTGTAGACATGATCAGGGAACTTTGAGTTAACGAACCCAGGGGGTTGGTCAACATAAATTTCTTCCTTCACCTTGCCATACAAGAAGGCAGTCTTGACATCCATTTGGTAGACCGTGAAGTTCATATAGGAAGCATATGCGAGAAAGATACGAATAGCCTCTAATCGAGCCACGGGAGCATAAACCTCAGTATAATCAAGACCCTCAATTTGTCGAAACCCGCGAACCACCAACCTTGCTTTATTGCGCACTATTACACCAGAATCATCTTGTTTGTTTCGATAGACCCAACGCGTGTCAAGAGACCTTTTGCCCTTCGGTAACTCAACCAACTTCCAAACCCCGAGCTTTTCAAACTGATTTAGCTCTTCATGCATCGCATCTACCCAGCTGGGCTCATTCAAAGCCATGTCAACGTTCTTGGGCTCTATTTGAGATATAAAGCAAGAATAGAGACATGCATTTACATCTCCACTCTGACTTCTAGTTTTAACTCCGTCACCCAGCTGGCCAATGACGTTATCGATCGGATGATCGCGTTGAACTCTTGAAGGAATGTCTTGGCTGATATCATTGAGTGAAACAGGAAGAGTGTGAATGTTGAAACCTCCATCATTTGCTGATTGATCCACATTATATGGATCTGCTACAAACTCATTAGCAATTTCTTCAGGAAAGAGTAGTTCCATAAAAGTTGGATTGACAGCGGAAGCATCTCTAGACATGAACTCTCTTTCAATAGGGGTAAGAGGTGTAGCATCAGCATCAGGAGTTCCATCTTGAACTTTAGACTCTGGACTAGCAGGTCGATCACATGACCCCCCCTCAGGTGGAGCAGAGGACTCCCCCTCAGATGGAGCAGAGGACTCCCCCTCAACCGTTGGAGGTTTGTAAACAACTTCTTCGTCTTTGTCTTCAGAAACAATCTTCGAACCAGAAGAGGATCCATTCGAACCATCTGAAGACACATTTAAGGATTTGAAAAGCGATGTGTAATCAAATAGCCAGTCAGGACCCACTCGAGCGTCTGTTTCATTCTCTTCCAACCAGCGCACGTCATAGGATTCAACAATCTGCTTCGTCTTCTTGTTGTAAACCCTATACGCGGTGCGCACAACATATCCTATAAAGTAACAATCATCGGCTTTGACATTGAATTTAGGGTTGGATTCCAAGTGAAGAAGGGTGCAAGGGCAGCCAAATACGCGGAAATGGCTGACTGAAGGCTTGTGTCCATAGAGAATCTCGTACAGTGTCTTCATCTGTGCTTTGTTGATTAGAACACGATTATGCACGTAGCAAGCAGTGTTAACCGCCTCGGCCCAAAAGAAAACAGGTAATTTGGAATCACAAAGCATTGTCCTTATGACGTCTTTTAAAGTTCTATTTCTCCTTTCATCAACGCCATTTTGTTGAGGCGTGTGAGCAGAGCTGTATTGACGCACGATCCCCCTTTCTGCGCAAAAATGGTCAAGAACTGCATTCTTGAACTCAGTTCCATTGTCAGTACGAAGCGTCTTCACTTGGTTGTTGGTTTGCTTCTCAATCATCACAATGAACTTCTTTATCAGATCAGCAACCCCCGCTTTGTTGGATAAGAAGAAGACCCACGTAAACCGAGAGAAATCATCGATCACAACTAGACAGTATGAGCTTCTGTTGATGCTCAGGACGTTGACCGGACCAAATAAGTCCATATGCAATAATTGGAGCACCTGACTGATTGAGTTGACTTGCTTGGGCAGGTGTGGTTTTCTGTGATGTTTTCCTTGAGCACATGACACACACTTCTCAAATGTAATAAAGTCTCTGACAGGTAAGCCTCGGACCATCTCATTCTTAGCAAGGCGATTCAGGTTTTTTGCGTTAGCATGACCAAGTCGTCGGTGCCATAGCATTGCGTTTTGTTCGGAGACTTTTGAAAATAGGCAAGTGACTTGTTCAGGTAGGTTGCTATTCATGTCAATAATGTAAGCATTCCCATCCCGCTTAGATTTGACGAGAATCCACTCTTCCGGGATGACAATGCATGGCTTGAGAATCATGCATTCTTTATCGGTAAAATGGGTAGAATAGCCTTTGTCGCAAATTTGGGAAACGCTCAACAAGTTGTGCTTTAACTCGGGTGCAAAGTTGACATCCTCAAAGCTTAGCACTCCATTTGTAACAGTTCCTCTTTGAGTGATCTTGCCACCATCTCCGCCCGCGAAGGAAACATACCCCCCATTAAAAGATTGAATTTCGCTCAATTGGGAGATGTCTCCTGTCATATGCTGGGAGCAGCCGCTGTCGACGTACCAAGGACGAAAGACATTCCTCCGCAACTGTCCCTGCAAAATGAGCGGAATCATTTAGATTTGGGAACCCAGGTCATTACTGTCCTGGGTTTCCTTTTCGCTTTCTCTGATTTATCCTTTAATGTTTTCAAATTAGAATCCTCATTCCTAATCACTTCAGAGGATGGTAATGATGGATTGGAAATTGATTTGGGCATCCAATGATATTTAGGTTTTAAAACATTCTCAGGTGGTTTTGAAATAGGTTTCTTATGAGTTTGCACTGAGCCTCTGGATGTTCTACCAGAAGTGGTTGAAGATCCAAAATTGCCTTTTGACGAAACCGATCTTGGCGGAGCCTTGTTCGGTTTTGGCAAACTATTTGGAGATTTGTTATTAAAAACCTTTTTATTCTTTTGAAAAATAGCCCTTTTTCTGCTTCGATCATCTTTCCAATCATCATTTCGAGAACGAGCTCTTGAGGATTTTCTAATTAAAGACCTTCCTCGAGATTCGTTCTCTCCTCTTGGTGACATATAGTTTACAAAGGTCCTATTTTGACAATTCCTAGCTATATGACCACCAACGCCACAATTAAAACAAATATGTTTATTATTTGAACTTGTACTACATTTCTCAGATTTATTTTCTTGACAGACACTCTTACTCTTCTCAGAAGAACATGCATGAGAAATAGGTTGTGAGATAAGTGAGGGTGTCTCAGATGTTGTGACTTGTGGAATTGATGGTTTTTCATGAGAATCACAAGCATCAGAATTACCAAACAGTTCATCAAACATATCAAAGAAATTAAATTCAAAAGAATCAGAAGTAGAAACATCACACAAAACATTATCAGTCTTAACATCAGAATCACAAACAGAAACAGAAATATCAGAATTAGGAACAGAAACAGAAACAGAAACTCCAACTCCATGCTTCGCCTGATCTAAGGGTTGATCTGCAGAGGAAGTAGAAGCGTCAGTACTTTCAACATTTATAAATCCTCCTGAAACGAAACCAGATGGCTTGCCATAAACCATAAAAGATTCATTGGCAATCTCATCTTTGGATAAAGGTTGATACTGATATGTATGATTATAAGGAGGAGGCACACTATCATATCCTAGAACCTTTTGTTGGTTTCGTTTAAACTGCATGCATTGATCGATCATGTTGGCAACTACCTCGCTTGATCCATCAAATTTTCTAAAATCAAAATTTGCAGTTTCAAATTGTCTTTTCAATGTATCAAGCTCGGTAATTAACTCATCATTTTGTCTTTTAACATAATCATACAGTTCACATTTCTCACTGTATTCTGCCTGAATTCTTCTAAAATCTTTTATTTTAGTTTCTAGCTGGGCCTTAAGGGGCTTTTGTCCTTTCCTAAGTTGGTAGCCCGCATATCTAAGGTCCTCTACTTCTCTACGTAAAAATTGAATTTCATCACGAAAGATTTTAACATATTCATTACATGCATGAGAACAAGACGGTAGATTTACCTCGCTTTTCTTGGGCTCGGAAGTAGTAGACACCATTAGAGCAAACTGCAGCTCCATCATCTCTGCTTCGGGATCAGCTGCATCATTCTTCAAGGAAGCATCATCAATCTGAGCTAGGTGAGCATTTTCTGGCCCTGACATATTCAAAGCCTGAATCTGGTCCTCCCAGTCAAAATATTGAGCGACCATAGCAGTTTCACCATTAACTGCAGCACCTGAACGATTGTTTCCCAATGCAACCATCGTCCTGTTGTTGTTCATCCTACGATCTGGCTTTGGGCACTCACGAGCAAAATGACCCGGCTCATGGCAGTTGAAACAGCGCAGCATGCCTTTGTTGAATCCCACCTTCTTGTCAGCATTCATGCCCCAGTTGCTCTTCCATGTCTTCTTAGCAAACTGCTTGGCCCTAAAGACAGCCATAGCAATCTGCCATGTGATATCCATCTCCTCCACGTCTTCTGGATGAATCTGATCCAGGTCAGCAAATGACAGCTGAGGTGGAAGCTCTCCAGCCACAAAAGCATTGTAGCAGTTAACAAGCCCAGTGGCTAGAGCCAGATTTTCATCAGTGTCCTTTGTGTTTGAGGAGGAGGCTACAACTGGTACATTTGGATGGGGAACAGCTTGTGGAGTGACAAATGGTTGACTTTGTGGACTGGATGATGCAGCAGCAAAGGTTTGAATCTGAGGTTGTTGAGCAGCAAACACTTGGCCTGAGGAAGTCATGATTGAGGAGAGAGCATTGTTGGATGAGATTCCAAGATTCGCAGTAGAGTACGAGTTCACATGGTTGATCTCTCTCTGTTTGTCATCAATATCACAAGCTTTGATGATCGCCATGATTTCAGCAAGAGTGAGGCGATTTAAATCATTAGTCTTCTTAATCACAGCAACATTCATATCCCATGATCTAGGAAGAGCATTTAGAAGCTTCTTGTTAATCTCTGACTTGGTCAAGAAAATCCCAGATATATTCATGTCAGTGGTGAGAGTTGTGAACCGCTGCAGCTGAGCCTCAAGAGTCTCTCCTGGAATGTAGTTGAACATATTGAACTTTTGTCTCAACATGTCCTGGCGACTCTCCTTCATATCTTCATTGCCCTCATATACCTCAATTAGGGCTTCCCACAAATCTTTAGCTGATGTGTACTCTCGGAAACCTTGAGCAATATCAGGAGATAATGCCATGGTTAGAGTGGCTAAAGCCCTTTCCTGTTCTTCCACTTTTTCAAACTCTTCATCTGTGTAGTTTTCAACAGCCTTGTCAATCACCTGTCCTCCAACTGTAACAGTGATTCTGATAGGTCCTCTAAGTATGCTTCTCCAGACTTTAAAGTCCTTCATTTTGATGTACTTTTCAATTCTATACTTCCACTCAGGGAAGCCATCTGCAGACATCAATCTTGGAATGCGCGTAGTAGTGCCCATGACAGTATCAAGTTCGTGAAAATGATTTTGACTTTGAGATTCCATTTGAAATTGAGGCAAATTAAAGTCACAAAGGTGTTTACGGTTGATGATGATTACGACCGTAAACTGAGTTTACGGTTGAAGGTTTACGACCGTAAACTTGGTTTACGGTTGAGCAGTTTACGACCGTAAACTGGGTTTACGGTTGAGGAGTTTACGACCGTAAACTAGGTTTACGGTATGGATGTTTACGGTTTAAGCGATTACGGTTTAAGCGTTTACGGTTTATGCGTTTACGGTTCTTGAAGCTTTGTTTACGGTTTTTGAAGATTCACAGTTTACGGTTGACAGTAAACTCCCAGAAAGCCTTCAGAAACACGTTTTTGCAGTTGATTCAGTTCCTTTAATCACTAAAACACTAAAACCAGGCTTGAACAATAAGAATATCAGTTTAAACAACCCAAAAATCGATTGAATGAAGCTTTGACACCGGTTTTCGCTCTGATACCAATTGTAAGGTCCTGAAAAGGATCTTTACCAATGATCAAGCAACAAACAATCACAAAAAGAAGAATAAGATGAAAAGAAATCGAGCTTGCACACATTTATATTCAAAAAAACGTCAGGTACAACTCGATGGAACACTTCTGTAAATGCAATGGCATCAACAACCACCAAAGACCAACAACTCCATTATTTATACTAGACAGGAGCGTAAACAGGGTTTACGGTCGTAAACGTGTTTACGGCCGTAAACACAGTTTACGGTCGTAAACACACATAATGACCAAAAACACATATACAACTCATAAACAGTATTACAGACTCATGCCGAACAAAATACAATGAAAGCCTAGACCAAACCATTTACTGGACCCTTCAATAGGGTTATAATTTGATGTTTCCACTATGTAACTAGTGTGTGTAGATTGCTAAAAAACTCATCATTGATATTCGAGGTTTGGTTGATGATTACTTGCACTGCTATTCCAAATAGTTTTGACTCTTTTTTTTTGTTTAGATTATGGTTTTGGGGTACAAAATTGTTATTTTCATTTTTTGTTGGTTTTTTTCCATTTTCCCTGGTGCCATAAGCTTGGGTTTAAATAACCACAAACCCATAAAAAGAAATTGGAATAGATACTTGGATGTCGATAGGACGTGACACACCCATTGCAGGTGTGACACACCCTCTGCAATTGATGCCAACGAAGCCCTAACTTGCCCCATAAGTTTTCTTACTTGTCGTGCAAGAAACAAATCTGATGTATTTCAAATTTTGGATATTCCCTTTAGAATGTTATTTAGATAGTGATTTAAATTTGAAAATTTAATTAATAGAAATATTATCTATAATTTGTAATTTATAAATCTGAATATGAAAATTAATTATTAGCAAGTGTCCTTGCATGATAATTAGAATTAATAATATGAAACTAAATCTAAAAAATGTTTAAATTTGCTTTATATATATATATATATATATATATATATATATATATATATATATATATATGTGTGTGTGTGTGTGTGTGTGATCATTACAACATGCGTTTTCACATGCTTAATTAGAACATTATCAGTCAAACCAAGACCAATTCACCCACTCTAATGTTATCAGAGAGGTTTAAGAAGGAATTTGCAAGCCCCAATGAAGTCAGTTTTTTAAAGCTCTTGCTTACCACCCTCACCGCCTCTTTTCATTTTAAGAGTGGAGTTGCCGAAAGGGTTTGATAGGATAATGTTCAAGTTAAAAGTATTAACTTAAAAGTATAAAACAAAAATTTCGTTTTATTAATAAAAAACGAATCTTATGTTACTCATGAAACATGCATGTCTTCTTTATAATCTGTTAGTGGAGCTCGCGTGGTTAACCGACACATCAATTTGAAAGTATAGGTGAAAATGACGTGGAACTCAAAAATTTCAAGCGTAAACTAAGTTGGCGACCACACATTTTTTGCATGGTTGATTTGCCATTTTTCTATGATCCACGACGACCACATCATATAATTGAGATGAGCATAATTTGAGATTAACATGCCATTGACAATCAACGAATCTCAAAGATCTAGGAATTTCATAGTGATTAAAATTGGTAAATACTATTGCCTACCTAAATAACTTTGTAATGTGTTTATGGTGACCCTTTACACATCATAGAGCCAAATATGGACCCTAGACTCATTAAATAAATTGGATAGTTATTAATAAGCATAAATGATGCCAATAATTTCATCCACCAAAATCTATTACTATACGCCTCATAAAAGGATAAGTTGATAGGATGATCAATATTTTCTAAATTCGTAGTTTGGGAATAGTTCTCATAAACGAAAAGAAAGATCATGCCTTAGATAAAAGCTCTTCCCGAGGTTCCTCAAATCACTACATTCTAAACTATAAGAAAGATCAGTCACCAAATGTTCGTTGTATTCCGAAATTTTGAAGAAAAATGGAATTTAATTAAGTTAGGAGTTGATTACGGTTAGTCGACTAGCTAACATGTACATATAATTAGTTCATTCTGAGACACGTGGAAGGTATTGTGGATCTACTAGAGCTCCTCGTCCAACTCTAAATGGTAAACGACTTTCTTGACATGGGCTAATACTCTGAAAGGTCTGATGTATCAGTGTTCTAACTTCCTGCGCTTCATAAAGCGAATAATTAATTTCCATGGGGACACTTTGAGCAACAAAAAATCCCCTACTTGGAACTCCAAGTTTGATCTTCTTTTTCTAGAAAACGTTTTTTGTCAGCTTTGGGCGGTCCTGAGACACTCTTTGATATGTTGAATACATTTAGTGGTCCTTTGAACAACCTTCGTGATGGGTTTTGAGCAAAAGAACATTCCTATGTGCACATGCAAAACCCTAAAGCTTTAGATCTAGGTTTCTCTATTATACATGCAAATTTATCCAAAGCTTACAAAGCCTAGATCTAGTATACAAAACTGAAAATAACAACTAATACAAGTTTAGATGATTACCTTTCACAAGTTGCAAGAATCTTCAGGCTTTGAGGGCCTAGTATCACAAGTGTAATACCTCTAATGGCTTACAAACACCAAGGCAAGAAGATGATATAGAAGAGAGGGAATGGAGGCACAATTTCGGCTATAGGAACTCTAGGGTTTCTTCCGGCAACCGAAATATGCAGCCCTAGGGGTCCTTAAATAGCTGAGCTGCTAGGGTTTCAGTCAAAACCCTAATTGGATAACTTAGGCCCTAAGCAGCTCCAAGAACCTTCTGGAATAGGGATTGGACTATTTCAAGGTGGGCTTCCACCCTAATTTCGTCCACCCTCATATCCATAAGGATCCACAGCTCAAAATCAATTATCTTATAATTGACAATTCCAGTCCCCTTTATTTAATTAATCTCTTTTAGCCACAAAACTAATTCTTAATTAATTCTTGACCAATATTAATTAAACAATATGATTTATCCTTTAATATATTATTCATATAATATATTAATAAACCATAATATCCTCTCTCTCCATAAATCATCCTATCAAGTTGTTTTGGCGAAGGCACCGCAAAAGGATCATGCTACAACTGGGTCAAGTACATACAAAATATAGTTATGGATTTAGACACTAATCCAACAGTCTCCCACTTGGATAAGTCTAATAACTATAAATTCAAGTACGACTTCAGGATCCGATTAGCAATCATAGCTCTCAAAAGCCGTTGTCGAACTCTGACTCGTCCTCTAGACAAGGGATCGTATAATCCTCCGTTCTCTAGATATCGCGTGGACAAATACATGGAACATAGTCATACTTATTGTCCAGCAGTTTGTTTCTCGATCTATGATTCATCTGACATAGAACTTAATTGAACACATCAATTCAGTCCTGACCGGACCCGACACAGAAGTCAAACCAAATCATCGAGGGGCCCAAATATCACTTTTACCCTCTTAGGATAAAAGGAACAGATAAACTTCGACTTATATGCATTTACTATTCACTCATCAATTATGCACAACAATGTGTTTTATAACATCAAGTTACTGATGTGTTTACACATTATCAATGCACAACCAACTTGCAAACAATAAATCATATATCTAGGTTTAAAGATTATATGATATTATCGTCTTGCGATCACTCGTGATAAATTACATGAAGTGATAAAAGCAAGCGTGGGTTTAATCTAATGCTCAAATCTTAATTCATAAGCACTCATGAACGTTGTAGCAAACTTTTGCTATGTCTAATACACTTTAGACAGTCTACAACCAATTCATGATAGTCGTCTTTCATACCTACTTCCAAAGTATGAGCGACTGCGGACTGTTCGAATAATCTTATTATTCAGGAAGTCAAAACATGCAAAGTGAAACAATAGGTAAATAATTAACACAAGACAGTAAATTTACTTACAAATAATACTCCTTTATTTAATCATCAAATGTTAATTACAATTTATCTATTACACGTTTCGAAACTATCTAATCTAAACTAATATCGTCTTTCAACCTAATGCTCCCAGCGTGCTGCAAGTGCTTAACCCTACTAAGTCCCTTCGTAAGGGGATCTGCTGGGTTATCCTCTGACGATACCCTTTTTACTACGAGGAGTCCCTCTTCTACCCGATGTCTAATAAAGTGATATTTCCTGTCGATATGTCGAGATCTGCCATGATCCCTCGGTTCCTTGGTCAAGGAAACCGCTCCTTCATTATCGCAGAAAATCTCCATAGGATCCTTTATGGTTGGCACAACTCCAAGGTCTCCGATGAAGTTCTTCAACCATATCGCCTCCTTTGACGCTTCGATCGCTGCTATGTACTCTGATTCGCACGTTTAATCAGCTACGGTCTCCTGCTTGGAACTTTTCCAAGTCACTGCTCCTCCATTTAGGGTAAAGACCTAGCCTGACTGAGATCGATAATTATCTCTGTCTGTCTGAAAACTGGCGTCACTATACCCTCGTAACCTTAAATCATCACTCCCACCGAGGACTAGAAACCATTCCTTGGTCCTCCGAAGGTACTTAAGAATATTCTTGACTGCGGTCCAATGTGCTCTGCCAGGGTTCCCTTGATATCTGCTGACCATGCTCAAAGCGAAGGCCACATCATGGTGAGTACAAGTCATAGCATACATGATTGAGCCGACTGCGGAAGTGTAAGGTATTTAGCTCATCTCTGCTATCTCGACTTCGGTAGTCGGGCTCTGAGTCTTACTCAGTTTGGCGTTGCTTTGGATTGGTAACTCTCCTTTCTTGGAATTCTCCATACTAAAACGATTTAGTACTTTATCCAAGTAAGTATTCTGACTAAGTCCTATTAGTATTTTACTTCTGTTTCTCACTATCCTTATTCCCAGAATATAAGCAGCCTCTCCGAGGTCCTTCATAGCGAAACACTTCCCAAGCCAGGACTTAACTTCCTGCAGGGTCGGGATGTCGTTTCCTATGAGTAGTATGTCATCTACATACAATATGAGGAAGCTAACTATACTCCCCACTGGCTTTGACATATACACATGACTCATCATCGCTTCGCAGAAAACCAAAACTCTTTGACTTTCTCATCGAAACAAAGATTCCACCTGCAAGATGCTTGTTTTAATCCATAAATGGATTTCTCAAGCTTACACCCTCTATTAGGATGCTTCGCATCGACAAAACCCTCTGGATGACTCATGTAAACATCCTCAGCCAACTTCCCATTGAGGAAAGCGGTTTTGACATCCATTTGCCATATTTCATAGTCATGAAATGCAACAATGGCTAGCATCACCCTAATAGACTTTATCTTCACAACCGGTGAGAAGGTCTCATCATAGTCAACTCCGGGAGTTTGAGTAAAGCCCTTCGCAACCAATCGTGCCTTATAAGTGTGTACCTTCTCATCCATGTCGGTCTTCTTCTTGAAGATCCATTTGCACCCGACCGTCTTACGACCTGGCACATTTTCAACCAAATTCCAAACTTGGTTGTCATACATGGACTGAATCTTGTTGTCCATAGCCTCTTTCCATTTCGCAGACTCCGAGTCTGCCATGGCTTTCTTATAGCTGTTAGGTTCATCTAAATTTACTAGTGTAATATCACTAATAAACGTATCACCTTCGCTTGTTATCTGAAAACCATATAACACAGGTGGAACACTAACTCTATTGGAACGTCTAAGAGGTAAGGACTCGTCAATCGGTTCAACAGAAGTTTCCTCCTCAGGTTGAGTGCCAGTGTTAGAGGTTCCTTCATCGTTCGATTCTCAAAGCTCTTCAATATTGATTTTCCGTCTCCTTGGCTTATGAGTTCTCGCTCTCGGAAAACCCCTCTCCTCGCAACGAAGACAACATTGTCACTCGGTCTATAGAAGAGATAACCAAAGGAGTTCTGTGGATAGCCGATGAAAATACATCGCTCACTACGAGGTTCGAGCTTGTCATGAGTCTCTCGTCTTAAGAAAGCCTCGCAACCTCAAACCTTGATATGTGCCAACGAGGGAGCTTTCCCTGTCCATATCTCGTGAGGTGTTTTGGCAACCTTTTTTGTAGGGACTAGGTTAAGGATATGGGCGGCAGTCTTTAAGGCATACCCCCAGAATGAGATAGGTAGCGAAGCACGACTCATCATGGAACGAACCATGTCTAGCAAGGTTCAATTACGCCTCTCAGCTACACCATTCAACTGCGGTGTCCTGGGTGGCGTCAATTGCGAAACTATTCCGCAATCCTTGAGGTAGTCGTGGAACTCAAGACTTAGGTATTCTCCACCTCGATCGGATCGAAGCATCTTGATTTTCCTGCCCAACTGATTCTCCACTTCCTGCTTAAACCCTTTGACCTTTTCAAAGGTTTCTGACTTGTGCCTGATTAAGTAGATATAGCCATATCTGCTATAATTATCAGTGAAAGTCACATAGAAGTGGCTTGCATCCCTTGTGGTGGATCTAAATGGCCCACATACATCTGTATGTATGAGATCCAATAAACCCTCACCCCTTTCACAAGAACCAGTGAAGGGTGACTTGGTCATCTTTCCAAGTAAACAAGACTCGCACACGTCATCGTCCCTAAGGTCGAATGACTCCAACACTCCATCCTTTTGGAGTTGGTCTATGCGTTTCTTGTTGACATGTCCAAGACGACAATGCCACAAGCATGCTTTATCCAAATCATTGGAAGAATCAATATGCAACACATCATTTTCTAAATTGTCTACAACCATCACAGTTTCATATATTCCATTACAAGGCAATGCTTCAAAATAGAAAACACCATTAAAGAAAGCATTAATAGAACCCTTTTCATTATCAAACGAAAATCTAAATCCTTGTTTATATAAACCATGAAAAGAAATGATGTTTCTAGCCATTTCTGGCGAATAGAAACAATTATCCAACTCTAGTCCTAACCCACTACTAAGCACTAAAGAGTAAACTCCAATCTTGGTGACAAGCGACGATCTTCTGTTCCCCATGATCAAGTTTATCTTCCCATGCTCCACATCCCTATTTCTTCTTAGGCCCTGCAAATCAGAACAAATGTGAAAACCACATCCTGTATTAAGTACCCAAGAAATAGCATGCGATGAGTCATTAGATTGAATAGTATAAATACCTGAGTAGGATGGTTTTATCTTTCCATCCTTGATGTCCTGCAGATACTTCGGGCAACTTCGTTTCCAATGCCCTTTGCCATGACAGTAGTAGCAATCTGCATCCTTAGGGTTGGAGGAGGGTGCAGTGGTACTAACCTTGGTTCCACTAGAAGAGGCGCCATCATGAGACTTTCCCTTGTGGTGGCTCTTGGAAGGAGCCTTCCTCTTCTTACCCTTCCCCTGCCCAATAGCCAAGACGGGGGCAACATTAGTAGGAGTTGGTGGAACGGATTTGTCCTTGAGGTTGCTCTCAGCAGTCCTCAACAGGCCTTGAAGCTTTCTCAATGAGACCTCCTCTTTGTTTATGTGGTAGGTCATGCGGAACTGGTTGTAGCAAGGAGGCAGGGAATGAAGAATAATATCAATTGCCAGCTCTTCTTCGAAGTTAACATTTAACTTCAGCAGGCGGTCAACATATCTCTGCATTCTCTGGAGATGAGCAGTGATAGACTCTCCGTCCCTCATGTTGGTCGTGATCATCAAAGTGATGATCCCGTACTTTTCCTGCCTGGCGCTTTCGTGGTACATGTCCAGTAAATCCTGATGCATTTCATAGGGGTAGAAATCCTCGTAGGACTTTTGGAGTTCGGCAGTCATAGTCGTGAGCATGATGCAATGGACTTTCGTAGCATCGCGCTCTTGGGCCTCAAAGGCAGCGATCTCCTTGGGAGTAGCAATGTTGACATTGACCTCCTTCAGCTTTCCATCGAGAACATACTCCTTTTTCCTCGTAGCGAGTGACCATGCGGATGTTGCGGATCCAATCATTGAAATCGGTCCCATCAAAAATCACCCTCCCACACAAACTCATGAGTGAGAATGAGCCTGAAGGGGTTGAGCCTGAAGCGTTGTTATTGTTCGAGTTAGACATCTGAAAGGGAAAAGAGACAAAGTTGATTAGATAAGAATCCCCAATTAAACACCCAAATGAGAAATTAGGGCTAGGATCCAACAACATTATTCACAACTTAAAAGAGGGACGCCGTAATATAAATTGCAAATAATTTGAAGGTAAGTGAATGACGATTCACTAATTTCCACCATGAAAAACGAAAGAAAAATTTAAGTTTTAAATGTATTGAAAATTCCTAGATCTTTGAGATTCATTGAACTTTTCAATGGCATGTTTAAATCTCGATATGCCCTTCAAGTTTGTGACTGGGATACCGAGGATCACAAACAAGGTGTGAATAACCATGCAAATGTACACGGTACCCTCGATGTTACAGTCACCTAATCAATGTGCCGGTTAGCCACACACGCTCCATTGATCTATGAAAAACATCGAGTCACCCTTTTCCACCTTTGTTAGACCCAAATTAGTGTGCCGGTTAACCACACACGCTCCGCTAACGTCTTGGCAAGGGTACAAAGTGTAATTCCATGGAATAGCATCATTTTCACATTTTTTCCCTAAAGTAACTATGATTGGAAATTTTGTAAAAAAACATTTAGTTACTTTATATATTCATTATACTTGTAATGAGGAATTAGTTTCCCTATCCTACCCGTTCGGCTAACGACCCTCCACCAATCAAGGAAGCGGTGGGTGAGAGTGGACACCCATTAAACTGCCATTTTATAGGCAGCAACCTTATACCCCCCTTATTGATCGGCTTCGTGAATGAGGCCTACTAACGGTAAGACTAGCATTTAACTTATACATATATAATAGTTATTCTTATAATATTATAATCGTATAGGGTCGAATTTTAAACTTGTAAAATTCTAGGGTTTGGAATTTAATTATTTCAAAATTAAGCTTTTAATCCAAAAATTTAAATCCCTAAACTTGAGGGCAAGTTTTGAAACATTTTAAAACTATCTTGATCAAAATTCAAATAATACAAATAAACAATTAATTTGGTGATTATCTAATTTTGACCTAATCCACTTTCATGTAGGATAATTGATCAAATAATTCAAATCATTAAGATTTATCAAATAAGGTAATAATTATTTAATTAGATGACAAATATCTTTTATTTTGACAAAGATAATCATAAGGAATCAATAAAATTCAGATTTTATTAATTAGAAACAATTATGGTAAATATCCCAAGTCAAAATAAGCAAAAATCCCGAATTTCCCTCTGTCTGACAGCCCGACTCGCCGAGTCCCCTTTTGGACTCGTCGAGTTCACTTTGGGACTCGACTAGCCTGTCAGGCAGAAGGCCAGAAAATCGATTTTAAGCAAAGGACAAACACACAATGCATCAAATACAATAGAAACCAAGCAAGGCTCTGATACCACTGATGGGTTTTGAGCAAAAGAACATTCCTATGTGCACATGCAAAACCCTAAAGCTTTGGATCTAGGTTTCTCTATTATACATGCAAATTTATCCAAAGCTTACAAACCCTAGATCTTTTGAGGGCCTAGTATCACAAGTGTAATACCTATAATGGATTACAAACACCAAGGCAAGAAGATGATCTAGAAGAGAGGGAATTGGAGGCACAATTTCGGCTATAGGAACTATAGGGTTTCTTCTGGTAACCGAAATATGCAACCATAGGGGTCCTTAAATAGCTGAGCTGCTAGGGTTTCAGTCAAAACCCTAATTGGATAACTTAGGCCCTAAGCAGATCCAAGAACCTTCTGGAATAGGGCTTGGACGATTTCAAGGTGGGCGTCCACCCTAATTTCGTCCACCCTCATATCCATAAGGATCCACATCCCAAAATCAATTATCTTATAATTGACAATTTCAGTCCCCTTTATTTAATTAATCTCTTTTAGCCACAAACTAATTCTTAATTAATTCTTGACCAGTATTAATTAAACAATATGATTTCTCCTTTAATATATTATTCATATAATATATTAATAAACCATAATATCCTCTCTCTCCATAAATCATCCTGTCAAGTTGCTTTGGTGAAGGCAACCCAAAAGGATCATGCTACAACCGGGTCAAGTACATACCAAATATAGTTATGGACTTAGACACTAATCCAACACTTCGTGCTCCTAAGCTCACTTTGTCCTGCCCCCCGTCCCCTATCAAATAGAGGTTGGGAAACGCCTCCCATATAATGGCTCATAAGGTGGCATTCCAATACTAGCATGATAATTATTATTATAAGAGAAATCAGCTAGTGGAAAAAAGGTATCCCAACTACCTTTAAAATCCATCACATAAGCTCTTAGCATGTCCTCCAATGTCTGAATGGTTCTCTCACTCTGGCTGTCTGTCTGCGGGTGGTACGTTGTACTTAACCTCAACTGTGTACCCATATCAACATGGAATCGCTTCCAGAAATGGGACGTGGATCAGTTATCTCTGTCAGACACTACCAACACCGGTACTCCATGTCGAGACTCTACTTCCTTCACGTAGATGTCCGCAAGTTGTTCAACATATGAACTCTCTCTGATGGCGATGAAATGCGTACTGTTCATCAACAAGCCGACTATTACCGAAATAATGTGACAACCCGAAATTTCTATTCTGTACAACATTTCAATTCAATAGAAGTCAGAAAAGTTTCCGCTAAATTTCAAGCTTTTTGGAATAAGTTTGAGAATTTTAGGATTAGCACTTTAGGAGATATCAGGAGAGAGGATGCTCTAGGGTTTATTGTGCAACAATAATACCCTAAAGCTCCAAAAGTTGCAGTTTACGGCCTAAACAAGGGTGTTTACGGCCGTAAACCCTATTTTGGGGGTATATATATGACACTTGGTCATTTATTTACCATTTTTCACAAACTCAAGATCCAAACTCAATTCTCTCTCAAGTATCTTCGACTTTTTCTTCAAGATCTTCAACTTGTAAGTGTTTCTAGCCCCTTTAAGTTGAGATATTACTTAATCTAGTGTTTTAACACACTTCCAACCATGAAATCATTCCAAAAGGTTAGATCTTCAAGTTTCACCAAGAACACCAAGAACACACACTAGTGTTCTTGGACTTTTTACACATTTTCAAGCTTCTATCTTGTAAGTACTTCTATCCTAGAGTATCTTAAGGCTTGTTACACTTCCATATATCAAGAAATCACCTAAGAAAAGGCAATATCAAAGGTGGTTACGGTCCAAGATGTTCTTGGACCGTAAACCCTAAAAAGGGTGCCAAAGTGTGCCCTTTACCCTTCTAAGCCTTGGGAACTAGCTTGGGTCCTTTCCTTGATGAGTTAAGAACATGAAAACATCAAAAGACCATAAACCATTTGGGTTTACGGCCGTAAACCCAAAGGCAAATGGTCCAAGGACCGTAAACTCCATTTAGGAGTGAAATGGTGCCCTAATCCCTTTCATAGGCTTATACTTCAAGTGGAAATGCTTCTAAGGACTTGTAGAGCTTCAAAACATCAATTGGTCAAAGAAGTGTGAGTTTACGGCCGTAAACTCATGGGTTTACGACCGTAAACTCAATGAGTTATGGTCATAAAACCGTAAACTCATGTAAGGGGTTCCCTTGAACCCTAAACTCAATAGCAATGTCCTACAACACTTAGATGCAATCCTTAGCACTTATAACACTTATATAAAGTGTTTTACATGTCCTAGGTGTCTTAACTTTGTTAATTAGTTGTGTAAAGGCTAATTGAATACATATATGTGTTAATATATGTTATATAGGATCATTGAGTGTGTACAAGTCTTCACTTGACACCTAGCATCCTATACTTTCCGTTCATCCAAACCACTCACTACAGGTGAGTTCATACCCCTTAATTAACCTTTTAAATGTTTTTAAATGCTTTTATGGGGGGGGGATACAAGTTGAACAATTATAGTTATTTTATCAATCACATGTGATTAATAGCTACCAAACAAGTGGATTTCTTACTTTTCAAACTGTGTTACCAAACTGATTAATAGCCCTTGACTATCCCTAACCAAATTGTGAGTCTCCCCTTAATCTTTCCGAACCGGATTTTCCATCGCAAGTGCCTCATTCTGAGCTTGTCTGATCATGTCAAATAGAGAGGTACCAAGTGTCATCCTCAAACAAGTAACATGTAGGGGCACACTCTTCTTCTTGCAACTCAGCGCATCCGTAATGGCGTTCACTTTACCCGGGTGGTAAAGTATTTCCAGGTCATAATCCTTCAACACATCAAGCCACCAAATATGTCTCGTATTCAACTCCTGTTGAACCTATAAGATATTTCAAACTCTTATGATCAATATACAATGTGCAATTTACTCCGACCATGTAGTGCCTCCAAATATTTAAGGTGAGCAAACAGCCTAAGCTCTAAATCATCAGTCGGGTATCTAGTCTCGTGCGGCTTCAACTTCCATGAAGCGTATGCAATAAACTTGCCCCTCTGCATAAAGACTTCCCATAATCCCAGTAATGAAGCATCATAATAAACTATCATATCATCCACACCCTTCGGTAATGTCAACATCGGAGCTTCTTAAAGTCTCAAAATCCCGCTACTGATTATCTCCCCACTTGAAAGTAACACCTTTCTTTGTCAACTTTGTTAGATAAATGTTATCTTTGAGAAATCATGGATGAATCGTAGATAATATCCAGCTAATCCGAGAAATTTTTTAATCTCAGTGGGAGTTTTTGGAACCTCCCAACTCATAACGTCCTCCACGTTGGTCGGATAAACCAAAATCCCTTGTTGGTTGATGAGGTGACCAAGGAATTGAATTTCTCGCAACCAAAAATCACACGTCTTGAAATTAGCAAACAACTTTTTACATCTTAAAGTCTCTAATAATTTCCTTAAATGCCCCTCATGGGTCTTCGAATATAAGAGGATGTTTGTAACATCCCAAAATCATGACAAATTTTTTCTTTTTTCAAACCATATCAAAATCCATAAGTTACATAAAAACATAGTTCTCAAAACCGTAAACATAAATCAGAGTATCCCATGATCACAAATCATATAAAAATCCAGGATGATGTGCACAATCAAGCCTTTGTCTTGCCCCTGCCATCTGAAGTACATGAAACCATAAAATCAAAATGTAAGCCAAAACTTAGTGAGTTTCCCCAAAATACCCCACATAAAAAAACATAATCACACTTTGCATGCTAGGTCCACAGTCTCCCGAATGGATTGCCCTCGGCCCATTGTCTACCAACTAGATTGTCCATCTGGTCCACAACCTCCCGACTGGATTGCCCGTCTTCCCCACAGTCTCCCGGCTAGATTGCCCATCTGGCCCACAGTCTTATGAATGGATTGCCCATGGAACACAGTCTCCTGGCTGGATTGCCTTGGGTTTATTGGCCAACATCACAAAGTAGTACCGCCTCAACCAAAACACATTATGTCGACATATGCAACAGATGAATGTATAACAATAAATACAGGTAATCATAGAGATCTACCAATCCAACATAAAATCAACGAATAGAGATAATCATACAGATCTACCAATCTAACATGGCTTCATCCTATATATCAGGATACATAATCTAGTGGGCTGGAATTTGTGCCTTCGACCCACGAGTACAGTGAAGAAAACTCACCTAAATGTCTGAAAAATATTTGAACTGAATGTTGCCTAAAAACCGACTCTACAGGTTATTTATACAATAAACAGTGACCAAACCTCAATATATTAATCAAATTACTCTATTTGACCTAAAGTCAAAGTTGGTCAACGGTCAAAGTTAGCGGTTAATGGTCAGTGGTGAAAATCCTTAATTGAAAGCCACCCAGCCACTCATCATGTCGTGACGATCTATTGGTCACGTCGTGACTTTATAAGACAAAATAATCGAGAATCATCATTCTCACGTCGTGACACTCAAGTGCTCACGATGTGAGGAACGAGCTGAACAGATTTGAAGAACAAAGATCTTAATCCCTTAATATATGCAACCAAAAATTCCAGAATGTCTTATCTACTCCAAAACATCATAAAAATCATGGCTGTTTGGACATGCATGTCCCAAACAAAAACTAGGTCACAAAAGGAAGAAATGGCATTGGAAGCTCATGTAAGAGTCTTAAAACCCAACCATTCTTCAGATCCAACACTTATATAACCAAAGGGACATTGGAGATCCATAAAGTTGGCAACTTTATGGATTCCAAAAACTATATCATTCTATACATGAAAGATAAGGCATAAAAACCTAGATCTAATCTTATAGCCTCAAAAAGCAATAAACTTGGAAACTCGTAAAGGTCCTGAAGGTGTGAAGATGAATGATGGTGAGACTTGAATATAGAAATGATGAACTGTATGCTCTTCCTCTTTTTCTTCTTTGCTAGAAATCACCATAAATGAGCTCAAATCAACAATGGGGTGGTAGGGTTTCAAAAGGAGGTCTTAGGAGGTGATGGAGGCTGAGGGTGGGATAAACCTAGCCCTCACTTCCTTTAAATATGGGAAAACCCCCATAAATTAGGGTTTGCCTCACATCCAGCTCTCATATCGTGACCCATAAGGGCTCACGTCACGAGCCTCAAGGAAATGTGTGTTCTTCCAAATAGGGTGACATCATGACACCTTAGTGCTCATGTCGCGACCTGGGTCTAAACTAGAGAATTTTAAATCAGAAATTCCATAATGGTGCTTACCTAGAATTGGGTGTTACAATTATCCCCCACTTAAAATCAGACTTCGTCCTTGAAGTCCGGTGCTGCGAATAAATATGGGTAATGCTCACGCATCTCCGCCTCAGGTTCCCAAGTCCAATCGGAACCCTTCCGATGTTGCCACCTGACCTTGACCAAGGGTACCACCTTGTTGCGCAAGGCCTTCTTCTTCCTATCCAAGATAGATATTGGCCCCTCCATATAATCTAGGCACTCATCGACCTGAATTTCGTTCATGGGAACTACAAGTGAATCATCGACCACACATTTTTGTAGCTAAAAAACATGGAAGGTGTTGTGAATCTGGCTGAGCTCCTTAGGCAAATCTAATCGGTAGGCTACCTTGCCTACCCTGTCTACTACTCTGAATGGTCCAATAAATCGGAGACCCAACTTTCCCCTCTTCATGAAGCGTATGACACCCTTCCAGGGAGATACCTTTAGTAAACTATATCCCCGACACACGGGTGTACGACACTTACTTCTGTAGAGAAGCTCGAAAGGTGGCACACCGATATTGGAATAAGACCTATTGTTGTAAGAAAACTCAGCTAGGGGAAGGTAGGAATCCTAACTCCCACTGAAATCGCTAACGCAAGCCCTCAACACTTCTTTAAGTGTATGAATGGTCCGTTAACTCTGTGTATCAGTCTGAGGGTCATAAGCCATGCTGAAAAGTAGTCTAGTACCCAACTCCTCGAGGAACTTCTGCCATAACTAGGAAGTAAACTGTACATCACGGTCAGAGATGATAGAAACTGGCACCTCGTGGCGAGCAACGATATCGCGTACATACACGTCGTGACCCATAAGGGTCACGTCGTGAGCCTCAAGGAAATGCACGTTCTTCCAAATGGGTTCAGTTGTAACACCTTAGTGCTCACGCCGTGACCTGGGTCTAAACTCGATGATTTTAAATTAGAAACTCCACAATGATGCTTACCTGGAACTGGGTGTTACAATTTCGTCTATGAACACTATTTTTGATCTGTATAATATAGGCCTTCATACTATGTTAATCAAATCCATGAAGGCTATAGGGGTGTTCGTCGGGCCAAAAGGCATCACTACAAACTCATAATGCCCATAATGAGTGTGAATTGTTATCTTGGGTACATCCTCTTCTTTGAATCGCATCTGGTGATACCCAGAGCGTAGATCAATCTTGGAAAACCAAGATACTCCTTGCAAATGATCAAATAAGTCATCGACCGGTCCTGTTCGGACACTCTGACCTTATGTGTCCAAACTGATTGTATTTTAAGCATAGTTTGAAGGCTCCTTGCAATCCCTGATGAAATGCCTCAACTTACCACACTTATAACATAGACTGCCCAACCTTGTACTCACTCTCATGGTATCTCCCACACTTACTACACCTCGGTGTAGCCTTCCTGCCATCCCTTGCCTCCAAACATCTTGAAATTCTTCTTTGGCTTACTATTCATTTGGGTAGGGTCGGCCTTTTCAGATTCGGTTGTCTCTTTAGCTCGATCTTGCGAAGGCAAGTTACCTCAATCATCTCATGGACAGTGTTGCACCTTGCAGCGATGACACGGTCACGGATCTTATCCTTCAACATAGTATATCCTTGGACATTTTTGTAGCCACATACTCATGACGAAGCAACTTCTCGTAAAATAGTACGGTGATATCATTCACAGGCTCTGTAGTCTGTCTTAAAGCAACAAACTCTTCAATGAGCTATTAGACCTCTACATATGGAATAAACTCCTCCTTGAACAGTCTCGAGAACACATGACAACTCATAACCGCAACCTAAGCAGGCAAATGAGTGTTACCGATAAGTTTCCACCTATCCTTGGATGCATCTCTCAAAAGGCTCGTAGCATAACGAACCTTGGACTCCTCGAGATAGTAATTGGTATGAAAAGCAACCTCAATATCCACAATCTACCTCATATTAGCAATGAGATCCTTCTTGCCCTTAAATTGTGGTGGACGAAACTGAAAGAAATCCCGACAGCTTGCTCTTCGATCATGTCCTGTGCCTGGCCCCTAAGTAGCATCAACAATCCTCCGTGTCATAGTCTTTAACAACTCGGTCCTGATATGGGTGAATAATTTAGGGAGAAGCTACTGAGCTGCCTCCCTGGCCTCACTAGCAATCACCTCCCTGAAATCTGGAGCCTCGTCCATGAAGGGCTCCCGTAGTCTGCCTATTGGCCTACCCCTAGTGTTAACCATAGTTGAACGCAAAAGGTACAATTAATATAAGGAAATATCATATACTACTATATCAATTAAGATAATATTAGACCTCTACTACTAAAGGTACAAACTCTTCAATGAGCTATTAGACCTCTACATATGGAATAAACTCCTCCTTGAACAGTCTCGAGAACACATGACAACTCATAACCGCAACCTAAGCAGGCAAATGAGTGTTACCGATAAGTTTCCACCTATCCTTGGATGCATCTCTCAAAAGGCTCGTAGCATAACGAACCTTGGACTCCTCGAGATAGTAATTGGTATGAAAAGCAACCTCAATATCCACAATCTACCTCATATTAGCAATGAGATCCTTCTTGCCCTTAAATTGTGGTGGACGAAACTGAAAGAAATCCCGACAGCTTGCTCTTCGATCATGTCCTGTGCCTGGCCCCTAAGTAGCATCAACAATCCTCCGTGTCATAGTCTCTAACAACTCGGTCCTGATATGGGTGAATAATTTAGGGAGAAGCTACTGAGCTGCCTCCCTGGCCTCACTAGCAATCACCTCCCTGAAATCTGGAGCCTCGTCCATGAAGGGCTCCCGTAGTCTGCCTATTGGCCTACCCCTAGTGTTAACCATAGTTGAACGCAAAAGGTACAATTAATATAAGGAAATATCATATACTACTATATCAATTAAGATAATATTAAATCCTATAACACCTCCTATTAGTACTTCGGGCCCCTTAGCGCTTCCTCCAGATCCACCTACCCATCTTGTGCTTCAGATGGTACGGGCCTATACAATCATTAACACCTATGAGTAATTTCCCTTGAAGATCACTCAAAGTTTCCCTACTTAACTAAGTGTTTGGTGATCATTATTTACATACGTATTCATAATCCATGTCACTCATTTCCCTATCATAAGCTACCGTCCAACCTGGCAATCATGTAATTCGCATATACAACTACACAGAACTAGTCCCTTTTATTTATCTTTGCTTACAAGAACTATTCCTTTATGAAAATATGCAATGCTTTGAGTCTAAGAACACTAGGAAGTATGTTTAATTCTCTCAAACCATTGCTCTGATACCAACTAGTAACATCCCAAAATCAATAATATTTTTTTTAATAAAATTGGAGTAGGGATAATAAGAAAGGGTTCCATGCATAACACCATCAACCAAAATGTATCATAATTCATCATCAAAAAGTGGAAGTTAATACTTTTTTTTTGAAAAACAAAGTCAGAAAAAGATAAACATAAAATGGATGCCATGCCCCCGATGAATGTCCAGATTTTCCAATCACACCATCTCTTTGTCCTTCAAACCTGAAGGACCTTCAACTAAAGATATAAAGTAGAAACTGTAAGCCTAAGGCTTAATGATTAATCACAAAACTTGCTCAGTATACATATCATATGAAATAACCCATCAACACATAACATCAAGTAATAAACCACATATTACTTATATTCTACCACATAACATATGTTATCATATTTCTAACCATTGTGTCTAGAACTTCCCCCTGACAAGATATTCTCTAGAAGCACATATCATCCGATCACACTTCCCTCCGAGAGGCTGCTCATGATCATACTGCTATGGTACAACCAGAACTTCCCTTTGAGAGGCTATTCTCTAATTGCCCGATCCTCCCGACCACACTTCCCTCTAAGAGGCTATTCGTGGTCGTGCATAACATAATCACATAGTCCATATAATAAGAAAGTTCGTGAGAACTCACCATAATGACTAATAAGTTAATCCACATAGAGAGATAGGTGGAACTGATACTTCCTCGAACCACTACATAGTAGTTAACCCTAATTTAGCAATTAAGGTATACTACATAACTTCCCTCTCTATAAATGAGGCATTCTCTTTCTAATCTTGTCATGGGTAAAAGACCGTTTTTACTAATATTTAACCAAAAGTCAACTGGTCAAAAAGTCAATGGTCCACCGCGTCGTGGCAAACCCTTGATCGCGTTGTAGTCTAATATTGTCACACCCCCGAACCAGACGGCGGAAACGTCCGGGGGCTTGTGCGTGACTTCATCTTGAAATATCATTACAATGATTATAAATGAAACATAACATCATCATTACCATGTATAATATAATACAACTACCGTTGTTTACATCAGGTACAATCTTTTAAATAACATGACCAAAACATTCAATGTATGATGTTTAACAGTACACAAAACAAAATCCCCTATTCTTGTTGATTCTTCTGCTTAACGAGTCCCTGAGAATACAAGTTATTTTGAAAATGTCAACATTCATAAGTATATTTGAGAAAATGATTTGTATAACTTTGTAATCATAAGAAAATCCTGTATTTTCTTAAAATAGTTTGGTATGTTTATGTCTGATCTTGTATTAATGCATGTGTGTTATTGTTTAATAGAATGTCAAAAGTGATTGAAGAGAATGTATATAGAATGTCCCCGGACAACCCGATGTTGCCCGTAAAAGAAGAATAGTTAATGCTGTCGTACCAACACCGAGGTGGGGTACCAGTGTGAGTAAATTACCGAGTAATCCAATCATAAAAGAAAATAGATAATGTTGCCGTACCAACACCGAGGTGGGGTACCAGTGTGAGTAAGTTTCCTAGTAATCTAACATAAAATAAAATAGTCTTCCGCAAACTTCATAACGTTAATTCCTCTAAGTGAGCCGTTATAACCATACTAAATAATGACAATTTCACCTGTCTTGGCGTTTGTGAACGCCGACTGAAAAATAGAATAAGGTTATCGTCACCCTAGACTGATGTAGTCTAACTGTAGCGAACAACTTAGGTGTGGGGTGTCATCCTCGTATAGATCTATACACCAAACCCCGCTCTCCTTCCAAGAGACTCTAATTATAACTACAGGCTACGATCGAACACTTAATAGGTGTCAACCGACAAAAACTCACTAGATCCTTAATCGAATTTACGCGAAAATAAACGTATAAAACTCATTCCAGGCCCAACGAACCATGTAAGTGAGCCACTAGGGCATCGCTAAACATGTGAGTCATTTCAAAACCCAATATGAATGAGATTATATAACATGGGCCCAAAATATATGTAAAAGGACAACTAATGCCTATTTCACATGTAAGGTATTTGTAGGCCCAAATAGCACGCAAATAGTATACGAAATTTATCAACCATATAAATGGGCCACTAAGGCCCAATAACCTAGAAAATGATCAAAATTAATCCGTTTGTTAGTTTATTGTTGGTTTTGGTTCAAGTATTCACTAAAATAGCATAAAAGGCCCACTTTTTGTAAAAATGACGTTCTTTGCCCAATAAGCCAAAAATTTACAATTAAGGCCCAATTTTTGTAAAAATAACACTTTAGTCCCCATTTTGTTCAAAACTTGTGTTTATGACTAGTTTGTGGTAAAAATATCATTTTAAACCCATTTTCGTCGAAATTATCATTTTTGGCTTGATTTTTGTGAAAACACACATTTTTCTGGTTTTTGGCTTTTCTGACCTAGTTGTTGGAAAATTTGTGGAAAAATCATCGTAAGTCGAAATTTGGATCCGTAAATTCTAGAAGTTTGGAAATTTTGTCTACTTTGTTCACAATTTTTCTCATAATTTTTAATGGCCTCTAATAGGTGTGAAATTGCTCACCTTCACAGGCTGGTCCGAAAATATTTCAAATCTGATAGGCAGTTTTGTAAAATTCGCCAAATATTGTAGAAAAATCGTATGAAAACGTGAGAGTAGTCATTTTAAAGGTATAAACCTGAAATTTGTGCAGGTAAAACAGTTTTGAAAAATATTATCATTTAGGTGGTCAAAACAGTTCGAGATTCGACCAAAACGTTTCTGCCAAGGGCTGATTTTTGAGTTTAGTTTATAGATCTTTGAACACAACACTCATTTTTGCTATTTTAAGTGTATAAATCCCAGATCTACTAGTTTACATGTATTATATGTGATAACATATACTTTTCTCAAGGTTTTCATGTAGATCCAAGTGATAACTTAATATTCTTAACATATTTTTAGATTTATGAAGTAAATAGCACATAATCAACAAATAAGTCATGAAAAAACACACATATTCATGCATATACACATAGATCTACATAAATCAACTTGTATTCTCCCCCAAAACCAAGTAAAAACCGAAAATAGGGGGTATGAACTCACCTTGGGGTGATGGATCGGTTTTGATGAAGAAGTGGAAGAAGATTTTTGATCCTAGCAAGCTTTCTTGAGTAGATCTTGAACTTAGATGGTTCTAAGAACATGATCCAAAAAAATATGGGTGTAAGAGGAGATTTTTAAAGAGATCAAGAAGTCAAATCATAGATCTAAATGAGAACTTACCAAAGTTGATGATCTTGAAGAAGAATCTCTTGAAGTATACTCTAATTCTCGAAAATTTAGAGGAAAATGTAGGAGTGTTCTTGTGAGTGTTTGAGAGATTATTTGAGAGAGTTTGTAAGTGAAGTGTGTGTGTGTGTATCTTTGGCCGAGAATGAGAGAAGAGAGGGAGAGAGACTAGTCTTGAAGTATGTTGGGTTATACAAGTTTACATAGAAGTATGAGAAACAATTTCCTTGTTGTATGGTGAATAATATGGAGGTGGCACCTCCAAAGTCAACCCCCATTTCATTTCTTTTTTTTTGTTAAATGGTGTTGGGCCGAGATTTTGGGCCAAGAAGGTAGGAATTGGAATAGCTTGAGCCCATTAAACTTTAGTTAGGATTTTTGGAGCCTAATCATAAAATCTTTCGGCCCATTGGGCCTTTAGGGTATCTCACGGCCCAATAGTATAAAAGAATGGGTTCTAAGGTCCATTAAGGTTAATTGGAGTTGTTATGGCCCAATAAGGCCCATTAGGGTTAGAATGAATCATTCTAGGCCCAAATGGTCCAAAATGTTATAGATTTGTGAATTGGGTCCATTTAGAATCCAAATAGGGTTTCCAAGCCCAAAATGGTTGAGTTGGATGCTTATTGGTCCATTAGGTCCAATAAGGAAATCCTAGTCCAATATGGACTCAAACCGGGATTCTTAGGGTTTTTAGATTCTTTGTTGAACATAAAAAGGTGAATTTAAATTAGCACTGAGTGATATCTACTTAGAGTATAGGTTTTACAATAGTTGAATGATTACACAAGAATAGAATTTCCTAGCTAAAATGCTAGTTGTGACAAATATCGACAAAACAGACATGAAACTTACGACCACGACGTCGTGGTCAGCCCATGACTGCGTCATAGTTCATCCGGTAGAACAACTTTTTCATTATGCCCTTGATCCATCAATTCTAAGCCTTATACTTCCCAAAAGGCTTTAATACTCCCTTAAGGTCCATAAAATTGAAACTTTATGAACATGAACATATCATGTAAGTCTCACCCTAAACTAGGTCAAAAAGGGTAAAAATATGGTCCAAACTTCATGCATGGCACCAAATGGTGAGTAAAAGCTAGATCTAACACATATAATACCCTTGGGACATTAAAGAGCAATTAAGTTGCAAGCTTTATTCCAACCATTCACTCAAAACTCACAAAATTTGACTAAATTTGCTTAGAGTAAATTACTGAAATCGTTCCTGTGGTTTTGTCAAAATTACGTGTTTAGTCCCTAACAATTTTTTTGCACTCGGATTGTCCTTGTGGTATCATTTTGTTACGTTTTTCGTCCCTAACACACATAAAAAGACTATATTTCCCTTTTTAGGTTTTTTATTATTTATTAAATTAAAAAATAAATTAATATATTAAAGAAAATGTTAATTAAGCTTGTCACCGTCCCACCTGCAACCCATTATCTCTTCACACCGGACTCTATACTCTGCCTCTCTTTCCCGCCGCCTGTCACAACTGCACCCTCTCGTCGGAAACCTCCTTCGTCGTCGCCTTCGAACAACCATTCACCACCGCAAGTCTTCATCTCTTACCGTTTGAAGAATCTACCATTGTCTCCATCGAACAACCCACAACCATCCACCGCCATAAAAAACTCAGAAGCATCCATCGCTGTAAAAAAAACCCACAACCATCCACCACCAGATGTAATCCTCAAGAATCTGCCCTAGATTTCATTGCCTTCTTCATCACCACCGGTGGGTTTTGATTTTAAGATGATGATTTTGATTTTACACCATCTCTGCCTTCTCCATCCACCATCGGATGTAATCATGAAGAGTATGCCCTAGGTTAATCGATCTGCTTCTGTAACTGTAGGGTTTCAAAGTACTCCATGGATTATGGCAATGGTCCCCCTTGATGAAGTGTAGGTTAAAAGCCCAAGACTTGTCTTTTCCCTATAAACAGTCATGTATTATTCATAATTAGGGTCATGTATTATGTAGAGTTAGATTATTTAGTCTATTCTGAAAGTGTAATTTATTCCTCATGTTATGAATAAATCGAGTGATCATTCGACATATATTCTTTATTTGTGTTTGTTCTTATTTTCCGCATCCTGTTCATCAAATCACAATTAGGGTTTTCATCCCAACAAGTGGTATCAGAGCTTTGAAGATCTATTATTTTTAAAGTATCGGTTCTTGATTTGATGATTTTCTGCACAAGTTATTGAAGATTATTGGTGTTTTGGCGTCTTGGAATCAAAATTATGTTCAAGCTATTGTTCATGAAAATTTATGATGTTCTTCTACTGTTCATCTTGTATTTTTTAATCTGATTCATATTCTACTAGTATTTTCTGATTAGATCCGATCATTTATTCCAAAATCAATTGATGATCAGTTTTCATTTGTTTTAGCCCATCGATTGGTCCCATACTATTCATGATCCATTTACTTTAGCCCATAATTGCGTCCACTGTTCATGTGTTTTTGCGTCAGCCCATATTGATTCATCGATTTAGCGTTCTTCGATTTCGTATACCTCCAGTTGACTCTTCTTTGTTATTCTATTCTTAAGTCGTAATTTGTGAATGATAATTTTGTCAAAATCAAGTAAGATTTTATTTGATTTTGTGTTTAAACTAGTCAATTCAGTCGTTTATTGAATATCGATTGTGTTTCGTGATTGTTGAATGGAAATTTTGGAGTCCCGTGATGTTCAATTGACGAACAGTCGGCTTTGTTTGTTAATCTAGTTTTTGGAACAAGCCTTCACAATGGTGCAATATCTTGAAGACGTCAGAACATAGGCTATCTGAGCACAGTCTCGCATTGGTCTTCACGTTCTTCAGGTCAAACGAAAAGTCAAAATTGCCTTGAAAGTCCTTCCTGCGAACATTCGCTTAGGGGTATAATCGACGGACTCGGAATGAACCTGGAATGAACTTGGGTTCGTATGTTAGTATTTGGAACGAAAGAAGGAAGGACAGAAAATGAACCTTGTGCTCGGATTCGCACCTGTGATTGGATTCGTTTTGTGGAGATTCGCCTTGGGTGTAGAATCATCGATCTTGGAATGAACGGTGGCACTATTGGACTCGGATTCGGAGTCCCAGTAGGCACGAATATAAGGAAGAGAACGAAAGGGTCGATCAATGTTATTGGTTGATCGGAATCAGACTTGAGGTTTCGTTTGCGAACATTCGTTTGAAGTCGCCATTCTAGTCGCATTTGTTAATCAATCGATATAATGGGGAAGATAACTCAAAGTTTCATTTATGGTCCCTGCAACATCAGCGAATTGACACTTTTGGTCCCTGTTGCTTTCACAGTTTGGCTGTTTTGGACCATTTCCAGAAACTGTTACAAATGAAGGGGAATATGATGCAAATTTATTACTTTAATCCCATAATTTCAGCAAAGTGACAATTTTAGCTCATTTTTCGAAAAGTTTGCCAATTTGAGGGCTGGTGAACAGTTTTGGATTTTTAATGCACATATTTTTTTTGAATAGAAAAATAAAGATTCCATCAAGTCTTGGCGGTTCGGAAAGTCGTTTTTCGCAATAACGTCAAATTTTCACGACTTTTTCGGATTTTATACTTCATCGTTTATATCATTTTGTCGGGGGGGGGGGGGGGGGAGCATAGTAATTTTTTATACATTCAAGATCACTCTCATGACCATTAGAAGGCTTTATAATCACGTTTTTGATTATAAATCGGGGGAGAATTTGGTATGGCCATTCGAAATTGGATTTGTGACTTTTCAAATTTGAAGATTTTTGATAAAGCTTGTGGTAGAATTATGAAGGTAGCTTTTATAGTAGCAGTTCTTCATCGAGCTCTTCTAAGGATTTTACAGAGAAGTATCCTTTACAATAGCAGTTCTTCATCGAGCTCTTCTAAGGACTTGTTATATCTCCGACTTCTAGTATTTTCTCGATCAAGTGGCGTTGCGAATCTTAAAAAATTGGGTTGTTACATGATATTTTTTGGTGGCTTATATCATTAGCTTATTTGAATATCATTGTGACTTGGAGGGGGAGTTCTTCAAAGACAAGAAGTGATTTGGTTTCTTAATTCTGAAATGGGTTTTTTATGGCGGGTTTGGCTTTCTTGAAGATCTTTGGGATTACATTAGAAAATGAAGTTTAAAAACATTACTTCAGTGCTTGGTTCATATATCCTAGAGCCCGTTTTTGAAGACTATTGAAGAATAAAGATTCGTGGATTGCTTCAAATATTCCTCGTTGCGAGATCATTTCTTATTTGCTAGATGCTTGTTTGGAAGTTGAAGCCTTGTCATCCATTCCATACTTTGAGGGGGAGATTGTAGGGTTTCAAAGTACTCCATGGATTATGGCAATGGGCCCCCTTGATGAAGTGTAGGTTAAAAGCCCAAGACTTGTCTTTTCCCTATAAACAGTCATGTATTATTCATAATTAGGGTTAAGAGTGCGTCAAAATGTAGCCGCCACGTTGTAAGGTTTCTTATGTAGAGTTAGATTATTTAGTCTATTCCGAAAGTGTAATTTATTCCTCATGTTATGAATAAATCGAGTGATCATTCGACATATCTTCTTTATTTGTGTCTGTTCTTATTTTCCGCATCCTGTTCATCAAATCACAATTAGGGTTTTCATCCCAACAGTAACAATGAGGTTTTTGATTTCACACCATCGAACATAAAATCCAAGCCCTAGATTTTGTTTCCTTCTTCATCACTACTAACGACTTCACCTGAAGAGTCAAAGTTCAAGCCCTAAATTGCCACTACCAACGTTTGAAGAGTATCTGACAATCCCGTCGTTATGCATCTAGGCGCCACCAGATTTAATTTGTTGTTAGGTTTTAAGTTTCAGGTTAGCATTTGATTTCATTTCAGGCTTCATTTTTCTTAGTTTCAGGTTAGGATTTCATATATGTATTTGACAGGGCATCAATATTTTTCAGTTTTATAGGATTTGATATTTTGATTTGTGGTTAGGAATTAATTTTGGGGGTTTGATATTTTTATTTGATTTGAGCTTCGGTCTGTTTCTTGTGGCGGTTAGGAGTTAGTTTCAGTTTTAGTTTTCATTTTAGCTTCAGTGGTGGTGGTGGTGGTCGGTGATAGTGGTGTTCCGTGGCAATGGTGGTGGTCTATGGAAGTGACGATGGTTTTGGGGTGATATATTCTAAAGTAAATTACATTAAAATATTTTTTTAATTAATAAATAACAAAAAGAATAAAAAGATTTAAAATAAGAAATAAAGGGCAATATAGTCTTATCTGTTAGGGACGGAAAAACGCAGAAAAATGATACCATAAGGATGGTCCGAGTGCAAAAAATAGTTAGGGACTAAACACGTAATTTTGACCAAACTACAGGGACGATTTCAGTAATTTACTCATTTGCTTATAAACTCAAGATCTAAGAGAAATGAACCATAAAGATTGAGCCTTGAAAACTTATAAGAGTCTAGAAGATACGCGAAGGGTTTGTTTTGATTTCTTGATGGTTCCTTGCAACAAAAATACACTCCTTATTCCTTTAATGGACATAAAACAAGCAAAATGAGCTCAAAATGGACAAGAGGAGGTTAGGGTTTGATGTTCTACTCTTAGAGGTGATGGAGTCGAAGGGTTGAGGAAACCCTAGCCATCATATCCCTTAAATAGGACTCAAGGCCCGAAACTTAGGGTTTTATGCACAAAGCGGTGTCGTGATGCGATCATTAAATGACCATCATACCATGGTGATGTGGCATCACCACACCGGGTAAAACATCTACCATGCCGCGGAAAGGTAAATTTACCCAAATTCAAATTTAAACTTCAACATGCATAAAATTACTCATACCTGAATTGGGGTGTTACAGTTGAGAGCCTTTTGGGACTAACATGGAAAATCATAGAAACTCCAACTTCAAATACTCCTAGAATCACTGTCATGAATGGAAGTGTCAAGAAGAAGAAAGTCAGTTGCCCATGGGTTAAAAGGAGATTTGTATTGATACACCTAATACGACCCCTAAACGCCAAGGACAATAGGAAGGGTTGTTTTGAGACATGTTATGATAGGAAATTCTTTTCCATGATAAGAAAAGGACTAAGAAAGCATACATGCCTAAAATATCTGAAGTAAAATACTGAAACATGGAGAAGATAATTTGATCATGGATTACCAGCCCATGCTACTAACCATAGGATCAAAATACAACTAGTCCTCCCAAATGTTTTAGTCTCCAGTCAGATATAGGAATTCACAATATCATTGAAATATTGCTTCTAAACTTTTGAGTATTTTACTAAGGATTAAGTATTGAAATTTGCAAGAATATGCAGTGACTAAAATGAAGTAAGAGGATTGAAACATTGAGATGATAATTTGATCATGAATACAGAGCCATTACTACTATTCATAGGATCAAAAGACAATTTTTTCTCCCCAAATGTTTAGTATGGACTTATAATTGTTTGTATAACTTTTTGTAAGATTTTTCTAGATTTTTTAAAATGTAGAACATTCTAACATCTTAAACGAAAGTCATGAAATGTGTGAAACTAGTATAGTAACAATAGTTTAAAGCTAATTCAATTATTTGAATGAGAAGTATTGTTGTAGAATCATCTTCTTGAACATGAGAATTACATTACCAAATATCCAGTTGGATTGGATTTTGGATAACATTTGACCGCAAGTCTTATGACAAATGCAAATCTTTTTTATCAAGATAGATGATTGTGACTATTGGGAAATTCCTGTCATCGACTGTCATTAGAGATTAGCCACGAGAAAACAATGATAATAGAGCTTTTCATATTTCAGGAAAAATATGATCAATTAGATGATAATAATAATAGGGTCAAAAATAAATGACCAAAAAGTTACACCACTTTCAATAAAGGTCAGTGTATTTGGAAAGTACATAACAAAGTGATCCCAAGGATATAAGCATTGTAAAAATATGACTCCGATTGAAGGAGTTATGATTTTATAAAAAGTAACAAAAAAAAATCAACCGCATTAATAACGCTATTAACGTCAAGAAGGCATAAAGAAATCGATTAATTTTTTTCTAACGTCACTAAAAGGAAAATCGTAATACTTCGAGAGATAAGGACTTTGAAAAGAAAAAAGTCAAAAACAAATTTCATATGAAGGATATACGATTTTTAGGAAAACGTAAAACACAGGTTAAACATAAAAGTTCAAATTTGACAACACAACCTTAAGGAAAGTTGTAGTACTAGTATAGAGCTACACAAATATATAAAGAGGGTAAGAAACAAGATTCATATAAGAAAGATATGAATTTTTATAAAAGATTTAGAGGTGCTCGCCGAGTGCGCACCATGCTTGACACGCACGTCTATCACCCAGATTCGTCGAGATTAGAGAGACTGGACCATTAGAAGTGTGACATGTGGCAAACTCTGGATGGAGCCACGAGTTGAGTGCACGTCGCGTGTGAAGTGCACCGCGCGTACAAGAACTATAAATAGAGGTGCTCACTTTCTGATTTCTTCACACCTAAAACTCTCTCTCTATCTCTCAAGGTATTTCGGAAGTCTTCCCAATGGCGCGAAGCTTCAGGTGCAGTAGCAAGGATGCTTCAGATTATGCTACTAGAGCGAGTTCACGGCCCCATTTTTACTGTTTTAAAAAGTTTTATTGGGGGGGGGGATACATGCTTATTAAACTTCTTTATCAAAATATATTTATATCTATAAATACCAATCGTTTTATAAAGCATGAAACATTAGGATAATGTAGCTATAGATACTATACCTAGTTGTAAGCTATGATATTATGCCTAAGAGATATGATGTCCGATAGTCTAGGATGAGATATTACCTAGATGTTATAATGACCAAATTCCTAGGATAACATTGTACCTAGAAGTAATGTTGGTCAAATATAGGGGTATGCATTATACCTAATTGATACTCTGCCCAAATATCCAGTTTTCAAATTAACCATAATTAGGTTATATATGTGTGGTAAACTATATATATATATATATATATATATATATATATATATATATATATATATATATATATATATGGGAAAAGTGAATATACCCTTAAGGGTATATAAGGTTAGGTACCCGATCTATACAAAACTACGTAGTTTTGTATAATGGTTTAATTTTTTGAAAAAAAACAATATACTAAGTTTCCTTGTTCACTGATAATCGATGAAGGAGTACTATGCCTTCCTTTTCGACCAGAAGCAGCCCATGAACTTCCTTCAATCACGATTTTTTACTGATTAGTCCTTGACCATATCGATTGTACTCGGTTCTAAAAGGATTTTACTGAGCAATTGTTTATACAACCAATTGATCAATTAGGTATCTTTTATACAATGCTGCTCACCCCTTTTCCCACCTAACGAATCCTATTCAACGAAACAGTTGTGATAAAACCTCTTCCCCAAAGATTATATGTTGAATCAAGGTATCGACTGTATCCACCTGTTGCTACCTATCAGATTGTGTATCTTCCCCAGGTACGATACTTTACGCGTTTAAATGGGCCAGGGAAGAAGATAAGGTGTGCACATAAGGTGCTCGATGAAATGATTGAGAGAAACTCAATATCAGTGAATCCCATAATCAATGGTGTCGTCAGGGTGACTACTCTTCTTTCACTTATAACTTATCTAGAGAATACATTGTAAGTTGCAACAAGCAAATAACAATTATACTTTATAGGTTCTTGGTTACGTGTTATAAAAGATTTGATAATGTGTAGGTTTAAACCATACACCCCAACCAATTTGGATTCTAATGTAAGATATTTTAAGTTAGTTATTAAGGTACATAATATATCCTTAATCTGAAAAAAAATCTTGCTTACACTTGTCATTTATGTTATACATGCATTTTGTGTTTTCATATAAATCATCATATTGTGGTGTGTATATATAGATGTATCCAAAAAGTAATATGTCCCACCACTTCAGAAAGATGCATGAAGGTGATTATATGGTTGTAAAGGGACCTAAGGTAAATCCTTAAATCGCCCTTACCATCTTAAATTTTTTAAATCATATATAAGGTTGTAGGTAAGATTCAATCATTTATGCTTTTTTAGTTATTTCATTGTTTAAACAACATATAAGTTTTCAATAATATGATGAACTGAAACTAATTTATATTTCAATGAGTATTTATTTGAAGGTTGTTTATGTTGGTAACTTAATATGTACTTAAGTTTATTTATTTGTTTTAAAAGTGTGTACGCTAACCACCTTCAAATATTGTTAACTATAGGGTCGTTTTAGGACAAGGGCAAAATCGTCTAACAAGGGGAATATGACAAAGATTCCCAACAACACGTTCAATTATCATCATCATCCTCTCAACGACACAAAACAATATATAACAAAATCTGAATCTAAAGGTGTTAATAGTAATATCACTACTACACATATAGATCATGATGTATCAGTAGTAGCAAAGAAAGAAGATGATGATTTTTTGGCTTTAGAATAATGGCTTGTTACCAATTTGTTGTCATTTCAAGTCAATTTAGTCATTGTGTATTTCTATATGTGATTTTTTTTTTGTGAATTCAGACATCCAGGAATGGTATGTGATTATTAATCATAATAGATGGTATTTACCATGTTATATTTTTAACCCAAAATGATAACATACTTTTGTTTTAACCCACAAGTGTAGAAAAATTACAATTTAACCCAAAATGATAGCATACTTTTGTTTTTTACCCACAAGTGCAGAAAAATTACAATTTAACCCAAAATGACAACATACTATCGTTTTTAATCCATAAGTGTAGAAAAATTACAATTTAACCCAAAATGACAACATATTTTTGTTTTTAACGCACAAATGCAGAAAATTTACATTTTTAATCCATAAAGGACAACATACTTTTGTTTTTTACCCACAAATGCAGAAAAATTACAATTTAACCCAAAATGACAGCATACTTTTGTTTTTAACCCACAAATGCAGAAAATTTACATTTTTAACACAAAATGACAACAGACTTTCGTTTTTTACCCATAAATGCATAAAAATTACAATTTAACCCAAAATGACAGTACACTTTCGTTTTTAACCCATAAATGCAGAAAATTTACATTTTTAGCCAAAAATGACAGCATACTTCCGTTTTTAACCCACAACTGCAGAAAATTTATATTTTTAACCCAAAATGACAACATACTTTCTTTTTTAACTCACAGTTGCAGAAAATTTACATTTTTAACCCAAAATGACAACATACTTTTGTTTTTAGCCAACAATTGCAGAAAATTTACATTTTTAACCCAAAATGGCAACATACTTTTGTTTTTAACCCATAATTCCAGAAAAAACACATTTTTAACCCAAAATGACAATATACTTTCCTTTTAACCCACAATTGCAGAAATATCACATTTTTAACAGAAAATGACAACATACTTTCCTTTTTTCAGAAAATAGCCTCAAATTTTCATTTTTTTTTCATGAAATAGCCTCATACTTTCATTTTTTCACAAAATAGCCTTATACTTTCCTGTTTTACAAAATAGCCTCAAATTTTTGTTTTTTTACAAAATAGCATCACATTTTCATTTTTTTCACAAAATATCATCGTACTTTAGTTTGAAACGCATAGTGGTCGCGCAATTTCAATTTTAAACACAAATCATAAAACAATCAACAAATTTCATTCAAAAACATTAAAAATTGTTAAGAAGCATCAACAACTTCTAGATTATTCATACATCATTTGTGTCAACAATTATCTACCTTTTCTTTTGCTCATATAAACAGTACGTCTCATCATTATTTCTCTTGCAACGATTCATATGCCATATCCATGAAAAAATAAATAATTGTTAATATAATTATTAGAGTTGTAAATCATGAAAACTAAATTAATATAATAATAACCTTTATTTTTGAACAACTAGTAGCGTAATGACCTAATCCTTGACAGTAAGAACATGTTCGTTTTTGGGGGTACTAAAGAAGACTTGATTGAAACAGCGACATAAAATCAACTAGTTGCTTCGTTTTCACTCATTATGGCCCACACACGAAATCAATGCATGTTTCCAAATAAAAGATTAACACCAAATTGTTTTCTATTCAATAAAATTGAAACATTATACGTAAAAAACCCAATAACAGTCAAGAATGGAAGACTTTGTAACAATAATCTCCAAAAGAAAATTTTCAGAAAAACTTCAAGAATCATATCACTATTGATAAATTAGTTTTAGAAATATTATTTGAGATTTGCAGTTTTTGAATAAGGTCGATTTCTTGTTGTATTCAATTCAGAATTAACGCACCTGCTTGGACACGTAAGCTACAACAACGACAAAAAATCAACTCAATAAAATTGAATTCCGAATGACAAAAAACGATTTTGATGTAGCCGTATGAAATCGATTATTTGTTAATTCCAATTTGTAATTCCGATTTGTATAATATCGATTTTGTTGTAGCCGTATGTGAACTCTGAATGAAAAAAAAACGATCATGGAATCAATCGCAGTTCAAGGAATCAGTCGACTAAGGAAACTACATATATTTTTTTAAGGAAATTGTTTTTTTTCTAGAAAATTAGACCATTATACAAAACTATGTAGTTTTCTAGATTGGGTACCTAACCTTATATACCCTTAAGGGTATATTAGCTTTTCCCTATATATATATATATATATATATATATATATATATATATATATATATATATATATATATATATATATATATATATATATATATATATATATATATATACACAGAGAGAGAGAGAGAGAGAGAGAGAGAGAGAGAGAGAGAGAGAGAGAGAGAGAGAGAGAGAGAGAGAGAGAGAGAGAGAGAGAGAGCTATGTTTAACTTTTTTAACTATTTATTGTGTGTATGTAAGGATTAATGTGGGTCAATCATTTTAAAAACATAAATAAGGCTAAAATTTTAATCTTACCTACTAACTAATTTTAGTAATTAAATAAATATTTAATTAATCCCTTTAATTTAGGAAAGATGTTTTAAGAATTTAAAACCCTAAGCCACCTCGGCCTCGCCTCCCTTACATAATCTTACCATTGTCGTTTCTTGCTCCCCCCTCTCCACAATCAACAACTGTCATTCATCGACATCGACCTAATTTTTTCCTCCTTCCTCTTCACTGTCGCCTACTTCTACCTCCGTCATGCCACGCTCATTCATCTCCACCGAATTCTAATTAGTATTTGTGGGCTATTCGATTGTGTTGTTGGAGATTTTGATCATATTTGAGGCTTCATTGTCGCACCTTCTACATACTTGTTTACATGGGTTACCATGTGTGACCTAAAAGATAATATTCAAATGCTTATGTAATACCAACATATGAAAGACACTTTTTATTGATATTTTTTTATACATATTTTTATAATATGTTTTAACTTTAGGAGAACCGATGTTTCTTTTTCGCATTATTATTTTATAGACTTCTAATTTTCTTTTTAGTCTTACTACGCATCTGATTTTCATTCACGTGTTTGTGTGATTCTTGAGTCAAAATGTATATTTGGTTTTGAACCCTTTAAAGTTGAAACTGAATTCTATGGAATATAATAGTATATTAATTTTATATTGGTTAAGTAAATAGATTTACTTCAAAACTCAAAAATAACTTTATGCTTTCTTTCTCGATTTTATAGCAGAACTCAAAAGCTCTAATACAATGGTTTACAATTACAATTTATTATATACAAATTAAAATGAATGTGAATGGAACAATGCAAAATTGCAAACATATGGAACCAAAACTAGAAGGTAATATGAAGACACATGGAACGATAAAAATCCATGGAGATGTATCTAAAAGTGTAACACCCGGAATTTAGAGGGGTAATTATGGAAATAAAACATCAAGTCTAAAGGTCAACTGGCCGAGTTTAAGGCAAAAAATCGACGAGTAGGAAATATGGACATGCGCGTTTTGGAAGACCAACTCGACGAGTTGGGAGGGACCAACTCGACGAGTTGGAATGGGTTTGGGAAACCCTAAAATCAGGACTTTGCACCCTATTTAAACACTTTAACCTCCAAAGACTGGCCTCATTTCCAGCCTCCAAGTCCCAAACCCTAGATCTCGAAACCCTAATGCATTGTGTGAGCTTGTGAGCCATTTTTGAGAGAAATCTTGTGTATGTGAAGCTTGAGGAAGAAGGAGAAGCTTGAGGACTCAAGAAGGAGATTATAGATCCATAAACTTTACTCCATTTGCAACATTTTCTGGTAAGCAAGTCTCAAACTTGCTTAATGATTACTTATATCTCTTCATTTTCACTTTTATTGGGTTTTTGGCCCAAATAGCATAATCCTTGGGAAATGGACGTCCCAAGTGAGTATATCTCCATATCTAGTACCTTGGAGGGCTTTCATGGCATAAAGGTGTAAGCTTTATGGCCGTTGAAGCTCCATACAAGCTTTAGGATGTTATTTTGGCCTTTTAAGCTCCAAATGGCCATGCATGGAGAGAAAGTCAGAGACTTTATGTGTTCATGAAGTATCTAGGGTCTAGATCTCAGTTTGTATGCCTTAGCTTGAAGTGTTAATGGCTTTTGGATCAAGATCTTGGTCTTAAAGAGTTAGAGTTTGAGCTAAATCCATTAAGTAAGGGTATTAATGGGTAAAGTTGGAAACTTTACCCTTAAAATGACATTTTCTGTATGAATATGAAGTATGGGGCTTAGATATGAAGGATAGGAGCTTATCCCATTAAGAAGGGTTTGACAGACTGAAGAACTCGACGAGTTCATGAGAGAACTCGACGAGTTGTTCTTGAAATGTCCCGACTCTGAAAAGGAAAAACTCAACGAGTCATGAAGGAACTCGACGAGTTGGGGCGATTTGTCCCGATCCTGTAAAGGGCAGAACTCGATGAGTCTGAGGAAGGACTCGACGAGTTGACTCGTTTTATCATGATTCTGAGAAGCATGGAAACTCGACGAGTTAGGAGATAACTCGACGAGTTGAGTCAACTCGGAGCGTTGACTTTGACTTTGACTTGGATGTTGACTTTGACCTCGACTTGACTTTGACCAAGGTTGACTCCTGTAGGGTTATGAAGTATAGAATGGGCCCTAAAAGGGTAGTTTCATGTAAGGGTTTTGGCCCAATTGGAAATTGGGCCATATATTGGGCTTTTATGGATTTTATAGTGTTGGACCTTATTTGTTTTGGGCTTGGGCCTTAGTTATGGGTTTTGTTGGGCCAGGGGTAAAATGGTCATTTTACCCCAAGCTTTGATTATGGTTCATGGTTTAGAACTTAGTTGCTCATTGGATATTGTGTTGGAAATTTTAGTTTGGGAATCCGTCAGGGCAACAGCTAGGGAGTTCGGGCTGCGAGCTTCAGCATTCGAGGTGAGTTACCTTCCAGTAGAAGTGGGTCTAAGGCACCAATGCTAACCCACTAGTAGGTGCTTATAGTAGAGATGATTGTCTTTGTGATAATTGTCTGGTATGCCACTATCTGTTATGCTTTCTGTGCTAGGATGCTATGATATTATGTGATAGTGATAGGAGGGGTGAAATAGTGCCACGTTACCGGTTGAAAGAGATCGAAGGGGTAGACAGTGTTGGTGATTTGTTATCATCAATATTATTTAAGTGTAATGGGATTACTTTGTGTGACCAAAAGTGATCTTGATAAATATTAAACAAGTAAGGAAGGTGTGGAGTATACACTTGTTTAATTTTGATCAAGTTTCAAAGTACACTGTCATTTAGGGGCGAAGCCCGTAAACGAACGGGGGTCCGGGGGCAGCGCCCCTGGGAGCGAGGTCCAAGGGGTGGCAGCCCCTGGCGGGGTCCAAGGGGCAGAGCCCCTGGCTGGGGTCGAGCTGTCATATGACCCTTATCCAAACTTCCGTTTTTGTGTCAGTTTTTATGGTTTTATGACAGTTTGAAACTGTTATATGATAGTTTTTAGATAAAGATCATAAAGTTGGTTTTGGTCTCATTTCTGGTACATACGAAACAATCATCAAAACATTCTAAGTTCTTGTCTCTCTGAGTCTTATCCGATTAAAGAATATTGGGAGTACCACCCAAATACTTTAATCTGAAAGTGTTTAACACAATTCTCAGAATTCCAAGCCTTTCTATACCCCAACTCTAACAGACAGTACCCATATATGCCTAGCAGTATGTTTATGATGTGTTACTATGTGGTAGTGGTAGGGGTGAAATAATCCCTGTAACCGGTTGAGATAAACCGGAAGGTAGGTCGGACACCTAGATATGCCTGACAGGGGTAGGTCGGACACCCCGATATGTCTGAAAGGGGTAGGTTGGGCACCCCGGTATGCCTAACATGGGTAGGTTGAGCACCTAGGTATGCTCAGTAGGGTATGTTGGGCACCCAGATATTCCTGACAGGGTAGGTCGGGTACCTAGATATGCCTGACCGTATGTGATTATGTGGTATGATGTGGGAACTCACTAAGCTTCGTGCTTACGGTTTTCAGTTTTGGTTTCAGGTACTTCTTTTTTAAAAGGAAAGGAGTCGGTAGGATTGCATCGCATCACACTATGATTTCCGCATTATGAGATCTTTGGGAGTTGTACTCTGATAATACTTTTCTATGACATGTTTTAGTTATCTGAAATACTGGTTTTTTATTATGAAATGAGTTAACACTATGGATGTTTCAGACTACTGGTTTTATACTTACTTAATTAAAAATGAAATTTTTGGCTATGAATTTTGGGATGTTACAAAAAGATTTATCTATTGAAGATTTATGGAACGATGCAAAAAACTATAATGACAAAATACTAACTTTCTGACTAATGAAACATACAATATAATGTATTCTTTAAAATACATATCTATTAAATACTTTAAATATTAGGGTGTTGTAATTGTACTTTTGGTTTATTAATTAATTGTACAAACATTGTCAGAATTTTAAATTGTAATTGTACTTTTGGTTTAATGATTCATTAAGAATGTTTTGATTTGGATGCTTTGTGTTGGTACTTGTGAATTATATTTGAAGGACTGGAATCCACGATATTACACAAAATTGTTTTTTCTTTTAAGATCTTGATTAGAGCTCCAATTACATTTATTGACATATCATCAAACATTTATAATTTTTCCAGCAGAATTTGACAAAAAAGTTTTTTATATTTTCTAAGTTGCACGCCAAGTGTTCCAGTGTTCGAACGGTTATGAATTGTTAAAGAAGAAGCTTGATAGGAAAAAAGTCTTTCTATTGTGAAGAAGCGCTTAAATTTCACTTGTGAAGAAGAGGATACAAACTCAGTATACTGGAACAAGCTGATCTTCCAAAAAGAATGCATTATTCATCGTCATATTCTGGCGAAATAGTCTACAATAGAATGTATATTCTGGTAGAATAATCTACATATTGTATTTGTTTGTTATTAGTGTGTGTTACATTATCATAAGATAGTATATAAAGGTTTTTATTTTTTAGAATGTAAGAAATTTTTTTAACTTGTATCTAAAAATTTGTTATGCTTTAAAAGTTCATTCAATCAAAATATATATTCTGATAGAATAACATTTTATATATAATATACAGAATAACATTCTGACATAACATTATCACAGAACTATTATTCTAACAAATTAATATTCTAACAGAATAAATCAGTTTTTTCCTACAAATTATGTTAGAATTGAAATTGAACTAATTAAAAAAAATCAGATTTTTTAAATCAAGAGAATTAAATATCCCCTAAAATCTGAAATTTTCTTTTTTTAAATTGATGTTAATTGACTAAAATACCCTTACAACGAATTTAGATGGTATTTTTTTAATTATCTTTAATTCAATAATATTTATTAATCACCTTTTTAAAATAACTAAAATAATTGGTCCACAATCAACCCTGCATCCACACAATATATATATATATATATATATATATATATATATATATATATATATATATATATATATATACACACACACACTAGATAATTATGAGATGAAAAAGATATACCTATCAAATATAAAATTGAAGGGGTTTATATTATGATAGTTATAGGAAATCACTAAGTAAGAAAGATAAAAGATAAAATATCTAAGGTTAATGTGAAAGTGAACTGTTAATATCCATCCTTAGCCTGATTAAATTCGGCTACCCCAAACCTGTAATCGTTAATCTTGTGAGAGCTAAAAAGATATGTATAGATATATACGGGGATTGATACCCCCACATGCGATTGCTAGCTACAATCCTGATGTGATAACTTTCTTGTTAATCACTATTCGACGTTCGAAGAAACGTCGTGGCGGGGAAATCACTAGTCAAACAACGTCGCTTATGGGGGCTCATAGTAATACATTACAAACAGCTTAGGGATCAAACTACCAAAAAGGACGCCTTATAGTGGTTGATAAAATAGGTTAGGATTAATAAAATATCCTAAAAAGATAATAAGATAGGATCGATAGATGTCTCACAAAGAGAGTAAATTAGGATTAGTAAAGTATCCTAAAAAGATAAGAGATAATGTAATAAAGCATAGGAAACAGGGAATTTAAGAAAAATGATCATAATGATTCTAAGAATTTCTAAAAAGTTTTCAAAAGAGTTTATTACGTTTACTCAAAACTTGTGAACTCGCCAACATCAAGTTGACATTTCCAAAGAATCTCATGTGTTCCTAGGATAGAGTAAGGATCAAGGCAAGCAACGTCTATCAGCTCGAAAATGGATGGGTTTCATCTATAGTTATAGATTGCGCTCTGTGATTTGGGTAATATATGTACCGTCACCACTCGGCATTTCCGCCAGCGGTCTGGGAAGGTGTGACAATGATGAATACATCAAGGGCTGTTCATTATTTTGATAAAACCAAATTGGACAATTGGATAATTTGGATTGGAGTATTTAGTTCAGATATTCAGATTTTTTGATTGGCTTTCAACAAAACTATAACTTTGGATTTCGGTTTGGTTTTGGTTTATAAAATAAGAATCGAATAATCCAAAAAAACCGAATAACAGTTTATTATTTATTTATTTTAAATATATATATATATATATATATATATATATATATATATATATATATATATATATATATAATTGTTTAATTTATTAATAAAATTCAAATAGGTTCAAAATGTTTCACCTAATAAAAAACATTAATATATATTTTCTCTCAAAAGTTTTTATCTATATAATATTAAACTTTAATATATTTATAGTAGTTGTTTATAAACGTTAAACCAAAATTAAATTATTTATTTATTTTTCTTTTGTAAAGTTGGGTAATATTCTAATTATATGTGGTTTTAAAAAATATTTCGATTTCAGAAAACCAAATTATAAAAACTGATCCAACCAAGTTGTAATTTGATTGTATCAGATTGAATTTGAATTTAGTTTGGACTATTTTGATCCATGTTTTGAAAATTGAAATCAATTTGGATTCACTTGAATGGATTGGATCGAACCGATCCATATAAACGAACTCCCCTAAATACATCACTTGGTGATGTGAATATATTTTGGAATTAGTTCACACTAATATGCCATTGAGATTAACCACGATACATGGTAGGACCAAATTCGTATGAACATTAGAGTGTAACCTTTAAGGTGTTCAGAGATCTCATAAAACGGAATCAAGAATCAACTGGGCAATAGGATGAGATACTCAGATCCAATAGGGATAGTGAGCATCTCAGTCAAATCCTCATCGATCATCAAAGGAATTATGAAAGTGTTTCCCAAGTTGTCTCCACCTAACACATTGCCACAAACAGTTTTAGTTGGAAAAAGAAACAAATCATTTTTTATTTGGTACTAAATGATTCATAGTATGCTTACCAGCAGTTCTTGGATTGTACCATGAATAGTGTTAAAAGAGTCCTTGGTCTTACACCAACTAAGAAGGTTTATGAAACACTCTTGGAGATGTGGAGTAGGGTTCATTCCTCACAAGCGCATATGAAAGTCTACGATTACGAGGCTTATGCTCGTCGTGAAGTTCTCAACGATCTAGAACTTAGAAAGTGATGTGTTATCTCATTGGATGTCCCAACAAGACTTTTGGGTAACTGTTTTACAAACCTTTTGAGAACAAAATGTTTGTTTCTCAAAGAGGGAGATTATATCAAAAAGTGCTAGTGGGAGCCATACTAATATTGATAAGATTCAAGAGTCAACCAACGAAGAACCTAAAGTTAGCCCTAGCATTCAGTTCGAGGTTGAAAGAGCTATTGAGGAAACTGACATACCTCCACCTTTTCCTTATAGATTTGATACAAGATGTAATAGACCTAGTTATATAGAATATATATTACTGAGGTAAAAGAGTTAGTGATAGATAACAATCAGAGTATGCTAGCTATCGGAAGTTATGGCAGACCCTAAAGGCTTCAAGATTCAAGGAGAATGTGGAAAGTGAGATTCAGTCCATGTATATTGAAACTTGGTTGATCAAACACATCACCTTAACCGTTAGGTGTAAGTGGATCTTCAATAAGAGACAAGCATGGATAGCAACAAACACATATTCAAACCAAGATAGGTTTTGAAGGATGTGTAAGCTTATGAAGTTGTTGAAACGAGCATCTTGCAAATTGGAATCTTTATTTAATTGAGCGAATTTAAGAGTTGGAATTTCGAGAAACAAAGATGGGCCATACATATGTCAAAGCTAGTGGGAGCAATTAGAATCTTTGTTTCAATAACAGAATTCAAGAGTTTGACTTTTGAGAAACGAGGATGAGCCATATATATATATATATATATATATATATATATATATATATATATATATATATATATATATATATATATGAGCATTGTTGTCACCCTTGTACTATATATAAATAATATACAATTCACTGGAAACAAGGTTCTAACCTAGTAAGTGTAACAACTTGGGTTGGTTTGGCATTGTTTTGCTTTGTAACACATGGGAAAAGCAACACACATACTGAAGGTAAGAATCTATGGAGATAGACCTCAAAGATTTATTAGATTAATCCAAAGAACATGGAATCTCGAGAAACTCAAGATGGAAAACTCCAAAAGAGTTCATTCTTATAAAAATAATGGGATGACAATGAGAAATGCTAATGTCCTAGTTCTACAATTAAGCTAGAGAATACCACATTCTTTTGCTATGGGATGGATCATATATGTCATGACATGTTCTAGAACTGATGACTGGTATGCATTGAGCATGACAATTCCGATCAGATCGATTTAGTGAGAATCAAAGAATCGAAATTAAGAACATTCCTAAGTTTCCTAGGACAGAACAGAGGAGATACTCTTGTTTGTATGGAAGAGATAAATATAAAGGTTACATTGATGCTCAGTTCCACATTAATAAAGATGATTATGTTCATAGTCAGAATTCATGTTTCTACTGAATGGTGAAGTATTGGTTTGGATGTGTACCAAGTAATACACCATAATGGTTTTAAAAACAAACTTAGAGTATATTGAAGTTGGTTAAACTTCAGAAAACTATGTTACTAGAAGATATTTTATGACATCCCCCATTTTTCAGAACCAATTAAAACATTTTCTTTACGCTTTATAAAAATTGAGATGCAAAAATTCCCAGTTAAACAAAACATTTTGAGATAACAAAAGTTATTTCATTTTATTAAAACCTTGAAGATGTCATCGTTCATATCCAAACATACATCATATCGTAAATTATAAAAGGTCCTGAAACTACTTATTATAGGCACATCTCCTTATTCCACCCGGCATCCTAACTACATTACTACAACCTTGGTTCCACTACCTGTGATGCATAAAAATGGGTGGGTCAGGTTTGGGAAAACCCCGTGAGATGCATAGGATTTTCAAGCCCATAATAGTTTAATGATAATCATAATTAATATCATTCTTGCAAACAACTTCATCAGATAATATAAAATATGACCTAAGACCAACTACCCAGCCTAATCCATCCTCACAGATCCTAAAGCAATGATTATCTTGAGGAATCACCCAACCTGGTGAATCGTTTGAGAAACTGTTTGACTACACAGCTAGGGGTGTCCTTGGCCAATGTAAGTCATATAAGGCAACTAATGTTCAAAGATTTGATAAATATGATATCCCATTTTATCTACGACCATGGGTTATAAGTCCATGCTAGCAACGTAATTCAGTAGACCGCCTATAATAGTCAAATGTTGTCATCTACTCTGGTCGATGACCCAGACATACTTGCCATTTATCTGATCTAGACCCACCTTTTATGGTCATCCAAGAAAGAGGAGAAACACTTCGCTCTGATCTCACACACTCAACACCAGTCATGAGACCTAATCGATACCTAACTTAATTTCAACTAAGTATCCTTTAAAAGACTTATTGTTAACCTAAGGCAAGACTTATATTTAGAGGCAATCGATTTCCAATACGGTTTCTAATTCAATTGTATTATCCTAATTATACAAATAACATATAGCATAGATAATACAAAAAAGCATTTAATGTCTCATATAAATAATACTTTTATTTTAGATTATGATCTTGATAATAACTACACACTCACCTAACAAAATGTCTGGTGATTGGTGAATGGGGCAGAGCTTCGCCTTACACCATTTTCCAAAAGACATAGATGTACATAACGCTAATTCTTAGTCTAATTTCATAATGCATGGAACTGTTATCCTAAGGGTTTAGATTCCTCAATAATCCCAAACTCTACTTCAATATCTAAATAAGGAATAACCAAGTATGATCATATCGGAGGTAGGGTCCGTTTGGTATAGAGAGTATACTGTTCGGAAATCCCACTTTAAACACCTCATTAAATCCAGCCTAAACATCACTCCTGTAAATAGATCAAGTGGTATAATGACTTCGAATCATTGATAAATCTTACTTATAAGTTCCTAGTAATGACTTATAATTATAATTATAAATTACACAGAGGCAAAGTAAGTGTATCTCACTTACAGAGTATTACAGATGAGAACTGGGAACTAAGCGGACATAATACTGACTCAATATCTCCTACTTGAAGGCTATTACTCAGATGAGTACTCAGGGGCTTCGCAGGGCTTCACAATAGGCCAGAAACTTGAAAAAATGGGGCTATAGGGGGAGGGGAATCGAAAGAGAGTTTGTAGGGGTGGAGAAAATGGATTTCACAATGATTGATATTTATAGGGCGAAGAATACTCATGAGTGTCGCGCCATAGAGGTGCGTGCCATGAATTCTGAACACGTCGATCCTCTTGTTTGATGACACGTGGCACTTGTCGGTTCGAGCAGCGTGGCCTTCTAGAAGCATGCGCGCGTATGGATTTTCATATTTTCAAAATTGCGTAACTTCTTCATACGAACTCCGTTTTTGGTGTTCTTTATATCCCCAGAAAGCACTCGACAAGATCTACAACTTTCGTTTATACTCCGTCAGCTAATTTTTAATTTATATTTGACACACATTCTTAGACTGTTAAAGCTCATATAAAAAGCATAATTCTCTCATCCAATGTCCGTTTTCGACAGAATTTTTATCGTTGAACTTTTATTATATAGATCTTCAACTATCTTTTAGATTATTTTGGCTAAAAGTCGACCGATCTAAAATTCGATTTTTGATTCGAATACTACTATGTCGAATCTTAGAAAAACCATAACGTCCTCTCACGAAGTCATATTTGGTCGTTCTCTATATGTACGCTCTCGGTTTAATGACTACCACGACTTTTGTTTAGATCTCTTAGCCTAAAAAGTAATTTATCAAAAATCTACTTTTTACGATATGCAGAGTCGTGCGAGTTTAATCGTGAAACTTCGAAGAAGCATAACTTCTTCATATGAAGTCGGATTTGGACGCTCCTTATATCTCCAGAATCCTTATGACGTATACTATAACTAAGTTAAGATTATTTGTCCTAAGTAATCTTTTATCTTCGATGCGTATTTTAATTTAATTTATTTTATTATTAAATACTCATATAATTTACACATAATATCCTATAAAACACGTAAGCGTATAAATATATGAATAATCCTTTCATATTCATTCATATAAAGATTATAATGGTTGACCAAAGTGATTACAGACTATGACTAATCTAGCAGGAAACACAAGCGTTACAAGTATCCCCCCCCCTTAGGATCATCCCATCCCTAGAATCGTGCATCAACAAACAGATGAGGATAGCGACTTTTCCTTTCACTTTCTGTTTCCCAGGTGAGGTTCGGCCCTGTCGTGTGTATCCATCACACTAGCACCAAGTAAATCATCGTGTATTGTAATTTTTTCCTTTTACGGTCAACGATTCCTTCAGGCTCTTCAACTAGCCTTCTATCTTCATCAATCCTTAACTCTGAAAGTGGGAGCATGTCAACTTCTTTTTCAGAGTATTTCCTCACATAACAAATGTGAAAGGTATTATGGTTACCTTGCAGTTCGTCGGACAATTCAATCTTTTATTCTTGATTCCCTATGCTTTGAAGTACTTTGAATGGTCCTATAAAATGAGGAATCAACTTCCCACGCTTTACAAATCTAATAAGTCCCTTCCATGGCGAGACTTTAAGTAACACTTGATCACCCACATCAAATGTTATTGGCCGTCTCTTCTTATTTGTGTAGCTTTTCTGATGACTTTGAGCAACTAGCATCCTTTCTCTGATGACTCTTAGCTTCTCAGCGATGTGGTGTACTAATTCAGGACCCGATAAGTGTTTCTCTCCTACTTCCAACCAACACAATGGCGCATAACACTTCCTTCCATATAGTGCTTCATAAGGAGGCATCTTGATGCTTGAGTGATAACTATTGTTGTAGGCAAATTCGGCTAGTGATAGGTAGTCATCCCAGTTACCAGGAAACTCTAAGGTACATGCCCACAACATATCTTCCAAAGTTTGGATAGTTCTTTCACTCTGTCCATCCGTTTGTAGATGATAGGCAGTACTTAATGATGGGATTAGGGTAAATAAACAAAAATTAGAACCTTTAAGTTTGCATGCAACCTAAATAGAATATATGTTTTCTCTATTGAACCTATAACTAAGAACGTCAAAAAGAAACATGGAGACCCTATGGTATTTTCGAAAATTAACATCAAAGGGTTTTAGGATTACATACCTTTTAGTTGTTATAGAAAACAACTAGAATTCCTCTTTTTTGATCTCTTGGAAGCAAGCACCATAAGTGTCGTGTCTCTAATGGAATCACACCCAAACTAGCAAAAAATGAATTAGGAGAGAGGAGAAGGATTTTCGTCCAAGGCTTGTGGAGGAAAGGCATAGACAAAATCAAGGGTTAGGGGGCTCCTTATATAGTTGAGGAAACTTGGTGCCAAGCTAGGGTTCAAGGGATAATCCTTAGATTCCCTTGCTTGGTGACCAAGCAGCCCAAACCCCATGTCCAAGGGGCCTTGGACGAAATCTCTTAGGGTTTCTCTATAGATTTTCTTCCACCTCATTCCATGAGGTTCTAGAGCCTTCATTTCTCAACTATTAATAAATTCCTATAATTTTAATTAATCCAATTAATCCCAAAATTAATTCCAATTAATTTTTGATTAATTATTAACTAAATAATATGATTTCTAATTAATATATTATTTTCATAACACATTAATAAACCATTTATTTAATTTATTATTCATATAATAAATTAATCTCTCTCTCTCTCTCTCTCTAAAATCATCCTGTCCAATTGCTAGGTTTGAGGGCAACCCAAAAGGACTATGCTACTATCAATTCAAGTATATACCAATTTTAGTTATAGGCTTAGACACCTAATCCAACATTCTCCCACCTGGATAAGTCTATAACTATAATTGCCAGTATAACTTCTGAATCGATTAGCAAATTGTTGCTTCCAAAAGCCATTGTCGAACTCTGACCCAATCAGTAACGTGTCCTAAGATAAGTGATCATATAATCCTCTATTCTGCAAGATATCATTCGAACATGAGACATGGAATAGAATCAATCTCATTGTCCAATATTTTGTTTCCCGATTTCTTATTTGTAATGACATAGAACTGCTAATTGAACACATCAATTTAGTCATGGCCGGTCCCGTCACTATAAGTCAACACCAAATCACTTAGGGGCCCAAAGATATCGCTTTTCCCGTTAGGGAAAAAGGAACGAATAACCTTTGACTTATATTCTTGCACCATTTACTCATCAAATCATGCATGACAATACGTTTTATAACATCAAGTTACTGATGCATTTATGTATTATCAATACATAATCGACTTGTAAACTACAACTCATATATCTCCGTTTTAAGATTATAAGATATTATCGTTTTAGAATTACTCGTGATTAATTCCATGAAGTAATTCTCTGAGCGTGGGTTAATCCAATACTTAAATCTCCATTTCTAAGTACTCATGAACATTGTAGCAATACCATTGCTATGTCTAAAACTCCTTAGACAATCTACAATTCAATTCATGACAGTCTTAGTGCACTACTTACTTCCAAAAGTATGATCGACTATGAAATTTGAATAATCATATTATTCAGGAAGTAAAACATGCAAAAAATGAAACACAAGAATAAACAATTGACAAATGCTAGTAAACAAACTCATAAATAATTCTCTATTATTTAATCATCAAAATTCAATTACATTTACTTTGTTACAAGTTTCAAACTAACTATCTAATTATTAAAACTAATATCATCTCTCAGACCAATGCTCCTGGCATGTTGGATGTGTTTAGCCCTGCTCAGACCCTTTGTGAGTGAATCTGCAGGATTCTATTCAGATGATATTCTCTTCACAGTGAGGTGACCTTCTTCTACTCTATGTCTAATGAAATGGTAATTTTTGTCGATATGTCTTGATCTTCCATGAGCTCTTGGTTCCTTTGTCAAGGCAACCACCCCTTCATTATCACAGAAAAATTCCATCGACTCCTTAATGGTTGGAACAACTCCAAGATCTCCGATGAAATTCTTCAACCAAATTGCTTCCTTTGATGCTTCACTTGCCGCTATGTACTCTGATTCACAGGTAGAATTGGCCACTATCTCTTGCTTGGAACTTTTCCAATAACTGCTCCTCCATTTAAAGTAAACACCCAGCCAGATTGAGAACGAAAGTTGTCTCTATCTGTTTGAAAGCTGACATCACTATACCCAGTTACTCTCAATGTATCATTGCCACCAAGTACTAGGACCCAGTCCTTAGTCCTTCGTAGATACTTGAGAATATTCTTAATTACTATCCAATGAGCTTTACCTGGATTTCCCTGATAACGACTGACCATGCTCAAAGCAAAGGACACGTCAGGGCAAGTACATGTCATAGCATACATGATAGATCTAACGGCAGAAATTCATGGAATCCTATTCATTTATTCTATATCTGCATCGTACTCGGACTATGAGTCTTACTCAGTTTGGTATTACTCTGGATGGGCAGTTCTCATTTTTTTTGAATTTTCCATGCTAAAACGTTTTAGCACCTTCTCCAAATATGTACTTTGACTAAGTCCAATTAGTCTTTTACTCCTATCTATCAGAATTCTTATCCTCGGAATATAGGCAGCCTCACCTTGGTCCTTAATAGCGAAACACTTTCCAAGCCAAGAATTAACCTCTTGCAAGGTTGCAATGTTGTTTTCTATAAGTAGTGATGTGTATTTAATGTGTATATATATTTGTTCAAATTTCAATTAATAAAACTAATGTTTCTTTCACTAGACTATTAAACACACTAGGCAGTGTACCTAATCGTGTAATAGTATAGCTATGGTAAGAACAAGTGTCGAACTCAAGGAACGGTGTTTTGGCTAACTTTATTCTACTATTAACTACTTACTAATGAAGTTATAAAAGGTTTTGTTTTCCTAGTTTTGCAAGACTAGTTACTTAAATTACCAAACTAACTAATTATCAATTAATTAAGCTAACACTAAACTAAGGCAAGAGAGCAAAGATGAATTAACCAAGGTGAGTGAGAGACTTTCGTTTAACTTTGGATTTACTTGATATTATGGTTGATTTATGGAAGTGCAATGGATTTTAGTTTCTTTGGTTACCGATTCCTAAGATGACCAAATTAATATTCACTAATTTAATCCTTTAGCAAACTAGCTTATTTATTCGGTGATCAAGCGGACAAACTTACAAGTTTACTAGTGTTTGGTTCGAATTTATGAGACTTATAATCGATTGATCAATTTAGTTTATTGATTCAATTCAATATATGATTTGTCGTCATATATTAGCTCCTATACCTTTTTACCCACTTTTCTACTTAACCCTAGGTTTTGTTCACAACTCTAGTCCTATAATTTTGCAATTCACAATATCATAAGATTCAAATTTAACTAAGGAGATAGTCATACTAACTTAATCAAATTCAGCAATAAGTAGAAGAAATAGTTATCAAAAGTACTTGAGGTTCTTTAATAAGCAAAATCAACAAATAACCAAATAGCAAAATCCAATCCATAAATTCAACCAAAAATAATCAATCCATCCTAGGCTAAACGAAAGTCATGATAATTTAGCTCATGATTTCAGCAAACAAAAACATAAAATCGAAATTCAAAGTAATTGAAATGGCAAAATCTAATGAAAAGTCGAAGTGTAGAGATTTTTTGCCTTAATGCTCCTCCTTCCAATGGTATGATCGAATTCCTTGCTTCCAAGCCAAAGAACAGGTGCTTTGCCTTCAAAAGTGATGATTACTTCCAGAGCCAAAGGTCCCAATTCGAAGGAGAATGAGACTTTTTATAGTTTTCCCGAATTCAGATCACCACGGCGTGGTAAGGCCACCACGTCGTGGTCTTCGTGTTTATCCCGTGTTCTGCATGTCTTCGAAGCAAATCGGGATTCTTCACTTCACCACGCCGTGGGAAATCCACCACGACGTGTTGGGTATTTTTTTTCTTCATTTTAAAGCTTTGATTGAAACTCCCAACTCCCAGGTCCAGCTTCCAGCTTCCAGCTTCCTTTTTGCCCCAAGCATGTCCTTTATCCCTATAACACAATTCATAACAAATTAAGTATCTTTTGTTCTAATAAGGGCATAAAAGTAATTAAAATATTAAGTTATGATGTATAATTATGTGTATAAATATGCACATATCAAGTAGTATGTCATCAACATACAATACTAGGAAGGTAACTATTCTTCCACTAGCTTTGACATATACACAAGACTCATCTTCATTTCTAGAGAAACCAAATTCTTTGACTTTCTTGTCGAAGCAAAGATTCCATCTGTGGGATTCTTGTTTCAATCCATAAATTGATTTCTCAAGATTACACACTCTATTAGGAAACTTTGCATCAACAAAACCCTCTGGCTGACTCATGTAAACATCCTCAACCAATTTCCCATTAAGGAAATCAGTTTTGACATCCATCTGCCAAATTTCATAATCATGAAAGGCAGCATGGCTAGAATTATCCTAATAGATTTTATCTTAGCCACTGGTGAGAAGATCTCATCATAGTTAATTCATGGGGTTTAAGTAAAGCCCTTTGTAACCAGTCGTTCTTTGAATGTGTGCACATTACCATCCATGTCGGCCTTCTTCTTGAAGATCCATTTGCAACCAACTGTCTTCCAACCAGGTTGTTGATCAACCAAATTCCAAACTTGGTTGTCATACATGGACTTGATCTCGCTGTCCATTGCCTCTTTCCATTTGGATGCCTTAGGGCCTGTCATTGCTTCCTTGTAGTTAACATGTTCATCCAAATTTACTAGTATACTATCACTGATAAAAGTATCACCATCTGTAGTTATATGGAAACCATAGAACTTAGGTGGCATGATAACTCTACTAGAGCGTCGAAGAGGTAACGAATCGTCAACTGGCTCAATTGGAATCTCTTCCTCTGGTTAAACCCTAGCGTCTTCATAGGTTCCTTCATTGTTTGACTCTTGAATCTCTTCAATGTTAATGGTACTCCCACTATCCTCTTTGCATATGAGCTATCTCTCTCGAAAGACTCCTCTTTGTGCTACAAAGACCAAGTTTTCACTAGGTATGTAGAAAAAATATACAAAGGAATTTTATGGGTAGCCGATGAAAATACATATCTCACTTCGAGGTTCAAGCTTGTCGTGAGTCTCTCGTCTAACAAAAACTTCACAACCCCAAGCCTTGATATGTGCTAACGAGGGAACTTTCCCTGTCCACATCTCGTGAGGTGTTTTGGCAACCTTCTTAGTTGGGAAAAGATTAAGAATATGGGCGACAGTCTCTAAGGCATACCCCCAAAATGAAATTGGAAGAGAAGCTCTACTCATCATGGAACGAACCATGTCCAACAAGGTTCGATTGCGTCTCTCAGCCACACCATTAAGTTGTGGTGTTCTAATAGGGGTTAATTATGAAACTATTCCACATTCCTTGAGGTAGTCGTCGAACTCAATACTAAGATACTCTTCGCCTCTATCTGATTGGAGCATCTTTATCTTCCTTCCCAATTGATTCTAGACTTCATGTTTAAACTCTTTGAACTGTTCAAAGGTTTCTGATTTATGTTTGATTAAGTAAATATAGCCACATGTACTATAATCATCTGTAAATGTTACATAAAATCGATTTGCATCCCTTGCGGTGGATCTGAATGGCCCACACACATATGTGTGTATGAGGTCCAACAAACCTTCACCCCTTTCACAAGATCCAGTAAAAGGTGATTTTGTCATCTTACCCACAAGACAATTTTCACATGCATCATCCGACCTTAGGTCAAATGATTTCAACACTCCATCCTTTTGGAGTTGGGCAATGCGTTTCTTGTTGATGTGTCCAAGAAGACAATGCCACAAGCATGCTTTGTTTATACCATTAGACGAATCAATTTGAAATACATTATTGCCTAAATTTCCTACACACATCACAGTTTCATACACACCATCATAAGCTAAAGCTTCAAAATAAAAAATACCATATTTATAAGCAGAAATAGAACCATTTAAATCATTAAAAGAATGTCTGGAACCTTGCCTGAACAATGCTTGAAAGGAAATAATGTTACGTGTCATTTCTGACGAGTAGCAACAATTTATTAAATATAAACAAATACCACTACTAAGCACTAGACTATAAACTCCAATATTGGTGATAGATGAAGATCACCTATTCCCCATGATCAGGTTCATTCTACCGTGCTCCACCTCTTCACTTCTTCTTAGCCCCTGCAAATCAGAACAAATGTGAAATCCACATCGTGTATCAAGGACCTAAGAATGAGAATATGATGAGTTATTAGATGAAATAGTGTATATACCTGCATAAGTTGAATCACCTTGCCATCTTTGATATCTTGCAGATAGTTCAGGCAGCTTCATTTCCAATGCCCCTTATCATTGCAGTAAAAGTAGATAGCCTCTTTGGGATCAGAAGAGGGTGGATGATCAGAACTGGACTTTCCTTTCGGGCCACTACCGAATGACCCTACATGAGACTTTCTCTTCCAGGTCTGTTTGGGAGTACCTTTCCTATTTTTACCCTTTCCTTGTCTACTGGCTAGGACGGGAGCACTAGCAGGAGTGGAGGCAATACCTTTTCCCTTCATTCCTACTTCAGCTGTCTATAGGAGATTGTACAATTGAGCTAGGGTGGTCTCACTGTTATTCAGATGATAGGTCAAAATGAACTGATCATAACAACTATGTAAGGAGTTTAGGACTATGTCAATGGACAACTCCTCATCAAAATGCATATTCAGCCTAACAAGGCGATCCACTTAACATTGCATCCTTTGTACGTGGCCACATATATATTTTCCCACCTTCATCTTGCATGTCATGAGGGACTTGACCACTTCATACTTTTCTTGATAAGCTCGCTTATGGTACTTTTCCACAAGATCGTTGTTCATCTCGTAGGGCCAGTAATCCTTATAAAATATTTGCAGCTCAGGGGTCATGGTGGCTACCATGATGCAAGAAACTTTTGTTGCATCATCATAGTGCTTCTTGTAGGAGGCTAATTCTTCAAGAGTGGCCTTCTCTTTTGTCAATCTCATTGAGTTCCTTTTCGAGAACCTATTTTTAATAGATTAATATATGTTATGGGATCTGCACAACCACGCCATGAACCTTATATTATCTCTGATAACGCATCACAACCTCATGGAACGTGTCGCGGTTCCTAAAGTTCTGGTTTTCTTTTTCTTTTAAGAATGTTCAATTCCTATACTTATTTTTCCGTGAATATGCAGGTCTATAGCTCTCACATTACCATATTTTTACCAATATTTATATACCAAATAGTTGTCATACAATCAAACATTTAACAACATTACTCAAGCTTTCATATATCTTTCATATTAGACTAAAATGCTCTTTTGTACTAAAACATACATATACTAATAAGCTTCATGTATCATTTTCTTTCTAAAGCATTCATAATACTACCATATGGAAATAAGCTTACAAGATGCTACATCACCTTAATTAAAACTGTCATTTCACTTAATTATCTGCTTTTACTATTTTGCTCTTTTTACACAAACCTTACTTTCACTACATCGTATTATTTCAAAATTTATGGGTTGTTACACAGTCCATCACCCATACGTACACACCCATGTCCACACACACATGCCCACACCCACGTCCACGCCCACCCTTCCCACACCCACACAATACGTACATACCCCACCCTACACTACACCTACACTCACACCCATGCCAATACCCATACACACAATTACATGTCCACTAGGCGAATACACGCGCGTTGCGCAGAATACAACAACACATTTGAAATTTTTACAAATATATGTTTTTAAATATATTAATGACATTGTTATTAGCTTTTATATAATAAATCTTATAATAAGTCAGTATAAACATTGTTTGTTTTGAATTCTATGATAATGTACATATCTTTTAAAATTGTATAATCCTAAGTGTCTTAATAACGTATACCTACATGTTACTTATGAATAAAATTAAATATAATATTTGATTTAATGATATTTATAGTTGTTGTTATGATTAATTAATTTTAAAAAGTTTATTTGCTTAAGATTTTAATTTCTATCATTGTAATTATTTAAAACATCAAACATTGTTTTTGTTTTTAAAGACAACAACATAATTTTTGTATATAATTTTACTTTTAACTATTGTTGTTGTAAGTTATTTAAAATAACGTATTTCGAAACTCTTAATTATTTTAATTTGGTTTCAGAAATTTAACGTTTTTAAAATTTATTTGATATATATATATATATATATATATATATATATATATATATATATATATATATATATTGTTAGTTTCTATGATTGTAGTTATTTAAAACAAAAAACGTTGTTTTTGTTTTTAAAGAAAATATTATAGTTTTTTTTATATAATATTACTTTTAACTATTCTTATTTTAAGTTATTTTTATGCTATTTATTTAAAAATTGTTCATGATTATATAAAATAGTTTCATGGTTTTTTTTTGTTAATTTAGGATTACAATTTAGGTTTAACACTATAATTTATAATCTTTAACTATTTATAAAATAGTCTCTCAATTTTTTTCTAGTTTAACTGAAATTTTGATTTAAGTTAATTGTTTAATGTTATATTGAAATTAATAATTTAACTTTATTGCATCAACTCATAAATTATACAAATGTTGTGACTTTAAAATGATAATTACTCACATGCGACAACATATTTAAACTAATAGGTTAACTATAATATGTTAAAAAGTTAAAGTCATAATTTTATAAATAGAAATATAATATGAGATTTTAATATTGTAGTTTAGTCAATCGTTTGAATGACTTCTACCCGCAAGCTACACATGAATAAAATTAAATATAATATATGGTTTAATGTTATTCATAGTTGTTGTTATTGTTAATTAATTTTTTAAAATTTATTTGCTTAATGTTTTAATTTCTATCATTATAATTTTTTAAAACATCAAACATTGTTTTTTTATTTTAAAGTTAACAATATAATCATTTATATAGAGTTATTTTTAACTATTGTTATTGTAAGTTATTTTAAGTTACTTATTTGAAAACTTTTAACGATTATAAAAATATCTTTAGGAAATATTATAGTTAAATTGAGATTACAATTTAGTTTTTGCATTTATCACTACAATTTATTACTTTTAACTATTTACAAAATATTTTTTTTTTAAGTGGAACTGAAATTTATATTTAAGTTGATACTGTAATGTTATATTTAAATTAATAATTTAAGTATTTTGTCCATACTGTTCAAAAGTTGTAGCTTTAAACTGATAATGATTTACATACAACAACATTTTAAATCTAATAAATTAAGTATAATATATTAAAAGTTAAATACATAACTTTATAAGTAGAAGTAAATATATTATTTTAAAATTGAAATTTAGTGTATTTATACACTTTAGGTTTGATATTTATTTAACTTTATTAACCAACTTATAATCATTATTAGAAAGACACTACAATTTATCAATTATAACTATTTGCAAAATATTTTTTTGGTTGTTTAAGTTAAACTAAAATTTATATTTAAGTTGACCCTATAATGTTATATTTAAATTAATAATTTAAGTATTTTATACAAATTGTTCCAAAATTGTATCTTTAAAATGATAATGGTTTACATCCAATACTATATTAAAACTAATAAATTAAGTATAATATGTTAAAAGTTAAAAAAAATATAACTTTATAAGTATAAGTAAAGATGTTATTTTATTATTGAAATTTTGTTTATATATGTGTAACATTCCGTTTAAAATAGAATAATTAAATAATAAGTCTGTAACCCCGAGAAGTAATTTTTATTATTATTTTATATTATTATAGCCCAAAATCAAATAATAATTAGCGGGGTGTTGATTTCGGGGAGCCAAATGATACGATTTGAATCTCCGGGGGTTAAAGTGTAATTTTGGGATTTATTTTGCAAAGGATTTTAGAAGTCAGGGGGTGTTTGGTATCATTTGGACTTATCATGAAAGGGTTTTTTAAACTGAGGGCTGTTAGGTAAATTTCGGACTTGATTTGAAACGAATTTCAGAAGGCAGGGTATAAATGGTAAATTATGGACTTTGTTTGAAGAGATTGGGAATAGGAGGGACCGGTTCTGCCATTTTCGTTATAAGTTTGCATGGAGACGAGATTTAAGATCCGATGCCCTCCATACCCGTCACATGGATGCACCCCATGTAACCCTAACCCTAATCTTTTCTCCAGCCGCCACCCTTATGCCTCCCTCCCTTCAGCCGCCGCCACCACCCCTTCACACTTGTTTTTTGACCGGCAAAGACCACCGACGACAGCTTACGACTCCGACGACGGACGAGACCGATACCGTGGCTGCTGTTGCTGTTCTAAGCCGTCGTCCTTCATTCTTCTTCTTCTTCTTCTGTTCGCCGGTAACACGCAATGACCACCAAGAGGCCACCGCCGTAGATCCTGCCACCTTTGAAGACAATAATTGGGGTGGTTGTTGTTGTCGTTGTCGTGGGTCGCGTAATCCCCCCTCCTTTCTCCAACCTGCCGTCTGTTACGCTCCGGTGTCGCCAACTGTGGCTGTTATCGCCCGCCGTCGGTCGTAGCGCCGTTGTTGCTGCCGTTGCTAGATTGTTCCAACGAGATGGTGGCAACATTCGTGGTTTGTGATGCAGATGCTCTTGTGTGTGGGTTTTCTATCGAGTAAAGCCGTGCAGAACCACCATGACATACGACCATGGTGGCTGCTGCCGTCAACACCGCCGTTAGCCTCCGTTACCCGCCATCTCGCGCCATCGCCGCCGCCGTACGCTACCAGGTGGGTGGTTGGGTCCATTTTGCAAACTGAAATATGTGTGTTTATTATAGTGAAGTGGTGTTTGGGTGTTTATTCGGCCGGAAAAGTCACCACCACCACCGTGAGGTGGTTGCTAACACCTCCGACCATCGCCTGCCGCCATAGGGCGGTTGTGTGTGTATGTGTGTTATTTTATATATGTGTGTGTTATTCGGATATTTAGATGTAAATTGTATTCTATGGCCGGAATAATCAAAGAAACAACCCGTCACCACCGTAAGGTGGTGGTTGCCACCTCACGCTGCCATTCTGTCGCCACCAGCCGCCACCTTGGGTGGCTGTGTGCTTTTGTGTGTGTGATTGTTATTTTGGGATGCTTGAATATTTTTAGCTAAGAATCATAACCACCACCGCGATGTGGTGGCCGCCGTCGTGAGCCGCCGTTGACCACGACTACCCAAGATGGTAGTGGGTGGTGTCCGACTTGCTTAACCGTAATGGGCCTAATGAAGCCCTAATTGACCTAAAAGCCTAACTATTTGACTACTGGACTAGTATTTGGGTTGGAAACCCTAATTAGGGTTTGGAAAACCCTAATGTCATGAAACCCTAATTTTGGAAAATTATCAGGACCCACACTGGAATTATTTATTGGACTGAAAATGTTAATTAATAATCATTTGCAATTAACCTAAGGCAATATTGGACTTAATGGATTAAGTCCTTAATGTGTTAAGTAAGAAACACTTAACCCTAATCGTCATTTTATGTGAAAACCCTAATTTCACTAGGAACTTGAGTTGGGCCTTTTTATTGGGTTTTGGTGATTGGGCTACTTACGGGCTATCCAAGAACAAGTAAATGGACTAAAATATTTGGATGGGCTTTGGGGTAAGGCCCATGTGAGGGTTTGGGCCCAATTTGGAAAATTAGGCCATAGATGGCCCATAACTGGGCCTTGAGGATTATGAGAGGTTGGACCAATTGAAATGCCAAATGTTTGGACTGGACTAAATGGTTGGGCCTTAGGGTAAGACCATGTAGAGGTCTGGGCCCAATTTGGAAAATTAGGGCATATGTTGGGCTTTGGTCCATTGATTGACTTTTGGGCTTTGGAGTGTGAGTTGGACCTTAGGCTTGGAACCCAATTATTAATTGGGTGTTGTTTGATGTTGACAGTTCGGGAATCCGTCATCCAGCAGCTAGGGTTTTGTCTGCAGGACTTCAGCAGTGTGAGGTGAGTTTTCCTCACTATACTCAAGGATCTAAGGCACCAAGGCCGTCACTTTTTGGATTGTTATCCTAATATGTTATATGTTCGAGTACCATATGATTTGTTAGATCAGTATCCTGGTTGATAGGATGATATTATGCTATTATGATCTGTTAGATCGGTATCCTGGTAGATAGGATGTTATTATGTTGTTATGATCTGTTAGATCGGTTTGTCTGTCTATAGACTATTGTGTAACTATCTGTTATATGTGTACATGTTTGATTGGTGGTTGAGGCTTATCTTCTTTGTGCGAGAGCCAACAGACCTGGGCATTCCAACCCGATGGTTGTGGACCGTGAGTATTCCATCCCAAGGATGATTGGACTCGTAGTATGTGAGCATTCCAATCCGATGGTTGTGGGTCGTGAGTATTCCATCCCGAGGATGATTGGACTCGTAGTATGTGGTCATTCCAACCTGATGGTTGTGGGCTGTGAGTATTCCATCCCGAGGATGATTGGACTCGTAGTATGTGGGTATTCCAACCCGATGGTTGTGGACAGAGGGTATACCATCTCGATGATGACTGGACCCAAAGTATGTTGGCATTCCAACCCGATGGTTGAGGGCCTGGGGTATTCCAACCCAATGGTTGATTGGACCTGTAGTATGTTGTTTGTGATTATATGTGTATTGTTGTGTGTATGGGTATTTTGGGGGAACTCACTAAGCTTTGTGCTTACGGTTTCAGTTTATTGTTTCAGGTGCTTCAGATATCTCGGCAAGGCGAAGGTGTAACCATCCACATCCTCATGTTTTGGGCTTATGGTTCCTAGGATACTCATATATGAAACTATTTTGAAAACATTTGTAATAACTAATGGCTTTTGGATGTTTGAAAGAGTTTAAATTGGCTTGATTTTCATGGGTGTTACAAGTTGGTATGAGAGCCTTGGTTTGAGTGAATTGGAGGAACACTCGTGTGAATCCAGTCTCAAATCAAGGAAAAGATTTTCAAAATGATTTCTAAATGAGTTTTTAAATACTAAAAGAGGGTGTAGAGTGTACGATCAGCCGGAGCCAGTAAGTAGACCCCAAAATATCATGCAGTTATTTGATATTGAGATATGTTAGAACAGCATGCTAGTACTAGGCTAGGGATATTCATGAATTGCATGATAGAATAGCCTGATTGTATGATGCCTGATAGCCTAGGGTTTTTCCTTATATGAAATTGACATCATTACTGTAGTTGGTTAGTGTATGCATCACGACTGTACATAATTAAGATCTTATAGCCCGAGAATGTTTGGTTTAGCCTTATTTCATGTTCTTGTTTGATGAAGGGCTTAGGGTAGGATCAGGTATTCGAAAGTCTATAGGGTCCAGTGCTATGTATGGTTAGCATACACGAGTGCTGCAGGGTTGGTGGAAAGTTTCATGGGTGGGTTATACGAGGCCGGTAGGCCAGTTATGAGATATTTAACATTCCTCTTGGAGTGAGGATTGAGCGCTCGCCATGTTATGTATACTGTTAGGGTGTTGTGATGATACTTGAGACAAATATAGGTAGGTGTGGAAGGTAGTATGGACCCGTACTACTGAAAGCTCAGGACCCATATGCATAGCAAGGAAGTCACAATCCCTAGGGTTTGGTTGGGAGTTGGTTCCCTGTTATTATGTGGATTATTGAGATCTTTCTGGTGTATTATCAAATGTTGGTTACGAGACGTCTTGAGATCGGATCCGGGTCAGGATCGGGAGTTGGCAGCCAGGATAGGCCATCATTGTCATAGGATCGTGCCAGGGAGATCATCCGGGAGGAGGTGATTGAGATTGTCTGGGGTCAGATTTCGGAGATGATTGGGTCTATCAAGACCGCCATGGTTGAGTACTTTGATGAGCGTTATGCAGCCCTTGCTGAGACGGCTGCCGCAACAGCTACAACAGCTGTAACGACGGCAGGGGGAGGAGCTGGTCGAGCTTTCCAGTACCGGGACTTGTTACTGGGACATATTCTGATGAACAGAGGGCTGCAGTTACTTGGGATCAGGGAGATGTTCCGTACTCTTTACATTACGCGGGTTAAGCGGGAGAGGCTAGCATAGGAGTTTCTGGATTTGAGTCTTCAAGGATTTTGCTCGAGGCCGCAATGCGAGTCGCGGGGACTCCGGAAGGGAGTGATGATTATGTTCATCTGGAGTTTTACACCTGGAAGTAGAATGGTTAATTGATGGATTGGAATGTCGTTTTCTAGGGCAAGGATTGTGCCCTTTCAGTTTTTCGAGCTCGAAGGAGTGAGCAGGCTTGTGGCCCCAGGATCAGGTTGTATTCCAGCTCGGGGTCAGTTAGTCGCAGGGGTTGGCGACGGTATTTCTGAGCTGGTGAGTGAGTCAGGGTGCGAGACCCTGAATGATATGATTTTTAGAGCCCGAGAGCGGGAGGTTTGCTTGGAGCACTTTGGGAAGAAAGGTGTTATGTGGGAGGTCTGCGGACAGGGTCCCACAGGATGGTTATTCAGCATTGTCAGGATTCAGTGGTTTTAGTAACCTCTATTGATTGGCGGATGAAAGCGCCAAGGGAAGTAGCTCGTTGCTGAGATATTAGTTGGAGCATTTATCTTTTGGTCTTCAAGATTTGAGTGTGGGATCATTCAAGCATTGGGGACTGTCGGTTTCACTGGGATTCAGGAAGTGTTCATTTAGTTCTTAGAAGTGTGTGATCATTTGGGATTGGCTAGTAATGGAGTACTAGTTGGAAAGAGTTGGTTGTCATCAGATCGATCGTTGGAAAGTGAGAAGGATTAGGAATTCTCAAATTTTCATGTATTGTGAAGACTTAATTGAATCTAAGTGGGGGAGAATAGTCCCAGAATGCATAAGCAGGAGTGGTTTCGAAACTGGGATAAGTTTCGCATCCTTGTCAGGAAGAAAGGCGGCCTAAGTGGCTGTTTGGTTTCAGGGTTGTGTGAGTTGGGACTTCGGTAAAACTCCCCAGCATGAGAAACATATATTCTTGGTGCTTGATAGCAAAATTTGGGGAATCAGGTTGGGATTCCAGTCATGAATTGAGTTCAGTTCAGGTGTTCGGTCGAGTGTGTGGTCGACTCTGAGGGTTTTGGATTGACAGATTGAGGGTAAGGTATCGGGCTGCGGTTGTATTAGGACGAAAGTGTTGTAAGACTGCGGGGGTAACCGTAGCATTCACAGATTCTTTCATATGATTAGGCTAGGGTGGACCAGTTCGTAAGATTGTGGGTAGACCACGACATGATTAGAATCAGGAGACGGTAGGTCGTTGGGGACCGGGCATGACGTAAGATTACAGTATTCTGGTAGCGTTCACTTTTCGTATCTGATTGGATGGCGAAAGGTTGTTAGGCTGTTATGATCGGGTGGATCAGAAGGATTGATGGAGCCATGAGTGGCGATATAGTTAAGGTAGTTATTGCTAGTCGAAGTTTCCTTCGGGAGTCACGTGGGGCGACTGTGAGATAACTCTGGGCTCAGCAATCGGACAGGACTTCGGTATTCCAGATATGTCGGGACCAGGGAGGTCTCAGTGGACTTTGGAAGCAACCAGAAGGCAGCCTACTGTTTCAGACAGTTTCTGTGTTTAGGGCGGTATTGACGAATTGGGTTTTCAGGGGTATGAGAAGTATTTGGATGTTGGAACCCCCAGTTATCATGAGTTAAATAGTTAGTTGAGAGATAAGGGGACTGGGTTCAACGATAATGATTCAGTATGGGCGGTCTGCCAGAGAGTCAGATCATCTCGAGACTACAGATTTCAGATTGAGTAAATGTGATCATATTGCAAAAAATCGTTTATCTTTAGGTTTCAGAACCCTGCGAGGGTTGGTTACGATTGCCTTGGAAAGGCTGGGGTTATGTTCGGGATTGTGGCCATGTAGTACAAGTTGTCTGGCGTGTAAGGAATGATAAGAAACAATTTCGAGGACGAAATCAAATTTAAGTGGGGGAGAGTTTTAACATTCCGTTTAAAATAGAATAATTAAACAATAAGCCCGTAACCCCGAGAAGTAATTATTATTATTATTTTATATTTTATAGCCCAAAGGGAGCCAAATGACAAGATTTGAATCACCGGGGGTTAAAGTGTAATTTTGGGATTTATTTTGCAAAGGATTTTAGAAGTCAGAGGTTTTTTGGTATCATTTGGACTTATCATGAAAGGATTTTGAAAACTGAGGGCTGTTAGGTAAATTTCGGACTTGATTTGAAAGGAATTTCAGAAGGCAGGGTATAAATGGTAAATTATGGACTTTGTTTGAAGAGATTGGGAATGGGAGGGATTGGTTCTGCCATTTTCGTTATAAGTTTGCATGGAGACGGGATTTAAGATCTGATGCCCTCCATACACGTCGGATGGATGCACCCATGTAACCCTAACCCTAATCTTTTCTCTAGCCGCCACTCTTATGCCTCCCTCCCTTCAGCCGCCACCACCACCCCTTCACACTCGTTTTTTGACCGGCAAAGACCACCGACGGCCGCTTGCGACTCCGACAACAGACGAGACCGATACCGCGACTGCTATTGCTGTTCTAAGCTGTCGTCCTTCATTCTTCTTCTTCTTCTTCTATTCGCCGGTAATACGCAATGACCACCAGGAGGCCACCGTCGTAGCTCCTGCCACCGATGAAGACAATAATTGGGGTGGCTGTCGTTGCCGATGTCGTGGGTCACGTAACCCCCCTCCTTTCTCCAACCTGCCGTCTGTTACCCTCCAGTGTCGCCAACTGTGGCCGTTATCGCCCGCCGCCGGTCGTAGCGCCACTGTTGCTGCCATTTCTGGATTGTTCCAACGAGATGGTGGCAGCGTTCGTGGTTTGTGATGCGGATGCTCGTGTGTGTGGGTTTTCTGTTGAGTAAAAGCGTGTAGAACCATAATGGCAGCCGACCATGGTGGCTACTGCCGTCAACACCGCCGTTAGCCGCCGCTGTCTGCCATCTCGCGCCATCGCCGCCGCCGTACGCCACTAGGTGGGTGGCTGGGTCGATTTTGCAAACTAAAACATGTGTGTTTATTATAGTGAAGTGGTGTTTGGGTGTTTATTCGGCCGGAAAAGTCACCACCACCACCGTGAGGTGGTGGCTAACACCTCCGCCCACCGCCTGCCGCCACAGGGCGGCTGTGTGTGTGTGTTATTTGGATATTTTGATGTAAATTATTTGTATGGCCGGAATAATCAAAGAAACAACCCGTCACCACCGTGAGGTGGTGGTTGCCACCTCACGCCGCCATTCTACCGCCACCTAGGGTGGCTGTGTGCTTTTGTGTGTGTGATTGTTATTTTGGGATGCTTGAATATTTTTAGCTAAGAATCATAACCACCACCGCGAGGTGGTGACCGTCGCTGTGAGCCGCCGCTGACCACCACTACCCGAGGTGGTAGTGGGTGGTTCTCGACTTGCTTAACCCTAATGGGCCTAATGAAGCCCTAATTGACCTAAAAGCATGGCTAATTGACTAATGGGCTAGTATTTGGGTTGGAAACCCTAATTAGGGTTTGGAAAACCCTAATTTTGGGAAATTATCGGGACCCGCACTGGAATTATTTAGTGGACTGAAAATGTTAATTAATAATCATTTTCAATTAACCTAAGGCAATATTGGATTTAATGGATTAAGTCCTTAATGGGTTGAGTAAGAAACACTTAACTCTAAACGTCATTTTATGTGAAAACCCTAATTTCACTTGGAACTTGAGTTGGGCCTTTCTATTGGGTTTTGGTGCTTGGGTTACTGATGGGCTATCCAAGGACAAATAAATGGACTAAAATATTTGGTTGGGCTTTGGGGTAAGGCCCATGTGAGGGTTTGGGCCCAATTTGGAAAATTGGGCAATATGTGGGCCATAATTAGGCCTTGAGGATTATGAGAGGTTGGACCAATTGAAATGCCAAATGTTTGGACTGGACTAAATGGTTAGGCCTTAGGGTAAGACCTTGTTAAAGTCTGGGCCCAATTTGGAAAATTGGGCCATATGTTAGGTTTGGACCATTGATTGACTTTTGGGCTTAGAGTGTGAGTTGGACCTTGGGCTTGGAACCCAATTATTAATTGGGTGTTGTTTGATGTTGATAGTTCGGGAATCTGTCATCCAGCAGCTAGGGTTTTGTCTGCGGGATTTAAGCAGTATGAGGTGAGTTTTCCTCACTATACTCAAGGGTCTAAGGCACCAAGGCCGACCCTTTTTGGATTATTATCCATGTTATATGTTCGAGTATCGTATGATATGTTAGATCAGTATCCTGGTAGATAGGATGATATTATGCTATTATGATCTGTTAGATCGGTATCATGGTAGATAGGATGTTGTTATGTTGTTATGATATGTTAGATCGGTTTGTCTGTCTATAGACTGTTGTGTAACAATCTGTTATATGTGTACATGTTTGATTGGTGGTTGAGGCTTATCTGCTTTGTGCGAGAGCCAACAGACCTGGGCATTCCAACCCGATGGTTGTGGGCCGTGAGTATTCCATCCCGAGGATGATTGGACTCGTAGTATGTGGGCATTCCAACCCGATGGTTGTGGGTCGTGAGTATTCCATCCCGAGGATGATTGGACTTGTAGTATGTGGGCATTCCAACCCGATGGTTGTGGGCCGAGGGTATACCATCCAGAGGATGATTGGACTCGTAGTATGTGGGCATTCCAACTCGATGGTTGTGGGCCGAGGGTATACCATCCCGAGGATGATTGGACCTAAAGTATGTTGGCATTCCAACCCGATGGTTGAGGGCCTGGGGTATTCCAACCCGATGGTTGATTGGACCTATAGTATGCTGTTTGTGATTATATGTGTATTGTTGTGTGTATGAGTATTTTGGGGGAACTCATTAAGCTTTGTGCTTACGGTATTAGTTTATTGTTTCGGGTGCTTCAGATATCTCGGCAAGGCGAAGGCGTGACCGTACACATCCTCACGTTTTGGGCTTATGGTTCCTGGGATACTCTTATATGAAACTATTTTGAAAGCATTTTGTAATAACTAATGGCTTTTGGATGTTTGAAAAAGTTTAAATTGGCTTGATTTTCATTGGTGTTACAATATGATTACACTTTAGGTTTGATATTTATTTAACCTTATTAACCAACTTATAATTATTATTAGAAAGAAATTGAAAAGTCATAGGAGTTTCAAATGAATGTGGTGAAAGGAAAAATGCATGGGAGTTTCAAATGAATGTGGTAAAAGGAAAAATGATTCATTTATAATATAGTATGATATGATGATATGATATGATTCCTACAAGCGTCAGATTTTGAAGCAATTGTGGAGAAAAATAACTAATTGCCAGGCAGTGGTTTTATTTAGAAAACTTGTGGACGATATGTTTTCCCTTCGACTTATCTGATTCTTGTGATTTAATTATGAAATTAGCATTTCTAGTATTTACTTGGAAAATAAATAAATATAAAGCGTATTGAAAAAAAAATAAGATGATCATTTAACATGAGATACGGACCAAAACTGTAAGAAAATAAAACCATCAAGACTGCTTGTGTTAAGTTTTTGAAAATTAGACTCAAAGAGTGAATTTCACTAAACCAGAAAGTCTATTTCTAATTTTCTTTAATTTAGTCTATATGATTTTGATAAAGCCTTTGACTCCATTAACTGGGGATACCTGGACTCGATTCTTAATCAGATGGGGTTTGGCAATAAATGGCGCAGCTGGATCCGGGCGTGCCTTTCCTCCTCTCATGCCTCGGTAGTGGTAAACGGATGCCCAACAGATGAATTCAATATTTCGAAAGGAGTCCGCCAAGGAGACCTGCTGTCTCCCTTCCAGTTTATCGTTTGCATGGAGGGGCTTAATGTAGCTTTATTAGCTGCTAAAGAGAAATGCATTTTCAAAGGGATAAAAATCCTGAATTGTGATACCGTATTATCACACCTTTTTTACGCGGACGACGCCCTTTTCATGGGTGAATGGTCTAAAAGCAACATAAAAAATCTCGCGCGTATCCTTTGTTGCTTCCATGTTTCTTCAGGGTTGAAGGTCAACTTTTCCAAATCCAATGTTTTCGGAATTGGAGTCAGCGCTGAGGAGACGAACGAATGGGCAAATATTTTGGGTTGCGTCTCTAGCTCTCTCCCTTTTCAGTATCTCGGTGTTCCTGTTGGAGCTAACATGAATTTGGTGAAAAATTGGAAACCCATTATTGACCGTTTCAATTCCAAACTCTCGCTATGGAAAGCTAAATGCCTTTCGTTTGGAGGTCGTATCACCCTTATCAATTCTGTGCTCGGAAATCTGCCCACTTATTTCCTCTTGCTGTTTAAAGCTCCGGTTAGTGTTCTTGAGTCCCTCGAGAAAATCTGGAGACGATTTCTATGGGGGGGGGGGGGGGCACTGAAGAGAAAAGGAAGATTCACTGCATGTATTGGGATAAGGTAGTGGCGCCTAAAGAAAAAGGAGGGCTTGGTGTCGGCTCTATTTATGCTCTCAATATTGGTCTTATTGTGAAGTGGTGGTGACGGTTAAAGACTAGCTCCTCATCACTTTGGTGTAAAGTCATTCGTGGGATTCATAAGCTTGACGGGAAGCCCCATCATCAGATCTCTAGTGGTACCGTTACTGGAGTCTGGAACAATATTTCCAAAGCGAAAAATGACATCAGAAAATTTAATCTCAATTTCTATGACATTTTTAAAGTGCAGAATGAGACTATTTTGCCTTACAGACAAAAATGGACCTTCCTTTTGAACCCAGACGGTATATATTCTGTGGAGGTTGTGAGATTAATTGCTGATCAAAACCCGACTGCTGAGTCGAACCCGGTGGTTGTGTGGTGCAAAGAAATTCCTATAAAAGTGTTGGGTTTTGTCAGGAAGGCGGAAAAAGAGAGAATTCCAACTGCGGAGGCTCTATCAGTTAGGGGCGTTCCTGTTGATTCTATTATGTGTGGTTTATGTGGGGAGGTGGAGAATGCGAACCATATTCTGATTTCTTGCCCTTTCGCAACTAAGGTGCAGAACTGGATTGGAACCTAGTGCAGGATTCCTTTTCCATTTTTTGTCAACACTTGTGCTTTATTAGATTTCATTAACCACTGGGGGAAATGTCCCAAAAAGAGACGCATTCTCACCATGATCGTGTATGGTCTTATCTGGAGTCTGTGGAAAGCCAGGAATGCTAGATTGTTCAAAAATCATATCGTTTCTGCCTCTTCGGTTATGGATGATATTATTTCCTCGGTCTTCCTTTGGGCGAAGCATAGGGGTAAAATGGGGATATGTAATTTGATTAATTGGTTATCTTTTCCTTTCTCTTGTTTGTAATTTGTTTTGCTTGTTCCTGTTTTGTTCCGCCTTGCGTCTTGCTAGGTGTGAGTGTTCTTTTCTAATGCATTGGTTGTTTCCAAAAAAAAATATATAATATTTGGTATTCTTCATTCAAACCAAAACCGAATCATTTGCTTTTGGATGCGTGGCAAAATATTTAGATAAATTTAATATAAGTAAGTGACATGAGAAAATTTATACAACGATAAATTCTTAGCCGTTAGTTGTGATATTTTCATATTAAAAAACAATAACTAGATTTTAGTTAAATAATATTTCCACGTGCACAATTTTCATTTTGAAAAGGCAATAATTCCGATTTATTTATTAAAACAAATAAATATTCTTTATTAAATATTGCATAAAATTATAGTAGTAAACAAAAACAAGTATCTATTAAAACTATATGTTTATTTTTGGAGCAAGGAAGGTACAACATGATAGTCTCTTACAAGAAGAAAGAAAAAAAAAGTGATTGGTACAAAATAATTTTTCTTTATATACAACAATTTGTATTTAATAGAGTTGTACAATACAACTTTTTAAAATACAAATTGTTATGTACGAATCAGCTCCCAAAAAACTATTAAAGCTTAGTTAGGAGAAAAAAATCATAACTTATTATATAAGTTATGACTTATTAAAAAAGATAAATGGTACAAAAGTCACTAACTTTTCATTTTTTTTTTCCGATTTTGACACTGTGTTTTTTCGGTTACAATTAAGTCACAATGTTTTCAATTTGTTGCAATTCTAAATAATTGACCGATTTGCTTCAGGTCATCTGGTTGTCACTGCTGACGTGACATGGTGACGTGTCGGAAGCGAAAAAAAGTGGCATAAGAGTCTCCATGTTTTCATTTTTTTTTTCTTTTGCGATTTTGACACTAGATTTTTATTCTTTTCCAATTTTGACACTAAGTTTATGGTATTCTCAAATTTGCAACGTAAATGAAGTAAGCATATCCAATTCCACACCCCCCTCCCATCAATGAAAATCTTTGTTTGTATATAATTTGTGTATGTAAATAACTTGTTTTCATAACTCAAAACCATGTTTGTCTTTTGGTCGTAAAAACATTCTGAATGCATGTTTCTTGACTCAAAATTAAATAATATATAACTTTAATTTGATCTTAAAACAGAAAAAATAGAACCATAGATCGAATTAAACAAAAGAAATAGACAATTAACGACCAACTTACGCTTTGTTGGCAACATAGATCGCATAGAGATGATGTGAAGGTACAATAATGGTAGCACCCGAACCAATATTAACAATGACACATATTTTCCTCTCAACCATTCATTTAATCACAACTCTTGTTACCAAACTCGTACCTATCACATTCACTTTCAGCACATTCAACTTCTTCTTCAACCTCATGAAAAAACCTAGTCGCAGGATAAGTCACCCCAACATTATTCACCAAAAGAACCACATCCAGTTGTTCACCATAAATCACCTTCTACATCTCCCTAGCTCCGACCACCATATTTTCGCCGAAAAAAATCCACAGTGAAAATCTTGAACTTGGTGGTTCGGTGTACTGATACAATCTCATCAGAAACTTCTTTAAGCTTGGATATGTTTCTGTTAACCAAGATTAGGTGAAGACCCTTTTGAGCTAGTTGGAAGGTGTAACGTCCCAAGATCCACAATAAAATTTTCAAATTTTAAAATAGAATAAAAACCCATTTTTTTATAGAGTCACATTCAAGCCAACCATATGTTCATAAACCATAATTTAAAATCAAAGTTATAAGGAACACAATTTGGAATCTCGAATCATAAAATCATTGATGTGTGTGTACAGTCTCGTCTTTGCAATCCGATAAATACCTGAAAAACATTTGAATCCACAACTGTAAGTCAAAGCTTAGTGAGTTACCAAAAATACCCCCACACAACAATATATACACAAAGCATGTACACATAAGTCTTCAATCTGCCTAGACCACCTCGCAAAGCCTAGAGTATGCCTGGACCGCTCTCCCGAACCTATAGTCTAACTAGACTGCCCATCGGGGCCTAAAATATAGTTAGACCACTCCCTTGGCCCTAAACTCATACTGGACTGCCTCACAATGCCTACAGTACACCTAGATCGTCCAGGTACATTTAGCTATATCATAGTTTGATTTCGCTAACTAGTTCAAGTATATTTGATGCATACAAAACCCAACAGTGGTATCAGAGCCATTGGTTCATAATTACTAGCACCCTCAATCCATATTTTATGTAAACGCTTTTTTGAAATTGATAAGAATAAGAAAAAATTCGAAACTGGAGAAACTTGTTAATCGTAACCATGACGTGCCCACCTTCTGGCCATGACGTGGTCTACCGGATTAGGGTTTTTCAGTTTCCTTTTAAATTTCAAATTAGAAGGTTTTCAAATATGTGTAATTACCTAATTTAAATTGTTTTAAATTAGGAATGTGATAAATATTATGTAATAGAGATTTAAAATTGAATATTTATTTAATATTAACCCCTCATGAATTATTAATTGTTACATGACGTCCTTGCAATTAATTAGAGTTAATATTAGACAATTAAATTTAAGGAGTTTTAAATTTACCCCTGATATATATTAGAATTTTATCTACTATATGTATAAGAAAATGACAACATGTGTCCCCACATGTTTAAATATTGACATCGTCAGTCTTACCATGACTAGGCTCACTCACTCTAATGTAAGGGTTTAAAGAGGTCTCTATCATTCCTAATGAGGTCGATTTTTAATATGTTTTACGCTTACCACCCCACCGCCCTGTTGTATTTTGAGAGTGGAGTTACCGAAAGGGTTTGATAATGATAATGGTGTAAGGTCCTAAATTCTAAGATCCAAATCAGTGATCAAATGATATTGCAATCAATCAGAGTGTAGAAGGAGTAGAAGAAGAATTAATCCAAGCATGCACAAGTTAATATCACAAAAACGTCAGGTACACCTTGGAAACACACATATACGTCACCCTAAGACTGACACAGACACCTACTATTTATAGCACACCCAACAGTATATGAGTGTACAGCCGCACACGTGTGTACGGCCGTACACAAGGTGTACGGCCGTATACACATGTCCGGCCGTACACAGCCACACAAAGGTTACAACCACCATAACAAACCCCAAGACCCTACCAAGACCTATACAAGATGGATTCCTAGCCCAAACCACTATATTATAACCTATCAATCTCCCCTTTGGTTTGAGGCTAGCATAGACTTGGTCTTCAATCTTTTGGTTTCTCGAACAGCCTTAGGTCAGATTTTCCCATAGATCCCATCCAAAGTCTTTCATTGATAATCGTGGCAACCATTCCTGTGAATTCTTTTGCAGCAGGCTCCATGACCTCCCTCCTACATACGATTTGATGACGGGCCAAAGTGTGAATGTCTCTCTCTCTCTCTGAATCTCAGAAGATCCTTAGCGCTAATAAGCCTGAGAACTCCTTCTCTGTTTTTGAATTTTATGGCTGCAGTTGCTGTTTCATCATCAAAGGCCCAAAATTCCATATCATCAAGATATCCATCATGAAAATGTTGTGGGATTGGAATCTCCTTCAATTGGTTAGTAGCTGGCCACAACATTATCTTCATCGGTTGGTTAGTTTCAGGATCAAGAATATCTTTGTCTTTTCTAACCAAAGCTTTTGCTGTCTTCATCATGGGAAAATTATCCCTGACCTGTCTATCTAAAAACTGTTTGAAGTTGAAAGCACTAGGATCTTGTGAAGGATTGTGGAATGGAGCCCTTGAGAGTTCAAAGAGATCAACCTTTGTCCAGGAGTTGAAGTCATGAATGCTTTTGTAGTATTCTGGATTTCCAGAATTTCTCTTAACCACCCACAGTTTAAGTTCATGATCATAGCCCCACATTTTGATCCATGTACGATCACCATATTGATCACCAAATTTTCTCTTTTTAAGATCTGTCACAGTGAGTTGAGGTTCATTTGCTTTACGATTCTCATTTGAGTTCTTCATGAAGAGCAAACCTTCTTTCTTCTCAGCTGTGACTGTTCTTTTTCCATGTTTAATTTTGATCCGGGATTGGCATTTACAGGCTCTTTCTCAAATCGATTGACAACTCTTGTTGTTCTTGGGGGTGGTTGGACAACAGGAATTTCATTTTCGGAAGGCTGGACGGGAGCAGTGGGAGGATCTTCAATACCATGAGGCTGTTGAAACAAGGATTGGAACTTATCACCAAAAGCTTCAAACAATTTGTTCTTCAAGCTGAAGTAGAAAGCAGTCACGGATCCAAGATTAGTTTGCAAATCAGAAATCTGTTTTGACTTCAATGCATTGTCTGCTTCAAGCTCATCGATCCTGACATCATGCTTTCCAATTAAAATGTCCTTCTCAATATTTGCTGTTTTAGAATACCAATTTCTTCTTTGAGAGTGGACACAACAGAATCATCATCCCCTGAACGACCTTCCTCGATAGATATTCCTTTTCCACGTGAGGAAGGTTCTGGACTATGTTGAGCCAAGTGCCTTGCTAGCCTGATGGAGGCTTCATCTAGCGAAGGCCTTGTGGGGGAGTATTCTGGGACAACTGAAGATCCTCCAGATTCATATATAGAGCTTGGGCCTTGTTGGGTTGGTGCAGGTGGTGCAGTAACAAATGTAGTTGTGGTTGTGGATTGAGCTGGTGGTGCTTGTTGGGTAAAATCTCCCTGCCTTGGATCAAGTCGTCTTCTTTTCACAGAAGGCTGGGAGGTTTGTGTCAGTATCTGATCACTCATCGATGGCATAAATGTTGGAATAGCACCAACAAGGGGAGTAATCCCTGAAGTTGCATCCATTTGACTTAAAATATCATCCATCGGTTTTGATGTAGGAGGCATTGTTTCAAGAACATCATCAGCAACCCTAGTCTCTGTTGCTGTTTGAGCAACTTCATTGAAATTGATAAAGAACCTGTCGAGGAACTCTGAACTTGGACCTAAGTCGTCATGATCAAGATCAAGATTAAGTGGGATTTCCTCATTGTTAAAGCCAGAAAAATCCATGTCCTTCAGAAATTCATCTTCACCATCATTCTCTTCATCATCACCCTCTACATCAAAATTACTCTAAACCTCCACATTTCGCAGTTGGTCATGCTCTTCTGCCACGATTGCGACAGGAGAAACACGAACTTCTTCGTTTTCATGTTCTGAAATTGAGATAACGACATCATCGGTTTCCGTGGGGCTAGAGAGATCATCGAATTCAGATTGGTCACTCTCTTCAGTAAAAATTACAAACTTGATCAGTGGATATTTCCCTTCAAAATTAAACTTTCCTGGTCGATTTTTCTTCATCAATCCAAAGGCACTTGAGCCAACAGACTTAAGATCCATGGTCTCTCCTCCTCTTTCGATTTCAGGGTGCTTGACATTGAAGATTAGTTGAAGGAATCTTGGGTACATGAAGAACTTATCCCTTTTGTTTCCTTCAATGTTCAAAATCATCTCATGAAAAATAAACATTGAGAAATTGAACTCTATTCCAGAAGCTAAAGCAGCAATTGCACCGGTGTTGACCAGAGATATTTCATTAGCTCCTGATTTCCGACCAGGTATACAACTCACAAATACATGAGCTAAATATTTCCAGCACGGAGGCAATAGCTTCTTGAGAGTGGGGGGGGGGGGGAAGTTCCTTCATAACCCATTTGATCTAGAATATCTTGAGTCTGGTCTAGATCAATCTCCTTCGGGAATTCAAGCTTATCACCGATCTGCAAAGTTTCTCGAATAATCCGCTCGGTAACCAAGACTTTCTTTCCACGCACATAAGCCTCAATATATTTTGTACCCTTATTATCCTTCATCACAATTGCGTTGCCCCAGAATTCCTTAACCAATTGTTGATAAATGACCGGACTGGTGGTGAGAGCAGTGAACAAGCAACATCTTCTTAAGTCATTGACTATGAATTAAAACTCGGAGTGAGCCTTTGGAGGATCAGCAAGGTAAATGGCCAAGTTGTGAACTTTAGCGAATTCAAGTCCTGCCATATTGAGCTGAGAAAAACACAAAAATTCATCAATAAACATCAAGTGTTTTCCCAATAATCAGTTAAATTAAGTTTTCACTGGTTAAATTTCAAATTTTTAAGGGCAAATTGGGGTGTACAGCCGTACACAGAAGTCCATCCGTACACGGGTTGTGCGGCCGTACACGGGTGTGCGGCCGTACACAGGTGTGCGGCCGTACACAGGTGTGCGGCCGTACACGCTCCAACATTGCCGAAACCCGTTTTTCCTCAATAAACCATGGATTCACAGTCGTTTTAGCTCAAGAACCTCATCACGAGGATCGACTAGATGATACTTACACAGATGAGCAGTTAATTTCAAGAAAAATCGAGATTTTTGAAGTTTTTAAGAGAGAGAGTGTTCTTTCGGGTGTGCGGCCGTATTCAGAAAGTGAAGAAGAAGAGTGAGTCCGGCCACACCCACCTTACATACTCCCCCTTACACCTGGTTAAGGGCTGCAACCCAACAAACATTGAACTCAAGCCCAACAACCCAATAGACTTTAAAAATAATATATTTCAAGGACTTCAAAATTAAAATAAAATAAAATTGAAATTGAATGACACAAAAAAAAATTTAAAATTTCTCCAATGCAGATAATATTCATGTGAGATTGGGATCAAAGTTATTGGACAGCCTTCATCCATTTTTCGGTACATCCCCTTTCATGAATAGATCTGGTCGATCGCCGGTATTGTGGTCCACTTAAGCACGAAAAATTGTGACAAGATTTTGGTCATGCTAAGGGTGACAAGACAAATTGTGACCCTATTTTCCTAGATAAACTTTCTAAAGGACCATTCATCTGACGACGACCAAGGATATTGTTGTCCACCTAAATTGAGCAGCGAGATCTACAGACAACCTATAAATGTTCAATTTTAACTGTACTAGAACATGTTTCCCGCTTCCTGACATACCCCAATAATCAGGAACTTCCAAAGTACTCCTTACTTTAGGTGAGCATACAAATATTATGAGAGAAGTCAGATTTAGAATGCATATGCTATACATCCAGGTCGTATCTTCCGATCACGCAGAGGGTGAAACATATGACTCACCAGATTTAGAGGGATTAAGAAGTAGAATGGTGAATATGTTGTGTACCAGGTCGGATGTATTTCAATCACGCAAAGGAGACAACATATGACTAGCAGACAGAAAGAATAGCATAGATAGAAGATGCAGAGAAATAGAGTTGCATATGTTGCAGTCCAGGTTGGATCTTTCGATCACACAGAGGAGGCAACATATGGCTAACAGAAAGAAAACAAGAAAATAATTTCCTACAGACCAACTTTATTGGAATTCCCCAGTCACCCCATCAATACCGGAATTAAGGACAGAGTCCGTACATCGAGGAAGAGTTAAACCACGGTTCTAGATACGGATTACTTTAGTGTAACCGGTGGATTCTCATGTATATCTCCCTGCTCAATCTACCCAAGCGTCGTATTGTCAAGCTAAATGGAACTATATAGGTTAAGATTTGTCAAATCTCTAGATTCCTTAAGTTCATCTACACCTAGTCAAGTCCATTTAAATCTTTCGTGCCTACCATCGTATTGAACACAGAGTCTAGACAATTCAGCTTTGGTACCTTACACAGATTCAGATTGCCTGTTATCACCAAGTTTATATCACTTCCCCTGTCACAACACCTACAGAAATACAATATATTTTTGGCTTTTTGATTTTCTATTTTTTTTGTTTGGTTTTTGTTTATTTCTCCCCCTAAATTTGTGCATGAGTGAGAATGAAATTAAAATGCGCAAATTTAAACTAACCTAAAACAAAAAACAAAGAAAATTAGTCCTCAAAACGTATCATTTTCAAGAATCCCACAAGCACATCGAATCGAGCTTTGTTAAACGATTTTGTGAACAGATCCGCCACATTATTAGTAGTGGGAACCTGTTCCAACCGAATGAGCGAACGCTCATAACAATCTCTGATGAAATGCACTTTGATATCGATGTGCTTGGTTTTCGAGTGTTGGACTGGATTTTTGGCAATCTGAATTGCAGCCTCATTGTCACAAAAGATAGGGGTTTCTAGATAATTCAAACCGTAATCCAACAGCTGATGTTGGATCCAGATAACTTGAGAACAACAAGCAGAGGCAACAACGTATTCCGCTTCTGCTGTTGAGGTTGAGACGGTGTGCTGTTTCTTGCACTGCCATGACACCAGCCGGTCTCCGAGAAATTGACACCCACCAGAAGTTGATTTCCTGTCTAGCTCACAACCTCCATAATTACTGTTAGCAAAATCATATAAATCAAATTCAGAATTTTTCGGATGCCAAAGACCCAATTTTGGGCTGCCTTTGAGATACTGAAAAATTCTTTTGACAGCAATAAGATGTGAAAGTTTAGGATTAGCCCGATATCGTGTGCATTGACAAACCGCAAACATAATATATGGCCTACTTGCAGTTAGATACATCAACGATCCGATCATCGATCTGAAGTCAGTCTGATCGACGGATTCGCCTTCAATATCTGGAGTCAACAGAGGTCTCTCAGCCGTCGGTGTCAGTCTAGGTTTTGCGTCTCGAAACCCGAACTTCTCAAGCATATCTTCAACATACTTGGCTTGATGTATCATGATTCTGGTTGAGTCTTGTTTGACCTGAAGCCCCAAAAACATGGTCATTTCTCCTAGTGAACTCATCTCAAACCTTTTCTTCATCACGCCTTCAAACTCCTTGCATAGCTGTGGACTTGTGGACCCAAAAATGATGTTATCTACGTAGATCTGAACCAAGATTTGATCCGTACCAACATGCTTAATGAACAAGGTTTGATCGATTATGCCTCACGAATAGCCATGCTCGAGCAAGTGCTTCGTAAGAGTCGCATACCACGCTCGAGGAGCCTGATGTAGCCAATACAAAGCCTTGTCCAACTTGTAGACGTGATTGGGAAACTTTGAGTTAACGAACCCAGGGGGTTGATCAACATAGATTTCTTCCTTCACAGCGCCATACAGGAAGGCAGTCTTGACGTCCATCTGCTATACTGTGAAGTTCATGTAGGAGGCATACGCAAGGAAAATACGAATAGCCTCCAAGTGAGCCACCGGAGCATAAACTTCGGTGTAGTCAAGACCCTCGATTTGTTGAAATCCACGTACAACCAACCGAGCCTTATTCCGTACAATGACCCCGAAATCATCTTGCTTGTTACGATAGACCCATCGTGTGTCAAGAGACTTCTTGCCCTTAGGTAACTCAACCAATTTACAAACCCCTAGCTTTTCAAATTGATTCAATTCCTCATGCATAGCATCCACCCAGCTGGGCTCATTCAAATCCATTTGAACATTCTTTGGCTCTATTTGAGATATGAAGCAAGAATACAGACATGTATTTACATCTCCACTCTGACTCCGCATTTGAACACCATCGCCCAGCTGACCAATGACGTTTTCGATCGGGTGATCGCGTTGAATTCTAGAAGGTATCTCCTGGCTGATGTCATTGATCGAAACGGGAAGATTGTGAATATTGAGAAATCCATCATCTGCTGAATGATCCACTTCAGACGGTCCTGAATCGTGAGAAGGGCTTGCCACGAACTCATTAGCAATCGGTTTAGGAAAGAGTAGTTCCATAAATGTTTGAGTAACAGCGGAAGCATCTTTGGACATGAACTCTCTTTCATCAAGAGTAATAGGAGTAGCATCAGCATCTGGAATATGTTGTTGACATGGAGACTCTGACGAATGACTTGGAAGAGGTTCATCCACTGGAGGAGTCGAAGAGGACATCACTGGCGGTCTGTAAACAACTTCTTCGTCTTCATCTTCAATCACAGTCTTCGAACCAGAAGTGGAACCAGGTAAATCATTTGAAAACACATTAAAGGATTTGAATAAAGATGTGTAATGTTGTTGACATGGAGACTCTGATGAATGACTTGGAAGAGGTTCATCCACTGGAGGAGTCGAAGAGGACATCATCGGCGGTCTGTAAACAACTTCTTCGTCTTCATCTTCAATCACAGTCTTCGAACCAGAAGTGGAACCAGGTAAATCATTTGAAAACACATTAAAGGATTTGAATAAAGATGTGTAATCAAACAACCAATTTGGACCCACTCTAGCATCCGTCTTGTTCTCTTCCAACCAGCGCACGTCGAAGGATTCTACGATTTGCTTTGTCTTCTTAGTGTAGACCCTATACGCCGTGCGAGCAGCATACCCCACAAAGTAACAGTCATCAGCTTTGGCATTAAATTTTGGGTTGGATTCCAGGTGAAGAAGGGTGCAAGGGCAGCCAGAAATGCGAAAGTGACTGACAGATGGCTTGTGACCGTAGAGAATTTCGTATGGAGTCTTCATCTGGGGTTTGTTGATCAAAACACGATTTTGAACATAACAAGCTGTGTTGATCGCCTCAGCCCAAAAGAAAACTGGTAGCTTGGAGTCACATAGCATCGTCCTTGCAGCGTCTTTCAATGTTCGATTTCTCCGTTCAGCAACACCATTTTGTTGAGGCATGCGAACGGAACTATATTGACGCACGATCCCCTTTTCTGTGCAAAAATGATCAAGAACAGCGTTCTTAAATTCTGTCCCATGGTCAGTTTGAAGCGCCTTCACCCGGTGATTTGTTTGGTTCTCTATCATCACAATGAACTTCTTAATCAGATCAGCAACCCCATCTTTGTTGGACAAGAAGAAGACCCACGTAAAACGCGAGAAGTCATCGATCACAACCAGACAATACAAATTTTTGTTGATGCTAAGGACATTGACCGGACCAAATAAGTCCATATGCAATAATTGGAGCACCTGGTTGATTGAATTGACATGTTTTGGCAAGTGTGGTTTTTTGTGATGCTTTCCTTGAGCACATGACACACACTTTTCAAATGTGATGAAGTCTCTGATAGGAAGTCCACGCACCATATCATTCTTCGCAAGACGATTCAAGTTCTTTGCGTTAGCATGTCCGAGTCTTCGGTGCCACATCATAGCATTTTGTTCGGAGACTTTTGAGAAGAGGCAAGTGACTTGTTCAGGAATGTTGCTATTCATGTCAATGATGTATGCATTTCCATCCCGCTTTGATTTCACAAGAATCCAGTCTTCCGGGATAAGAATGCCTGGGTTTAGAATCAGACACTCCTTCTCGGTGAAATGAGTTGAATAACCCTTGTCACAAATTTGAGAAACGCTCAACAGGTTGTGCTTTAACTCGGGAGCGTAATTGACATTCTCAAAACTCAGCACTCCATTAGACACCGTTCCTCTTTGAGTGATCTTCCCGCCTTCACCTCCCGCAAAGGAAACATATCCCCCATTAAAGGTTTGAATGTTGTTCAGCTGGGAGATGTCTCCTGTCATGTGTCGGAAACAGTCGTTGTCGACATACCAAGGTCTGACGACATTCCTCCGTAACTGTCTCTGCACAATGAGCGGGATTATTTAGATTTGGGGACCCAGGTCATTACAACCCTGGGTTGAACCTTAACATTCACAGATTTATCCTTTGTACTTTTTGATTTTGTATCATTATTGGAAACACTTTCAGAGGGTGATGATGATTGGCCGGAAGTAGATTTGGGCACCCACTGGTATTTAGGTTTTGAAGATTTCACAGGTGATTTGGAAATGGTTTTCTTTAGCTTTGAGCATTTAGATTTCCGGATAAAATTAGTCGAAGATCCAGACGCACCCTTTGACGAAATCGATCTCGAATTAGTCGCAATCAATTCCGGCAAAGCACCTATGGCTGATTTAGTGAAAACCTGTTTATTTGATTGAAAAATGTCCCTTGTTTTATTATGATTAACCTTCCAATCATCATCTTGAGGGTGAGATCTCGAGGACTTTCTAGTTAAGGACCTTCCTCGAGACTCGTTCTCTCTCCTTGGTGAGGAAAAATGCACAAACGCCCTATTGGGACAATTTCGAGCGATGTGACCAACAGTACCACAGTTGAAACAAATTTGCTTATTATCACTAGACCTGATACCGCCCTTATCAGATTTCATGCTCTTATCTATTTTTCTAACTTTTCCACATGTGCACGTGCATGAGTTAGATTGTGTGACAGATGTAGAAGGTGTAGATGTGCTAGTGTCAGATTTGGCAGGTTGTTCAAAAACAACATTAGAAACATCATAAACATTTAAGTTTGACATCACATTATCACAAGTAAAAACATCAGTCTTAACATTAGACACAGACTCCTCACAAATAGGAACACCAAACTTAGACACCAAATTATTTGACTCAAACTTCTCATCCCCTTGCTTTCCCTGGTTTACTGACACATCTGCATTTGAAGTAGAAATGTTAGTATCCAAAACCCTAGCATTAGGTCCCATTGCCTGTTCGGCAGTTGGTTTACCATAAACCATATAAGGTTCTCCGTCGATATCTTATTTTGTTAAAGGATTAACATAATACGAATGACTAAATGGAGGAGGGACACTCTCATATACTATACCTACTTGTTTTTTGTCTCTCCGCTGCATTTGTTTTTCAAATATTTTTGCAACCTTTTCACTTGACCCATCGAACTTCTTAAAATTAAAATCAGCATTTTCAAAACGAATTTTCAATGTGTCAAGTTCTTTGGTTACAGCAGCAAGTTTCTTTTTGATGTGATCATAATTCTCACACTTTTTGCTGTAGTCTTCTTGCAGTTTCCTAAAATCATTTGTTTTGGCTTCTAATTTTTCTTTTAATGGTTTTTGCCCTTTTCTGAGTTGATATCCTTCGTATTTTAGGTCCTCATTTTCTCTCTTAATCAACTCGATTTGGTCACGCAAAAATTTGACAGTTTTAATGCAGGATTGAGAACAAACATTTTCACTAACCTTCGGCTTTGCAGGCTCTGGCGTAGTTTGGACCATGAATGCAAATTGGAGTTCCATCATTTCTGCTTCTGATTCGATTTCAGCTTCTCTTTGATCAACATCATTGATCTGGTCAAGATGAGCATTTTCAGGGCCTGAGATGTTCAGGGCCTGAATTTGATCCTCCCAATCAAATGACTGAGCCACTACAACAAGATTTGTGGTCTGGTTGTTGATGGTAGCTCCTCTGCTGCTATTTACTGGCACCATAGTTCTTTCACTGTTTTCCCTTCTGTCAGGCTTTGGGCAATCTCTTGCGAAGTGACCGGGTTCATGGCAGTTGAAACAACGAAGTTTGCCTTTGTTGAATCAGCATGTGACATCCCCAATTTCACGGCCAGAAAAGACCGATTTCGTTTATGCTTTTTAAAATAAAACCATAGTAATCATTTGATTGAAAGTGTTGCGGAATTTGTTCCCAGAAAAACATGATAAAAATGTTATCAAATCATTTCTAAAGAAATGTATTTTATTCATTTAAACCACTGGGATGTCATTGTCAATACAAAAACATAAGCATAAACAAAACTTACATTCATTTACACTAGTGATCTACTTCCCTTTTTAATCTCTCAGTGTAAAGCAACATCGTATCGATACCTGTGATACAAATAAACTGAGTGGGTCAGGCTTGGGATCGTGGTGAGCATATAGGGTTTTCAACCCACAATAAATAAATTTATTATGTTTAAACATCAAACAATCAACCCAAATACCCAACCCCATTATCTTCTTTATTTCTTAAGGAGTTACCCTAAGAATCATCTATCACTCATTCCTAAGGAATTTTCCTAAGGAATAGGCACGAAGTCCATCGCTGCCCAAGGTTTATACTACAAGCACTAACAAACGTCGATCCCCACATACTGATCCTATACAGTGATCTTACTAGATCTAGCCTAAAGGATCGATATGAACAACCAAATGACGAAACTGCTTCGGAAATTCCCTAGCAGCAAACGAGGATCGATAAAGACATCAAATGAGAGGAATGGAATAAGTTTCACCACGAACCTTCGTCCGTAAAAGAAAGAACCACAAGACAATTAATTCAGGGGTAGTTATCAATGCCTAGCCATGGTCCGAATATCGTGAGGTATTTTACCCCCAGACTCAACCTATCCAGCATCGAACTTTGCCTAGCAGTGATCTGAATATCGTGAGGTATGTAACCCCCAGACTCACCATATCCAGCATCGAACTTTGCCTAGCAGTGATCTGAATATCGTTAGGTATTTTACCCCCAGACTCACCCTATCCGGCATCGTGAACGGAAACGCTGACTCATGAAGCTCGTCCGATCACTTCATAAAAGAAACGAAGACTCCAAAGCTCTTCAAAATAAAAAGTATAGGGAAAATACTAATAAAGTACTCCCGTACGCTCCCGTACCCCGACACGTAATAGTGTCAAAAAGAAGAACTATCGGATGAAAACATAGTTCAAAAACACCTAATGAACATATAGTTCGAGAACACCTTATGAACATATAGTTCAAACATACCTACCGATTACGAGTCTGCTAACGTTCCACTGGACTACCTAGAGTAGTCTGTGGCCGTTGTCTATACCCTACTAGATGACTAGATCATCTTAAACATCGATACCTCTCATCAATTTTGATTTCATCACACATCATCTAATTCATCTACCCATGTTTTACCCAACATTTTTGTAGATAAAAGTACATATACAGTTTAAAAACCTGTATAAATCATTCATCTCAAATAACTAAGCAATATATATTCACATAGCACGTATTTTATATAAAATACTTCATATCTATGTGTAAGATGAAAGTGACTATACACTCACTTGATTTAACGATAATCGGGCAGCACTTCGTTTCCTAAAACAATCGTTTCTAATAAAACCGGGAGTTTTATTGAGAAACCGGGCTCTGCGAGGGTTGGGCTTAAAAACCGAAAAGATAAAATTTTCCGGGTCTTCGGGTACTTCGGGGCGTGTTCCGGGTGTTGGAAATAATCCCGGGGCTTCGGGGGAAGTCAAAATAATAAAAATATTGAAAAAGGGGTGAAAAATGGCAAAAATTCAATTTTACCCGGGTAATCTCGCAAGCCTTGTATTTATAGGCGAGGTCCGAAGGTCGGCCGAGAAGGGTGAGTCGGCAGCGAGGGACACGCGGCTCGGTCTTCGCGAGGGCAGGTGGCTCGGACAGATGGCGCGCATGCGCAGGGCCACCTGTGCGAGGTTCGGACGTGACACGGGGCGAGGCGCGTCGGACGCTGGTTGGCTACGACTTCGGTCGAATCTGGAAGCGGCGCGCGTCGACTGGTCGGACACGAGGCTGATCGCGAGAGCGGTGACGTGGCCGAAGCATGACTATGCGAATTTTCTCAGATTTAGCATTTTTTTCCCGATTTTTGTGCAAAAACTTCTAAATTCCATAACTTTCGCATACGGGATCCGTTTTTGACGTTCTTTATATGCACGCGTAGGTAAAATTACGCTCTACAAATTTTGTTTAGACTTCGTCGGCTAATTTTGATTTAAATTTTATATTATTATTTTTAACAGACCGAGACAGGAAATCCGTTAAAAATTCGTAACTTCTTCATCCGACGTCCGTTTTCGTCTGTCTTTTTACCGTTGTACTACTTTTGACGAGACATTCGATTCTCGTTTAGGTTGTGTCGGCTAAAAATCACTCGATCTAAAATTCGAGTTTTTAGTTGTCTACCGTTAAGCTGAAACTTAGAAAAATCATAACTTTCTCATACGAAGTCAGATTTGGGCGTTCTTTTTATGCATACTCTCGGTTTAACGAACACTACGACTTTCATTTAGATCACTAAGGCTAAAAAGTAGTTTATCAAAAACTCACTTTTTACGTCATTTGGCACCGTGCCGGTTTTGTCGCGAAACTTCGACAGGTCATAACTTTTTCGTTATAACTCGGATTTCGGTATTCTTTATCTATCCGGAATCCTTATCACGACTACTACAACTTTCTTAATAGATATCGTCTTTATCTAATATTTATTTTCGACGCTTATTTTTATTCTTAATTAATTAAACCCTAATAATTAAGCATAAAACACATAATTCACATAATATTCACATAATTCCTTTTCATTTCTTCAAAATGAGTTACAAAGTTAACCTAGATTATTAAGTCAATATTAATGCCTAGCCTAGAAACACGGGCGTTACAATTCTCTCCCTTTATGATGATTCCATCCCCGGAATCATACATCAGCAAACAAATGCGGGTAGCGACTCATCATGTCACTCTCCGTATCCCAGGTGACATTTGGCACATTCGTATGCTTCCATCGCACAAGCACTAAATCGACCCTCTTGCGTCGCGATTTCTTAGTCTTACGGTCAACGATTGCCTCAGGTTCTTCAATTAACCTCTTGTTTTCATCCAACTTTAATTCAGAAATGGTAATTATGTCGGGCACATCTCCCGTGAACTTTCTCAAATAACACACATGAAAGGTGTTATGAATACCCTCTAGTTCTTCCGATAATTCTAGCTTGCAAGCTTGATTCCCGATCCTCTGAAGAACTTTAAACGGTCCAATAAACCTTGGACTCAATTTTCCCCTTTTACCAAATCTTATAAGTCCCTTCCACGGTGAGACTTTAAGTAAAAACCGAATCTCAAACTTCGAAGGATATTGGTTGTCTTTTCTTGTTAGCATAGCTCTTTTGGCGATCTTGAGCAGCTAACATCCTTTTCCTAATCACTTTCAACTTTTCAGCAATCTGATGGACTATTTCAGGTCCCATAAACTGCTTTTCCCTAGCTTCCAGCCAACATGACGACGTTCGACACTTTTCTCCATACAAAGCGTGATAAGGTGCCATCTTGATGTTCAAGTGGAAACTATTATTATAGGAAAATTCTACTAGAGGTAAGTGTTCATCCCAGTTACCTTGGAATTCCAGGGTACATGCTCTCAGCATATCCTCCAACGTTTGAATTGTTCGTTCGCTCTGACCATCGGTTTGCGGATGGTAAGCTGTACTCAAACACAACTTGGTACCCAATTCCTCTTATAGACTCCTTCAAAACCTTGAGGTAAAACGGTTGTCACGATCTGATACAATCGTTAACGGAACACCGTGAAGCCTCACAATTTCCTTCACGTAAGAATTTGCAAGCTTATCCATAGACCATTTCTCGTTGGCTACTTTGAAATGCACACTCTTAGTGAAGCGATCAACGACCACCTAAATCATGTCGTGACCGTTCTTTGTTCTGGGCAGTTTAGTCACGAAATCCATGGTGATGTCTTCCCATTTACCCATGGGTAAAGGTAAAGGTTCTAAACTCCCATACGGTTTCTGATGTTGTGCCTTAACCCTAGCACATGTTACACACTCGGCCACATACTTAGCAACATCGAGCTTCATCGTCGGCCACCAGTAATAGGGTTTTAGATCCATATACATTTTTGTACTGCCGGGATGAATCGAGTACATGGTCTTGTGAGCTTCTTCCATAAGAATATCTCTTACTCCTCCCGTCTTAGATACCCAAATCCTATCTTGGAATACCTTCAGTCCTTGACCGTTTGTATCAAACACTAACGTTTTGCCCAAACGTTCTTTCTTTCGGTCATTTTTTTTCTAAAGCTTCCTCTTGAGCTTTCTTTATACTTTCCACAATTTTCGAGACAAATTCAATTCTCCACGCTCTTTGTAAGGTCCTCAATACAAGGATCTTAACTAGTGATCAATCAAACAATCAAATAATGTAAGAAATGAGTAGAAGAAGAATAAGGATCAAGCTTGCACACGTTAATAACTGAAAAACGTTAGGTACAACTTGATGACCGTAAACTCGACTAACTGACCACCTCTCTGACATATTCTGACAAGCTATATATATAGGAGGACAGACCGTAAACCTGATTACGGTCAGGCAGACCGTAAACAGGTTTACGGTCACAACAAACCGTAAACACAGTCCTGACCATAAACACTCCAATCAACATAAACAAAAGCCCTATAACATCTATACATTCAATTGCCTAGCCCAAACCACAAAATAAGACCTTTCAATATCCCCCTTGGTTTGGGACTAGCTTGAATTAGTCCTTGTCAACAAGAAGAACATCTGATTTGCCCATCGCCCCGTTCCACATCCTTTTGTTGATGATATCAGCAACCATAGAAGTATACTCTTTAGCAGCTGGCTCAAAAATGTCTTCTTCTTTTCAATGGAGGCTGGGAGGTCAGAGTCGTCAGTGAATCACTCACGAGAGGCTCAGTGTTAGGAACAACATTATCAAGGGGAGGAATCCCTGATGATGTATCCATTAGAATTGAAGTATCGGCCATCTGGATGGAAGAAGGAGGCGTCGTCTCTCAAACATCTTCTTTCTCCCTTATCTCCGTTGCTTGATGAGCAACATCATCGATATTGTCAAAAAAAATTATCGAGTTCGTCTTTTGGAAAAAGGTTGTCATTGACTCCAAAATTCTTTTATCAATCCTTGAAAGATGGTTGGGTTACAGTGACTGCAGTAGCCAGGCAGCAATTCCTTAATCCATGCATCATTGATCTAAACTGGTCGAGTATGAAAAAGTGAAGGAGAAGGAGATTACGGATGAGAACTCTTCCTTTTATACCAGACCCATGCCCGAGTCCAGTACCCATGGGCTGTATCCGGATTTCATAAACATGAAGCCCAAAACTCAAAAGAATTTTTTTTTAAAAATAAAACATTTTGAGGACTAATAAAATAAAACTAAAATAAAATAAAAATAAAATGAAAGAAAAATAAAATGATTTCTAACAAAAAAATTTAATTTTATCATCCAAAAAAAAAATAAAAATAAAATAAAAAAATAAAATGAAACAGAATAAAATTGAAAATTAAAACTAATTTCACCTTCACTACTGTTAATAATAATTTTATGATGTGGGATCAAAGTTGTTAGACAACTTTTGTCCATTTGTCGGTACCTTCCCTTTCATGAATAGATCTGGTCGATCACCGGTATTGTGGTCCACTTAAGCATGAAAAATTGTGACAAATTTTTGACATTCTATAAGTGACAAGACAATTTGATCCTATGTTCCTAGATAAACTTCCTAAGGACCATTCTGCTGACGACGACCAAGGATATTGTTGTCCACCTAAATTGAGCAGCAAGATCTACAGACAACCTATAATTGTTCAATTTTTTAGTTGTACTAGAACGTGTTTCCCGCTTCCTAATATACCCCAATAATCAAGGACTTCCGAGATACTCCTTACTTTATGTGAGCAGACAATTATTCGTAGAGAGGATAGATTTAGAATGCATATGTTGTACACCCAGGTCAGATCTCTTCCAATCACGTAGAGGGTGAAACATATGACTGACTAGAGTTTTTAGAGGGATTGAGAAGTAGAATGATGCATATGCTGTGTACCAAGTCGGATTATCAATCACGCAAAGGAGACAGCATATGGCTAACAGATAGAAAGAATTGCATAGATAAGAAGATGCAGAGAGATAGAACTGCATATGTTGCAGTCCAGGTCGGATGTATTTCAATCGCGCAGAGGAGGCAACATATGACTAACAGTAAGAAAGAAAGAAAACAATTTTCTACAGACCTAATTTATCGGAATTCCCCAGTCGCCCCGTCAATACCAGAATTAAGGACATGAGTCCGTACATCAAGGAAAAGTTAAACCACAGTTCTAGATACGGGTTCTTTTAATGTGACCGGTAGATTCCCATGTATATCTCCCTGCTCAACCTACCCGAGCGACGTATTGTCAGACAAACTGGAACTATCTAGGTCAATATTTGTCAAGTCATTTGATTCCTTAAGTTATCTATGCCTAGTCAAGTCTATAAAAATCTTTCGTGCCTACCAGCGCATCGAACACAGAGCCTAGACAATTCAGCTTTGGTACCTTACACAGATTCAGATTGTCTGTTATCACTTAATTGATATCACTTCCCAAAACATCACCTACAAAAAGAAACTATCAGTAATAATTTTTTTTTTCTGAATTTTTAATGTTTTTGGATTTTTAAGTTTTTAATATTTTTGTTTTGTTTTTGTTTATTTCTCCCCCTAAATTTTTGCATGGGTGAGAATGAAAATAACATGCGCAAATTTAAACTAACCTAACAAAATTTTAATCCTCAAAACGAATCATTTTCAAAAATTCTACAAGCACATGAAATCGAACTTTGTTAAACGGCTTTGTGAACAGATCCGCCACATTATTAGCAGTGGGAACCTGTTCTAGCCGAATGAGCGATCGCTCATAACAATCTCTGATAAAATGAATTTTGATGTCAATGTGCTTGGTTTTTGAATGTTGGACTGGATTTTTAGCAATCTGAATTGCAGCCTCATTATCACAAAAAATAGGGGTTTCTTGTTAATTCAAACCGTAATCCAACAGCTGATGTTGGATCCATATAACTTGAGAATAACAAACACAGACAGCAACATATTCCGCTTCTGCTGTTGAGGTTGAGACGGTGTGCTGTTTCTTGCACTGCCACGACACCAGCTGTCTCCAAGGAACTGACACCCTCCTGATGTAGATTTCCTGTCAAGCTCACAACCTCCATAATTACTGTCAGCAAATGCATATAAATCAAATTCAGAATTTTTTCGGATACCAACGATCCAATTTTGGGGTGGCTTTGAGGTACCGAAAAATTCTTTTGACAGCAATAAGATGTGAAAGTTTAGGATTAGCCTGATAACGTGCACATTGACAAACTGCAAACAGGATGTCTGGTCGGCTTGCAGTTAGATACATCAACGAACCGATCGTTGATCTGTAATGAGTTTGATCTACGGATTCGCCATCAGTATCTGGAGTCAGCACAGGTCTCTCGGCCATTGGCGTCAAGGCAGGTTTTGCGTCTTGAAACCCGAACTTCTCAAGTATATCGACCACATATTTTGCTTGATGAATAAGGATTCTGGTTGATCTTTGTTGGGCCTGAAGCCCCAAAAACATGGTCATTTCACCTAAAGAGCTCATCTCGAACCTCTTCTTCATCACGACTTCGAACTCTTTACAAAGCTGTGGACTTGTAGACCCGAAGATAATGTCGTCAACATAGATCTGGACTAGAATCTGATCATTACCTACATGCTTGATGAATAAAGTTTGATCGATAGTGCCGCGAGAATATCCATGTTTGAGCAAGTGCTTTGTTAGAGTTGCATACCACGCTCGAGGAGCTTGATGTAACCCATACAACGCCTTGTCCAACTTGTAGACATGATTGGGAAGCTTTGAGTTAACAAACCCAGGGGGTTGATCAACGTAGATTTCTTCTTTCACTTTGACATACAAGAAATCTGTCTTGACATCCATCTGATAAACAGTGAAGTTCATGTAAGAAGCGTATGCAAGGAAGATACGGATAGCCTCCAAGCGAGCCACCGGAGCATAAACCTCAGTGTAGTCAAGACCCTCGATCTGTCTAAACCCACGGACCACCAATCTGTCTTTATTACGCACTATGACTCCGGAATCATCTTGCTTATTGCGGTATACCCAGCGAGTGTCAAGAGACTTTTTGCCTTTAGGAAGTTCAACCAGCTTCCAAACCCCATGTTTTTCAAATTGGTTTAGTTCTTCATGCATAGCATCTACCCAGCTGGGCTCATTCAAAGCCATTTTAACGTTCTTGGGCTCTATTTGAGAGATAAAGCAAGAATAGAGACATGTATTGACATCTCCACTCTGGCTTCTCGTTTTAACACCGTTACCCAGCTGGCCAATGACATTCTCAATCAGATGATCGCATTGAATACGGGAAGGTATCTCCTGGCTGATGTCATTGAGTGAAACAGGAAGATTGTGAACGTTAATAACTCCATCATCTGCCGAAGGATCCACATCAGAAGAACCAGTCTCATTAGTAGGATCTGCCACAAACTCATTTGCAATTTGCTCAGGAAAGAGAAGTTCCATAAAATTTTGAGTAACAGCGGAAGCATCTCGTGACATGAACTCTCTTTCAACAGGGTAAGAGGAGGGGCATCAGCATCTGGAGTTTGTTGTTGACTTGGAGATTCTGGACTAGGAATTGGAACAGAGGACTCCACCGAAGGAATCGCAGAAGAAACTATCGGCGGTCTGTAGACAACGTCTTCGTCTTCATCTTCAAGTACAAACTTCGAACCAGAAGTAGAACCAGATACACTATCTGAACACATATTGAACGATTTGAACAAAGATGTGTAATCAAATAGCCAATCAGGACCCACTCTAGCATCTGTTTCATTCTCCTCCAGCCAGCGCACATCAAAGGATTCTACAATTTGCTTTGTTCTTTTGTTGTAAACCCTGTATGCGGTGCGAGCAGCATACCCCACGAAATAGCAGTCATCAGCTTTGGCATTGAACTTGGGGTTGGACTCCAGGTGAAGAAGGGTACAAGGGCAACCAAATACACGAAAATGGCTAACAGATGGCTTGTGACCGTATAGAATTTCGTATGGAGTCTTCATTTGGGATTTGTTGATTGAAATACGATTCTGAACATAACAAGCAGTGTTAATCGCCTCAGCCCAAAAGAAAACTAGTAACTTTGAGTCACACAACATCGTCCTTGCAGCGTCTTGTAGCGTTCGATTCCTTCGTTCAGCAACACCATTTTGCTGAGGCGTGCGAACTGAACTGTATTGACGCACAATTTCCTTTTCTGCGCAAAAATGATCAAGAACTACATTCTTGAATTTTGTTCCATTATCAGTTCTAAGCGCCTTCACCCGGTTATTTGTTTGGTTCTCAATCATCACGATGAATTTCTTGATCAGATCAGATACCCCAGCTTTGTTGTTCAAGAAGAAAACCCACGTGAAATGAGAGAAGTCATCAATCACAACTAGACAGTATGAGTTTCTATTGATGCTTAGGATATTGACTGGACCAAATAAATTCATATGCAACAATTGGAGCACCTGGCTGATTGAGTTGATTTGCTTTGGCAGGTGTGGTTTCCTGTGATGCTTTCCTTGTGCACATGACACAAACTTTTAAAATTTTATAAAGTCTCTGACAAGCAGGCCACGTACCATATCGTTTTTAGCAAGACGATTCAGATTCTTATCGTTAGCATGGCCGAGTCGTCGGTGCCACAACATAGCGTTTTGTTTTGAGACTTTTGAGAAGAGGTAGATGAGTTGCTCAGGTATGTTGCTATTCATGTCTATAATGTAAGCATTTCCATCCCGCTTCGATTTGACAAGAATCCACTCATCCGGGATGACAATGCCTGGCTTTAATATCAGACACTCTTTATCAGTAAAATGCGTTTAATAACCCTTGTCGCAGATCTGAGAGACGCTTAACAAGTTATGCTTTAACTCGGGAGCATAGTTGACGTTCTCAAAACTCAGCACTCCGTTTGTTACAGTTCCTCTCTGTGTGATTTTTCCGCCTTCACCACCCGCAAAGGAAACAAATCCTCTGTTAAACGTCTGAATGTCGTTCAATTGAGAAATGTCTCATGTCATATGCCGGGAGCAGCCGCTATCGACATAACATGGTATGACGACATTCCTCCGCAACTATCCCTGCAAAATGAGCGGGATCATTTAGATTTGGGAACCCAGGTCATTTCTTTCCTGGGTGGACCCTTTACGATCACATATTTATCTTTTAATCCTTTTGATTTTGTGTCATCATGTAAAACTTTTTCAGAGGATGATGATGATTGGTTGGAAGATAGTTTGGGCACCCACTGGCATTTAGGTTTCGTAACATTCACGGGTGATTTTGAAACACATTCCTTTTTAGTTTGCTTTGAGAATTTGGATTTTCTACCAGAAGTGGTTGAAAATCCAGATTCACTCTTTGACGAAACCGACCTTGGCTTAGCCGAGTTCGATTTTGGCAAACTATTTGTGACTTTGTTATTGAAAACCTGTTTGTTCTTTTGAAAAACTGCCTTTTTCTGGTTTTGATTAGCCTTCCAATCATCATTTCGAGAACGAGATCTCGAGGACTTTCTAGTTAAAGACCTTCCTCGAGACTCATTCTTTCCTCGTTTAGACGAAAAATACACAAATGCCCTATTAGGACAATTCCTAGCGATGTGACCGGCAGTACCACAGTTAAAACTAATCTGCTTATTATTATTGTAACTGGTACTGCCTTTGTCTAATTTGCTCTTTTTATTGACACTCTTACTTAAATCACAAGAACATGTGCAAGTATCAGATTGTGTGATAGGTGGGGGTGAATCCGGTTGTGTGATTGGTGAAGTGGATGTGGTTGAAACAGGAACATCAAATTCAGGAACACCAGAATTATCAAACAAATCATCAAATATGTCAAAGAAATTTAAATCAACATGATTCGATGCAGAAGTATCACAAGATATATCATGGACATTAACATCAGAAACAAAAGAGTCATTTTTTGAAACAAAAACATTAGGTTCAGAAACATATTTATTTTCAGAAACAGATCCTGCAGCTTCTTACTTTGAGTGACTTAACAATTGATCTGCATGAGAAGTGAAAAGATTAGTATTTTCAACATTCATGATACCACTTGACACAAAACCATACTTGAGAAATGGCTCTCTGTCTATTTCTGTTTTTGACAAAGGAACATTAGTGTAGGTATGATTAAAAGGAGGAGGCACCTTATCATATCCTAACCCCTTGGACTTATTTTCCTTGAATTTCAAATTGTTTTCAATCATTGATGCAACAACTTCACAACTTCGCTTGACAAATCAAATTTTCTAAATGTAAAATCTGCATTTTCAAATTTGTTTTTTAATTTGTCAAGCTCTGCAGTTACCTTAGTGAGTTGTTCAGTTACATATCTATAATGTGTGCTTTTAATGCTATATTCCTCCTGAAGTTTTCTAAAATATTTCGTTTTAGCTTCTAATTCAGCTCTCAGGGGTTTTTGTCCTTTTCTAAGTTCATACTTTTCATATTTCAAGTCCTCGTTCTCTCTACGTAACAATTCTATATGCTCAAGAAGATTGTTAACTTTATCAATGCAAGTTTGAGAACAACCTATTTCACTGACCTCTGGTTTAGCAGACTTAGTTTGAGATTCCATTTTTTTTTGTTTTTTTTGATTTTGTTGTTTTGTTTTTTTTTTTTGTTTTTTTTTCAATGAAAATCTTAAAAAAACTTGAATCAAAAGGCTAGATTACGGTTGAAAAACTTTTGACCGAAAACACAGTTTATGGTCGAGAATACGGTTGGAGTTTACGGTTGAAGTTCACGGTTGAGTTTACGGTTGAAGTTCACGGTTGAGTTTACGGTTGAAGGAGATTAACTGTTTACGGTCAATGAAGATTGACTATTTACGGTTTCTGAAGATTTGCTGTATATGGTTTCTGAAGATCTTGAGATTACGGTTGAAGTAGAGTTCACGGTTGTAACTAATTTGACCGTAAACACCCAGATTTCGACCAAAACACAGATTTTAAAGTTGAATTGATTCCCCACGCTATGAAAACAATAAACCAAGCTTCAAATGCAGACGAATACAAACCTATTGAGATCGTAAACGTGAAAATAAGTGAGTTGACACCGGTTTGTGCTCTGATACCAATTGTAAGGTCCTCAATACAAGGATCTTAACCAGTGATCAATCAAAGAAGCAAATAAAGTAAGAAATGAGTAGAAGAAGAATAAGGATCAAGCTTGCACACGTTAATAACTGAAAAACGTCAGGTACAACTTGATGATCGTAAACTCGACTGACTGACCACCTCTCTGACAGATTCTGACAAGCTATATATATAGGAGGACAGACCGTAAACCTAATTACGGTCAGGCAGACCGTAAACAGGTTTACGGTCACAATAAAACGTAAACACAGTCCTGACCATAAATACTCCAATCAACATAAACAAAAGCCCTATAACATCTATACATTCAATTGCCTAGCCCAAACCACAAAATAAGACCTTTCACTCTTGGCCTTTTCTTTTCAAGGTTTACCTTCCGACTGAGAGCATCAGCAACAACATTTGCTTTACCAGGGTGGTAAAGTATCTCACAGTCGTAGTCCTTGAGTAACTCTAGCCAGCGTCGTTGCCTCATGTTCAATTCCTTCTGATTAAAGAGATATTGAAGACTCTTATGATCAATGAAAAGTTTGCATTTAATGCCATAAAGATAGTGCCTCCATATCTTTAAGGCGAATACTACCGCTGCCAACTCCAGATCATGACTGGGGTAGTTCTTTTCATGCTCTTTCAATTGCCTCGATGCATACGCTATCACTTTATCCCTTTGGGTCAGAACACAACCTAACCCAACTTCTTTAACAACGAACGCGATACTTCTATTGATCGCTTTGATCATCCTTTACTTCAATTTGGCTTAAGTCAAATGCTACCACGAACTTGGTTATCTGAACCACGTAATAAACTCATCGTAGTCGGACTCGATTCGATATGACCTCTAGGGTCGGAATAACAATCATCTTTTTAGTCATTACCGAAACGATGGTAACGACAGACTAGAATAAGACGAAATCAATTACTAGCTCCTTGGTAACCATGTGACTTTCCCTGATCCAAGTGTGAGTCATGTGCTTCCAGTAGTATAGATCTCTACTACTATTCACACCTACTCATACTCGTCCCAAGTATTGTCTCGCAGTCCTCAAGTCCTAAAATCACAAAACAATTTAACACATACAAATGTGTCCAATTAATCATAAAATTTTCCTAGACTCTACTAGGACTTCTTCCATGCGTATCTTCAATCATCAGTTCTACTTCAACTTGGTTGGTGATGGAAATTCCAGACGATGGGACAACTTCAAGAATTACACCAATCGTTCCATCATCCTGCCAATCGAAGGTGTACTTCGGACGTACCGTACTCCTTTAAACGTTCCGTTATTTTATCAGACACATTCTAAAGGCAAGATATCACTCTTACGATATCTTCCGATAGGTGTCATTCACTATCATAAGCCCTCCATTTACTTAATTCTCTACGAGTCTTCACCATAACGTTTGGTACACTCAAGCAGACGCTCGGTGTACTTAGGCGAGAATTTAAGATAGGAAAGCTTTATTTATGATAGACGTATAAATCTCCTTATCACTTCGAAACGTTTACATGCTAGTTCTAATATCGTAGTCATACGCTTAGAATCCTGAACACATAAGGTTTCCAGATCCGGTCGGCAACAGACCATAGATCCAAACAAATAATATCATATATGGCAACCATATAACATCTAGCACATAAAAGCATTTTAGGCATCCTTCCTAAAATATACTAGTGCTCGTGTCTTAAAATATGGTAGACACTCATCTCACGATCATCGCTTAGCATTCTAAGTTTAAGTCTAGAAATCCTACGAATTCCTAGTTTGCTTAAACTAATGCTCTGATACCAACTGTGACATCCCCAATTTCACGGCCATAAAAGACTGATTTCGTTTCTGCTTTTTAAAATAAAACCAGAGTAATCATTTGATTGAAAGTGTTGCGGAATTTGTTCCCAGAAAAACATGATAAATATGTTATCAAATCATTTCTAAAGAAATGTATTTTATTCATTTAAACCACTGGGATGTCATTGTCAATACAAAAACATAAGCATAAACAAAACTTACATTCATTTACACTAGTGATCTATTTCCCTTTTTAATCTCTCAGTGTAAAGCAACATCGTATCGATACCTGTGATACAAATAAACTGAGTGGGTCAGGCTTGGGAGCCTGGTGAGCATATAGGGTTTTCAACCCACAATAAATAAATTTATTATGTTTAAACATCAAACAATCAACCCAAATACCCAACCCCATTATCTTCTTTATTTCTTAAGGAGTTACCCTAAGAATCATCTATCACTCATTCCTAAGGAATTTTCCTAAGGAATAGGCACGAAGTCCATCGCTGCCCAAGGTTTATACTACAAGCACTAACAAACGTCGATCCCCACATACTGATCCTATACAATGATCTTACTAGATCTAGCCTAAAGGATCGATATGAACAACCAACTGACGAAACTGCTTCGGAAATTCCCTAGCAGCAAACGAGGATCGATAAAGACATCAAATGAGAGGAATGGAATAAGTTTCACCACGAACCTTCGTCCGTAAAAGAAAGAACCACAAGACAATTAAGTCAGGGGTAGTTATCAATGCCTAGCTGTGGTCCGAATATCGTGAGGTATTTTACCCCCAGACTCACCCTATCCAGCATCGAACTTAGCCTAGCAGTGATCTGAATATCGTGATGTATGTAACCCCCAGACTCACCATATCCAGCATCGAACTTTGCCTAGCATTGATCTGAATATCGTGAGGTATTTTACCCTCAGAGTCACCCTATCCGGCATCGTGAATGGAAACGTTGACTCATGAAGCTCGTCCGATCACTTCATAAAAGAAACGAAGACTCCAAAGCTCTTCAAAATAAAAAGTATAGGGAAAATACTAATAAAGTACTCCCGTACGCTCCCGTACCCCGACACGTAATAGTGTCAAAAAGAAGAACTATCGGATGAACACATAGTTCAAAAACACCTAACGAACATATAGATCGAGAACACCTTATGAACATATAGTTCAAACATACCTACCGATTACGAGTCTGCTAACGTTCCACTTGACTATCTAGAGTAGTCTGTGGCCGTTGTCTATACTCTACTAGATGACTAGATCATCTTAAACATCGATACCTCTCATCAATTTTGATTTCATCACACATCATCTAATTCATCTACCCATGTTTTACCCAACATATTTGTAGATAAAAATACATATACAATTTAAAAACCTGTATAAATCATTCATCTCAAATAACTAAGCAATATATATCCACATAGCACGTATTTTATATAAAATACTTCATATCTATGTGTAAGATGAAAGTGACTATACACTCACTTGATTTAACGATAATCGGGCAGCACTTCGTTTCCTAAAACAATCGTTTCTAATAAAACCGGGAGTTTTATTGAGAAACCGGGCTCTGCGAGGGTTGGGCTTCAAAACCGAAAAGATAAAATTTTCCGGGTCTTCGGGTACTTCGGGGCGTGTTCCGGGTGTTGGAAATAATCTCGGGGCTTCGGGGGAAGTCAAAATAATAAAAATATTGAAAAAGGGGTGAAAAATGGCAAAAATTCCATTTTACCCGGGTAATCTCGCAAGCCTTGTATTTATAGGCGAGGTCCGAAGGTCGGCCGAGAAGGGTGAGTCGGCAGCGAGGGACACGCGACTCGGTCTTCGCGAGGGCAGGTGGCTCGGACAGATGGCGCGCATGCGGAGGGCCACCTGTGCGAGGTTCAGACGTGACACGGGGCGAGGCGCGTCGGACGCTGGTTGGCTGCGACTTCGGTCGAATCCAGAAGCGGCACGCGTCAACTGGTCGGACACGAGGCTGACCGCGAGAGCGGTGACGTGGCCGAAGCATGACTATGCGAATTTTCTCGGATTTAGCATTTTTTTCTCGATTTTTGTGCAAAACTTCTAAAATCCATATCTTTCGCATACGGGCTCCGTTTTTGACGTTCTTTATATGCACGCGTAGGTAAAATTACGCTCTACAAATTTCGTTTAGACTTCGTCGGCTAATTTTGACTTTAATTTTTATATTATTATTTTTAACAGACCGGGACAGGAAATCCGTTAAAAATTCATAACTTCTTCATCCGACGTCCGTTTTCGTCTGTCTTTTTACCGTTGTACTACTTTTGACGAGACCTTCGATTCTCGTTTAGGTTGTGTCGGCTAAAAATCACGCGATCTAAAATTCGAGTTTTTAGTTGTCTACCGCTAAGCTGAAACTTAGAAAAATCATAACTTCCTCATACGAAGTCGGATTTGGGTGTTCTTTTTATGCATACTCTCGGTTTAACGAACACTAAGACTTTCATTTAGATCACTAAGGCTAAAAAGTAGTTTATCAAAAACTCACTTTTTACGTCATTCGGCACCGTGCTAGTTTTGTCGCGAAACTTCGACAAGTCATAACTTCTTCGTTATAACTCGGATTTCGGTATTCTTTATATATCCGGAATCCTTATCACGACTACTACAACTTTCTTAATAGATATCGGCTTTATCTAATATTTATTTTCGACGCTTATTTTTATTCTTAATTAATTAAACCCTAATAATTAAGCATAAAACACATAATTCACATAATATTCACATAATTCCTTTTCATTTCTTCAAAATGAGTTACAAAGGTCAACCTAGACTATTAAGTCAATATTAATGCCTAGCCTAGAAACACGGGCGTTACAATTGCAAATGACAATTGAGGTGGCAGCTCACCCGCTACAAAAGCATTATAACAATTGACAAGACCAGTTGCAAGGGCCAAATTCTCGTCATTTTCTTTGGGAACTGGAATTGAAGCAGGAGCGGAAGCGGGAATTGGAGCAGGTGTTTTTGAAGAGGAAGAAAATTGCGGATAAAATACTGGAGACTGAACACTTTGCATGTATGGTGTAGCATATAATGATGATTGAGAAGCAACAAGTGGTTGAACTTGAGGATTAGTGAAGGATGAAAAAGCATTGTTTGATTGAATCCCGAGATTGGCAGAAGAATATGAGTTAACATGGTTGATCTCTCTTTGTTTGTCATCCATATCACAAGCTTTAATGATGGCCATGAGTTCAGCCAAACTAAGGAGATTAAGATTCTTAGTTTTCTTGATGACAACAACATTCATATCCCATGTCTTTGGGAGAGAATTAAGCAACTTCTTGTTGACCTCTGATCTTGGCACTGAAACCCCAGCGGTACTCATTTCAGTGGTGAGTGTGATAAAGCGTTTCAATTGAACTTCCAAAGTTTCTCCAAGAATCTGATTAAACATATTGAATTTTTGTCTCAGCATGTCTTGACGGCTTTGTTTCATATCCTCATTTCCTTCATATACTTCAATCAAAGCTTCCCACAGAGCCTTTGTTGAAGTGTATTCTCTAAAACCTTGTGCAATCTCTGGGGATAATGCCATTGTAAGTGTAGCCAGTGCTTTTTCTTGCTCTTCAATTTTTTCAAAGTCAGTGTCGGTGTAGTTTTCAATTTTCTTGTCAACGACTGTTTCATCTTCGAGTGTTGTGGTGATACGAATTGGTCCTCTTAAAACGCTTCTCCAAATTTTGAAGTCTTTCATTTTGATATACTTCTCTATGCTGTATTTCCATTCTGAAAATCCTTCGGCGGATAGTAAGCGAGGAATTCGAGTGGTGGTTCCCATTATAGTGTCCAATTCATGATGAGCTGATGAGATTTGTGAGTCCATTCTTGTTTGTTGTTTTTTTTTTTTTTTGTTTTTTTTTCAGAACTGAACAGATCGGGAATCTATGAAGAAAAAAACACTTAAAATTTAAGAAGTTCAAACAACTAAGGAGTTTACAACCGTACACTCCCAACCGTACACTTCAGCCGTACACACCCAACCGTACACTCTTCAACCGTATACTTCCAACCGTACACTGCAGCTGTACACTCCCAACCATACACTCAAACGCACACTTACAACCGCACACTCTTAACCGTACACCTTCAACCGTACACCTTCAACCTTCAACCGTACACCTTCAACCGAGCGCAGCCGTACACTCCAAAAACACTTGATTTTCAATCCAAAGCCTTAAATGATATTCAGAAACAGATACTCTATAAGCAATTTCGGATTATATTCAAAAATTGTGAAGTTTCTCTGGCCGTACACTCACGAGGATCCAAATTGACACTGATTTGGCTCTGATACCAATTATAAGGTCCTAAATTCTAAGATCCAAATCAGTGATCAAATGATATTGCAATCAATCAGAGTGTAGAAGGAGTAGAAGAAGAATTAAGCCAAGCATGCACATGTTAATATCACAAAACGTCATGTAAACCTTGGAAACACACATATACGTCACCCTAAGACTGACACAGACACCTATATTTATAGCACACCCAGCAGCACACGAGTGTACAACCGCACACGCGTGTACGGCCGTACACAGGGTGTACGGCCGTACACACATGTCTGGTCGTACACAGCCACACAAAGGTTACAACCACCATAACAAACCCCAAGACCCTACCAAGACCTATACAAGATGGATGCCTAGCCCAAACCACTATATTATGACCTATCAAATAGTCAGTCTAAAAATATTATAAATACAAGTATAAAACAAAATCCCATTTTATTAATAGAATGTGAATCTTATATTATCCATGAAAATTACACATTCACTTTATATTCTATTGATGGAGCTCATGTGGTTAACCGACATGTAAATTTGAGAGGATAAGTAGAGAATCATGTGGAACTCGTCAATATCAAGCATAACTTGAGCTATGGACCATGTGATTTTTCATGGTTAATTTACAATCTATTTAACTAAAGTGAATCTTATGTTATCTATAAAAGTTGCACTTTCTCTTTATAACTTGTTGATGAAGCTCGTGTGGTTAACCAACACGTCAATGTAACGTCCCAAAAATAGTGATAAAATTTTCATTTTCAAATTCATCAATCCCATACATCATATGTCTCAAAAACATCCAAGATACAAAACTATCCAAAACATCAGAGTAAAAGAAATCATAATCGCGGAAACATGAGGGGAGAATGTTTTGCCATCACGTCGGACATTTCCCTTTTGAACTGGAAGTACCTGAAACCATAAACATAACTGTAAGAACATATCTTAGTAAGCTTCCCCAAAATACCACATATAGCATACACATAAATATAATAACACGTGGCTGTGTTGGTTACGTATCAAACCCCTGATTCGTATCAACCCCATGTAACAACAAGTAGTTGTGTCGGATTGGTTCCATAATGACTCCGGGCCCAGATTGGTTCCATGCATATAACATACAATCATATCAATAATAGTCATATTGTCACATACATCCTACACATACGAATCAGTGGGCCGACATTGGTGCCTTCGACCCACTAGTGTGGCGATAAGACTCACTTCACAGAAAATGCTCAACTGCTACATCTTTCGCTGACAGAGTGTCGTTGCTACGCACCACCTAATCAGTCAAACCAAATAAACCTTGAGATCTTCCTCCAAAATAGGTGCTTGACCAAAATTCAATTTAAGTCAAAGGCCAATGATCAAATTCAACGATCAACGTTGACTTTAGTCAACCGCCATGCCATGGCCCTCCAGTAACTGCCAGTAGCAATTTTCCCCACTGCCATGTCGTGGGCACTGGGTTTTCAGCACCTTAATAGATTAAGTTGTTTTCTTCGATCCCAAAGGCTCCAAATTTCAGATCTGGTCCGAAACAAGGTCTAGAAGGATAAAGTTTCCAACTTTACCCGATAAGACCATCCACAAGGTCAAAATATCAAACCCTAGATTCAAAGGAGCTAAATATGACATGACTTTCCCCATTAAGCACTTATTCCAAAAAGTTCATAACTCATTTACTCCATAAAAGATTCTAATAGCTAATCCAACATAAAAGTTGGTGCCTTATAGATATGCATGTCTTGATGCCATAATGAGCCAACAAGAGGCTTTTTCTATAGAAATCTCATGCATGGCTCAAAACCCATCAAGAAACCAGATCCAAACCAATAATCATACCCAAAGTCCCATAGATTCAAAAAGTTGCAAGCTTTATGAGATCCCACCATTATAATTCACAAAACATGAAGATTAAGGGACAAAACATAAGATCTAGCAACCTATTTTGATAAAAATCGAATCTTGTACACCTACAAGGGTCCAGAAGATTGCTAACACCAAGGATGAGGACTAGCTTGCTGAGTCTTAGCTCATTTCTTCTTCTTTCTTCCTTCTAAGTCTTGAAGAACACCAACAAAGGCTCAAAATAAGGAAGAGAGAGAGAGAGAGAGAGAGAGAGAGAGAGAGAGAGAGAGATAGAGGATTTAGGGTTTCATAGGTCTGATGGAGGCTGAGGGTGAGCAAACCCTAGCCTCCTCATTCCTTTAAATAGGGAGCAAATATCATAAAATAGGGTTTCTCATTTGCCATCTGCCACGCCGTGATGCCTCCCCACCACGTCGTGGCGATCCTATAAAATGATATACTGCAAAATATAAAGTACCTCGGCATCCAGATGTTATAAATCTCCCCCACTAGAATCATAATTCGTCCTCAAAGTCTGCCTCCACAAATAATTCGGGGTAATGCTCTCTCATCTCATCGCTTAGTTTCCAAATCTAATTAGAACCCCTTCGGTGCTGCCATGGCACCTTCACCAGTTTCACCTCTTTTTTGTGCAAAGACTTAATCTTTCTGTAGAGAACCACAATAAGTATCTCTACATAATTCAGGTGCTCATCGACCTGAATGTCATCCAAAGGAATCACCACAGAATCATCGGATAAACACTTCCGTATCTAAGAGACATGGAAAGTGTTGTGTATCTGTTTGAGCTCATCAGGAAACTCCAATCGGTATGCAACCTTGCCCACCTGGATGATAATCCTGAAAGGACCGATAAATCGGGGACCTAGCTTTCTCCACTTTCGAAATCGAAGGACACCCTTCCAAGGTGACACCTTCAATAGCACTAAATCTCCCACCTGAAACTCGATATCCAAATGACATCGGTCGGCAAAACTCTTTTTCGACTTTATGCGACCCACAACTTGTCACGCACATGCTGAATCTCGGTGGTCTTGATCACTACATCAGTTCTCCACATGACCCAATGCATGACCTCGCCCTAACAAACGGGGGTCCTACACCTCCTCCCATATAACATCTCGAAAGGTGGTTGGTCAATACTGGCATGTTAACTATTGTTGTAGGAGAAATCAGCCAGTGGAAGATAAGTATCCCAACTCCCGCCAAAATCTAGCATGCACGCCCTGAGCATATCTTTGAGTGTCTGAATCGTCCGCTCATTCTTCCTATCGGTATGGGGGTGGTATAGTGTACTAAAATGCAGCTAAGTACCCAACTCCGCATGGAACTTCCTCCAAAACCTAGAGGTAAAACGAATGTCTCGATCCGAAACCACCGAAACAAGCACTCTGTACCGAAACACCACCTCTCGAATGTAAACGTCATCTAGTTTCTCGGTTGATATACTCTCGGAAATCGAAATAAAATGTGCACTCTTGGTCAATTTATCAACAATGACCCAGATAGATTCAACCCCATGTGGCGTCCTCAACAATCTTATGATGAAGTCCATAGTTATTTATTCCCATTTCCACATGGGAATGGGTAACAACTACATTTTGTCATGGGGTCTCTGATGTTCAGCCATGACTTTCCGGCTTGTCAAGCACCGCTCCACAAACCAAGTGATCTCCCTCTTCCTACAAGGCCACCAATAGCTCAACCTCGAATCCCTGTACATCTTTGTGGCCCCTGGATGGATCGAAAACTTCGACTTGTGAGCCTATTCCATCAATGTATGCCTAATCCCACCAGTGGTCAGGACCCAAACCTTCACACATTGCGTCAACAAGTCTCGACTATCCTTGACAAACAATGGAATCTGCTCCTTGATTCTCTCGAACTTCCAATTTTCCTTCTTAAAACCCTCCACCTGAGCCTCTTTGATCATATATAAGAGTGGAGAAATAATAAACATCCTCAGACATAAGTCCCCAATAGGTGCACTCGTCACCTTGCGGCTCAAGGCATCGACCACAACATTGGCCTTCCCAGGGTGGTATAGGATTTCACAATCATAATCCTTTACTACATCCAGCAATCATGATTCGTCAAATATATCATGTTCTTGTGATTAGTGAAGATAGTACACCTAACTCCATATAGATAATGACTCCAAATCTTAAGAGCAAAAACTATAGATCCCAACTCCAAATCATTCGTAAGGTAGTTCGCTTCATGAGGCTTCAGTTTCCTCGAAGCGTAAGCAATCACATGTCCCCTCTGCATGAGGACAACTCCCAATCCCGATATAGACGCATCATAACAAACCACAAAATCATACATGCCCTCAGGAAGAGTGAGAATCGGGGCCTCACACAATCTCTGTCTCAACGTCTTAAAAGCTAACTGCTGATCAGGCCCCTACCGAAAAGTAACATTCTTCTTCGTTAAGCGGGTCAAAGGCACAACGATCTTGGAGAAATCCTAGATAAATATCTGATAATAACCCACGAGACCTAGAAAATTCCGAATATCCGATGGCGTCCTCGAAACCTCCCATCTCATCACGACCTCAATCTTGGTCAGGTCGACCAATATACCCTTTTGGTTAATGATGTGCCCCAAGAACTGCACCTCGCGTAACCAAAACTCGCATTTGGAGAATTCGGCATGCAGAATTTCCCTCCTTAAAGTCTCCAGTACCTCCCGTAAATGATCCTCGTGTTACTCCTTGGTCTTGGAGTAGACCTGAATATCATCAATAAACATGATCACTTACCGATCAAGCATCGCTCTACATACCTGGTTAATGAGATCCATGAACATTTCAGGTGCGTTGGTGAGCCCAAATGACATCACTACGAACTCGTAATGACTATAACGAGTCCCGAAGGATGACTTCTACACATCCTTGTCTCTGAACCTCATCTAATGGTAACTTGATCACAAATCAATCTTGGAAAACCAAGATACACCCTGAAGCTGGTCAAATAGATCGTTGATCCTTGGAAGTGGGTAACGGTTCTTCACCGTTAACTTATTCAACTCTCGGTAGTCAATTCACATCCTGTGTGAACCGTCCTTTTTCATGAATAGGATCGGTGCTCCATATTATGAACTACTCAATCCAATAAACCCCTTGTCTAGCAGCTCCTTAAGGCTGAAGCTGCATAGACAACTCCTGTATCTCTAGTAGTGTCATTCGATATGGTGATTTGGCAATCAGGGCTGTACCAGGAACTAAATCAATTTGGAACTCAACCCGCCTCTTAGGAGGCACTTCGGGAGATTCCTTGAGAAATACATCGGGGAAATCCTGAACGATGGGCACCCTACTCGACGTCGCTGTGCCCCAACCTGAGTATCCGCCACATAAGCCAGAAACCCAAAACAACCCTTCTGAAGATATATCCTAGCCCTTGCAGCTGAACAATGGGCCGATCCACACGGAGTCTCCAAACCACGAATAACCAGTTCTCCCCCACTAGAGGTTCGAACTCTAACTAGTTGGTGCTCACAATCAATCATTGCCCCATCAGGGCCTAACCAGTCAATCCCTATGATAACCTTCAACCCTCGTAGAGGAATTAGAACCAAGTCAATAGAATATTTCTTGTTGAACAGATTCACAACACACCCACTATGAACCCTCGAAGCACTCACAGAATGATCTTCAACAATCTCCACCTCCAACGGATAATCCAGAGTCCCAGGAGCATCACTAAACTTCTTGCAAAATGCAAGATATACAAAGGATCGGGTAGCACCCGAATCAAACAAAACATGAGCAGTCATACCACTGACTAAGAAAGTCTATATACATGATCAGATACAATATAAGCATAAACAAGGAAAGAAATAACAGATACGATAAAATCACATACCAGTAACAACATCTGGTGCTGCTCAAGCCTCGTTAGTAGTCAACTAAAAAGCCCTTCTCTTAACCACATGTGCCTCCGCCTTGCCCTGGCGGCCATCAGTGATCCTTAAATTGGTTGGTGCAAGCGTCGCCACTTCCCCTCCTGATAACCTCGAAAAATCGGCCTTCTTATGGCCTGTTTGGTTGCAGTGAAAACAAATCAAAATGCACTCCGTGGGGAATCCCTACTCATATAATCGGTCTGTCCACATTTGTAACAACCCGGACCCACTGATCGATATGCCCCACTATACGTCTTTCCGCACTGGCTCCGACCCTGCTGGCCCCTAGTATGCGAATCATAAGTCTTGGGCCTCTTAGCCTGGCTCACTGATGTCTGTACCTTCTCCGTCTTTTTCTTCGTCCAAAGCTCAAGCTCAATCTCCTACTCACCGACCGTCTCAATCATATCATTCAGGGTCTTTCACCCTAAAAAGCTCACAGACTCTCTGATTTCATCCCTCAATATGTCATGATATCTCGTCTTCTTCATCTCCTCATCTACAGTGTACTGAGGAACTAACATCACCCTCTCACATAACTTGGCTATGATCTCTGCCACAGTCTCAATAGTCTGGAAAAGGTCCTGAAACTCCTTCACTAGCTGCTGCATCTCGATCTCCAGTGTAAACTCCTTCTGGAATCTCCCAACAAACTCTTCCCAAGTCATGGCCACTACTAATGCAGATCCGACATCTTGGACAAATTCATCCTACTAATCACGTGCTCGATCTCTCAGAAGGTAGGATGCAAACCCTACCTTTGCCCCCATCAGGGCAAAAACTCGTCCACTGAGCATTCTCCATTTCAACGATCCAGCGGTGGCTATTGATGGAGTCCTTATCCCCAAAGAACTTTGGAGCTCCACAAGCCTTGAACTCCTGAAACGAGGGAGTCTATGCTCCTAGCTGTCCCGCATCGATCTCTGCTCGAAAGGCCTTGCGTCTCTCACCATCAACTCCATAATCCTCTCCTTGATAGTACCAAAAATCACAAGGGTGGCCTCCATGATACCACATGTGATCTCAGATATGATAAACTTGCGAAACTGCTCATCAATTAGTTCTGGTCCAAAGCCAGAACCTGATCCAGAAGCTCCTCCTCGTGTGATCACCATACCCAACTGAAATACAAACATACAAACGATCAACACACTCATGATGAAACTTACATTCCACAGGCTCCTTAGGATTTCCAAGATAATCCTTGTCTCGAATACAGATCATGTTCTTTCAGTAGTACGGTCCCAATACTACCTTCCACACATACTTGTACTTTCCTCAAGGACCATCCTAAATCCTCTAAGTCACCACATTAAATTCATACACACTATCCCTATGCTAAACAACATACATATCCTACTACGAAATTTCCTAGACTCTCCTAGGAATTCTCAACTCAACTGCCCTGCAACACATGGAATCTCAACCAACACTGTCAGTTGCCTTATGCATGCAAGTTGTACACAAAATGGTATCACATAGACTGTCGAATAATGATTCTACCCTAAGTTCACAACCAAAAAAGGAACAAGAAATGAGACTAATCGATCATTCTAGGGTTATATGAACCTAATTGTATACAGCTTTTAAAGCATAAACTTACCAATTAACTGATTCAATATCAATTCCAAGTAGCACATAGCATCCAGTTCTCCTAGGCTATAAGGCATCACAAAAATCAGGCAATTCTATCATACGATTCTTAAAGGTATCCTTAGCCCTACATAGCATGCAAATCATATATCTAGCATACTAATAATATCACATGGATATGGGTATTTTGGGAGTCACTTACTTGAGCTCGGCTGAGTGCATGCATCACACCCCCTTTCTATTTTGTAAAAACCTTTTGAAAATTCAATTTTCTTTTGAAAAGATTATCATTTCCTCAGTTTAAGTTCTGACACACCCGAAAACGTGTCTGAACCCCTCAAACCAAGGATTTGATACCAAATTGTAAAGTCCTAAAAACAGTGATAAAATTTTCATTTTCAAATTCATCAATCCCATACATCATATGTCTTGAAAACATCCAAGATACAAACTATCCAAAACATCATAGTAAAAGAAATTATAATCGCGGAAACATGAGGAGGAGAATGTTGTGGCATCATGTCAGACCCTTCCCTTTCGAACCGGAAGTACCTAAAACCATAAACATAACTGTAAGCACAAAGCTTCGTGAGCTTCCCCAAAATACTGCATACAACATACACATAAATATAACAGCACGTGGTTGTATTGGGTCCGTACCAACCCCATGTAACAACAAGTGGCTGTTTCAGGTCCGTATCAACCCCGAGTCCATAATGACTCCTAGCCCAGATTGGCTCAATGCATATAACATACAATCATACCAGTAATAGTCACACTGTCACATACATCCTACATATATGAATCAGTGAGCAACCATTGGTGCCTTCGACCCACTAGTGTGGCGAGAAGACTCACCTCACAGAAAATGCTCAACTGCTATAGCTCTCTCTGATAGAGTACTGCTGCTATGCACCACCTAATCAGTCAAACCAAATAAACCTTGAGCTCTTCCTCCAATATAGGTGCTTAACCAAAAGTCAACTTACGTCAAAGGTCAATGGTTAAAGTCAATGGTCAATGTTGACTTTAGTAAACCACCACGTCATGGCCACCTATGGCCACGTCGTGGCCCTCCAGTAATAGCCAGTCACGATTTTCCCCACCACCATGTCGTGGCGACTTGAGCTATGTTATGGGAACTAAGTTTTCAGCAGCTTAATAGATTAAGCTATTTTCTTCGATACTAAAGGCTCCAAATTTCAGATCTGGTCTGAAACAAGGTCTAGAAGGATAAAGTTTCCAACTTTACCCGATAAGACCATCCACAAGGTCAAAATCTCAAACCCTAGATTCAAAGGAGATAAATATGACATGACATTCCCCATTAAGCACTTATTCCAAAAAGCCCATAGCTCATTTACTCCATAACAGATTATAATATCTAATCTAACATAAAAATTGGTGCTTTATAGACATGCATGTCCAATGCATGTCTTGAAGCCATAATGAGCCAAAAGAGGGTTTTTCTATGGAAATCTCATGCATGGCTCAAAACCCATCAAGAAACCAGATCCAAACCAATAATCATACCCAAAGTCCCATAGATTCAAAAAGTTGCAAGCTTTATGAGATCCCACCATTATAATTCACAAAACATGAAGATTAAGGGACAAAACATAAGATCTAGCAACCTATTTTGATAAAAATCGAGTCTTGTACATTTACAAGGTTCTAGAAGATTGCTAACACCAAGGATGAGGACTAGCTTGCTGAGTCTTAGCTCACTTCTTCTTCTTTCTTCCTTCCAAGGCTTCAAGAAAACCAACAAAGGCTCAAAATGAGAGAAAGAGAGAGAGGGATTTAGGGTTTCACAGGTCTGATAGAGGATGAGGATGAGAAAACCCTAGCCTCATCATTCCTTTAAATAGGGAGTAAAGCCCGGAAAATAGGGTTTCTCATTTTCTAGCTTCCACGTTGTGGCCTATACTGCCAAGTCGTGGCAGCTTAAATGAAAAATGCGGGATGGCCTTGACTTGCCATGTCATGGTGCCTCCCCACCATATCATGGCGATCCTGTAAAATTCCAAATTGCAAAATATAAAGTACCTCGGGATCCGGATGTTACAGCCAATTTGAGGGTATAAGTAGAGAATTATGTGGAACTCGCAAATCTCAAGCGTAACTTGAGTCTGGGACCACACAAGTTTGTATGGACGATTCACCATCTATTCAGTGATCCGTGATGACCCCGTCATTTAATTTGAGATGAACATAATTCGATTAACATGCCATTGATAGTCAATCAATCTGAACAATCTAGGAATTTTGTTGTGATCGAAATTGGAAAAGGGTTTTGCCTACCTAAATAACTTTATGGTGTGTTTACGGCTTCCCTTTACACATCATGAAGCCAAATATGGATCCTAGCCTTCTTAAATAATTTTATTTAGGGTGGTTATTTTCTAAGGATAAGTAAAACAAACTATAATGGAAATTGATATTGAATGATGTCTATAATCTTATTCACTAAAGTATACTGCTATAAAACCTTGAAAGTAATAGATATTAGGATGATCAAACTTGTCCAAATTCATATTTTAGGAATAGTTCTCGTAACGAAAAGAAAGATCATGCCTTTAATAAAGCACTTTCTGAGGTTCCTCCAACAATTGCATTCTAATATATTAGAAAGAACAGTTATCAAGTGTACGGTGTAAACTAACATATTGAAGTAAAATGGAATTTCCTTGAGTTAGGAGTTACATAGAGTTAGTCAACTAGCTTACATGTACATATGATTGGTTCACTCTGATTTTGATATGAACAACTTGGACTGTCCATGGTGGAGTTTTGTAGCATGTTAAGGTTTCCTTTTGGAACTAACATGAGCCAATCATAGAAACTTAAACTTCGAACACTCCTATATATTTATTTACTATCATGAATATAAGTGTCAAGAAGAAGAAATCCAATTGCCCATGGGGTAAAAGGCGATTAGGTTTCGTATACCTAATCTAGGCCCAAACACCAAGGACAAAGGAAGGCTTACACTGAGATATGTTTGATAGTTATTCGTTTCCATTACAAGAAAGGGCTAAGAATTCATACATGCCCAATGTATATCTGAATTGAAAGTACTGAAACATGGAAAAGTTGAATTTGATCATGGATTGCGAGCCCCTGCTACTATCCATGGGATCAAAAGACAACTAGTTGTCACATGTTTGGTCTTCAATAAAATATATAAATTAATGACACTATTAGAAATTACTTCTAATCCCTTGAGTATTTTACTAAGGATTAAGTACTAATATTTGAAAAAATGTGCAGTAACAATAATGAAGTAAGAAGACTGAACATGGAGAAGATAATTTGATCGTGAATACCGAGCCCTTGCTACTATTCATAGGATCAAAAGACAACTATTTTCCCAAATTTTTAGTCTATGGTCTTATAATTCAAATTGTTTATCCAGTGTTTCATGAGATCGTTCTTACTTCTTTAAATGTAGAACATTCTAACATTTTAAAGGAAAGTCATGAAATCTATGAAGAAAGTATGGTAACAATAGTTCAAAGTTGATTCAAATATTTGAATAAGATGTATTATTGTGAGATTATCTGTTGAAATTAATTTAACTAATGGATCGTTCATATTGACCATAATACGTGCTGATTCAAATACATCTAAAAGGTTTGGGTGAAATGTATTTGTGGAATCATAGTCTTGGATACATTAGGCGTAAGTGGATTTTCAAGAAGAGACAGACATGGATAATATTAGAAACATAATCAAACCAAGATAGGTTGTAAAGGATGTGAAAGCCTGAGAAGTTCATTTATATGCGGAAACGAGATCTCACAACTGGAATCTTTATTCCAATGAGAAAGTACAAAAAGTTTGAATTTCAAGAAATGAAGATGGGCCATATATTTCAAAGCTAGTGGGAGTAATTGGAATATTTGTTTCAATGAGAAAGTTCAAGGATTTTAAACTTCGAGAAACATATATGAGCCATATATATGTCAATGATAGTGGGAGGATTGTAGTCACCCTTGTGTTGTACATAGATAGTGTACGATTCATAGGAAACCATCTTCTAACTTAGAAAGTGTAAAAGCTTGGCTTGTTATTGAAGGGTTTTGAGCATTCTAACACTCCTAAGGTGTACATGCAACCCTAAATGCTTTGGATCTATGTTTTCTCTAATATACATGCAAACTTTCAATATTCAAAAGCATCATCCTAACTAGCATACAATGGAGTATCTATACTACAAAATTCTAATTAGATGACATACCTTTTGTTGTTGCTTGCTATCCTTGATGTATTTGGCCTTTAAGAACTTAGCACTAATAGTGTGAATGCCTCAAATGGAATCACAACACACCTACGACAAAGGATAACTTGAGAGAGAATGGCTTGCTCTAGAAATCGGCTCTATGACTCTTCCAAAGATCACTCGTCCCAATTTCACCAACCAAGGGGCTTCTTATATAGTGTGGCACAACTAGGGTTACACCATGCAAACCCTAATGTGCATGACTTTCCACATTCCTTAGGCTCCATGGGTTTTAACCTCCATGGAGTATCCATGGGTCACCACATGGGTTTAGCCCAACATAGAGAATTATGGATCATAAGCCCACTTTATAAGAATGAATGATTTACACAATCAATCCCCATATATTTAATTAGTCTTTTTTTATCACTAAATTAATTCCAATTTAATTCTTGATCAATACTAATTAAATAATATGATTTCATATTAATATATTATAACTTATAATATATTAGTAAATCATAAATAACCTCTTCTCAAAAGTCTATCCTATCAAATTGTCCTGATGATATGCAACCCAAATGGACCATGCTACTCTCGGGTCAAGTACATACCAATATTAGTTATGGGCTTAGACACCTAATCCAACAGTCTCCCACTTGGATAAGTCTAATAACTATAATTGCAAGTACGACTCCAAAATCCCGACTAGCAATCGTAGCTCTTAAAAGCCGCTGTCGAACTCTGACCTAGTCAATGACGCGTGCATTAGATAAAGGATCATATATTCCTCCATTCTAGATATCATATGGACTGAGACATGGATCATTCTCTCTGTCCATCTGTTGTTTCCCGATTTCCAATTTATTACGACCGACTAATTGAACAAATCAAATCAGTCCAGGCTTGGCCAAGCACTTAGGGGTGTCATCACTAAATCATCGAGGGGCCCACAGATATCGCTTTTATCCCTCCAAGGGTAAAAGGAATGGATAAACTTTAACTCATATGCTTGCTCTATCTACTCATCAAATCACACACAACGATATGTTTTATAACACCAAGTTACTGGTGCGTTTACATATGTCAATGTGCAACCGACTTGTAAATACAACTCACATGTCTCCGTTTCAAGAATATAAGATATTATCGTCTCACAATCACTCGTGATAAAATCCATGAAGTGATTCATATGAGCGTGGGTTGAATCCAATACTCGAATCTTATTCCAGGAGTACTCACGAACACTGCAGCTATGTCTAAAACACCTAGACAAACTACAGACCCATTCATGACAGTCTTGCCTCAATACCTACTTCCAAAGTATGATTGACTGTGTATGGTTTGAATAACCTAGTTATTTGGGAAGTCAAAACATGCAAAGTGAACACAATAATAATACTAATCCTATATGGCCCAAAAACTTTTGAGTCCCATATTGATTACTCATTATTCATTGTATAATGTTTCGAATAATCAACGTAATAATTGAATTAAAACAATAGTCATGTCATGCTCCAAGCATGCACACTATGTTTGTCTAAACAATAGTTATGCCATGCTCCAATCATGCACACTATGTTTTTCTATGGTCCTTACTCTGTGAAATAGATCAATTGACAATATATCAATGATGCTCATTTCAGAATTCCAAATCCTTACCGTAAATGTAAGAATATCAAATTCTTGCCATTTACTGTAATCTGTTAGATTTTAAACTTATATGCAATGATCTTCTTGTAATGACTATGCACAAAAGTCACATAGACTTGGAAACAGACATTACAAAGTATTCCCATGGAAACGAAGTCTCAAATTCAAAGTACATACCTTTGAACATCCTTCTCGCATTAAGTTTTCTAATCTTACACAGATTTAAGGAATAACTTCCACCTATGGAAACATATCCATATTCTCATTTTGACTATCACTTCTGAGCAAGAGTTGCCTCTCTTCAAAATATGTCAATATGGTCCATCCATTTTTATTATACTTCCAACTACAAGTGACCAATCCTTGGCGAACCTTAGATTGTCCTTGACAGTTGTTTAACCATTTTAGTCATATTCGGTTATATTCCTTTTTTCCCTCTTAATGCCCTAGGCATTTGGAAAATTTTAGAACGGATAAATATTATAGCACATGTAATCGATCCTATACCTGAAGCATACTGGACACGATTCATAAAGACATGATACCTAACCAGTCTTTTGCTACAATATTTCTATTTGCCATGTTCTCATAATTCGAATTATGAAAAGGGATGTCGTAATCATAATCGAATTTTGAGAATGCAATTAACACAACCATGACTAAATTTGATTAAAATCTCACAATCTAAGTTTTTTTAGATTTGAAATGAAGTATAATTTCCTCTCCCTTAATTATAGTAAAACAACTTTTCAATTTGCAGATTGAAACTTTTGTTTTCTATAATTAATATTGCTAACTTGCAACATTTACCATAATTGATTATGCTCCCACTAGCATAATAATCATTACTTTTACTAGCATAACATTTATGCTCCCACTAGCTTTGACATGTACCCAGAAATCAGCTGGACTTATAGAAATCAATACTTGCTGACTTTTATTACCAAAGTTCAGATTTCTGATTCGAGATGCTTTGATAAGACTTTATCTAGGCTTCTCAAACTCATACACCTTTCCTTAGATAGCTCACATGTGTATCTAAACAATTTTAGAACTTACAAAAATAAGTCTCAAATGTTTAGACCCTTTGCCATTTCTCACAATTCAGATTATGAAGAGGTATGCCGTAATCATAATGGAATTGGAGAATGCAAATATCACGATTCTATCTCCTTAAAATCTACTTAGTGAAAGCGTTTCCTCACAATCATTTTCATGAATCGGAGAGAAACCTTACGAAACTTTAGGTTTTATGGTGTATGTGTTCCTATCCATGTGAATTTGTCAAACCATAATCAAAAGACAAGGTTAGTGACAAATCCAAACTCATATGGAGTGAACTTGTTCAATCTTAATTTATTGCCACTAGGCAGCACAAGGGCCTACCATTTCTTCAAAGTTGTTATGCAAACAATTGAGAACTCATAGAACTCACATGCATAGTCAATTAACTGGAATGGCACAGAAACAAGAATATGTCAACACGATAGATTACAAACCTCAAGTCGTGTGCTAGTGTTTAACAATAGGTTTATTCTTGATTAGTTCTTGAAACTTGTCAAGATATTTAAGACTCCCACTGACCTCTTGACATATAAGATTCTCTTGTCAAGAACCATTCCTTGAAAAAAAAAATATTCAATAGTTAGTGCGGATTCTTATCAAGAAAGACACTTCACACAATTGGTTTTAGTTGGTCTTTGTCCCATCCAAGACATCACAACTTACCAATTTCAAATGTACAAGAGTAAAAAACATTTTACTCTACATTTGATAAGTGTTATAAACCTTTCTTAAGATTATGTCACTCAAGGCTCAATCTTGGATTATGGCTCTAAGACTCGATTTGGAACGAAGTATGACTCATCTTCTAGATTTAACCATTTCAACAATTCACGATTCCTCTCCTTAGAGGATCAATTGTGACATGGTATAATCATTAAGATGATCACAAAACACGATACTGAAGTACTCTCCCATCTTTTCAGATTGGAGAAACTTTTATCTTTCTGCCTATTTGATTCTTCTTATTCGTTCTGCTACACATTGAAGTCTTTTCAATGACTCAGAATTATACTTAAACTTGTAAGTATAATCATATTTACTAAACTTTAGTAAAATATGACGAATAGTCTTATCGATCTTTGTCGTGGACCTGACTAGCGCACAACCAAGTGTATCTAATCCCCTAGTCCTTCACTTGACTCACATATACATGTGAACAAGGAATTAGTCTTAATTTTCCAAAAATGAAAATTCTCATTCATCACACAATACAAGTTGCATGATTCCAAGTTTCTATCCAACTGAAACTTGGGTGATAAGAATCTTTCCTTATTTGGTAATTATGACACAACCACAAACGAAAGAATCAAATCCATATTGCTAATAATAGAAACATACAAACATCAATTTTCACAAATGCCATTGTAAGGAAACTTAAAAATAAGACAAAAATAAAAAAAAAAATCTTTATTAAAAAAAGTGCGGAAACCTTTTCCTTACAATGCAACTAAAAATGAAAACTATGTTACAAAATATTTTTTAATCTATCATAACTCTTAAGCAGCAGCTCAAAAATCCAATCATTGAATCAGGCGATCAAAATCCATCTCTTCGCTATCAGATTCAGCTTACTCTTCCTTTAAGCTTCCTTTCTTTTCTTTGATTCTACAAAACATCAAAGTGCAACCTAGTCACATCATGTATTAAGAATCTCCAAATAGGAACTTAATAGAGTCAGATAGTGGACTTCCCTGAAGTAGAACCATACATTCTGATTAAACTTCACAGGCAGTCAGGGCAGCTTCGCTTCCAATGTCCCTTTTCTTGGCAATAACACAAACATATTCTCTTGGAATGGTACACCGGACAATATCAGACTTAGCCTTTCTCTTTACCATTTGGTCAACCGAGTTGACTATGGTCGATCCCTTTCCATTGGGAAGAGAAGACTTTTCTGGACTTCCAATGTTTCAATTGTCAATGTCCATGGAAGTTTGGGAAGTAGATCTTCCAATCAACTTTGCTTTTCCAGTTCGCCAAATCATTCCTGATTCAGCAGCAACAAGCAAATATGTTAAATCAATAAGGGTCATGTCGTGATCTCCCATATAGTAGTCCTTAAAGAACCCACTATATGACTTAGGAAGTGATCGAAGAACCCAGTCAACAGCCAACTTCCTTGAGACAACGACACCCAACTCTCCCGGCTTGTCAATGTGTGACTTCATCTCCAAGACATGTGAACACACAGACCTTCCATCTTGGTGTTTGCTAGCCAATGGGGTTTGAGTGACCTTAAACTTTTCAAGTCTTTGAACTTGTGGGTTAGAGAGAATTATATGAGGAGGTGGAGGAAGTGAAGTATGATTTCCAGTCCCATTAATGCACGATAAAGGGATTAATCTTTCACCTGGATCGCCATGTGGGACATCAGCTTCATTAGAAAGGCCTTTTCCAAAAGGATAAGGAAGACCATAGTTGTCTGAACTTAGACATTTATGAGGGAGAAATTCAAGTTTAGTTGATTTTAGTCCTTAATATAACACCCAACATGAAATATTAAGGCTAGGACCCAACACAATATTTTACAATTCGGAAGAGGGCTGCCGTAATCCAATTGCAAAATATTTGAAGGTAGGTATATGACGATTTACCAATTTCCACCACGAAAAACGAAAAAGAATTTTAGGTTTTAAGTTAATTGAAACTCCTAGATCCTTTGAGATTCATTGAACTTTTCAATGTCATGTTTAAATCTTGATTGTGCCCTTCAAGTTTGTGACTGGGATGCCGAGGATCACAAACAATGTGTGAATAACCATGCAAATTAGCTTGGTACACCCAATGTTACAAACCACCTAATCAATGTGCCGGTTAACCACACACGCTCCATTGATCTATGATTAACATCAAGCTACCCTTTGCCACGCACTGTCAGTCCCAGATTAGTGCGCCGGTTAACCACACACGCTCCACTAACGACTTAACAAGGTGCAAAGTGCAATTTCATGGGTTAGCACCAAATTCACATTTTTACTAAGTAACTAAGATTGGGAATTTAATAAAAGTTTAGTTACTTTATAATTTTCATTATACTTTTAGTGAGAATTAATGTCCTGTCAAACCTGTTCGGCTAACGACCCTCCACCAGTCAAGGGAGCGGTGGGTGAGAGTGGACACCCATTAAACTGTCATTTTATAGGCAGTAACCTTATGCCCCCTTATAGACCGACTTCGTGAATGAGGCCTACTAACGGTAAGACTGACTTTACTCTTATACATATATATATATATATATATATATATATATATATATATATTAAACCTATAATATTATAATAGTATAAAGGTTGAATTTTAAACTTTTAAAATTCTAGGGTTTGGAACTAAATGTTTCAAAGTAAGACTTTGCATTTACAAATTCCAAAACTTGAGGGCAAGTTTTGAACTATTCAAAAACTTTTAGAATCCATAACTTATGAGTTTAACATAGGTTTTAATGAAAAGACTCTTGAAAATCCATAACTTGAGGACAAGTTATGGAGTTCATAAAACCATTTATGGGAAAAAAACTCTTCAAGTTCATAACCTATGATTTTAATGATCTCTTTAAAAGAAAAACTTTTCATTTTCCATAACTTGAGGACAAGTTATGGAATTCATCAAAAAACATTAAGATCAACTATTGTAACTTACAAAACCAAACAATTTGTCTATGATCTAAATTAAACTCATAAGAACAAGACAATTCAAATCAAACAAATTTCATGTAATTAGCCTAACCATATAAACTAATACAAAACATGAAACTTTGAAAATTATCTTTTAAATTGGATTAGCATGATCATTACCACAACAACAACAGGTTTATAAGTTCAAAAACAGTTTAGGGTAATGATCATAGTCCAATTCCAGCCTTAAAACTCGAAAATCTGCATCCAGGAGCTCCAACTCGTCGAGTGTATGAACAAACTCGGCGAGTTGGTCAGGTTTGTGAGGGGACTCGGCGAGTTCCCCAGTGGACTCGGTGAGTCCACTGTTCAAATAGCAGAAAATCGATTTTTTTCAAGCTTTGAAAACAAGTAGCATCAAGTATATTGGAAAACAACCCTAGGCTCTGATACCACTTAAGGGTTTTGAACATTCTAACACTCTTAAGGTGTACATGCAACCCTAAATGCTTTGGATCTATGTTTTCTCTAATATACAAGCAAACTTTCAATATTCCAAAGCATCATCCTAACTAGCATACAATAGAGTATCTATACTACAAAATTCTAGTTAGATGACATACCTTTTGTTGTTGCTTGCTATCCTTGATGTATTTGGCCTTTAAGAACTTAGCACTAATAGTGTGAATGCCTCAAATGGAATCACAACACACCTACGACAAAGGATAACTTGAGATAGAATGGCTTGCTCTAGAAATCGGCTCTATGACTCTTCCAAAGATCACTCGTCCCAATTTCACCAACCAAGGGGCTTCTTATATAGTGTGGCACAACTAGGGTTACACCATGCAAACCCTAATGTGCATGACTTTCCACATTCCTTAGGCTCCATGGGTTTTAACCTCCATGGAGTATCCATGGGTCACCACATGGGTTTAGCCCAACATAGAGAATTATGGATCATAAGCCCACTTTATAAGAATGAATGATTTACACAATCAATCTCCATATATTTAATTAGTCTTTTTTTATCACTAAATTAATTCCAATTTAATTCTTGATCAATACTAATTAAATAATATGATTTCATATTAATATATTAGAACTTTTAATATATTAGTAAATCATAAATAACCTCTTCTCAAAAGTCTATCCAATCAAATTGTCCTGATGATATGCAACCCAAATAGACCATGCTACTCTCGGGTCAAGTATATACCAATAATAGTTATGGGCTTAGACACCTAATCCAACAGTTATCGGAATTGTTTTGATATGATAAAAATGGGAGATAAAACACATGTACATAATATAAAGATCTATGAAGATAGATATAAGTGATCCATTGGATTAAGCCAAAGTATATGGAATCTTGAGGAAGCTTGACATGCAGAACTTGAAATGAGTTCGTACTTAATAAATATGGCATGACACCGGGAGATGAAAATGTCCTAGTTCTACTATTGAACTAGAGGATGTGAGTCAAAGTCCCACATGCTTTTGATATGTGATCGATCATATATGCCATGACATGTAACATATCTAATGGCTCGTATGCCTTGAGCATGACAAGTCAGATTAGATCTATGGGCCCCTTGATGAAGTACCTAATGGTAATAAAGGGTATGTTCATGTATGACATGATGAAGTAGACAAAAACTATGTAGTAGAATTTTATTTGTTCCTTCTGCCTTAACATGAGAAGCGATATCTATGGGCCCCTTGATGATTTGGTGCTAACATCTAAAGTGCTTGGCCGAGCCCTGACTGAAATTGATGTCTTCAATTTAGTAGTCAGATATAGTCGTCACAAATCTATATCAGGAAACATAATCTTAAATTTTGAGATTGACCATTATCCATGTCTCGAATTCATATAGATGTCATAGAACGAAGGAATAGTGATCACTTATATAAGGACTGAATCTTGATTAGATCAAGAGTCCGATAGTTGCATTGGATGGCTAACCCTCTATTGACTATTGTTGAAGTATTTGACCTCGTATAGTTGATGAATTGTCCAAGTGGAAGACTGTTGGAAAGAGTGTTCAAATTTATTAAGTATTGGTGATATTCCTATAATAACAGAGTCCTTTTGGGTTGCCCTCAAGACCCAAATTGAGTAGAATAAATAAAGGAGAAATTAGTTTATTAATTATTATGATTAATCATTAGTTAGAAACTAATTGGAATAATTTTGGGAATTAATTAAACAGTTTAATTAATTAAAGGGTTGAATATTCATTTATCAATATATGGTTAATCAGGAATGTTTTAGAACCCTTATGGATTTCATTTTTCCTAGCACCTTGGCTTGAAGTTTCGCCAACCCTTCTTCCTCCCCCATAGGGATGATTTCTAACCCTTTTAGGGTTTGTGTAATCGACCCTTCTCCTAGTTAATTTGTGTGACATCCCAGAATTTAGGTATAAAAATATAGACATTCAATTCACCGTGAACCCCTTTGTAACCTGGCCTATTGAGCTTTAATGCATATTTTGAAAAATAAATAGTGTCATTATAATTAAAATAAGATATGAGATGATATCTTACTTCCAATGGAGGAAAATCTCAAACGAATTATAAAGCAAAAAGTGTAACCCTAGTTAATACGTATGAAAAACTGAAATTTCATATTAAGCATTTATGAGCGAACCAAACACTCTAGTCTCATAGTACATGTTCACTTGAGTCCGGAAATATAAAGAACGACCAAAACATAGCTCTTATGCAAAAGATACGACCGTTATAAGAAACCAAACCAGTATAATACTGATTTTCTTTAAACGACATAAACCTTTTTGTTCTGTTGAGGAACTTGCACACCTCAAATGAAAATTTCGAGAATGTTTTTGGACTCAAACTATGGTCTATTATTTGATTCCATACTTGGAATATTTTAGCAAAAAATATTTATAAAAGTCGAAAAATTGGATGAATTGGGTCAATTAAACATGATTTCCCAGAGTTCTACAACTTGAAAAATTGATTTGTTCGGGTTTTTGGAATTAGTACATCCGGCTCTATCATTCGCCACTTTTGAAAATAATATTAGATGTCAGGATCTTGGCACACAAATCTAGAAAGATTTTAAGGACTTTTTGAGAATGGTGACATCACCAAGCATTGCCACCTTCCATGGGAGAGTCCAAAAATTAGCCCTTGGCTTCTTTCTTTCCCCTTGCCCACGTCTACAACCTTTCCCCCCAATCATCACCTTACCTTGATAAGTACACTCTTGTTCCAAGGTATAAGCATGGGCTAGTTTATGTGTTTGACTATCTAAGAAGGTGAGGCTTGCATGGATGGTCTTGCAAGCTTCCATGGGGATATAAATTGAGCACTTACCTTCCTCAATTCAACATAAAATCATCAGCTTTGATCTCTCAGTCTTTCCCTCTCCATTGCTCTCTTTCTCGGTCAAAAAACCCACATGGGGTGGCCATCAACCACCACAATCATCCACCATTTTGCCCACTATTTTCATCGACCATCCACCACCCAAACCCCTTACGATCTCCGTCACCTTATTCCCCCTTTCCTTCTCATCGTTTGTTTTTGAAACAGAAGAATAAGTGGCAAAGAGGCTGTCAGAGCAACCTCCTGCCACCCTCTACCGTCGACAGCCGCCAAGGCTGTCTTCGTGGTTCTTTTCCAAAGGTGGCCAGCCCCCATCCTTCATCATTTTTGTGGGTTAAAGAATCAAAAACAATCCGGGTTTAATTTTATTGCTATTTTTGTGCTTTCTCGAAATGTTTCTCAAAACCGACCACACTCTCGAATCTAGATCACAAATCACGCATTGAAGGTGAGTGTTTACGATCCCTTTTTATAGCTTTTTTATATATATATCGGGGAGGGGGGAATACATGTGATCGCTTATTTAGTTTATCCAAAACACTTATGAAAATCGTATCTTGGTTACAAATATTGCTAGTTTAAAACATGTTTTGTTTAACGAAAACTAGTTATAAACTTGATATATATATATATATATATATATATATATATATATATATATATATATATATATGTGTGTGTGTGTGTGTTATGGTTGTTTAATATGTTACAACTAGTCATATAACATATCATTTCACTACAAGAAGTTATGATTTTATATGATAATGTAAGGCATAACTCGCATGTCATAAAAGATTACCATCTTTATAGTATTTCAAAACCTATATATATATATATATATATATATATATATATATATATATATATATATATATATATATATATATATATATAAGTTATAAATATTATAACTTGGAATTTATACATGTACTTACTATGAGATTTACCTCTTATTTAAGTGAGTATCGTACACTTTTATACTTATCGAACATACTCGGATTTTATAGTAAAAATCTATCCATAGTAAATCATTTTTCCTAGTGACTTATCCACGTATAAGTTAGGGTTATCCACTCTCAGTCATTACACTGTGGCGTATAAGATAGGGAGAGTTATTCATGTATATTAGTTAATGGCTTTTATATTGTGACACTATTCATTACCTAAGTATAAACACTTAGTATACCCACACCACTGTAATCGTTAATCCTCGGAGCGAGATACATATGTATAGATCTATACGGGTTGATACCCCCACCTGCGGTTTCTAGCTACAACCTTGACGGTCAACTCAAAGCGGGTGATAACTATCTTCAGTCATTTCTACGACGTCCAATGAAGCATTGTAGGGGTACTCCAGTCACATAAGTCTGTTATAGGACTCACTATAAACATTAACTAGATCTCTCTGTCTCTATCTTTCTCTCTCTCTCTCTTTAAACCATGGAGTTGGTTTATCTCTCTACAAAACATGTTTAAGTATGGTTTTACTTACAAGGAAAAATACTTTTTAGTCATTTTAAAAGTATCATTACCGCACTAGAAGAAAACCTATAACTCTTACAAACCTTGTGTTGACCCTCAAAACTATATGTATTCTTAGGAAATCACTAAACAAGAATTTCATATGACGGAATAGTCATGGATTTCGAGCGACCTAGTCTTTTCTAGTTTTTGTTATATCTGCCTACCTATTTAAGGAAATTCATGTGCTCTATTATTATCTGTAAGAACCTTGTATTCAAACTTCAAGATGTGATACAATTACTGTTTGTTTATCGTTGTACTTCTGCTATATATCTAATTGCATGTGATCATAGCCCAGCATGTTCCACCGCCTTGGTCGGGGATGTGACAGATTGGTATCAGAGCTAAATTAGATATAGAGAACTCGTATCATCGAAATAGGAATACAAACATAGCAACATGCTCCTAATAAAAGTATTATTATTAATTACAATACTTCTCGACTACTTAGGAGAGAGATGCCTAGTTTGAACTATCTCTTGGGTAGCTGGATTTCAGAATGGCTATACCCTAAAATGGTCCTACCCTCCGGTACTTCTCACCTGGCTGATCCATACTTGATAGTCTTGAAGTACAAAACAAAAACTAATAATACTGCAAACCTCACCAACAATAATATATAAGAGTTATATATATTATGACCCGCGATGAGAACACTTAATAAAATTGTATCATATCTTCACCTAAAACTACAACTCAATCCTTTAGGTAAAACAGCTCGACGAAGGTTAGTACCATACAGAAGTCATACCACAAATAAACCTTGAATGCACACCTACATTATTTATGGTCGGGCCAGGTGCACATCCAACCTTGAGAATGGTGTTTGACAGACTACAATGATTGGCAGTTTTAGAGATTGAAGAATGTTCTCAAGATTCGCTGCAAATACCTAGTACCTTAGAATCCTTATATCAACTCCAAACAACACATACATTTTGAAAATCATCAAAATACTTAAAATATGTTCTCCCATATTTTCTTTATTTACCTAAATCCGAAGAATAACAAAGAACCAATAACTCTGCTACCTCCGTAGTAGAGAAACCCATAGTTCCCAGTCGATCGCTCAGTAGTTTCCAAACTTCTCTCTCCCCTATCTTCCAAAGATAACAAGGATCCTCCCAAGGACGAATCATCTAAAGAACCCACTGAAGGAGAGGAATCTGAAGAAGAGAAAAGAACGGTCAAATATAAGAAACTAGTTGGAGAAAACATGGAGGGAGAAGGACTAACAGATAAAGAGTCCACCATTCAAACGCCATCAGTGTACTACATCTACTGATCATTTTCAGGTGGAACACTTCAAATGGATACTCCTAGGGAAAGGATTCCTCCTCATTCCTGATGTGAGACTTCCACCTAAAGGAAGAAAACGCCGTCAAAAGAGCCAGGATTGGTTAACGAACACTCCGGGATAAAACTAATACTCTCAAGGAATAAAGCTGACAATCCATCCATGACTCCTCAATTCCGCTCCTCTTATCGACAAGTCTATCGATAATGTTGTGCTTTTCCTAATTGAAAGGAGTGTACAAATTAAGCCAACAAATCAAATCCATGATACGCAACATGGATGTAGTAGAATACGTCACTCATACTCTAGGTCAAATAGTTGGAGAACTCAAGGAAGAACAACATGATGAAAATGGCACTGCCCATACACTATCCCATCATGTCTATTAAACAAAAAAATGTTGTTATCTAGGGTCACAAAATCTATACACTAGAGTATAGAGTCTAACTGGCCTAAAGCAGACTGAGTATCAAATGATTGTGACAAATCAAAGGATGCATGAAACTCATAACCAGCTCGAGGATCTAGCCGATCTGCTAATCGAACATTTTAAAACTCTAACGAGGTTACCTAGGGGATTTCAACCCTTAGGATAAGGTTAGGGATCATGGGAAAAGAGATTATATGCAAACATTTATCCTTGCTATATCTCTCAGTGGATGAAGCTTTCCATTATTAACCCTGTCCATGTTTGGAAATTGGACGTAAATAGATGTAAGCATAATACAAGTGTTTATGCTATCAAGTTGTTTCAAAGGTCATAAATATTAACAATTCTCTCTCTATCATTTGAAATCGGTAGGATTTCAATTCTCTCTCTCTATTATTTGAAATCGGTAGGATTTCAACTCTTTCTCTATCATTTGAAAATGGTAGGATTTTAATTCTCTTTGTCATTTGAAATCAGAAGGATTTCAGTTCTCTCTCTATCATTTGAAATCGAAATGATTTCGATTGTATCTCCATCATTTGAAACCGGAAGGATTTCAGTTCTCTCTCTATCATTTGAAATTCGTAGGATTTCAATTCTCTATCTATCATTTGAAATCGGTAGGAACTCAGTTATCTCTCTATCATTTGAAAACTTCTCTCTTTATTATTTGAAATCGATAGGATTTCAATCCTCTCTCTATCATTTGTAAATCTATAGGATTTCAGGAAATCGATCGCTCTCTATAATTTGAAAATCTACAGGATTTCAGGGACAAGTTACACCAATGCACTATCATACGACACGACTCATACGTTCTTGTTTATGACTAAGTGGTTACTAGTACGTATCCTATCAAAAATATTTATGCTTCTGTATTACTTGATATTGGTGCCGATAGAAGCTTTATTTCCCATAAGTTTGGAAGCATGATAAACCATAAATCATGCAAACTTAACGAAGCTTACACGGTAAAAGTAGCAAATGGCCAGATAGAAAGAACTTTATAAATACTCACCAATTGCCTTCTCACCTTGAATAACCACATCTTTCACGTCGACCTAATTCCTATGACCATTAGAAGTTTCGATGTAATCATCAGAATGGATTGGTTATCACCTCATCGAGCGGAGATTTTATATTATGAAAAGTCCAATCGACTACCTCCTCCCAAAAATGAAGCCCTCATGATTTATGGAGATAAATCAGGAAAGAATCTAAGAGTCATCTCTTGCATGAAGGCAAGAAAGTGTTTGCAGAAGAGATACTTCGCTTTCTTGGCCCACGTGGTGGATATGCAAGGCAAGGGTAAGGAAATCAAAGACATTCTGAAAGTGTGTGACTACCCATACGTATTTCCAGAAGATATAACTGGAGTACCTCCAGTCAGATAGGTCGAATTCCGAATAGACCTAACCCCGGGTGCAACACCAGTAGCAAGATCTCCTTATCGTCTGGCTCCATCAAAAATGCAAGAACTCTCAAGTTAACTTCATGAACTACTTGAAAAAGGATTTATCAGGTCAAGCTTCTCACCATGGGGAGATTCGGTATTGTTTGTCAAAAATAAGGAAGGATCATTCAGGATATGCATCAACTTTCGAGAGTTGAACAAACTCACCATAAAAAACCAATATCCACTCCCGAGGATCGATGGCCTGTTCGATCAGCTACAAGGATCCTGCTACTACTGAAAGATCGATCTGAGATCTGGTTATCATCAACTCAGAGTTGAAGAAGCATACATTACGAAGACAACATTCAGGACTCGGTATGGTCACTACGAGTTACTGGTTATGCCCTTCGGACTGACCAACACACCAGCCGTATTAATGGACCTTATGAATCGGGTGTGCAAACCCTATTTGGATAAATTCATGATCATGTTTTTCGATGACATATTAATATATTCAAAAACCAAAGAAGAACATGGCCAACACATGCAATTAATTCTAGATCTGTTAAGGAAGGAGAAACTTTATGCAAAGTCTTCTAAATGTGAGTCCTGGCTTAACAAAGTGCATTTCCTCGGCCATGTGGTTAGTATCAAAGGGATTCATGTCGATCCCTAGAAGATCAAAGCAATTAGGGATTGGAAGGCACCAACAATGCCAACCGAAGTATGCTAATTCCTAGGGCTTACGGGATATTACCGGAGATTCATCAAGAACTTCTCCAAAATAGCCAAGCCTCTCACCGCTCAAACCCAAAAAGACAAGAAGTTTGATTAGGAAGACAGACACGAGTCTGTTATCCAAAAATTAAAACAATTGTTGTGCAATGCAACAATTTTATCTCTTCCAGAAGGAACATAAGACTTTGTAGTATTCTGCGACCTCTCACCAAGGGTTAGGATGCGTATTGATGAAAAGGAATAAAGTCATTGCATACGTATACAGAAAACTTAAGCCAAATGAGACCAACTACACTACCCATGACTTAGAATTTGGAGCTTTAGTCTTTGCCTTAAAAACTTGGAGACACTACCTATACGTAACGAAGTGTGTCGTGTTCACCAACCATAAAAGCCTTCAACACATCTTCGATCAGAAGGAGCTCAACATGATACAACGAAGGTTGATCGAATCACTAAATAATTACGAATGCGAAATTCGTTATTATCCTGGTAAAATGAATGTCGTAGCAGACGCTTTAAGCAGGAAAGAACGAGCAAAGCTACTTCGTGTAAACGCTCTAACCCTAACAATCCACTCCAATCTCACCACCCAAATTTGAGACGCCCAGCTGGAAGCACTCAAACCCGAAAATATCATAGAAGAAATCCTGCAAGGAATGGATAAATAGTTCGATCTCAAGGAAGACGGAACACGATATTTCATGAACCAAATTTAGACCCCAAAATTTGGTGAACTCAGGAGTCTAGTTTTAAATGAAGCTCATAAGTCGAGATATTCGATACATCCCAGATCAGATAAGATGTATCTCAATCTTAAGAAGCTTTATTGGTGGCCCAACATGAAGGCAGAGATTGCTACATATGTCAGTAAATGATTGACTTGCTCCAAAGTCAAAGCAGAGTACCAGAAGCCGTCTAGTCTACTACAACAACTGTCAATCCTGGAATGGAAATAGGAACAGATAACCATGGACTTCATAACAAAGTTTCCAAGAACTTCAAATGGTTACAACACCATTTGGGCAGTGATTGGCCATTTTACCAAGTCCACCCACTTCCTAGCCATCAAAGAAACTGACAAAATGGAGAAAATCACCATGACCTATCTCAAGGAAATAGTCAGACTACACGGTGCTCCAATATCTATTATCTCAAACCGAGATAGCAGATTCACTTCCATATTTTGGCAATCATTCCCTAGGAACCAAACTAGACATGAGTACTGCATATCATCCATAAACGGATGGACAAAGTGAAAGGACGATACAAAAACTGGAAGACATGCTCCGTGCTTCTGTGCTAGACTTCGGTAATGCATATGATACTCACTCTAGCATAAAGGCTGCTCCATTTGAGGCCTCGTATGGACGCAAATGCCATTCTCCGATATGTTTGGTAGAAGTTGGAGATACTCAACTGGCTAGAGAGCATGTTGGAGATACTCTACTTACTGGTCCTAATATCATTCATGAAACAATAGAAAAGATTATTCAGATAAAGGGAAGATTAAAGGTTGCACATAGTCGTCAGAAAAGCTATGTTGACGTGAGACGTAAGCCCCTAGAATTTAAAGTAGGAGATTGTATCCTAATAAAGGTCATACCATGGAAATAGGTCATTAGATTTAGAAAATGAGGTAAACTAACCCGATACATCGGACCTTTTGAAATCCTGGCAAGGATTGGTCTGGTGGCTTACAAACTCAAGTTGCCTAAAAAACTCAGCAAAGTTCACAATATCTTCCATGTGTGCAATCTCAAGAAGTGTCTCTCTGATGAGAACCTTGTTATTCATCTCGAAGAGATCCAGGTCATCACGAAACTTCACTTCGTGGAAGAACCGATAGGGATCATGGATCGAGAAATCAAAAGTCTCAAACAAAGGCGCATACCTATAGTAAATGTTTGATGGAAATATCGTAGATGGCCAAAGTTTACTTAGGAACGCGAAGATTAGATGAAACAGAAGTACCCGCAACTGTTCAATGGTGCTCCCTCCACTAATGGAATGAAATAATTTCAGGACTAAATTCCTTTAACGGGGAGGTAATGTGACATCCCATAATTTAAGTCTAAAATTGTAGACAATCAATTCACCACGAACCCCTTTGTAACCTGACCTATTGAGCTTTAATGCATTTTTTAAAAAATAAACAGTGTCATTACAATTAAAATAAGATATGAGATGATATCTTACTTCCAATGGTGTAAAATCTCAAACGAATCATAAAGCACAAATTGTAACCCAAGTTAATACGTCTGAAAAACTAAAATTTCATATTAAGCATTTGTAAGCAAAGAAAACACTCTAGTCTCGTAGTACATGTTCACCTGAGTCTAGAAATATAATGAACATCCGAAACAGAGCTCGTATGCAAAAGATACGCCCGTTATAAGAAATCAAATCAGTATAATATTGATTTTTTTTAATGCTTAAACACGATTTCCCAGAGTTCTACAACTCGAAAAATTGATCTGTTCGGGTTTCTGGAATCAGTGCACTTGACTCTTTCATTCGCCACATTCGAAAAAAATATTAGATCTCGGGATCTTGTCACATAAATCTAGAAAGGTTTTAAGGACTTTTTTAGAATGGTGACATCACCAAGCATTGACACCTTGAATGGGAGAGTCCAAAAATCAGCCCTTGGCTTCTTTTTTTCCCTTGCCAACGTCCACAACCTTTCCTACAATCATCACCTTACCTTGTTGAGTGCATTCTTGTTCCAAGGTACAAGCACGACCTAGTTTATGTGTTTGACTATCCAAGAAGGTGAGGCTTGAATGGATGAACTTGCAATCTTCCATGGGGTTATAAATTTAGCCCTTACCATCCTCATTTCAACAAAAACTCATCAGCCTTGAGCTCTCAATCTTTCCATCTCCATTGCTCTCTCTTTCTCGGACTAAAAACCCACCGAAGGTGGCCATCAACCACCGAGAACCACCACAAACCTCCACCATTTTCCTACTATTTTTGCCGACCATCCACCACCCAAACCCCCTCCGATCACCACCACATTATGTCCCCTTTCGTTCTCATTGTTCTCTGTCGGAACAGAAGAAGAGGTTGCCAAAGCAACCTCCTGCCACCCTCTACCATCGACATCCACCAAGGCTGTCTTCATGGATATTTTTCTTTTATTTTCCAAATGCGTTCAGCCCCCATGCCTCATCATTTTCGTGGGTTAAAGAAGCAAAAACAATTCGGGTTTAAGTTTATTTCTATTTTCGTGCTTTCTCAAAGTGCTTCTCAAAACCGACCACACTTTCGAATCTAGATCACAAATCACGCATCGAAGGTGAGTGTTTACGCCCCCTTTTTATAGCTTTCATACATTTCGGGGGGAGGGGGAGGGGGAATACATGTCATCACTTATTTAGTTTATGCAAAACTTTCATAAAAATCGTATCTTAGTTACAAATATTACTAGTTTAAAACATATTTTGTTTAACAAAAACTAGTTATAAACTTGATATATATATATATATATATATATATATATATATATATATATATATATAACACCCGGATTAAATCACATTTTGAGGATTGGACACAACGTGTTGGAGGCACCAACACGGCGTGACAAGATAAGAAAAGACGTGGGTTTCATTAAGGACAACACAACGTGTTGCCTCTTCGAACACGATGTGTTGATGGCTGGAATGAAACCCTAAACTTCTGGGTTATTGCTCCCTATTTAAAGGAATGAGGAGACTAGGGTTTGTTCATTCTCAGCCCCCATCAGCCCCTCAAGCCCTGAAAGAAACCCTACTCACCTTCCACTATTTTTGAGCTAGTTTGGTGTTTTTGAAACTAAAGAAGGAAGAAGGTGGAGGAAGGAAGCAAAAATCCAGCAAGAAGCCCCCATTCCTTAGTTTGGCACTCTTTTGGACCTTTGTAAGTGTCCAAGACTCCATTTTTATCATTCAAAGTTGTTAGATCTTGGGTTTTGTCCCTTTTTGCTTCTTGTTCTTGAATGTTGAAATGGTTAGATCTCATAAAGTTTGCAACTTTATGAATCTCCAGGTCAAGGTGACATAGTAGTGTCTTGGATCTGGTCTATAATCAAGTTGTGATGTCATGCATAGAGATTAGATCATAAATCCTCATTTTGACCTAATATGAGTACAAGACATGGATTGGACATGTATGACTATAAAGCACCAACCTTTAGGATGGTTTTGGTGTTAGACTCACTTTTGGAAAGGATGGACTTCAGACTTTAAGGATTAAGTGCTTATTGGTTAAGCCCTTGCATTATGAAGCTTTATGGATTGGGTTTTGGATCTTTTGGGTATTATGAAGCTTTATGGATTGGGTTTTTGGATCTTTTGGGTAGTCCTAATGAATAAATTTGGAAACTTTATCCTTCTGGATCACATTTTGGACTAGATCTGAGTTTTGGAGCTCTTGGAATCGAAGACAACAACTTAATGTATTAAGCTGTTGGAACTTCGGCATACACGACATGTTTCTAAGCCAACACGGCGTGTTGGCTGGGATTTTCCCGATTGTTTGGATGCTGGCGGAACACGGCGTGGCCAAGGGGAACACGGTGTGTTGGGTCAACATAGAATGTTGACCTTGACTTTTGACTTTGAACAAGTTTGACCTAAAGGGTATTTTGGGTATTTTGGTTGGTATTGAGAATTGGTCTTTTGGATGGTGTTTGAGAATTTAGTATTTTGGTTGGACAAGTATCGGTTAAAGCTGAGATTCGGAGGCGGGGCCTCATCAGCTATTGATCAGATCGAGAGGTGATTTTTCCTCATTGTACTTACGGGTCGAAGGCACCAAGGCCGACCCTTTAGATTGTTATCCTGGTTTATCGTATGATTATTAGATCTGTATCCTGGTAAATAGGATGATGCTATGCGTAGTGATCTGTAAGATCTGTTTGTTTGTTATTGGATGGTTATTTGTATGATTGTCTATTATATATGTGTGTCGACATGGTGTATATGTGGTTAGGTTGAGGCGGTCCTGCTTTGTGCTGAAGGCCAACAGACCCAAGGCGTCCCGGATAGACTGACGGCCAGTGGGGCGTACCAGTCAGGTCGAAGGCCCGGAGAACGGTCCAGATAGGCTGAAGGCCCGGTGTGGCATACCAGTCATGTTGTAGGTTCTGTGAGTGTACCAGGTAAACTGTAGGCCGATAGGGTGTTCCATTCAGACTAAAGGCTCTATATTCATGTTGTTCGTTGTTATGATTATGATTATGTGATGTGTTGGTATTTTGGGGGAACTCACTAAGTTATGTGCTTACATTTTCAGTTTATTGTTTCAGGTGTTTCAAATGATTGTGGCGAGGCGAAGGCATGACCGTATACATCCTTGCTTTTACTACCGATCGGATCTTGGGAGACTCTGATTTTAAATAATCTTTTAGAAACAATGATTGTGTAAACACCTTTATTAGTAAATGGGTTGTTTTGAAAAGTTTAAATTTTCTTGGAATTTTTGGGATGTTACAATATATATATATATATATATATATATATATATATATATATATATATATATATATATATATATATATATATATATATATATATAGACAAAATTGCAAAAATGGTCCCTATGGTATGCATTTTTTTGGGGTTTTAGTCCAAACATCGACTTTTTTGGATCGATGGTCCTTTTAAGCTAGTTTACATGCATTTTTGGTCCCTGCCCAAACTAAAAAGACTATTATACCCTTAATGAATTTAATTTTTATTTTTCTTTCACTTTTTAAAATTATTATTATTATTAAATATAAAACCGGGTCCACCTCTCTCTCTCTCTCTCTCTCTCCGTCATCATCAAGAAACCTTCATTTTCCATTTCACTTCAGTGGGTTCTCTACATCCCAAATCATTTACTCTTGTCCACTATGTTCCCTTCCAAATCTCCATCTTCACTCATTGCAACGACACAAAAATCATCTGTTTCCCTTTTTACCTATTGTTGAAATCAGAAAATGTGTTCCCATTTGAAATCAATATCCTCAAACTGAAAAACACACATTGAAGAACACGAAAAGGGTGTGTAAACCCATTTGAAATCAATATCCTCAAACTGGATTCTTCTTTTGGTTTTTCATATTTCGAATCTGAAATTGATTTTACATGTGAAATCGAACCATGGATATCCTTTCTTTATCTTAGCTGGATCGATTAATAGGTGTGTGTATGTGTTTTCGATCGCAACTCTCAATGATCCTCTTTTTCTTATTTGATTTTGAACGAGAAGATGGGACAGGGAGATTCGATGTCTCTTTCTTCTTTCTTTGTAAAATTGATAAGCAGGTCTCAAGTTGTAGGTATGAGATGATGATAAGGGCTGATTTCCTTTGGATTCGGTAGTGATGCAGAGGGAGAGAAATCGTCTCCAGATTGCTGCAAACGCCAATGGTGGGAGGTTTGGATCAACAGCTATCAATCGATGGATGATTAGATGGGGATAATTTAGGGATATCGTTCCATTTTCCTGTGGATAGATGACTCCAGGCGATAACAGAGACCAGGGATGAGGCGAGGTTAAATCAGAGAAGAAGACGGAGGTGTGGGGTGAAGCAAGAGCGATGAAGGTGAATGGTTCGGTTGGGGAAGAATGGGGGTGGGGATCGTGTGTGTGTGTTTGTAGAGAGAGAGAGAGAGAGAGAGAGAGAGAGGTGGGCCCAAATTAATTATTTATTTTCTTTTTCATTTAAATTAAATAGAAATAAATAAAAAAATATATCAGAAGGGTATTATAGTCATTTCAATTTTACGAGGGACCAAATCTACGTACAAACATGGCCAAAAGGACCACCAATCCAAAAAAGTCATAGTTTGGACTAAAACCCCAAAAAAAAATGCATACCATAGGGACCATTTTTGCAGTTTTGTCATATATATATATATATATATATATATATATATATATATATATATATATATATATATATATATATATATATATATATATATATAAACTATGGAGTTTGTTTCTTTCTCTATAAAGCACTTTTAAGTATGGTTTTACTTACAAGGAAAAATACTTTTTAGTCATTTTAAAAGTATCATTACTGCACTAGCAGAAAACTTGTAACTCTAACCAATCTTCTGTTGACTTTCAAAACTACATGTATTCTCAGGAAATCATTAAAAAAATATTTCAGACGACGGAATAGTCATGGATTTCAGTCGACCTAGTCTTTTCTAGTTTTTGTTATATCTGCCTACATGTTTAAGGCAATTCATGTTCTCTATTATTATATGTAAGAACCTTGTATTCAAACATCAAGATGAAATGCAACTACTATTTGTTTATCGTTGTACTTGTTCTATAAATCCAATTGCATGTGATCCATGAACTAAGTTGCACAACCCGACATGTTCCGCCGCGTCGGCCGGGGGTGTGACAATTTGATTCCACTCTTTGGTGGCATTGGGTGTGATATCATTAGAGGGATTCTGGTTTGGTTCCTCTCATCCAAGCAACCTTATGGAGATCAAGATCTCAAGCATGGAGATTAAGGGCTACATAAGAGGTATGTTTTTCTTCTTTATGTTTATGTTTTCATAAGGTACTTGTAATTAGTATGAAGCTGTAGATTGTTAGGTTGCATGTACACTTAGGTATATAATAATTTGATTTTTTTGCTACTTAATTTAAGTGTATTTGATGCATAGAAAACCCACCACATACTTGTCAGACAATTTAACAAATTTTTTTTCCTTAAAAATGTCCCTCAGAAATCATCAGGTGCCTATAAGTTCGCCGATATATTTTCATTTTGCAGTTCCATTTCTAGCCTACTTTGTAGGACCTTTTGTACGTGTCTTATGAAATAGATGGATCCCAATATAAATACTTAAAAACCAAAGTTATCAATATTCTGATTATCATTGTAGGATCTTACGACCCTACGATCCTATCTTTGAAAAACAATTTAGATCGTATTATGATTGAGTTTAGCATAAAATTGTATTTAGGATCTTGAGATCCCGATCCACATCCAATCCTAACATTTAATCAAAATCGGAATTTAGTCGTTACCCATTTACCTCTATTTCTTTTTCACATATTTGAACTATAAATGACAAGAAAATTTTTATAAGATTTTAAGATCTCAATCTAATCTTACAATCAACTGATATGACATTGTAATTTTATGTTTTAAACTTATATCTTCTTTGGAAAAGAATTTTAAACTTATATCCATGTAATATTCTGATCCGATTTTATAATTACTATATTGTAAAAACAAAAAAATCCTAAATAAAATCACAATCTTAACAATTTTACTTAAAACAATGTCATTTTGAGTATTTCACAAATGACCTACCAAAATTGATGCTTAACTTTGAAGATTTATTATATTTTGTCAAATTTTAGCCAAAAAAAAGTTTAGATAAAGTATTAAGTTTCCTTTTTAAACTTATAAATATATTAAAGTTAGGAAAAAGTTAATTCCTATATTTTATTTTGTATAACCAGATTAAATTAGAAATGAAAATAATGCACCTCAATTTTGTTTTTGTGTGCCATCGTGTCACTTATCACGGAACAAGCACAGATGCAGCCGTTGGATCCACATCCCCTAAATCTAACGGACAAACGTGTACTTCACCTCTATGAAAACCGCCTATATAAAGCTTCCAAGTTCCAACCATCGTTTTGAAAAGAAATCAGGCGCCTGAAAGTTCGCCGGTATATTTCCATCCCAAACAAACCAACAAAATTCTCAAAATTCGATTCGAGATATTGATTCCGGTTAGGGAATGCAGAGAGATGAGAGGAGAAGAGCGGCTGTCTAACGGTGGGAGGGTGAACAAACCCATCGGAGGCAGAAATTGCCACCGGAAACACGTTGAAGACGGGTGAACTTTTTGCGATTTGGTGATTGTGGTGTTGATTTTGGAGCTTATTGAATTCTACATCTGCAGAAGTGATGTCGGAGGACGGGAACAACGGTGTATTGCACGGGAAGTACGAACTAGGACGTCAATTAGGGCACGGAACGTTTGCGAAGGTGTACCACGCGCGAAACCTGCAGACTGGGAGGAGCATGGCGATGAAAGTTGTCGGGAAGGAGAAGGTGATAAAGGCCGGCATGATGGATCAAATTAAGCGAGAGATTTCGGTGATGAAGATGGTACGACATCCGAACATCGTCGAGCTTCACGAGGTCATGGCCAGTAAATCTAAAATTTATTTTGCCATGGAGCTCGTTAGAGGCGGAGAATTGTTTTCGAAGATTGAGAAAGGGAAGCTCCGGGAGGACGTTGCAAGGAGTTATTTTCAGCAGCTCATTTCTGCCGTCGATTTCTGTCACAGTCGTGGCGTATTCCACCGAGATCTGAAGCCGGAAAATCTATTATTAGACGAGGAAGGCAATTTGAAGGTGACGGATTTCGGGCTTAGTGCTTTTTCCGATCATCTTCATCAGGATGGACTGTTACATACAACATGCGGTACTCCAGCTTACGTCGCACCGGAAGTTATCGGCAAAAAAGGATACCACGGCGCCAAAGCTGATATCTGGTCTTGTGGAGTTATCCTCTACGTCCTTCTCGCCGGATTCTTACCTTTTCAGGAAGAAAACGTCGTCGCGATGTACCGGAAAATTTACCGAGGTGATTTTAGGTGTCCGCCGTGGTTCTCATCCGACGCACGCCGCCTCATCACGAAATTGCTCGATCCGAATCCGGATTGTCGATGCACAATCTCCAAAATCATGGATTCGCCATGGTTCAAAAAGGCAGCTCCGAAAAACCCCAAATTTATCTGCGAAGACGACGTCGGAAATCTGAAAGGCAAGGAAACGGAGACTTTGAATGCGTTTCACATAATTTCGTTATCGGAAGGTTTTGATCTGTCTCCATTATTCGAGGAGAAGAAAAGAGAGGAGAAACAAGAGATCAGGTTCGCGACGACGAAGCCGGCGGAGGTGGTGGTGTCGAAGCTTGAAGAGATGGCTAAGAAGGTGAAATTCAGCGTGAAGAAGAGCGGAGACGATAGCAGTTTGAGACTACAGGGCAATGAGATAGGAAGAAAAGGGAAGTTAGGAATAGCGGCAGACATCTGGGCGGTGGCGCCGTCGTTGTTTGTGGTTGAGGTGAAGAAATCAAGCGGCGACACCCTGGAGTACAACCAGTTCTGCAGTAAAGAGCTCCGGCCGGCGCTTAAGGACATCGTCTGGACGTCGTCGACCGATAAACAAACTCCGGGATAATTATATTTGTAAATTAGTTTCCATTATTAGTACCTTTTTCGTGATTTCCATATTATTATATTGGATCATGAAATTATTGTGGTAGTGAATTTGTTCAGCATGTCTTTTTTGTTGAGTAGTGGTAAGGGTTGGATATTTTGGCTTTGCAATGTATTTTTATATCTTTTGTGAAGAAAAAAAAAAATATCAATATCATGTTCGTACTCTTATTTTATGCCTATAATACTAAACTAAATGCAGTTGACCGAAAGTCAAACCGTCTATTATATAATAAAAAAAATTAAAAATAATAAAAACTAGGTTTATGCCATAAAGTCATTATAAGTCTCAATTTTATTTTTTGTACCTCATTTATTTTTTATACCTCACTTGTCATTATATTTTAGAAAAAGTTTTATTTTTCGGCCTTTGGTCAGTCACCAACAGGTCATGATGATATACCGGTTTCGTATTTTTTTCAGTTTGCATTTAGTCTCAATATTTACGTATGAGTTTGCATTTAGTCATAATTGCATTTAGCCCAACATTTTTATTGTTCCCCATTTGCAATTATTTTTTAGGAAATTTTTCATTTTACTAGTCAGTCACGAATAGATATTTTAAAACGTAATAACTTAAAATAAAAAAGGAAAATACGAAGGCAATAGTCGAAACTGCGACTTCTCCTTGAGGGCAGAACGTATTAGCTAGTAAGCCAATGATTCTCATTTTTGTATTATGAGTGTTTGTTGTTGTTAATGTAGTAAGTCAATGACTCTCTTTTTTGTATTATCAGTGTTTGTTGTATTTAATATACAAATGTATTTTAAAATGAAAGAAAAAGACATAGTGTAAGTCTCGAGTCCAAGACATCTAATAAACGATGTGACATGTTAATTTTTAAGCTAATAAAAATAACATTTCTTTGGTTCTCAAGAAATATGTCATTAGAAATTTTCTCAACAAATATATCATTAGAAATATCCAATTGTTTCTTAGATGAGTTACAAATGAATTAACAATTTTGATTTGTTTAAAGATTAACATGTCATATTGTTTATTAGATGTTAGAGACTCAAAACTTACACTAGATATTTTTCCTTCATTTTAAAATACATGTGTACATTGAATACAACAAACATGCCACATTGTTTATTAGATGTCTCGTCTTTTTCCTTTATTTTAAAATACATGTATATATTAAATACAACAAACACTGATAAAACAAAAAAAAAAGTCATTGACTTAGTAGCTAACACACATCGCCCCTCAAGGAGAAGTTGCAGTTTCGACTCTTGTGTTCGTCTTTTTTTTTTTTTTTTTCATTTTAAGATATTACGTTTTAAAATACTTATTCGTGACTAGCCAATAGCTAAAATGAATTTTTTTCTAAAAAATAATGCTAAATGGAGAACAAAAAAAATGTTGGGGCTAAATGCAAACTCATACTTAAATGTTGGGGCTAAATGCAAACTCATACGTAAATGTTGGAGCTAAATGCAAACTGAGAAAAATGTGAAACCGACACGTTATCATGACCTGTTGGTGGCCGGCCAATGACCCGAAAATGAAATGTTTTCTAAAATATAATGACAAATGAGGAACAAAAAATAAAATTTGGGCTAAAACAGAACAAGATTGTATATATAACGGTTTTTGTGGCATAAACCCTAAAAACTAGAGAATTAAGACCGCAAGGAGTGACATGCGCCAAGCTCCTCCCCACCTACGCTAAAGTCGTCAAACATCACCCTTAGACTCGACGGAGGGGTTCGACACCCAACTAGGCAAATTCGTGGTGGCCTCGGCGAACACCGCGCCACCACCTCGACGAACTCGACTCGGCGGCGTACTTCGGTGAAATGTTACCGAGTTTTACCATTTTCCTCCAACCAATGAGCAACGACTCTTTTGGCTTAATTTTTTTTTAAATCCCTATAAATAAAACCTAACACTCCATCATTTACCGCATTAAAATCTTGTTCCATATTCTCTCTAAAAATGTCATTTGAATCGTCTTCATCGTTAGGTTTTGTTTGATGCGTTGCTTGAAACGACCATATAGGTCATTCAAGAGGCTGAATAGAAGATTGAAGAACTACGAAAACAAAATGCAGATAATGCGTGCCGGAGAAAAAGAAGGTACATACAAAGACATCGTGAGGCGGCTAAACAACGGCTCGTGCAAGATTATTTTGACGAAAATGCGACGTTTTAATGATATTACTTTCGTCGATGGTTCCGTATGCATAAACCACTATTTTTGTGTACCATCAACGACGTCACGAAGTGTGTCCATATTTTCAACAACGTTCAGACGCTAGAGGTACATTTGGTTTTACTCTTTACAAAAATACACCGCCGCACTTCGTCAATTAGCATATACCACTTCCCCAATACATTAGATGAGAATGTTAGGAAGTATGAACGTATTGCACGACAAAGCCTTCACAAATTTTGTAAGTATGTCATGAGAATATACGGTCCACGATATCTACACAAACATGCTTCTAGTAACGTCCAACAGTTATATACACATCATCTGAATGTGCACGGCTTCCCTGGAATGTTAGGAAGCCTAAATTGCCTCCATTGGGAATGGGGAAATTGCATGAATGCCTATCAAGGACAACACACCCGAGGCGAACATGGTTATCCAACTATCTTACTTGAAGCGGTGGCCTAACAGGATTTGTGGATATGGCATGAATTCTTTGGTTATGCTAGTTCCCTCAACGACATTAATGTTCTTAACAAGTCTCTGTTATTTGACGACGTGTATAACGAGACTGCACCAGATTTTTCCTTTCAATTATGTGGAACGTCGTATATGAACGGGTATTATCTTGTGGACGGGATCTATCCACAGTGTGCTTGTTTTGTGAAGTCACTGTCTTGTCCAAATGATCGCAAAAGGTTGAAGTTTAAGTGAGATCAAGAGAAGGCGAGAAAGGATGTTCAACGAGCGTTTGGTGCTCTGAAAAAACGTTGGCTGTGACAACCCGAACCTTTTTCCGTTTCCATTAACCAATTTCCATTAATAAAATTTGAATTTTATTAAGTTCCCGTCAAACTTCTTGGCTTAGAAAATCATCTAGTTTTATATAATTAAATTTTTATATGAGTCGGGACCAAAACTTCGCGAAATTTCGAGTTATCCTTCGATCAAAACATCGGTTTTCGGCCTAAGTGAGTTTACGGCCGTAAACCCATGTATGGCCGTACACTCGTTTATGGACAACGTCGGGTGGACCCCACCACCGACCACGAGAACCCCTATAAATACGAGACCCTATCCCTCATTTACACTTTTCTGGCCGAACACTCTCTCCTTCTCTCTCTAAGCTCTTGACCGTACACCCCAAAAACACCCTTATTCTTCCGGAAAACATCGAGAATCACCATTGGGGGACATTTCGGAACATCTAGAACACGTTTTTCGTCGAATCCAGCATCCTCGTGCTTGAGTGTACGGCCGTACACCCTTCAAGTCTGCAAATCTTCATTGACCGTACACCAGTTTACGGTCGTACACACTTCAAACCTTCAAAGGCCGTACTCCCTTCATGGCCGCAAACCCCATTCACGGCCGTACACACTTCCTAAGTGGTGCATTAGACTGAAAACCCACTTTCCTCGACTCAACCAAGTCCCGATAACATTCCTTAGCCGAAAGCAAGTGTTTTTCTAACACTTTATCTAACGAAATCGCTAATTTAGATACATATATGTATTTAATTGTTGTTAGGATTCCGTTAAGTGCCACACACTACAACTCGAGGGTCTTCATTTCAATCCGTTGATTCGACGCTTGTATACAACTAACAGTGAGTTCATACCCCTACGCTTTTATGATTTTTAATGTTTTCAGGGGGGGGGGATACAAGCCAAAAACAAATGATTTTAACAAGTTTAAAACTTATGCAATTGATACAGTTAAACGATTTCCACGTTTTATAAAATATTTAGATATTTTATCCCTTTTGTACTATGTTGAGCATAAGGGACACTTTTATCTTGGAAACCTAATTGCATAATTTTCAGAACAATTTACAAACCAAGTACATAACATTTCAAGCAAACTATAATGGGTATAGTTTGGGGAATTCAATACACAACTTTTACTGATTCAGATTACATACATGGGTAAACATATAAACTATGACAGATTTAGTTTATGATATACATTACTACAAGAGTACAACATTTAATAATTATTTAAGTATAATTATTACCTTATATAGTATACAACGGATTCAAATACAAGAGAACAATACAGAAACAACACATAAACTAGTTAATACAGGATTGTGAGACAACACTTCAATTGTACCCTTCTGGGTACAGGTTAAATCCTATCATAGTATAACCAGAGTCTCCTGGAGGGAGAACGTGAGATTTGTGAATAGATCTATTCGGGACTGACAATCCCACACCTGAACTGCTAGCTACAGTTAGGCAGACATGACTGGGGTGACAAATGTCATTTAACCGACACTTGAAGAACGTCGTAAAGGTCACTAGGTCATATCAAGCATGGTTATACGACTCACAATAGTATAAACTAACCATTTGTTTATGCGATTTCATTCTTCATTAGTTTTATTTTAAGTAATGAAACTATTATACATACTGGTGGTAGCAAGAGTTTTCAAACAGAACATACTATATAAAGGTTTTTGCACAAGAATACACACATACTACGATTGATAGTAACCAGACATACAAACTAACGTTTTCTTATATTACAACAGGATACAATAACAAACATTCATAGTTAATTCTATAATTCCTTAGTTTAGGCATCAGGGCTACGTATGGAGAATATTCGATAGACTGTGGAATGTGTGGTTTCTACCTCATTTCCTGTTCCTTGTTTGGTTGTGGGCTTAGGGAAGATCCACATAATCAACTGTCTGTTCGATATTGGTTTATACGTGGCTAGCATAAACTAAGTGGTTATAGATGAAACTGATATTATCACACTTTTACTAAAGAAAATATTGAATTTTCTTGGAAACATACGAACATTTTTACAGAGTCATCAATAGGTTTTCAATACAAAAACATTGCTTATGAACTCACCAGCTTTATGCTGATACTCTTTCAAAACTGCTTGTATTCTCAGGAAATCAGTAGACAGATACCTTCTGGAGTTTTGAGAAGACGGAGTGTATAGAGTCACGTCTTTTTCTTTTGATTATACTTTTGATGTATAAAAACAAGAAACAAACAAATGTAAATACCCTTTTCATATATGTATTCAATGTAATGGTTGTGTTTACTATGATTACTATGATGCAATTGTTGTGATACTATACATGACGTCATCCACCCCCGAACGTTTCCACCGTTCCGGTTTGGGGGTGTGACATTGGCATATTCTTAAATTTCCTGCACCTTATACGGAGGATAAGAAAATGAGTGAGGTGATGTATACTTGTATCATATTGCATAATATGATTCTCGAAGACGAAGGAAATGCAATACGTGAGTAACGAAAACGAGATCGTTCCACCGACACAAGCTTTTGATGTTGGAAGCGGGGAGTACTTGGCGAGGAGGGCAATAATTCATGATGTTGAGACCCATCATGTTCTTCGAAGAGACCTGATGGGACATATTTGGACTATTGACCACATCGATCTTATCGTGGAACCGATCGATAATTTAGACGATCAAATTTCCGATGAAGATGTCATTTAAGTCTATCTAGGTTTGGTAATTTTAACTTCCATGTTTTCTATTTTTATATTCTATGTTGTTTTTTTGGGTTTGTTTGTTGTAATTTTCTTTGAAGTTTAATGAAATTTTAGTTTTAAAATAATTTGGTTAAACTGATTATTTTAATATAAATTAATTTTAGAAAAAATAGCATGACAAGCGTGGCAACCTACGTCATGTAAATGGCAAATTTTTATTGCGGTGTCGCAAATCTAATGTGGCGCCTACGTGGATCGTGGCAAGTGTGGCACCACTCCCTCCAGCCTTAGCGTGTCCTACGGGGAAAAGCCAAGCCAAACTTGTCAGTTCACTAGCGATAAAAGAGAGGAGAAAGATAGATCGGAAAAGGTGGAGAGAGAGTGTGTGTGGTGGGCTGTGATGGGCTTAGTTTATTTTAGTTTTATTCCCTTTTTCCTTCCAAAATTAATACCAAGCTTACCACCACTTCCTAGTATCATGTGATGTTGTGGCATGCCAAAAAAATGATGTGACAATGTTTAGCACATGCTACCACTCCCCATAACTAAAACCTTGAACAAAATATTATTTTACAATTGTTCCTTACGAGGTTACGAGGTGCCATAATTTGGAAGCTATTACGAACATGTTCATTTGTAATTTTGGAAAATCTTTCTTTTTCAACCGCACAAATTACACAATCATTCAAACTCATCGAAAGTTTGATTGCGCCAATCCAATTTCATAAGTTTCATTCCAAAAAAACATATTTCCACGGTTGTTGTTTCCACTGAAAAAACCAATGTTAAATTCATTAATCGATAATTCAAAGGAAAAAGTGATGCATCTTCGTTTCCACTGTCACTTTAGCAAGGTCAGATATACTCTTCAAGTTAGCAAATCTTTAATCTTGTTGCATATGAGTGAGGTATATAGAAATTTCTTGTAGAATATTCACCATATCAAAATAACTAAAATCATTTAGATAGAAATCAATCAACTTTCATAAGTTTGATAAATCAAAGTCACAAGATGAATCATGTGGATTCAAACCCGTCATACAAATAAGCAATTTGAAACTTACTTCACTAAAACGATCGCCAAATCTTAAATTTGCGTATCTAAAATTAAGTTAAAACAAAAATCTTGTAATAAAGTCGATTTGGGATATTGACATGTTGTCTTCGATTTCTTGGATTAACATAAATTTCCTCCATGTATAACATTTGCATGTTATTATTCTCATAAAAAGAGATGATATCCGACATAAGTGCATCAAACCATCACTTCTCATCATCTTTAACGTTGACATAGTTGATTTCATCAAACTTACAACATTCACAATGCATTATCCTAAAATTGGGCCTACGAGTTTTGTCATCTTTGGTGAGAAAATAAAATTTTGGAAATAAAAATTAATTACTTAAAGTAAATAAATAATAAATAAATATAAAAAGGAAAATAATTAAAATAATAATTTGTATAGAAAAGTTCTATATTTAGAATAAGATTTTATTTAGACTTCAAAAGTTGAGAAGAAAATAAATGAGAGACTAGTTTTACCAAAAGTGGAAGGGTCATATATGTTAAGTGATGAAAGTTGTAGCTAGTTAGATGGAAGTTGTTATTGGGGTTTTCAAATTACAATAACATTGTACATGTAGAATTTCACTTAACATTTAAGGGTACATGCAACCTAAATGGATCTATGGTTTTTTACAATTAATAGCAACATACTTTATGAAACAAAGCTAAACCCTAATAGTAATCGAAAACATAGATAATAATGCATACCTTTTAGTATATTCAAATATAATAAATCTTGAGATCTTCAATTTCTATGGAAAGCAAGCTCCAAAAGTATGCACTCCTCTAATGGCTCATGCCCAAAACCCTAGAACACTAAAAAGACAAGAGGAGAGAGGTTGGACGAAGAGAATTTATTTCTCCACCTTTTAGGTATGAGAATCCTTGAAAATTAGATGCACAAGGGTCCTATTTATAGTTTAGGTAACTTGCAGATAAATTCATATTTGAGTAATTAAATAAAAAATTTAATCCCAATTCAAATCATTTCCTCATCAACAACCACAAGCCTTCCAGAAACCCTTAGAAAGCCTCCAAAACCGTCCATACCATGGATGGTTCTAGAATTGCCTCTTTTGTTCAACTATTAAATAATTACAATTCATCCCTTGCACCTTTAATTAATTCTAATTAATCCCAAATTAATTCCATATTAATTCTGATTAATAATTAATCAATTCTGACTATTCTTAATTAATTATTAACTATTTCTAATTAATTTATTAATCACATAATAAATTAAAAAATCACCTTATCTCTCTTCTAAAGTCAGTTCTAACAATTTCTAGCTTTTGAGGACAACCCAGAAAGGACTTTACTTTTATTCCATAAGGTTATATCAATTTAGTCATGACTTTGACCAATTTAGTTATGATCTTGGACACTTATTCCAACAATCTCCCACTTGGAGAAGTCATCAAACTATAATTACAAAAATATACTTTGAATAACTAGTAAAGAGTGTTTTTCACAACCACTGTTGAACTCTGATAAAATCAAAACGTTGGCCCTAAGATAAGTGATCAGTCATTCCTTCATTCTACAAGATATCATATAAATATAAGACATGGATAGAAATCAATCTCATAGTCCAAGATACCGTTTCTCGATTTCCTATTTATGACGACTGAATTCAGACTACTAATTGAAAACATCAATTAGTTTGGGCTCAGTCAAGCACTTTAGATATCGGCAACAAAACATCGAGGGGTCCAAATATACCGCTTTTACTGTTAAGGAAAAAGGAACGAATAAACTCTGACTATATGATCATACATTTTACTCAGCATATCATGCATGTAATTACACTTTATAACATCTAGTTATGGATGTGTTGGAGTAAACATATGCACAACAGATTTGCAAACTATAACTTATATATCTCCATTTGAATAATAGAATATATTATCGTCTTAGAATTACTCATGATTGAATTCATGAAGTAATCTCTAAGTGCGGGTTTAACCAATACTTAATATCCCCATTTTCAAAGTACTCATGAATATTGCATCAATCCCTCTACGATGTCCAATCCCTATGGACAATCTACAAACAATTTATGTGTAACATCTCAAAAATCAACATAAATTTAAATTTTTCAAAAACCACCCAATAATCATAATTGTTTAAAAAACCATTGTTTTCAAAAGTGTTAGTATAAACAACAAACATGCTGGGTCCAATTAGTCATCAGACTGGAACACCCTCGGGTCCACAACCTCCCAGTTGGATTACCCCCGACCCACAACCTTTCGGTTTGAATGCCCCGGCCCACAACCTTTTGGTTGGCTTGCCCAATACATAACGGTTACACAACCTCCTAGTTGGATTACCCATGGCCAACAACCTTCCGGTTGGAATGCCCTGGCCCACAACCTTTCGGTTGGAATGCCCCGGTCTGTTGACTGACAGCATAAAGCAGTACAGTCTCAACCCCACTGTAACATACACGTTTTGAGATCGTGTTTTATATAAATAATATTATGAAATATTATGTGATATTGAGTATTGAGTTCTAACAGATAGTTTTTACTAGAAATAAAGTAAAACTATGTTTAGAATCACTCATAAATTATTGGAAGTCTTATGAGATTCAAATTAAAAGCTAAATAGTGAAATTTAGCGAAAATATGAAAATTGAAATAAGTAAAATTTTATTGTTGAAAGTTGTAGATAATCTCGTTAGAAACACGCAGGCGAAAACCTCGTCGAAATCCGAGTTATAACGAAGAAGTTATGACCAATCGAAGATCCGCGATAAAACCGGCACGGTGCCGAATGACGTAAAACATGAGTTTTTGATAAACTACTTTTTAGCCTTAGTGATCTAAATGAAAGTCGTAGTATTCGTTAAACCGAGAAGTTCGATAAAAAGAACGCCAAAATCTGACTTCGTATGAGGAAGTTATGATTTTTACAAGTTTCAGCTTAGCAGTAGACAGCTAAAAACTCGAATTTTAGATCGAGTGATTTTTAGCCGACACAACCTAAACGAGAATCGAAGGTCTCGTCATTAGTAGTACAACGGTAAAAAGTCTGACGAAAACGGACGTCGGATGAAGAAGTTATGAATTTTTAACGGATTTACCAGTCCCGGTCTGTTAAAAATAATAATATAAAAATAAAGTCAAAATTTTCCGATGAAGTCTAAACGAAAGTTGTAGAGCATAATTTTCTCTACGCGTGCATATAAAGAACGTCAAAAACGGAGTCCGTATGAGAAAGTTATGGATTTTACAAGATTGGGCACATTTTTCGAGAAATTTCGCATGAATAGTGATTGCCACGTCACCCTCGCTCGGAGTTGGCCACGTGTCCGAAGCTGCTGCGTGGGATGTCCGAGAAGCGACGCGTGTCGCACAGGTGTCCGAAGAAGCACGTGATCCTCGCATGCCACACGTGATCCTCGCATGCAACACGTGATCCGACCCTCGTGTCCTCCTCCCACTGGACCGAAGCAGCCGACCCAATCCGAAGCAGCCAGCTCTCCGGCCGAAGCTTCGCCCTGCTGCCGTGTGTTCCGAGCCTCGCACACATGCCCTCCTCTCCTCACTTCGGATCCGAGGCTCGCACCTATATAAAGGGTGCGAGACCTCCCGGTTACATGTTTGAATTTTGGTCTTTTTCACCCCTTTCCAACATTTTCTTGCATTCCGACTTCCCCCGAAGCCCCGGTACTTATTCCAAAGCCCGAAACGCGCCCCGAGATTCCCGAGAAGCCCGAAAAATTTATCTTTTCGGTTTCGAAGCTCTACCTTCGCAGAGCCCGATTTTCAAGAAAACTCCCGGTTTTCAACGAAGAAAGTCATATTTAGAGCCGAAATGCTGCCCGAATTACTATTTTGACCCCCGATTATTTCTCGGTGAGTTTAATATATAGGAACAATTGTATGTTATGTGTTATATGTGCTATGTACTTTTCCATGTTATCATCTCGAGTTGTTGTATCTGCTATTTTATAGCAAGGCTGTACCTCTGACTTGAAGTGTATGACATAAGCATCACTTGGGTATTGGTATGAACCGTTGACCATGAAGTGTATGAAATAAGCATCACTTTGGCTTCGGTAGTATGCTAAGATAAGGCTGAAAGCCTAAATATTCTAGCAAAATGATATTCCTGAGTATTTATTGTGCCATTTGTGCTGAAACTTTATTGATTTTATATCAAGTATGGAATTTGTTATGTCTCATTGATTAATATGGAAAGCTTTTCGCATTATGCCTTTGTTGTTCCTTGTTCCTCTTTGCTTCTAGCATATTACAATATATATATATGGCATAACATGATATTGTATCTATTATTGAACTCACTAAGCGTCACCGCTTACCCCTCTCAATGTTTAACTAATTCGCAGGAGATAAGCACCCAGTATAGTGATATACTGGTAGAAGATTTTTGAATAGTTTGAAACTACTGTTTTGATAGATGATTTTCGAATAGTTTGAAACTATTGTATTTTGCACTCCCATATGTATAAAACTTTAGTATCCTGGGGAGTTATGTAATATATAACACTATGAAATAGTGGGTTTGTATCTAGTAGTTTGTAACCGTTTTATCAATATAAAATATTGTTTTATGAATATGCATGTAGCATGTTTTGGAATAACAATTATCAAATATGAAAATTTGGGTCTTTCATAAATATGAAAGTATAGAAAGGGGTTCTTTCAATCATGGTATTAGAGCAGTGGTTTAAGTGAACTAAATTCCACGGATTGGTATTTAGTCTTAAACTATTGGAAGTTCAATATATGAACTTAATTATTGTAAGTATAGGGATACAAACCATAGGAAATATATATATAAAAGTATTAGGTAATAGTAAACCCTAATATTCTAAAATACAATATTACTCCCTATTTCAGAGCAATGGCTGAACAGGTTAGTAGCCATACCCCCGAGGTTGGTGAAGGTCCTCAACCTGAGGAAGTGAATACTCCTAGATCTCCTCGTGAGGAGCGACTCTTGGGTAGACTTACTGGTGTTATTCGACAGACTCTCGAAGAACACAAAAAGAATGGTGATAAAGGAAAAGAGAAAGCCACTGGAGAATCTTCAAAAGGAGAGGTGAAGCGTCCCTCGTTCAAGGATTTCAAAAGTAGCGGTGCTACAGAGTTTTCTGGTGTTCTTAATCCAATTGTTGTTCTTACTTGGATCCAGAACACAGAAAAAGTGTTTCGTATTTCTCATGTAGATGCTGAAGACAAGGCTAACTATACTTCTGCAATGCTCATCGGAGAAGCCTTGGTCTGGTGGGAAGCAACCTATGAAGCTCTCAGCAAGTTTGACCAGGAGAATTTATCCTGGGAAATGTTCAAAACTCGTGTGCTAGAGAAGTACTGTCCTCTAGACATGAGGAGGAGGTTGGAGAAAGAATTGCTCGAGCTTAAACAGGGAGGAATGATTGTGAATGAGTATGAAACTCAGTTCAATCAAAAAGCACGGTTTGCCGTAAAGTATATTCCAACTGAAGATGAGAAAATTCAGTTATTCTTAGAAGGACTACAGCACGAAATTCACGATTTCGTTGCCAATCGGGAAGTACTGTTGTTTGATAAAGCTGTTGAGTATGCTCGAAAGCGTGAGCATGACTTAGAAATACGTGGTGCCACTCTTACTGTTCCGAAACATCCACGTACTGAAAGGACTGCTCCTGCTTCCCCTATTCCACCAACTCAATCCGTTCGATCTGAACCTAGCAAGCAAGTACAATCTCAGAGTGCTTTTCGTGGCCGCGGCAGGTCACAATCTTTTTCTCTTCAGTCGCCAGCTTGTCGAAATTGTGGAAAGAATCATCTGGGCGAATGCGGACTAGAGGAAAGAACTGTGGTCTGTTTTGGATGTGGAGAAGTAGGACACAAGAGGCCCGTGTGTCCAATGAAAGGTGTTACATGCTTTGCATGTGGTGTTACTGGCCACAGGAAGCGTTTTTGCCCCACTCTTACTAGTCAGATGACGGGAAGTCAAGCTTCCGTTCAACAATCGGCGAAAAGTCAAGCTTTCGTTCAACAACCGGTGAAAAGTCAAGCTCCTGTTCAACAATCAAGGGGTACTCCAACTAAAAAGGAGGAGGTTCCAAAAGCTAAGGGTCGTGCATTCCAGATCACCACAGAAGAGGCACGCGAGGACCCGAATGTTGTGACGGGTACATTTCTTGTTAACTCTAGACCTGCTCACATCTTATTTGATTCTGGTGCCTCAGATTCTTTTGTGTCTTATGAATTTGCGCATTCCTTTCAAATTGCTTGCTATGCACTCGCACAACCCTTTCACGTAGAGACTGCTGGAAGTATATCATTACTTGCCGATAAAGTCTATAGGAATTGTGTTATAGAAATTGAAGGCTACACTTTTCTTGCTAATCTAATTCCTATCTCCTTGCCCAACTTTGACATTATTCTCGGCATGGATTGGTTGTCAAAGAACCACGCAGACCTTTTGTGTTATGAAAAGATAGTACGTATTCCCATTGAAGGGGAGAATCCTATCTATGTCTATGGTGAACAAGGAACCTTAAAAATAATATCTTTCCTCAAAGCCCGTAAACTCATATCGAAAGGGTGTTCTATCTATCTGGCCTACATAGTCGATGTCTCGAAAGAAGATAAGAAAACGGTGAATGATGTTCCCATTGCTAAGGAATATCCAGATGTTTTTCCCGAAGAATTGCCTGGACTTCCTCCGGACAGGCAAGTAGAATTCCGAATTGACCTTGTGCCTGGTGCTGCTCCAATTGCTAAGACTCCTTATCGTCTTGCGCCAGCTGAGATGAAAGAAATGATGATCCAACTGCAGGAATTACTTGACAAAGGCTTTATCCGACCAAGTACCTCTCCCTGGGGTGCTCCGGTATTGTTTGTCAAGAAGAAGGACGGATCGATGCGAATGTGCATTGATTATCGTGAGCTGAATAAGGTGACTATCAAGAACAAATACCCACTACCTCGCATCGACGATTTGTTCGATCAACTTCAGGGTGTTAGCTATTTCTCAAAGATTGATCTAAGATCTGGCTATCATCAGTTGAAAGTTCACGAGCAGGATGTACCGAAGACTGCTTTTCGTACATGATATGGGCATTACAAATTCCTTGTTATGCTGTTTGGTTTAACGAATGCTCCTGCTGTATTCATGGATATGATGAATCGGGTATGCCGCCCAATGCTCGATAAATCTGTCATCGTATTCATAGACGATATTCTAATCTATTCCAAGTCTGAAGCTGATCATGCCATTCATATTCGTGCGGTGTTAGAACTTCTTCGAAAGGAGAAGCTTTATGCTAAATTCTCGAAATGTGAATTTTGGCTTCGCCAAGTTCAATTTCTCGGCCATGTTATTTCTGGTGACGGTGTATCCGTAGATCCTACTAAAATTGAAGCTATTCAAAATTGGGAAGTGCTCCGTAATGCTTCCGAAATTCGTAGTTTCTTGGGTCTCGCGGGATATCACTGGAGATTTATTAAAGACTTTTCTCGTATAGCCGTACCTCTCACGAGTCTTACACGAAAGGAAGTGAAGTTCGAATGGGGTGAAGCCCAAGAAAAAGCTTTCTCGACTCTAAAAGATCTTTTGACCCATGCTCCAATCTTATCACTTCCAGAAGGTGATGATGATTTCTCTGTATATAGCGATGCTTCAAGATCAGGACTCGGTTGTGTGTTGATGCAACGTGGTAAAGTGATAGCCTATGCCTCAAGACAACTGAAAGATTATGAAAAGAATTATCCCACTCATGATCTCGAACTCGCTGCAGTGGTATTTGCCCTAAAACTTTGGAGACATTACCTCTTTGGTACAAAATGTCAATTGTATACCGACCACAAGAGTCTCAAGTATATATTCAGTCAGCAAACTCTGAATATGAGACAACAACGAGCCATGGAGCTGATCAAAGACTATGACTGTGAAATCCTATATCATCCTGGAAAGGCTAATGTAGTTGCCGATGCACTTAGCAGAAAGGTTTATCGTAATAGTATGTGTTATGCTATTACTCACACCACAGTAAAGTTCACTATCCTAGATGAACTAGAGAAATGGCAAGTAGAAGCCCTAAAGCCAGAAAATGTGAAGAAAGAAGGGATGGTACATTACACCGATGTTTTACTTGATGATCCCCAAGGACTGAAGGTATTCAAGAATCGGCTGTGGATTCCGAAGATTGGTGGATTAAGAAAGAAGATTTTAAATGAAGCCCATAAGTCTAAACTGTCAATACATCCTGGTACAAGTAAAATGTACTACGATGTAAGAGATGATTATTGGTGGCCTGGATTAAAGAGAGACATTGGAAGATATGTACAAGAATGCTTAGTATGCTTACAAGTCAAAACAGAACACCAAAAGCCTTACGGAACCCTAGAAAGCCTTAGTGTACCTGTATGGAAATGGGAAGAACTATCCATGGATTTTATTACCAAATTGCCAAAGACTGCTAGACAGCATGATAGCATTTGGGTAATCGTCGACCGCCTGACTAAAAGCGCTTATTTTCTTGCCATGCGTGAAACGACTCCAATGGAGAAATACGCACAAGTATAATGGAGAAATACGCACAAGTATACTTGGATGAAATTGTTGCAAGACATGGTGTGCCACTAAAGATCGTTTCCGATCATGATACTCGCTTCACTTCTCACTTTTGGGCGAGTATGCAACGTGAATTGGGATCTCGAGTTGCTCTCAGCACAGCCTATCATCCCCAGACAGATGGTCAGACAGAGAGAACAATCCAAACTGTAGAAGATATGCTTCGTGCATGTGTCTTGGAGTTCGGTGGTAACTGGGATAAATACTTACCTCTTGTCGAATTCTCGTATAATAACAGTTACCATGCTTCAATTAAAATGCCACCATATGAGGCATTATATGGTCGCAAGTGTCGTACTCCATTATGTTGGCGTGACATACGACAGAAGATCCTTGGAGGCCCTGAAATGATTCAAGACACCACCAACAAGATTCAAATTGTACGAGAAAGAATGAAAGCCGCCTAGGATAGACAAAAGTCCTATACGGAAAAGAGGAGACGACCAATAGAATTCCAGGTGGGGGATTTCGTAATGTTGAAGGTATCCCCATGGAAGGGTCTTATGCGATTTGGAAAGAAAGGAAAACTAAGTCCTAGATTTGTTGGTCCTTTCAAAATCCTCCAGAGGATTGGTAAACAAGCATACCGCTTGGAATTGCCTGAAGATTTGGCAGGTATTCATGATGTCTTCCATGTGAGTTATCTGCGCAAATGCTTAAGCATCTATGATGAAGCAGTTCCATTATCCGAGGTGAAGCTGGATAATAAGTTAACTTATGTAGAAGAGCCTGAAGAGATCGTAAACGAAAGAACGACTAAGCTACGTAATAAAGAAGTAGAGTTGGTGCTTATCAAGTGGAAACACCATCGAGGCCCGAACTATACTTGGGAGAATAAGAATGAGATAAGAGCGAAATATCCCCATTTATTTTAATCTATGTAATTTCGGGGACGAAATTCTCAAAAGGAGGAGGTATTTGTAACATACACGTTTTGAGATCGTGTTTTATATAAATAATATTATGAAATATTATGTGATATTGAGTATTGAGTTCTAACAGATAGTTTTTACTAGAAATAAAGTAAAACTATGTTTAGAATCACTCATAAATTATTGGAAGTCTTATGAGATTCCAATTAAAAGTTAAATAGTGAAATTTAGCGAAAATATGAAAATTGAAATAAGTAAAATTTTATTGTTGAAAGTTGTAGATAATCTCGTTAGAAACACGCAGGCGAAAACCTCGTCGAAATCCGAGTTATAACGAAGAAGTTATGACCAATCGAAGATCCGCGATAAAACCGGCACGGTGCCGAATGACGTAAAACATGAGTTTTTGATAAACTACTTTTTAGCCTTAGTGATCTAAATAAAAGTCGTAGTATTCGTTAAACCGAGAAGTTCGATAAAAAGAACGCCAAAATCTGACTTCGTATGAGGAAGTTATGATTTTTACAAGTTTCAGCTTAGCAGTAGACAGCTAAAAACTCGAATTTTAGATCGAGTGATTTTTAGCCGACACAACCTAAACGAGAATCGAAGGTCTCGTCATTAGTAGTACAACGGTAAAAAGTCTGACGAAAACGGACGTCGGATGAAGAAGTTATGAATTTTTAACGGATTTACCAGTCCCGGTCTGTTAAAAATAATAATATAAAAATAAACTCAAAAATTTCCGACGAAGTCTAAACGAAAGTTGTAGAGCATAATTTTCTCTACGCGTGCATATAAAGAACGTCAAAAACGGAGTCCGTATGAGAAAGTTATGGATTTTACAAGATTGAGCACATTTTTCGAGAAATTTCGCATGAATAGTGATTGCCACGTCACCCTCGCTCGGAGTTGGCCACGTGTCCGAAGCTGCTGCGTGGCATGTCCGAGAAGTGACGCGTGTCGCACAGGTGTCCGAAGAAGCACGTGATCCTCGCATGCCACACGTGATCCTCGCATGCAACACGTGATCCGACCCCCGTGTCCTCCTCCCATTGGACCGAAGCAGCCGACCCAATCCGAAGCAGCCAGCTCTCCGGCCAAAGCTTCGCCCTGCTGCCCAGTGTTCCGAGCCTCGCACACATGCCCTCCTCTCCTCGCTTCGGATCCGAGGCTCGCACCTATATAAAGGGTGCGAGACCTCCCGGTTACATGTTTGAATTTTGGTCTTTTTCACCCCTTTCCAACATTTTCTTGCATTCCGACTTCCCCCGAAGCCCCGGTACTTATTCCAAAGCCCGAAACGCGCCCCGAGATTCCTGAGAAGCCCGAAAATTTTATCTTTTCAGTTTCGAAGCTCTACCTTCGCAGAGCCCGGTTTTCAAGAAAACTCCCGGTTTTCAACGAAGAAAGTCATATTTAGAGCCAAAGTGCTGCCCGAATTACTATTTTGACCCCCGGTTATTTCTCGGTGAGTTTAATATATAGGAACAATTGTATGTTATGTGTTATATGTGCTATGTACTTTTCCATGTTATCATCTCGAGTTGTTGTATCTGCTATTTTATAGCAAGGTTGTACCTCTGACTTGAAGTGTATGACATAAGCATCACTTGGGTATTGGTATGAACCGTTGACCATGAAGTGTATGAAATAAGCATCACTTTGGCTTCGGTAGTATGCTAAGATACGGCTGAAAGCCTAAATATTCTAGCAAAATGATATTCCTGAGTATTTATTGTGCCATTTGTGCTAAAACTTTATTGATTTTATATCAAGTATGGAATTGGTTATGTCTCATTGATTAATATGGAAAGCTTTTCGCATTATGCCTTTGTTGTTCCATGTTCCTCTTTGCTTCTGGCATATTACAGTATATATATGGCATAACGTTATATTGTATCTATTATTGAACTCAGTAAGCGTCACCGCTTACCCCTCTCAATGTTTAATTAATTCGCAGGAGATAAGCACCCAGTATAGTGATATATTGGTAGAAGATTTTTGAATAGTTTGAAACTACTGTTTTGATAGAAGATTTTCGAATAGTTTGAAACTATTGTATTTTGCACTCCCATATGTATAAAACTTTAGTATCATGGGGAGTTATGTAATATATAACACTATGATATAGTGGGTTTGTATCCAGTAGTTTGTAACCGTTTTATCAATATAAAATATTGTTTTATGAATATGCATGTAGCATGTTTCGGAATAACAATTATCAAATATGAAAATTTGGGTCTTTCATAAATATGAAAGTATAGAAAGGGGTTCTTTCACCCACCATACCATGTCAATATATACATAACAAATAACATATATACAACAAACAGTTAATCACATATCCAGTCGACAGACTAACAGGCAGATCCATAAATCACTACCGCATACTACATCCTATATACCAAGATACCGATCTAACAGATCACTACAACATAACATCACCCTCAATTCTAGGATACATAATTCAGTGGGCCGACATTGGTGCCTTCGACCCACGAGTACAGTGAGGAAAACTCACCTCTCAGTCCGAACAAATAGTTGAATAGGTCTCTGCTCTGAATATCAGCTCTTCCTGTAACCTATTCATCAAATAGTGACCAATCTCAAATATAACTCAAAATACTCTTAGGTCAAACATAGTCAAATCCTGGTTAGTGTCAAAAAGTCAACCGAGTAACCTCAGCTTGAGAACACATAGCGTCCATAATGGACGCATAGCATTCCTGACGAATTACGTTCTTGGAGAACACATAATGTTCTCCAGCTATTTCCTTTTTCTTCCATTAAGAGGTTAATCCTTAAGCTCTTTTGCTCAAATTCTAGATCTAGCCCTAACATAACGTCCGTAACCATAAAGTTTCCAACTTTATGGTCTTGAATGGCTAATAAGTGCCCAACAACAAAAACTAGGGGTGAGCATAATAACCGAAAAACCGAACCATAACCAAATTAACCGATATAACCGAACCATAATAACCGAACCATTTTAAAAACCGTTGGTTCGGTTTCTAATTTTTGTTAACCGATAACAAACGGTTTGGTTATGGTTTTATAGGTTAACCGAACCATTATTAACCGAACCGCTAACTTTTTATTTTAATACATAAAAATTCTGGATTATATATAAAATAATATAGTCAAACTTATTTAAGACCCATTAAAATTTCAAAATATAATTCATTAATCCTCACTTATCAGGAGACGAACGTGCAATCAAACCATCAAAGGATGATCACGCCGATCATGCAGACACACACAATTTTCCAATCATGCATTGAGTTAGATTATTGATTAATGTTGTCATTCCTAATCAACTAATTCTATAATTTGTAAACATTATTCACAATTATTTTAATCTTCACACTCATAATCCTAATCGGAGACTTCTCACACCGTTAATCCTAATCAAAGATTGTTTTGAATTTATAGATCTATTCGAATGATTTTTTTTAATTTATAATCAAAACTTGTATGTAAGTTAAGTTTTTGGTTCTTCTTCACTTTGTGATATATTAAGAATGTATTTTTAATTTTTTTTATTTACTGTTTTTGACTTAATCACATTGAATGTATATGAGTGATTGGTTTTTTTATCCATATAACATGTAATATAAATGTTTAGCTATTTTATTTTATAGTTTTTGATTTAATCGCATTGAACGTGTATGAATATCTGGCTTTATTTTAATGTTAATATCAATTATCAATATATGAAGTTATTAATGTCAATTTTTTTTTAATGTTTTATACTTTTTGTCTGAGTATCAAAGGTACACCTTTTATTATATTACTATAAGCTAGTTTACAAACATTGGTGCCGATGACTGTTTGTATTCTCTTTTCATTTTTTATGTCACTATACTTTTTCCATTTATATTATTTTAAACATTATGGTTAACCAATATTAACCATTAACCAAAACCGCTAACCGACAAAAACCATTAACCATAACCAATATTAACCATACCTAATGATTACCAAAATGCATTAACCAATCATAATGGTTATGGTTCGGTTTTGACCAATAACCGAACCAAACCGCCCCATACACACCCCTAACAAAAACCCTTACTCCTTAACTCATTAAGACACTATAACTCATGCATGGAAGGAAAACTAACAATCAAGATTGCATATTTATGACCTTAGACACTCCAAAACGTCTGGAAGGACACTCTATTTGGGTCTAGAGCATGTCATCCTCAAGAACACCATTATTTGGGACAAAAACTCATAATAACATCATACAAACTAGATCTAATCAAATAAGCCTCAAGGTATGCACTTTATACCTTCCAGAGATGTAGAAGGGTGCAAAAGTGCCAGATCCAATGTTGTTCCCAACTTCTAAGTGGTTCTTTTCTCATTCTCTTTCCTCTAAGAACACCAAATTACACACCAAAAGCTCAAGAATGCTCAAAACGAATTAGGGTTTGCAAAGGGGTCGAAATGGGGCTGGAGGCTGATGAAAGGAAAGAGTCTTGGGAGTTAATGATGAGTATATAGGGTTTAAACCCTAAAAATTAGGGTTTGAGTCCTGGCCAAGAACGCATTGTCTTCTGCATGGACGCATAGTATCTAGAACAATATGTATACCTTATGGACGCATAGCATCCAGAACGACATGCGTTCCTTATGGACGCATAGCATTATCCTAGTTAAGCATTTTCCCCAAATTCCATAAGGGACCCATTTTGCCAACATGTCTCATATCAAGGGTATAAATGGAATACATGGAAATCAAGATATTATATCATGACAATCTTAAATCAATACTTACTCCCAAAATTATGATTGACCGTGGCATTTTGAATAAATTAATATTCAGGAAGTAACACACAAAATGAAACACGATAATAAACTAATTCTTCTATTGCTTCACACTCTTTGAATTTAAATAATTCCCTATTATTTAATCACCATAACAATTACAGAATTATCTATTCTATAAATGTTTCGGGGTAATCGAATTAACAACTAAACTTGTCAATATTTCTTATGCCAATGCTCTTAGCATGCATATCATGTTTTCCTTTGGTCATCACTATTCTGAAGGATCATCGAAAAAGATATTCACTTCACAACTAGATCTCCATATTTGACATTTTCTCGGATTTAGTGGAATTTCCTCCTTCTATACATTGACCTTCTGTGATCGCATGAATCCTTAGTCAATATGACTGCACTTTCACATAATGTTTCTAATGGAAATTTGTTACTAAAAAAATCCAAGGTTAACTATGAAGCTTTCTAGTCCAGGTACACTCCTTGGACACTTCATGTGCATTAATGTAGTCTTATTCACATTGTCGAATCTACCACCATCTCTTACATGAAGCCTTTCATGCTACAACTTAAAATGAATATCCAATTAGACTATGACTCAAAATCATCTATAAAATACATGTCACTATAACTCTTCTCAACCATGTTCTCTACTATCCACAACCAACCATTCATTGGTATCTTTTAATACCTCAAAATGTTCCTGATGGTGGTCTAGTGAATAAGTCGAGCCAATTTCTGATACAATCTCACGATGCCCAAAACATTTGAGACATCAGAATAAGCACAAGTCATATCATTCAAGATTGATCCTATATCCGAAGCATATGAGACTCGACATATTTTATCATTTTCATGACCAGAACAAAAAGACTTTTGAGATTCACTTAACTCCTTGCTATGAAGCATATGAACAATCTCTTTGGATTTTTCTAAAAAATTCCAACACAGTGTGCTTTGAATAAATCCTATTAAACATTGTGATCTATACTTTTAGATCCAAATACCAAGTATCAATGTCTCTTCCCCATGTCCATCATAGCGAAACAATTTATGAGCATGTGTACCTTGCAACGTAGAAACAATGTTTCCTATGAGTGGTATTGTTATCAACATGCAATACCAGGAAGACAACGACACTCCTACTAGCTTTGTCATGTACTCAAGACTCATCTAGACTTTGAGAGAAAACAGCACTCTTTGACTTCCTTATGGAAGAACAAATTCCTACAACACGATGCCTGTCTAAATCTATGAATATACTTCTTAAGCTTACACACAGTGTTTGGATACTTTGTATGTTTAAATCCTTACAGGATGTGCCACACACCCCGTCGAAGGTTTCTTATTAAGGAAAGTTGTTTAAACATCCACTTTACCATATCTTATATCAAAGAAGGCAACAATGTTAACAAATAACCAAATAGACCATTTCTCAACTATTAGGGAGAATGTTTCCTGATAATCAATTTCTTGATTCTGAATGAAACTCTTTTCCACCATACTAGCTTTGAATGTATGTATATTCCTATCCATGTTAGTCTTGACATTGAAGATATAATTACAACCTACTGTCATAAGACTAGGTTTAGGATCAACCAATTTCAAAATTAGTTATCCTTCATGGACTGAATTTCGTTATCCTTAGACTCTTCTAATGGCAGCCATAAGACCCAATATTGCTTCCTAGTACCTATTAGGCTTATCTAAATTGATCAATGTTTTATCACTAATCAACGTATCTCCTTCCATAGTTAGATGAAATTCATAAAACCTGGGAGGTGCTCTAACTCTACTATATCTATTAAGAGGTAAGGTAATGTCATTTAACTCAACTGGTATTTCAATCTCAGGTTGAGAGCTAGTGCCAACTATAGGTTCATATCTCGAATTTCTTCAAGTTCAATATGAATCATGTTTTCTTTCTCTTAAGGAACGTTGCTTTTGAGAAACAAATATCAAAAGTCTTAAGTGAATACCAAACAATGTAACACTTCTCAAATCTTGATTATGTAACATCATGTTTCCCGTCATTTCTTATTTCAGGGTCGTGGGCTGAAAGTCGATTGTGTGAAGGATTTGGTCCTTAAGGAGGTAAAGTTTAGTCCTTGTGGAAGGAGGTAATGATAGTTAAGAGATTTTACCTTTGAATTGTGTTTTAGGCTGAAGGGTAGAAAGGGAAAAGGCATAGGTCAGGTTCTTGCATGAAATATGGATTTTTGTTCGAGAAGTTTTTAGTCCAAGATATCCAGATAATATTGTGGCCTCTTCAACACCTTTCTGCGGATATAAAGAACGTCGAAAACAGAGTTGGAACGAAGAAGCTACGATCGTTTGAAGTTAGGATGATTTTGGGTTAGCCGCGTACGTTGGGCTTACAGGGAGTACGTTGGGCGTACTAGGCATCCCTGGTAAGCTAGGCCTACCATGAATATGCTTGTAATGTCCTGAAAATTATGAGGTAAAATTTCATTATTAATTCAATAAAAACATTAATTATCTTTAATTCAACATTCATTATCCTTATTCTAAATATTCAAAAGTACTTTATAAGAAAACAGTTATCAGAGTACATTCCCAGAATCATCATAATGCGGAAACATGGGTGGATGCGTTGCGATTAAGTCGGGCCCTTCCCTTTCGAACCGGAAGTACCTAAAGTCATAACCATAAAAACCGTAAGCACAAAGCTTAGTGAGTTCCCCAAAATACCACATATCATACATAATAAACACATACTGGGTCGCCGCCTTCATCGGGCCTCACCCGACATCGAGTCCCATCTGGCCTTGGGCCCCGCCCGACATCGAGCCCCAGTCGGTTTACAGATCTGTCAGTCATCAGGCCCCGCCTGACATCGGTCCCCGCCCGATACACATATAAACATATAAACATTTAATCAGGCTAACACGTGCGATAATCACAAAGACAATAGCATATAATACAGTCATCGGGCCTCGCTCGACATCGAGACCCGCTCGGTATACATACCAACACATAACACATGCAAGAGTCACGCAGACATGTAGCATCCTAATATAATAAACCATGGGCCAGCATTGGTGCCTTCGACCCGCTAAACCCAGTGAGGAAACTCACCTCAATTCGTTGATAATCAAATGACTGCTCGGGTTTCTGAACTAGATATCCTCATACCAACTAACAAAAATACAATCTTAGTCAATATATCCCGAAACCCAAAATCTAAGGCCCACTCCATAACCCAAATTCATAAAGGATAAAAGACGATTTTACCCTTTTCTTACTTGGCCCAAAACCAAGGTCCAACCCAATTGCACAAAAAGCCCAAAATGGCAACCCAAAGCCCAATATGGCCTAACTTCCTAATTTGGTCCAAAAACTCTCATGGGACCAATACCAAAAGAGCCCACAACCTAACCATGGACCAAAATCTGAAGCCCAATGGTCCAAGAAGTCCAAAACTCAAAAAGGCCCAAAATAGCGGAACTGGGGACAACGCCCTGCGTACTAGAGACATACGCCCCACGTACTCAGACCTAAAGCACGAAGTACAAACGAGTAATGTATAATTCAACATTACGCTAAGCGTACCTCCGCGTACGCCTAATGTACTCGTCAAAAGCCCAAAACCAACTTTAAGCTCTAAGCCAAGATGTCCAAAACATAGATCTGATCCCTAGGCAAGGTCTTAACCAATAAAGTTGCCAACTTTACTCTCCTACATGCCTTAATGGGACTCAACACTTAAAAAGAAGCTTAAAAAGGGTCTTAATACTTGCATGAACCAAAATCTTCCATAAAGTTTGCATTTTTATGAACAAAGGACCTCATTGGAGCTTAGATCTAGCATCCACTACTTCTAAAGTATATCAAAAGCTCAACTTTTCTTCAAGGGGCTCAAAAATGCCAAAGAAACACCATAAAGTAGATCCAAAACAAACGATCATCAAGGTATAAGTTTTTTTACCTTAGAAAGCTTGCAAATGGAAAGATAATCCTGGATCTACAAGCTCAAGCCACTCCTCCAAGTGTTCCTCTTCTTCTTCTTCACCACAAACACCCACAAATCACCTTTCACGCTTAAAAAATCACCAAATGCACTTAGGGTTCGAATCTAGGGTTCAAAAGGGATGGAGGTTGAAGATATTAGGGTTTGGTGATGTGATGAGGAGTTTAAATAGGGTCCAAGACCCTAAATTAGGGTTTGCATAAAACTGGAGTACGCCCTGCATACTCTCATTACGCTCAACATACTCTTTAAGGGTGTCGTGATCCTCTTCCCTAGTACGCCCCATGTACTCCCTATGTACACCCCGCGTACTAGGGTTAGCCTTAAACCCTACCATCTTATGAAGGCCATAACTTCTTTGTTATAAGTCTGTTTCCGACGATCCTTATATCCACAGAAAGGTAACGAGAAGCTCTACGCTTCTACCAACTCATACTTTCCTTAAAACTTCCCGAATAAAAAATCCAATTTCCATAAAATCCCACCCTGTCACTTTACTGATATACCCCTTGGCTCCAAAACACAAACTGAACTCCCGGATCATCTAAATTACATTACCCACACACAAATGGGTCTATATATCTTTTCCCCAAAGGCTCTAAGCCTTATGATAACCTATCTTCGGGCCACAACCCCGAATTAGGAAACGATTTGGAACAGGGTGTTACAACTCTCCCCTACTTAAATTAGATTTTGTCCTCGAAATCACTCCTTACCACCCTACTGGAAACCAACACTTCGAGATAAACCTTCTAGTGCTGAACAAAAAACTGATCCCATAACTGTTGATCCAACACGATACTGCTAAAATTCCGAAATCCCATCACTTGCCTAACATCCACACAGGTGGAACCATTCCGAAACATAATGACAAGAGTCTTTTTCTATCATCAAAACTAAAAACACCCCTTTTTAACCCTGAACCTTCCAACTGATAATCTAGCATACAGTTTCCTTAATTCGTAACCTGCTGAGGTAAAGATCTTGCATATATGCACCATCTACTCCCACCACGAGTCTCGACCAAAAGCCAACTAGGTACATAACTCAAAACCCGAGATCCAATGATTTAAATTTGCATTTCACCTGAAATCTTCTGATTCACGGCAATCCATTCACTAAACTGGGATATAAGAATCCCCAAACCACCGTTGAGACTACCAGTCTCACACCTGGTCCAGCTACCATGTTTTTTTGAGAGTCCAACTGATAAGGCTACCCTAGCCTATGTACCACACTATGCTACTTCCTGGCCACATAATCATCTTACTAAAACCATAATCCAATTCCTTGACCCAATCGGTCTCTACCATGTCTCACGTGCATTGTCATAATCACACGGGCCTCGCTCATGGGTCTCACCCTTTCTATACCAACGAACGGGCCACACTCACGGGTCTCACCCCATCGAGAGCTACACAGGCCCAACCTCGCATCGGACCCCAATGGTCCTCCTCCCATAACATAGAGATGCTCTTCGACCCCACTATCCGCCTTGCCTAAAGCACAAGCTGATCCTCATTTATACTCACGACCACCCCAAAGATGGTCTACCTCAATCTGATGAATGTTATGATCCCATCACAGACTTACAACAATTTCCATATTATCTGCCAATCCAGTGAATGCTACGACCACCCCGCAGTCTTACGACACATATAACCCGCCATGGTTATTGCCCATGGTCTTACCATACCTCTACAATATCAACCCCAAATTATCCAGAGTCGAACCCGCATCCAACTGAATCCCAATCAGGTGTCCGGGTCTTGCTTCGAACCCCAAATCCGTCATCAAACAAGAACAGGCAGCGAGGGTCTAACACAACCCTCAACCTGGATCCATCCACATGCCTGCTATACCACAAAGAAGACACCAACCAACTGTTGGAAGTTTCCTAAACTCCCAACTTACACAACTTCAATCTAGACGGTCACTTGAGTCGTCTTCCCTCCCGACCGGGATGTCAAACTCAACCTAGTTTCACGCCTGATTCAGCTCCCAGATTTTTGAACGATTCTCCCCCACTTGGATTCGACGAAACTCTCTTAACCCACAAAATTTGATGGATTCCCAACTCATCTTACAATCTTATAACTCGAACCGCCGACGACCTGTGCTTACCAATACTAGCGTTCTATTACTAGCCAAACTCGATGATTGCACCACTCTTGAAATCCAGATGAATACTCCCCGAAATCTCAGCAAGTCTGATAACTCCAATCGTTTCCCATGATAAAACACCAAATCCTTAAGTCCTTTATGCTGGTGACAGAGATCAAAACCCTTGCTCTGAACTGGCGAATCTTCACTCCAACTTCCCATCCTCAGAAGGATCTATGACTTCTAACCATATTCAACCCTTACGATTATAAAATTCCCCTGGCACTACCAACGACCAAACAAACTCTTGTGGTTTCCACCTTCATCTTCTTGCTACCGCTCCTCCTTCCCTAGCAACGGTAGAGATTGGACCCAAAGGTCATGCCATAGACGACTGTCGATCCTACCTGAACAAATGCTTTCACATCCGAATTTCGACTTCGTTGAAGAACTAACCAGCAGATCCGACCATAGACCTTCCAAACGATACCCCTGAATTGAACCCATCAAAGAACCGAAACAACACCGAACAAACTGAATTCCGCTCAGCAAGATGCGACCCACTAAAGACTCTTGGCATGCAAAATGGCATATAACAATTCTTGATGATATAACCCAGGAAATAACAGAGAAGTAAACCAGAGATAATGCTTACCCATACCCAAACAAGATTCCAAAGAAATATAAATATTGATAATAATCAAGAGGAAAACAAAAAAATAATATACCCGCAATAGCATTTGATGAAATCCTGACCTACCCTTCCTGCCGAAGCACCTGCGATGGAACCCGAGCTTCCCCAACCACTAAGCATGGGCAATTCGCCTTGATATGGCCGGGCTGATGAAAACGATGATACAATTCTACCTCTAGGGTGCATTCTTGGTGGAGGTGGCCCTTCTATCCGCACCTGCCACATTTGACTTGACGCGCACACGCTCATGTGCTCCTTTATCCTTCGCATAAACATCGTGGCCCATTGGGCCTTTAACGCTACCCATGGCAACATCCAACTGCTCAGATGTTTTTAGTTGAGTCGGACCATGAGTCCACTTCCTCTTCCCCAGTCACCTCTCCAAACCAATTTCCTTCTCCTGAGTCACCTCGACCACCCCATCAACCGCCTGAACAGCCAAGAACCGACCCTCGAACCTGGCGACCAATCTATCAGTGACACGACCAATGATGTCGGGTAACTACTCGTGTAAAGCTTGCAAAACCTTGGTGGCAATCCAATCATGGGATCGATCTCCCGGAAGGCATGATGCACAATCCACCTCCAATCCCTCACGAAAAGAGCTAGCAGTAGGATCGTCCTTCCCGAAGGATTCTAGAGCTCCACAAGCCTTGAGCTCCTGATGGGCCCCCAATTATCTTGCTACAACCTCGGTCAGAAAATCCCCGAGACGACCCTACAAGAGTTCCAAAATCCCCTCCTTGACCAAACCAAAGATCACAAGAATCCGCTCCAAAATACCACGGGCGTTCTCCGACGAGAAGAACCCCCACATCCGCTCATGATCGGCTCAGTACCTACACCTGAGCTTGAACCCGAACCCGAACCTCCTTCCTGAGTGCTCATAACCATTCTGAAAAACAACCATGCAAATTATCAGAAGATATCCAAGAATCCTCATCCTATAGGGTCCCTAGATTCTCCAAGACTCTCCCTGATTCGAGTATGGATCCTGTGCTTTCAGTAGTACGGGCCTAATACTACCTTCCTCGCCTACCCATACTTTCCTCAAGAATCATCTGGAATCCTCTAAGTCGCCTTCTCAAACTGATACTCCAAATGCTCGATAAGCAGCGCAACTAAACCCAATGAAGCACTTCCTAGGCTTTCCTAGGTTCTCGACCTCACCCTGCCATCAGCTACTGAAGAACTCCCCATAACGGTTAACAACCTCATGAGTACAATCACATGCAACAAAGCTTAGATAATCCTTCGAGTAAAAGACTCATCCCTACAATGGTTAGACTCAAACAAGAGCTGCGCAATAGGGTCAAATCCATCACTCTGAGATTATTCAACCTTTGTCAAATGTGACTTAACATATTCACTTAATAGCTAACTCACATTACTTAAGAGTTCAACAAAGCACAAAGCAAGCAGCATTCGTGAAATAGCACTCTAATCCATAGAATCACCAAAGAAGATTCAAACTCACATACTATAACTCATGCTAGGAACTTCCACTCTCACTGTCCGTTGCCTTATGTATGCAAATTATACACAATACAGGATCAAATAGACTGTCGAATAAAAGACTCTACCCTAGGGCCACAACCAAACTAGGAACAAGAAATAAGGCCAAATCAATCATTCTAGGGCTATATGATCCTAATCGTATACAATTTTTAAAGCATACACTTAGCAATTACTGATCCAAAAGATATTCCCAATCTAGCATAGTATCCAATGCTTCCTAGGCTACAAGGCATCACATATCAGGCCAACCTATCATGCAATTCTTGAAAGTATCCATAGCCTCATCCTAGCATACAATTCTTATAACATATAATCATAACAAACATGCATGGGTATTCTGGGAATCGCTTACTTGAGCTCGACCGATTTCACGCATCACACCCCCTTTGACTTTATAAAATCCTTTCAAAAATTTATTCCTTTTTTCAAAATAGTTATAGAAACTCATTTTATTTCAAAAGATTATCAATCCCTCAGTTTGAGTTCAGACATACCGATAGTGTGCGTGAATCCCTAAAACCAAGGCTCTGATACCAACTTGTAACGTCCCGAAAATTACAAGGTAAAAATTTCATTTTTAATTCAACCTAAACATTAATTATCTTTAAGTCAAAATTCATTATTTTTTTTTCTAAATATTCAAAAGTACTTTATAAGAAAACAGTTATCAAAGTACATTCCCAAAATCATCATAATGCGGAAACATGGGTAGATGCGATGCGATCAAGCCGGGCCCTTCCCTTTTCGAACAGGAAGTACCTGAAGTCATAACCATAAAAACTGTAAGCACAAAGCTTAATGAGTTCCCCAAAATATCACATACCATACATAATAAACACATACTGGGCCCGCGCCCTTCATTGGGCCTAGCTTGGCATCGAGTCCCACCTGGCCTCGGGCCCCGTCCGACATCGAGCCCCGCTCGGTTTACAGATTTGTCAATCATCAGGCCCCACCCGGTACACATATAAACATATAAACATTTAATCAGGCTAACACATACGATAATCAAAAAGACAATAACATACAATACAGTCATCGGGCCTCGCCCGGCATCGAGCCCCGCTCGGTATACATACCAACGCATAACACATGCAAGAGTCACACATACATCTAGCATCCTAACATAATAAACCATGGGCCAACATTGGTGCCTTCGACCCGCTAAACCCAGTGAGGAAACTCACCTCAATCCGCTGATAATCAAATGACTGCTCAGGTTTCTGAACCGGATATCCTCGTGCCAACTAACAAAAATAAAATCTCAGTCAATAATTATCCCGAAACCCAAAATCTAAGGCCCACTCCATAACCCAACTTCCTAAAGAGTAAAAGACCATTTTTTTAATTGGCCCAAAAACCAAGGCCCAAACCAATTGCACAAAAATCCCAAATTGGCAACCCAAAGCCCAATATGGCCCAACTTCCTAATTGGGTCCAAAAACTCTCATGGGACCAATACCAAGACAGCCCACAGCCTAACTATGGCCAAAAATCAAAAGCGGAATAGCCCAACAAGGTCCAAACTCGAAAGGCCCAAAATAGCTGAAATGGGGAGTACGCCCTGCGTACTCGAGATGTAAGCCCCACATACTCAGACATGAAGCACGAAGTACAAACAAGTAATGCATAATCCAACATTATGCTGAGCGTACCTCCACGTATGCCCAACGTACTCGTCAGAAGCCCAAAACCGACTTTAAGCTCTTAATGGGTTAAGCCAAGATGTCCAAAACATAGATCTAACCCCTATTCAAGGTCTTAACCAATAAAGTTGCCAACTTTACACTTATACATGCCTTAATGGGACTCAACACTTAAAAAGGAGCTTAATAAGGGTCTTAATACTTGCATGAACCAAAATCTTCCATAAAGTTTGCATTTTTATGGACAAAGGACCTTATTGGAGCTTAGATGTAGCATCCACTACTTCTGGAGTAGATCAAAAGCTCAAATTTACTTCAAGGGACTCAAAAAATCCAAAGAAACACCATAAAGTAGATCCATCCAAAAATGATCATCAAGGTATAAGCTTTTTACCTTAGAAAGCTTGCAAATGGAAAGATACTCCTGGATCTACAAGCTCCAGCCACTCCTCCAAGTGTTATTTTTCTTCTTCTTCACCACAAACACCCACAAATCACCTTTCAAGCTTAAACAATCACCAAATGCAGTTAGGGTTTGAATCTATGGTTCAAAAGGGTTAGAGGCGGAAGATATTAGGGTTTGGTGATGAGATAAGGAGCTTAAATAGGGTCCAAGACCCTAAATTAGGGTTTGAATGAAACTGGAGTATGCCCTATGTACTCTCATTACACTCAGTGTACTCCTCAAGGGTTATGTGATCCTCTTCCCTAGTACACCCCTCGTACTCCCTATGTACGCCCTGCGTACTAGGGTTAACCTTAAACCCCACCATCTCCCGAAGGCCATAACTTCTTCGTTATAAGTCTGTTTCCAACGATCCTTATATCCACAGAAAGGTAACGAGAAGCTCTACGCTTCTACCAACTCATACTTTCCTTAAAACTTCCCGAACAAAAATCCAATTTCCATAAAAGCCCGAAGTGTCACTTTACCGATATACCCCTTGGCTCCAAAACACAAACCAAACTCCCGGATCATCTAAATTACATTACCCACACAAAAATGGGTCTAAATATCTTTTCCCCAAAGGCCCTAAGCCTAATGATAACCCAACTTCGGGCCACAGCCCCGAATTAGGAAACGATTCAGAATAGGGCGTTACAATCCTGGTTGTACGCGATCAGAACCCAAACCCTATTTTCGTGGTTTGATCGCTATTTAAGCTCCTTAACTCCCCAAACCCTTTCCATTCTCAGCCTCCACCCCTTCAACATCTTCCCTTGAAACCCTAACCCTAGTTTGAGCTTTGTGAGCAAAAAGAAGGTGTTTTTAAGTGCTTTGGAGTGTTCTTGGTGCATCTTCGAGAATAAGGAGCTCATTGGAGAAGTGTCGGTTACATTGGAGCTTGTAGATCTAGACCTTGTTCACCTTGATCTTTCTTCTAGAGGTATAAAGTTTGAATCGTGATGATGAAATTGTTATATCTAGCTAGTTTAAGGTGTTATGTGCTTTTGGTCACTTTAAGTGCATAAGTTTATATCTTGAAAGTTTGTGACCATGTTATGGATAAAGTTGGAAACTTTATCTATCTAAACATCATATTGATTTAGATCTAAAGGTTGGAGACTTGGACTTAATGGATTTTGTTGAAATAGATGCACTTTTGGTCCCTTTAAGACTTAAATACTAGATCTTGTTCGTTGGGACCATTCTAATGGATAAAGTTGGAAACTTTATCCATTATGCTTTCTTTCCTGTTCCTCGTTTGGTTGTGGCTCTAGAGTAGGATCATCTGTTCGGGTGGCTATCTCACCTCTGGGTACTTATGGTTACGCATTCCATGGAGGGTAGTTAGTAGCCAGAATGTGTGTTGTGAGAGGACTAATAGGCAGTAGTGAGTTGTATGATTGTTATTTGCATGTATTATGTGCCTACTTGATCCTGATTGTTTATATGTCGACATATGGTGGTAGTGGGTTGAGGCGGTATTGCTTTGTGCTGTAGGCCAAGATACTCGGTGCGGGCCGGCTGTAAGCCGTAGGTACGGAGGCTCGGGAAGAGCGGTTGGGTTAAGGTGGTAGGCCAACAAACCTTGGGTATTCCAGCCTAATGGTTGATTGGACCCGTTGCATGTTGGCATTCCAGTCCAAGGACTGATTGGCCCTGGGCATTCAAACCGGGAGGTTTTAGGCCATTATGCATGCTTGTATGTTTATCGTATGGGATATTTTGGGGGACACTCACTAAGCTTTATGCTTACCCAACTATTTATTGTTTCAGGTATCATCGGTGGCTATGGGAAGGCGAATGTGGGACTATACACACTCATCAGTAGCATTGAGGATTTCGCGTTCACTATGATACTCTAATTTTTAATAATTGAAATCGGGAACATATGGTTTTCTTAAAATGGTTTTATAATTGGGAAGTTTTACTTTAAATAAAATGAAAAAATGGTCGTGAAAATGGGACGTTACATATTCAAGTTGGTCATTGGTTTCTCGTCTAACGAAAGACCTCACAACACCATATCTAAATGTGAGGGAACTTTCCAACTCCACATTTCATGAGGTGTTTTCAAACCTACTTAGTTGGATACAAGGTTCAAAATATGCTCAACTATTTCAATTGTATATTCCCAAAATTTTGTGAATGGTAGCGAAGCACGAGTCATCATAGATCGAACCATATAGTATTCGATTCTCCTTTTAGTAACATCATTACATTTTGGTGTCCTTGGAGAAGTCAATTATGGAAACCATTCCACAATCAATAAGAAGATCATAGAACCCGATACTAAGGCATTATCCTTTCTTTTTAGATTGATGACCCTTTATCTTCATGCCTAATTGATTCCGTACTTTCTTCTGCTACTCTTGAAACTTTTCAAAGCGTCAGAATTATGCTTAATAATATAAACATAACTGCATCTATTAAAACTATCAATAAATATGAGATAGTAGTATATGTCGTCCCTTGTGGTGGATTTGAAGGGTCTACAAACATTAGTGTATACAAGATCCAAAAATCCTTTTTCTCTATTACATGTTCATGTGAATGGTGACTAAACCGTCTTGCCAACATATAAGACTCACATATATCATCCAACTCAAAGTCGAATAATTCCAAGTTTGGTCCAATTGGAGCTTGGTGATTCGATTCTTAATTATGTGGTCAAGGCGATTATGCCACAAGCACTATCATATCTAAACTATTAGAGGAATCAATACTCAATTCATCACTGCTATTATTAGAAACACAAACTACAATTCATGAATGCCAAAGAAGGTGTTTTAAACATAAAACAATTATCTTCATAAACTATAATTGTCACCTTTCGATTATTAAATGAAAATTGATATTCATGTTTATACAACACATAAAATGAAAATTTTGTTTCTAAACATATTCGAAGAGTAATAAAAAATAACAATTTTAATCTTAACTCCATTATTAAACACAAGCTCAAAATCCTCAATCATTGAGACATGCAACATTCCTCCATTCCGATGATTAGGCTTAGCTTTCGATGCTAAAACTTCATTCATTACTTCAGATCCTACAATGCCATCCAAATGTGATTACCACATCATGCATCAAGGTTCCATGAATTGGATGTATTTTGAGTTCGATCATTTAAGTACTTGATGTAGAGTCAAACATTTGACTTTTCTTCAAAGTACTTTGTAACGTCCCGAAAATTATGAGTTAAAAATTTCATTTTTAATTCAACCAAAACATTAGTTATCTTTAAGTCAACATTAATTATCCTTTTTCTAAATATTCAAAAGTACTTTATAAGAAAACATTTATCAGAGTACATTCCCAAAACCATCATAATGCGGAAACATGGGTGGATGCGCCATGATCACGTCGAGCCCTTCCCTTTCAAACCTGAAGTACCTGAAGTCATAACCATAAAAACCATAAGCACAAAGCTTAGTGAATTCCCCAATATACCACATACCAAACAAAATAAAATCATACTGGGCCCCCGCCCTTCATCGGGCCTCGCCCGACATCGAGTCCCACCCGACCTTGGGCCCCGCCCGGCATCGAGCCCCACTCCGTATACAGATCTGTCAATCATCAGGCCCCACCCGGTACACATATAAACATATAAACATTTAATCAGGATACTACATGCGATAATCACAAAGACAATAGCATACAATACAATCACCGGGTCTCGCCCGACATCGAGTCCCACTCAGTATACATACCAACGCATAACACATTCAAGAGTCACACAAACATCTGGCATCCTAACATAATAAACCATGGGTCGACATTGGTGCCTTCGACCCGCTAAAACCAGTGAGAATACTCACCTCAATTCGATGATAATCAAATGGCTGCTCGGGTTTCTGAACCGGATATCCTCGTGCCAACTAACAAAAACACAATCTCAATCAATAATTATACCGAAACCCAAAATTTAAGGCCAACTCCATAACCCAACTTCCTAAAGGGTAAAAGACCATTTTACCCTTTTCTCACTTGGCCCAAAACCAAGCCCCAACCTAATTGCTCAAAAAGCCCAAAATGGCAACCCAAAGCCCAATATGGCCCAACTTCCTAATTGGGTCCAAAAACTCTCATGGGACCAATACCAATAAATCCCACAGCCTAACCATGGCCCAAAATCAAAAGCCCAATGGCCCAACAAGGCCCAAACTCAAAAAGGCCCAAAATAGTCGAACTGGGGAGTACGCTCTACGTACTCGAGACGTACGCCCCGCATACTCAGACCTGAAGCATGAAGTATAAACGAATAATGCATTATAAGCATTACGCTGAGCGTACCTCCACGTACGCCGATCATACTCATTAGAAGCCCAAAACCAACTTTAAGCTCTTAACGGGTTAAGCCAAGATGTCCAAAACATAGATTTGATCCCTAGGCAAGGTCTTAACCAATAAAGTTTCCAACTTTACTCTCCTACATGCCTTAATGGGACTCAACACTTAAAAAGGAGCTTAATTAGGGTCTTAATATTTACATGAACCAAAATCTTCCATAAAGTTTGCATTTTTATGAACAAGGGACCTTATTGGAGCTTAGATCTAACACCACTACTTCTGAGTAGATCAAAAACTAAATTTTACTTCAAGGGACACAAAAATGCCAAAGAAACACCATAAAGTAGATCCAACCAAAAATAATCATCAAGGTATAAGCTTTTTACCTTAGAAAGCTTGCAAATGGAAAGATACTCCTGGATCTACAAGCTCAAGCCACTCCTCCAAGTGTTCCTCTTCTTCTTCACCACAAACACCCACAAAGCACCTTTCAAGTTTAAACAATCACTAAATGCACTTAATCTAGGGTTCAAAAGGGATGGAGGCTGAATATATTAGAGTTTGGTGATGAGATAAGGAGCTTAAATAGGGTCCAAGACCCTAAATTAGGGTTTGCATGAAACTGGAGTACGCCCTGCGTACTCCCATTACGCTCAGCTTACTCCTCAAGGGAGTCGCGATCCTTTTCCCTAGTACGCCCCGCGTACTCCCTGTGTACACCCCGTGTACTAGGGTTAGCCTTAAACCCTACCATCTTTCGAAGGCCAAAACTTCTTCATTATAAATTCGTTTCCGTCGATCCTTATATCCACGGAAAGGTAACGAAAAGCTCTACGGTTCTACCAACTCATACTTGCCTTAAATTTCTCGAACAAAAAATCCAATTTCCATAAAATCCCGAATTGTCACTTTACCGATATACCCCCTGGCTCCGAAACACAAACCGAACTCCTTATCATCTAAATTACATTACCCACACACAAATGGGTCTATATCTCTTTTCCCCAAAGGCTCTAAGCCTTATGATAACCCATCTTCAGGCCACAAACCCGAATTAGGAAACGATTCAGAACAGGGTGTTACATACTTAGGGCAACTTCATTTCCTTTGATCCTTGTCTTTGAATTAATTGTCATTTTCCTCTTTTGAATCATGGTTGCGAGGAATAAAGGAAACACCAATTTCGTTCCTTTATAATGTGAAACTCCGTCCGAAACCGTTCCTTTCCATTTAGGATTCGAACGTTCGCACTTCTTTCCACCAACATTTAGAAAGGCGATAAATGGAATTGGATAAGAAATCTAATTCATTTCCACTTTCCTTAGTATGGAGAACTAATGAAAGATCCAAGCACAAGATCTATAGCAAGGCTCTTGTCCAGAGTAACATCGAGATTCTCGAGTTTGTCTATGTAGCTTTCAATGATTACATACAAAACTCTTTTCTTCAATTCTAATGCAGTTAGGAACTTTTGATGATTTTCAAATCACTCTTTCCTTGCATATTGGTCAAACATTTCACTCAATTGCAAATTCATCTCATATGTTCACATGTTCACAAAATCATTTTGGAACATTGAGGACATAAACATAATGATGCAAGAGACCTTATTTGACAAATCAACATTTTATCGGAGTTGCAACTTATCTAAAGTTGACGCTTTATTGATTTGAGATATGCTCATCATGGACATTTTTTCTAATGATCCATTTTTGAGGAAGAACAAAGAGAAGTTAGAACTAGAAATTGAGTGAGGGGTGGGAGAGGATTGCATCTAACCTAAGCGATAAAGTTTAAATAAGTTGATTCAATCCTTAACTATTAACCCAATTTTTAAGATTAAGGCTAGGATCCATATATACGATTCGTAATATGAAGAGTGATGTTGTAGTCACATCGCAAATCTGTATTAGGTAGGTAAACCATTTTACCAATTTCAGTCACAATGAAACTCTAAGATCTTTTGAGATTCATTGAACAATCAATGGTATGTTAGCCTCAGATTATGCTCTTCAATTTGTAACTGGGATTTCGAGGATTACAAACAAGATGTCAATAACCATGCAAACCCGTGTGACATCCTCGAGATTGTTTATTATCTCGCATTGATGTGCCAGTTAACTATACACGCTCCATCAACAAACATAAATTCGAGTTTGTGCCATCATTTCATCTTTGTATTCCCATATTAGTGTGTCGGTTACCCACACACGCTCCATTAATGACTTGTAAATAAATGATGTGTGTTTTCATTGATTAGCATACAATTTCACATTTTTCCTAAAGTAATAGAGTGAGATTTTATAGAAGGTTCTAATACTTTATACATTATACTTTTAATGTGTTAGTTTCATATTAAACTATTCGGCTAACAACCCTCCACCACACAAAGAAGAGGTGGGTGAAAAGGACACTCATTCAACGGTCATTTTATAAGCTGTTTCCTTATACATCTCTTATAGTGTGGCTTTGTGAATGATGCCTACTATTGATTTGACTAACTTTTAGTGATACATATAGTAATATACTATTATACCTATGTATAAGGTGTATTTTAAAACCTTTTAAATTAAAAGGTTAAAATCATATTAATTCAGTTAACCTTTAATTAATTAATATTTGAACTAAATAAGATTTAAGAATTATTTTTTAATTAACCTTTAATTCATTAATATAAATCTTACCGTATTATCTAATTATCTTAGAATTGGATAATTACCTTTTTAAAATCTTTTTTATATTCAAATTAGGATTTCCAATTATCTAGTTATTAATTTCAGATTATAGAAATTTAAAATAATATTAGATAACTAATCATTATCCTATCTTTTGAATATGGCAAGAAAATCCTGAAATCGGATTATAGGCAGTCACCACGTCGTGGTAGAGGACTGCCTACGACGTGGCCAAAAAAGATTTTCTATTTTTATCAGTTTTTTGGTTTCATCTTTATGTACAATTGATTGAAAAAACTAGGCTCTGATACCACTATTGGGGTTTTTAGGTTACAATAACATTGAACATGCGAGATTTCACTTAACATTTAAGGGTACATACAACCTAAATGGATCTATGGATTTTCACAATTAAGAGCAACATACTTTATGAAACAAAACTAAACCCTAATGGTAATCGACAACTATAGATAAGAATACATTCCTTTTAGTATATTAAAATATACTAACTCTTGTGATCTTCAATGTCTAAGGAAAACAATCTCCAAAAGTATGCATTCCTCTAATGGTTCACACCCAAAACCCTAGAACACTAAAAAGACAAGAGGAGAGAGGTTAGAGGAAGATATTTTCTTTCTCCACCTTCTAGGTATGAGAATCCCTGAAAATTAGATGCCCAAGGGTTCTATTTATAGTTTAGGCAACTTACAGATAAATCCATATTTGAATAATTAAATAATAGATTTAATCCCAATTCAAATCATTTTCTTATCAGCAACCACGAGCCTTCCAAAAACCCTTAGAAAGCCTCCACAACCATATATACCATGAATGGTTCTAGAATTGCCTATTTTGTTCAAATATTAAATAACTAAAAATCACCACTTGCACCTATAATTAATTCTAGTTAATCCTGAATTAATTACATATTAATTCTGATTAATAATTAATTATTTATGACTATACATAATTAATTATTAACTATTTCTAACTAATTTATTAATCACATAATCAATTAACAAACCATTTTATCTCTCTTCTAAAGTCATTTCTAGAATTTTCTAGCTTTTGAGGGCAACCCAAAAAGGACTTTACTTTTATTCCATAAAGTTATATCAATTTAGTCATGATTTTTACCAATTTAGTTATGACATTGGACACTTATCGCAATAGTTCTTCCCTTATTGAGAGGGAAAACAAATTGAAGAAGAACTAGGTGTACCAATAGCGATTTTAGTCTTTTTGTAACATCTTGATTTCCAGGTACTTCCTTTTAGACCCCTTGATTTGAGTTTGGTTTGCAAATTTAGTCCCAAGGGGAATTTTTGTAATTTTGGACAGGGCTCTCATACGCTTAGCGTACGTGGCCAGGGTGCAAACTCTAAATTTTAGGGTTTAGACCCTATTTAAGCATCATTATAGCCCCACACCCTTCCTTATCTTCAACCTCCATCCCTATCTCGAAACCCTAAAGTGTGTGAATGTGTCTTCAAGTTTGGAAAGCCATTTTGGTGCCAATTTAGAGCTCTTGGTGGTAAAGGAGGAACCTAAAAGTTGTGGTGTTTCACTCAAGGCTTTGGATCCAACAACTACTCTCTCTTGTGCACCTTTTGGAGGTATAAATCTCCAACCTTGGTGAGTATTTCATTTAGATCTAGTTTAAGCATAAAGTTGGCACCTTTTCATCCTAAATCTTGATCCTTGTGGGTATGGAGTACTCCAAGACATTTAATTTGTCCTTTTTGATGTTATAGGGTGTGTGAAGTCATAAAAATATGATATTGGGCATTATTTTCTTCCCATGCATAATGTAGGTTGTCTTAATCGGTTAAGAAGCTAGAGTTTTTGATGTTAAGGTCTTATTATCCATGTAAAACCATAAAGTTAGAAACTTTATGGTTAAGAACACATTTTATTGTCTAGATCTGGATTTTGGACTAAAATGCTTAAGGATTAAGCACTTAATGGTTTGATATGGTGGCAGACTCATACGCTGGGCGTACCAAAAGGTACGTTACGCGTATGTGGTCAACCCGTCGTAGTTTGGTCAAACACATAATACACCCACCGTACATGTTGAGTATGCCCATCATACTCACAGAGTTGACCCGGTGGACTCAGTTGACTTTGACTTGGATTTTGACCAAGGATTGACCTAGGGGTATTTTGATCCATATTCTGAGTATTGGTCACCATATTTGTAAAGGTGACTAGTAGAGTTGATTTCGGAGCAGCGTGCTATTTCCGTTTTCTCATCTGTTTGTGAGGTGAGTTTATCATTGTATCCATGGGTCGAAGGCACCAATGCCGACCTATCTTTCGGTTATATTTAATGTTAGCTGCTACGTGATGTATACTTGTTTGATTGATCGGGTTGAAATATACCCCAGGACGGGGCCTACTATGGCATGTTCGGGTTGATACTTATCCCAGGGTGGGGTCCATATTTGTTTATTGGATTGAAATATACCCCAAGGCGGGGCCCATGTTAGTATGTCTGGTATGTGGTACATTGGGGAACTCACAAAGATTTGTGCTTACAATTTAAGTTTATGGTTTCAAGTACTTTTGGTTTGAAATGGAAGGGCCCGGAATGATGGCACAACATCCTCCCCTCATGATTTCCGCATTTTCAATAATTGTACTATGATATTTTGGATATTATATATTGTTGGATTAGTGTCTAAGTCCATAACTATAATTGGTATGTACTTGACCCGATTTGGCATGGTCCATTTGGGTTGCATGACATCGGAACAATTGGATAAACAAAATGAGAAAAAAAGATACTTATGATTTATATTAATATATTATAAGTTCTAATATATTATTTAATTAGAATTGATCAAGAATTAATTTAGAATTAATTTAGTGATAAAAAATAAACTAATTAAATATGGACTCTTATATATATATATATATATATATATATATATATATATATATATATATATATATATATATATATATATAATGGGCCAAGTTCATTTAGGTTGGGCTAAGCTTTCATCGATAGTCCATGGAGTGTTTAACCCATGGATCCTATGGAAATGAAAGGTCATGGGTATTAGGGTTTACATGAATGTAACCCTAATTCTCCACACTATATAAAGAGGTCCCTAGTTCATGAAATGGCACTAGTGTGTGTACATAAGAGGGCAAAACCGATTTTGGTGCAAGTATCCTTATTCTCAAGTTATTCCAAGGGTTCTTGGTGTTGTGTGAACCATTTGAGGTGCAAAACTTGGGGCACTAAGCTCTTAAAGGTTCAAGACCACAAGCTCCATCATTAAGGTATGTCATTCTACTAGATTCTTGTATTGTATATACTTCATATTATGCTAGTTAGGATGAAACCTTGGAATATTGAATATTTACATGTATAATAGAGAAAACATAGATCCAAGGTTTATAGGGGTGCATGTACACCATAGGAGTGTTAGAATGCTCAAAACCCATCAGTGGTATCAGAGCCTAGGCTTGTTTTCAATTATACTTAATGCAATTTGCTGGAAAAAGCTGGAAAAATCGATTTTTTTGCTATCTGGATAGGGGACTCGACGAGTCCATGTGTAAAATCATCCAACTCGTCGAGTTGGTTCATGCACTCGACGAGTTGGACCCCCTGACAGCATATTTTCGAGTTTTTTAGTTGGAATTGGACTAGGAACATTACCCTAAGCTGTTTTTGAACTTATAAACCTGTTTTGATGTGGTAATGTTCATGATAATCCAATTTTAAAGATAATTGTCAATAGATTCATGTTTTGGAATTGAAGAGCTTTTGAATAGTTCAAAACTTTCCCTCAAGTTTTGGAATTTGTAAAGTTTCCCCTCATGAATACTTTAATTCCAAGTCAAACCCTTAGAATTTTAAAAGTTAAAGTTCAACCCTTATACTATCATAATATTAATAGTTAATAGTTATATATATGTATAAGAACAAAGTCAGTCTTACCGTTAGTAGGCCTCATTCACGAAGCCGGTCTATAAGGGGGGTATAAGGTTACGACCTATAAAATGGCAGTTTAATGGGTGTTCACTCTCACCCACCGCTTCCTTGACTGGTGGAGGGTCGTTAGCCGAACGGGTAGGACAAGACTATAATTCTCCCTTCATTAAAAGTATAATGATAAATACTAAGTAACTAAACACTTGTAAATTCCCAATCTTAGTTACTTAGGAAAATGTGAATTTGGTGCTAACCCATGAAATTACACTTTTCACCTTGCTTAAGTCGTTAGTGGAGCGTGTGTGGTTAACCGGCACACTAACTTGGATTTAACAAAGTTGGCAAAGGGTGGCTTAAGGCTTATCATAGATCGGTGGAGCGCGTGTGGTTAACCGGCACATCGAATAGGTGATAAAAAATTAAGAGTACCAAGTATATTTTCATGGTTATTCACACCTTGTTTGTGATCCTCGGCATCCCAGTCACAAACTTGAGAGTGCACAAACGAGATTTAAACATGCCATTGAAAATTTCAATGAATTTCAAAAGATATAGGAGTTTCAAACCAATTAAAACCTAATTCCTATTTCGTTTTTCATGGTGGAAATTGGTGAATCGTCATTCGCCTACCTTCAAATATTTTATAGCTTGGATTACGGCACCTCCCTCTTCCAAGTTATAAAATATTGTGTTGGGTCCTAGCCTTAATATTTCATATTAGGTGTTATATTAAGGACTAAAATCAACTAACTTGAATTTCTCCCATTGTAGATGTCTGGTTCAGACAATTATGATCTTCCCAAATCTCTTGGAACAAGCTTTCCTAATGAAGATGATGTCCTGCGATTGGATCATGGAAATCATACTTCTCTTCCTCCACATCCTCCAATTATTCTCCCTGACCCACAAGCTCGAAGACTTGAAAAGTTCAAGATCACTCAAGCCCTGCTTGCAATGAAACATAAAGATGGAAGACCTATGTGCACTTATGTCTTAGGAATGAAGTCACACATCGACAGGCTAAGAGTGTTGGGTGTCGATGTCCCAAGGAAGTTGTCTATTGACTGGGTTCTTCAGTCACTTCCTGAGTCATATAGTGAGTTCATTAAAGACTACTATGTGACAGATCACGACATGACCCTAATAGACCTTTCTTATTTGCTTGTTGCTGCTGAATCAGCAATGATTTGGCGCAATGGTCAAGCAAATTTTATTGGAAGGTCTACCTCTCAAGGTAACATTGGAAGTCTGGAAAAGTTTTCTCTTCCCAATGGAAAGGGATTGGCCATGGTCAACCCGGTTGACCAAATGGTAAAGAGAAAGACTAAGTCTGTGACAGTCCCATGTACCATTCCCAAAGAGTCTGTATGTCTTTACTGTCAAGAGAAGGGACATTGGAAGCGAAGCTGCCCTAACTACCTAAAGGATCTGAGAGAAGGAAGAATCAAAAAGTTTGACTCTGCTTCAGGTAAGTCCATTATCTAGCTCTCTTAAGTTTATAATTGTTGATTCTTAATACATGATGTGACTAGATTACATTTTGATGTATGGTAGGATCAAGCAAAGGGAAGGAAACTTAAAGGAAGAGTATGTTGAATCTGATCGCGAAGATGGATTTCATTCGCATGATTTGAAGATCGGATTTTTGAGCTGCTGCTTAGGAGTTATGATAGATTGCTAGGAAATATGTAATAGTATAGTTTTCATTTAAAGTTGCATTGTAAGGAAGAAGTTTTTTCCGCATTTTATAAATAAATAAAATTTTGTTTTATTTTATTATATCTACTTACAATGGCATTTGTGAAAAATTGTTGTTTCCATTGATAGCAATATGGGAAAATGGATTTGATTCTTTCGTTTGTGGCAGTGTCATAATTTACCAAATAAGGAAAGATTCTCATCACCCAAGTTTCAGTTGGATAGAAACTTGGAATCATGCAACTTGTGTTGTATGAGGAATGAGAATTTTCATCTTTGGGAAATTATGACTAATTCCTTGATCACATGTATATGTGAGTCAAGAGAAGGATTAGGGGATCGGGTACACTTGAGTGTGCGCTGGTCAGGTACACCACAGAGAACGATAAGACTATTCGTCATGATTTACTAAAGTTTAGTGAATATGGTTATACTCACAAGGTTAAGTGTAACTCTGAAACATTGGAAAAGTTTCAATGTATGGCAGAACGAATGAGAAGAATCAAATTAGGCAGAAAGATAAAAGTTTCTCCAATCTGAAAAGATGGGAGAGTACTTCAGTATCATGTTTTATGATCATCTTAATGATTATGAAACCATATCACAATTCATTCTCTAAGGACATCTTAGTGCATTCTTATGGCTAAGAAGAGGAGTCATGAATTGTTGAAGTGGTTAAATCAAGAAGATGAGTCATACTTCGTTCCAAAAACATTCTTAGAGTCATACTCCAAGATTGTAACTTGAGTGACATATCTTAAAGAAGGTTTATAACACTTGTCAAATGTAAGAGTAAAATGATTTCTACTGTCACAACTAGCAAATTAGGGTTAGATCTTAAATAGTGTACAAGATGATTCCTCCATGTAAACTTACAAGGACCCAACTAGTAAAATTCAAACTACGGAGCCATTTAAGTTCATACTTTCATATATTGTGATTCAAACCCAAAACTCGATCCAATAAGCCAAGCCCAATAATTTTTGGGCCATAACCCATAAATTCTCAACCCAATACCCTTATTGGACCAGGACTTCCTTATTGGGCCCTATTGGGCCGATAACTTCTTCATGAACCAAGAACTCTTTTAGGCCAAGCCCAAAACCCGAAACCAATCCTTTTGGGCCAACAAATCCTTAAATTCGGATTAGCCCATCTAAACAAAAAAAAAAGAGAAAAAAGGAGGAATTTTATATGCATGCCACCTCAATAATACACCACAAATAACAATGTTATATCCTACATACATCCATGCAAATGATTATTGTCCAACAAATATCCAAGACTACTCTCCTCCCTTCTCTCCATTTAATCGGCCTACCTTCCTTTCCCCTCTCCACCATTCATTTTCAAACTTTACTCTCATTTCACTCTTCTCTCAAGATTCTCTCAAGCATTTTCGAGTTCATCATCTTCAAAGACCAAACCTAGGCTTTTTGGTAAGATCTACACTAAACTCAAGTGTTTTGTTTCATATTTATAATTTTCGAGTTCATAATTTTCGATCTACACACTAAACTCAAGGCTTTTTGGTAAGATCTACACTAAACTCAAGCATTTTCGAGTTCATAATTTTCGAGATCTCTTCAAGGCACAAGCTAGACTCAAAGTTTCTTCTTCATCTCCTTCTACATCTCAAAAACCCCCAAGGTGAGTTCATACCCCCTTGTTTTCGGTTTTATAATGTTTTTGGGGGAGAATACAAGTGCTTTTGTGTTAGATCTATGTATATATGCATGTTTATGTGTTTAACTTTTAGATCTTTACTTGAAAATGAAGTTTATCACTTGGATCTTCATATAAACCTTGAGAAAAGTATGTGTCCTCACATATAATACTTGTAAACTTGTAGATCTGGGATTTATCCACTTAAAATAGCAAAAACAAGTGTTGTGAACAAACTTAGATAACTTAAACTCAAAAATCACCCTTTGACAGAAAAGTTTTAGTCCAATCTCGAACTGTTTTGACCTCCTTAATGGTAATATTTTTCAAAACTGTTTTATATGCAAAAAGTTCAGGTTACTACCTTTAAAATGGCTACTCTCACGTTTTCATACGATTTTTCTACTATTTTTGGCGAATTTTACAAAACTGCCTATCAGATTTGAAATAATTTCGGACCAATCTATGAAGGTGAGCAATTTCACACTTGTTAGAGGCCAATAAAAATTATGAGAAAAATTGTGAACAAAGTAGACAAAATTTCCAAACTTCCAGAATTTACGGATCCAAATTTCGACTTACGATGATTTTTCTACAAATTTTCCAACAATTATGTCAGAAAAGCCAAAAACCAGAAAAATGTGTATTTCACAAAAATCAAGCCAAAAATGATATTTTTGACAAAAATGATATTTTTGACAAAAATGAGTTTAAAATGTTATTTTTACCACAAACTAGTCAAAAACACAAGTTTTGAATAAAATGGGGGCTAAAGTGTTATTTTTACTATAATTGGGCCTTAATTGAAAACTTTGTGGCTTATTGGGTCAAGAACGTCATTTTACAAAAAGTGGGCTTTTTATATCAATTTTGTAAATAGTCGAGCTAAAATAAACAAAACAATAACAAACGGGTTAAAAACGATATTCTTATCCTTATTCGGCCTTGAAATAATATACATGTTTAGTGGGCCTTAGTGTCCTTTTTACATGTATATTGGGCTCAGGGTAGACATTCATATTCCTTTTGTGCCTGGAAATAATAGATACGTATAGTGGGCCTTAGTGGTTCACTTACATGTTTATTGGGCCTAAGAATAAGTTTTATATGTGTTCTTCTTTCTTTTCCGTGTAAATTTTTGATTAAGGATCTAGTGAGAGCTGTCGGTTGGCACCTTTGAGTGTACAATCGTAGCATGTAGTTATAACCAGAGTTTCCTGAAGGGAAAGCGGGAGTTTGTGTATAGATCTATACGGGGGTGACACCCCACACCTGCGCTGTTCGCTACAGTTAGACTAGGCCAGTCTAGGGTGACAAAAACCTTATTCTATTCCGGCGGCGTCCCAAAGACGCAAAGACATGCGAAATTGTCATTATTATGTATGGTTATAGCGACTCACTTAGAGGAATTAACGTTATAAGATTTATGGGAAACTATTCTATTTTCTTTTTGGGATAAAACAGGAAACCATTCTATTTTCTTTTTGGGGTAAAACAGGAAACCATTCTATTTTCTTTTTGGAATAAAACGGGAAACCTTCTTTTTGATAAAACGACAATCTATAAGCATCGGTACTCAACCACCGGGGTTGAGATTTCAGCATTATCTATTGCAGACAACATCGGGTTGTCTGGAAATCATTCTCTTTCTATTTTTGTAACCATTAACACACATGCATTAATTTAAGATCGGACACAAATATTTCAAACCATTTCTTTTTAGAAAGTATCGGATATTTTTGAAAGCACTTTGAAAACGATTCTAAACAAGTACAAAAACCATTTTTATTCAAAACTGCTTATGAACTCGCCAACTTTTTAGTTGACGCTTTTCAAAACGACTTGTATTCTCAGGAATTCCAGTAGCAGGTAATAAGTTCGACTATAAGATCAAGTGGTGCGACTTCAAGAAATTTTACCTTCTTACTTTTGTGTAACTGATGAACAAGATTCAATACGTAAACTATGTAAGTGTGTATTTCCAAGGTATGATGTTTGCTTGCTATGTTTCATTCATATTCAATTGTTATGATACTGTACACGAAGTCATCCGCCCCCGGACGTTTCCGCCGTCCAGGTTCGGGGGTGTGACAGGTTGGTATCAGAGCATTGTTTATAGTGAACTAGTATATCTAACCATACAAGATATACAACTATAAATACAATGGGACTAAAAACACTCTGACTAAAAGTATACCTTAAGAATATAAGTATCTTCTAAAAGTATACATACTTGCTAGAACCGTATCATAATAAGAACAAAACAAAAGTATTTAGATGTTGAACACTACAGTCAAACCTGGGCAGTTATGTAATCATATCTGGAATAAATAGAGCCTGATCAACTGTATTTATTCGAGATACGACCAACATGTGTTTGGGAGTGATGGTGGTGTTGCAACAAGTCTAAAACTTACAAATCCTACATGCAAAGGAGCATTAGAACCAAACCCAAGGTTTAAAATACTATAGGAGTATTTTATGATACTAAACAATAACAACAAGTCTAAAAACGTATCGATTTCGTACATCAGGAAGTTTTAGGATCAAACATGTAATACTATAGTAGCATGTTAGAATACCATATGACCTCCACACTTAAATCTTCTACATGTATCTCATACCTCCACTCTCGTAAAGACAACATGACTGAGCTTCACCCCGAAGACCCCTACTACCTTACGTTAACAGCCAACGAATGGACCGAGGGAGAACCAGAGGAAGTGCAAAGAGAGAACCCATAATTGGGTCCTGAAGAATACCAAGAGAGGAATCCCGAGGGAAAGGATTCTGATGAGGAGTCATACATGGATGAAGGCGCCAGAGAGATCCTTAGCGAGCCTTACCCCCTCGGAAGCAATACCGAACCAACACGCAGAACAGGAAGACCTTACCAATCATATCCACTCCTTAGAAGAGGAGGTGACCACCCTAAGGAAACAGCTCATGGAAGCTGAGGCTAGGGCAGCCTTAGCAGAGCTGAGAGCGGAAGAGGCCACTCGTGAGATGAGCGAAATGGTTGGACACCTTTATGCTATTTAGACATATGAGAGTCATCACACTAAGTCCTAGGTCTACCATGTAATTCGTCACAACTAGTAGTAGTAAATCGAGAGAGGTACGCCCTACGAGAACTCTTGTAACCTGAACCAGCTTAAGGATCTGATATCTATAATCTATTAGGGTAACTTAACATTTGTACAATACCTATTTCTACATACTACCATTAATACATCATAGGGATGTAGGTCGAAACCACGAGAATCGTACAACAAAGCATGTGATTCATATGCGTACATGCATAATTTCATATCTATAATCAATGATGAGATACGACTAGATATAGCCGTAGTTACTCATGAACCTGTTCCTCATCACGCAACAGAATAATGTCTTCCCATGGAAACAACCAGCTAGCCGGCGAAACACCAGTTCTGCAGATGGACCCCGCAACCTTCCAAGCCGCTGTAACAGCTGCCGTGACAGCCGTCATGGCGCAACTCAACGCCAACAATCCAAATGGAAATGGAAAGGGTGTCGATAACTCCAACCATAGTATCAACCAAGGAAACCAACGAGGGATAACCTACCCAGACACCCCAAACTCCAAACCTAAGGTCATGAAGCGAAAGCGGGGGAACAAGAAAGGAAGCGGATCGACTCAACGGCCTACCAAAAGGCAACAAGTTGTAGCAGCCCCTAATCCCACTATCCCCCCTACCCCAGCACCGAGAAAACCTTATCATGGAAACCTCCCGCTCTGCAGCAAGTGCTGCTACCATCATCATGTAGTCTGCCGGGAATTGCATTGCAATAGGTGCAACAGGAAGGGGCACATCTCCCGCATCTGTAGGGCCCCGGCCCCATGCATCACTCCAACCCTCAACCCAGAAGTAAGTCCAGTATGCCACGCATGCGGTGATACGGGACACTTCAAGAGGAATTGTCCAACAAAGAAGAATGACGAAGGACTAGGAGAAGTTTAACAACAGGACATCATGAAGCAATAAGGAACCCTACTGGGATTACCGGTACGTTTCAAAACAACAAAAAATTAAGCATCGCAGTTTCACAAAATTTTTGCCAATTAAAATTCATAATCATAAAGTACTCCCTCATCCAAACTTATCGTATCCTTCGTAGGAAAACTAAAGATCATTGCGAAAGTTATGATAACTTAGTGTAAACGTAAGGCCGTGTGTAATTAAGATTCTACAAACTTAGAGTGCGTGGACCCGCCTTAATTCCTATTCCTTGGTTGACTGTGGATTTAGGGCATAACCACTCAGTCTACAACCTTTTCAATCTTGAATTACGTACGACTAAGCTACATCAAACCATCATAGAGAGGTCTAATATAAATCAGACTGTGAAATCACATCCTTTTATACCAAGACACTCGTATTGCTAGGGCACCCAAAAATTTAGACCGAGACAACCAAAGTAGTAATACTAAGAACGAAATGGGTGACATTACAAACGTATACATAGAACACACTATCATTTCAAACAACTATCCCTTTTCAGATCTATCTAACGTCTATTACAATAAGGAGCCCAACGGTGTCAATTGACATGGGCTGACTTGATCCTCACCATACGAAATTCATGTACCAACGAGACTCTTCACCTTAACCAATCGATTAACGAGACCCCCACAACTTGTAACGACAATCCCCGAACTATCTCGAACATCTAGACCCTTAGGTACCCGTACAAGTATTACCACACTCTTTCCTAGCCCTTAATAGGGATAAGGAAACAAGGAGCAAAGGACACCGAGGGTAACCTAGAGACTTATAACCCCCCTAAGATGTTTCCAAAGCCCTTTCGGAAACATCACCTACATGCCAAGTTGAGTTCAGAGATCGACTCAACTCATGGAGCCATTCTCGTAGCCATACCACCAAGACCACTTAGCACCAACATAAACACCGAAGGTATCCGGTCGATGGAACGACCCAGTAAGTATGAAGCTATCAAACCAAGACTTGAACACTCAGAGAACACCTATCCAACTCATAAATAGGAAAGGCTAAGTGTCCATAGGACCACTGACTACTAAGGATCGAATGAACCCATCCTCAAGGATCGATATCTCATATCCCAAATCAAGGATTTACTAGACCTACTTGTAGAAACAAGCAAAGATCAACCTCCCACTAGTTCAAAATCTCTTAGTAAGAAACTCCCATGGCAACTTAAGAAGTATGAGGCCAACCATACCGCACAAAACTTTAACTCTGGTAACAAACGTGTTCGCCCTAAGGTTTAGAGACACTACTTTTGGGGCGTCAAATATGTGGTCCTCATTAACCATGACCATCCATTCACTTCACCATATAGGATGCAAAGACAGAATACCTCTGTGTTGGGCTGAGATGACCAACACCCAACTAACCAAAAGAGCAAGGTCAAAGGCCAGTAGCAAAGGCCCGCTAGAACACTAAGCAAAAACTTCAATTCTCCTAAGAACGAAGAGACTAGACATAACAGAGACACTCACACCTTTTCCTTGATGCCTGAAATGCTGCTTTAGAATGAATTTCGGGACGAAATTCCCTCTAACGGGGGGATGATGTCAAAACTAGAAAATTAGGGTTAGATCTTAAATAGTGTACAAGATGATTCCTCCATGTAAACTTACAAGAACCCAGCTAGTAAAATTCAAACTACGGCGACATTTAAGTTCATACTTTCATATATTGTGATTCAAACCCAAAACTCGATCCAATAAGCCAAGCCCAATAATTTTTGGGCCATAACCCATAAATTCTCAACCCAATACCCTTATTGGACCAAGACTTCCTTATTGGGCCCTATTGGGCCGATAATTTCTTCATGAACCAAGAACTCTTTTAGGCCAAGCCCAAAACCCGAAACCAATCCTTTTGGGCCAACAAATCCTTAAATTCGGATTAGCCCATCTAAACAAAAAAAAGAGAAAAAGGGAGGAATTTTATATGCATGCCACCTCAATAGTACACCACAAATAACAATGTTATATCCTACATACATCCATGCAAATGATTATTGTCCAACAAATATCCAAGACTACTCTCCTCCCTTCTCTCCATTTAATCGGCCTACCTTCCTTTCCCCTCTCCACCATTCATTTTCAAACTTTACTCTCATTTCACTCTTCTCTCAAGATTCTATCAAGCATTTTTGAGTTCATCATCTTCAAAGACCAAACCTAGGCTTTTTGGTAAGATCTACACTAAACTCAAGTGTTTTGTTTCATATTTATGCTTAGAACATTCAATTTACACACTTTGTTGTGTGTCAAACTCCTTAGAACACCCATAATTTTCGAGATCTCTTCAAGGCACAAGCTAGACTCAAAGTTTCTTCTTCATCTCCTTCTACATCTCAAAAACCCCCAAGGTGAGTTCATACCCCTTTGTTTTTGGTTTTATAATGTTTTTGGGGGAGAATACAAGTGCTTTTGTGTTAGATCTATGTATATATGCATGTTTATGTGTTTAACTTTTAGATCTTTACTTGAAAATGAAGTTTATCACTTGGATCTTCATATAAACCTTGAGAAAAGTATGTGTCCTCACATATAATACTTGTAAACTTGTAGATCTGGGATTTATCCACTTAAAATAGCAAAAACAAGTGTTGTGAACAAACTTAGATAACTTAAACTCAAAAATCAGCCCTTGACAGAAAAGTTTTAGTCCAATCTCGAACTGTTTTGACCTCCTTAATGGTAATATTTTTCAAAACTGTTTTATATGCAAACAGTTCAGGTTATTACCTTTAAAATGGCTACTCTCACGTTTTCATACGATTTTTCTACTATTTTTGGCGAATTTTACAAAACTGCCTATCAGATTTGAAATAATTTCGGACCAATCTGTGAAGGTGAGCAATTTCACACTTGTTAGAGGCCAATAAAAATTATGAGAAAAATTGTGAACAAAGTAGACAAAATTTCCAAACTTCCAGAATTTACGGATCCAAATTTCGACTTACGATGATTTTTCTACAAATTTTCCAACAATTATGTCAGAAAAGCCAAAAACCAGAAAAATGTGTATTTCACAAAAATCAAGCCAAAAATGATATTTTTGACAAAAATGAGTTTAAAATGTTATTTTTATCACAAACTAGTCAAAAACACAAGTTTTGAATAAAATGGGGGCTAAAGTGTTATTTTTACTATAATTGGGCCTTAATTGAAAACTTTGTGGCTTATTGGGTCAAGAACGTCATTTTACAAAAAGTGGGCTTTTTATATCAATTTTGTAAATAGTCGAGCTAAAATAAACAAAACAATAACAAACGGGTTAAAAACGATATTCTTATCCTTATTCGGCCTGGAAATAATATACATGTTTAGTGGGCCTTAGTGTCCTTTTTACATGTATATTGGGCTCAGGGTAGACATTCATATTCCTTTTGTGCCTGGAAAATAATAGATACGTATAGTGGGCCTTAGTGGTTCACTTACATGTTTATTGGGCCTGGGAATAAGTTTTATATGTGTTCTTCTTTCTTTTCCGTGTAAATTTTTGATTAAGGATCTAGTGAGACCTGTCAGTTGGCACCTTTGATTTTTCTACAAATTTTCCTACAAAATTTTCTACAAATTTTCCTACAAAATTTTCTACAAATTTTCCAACAATTAAGTCAGAAAAGCCAAAAACCAGAAAAATGTGTATTTCACAAAAATCAAGCCAAAAATGATATTTTTGACAAAAATGAGTTTAAAATGTTATAGCGACTCACTTAGAGGAATTAACGTTATAAGATTTACGGGAAACTATTCTATTTTCTTTTTGGGATAAAACAGGAAACCATTCTATTTTCTTTTTGGGGTAAAACAGGAAACCATTCTATTTTCTTTTTGGAATAAAACGGGAAACCTTCTTTTTGATAAAACGACAATCTATAAGCATCGGTACTCAACCACCGGGGTTGAGATTTCAGCATTACCTATTGCAGACAACATCGGGTTGTCTGGAAATCATTCTCTTTCTATTTTTGTAACCATTAACACACATGCATTAATTTAAGATCGGACACAAATATTTCAAACCATTTCTTTTTAGAAAGTATCAGATATTTTTGAAAGCACTTTGAAAACGATTCTAAACAAGTACAAAAACCATTTTTTTTCAAAACTGCTTATGAACTCACCAACTTTTTGTTACGCTTTTCAAAACGACTTGTATTCTCAGGAATTCCAGTAGCAGGTAATAAGTTCGACTATAAGATCAAGTGGTGCGACTTCAAGAAATTTTACTTTCTTACTTTTGTGTAACTGATGAACAAGATTCAATATGTAAACTATGTAAGTGTGTATTTCCAATGTATGATGTTTGGTTGCTATGTTTCATTCATATTCAATTGTTATGATACTGTACACGAAGTCATCCGCCCCCGGACGTTTCCGCCGTCCAGGTTCGGGGGTGTGACATCTACTCTGATACATTTGAAAATTGGTAAGCTGTGATGTTTTGGATAAAACAAAGACTAACTAAGGCCAATTGTGTGAAGTGTTTGTCTTGATAAAGAATCCGCACTATCTCTTGAATATTTGTTTTGTCAAGGAATGATTCTTGACAAGAGAATCTTATATGTCAAGAGGTCAGTGGGAGTCTTAAAGATCTTGGAAAAGTTTCAAGAACTAATCAAGAATAAAAAACATGTTGGTTATCACTAGCACACGACTTGAGGTTTGTAACCTATCGTGTTGACATATTCTTGTTTTTGTGCCCATTCCAGTTAAAAGTTGACTATGCATGTGAGTTCTATGAGTTCTCAATTGTTTGCATGACAACTTGGAAGACATGGTTGGCCCTTGTGCTGCCAGGTGGCAAGAATTTGAGATTGATCAGGTTCAGTCCATATGACCTTGGATTTGTCACTAACCTTGTCTTGTGATTATGGTTATGACAAATTCACATGGATAGGAACACATACACCATAAAATCTAAGTGTCATAAGGTTTCTCTTCGATTCGTGAAAATGATGGTGAGGAAATGCTTTCACTAATTAGATTTTATGTAGATAGCAATTGTGATATTTGCATTCTCAAAGTCGTTAGTGGAGCGTGTGTGGTTAACCGGCACACTAACATGGACTTGTGACAAATGGAAAAGGTCTAAACAATTGAGACTATGATTACGACATCCCTTTTCATAGTTCTAAAAATTGTTTAGACACACATGTGAGCTATCTAAGGAAAGGTGTATGATTTTGATAGAAGTTTTATCAAAACATCTCGTATCAGAAATCTGAACTTTGGTAAGAAAGTCAATAAAGTATTGATTTCTAGAAGTCCAGCTGATTTCTGAGTACATGTCAAAGCTAGTGGGAGCATAAGTGTTATGCTAATAATTATTATGTTAGTGGGAGCATGATAATTATGATAAGTGTTGCAAGTTAGCAATGTTAATTATAGAAAAAAAAAGATTCAATTGGGAAAAGTTGTTTTGCTATAATTAAGGGAGAGGAAATTATACTTCATGTCAAATCTAAAAGCTTAGATTGAGATTTTAATCATCTTTACTCAAGGATATATATATATATATATATATATATATATATATATATATATATATATATGAATTTTATGTTGGAATGGTTCAACTTAAGGAAATTCTATATATATTGCGTTCTCAAAATTCGATTATGATTACGACATCTATCTTCATAGTCGAACTATGAAAACATGGAAAATTAAAAATATTGTAGCAAAAGACTGGTCTGGGATCATGTCTTTATGTGAGACATCATGAATCGTGTCCCATATGCTTCGCATATAGGATCGATTACATGTGCTATACTATTTACCCTTTCTAAATTTTCCAAATGCCTAGGGAATTAAGAGGAGAAAAGGTCTAGAATTGAATATGACTAAAATGATTAAGCAATTGTTAAGGACAATCTGAGGTTTTACCAAAGATTGGTTGCTCATGGACAGTTGGAAGTATGGTGTAAATTTTTGGAAAGGACCATATTGACATATTCTGAAAAGAGGCGACTCTTGTTCGGAAGTGATAGTCAAAATGGGAATGTGTAAATGTTTTCCATATTGGGAGTCGGATGTTAAGAATCTATGAGAAAGTTAGAAACTTAATGCAAGAAGGATGTTCAAAGGAATGTACTTTGAATTTGAGACTTCGGTTCCATGGAATTGATCTCCATTGGAGTACTTTGTAATGTCTGTTGCCAAGTCTTTGTGGCTTTGTGCATAGTCATTACAAGAGGATCAATGCATTTGAGTTTAGAATCTAACAGATCTCGGTAAATGGTAGGAATTTGGAATTCGTACATTTACGATAAGGATTTGGGATTGTGAAATGAGAATCATTGAAATTATGTTCAATTGATCTATTCCACAAAAGTAAGGATCATAGACAAACATAGTGTGCATACTTGGTGTATGGCATAACTATTGTTTGGACAAACATAGTGTGCATGCTTGGAGCATTGCATGACTATTGTTTTAATTTAAGTATTAAGTTGATTATTTTAAACATTATGCAATGAATAATGTGTAATCAATATGGTGATAAATAAAAGGTGTACTATTTATATTCATAAGTTCTAAGACCATATTGGATTCGATTATTCTTGTGTTTCGCTTTGCATGTTTTGACTTCCAGAATAACTAGGTCTTTCTTCCCGAATGACTAAGTTAATCAAACCATCCACAGTCGATAATACGTTGGAAATAGGTATTAAGTCAAGACAGTCATGAATTGGGTTTGTAGATGTCTAAGGTGTTGGACGTAGCAAGAGTTGCTACAACATTCATGAGTGCTCCTGGAATGAGATTCGAGTATTGGATTCAACCCAAGCTCATTTGAATCACTTCATGGATTTTATCACGAGTGAATCATGAGACGATAATATCTTATATTCTTCAAACTTAGAGATATGAGTTGTTAACTATGAGTTGGTTATACATTGATTGTACGAAAACGCATTGGTAACTCGATGTTATAAAACGTGTCTTTGTGTATGATTCAACAAGTAGTAGAACAAGCATATGAGTCGAAGTTTATCCATTCCTTTTACCCTTGAGGGATAAAAGCAATATATGTGGGCCCCTCGATGATTTAGTGATGACACCCCTAAGTGCTTGGCCAAGCCTGGACTGATTTGATTTGTTCAATTAGTCAGTCATCATAAATTGGAAATCGGGAAACAACAAATGGACAGAGAGAATGATTATAATCCATGTCTCAGTCCATATGATATCTAGAATGGAGGAATATATGATCCCTTATCTAATGGACAAGCCATTGACTAGGTCAGAGTTCGACAGCGGCTTTAAGAGCTAGGATTGCTAGTCAGGTTTTGGATTCATACGCAATAATAGTTTTAGACTTATCCAAGTGGGAGACTGTTGGATTAGTGTCTAGGTCCATAACTATAATTGGTATGTACTTGACCCGATTCGGCATGGTCCATTTGGGTTGCATGGCATCGGAACAATTGGATAGACAAAATGAGAAAAATGATACTTATTATTTATATTAATATATTATAAGTTCTAATATATTATTTAATTAGTATTGATCAAGAATCAATTTAGATTTAATTTAGTGATCAAAAAGGAACTAATTAAATATGGACTCTTATATATATAGAATGGGCCAAGTTCATTTAGGTTGGGCTAAGCTTTCATGGATAGTCCATGGAGTGTTTAACCCATGGATCCTATGGAAATGAAAGGTCATGGGTATTAGGGTTTACATGAATGTAACCCTATTCCTCCACACTATATAAAGAGGTCCCTAGTTCATGAAATGGCACTAGTGTGTGTACACAAGAGGGCAAAACTGATTTTGGTGCAAGTATCCTTATTCTCAAGTTATTCCAAGGGTTCTTGGTGTTGTGTGAACCATTTGAGGTGCAACACTTGGGGCACTAAGCTCTTTAAGGTTCAAGACCACAAGCTCCATCATTAAGGTATGTCATTCTACTAGATTCTTGTATTGTATATACTTCATATTATGCTAGTTAGGATGAAACCTTGGAATATTGCATATTTGCATGTATAATAGAGAAAACATAGATCCAAGGTTTATAGGGTTGCATGTACACCATAGGAGTGTTAGAATGCTCAAAACCCATCAGTGGTATCAGAGCCTAGGCTTGTTTTCAATTAAACTTGATGCAATTTGCTGGAAAAAGCTGGAAAAATCGATTTTTTTACTGTCTGGACAAGGGACTCGACGAGTCCATTAAGGGACACGACGAGTCCATGTGTAAAATCATCCAACTCATCGAGTTGGTTCATGCACTCGACGAGTTGGACCCCCTGACAGCATATTTTCGAGTTTTTTGGCTGGAATTGGACTAGGAACATTACCCTAAGCTGTTTTTGAACTTATAAAACTGTTTTGATATGGTAATGTTCATGCTAATCCAATTTCAAAGATAATTGTCAATAGATTCATGTTTTGTATTAGTTTAATGGTTAGGCTAATTTCATGAAAATTGTTTGATTTGAATTATCTTGTTCTTATGAGTTTATTTAGATTAATAGAAAAGTTATGTGATAATGTGTTTTCAATCCAAATAGATCTAAAAGTTGTTCATAATATGTGTTTTTGTAACTTGTCCTCAAGTTATATGAAAAGTCACATTTATGATTTTTAAAACTCATAAGATTTCCATAAGTTATAAAATGAAGAGTCTCATTTTTTTAAAATGCTTTAAAGTCTTCCATAACTTGTCCTCAAGTTATGGAACTTGAAGAGTTTTTCATTAAAGATACTTTAAACTCATAAGTTATGGAATTGAAGAGCTTTTGAATAGTTCAAAACTTGCCCTCAAGTTTTGGAATTTGTAAAGTTTCCCCTCATGAATACTTTAATTCCAAGTCAAACCCTTAGAATTTTAAAAGTTAAAGTTCAACCCTTATACTATCATAATATTAATAGTTAATAGTTATATATATGTATAAGAACAAAGTCAGTCTTACCGTTAGTAGGCCTCATTCACGAAACCGGTCTATAAGGGGGGTATAAGGTTACGACCTATAAAATGGCAGTTTAATGGGTGTCCACTCTCACCCACCGCTTCCTTGACTGGTGGAGGGTCGTTAGCCGAACGGGTAGGACAAGACTATAATTCTCCCTTCATTAAAAGTATAATGATAAATACTAAGTAACTAAACACTTGTAAATTCCCAATCTTAGTTACTTAGGAAAATGTGAATTTGGTGCTAACCCATGAAATTACACTTTTCACCTTGCTTAAGTCGTTAGTGGAGCGTGTGTGGTTAACCGGCACACTAACTTGGATTTAACAAGGTTGGCAAAGGGTGGCTTAAGGCTTATCATAGATCGGTGGAGCGCGTGTGGTTAACCGGCAGGCTAAGAGTGTCTTAGGATTGAAGTCACACATCGACAGACTAAGAGTGTTGGGTGTCGATGTCCCAAGGAAGTTGTCTATTGACTGGGTTCTTCAGTCACTTCCTGAGTCATATAGTGAGTTCATTAAAGACTACTATGTGACAGATCACGACATGACCCTAATAGACCTTTCTTATTTGCTTGTTGCTGCTGAATCAACAATGATTTGGTGCAATGGCCAAGCAAATTTTATTGGAAGGTCTACCTCTCAAGGTAACATTGGAAGTCCGGAAAAGTTTTCTCTTCCCAATGGAAAGGGATTGGCCATGGTCAACCCGATTGACCAAATGGTAAAGAGAAATACTAAGTCTGTGACAGTCCCATGTACCATTCCTAAAGAGTCTGTATGTCTTTATTGTCAAGAGAAGGGACATTGGAAGCGAAGCTGCCCTAACTACCTAAAGGATCTGAGAGAAGGAAGAATCAAAAAGGTTGACTCTGCTTCAGGTAAGTCCATTATCTAACTCTCTTAAGTTTATAATTGTTGATTCTTAATACATGATGTGACTAGATTACATTTTGATGTATGGCAGGATCAAGCAAAGGGAAGGAAACTTAAAGGAAGAGTATGTTGAATCTGATCGCGAAGATGGATTTCAATCGCATGATTTGAAGATCGGATTTTTGAGCTGCTGCTTAGGAGTTATGATAGATTGCTAGGAAATATGTAATAGTATAGTTTTCATTTAAAGTTGCATTGTAAGGAAGAAGTTTTTTTCTGCATTTTATAAATAAATAAAATTTTGTTTTATTTTATTATATCTCCTTACAATGGCATTTGTGAAAAATTGTTGTTTCCATTGATATCATTATGGGAAAATGGATTTGATTCTTTCGTTTGTGGCAGTGTCATAATTTACCAAATAAGGAAAGATTCTCATCACCCAAGTTTCAGTTGGATAGAAACTTGGAATCATGCAACTTGTGTTGTATGAGGAATGAGAATTTTCATCTTTGGGAAATTATGACTAATTCCTTGATCACATGTATATGTGAGTCAAGAGAAGGATTAGGGGATCGGGTACACTTGAGTGTGCGCTGGTCAGGTCCACCACAGAGAACGATAAGACTATTCGTCATGATTTACTAAAGTTTAGTGAATATGGTTATACTCACAAGGTTAAGTGTAACTCTGAAACATTGGAAAAGTTTCAATGTATGGCAGAACGAATGAGAAGAATCAAATTAGGCAGAAAGATAAAAGTTTCTCCAATCTGAAAAGATGGGAGAGTACTTCAGTATCATGTTTTATGATCATCTTAATGATTATGAAACCATATCACAATTCATTCTCTAAGGACATCTTAGTGCATTCTTATGGCTAAGAGGAGGAGTCATGAATTGTTGAAGTGGTTAAATCAAGAAGATGAGTCATACTTCGTTCCAAAAAAATTCTTAGAGTCATACTCCAAGATTGTAACTTGAGTGACACATCTTAAAGAAGGTTTATAACACTTGTCAAATGTAAGAGTAAAATGATTTCTACTCTTATACATTTGAAAATTGGTAAGTTGTGATGTTTTGGATAAAACAAAGACCAACTAAGGCCAATTGTGTGAAGTGTTTGTCTTGATAAAGAATCCGCACTATCTCTTGAATATTTGTTTTGTCAAGGAATGATTCTTGACCAGAGAATCTTATATGTCAAGAGGTCAGTGGGAGTCTTAAAGATCTTGGAAAATTTTCAAGAACTAATCAAGAATAAAAAACCTGTTGGTTATCACTAGCACACGACTTGAGGTTTGTAACCTATCGTGTTGACATATTCTTGTTTCTGTGCCCATTACAGTTAAAAGTTTACATGCATGTGAGTTCTATGAGTTCTCAATTGTTTGCATGACAACTTGGAAGACATGGTTGGCCCTTGTGCTGCCAGGTGGCAAGAATTTGAGATTGATCAGGTTCAGTCCATATGACCTTGGATTTGTCACTAACCTTGTCTTGTGATTATGGTTACGACAAATTCACGTGGATAGGAACACATACACCATAAAATCTAAGTGTCATAAGGTTTCTCTTCGATTCATGAAAATGATGGTGAGGAAACGCTTTCACTAATTAGATTTTAAGTAGATAGCAATTGTGATATTTTCATTCTCCAAATGTGAGTTCTGGTAGTGAGAGGTGCAGTTCTTGGGGCATATCGCCAACGAGAGGGCTATATTGGTCGACCCAACCAAGATCAAGGTCGTGATACGATGGGAGGTTCCAAGGACCCCATATGATATTTGGAGCTTCCTAGGCCTCGTAGGGTATTATCGGAGATTTATCTAGGAATTCTCCAAAATTGAAGTGCCTTTTGCCCGCTTGACGAAGAAGAATGTGGTTTTTCAGTAGGGGCCCGATCAGCAGTTGGCTTTTGAGACTCTGAGGCAGAGATTGTGCGAGGATCCGATCCTCGCGCTTCCAGAGGGTTTGGATGATTTTGTGGTTTATTATGATGGCTCTATTTCGGGTTTGGGATTTGTCCTTATGTAGAGGGGTCATGTGATTGCTTATGCTTCGAGGCAGCTGAAGCCTCACGAGGTGAATTATCCTATGCATGATTTGGATTTGGGGGCTGTAGTGTTTACCCTCAAGATTTAGAGTCATATCTGTATGGGGTTAGGTGTATTGTTTACACTAACCACAAGAGTTTGAGATACTTGATGGATCAACCGAATTTGAATATGCGGCAACGGAGATGGTTGGATGTGATGAAGGATTATGATTGAGAGATCTTGTACCTCCTTAGGAAGGCCAATGTGGTGGCTGATGCTTTGAGCTGTAAGTCCGTGAGTTCTCCTATCAGGGATATTTGTTTGAGGATAGTTGTTACTTCGCCTTTGTTGGATTTGATCAAAAAGGCTCAGGTGGAGGGGCCGAGCGAATCAGAGGGCATATTCCCTTATTTGTCAGAGACAGTTGGGGTTTGTACTTTGTAAACTCAGTGTGATAGAGTCTGGGTTCCGACAACTAGTGGAGTGAGGCAGACAGTTCTGGAAGAAGCACATAAGTCAAAGTTTTTGATCCATCTGGGAGCCACAAAGATGTATAGGGATCTGAAGTTGAGTTATTGGTGGCCCTTTATGAAAAGGGAGATAGCTTGGTTTGTTGAGCGGTGCCTGGCTTGCAGGAAAGTCAAGGTCTAACATCAAAGACCCCATGGAAAGATGTAGCCATTACCCATTCCCATGTGGAAGTGGGAATATATTACTATGGATTTCATCATAAAGCTGTCCAGGACGGCACGTGGAGTTGATTCTATTTGGGTCGTTGTTGATAGATTGAACAAGAGTGCACATTTCATAGCGATTTCCGAGAGTATATATGTTGAGAAGTTAGCCAACATCTACATTCGGGAGGTGGTAGTTTGGCACAGGGTGCCAATTTCGGTGGTTTCGGACTAGGATGTTCGTTTCACCTCAAGGTTCTACAGGAAGTTTCATGAGGAGTTGGGTACTCAGCTGCATTTTAGTACAACATACCACCCCCAGATCGATGGTCAGAGCGAGCAGATGATTAAGATGCTAGAGGATATGCTCTGGGTGTGTGTATTAGATTTTGGAGGGAGTTAGGATACTTACCTTCCACTGGCCGAGTTCTCGTACAATAACAGTTATCATGTCAGCATTGACCGACCAGCGTTTGAGATGTTGTATGGAAGGAGGTGCAGGACCCCGGTTTGCTGGGGGGAGGTTGGGCATCGAGTCATGGGGAGTATTGAGGTGGTACTCAAGACCACTGAATCGATTCAGCTGGTGCACGACAGGTTGTGAGTCGCACAAAGCCGGCGGAAGAGTTATGCGGATCGGTGACGTTCGGACCTTGAGTTTCAAGTGGGAGATTTGGTGCTTCTGAAGGTGTCACCTTGGAAAGGTGTCATCTGATTTTTGAAGCGGGGCAAGCTGGGCCCTCGATTCATTGGTCCCTTCAATATTTCCTCCCAGGTGGGCAAGGTTGCATACCGGCCTGATTTTCCTGGTGCGCTCAGCCAAATCCACAACACCTTCCATATGTCTTAGCTTCAGAAGTGTGTGGCCGATGAGTCCGTAGTTGTTCCTTTGGATGACATTCAGGTTAATAATCTCCTGAATTATATGGAGAAACCAGTGGCGATCTTGGGTCGGAAGACAAAGGTTCTACGCAACAAAGAGGTGTCTATGTTCAAGGTCCAGCGACAACATCGGAAGGGTTCTGAATGGACGTGGGAGCTTGAGGCGGAGATGCGAGAGCACTACCCTGATTTATTCACGACAGCAGACTTCGAGGACGAAGTCTAGTTTAAGTAGGGGAGAGTTGTAACATATTGATTTCCATGTATTTCCTTTTAGACCCCTTGATTTGAGTTTGGTTTGCAAATTTAGTCCCAAGGGGCATTTTCATAATTTTGGGCAGGGCTCTCGTACGCTGGGTGTACGTTTCGTATGCTGGGCGTATGCGACCAAGGTACAAACCCAAAATTTTAGGGTTTGGACCCTATTTAAGCATCATTATAGCCCCACACCCTTCCTTATCTTTAACCTCCATCCCTATCTCGAAACCCTAATGTGTGTGAGTGTGTTTTGAAGCTCGGAGATCCATTTGGTGCCATTTTAGTTCTCTTGGTGGTGAAGGAGGAACCTAGAAGTTGTGGTGCTTCACTCAAGGCTTTGGATCCAACAACTACTCTCTCTTCTCCATGTTTTGTAGGCATAAAGCTTCAAGCTTGATGAGTATTTCATTTAGATCTAGTTTAAGTATAAATTTGGCACCTTTTTGTCCCAAATATTGATCCTTGTGAGTATGGAGTACTCCAAGACATTTGAGTTGTCCTTTCAGATGTTATAGGGTGTGTGAAGTCATAAAAATATGATCTTGGACATTATTTACTTCCTATGCATGATGTAGGTTGTCTTAATGGGTCAAGAAGCTAGAGTTTTATACACCTTTTAGGGTCTAGATCTGGATTTTGGACGAAAAGGCTTAAGGATTAAGCACTTATTGTGTTGAGTTGGTGGCAGCCACGTACGCTAAGCGTACCAAAGGGTACGTTGCGTATTCGTGGTCAACCCTTTGTAGTTTGGTCAAAAACCCAGTACACCTCGCGTACGTGTTGAGTACGCCCAACGTACTCACCGGGTTGACTCGGTTGTCTTTGACCTGGATTTTAACCAAGGATTGAACTAGTGGCATTTTGGGTATTTTGATCTATATTCTGAGTATTGGCCACTGTATTTGTAAAGGTGACTGGTAGAGCTGATTTCATAGCAGTGTGTTATTTTCGTTTTCTCTATTTGTCTGTGAGGTGAGTTTCTCACTATATCCACGGGTTGAAGGCACCAATGTCGGCCCATCTTTTAATTATGTAGAATTTTAGCTGCTATGAGATGTATACTTGTTTGATTAATCGAGTTGAAATATACCCCATGGCGGGGCCTATTATATTATGCCGAGTTGAAATATACCCAGGGTAGGGCCAACTATGGTATGTTCGGGTTGAAATATACCCCAGGGTGAGGTCCCAGGGCGGCGCCCATATTTTCTTATTGGGTTGAAATATACCCCAGTGCGGGGCCCATGTTCGTATGTCTGGTATGTGGTACATTAGGGAACTCAGTAAGCTTTATGCTTACAGTTTATGTTTATGGTTTCAGGTACTTCTGGTTCGAAAGGGAAGGGCCCGACGTGATGCCATAACATCACCCCTTCATGATTTCCGCATTTTTAATAAATGTATTATGATATTTTTGATAATATATCTAGTGATGGTTTTGAAACAATTTAATGAATGAAATTGATAGTTCTTCAATGAAAAAATTGATTACTATTTTTGGAGTTGTTACACTTTTTGAGCTTGAAGGGATCAATTGAAGCTAACTCTTAAAGATGGTAGGAGACTGTGAAGCTAAGGTTTCATCTAAGCAATTAGAGGTATAACTCTTACTCATTTCTATCTAGATTTTGAACCTGGGGTTTGGGGTGAAGCCCCAACTTTGATGATTGTGTTTATTATGGTGATTAGATGTTAGATTCATTGAAGGTTTTGGTATTTGGACTCCAATTCTTTATTGAAACATACCATAATCAGTTTGATGGAGAGTTGGTTGAGGTTTTGATCTTTAAGCTCCATCAATGGTTGAATTATCCATCTAATGTTTTGAATGGGATTTAGATGCTTGGATTACTCTATAGAACACCATGAGATTACAATTTCATCCTTAACTAGTTACAATCCATCACCAATGGTGGGACAATGGATGATTCAAGCTATAACATCATGTTTGGGTTATACGTTGGCAATAAAGAGTTGTACTCTAGCCACTGGTTGTAAAATTGGATTCAAATTTGGGTTTACTATGTGTTTGGATGATTGGATTTGTTATTCTATAGTGGAAGAGATATTGGTTGGGGAATTTCACCAAATATATTTATGGATGAAGAAGCTCCTGGTGTTGATCTTTTTATATATATTTCAATTATTTTGTTAAGTTGGTCAAAAACTATTAACCAGACTAATCTTATGAAGTTATTAGTAGGCTGTTTTAATTTCATAATATTATATATTATTAATTTGTTTACAAAAACTAAAATAAAAGGTAAAATAGTTAAAGAATTAACCAAAAGGTGAAAATTTTAAATATACTAAAAAAGAACACAAACATTGAAACCTCCTACATTTATACAAAAATTTTCAAAAACATGTAACAAACTGCAACATAAAAATAAACATACCATATCAACTACTCAGCCTCCTCCGATGAATTAGAGCAGTTTCGAGCGGCTAATTTAGTAGACAAGAAAATGGAGTGCGGGTTTCTCCAACGTCTAGGTTAGACGAAAGAAAAAAGGTAATGTTGGTAAATTAGAAGAGAGAGATAAAGTGATATATGAAAACTGCAATGTAGTTTCAAAAAGTTCAAGGGGTGAAACTTCTTTCGTAAGTGGGTACCATTGTTTATGTACAAAAATAAAATATACATATATTGAATGTGGGAGCACTTACAAGTGGTGCATTACACCCATTAGACTTAAGGTACCTCCTCCACTGACTATATGTTATTATAAAGGAATATCAAGTAAAGCTCACCATTAGGAACGAAGTTATTAACAAAAAATAAACAAATCTATAGACCTTGCCCTCACATATGGTTTGGTCATTAAAGAGTGTGTGAAATTATGGCCTTGGTTTTAATGAGTTTGAAGGCATGTCTTAGGATTGTTAGGAATGTAGCCATAATAAGGTCGATTACATTGATATGCAACTTGTGAAATTCTTAGTTAACATGCAAAATGTATAGGATGTTTGGTTTGAAAGGAAATTTGGCTAGACTTCAACATGTAATTATGAAGTTACTCGACTGGCTTGACAATATTAGTCACGATAAATACACAATAGCCTTTTTCCCTAATAACCCTTAATATTCTAGATCTCATGTACAAGATATCGATGGATAAATAGGATGTACCGATAAAGATGCTCATTGTATATGATGACATAATTATACATATTGATGAATGAAGTGTGTGTATATATATATATATATATATATATATATATATATATATATATATATATATATATATATATATATATATATATATATATATATATATATATATACGGTTCCATTGATATTCTGAAAAAACAGAGATCTTGAGATTCAACCTCAGCCATATATTTTTCATCTGCCGCTCTAGCGCTCCAGCATACTGGATCGACAGAATATGCCTAATCATAAATTATTATATGGCTAAGGCGTATAATCATATATGATTATACATGTCTATACATATATGCCTAATCATAAATGATTATACATATATGTCTGTTCACAAAGTGAATAATCATATATGATTATGATGGGTGTTGGTGGTGGCAGAAGTGGCGGTCGTAGAGGTGACGTAGTGAAAGTGGTGGGGTCGGTTGGTGGTAAAGGTGGTGGTGGTGGTGGTTGTGACATCTCCTAATTTTCAGAACCAAATAAAACTTTTTCTTTATGCTTTAAAATACCATGTTGTCTTTGTTGCAGAAAACCTCAGTTTAATAAAATATTTGAGATAAAAAAATATTGTTTCAAAATACCAAAACACTAAGGATGTCATAACTAATACACAACATAGGTTACATCGTAAAGACATTAGGTCTTGAATACAATTACATGTTTGTTTATTATTTCACTCGACGTCCTATTCAAGTTCCAACAGCCTTAGTACCGCTACATGTGATGCATATAAATTGAGTGAGACAGGATTGGGAACCTGGTGAGACACATAGAGTTTTCAATCGCACAATGTTTATAATGATAAATAAACATATATAATGATCCTGCTAAACAAATGTTACCAAACAATATAGATAAATAATCCAACCTAAATATCTATAAGACAACCTACCCATACTCACATAGCCCAATCGATTCTCACAAATCTTAATTCAACGATCATTTGGAAGAATCACCTTACTCGATAAATCGTTTGAGCAACGGTTACTACATGTCTAGGGGATTCCTTGGCTAGTATAAGTATTTTAAAGGTAGCCCAATGTTAGAGTATTTGATAAATATGGTATCTCATTTCATCTACACCTGTTGGTTATAAGTCTACATTAGCAACGTAATTCACAAGACCGTCTAGAATAATCAAGTGTTGTCGTCTTACTCTGGTAGATGACCCCAAGATACCGACCTGGCTGTCCGATACAGACACACCATTTTTGGCTGTCTAGAAAGAGGAAGACCACTATACTCCGCTTTAATCTCATAATTTACCCCTAATGAGACTACTCACTTATTCAACTTACTTCTAACTAAGCATCATTTACAAGCCTTTGTTTATAAGTAAACAAGACTACAATATAAGTAATCAACTTCCAATACAATTTCCTGTTCATGCAATACTATCATAAAACATGATAAACATTTAACACATTACACAAATAGTAAGCATTTAATATATATTTAATCTTTTAAATTAATAAATACTTTTATTAAGATTATGCTCTTGAAAGTAACTACGCATTCACTTGGTTAAAGGTGGAAGACTTGCGGTTAAGTCAGCATTTCGCCTAACACTTTAGCTTTTTATTTTAAAAGACCTAGATACAAATATTACTAAATTTCAGTCGTCATTTAAATTATTTGAGATTATATTAACAATATCTAAAATTCATCATTAATCCCAATGAATACTAAGTTCTATCAAATAAGGAATAAACATGTAAGATCATATTGGAGGTATGATTCGTTTCGTATATAGATATACTGTTTGGAAAATCCACTTTAAACACATCACTAAGATCTTGTTTAGACAACACTCCTGTAAGTAGATCAATCAATATAACAACTGGTATTAATGATAAATCTTTTTCGTAGGTTCATAATAACGAAAATGAACATAAATAAAGTTAAACTTAACAAGAATATTAATTGCAACTCACCTTACAGGATCGTCTAGCAAAAACTTGGAAATTCTGCGAACATAACTTTGTCGTTGATTCTTTCTTTTAGACAGATTCTACAGCGCACCAGCGCTCTGTTAAAGCAATTCAAAAAGAACAAAGAAATCAAATCATGAGGGACTGAAATCTCGATGTTCGCGAGAGAAGTTTAAATGGAAACCGGAAAGGAATGAAGGAGGATTCAACTTCTATTTATAACAAGTTTCGAAGATCGCATCGTGTCGTGATACAAGGGAGCATCGCGCCATAGCAACATGTCTCTTTCCTGGTGGTGCCACGTCATCGTCCGGTTGGTGGAGGAGTTGGTATCTCCAGGTGCCACATGGCGCATTCTTGTGATGCCACCTCACCCTTTGCAAGTAAATTCTTGCATTCTTCGGTAATCGCAACTTTCGCACACAAGCTCCGTTTTTTATGTTTTTTATATCCACGGATTCCTATTTCAGTGTACTACAAGTTTCTTTTTGATTTCAACAGTTAATTCACATTTTAATCTCTATTTCCTTTATCTCAAATTAAATCGAAACCTTGAACTCGAACACAAGAACCTTATGAACTCGAAACCCTTGAACACTAACTCAAAAACTTGATGAACTCAAAAATCCTTTAATCGAAATCCTAACTCGAATAAGAAAATCGTTTCACAAACCCTAATTTGAACATCAAGAAACCCTAAACAATTTAAAACCCATTTTGAACTTGAAATCTGGAGGAAATCGAACTTGAAAAACCCTAGGGTTTTCATGTATTCATCTTCAAATTTACCAGCTTCAATTTCAGGAACAAAACTACAAACGATTTTTACTTCCTCTTCAAGATTCAGATTTCCACACACAAACACGAAGAACACACAGTTAGGTTTGTTTTATGAGTTCATTTGCTATTGTGTCTGATTCCTTCAACAAAACCCAAATTAAAAGTGTAGTTGAAGGTAAGGAACGCCGGAAATGTCGTCGAAGAAGATGACCAGAAAATCATACTTGGTTGGAATACTCATGTTTGGCCGAAAACCACGTCGAAAACCGGAAAAACTCACTGTTATCGGTCATATTGATATAATGTACACGTTTCAATAAGTTCTAGAGTAAATAAAACACGAAAAATAATTCAGTGACCAAATGTGAACGTTTGCTTAAATACGTTACCCTTTCAAGTCATTATATATATATATATATATATATATATATATATATATATATATATATATATATATATATATATATATATATATATATATATATATATATATATAAGGTTCTATAGAAAACAAAAAACCCTAAAAATCATAAAAATGCATAAAAAATACTTAGAGATCACAAAACTTTTTTTTGAATTTTTTTGTGAAAAAATCGCTGCTTTTAATACAAAATCGTTGAAATTTTTTTTGAAAAAAACCTCTTTTTTTTATAAAAAAAAAATTGATTTTTTATTTTTTTTTCAGCGATTTTATTAAAAAAGTTGTGATTTTTTCATAAAAAAATTCAAAAAAAAGTTTTGTGATCTCTAAATATTTTTTTTTATGTATTTTTATGATTTTTAGGGTTTTTTTGTTTTCCAAATAACTCTTCCCTATATATATATATATATATATATATATATATATATATATATATGCATTTTTATGATTTTTAGGGTTTTTTTGTTTTCCAAATAACTATTCCCTATATATATATATATATATATATATATATATATATATATATATATATATATATATATATATATGTTAAGTTGTTTGGTAATAACTATATATAATTTTTTACATTGGCTTATGAATGGTGTTTTATAATGAAAGTTAGTTATTGGTTCATCAACAATTTCTCACCTTATTGTATTTATTTAACCATGAAATTTATATATACAATAGTTAATTTTAATAAGTAAAGCTAAAACTGCAATAGACAATTAAGTTTCGATTGTGTAAAAAAAAAAAAAAACAAGCATGACATCATTATGTAAAAAATAAAAATAGAAACATAATATAAACCATAAAACATACGAAGAAAAATGTTTTTCGAGAATTCTAAAAAACAACCGTACACGAATAATATTACATCTAAAATCTAAACTTTAAAATTCATAAAATATCTAAAATTCTTACTTGTTTCTAGTAGTTATTAGTTAATGTTATATAAAAAGGAAGTTATCTAACCTAACTTTATACTTACCTAGAATTAAGGTTTTCCATTTCCTTCATTTCTGATTGAACGATCATTATATCAACCTAACGTCATAATCCTAGCTCCTTATGAAGTAGTTGAACGATGATCATATCAACCTTTACATTTCATTGATATATGTTTTCATTCAACTATATATAAAAAGACAAGATAAACAGATGTGAGTAACCAAACATGTAAATAATGTTCTTATATTTAAAAATCATTTTAAATAACCAATCAATTAAGTAGGATAAAGTTAAAAGGTTTGGAAGTTTTAAATGAATAAAACAATATTAACCAAGCAATTAAGTAGTATAATTTGATAAAGTTTATGAATTTCAAATGAATATGATTTAAAATAGATGGTTTATCTTGAACCATATTAATTTGAATAACCTCTATTACAAGAGTTATAAAAATAAAGATAACACTACTAGAAACAGAGGTATCAACGACATACAATTTCGTTGCTAATTCATCACTAAAGGCTATCAAGGACAGATTAGCGACGAAATTTCTGGTCTAAAAAACCCTTGTTGCAAATTGTCAGTGATGGATTTAGTGACGTATCTACGACCAATTTAGCGACGGATTTAGAAAATACATCCCATTCGTGTACAAAAACTACAAAAACTATATATTCAAAGTAATGAAATCAAATGACATATGTTAAAAGTATCAAAATGGATGGATTGTTAAAATTATTATAGTCTTAGGTGGATGAGTTGCATTTTGGGAAAACTTCAATATTTTATTATACATCTTCTCGATTTTTTGTCTTTTGGCCTCCATTTCTTCATGATAAACTGCAGATATAAAAACAAAAGTATAATTAAACAATAGACATATAATTCTATACCCAGGTAGGATGATATGATAAACAAAATAAAACACTTGTAGAAATTATAACAATAAAAGTAACTTGGTTTATTCTCTCTCATTTGTGCAATGATCATAATCAATTGTAATGGGAAATGGTGATGGGATATATTTTCTAGGATTTTAAAAAATCATAATCTTACTTGACCCACAACAAAACCAAAAGAAAAATCAATTGGAAATATTAGATAAATAATACCTAGACATGAGAACCTTATAACACAAGAGCATGAAGTACTTGCCTCTTGAAAAAGAAAATGAAGGATCATGTATGCTCAAGAATTATATTAGAGTGATATTGCTAATTAACATGTGATACTAATGAGTCACACTAACAACAACTTGATACAATTGATTATTTATTAGAAATTGATTTTAATAAATATTCAATAAACTCTTATAATTAAATTGGAAATTATTTATTTCTAGGAAATAATAATTTTGATTAGCAAGTAACACTACATAATTCATATGGTATGAATTAATAAGTCATGTACAATATTTTGGACTAGATAAATTCTTTTGTCTTTTACCAAAAAGTTTAAGTTTATATTTTATAAACTAGCTTATAAAATATATAAAACTTGTCTTCTTTTTTTCATCTTAATTTCGAAAAAAAAGGGAAAAATGAAGGCATGGCTTTCATGTTTAAGTAACCAAAAGTAATGGAGATTATGGCTAGTTTTGACAAGCATGGGAGAAATGTTTGTCTAAAGTAAAAAAAACATGCTAAATGGTTAAGGACTTATGGACTTTATTCTTATTATAAAGCTAGCATCAAAGGCTTTCATTTGAATGTCTTCTTGAAGCCAAAACCGTAAGTGCATATGGCATGCACTCTCTCTCATTTTCTTCTTAAGTCTTGAAGATATTACTTGCTTTTATACTCTTTTGAAGTTCATACTTTGGTTATGAAATTCAAGCTTAAGAGTTAAGAGTTTTAGACTAGCATCTACATCAAGTTGGATTATTGTTGGTGTCTCTTAAGTTCATCATTCTTCATCAACTTTCAAGCCTCCCAAGAGGATCCAAAGAGCTACAAAGGTTTTCTTTTCTTCATCTTCTTCTTTGGTTGGTGTTGTTTTCTTTCCAAACTTTGCAAGATGATCCTTGGTGGGTATAAACTTGTTTTATGTTATTCAAAAACGCTCAAGTCTTCCGTTGCCAAATATCATGTTTTTTAAACTAATTTTGAATAAAAACCCAATAGAAAAGTCATTTTTGGTTGATTTGTAGCCTGCAAGTAAATAATTTTACTTTGGTAGTCAACTTTATAGTTCTTAGTACCACACCAAACCTATACAAATGGTAAATACTAAAGAGTCATTCTATTAGAAAACATTGACACCTCCATTTCCCACAATATAGAGCATCAAAATGCATTTGCAAATCAAGAAATAACTACCTCTAACTACCAAATGAAGACACCATAAAGTAATTACAAGAAATCAAAATACATTTGAAAGATCCTTACACATGGAAAATTTATACTCATCGTAATAGTAAAAGATATAGGTTGAATAATTAAATAAAGTGGTGGGACAATTTATAAACTTTTAAGAATTTTATGGATAATAAATATAAGTTTATAAAATGTATAAGTTTATACCTTGGGAGGAAACCACACATCACAAAAAGAGAATAAACTCATCTCTTGTGATAACCAGATCTAGGCAAACGCATTTGGAAAATATCCTCTCTTACAATATCCATAAAAACTAGGTGGTTAGAATTATAAAAACCTCAGTAGAAGTACCTACATTGTATTGAACCAGTTCACCTGAATCTCATTACACCAAGACATGATCTTGCATATGCAAGGTATGTCAAGATACCGCTCTTTTAATTGTAGCCTGTGTCCTTCTTCCCTAATATCCACAAAGACGTGTTATGAAGGTTCCCGTCGTTTGGAGGATGAAAGAAGCATGGTGTAGCAGAATACTGTCAGTGATTATACGGAACCATCGTTTACTAACATACTTTAGCCTTATTATGAAGATAAGCATCAGAAACCCTTTTAAGGATATCTAAAGTATGTCATCCGGAAGAAAGACAAATCGGTCAACCTTCTTTCTCTTTTTCATCTTTTGTTCGTCTTTAGATTCTTTCTTGCATTTTCTCCTTGACATATCCATCGAATTTTGTTGAAAAATATACTATATTCTTTGTTCTTGTAAACACGAGGAAAAACAATTATGCACAGAAGGGAACTTGTATTAATTTTGGTGTCTCCTCCTATTAATTAGTTGAAAATGACCAATCAATAAATCAATAACAAACTTGAAGTTACCAGAGATGTGTTATTTTTTATCAACAAAACTAACAATATAATGTTTATGCATATATATAAAGCATTATTGTCATATTTAAACTGCTAACAAATGTAATTTATTAACCTTTTACCAGATAGATCTTCTTGGAAAGACTCAAACAGAGTCCATTTCATCTAACTTCATCTCTAAGATGGCATCTATAAAGAACCTAAAATAACAAACTTAATTATTAGTAGCAACTTTTAAAGAGAACATACAATTACAACAAGATACTAAAACAAGGTATCAAATCAATATATCAAACTATCAAACCACAATCACAACATCTATAGTATACAAGAAAAAAGTATTCTTCAAAGAGAACTTACAAAGTTGAAATCGAAATCCATGAATTGCAAACTTACAAAAACATAAACCGATGGCTTGATGCTAAAAAAATCAAAATCAATGGTATTGAAGAGCAAGATCAATGGCTTGAAAATTGAAATCAAAATTGATGGTATAGAAGATAGAGATCGATGGAATGAAAAACTTACAATGTTGAAATCAATGGTCTAAGGCTGATAACACAGGTCAAGGAAGGGCATGGCGGACATCAGTGATGGCTACTAGCCTGCTGGCATCGAACTTCTTCAGACAGGGTAGAGTAAATTAGGGCTTAATGGATGAAATCACTTCTTATGTTGTAAATATGGTTTAATGATTGTGAGGATGTTGATGACTGAGGATTTTACGGTTAAGAGAGTAGATTGAGAAGGGTTGTCGATTTCTGACTGAAGAAGTGAGTATGTCTATTTGGGAGGGAGAATTGGGGGAATGAATTAATTGGGAGTGATGATGAATTAATTGGGAGAGAGACTTGAAAAAATGAATTAATCAGGAAGGAATGAATTACTAGCGACAAAAATCATCTTTAAGTTAGCACGAGATTAGTGAGGATATAATCTACAATGAAAGAAATACAAATGCGTCATTGATCCATCGTAAATCCGTCGTAGATTAGCGACATAAATAATTTGTCACTGATACCACTTTTTCTAGTAGTGTAAACATATATATTGGTAGTTGAAAATGTTTAATAACATAATATTTATCTTTATCATTATAAATCTTATAAAAGAGGTCATCCAAATGAATGTGATTCAAGATATGGATATTCTTGCATCATATTCATTTGAAACTTACAAAACTCTTCACTTCCACCTAATTAATAACAAACACTCAAAAGTTTTATAACTTATGATAATTAATGATATTAGTGACACCAATTGATATATATATATATATATATATATATATATATATATATATATATATATATATATATATATATAAGGAAAATGACACTGAAGCCCTACGATGTATTACACATTTGCCCATTCAGTCCCTTAAATTATTTTCTTGCTTTATAGCGGTATAAAATTATTTTTGTTGGGTCTAATTGGTCATTTTGGAAGAATCGAAAGGGTAAACCGGTTACTCTATTATTCCAGCCAGCTCATTTTGTTGTCCACGTCTCTCGGTTTCTCTCTCAAAATCTCTTTGACTTCTTAGGGTTCTTTGACCACCGCTTCCTCACAGTTAATCACAACAACAACATCGTTAGTTGAATAGTTGATACGAAGATTATCATCCGGAACCACACAAATCATCAAGTTGGAACATCACAAATCATCTGATCACTATTTCTCGTCCATTGTATTCGATAAACACCAAAAGATGAAGCCAATGACGGAAGAACCAGGTGGTGGGTAGGGATTTGAACCGGGTGGTGGCTAAGGATTCCAGTCGGTGCCACAAGTGATTCAGAACCACCACCGGCACTGAAGATGGAACCTACAGAACCTGATCCACAATCGAAGCTTTGAGATCTAGGTTCAATACACACACAAACATCGCAAAATTAAAAGACACACTAACTCAATAATGAATAAGATACAGAGAAAACAAGTCGAGATATGGTTCTTTATTTCTATGGCCAATGAAGACAAAGCCATTGGATTGCATAAACAACAATGGTGAAAGTTGGTCGGAAAGCAGGGAAGAAGAGGTACGATGAAGTGAAGAAGGTGGAAAAAGGGTGCAGAAGTGGGATTCACGATGATATCACTGTGGTGGTTTTTTTTATCGTTTAACCCTCTGAAGCTATCATATTACCAAACTGATTTTCCAAACTGAAAGTTTTCTTGAAAAAATGGCGAACACCGGAATCCAGGGTCCTTTTCCGGGATTCTTTTCGTTGGCATCAACAATCTTAGAAATGGATTTATCTAGCAAATCATTAACAAATGAACTACCACATTGGATCGGGAACATGAGGAATCTTTCAAATCAAAATTTCTCAAACAATCGATTCACGAATACGATATGATCTGAATTTAAGAACCTTTCACTCTTATTGGACTTGGGTCTTCATTCCAACAACTTTTTCGGTGACATAAAAAAGATTAAATAGATAGATATGGTGTCGATTAAAGAGTATGGGGGCATGATGTGAGATTATATGAGAAAATCAAAATAATCATAATTTTGACTTTTAAGTTTGACTATTTGGTTGACTATGTACACGTGGCATCTTCTACTGGTTGATTTAGGTAACAAGGACTAAAACGACGGGTCACAACCCATCTTATTCCCCTATAAAACATGAAAATCACTTAAGAGATTGAATTGGCAAATGTGCAATACATCGTAGGACTATAGTGTTATTTTCCTCTCTCTCTCTCTCTTTCTCTCTCTCTCTCTCTATATATATATATATATATATATATATATATATATATATATATGTGTGTGTGTGTGTGTGTGTGTGTGTGTCATATTGGTATATTTTGTTGGTTGTGTTTTGAGAATTAGGGGTGGTTGGATGGTAGATTAAAGGTTTCAAACAAAAAGATTGAAGATGGATAAATCATATGAAGGAATATGATCTCAAGATGCATATGAAAAACATACAGTTACTTTCAAATTTTCTACTGGAGTTTTCTACAATTTTATTGGTATTATTATTATATTATTAGCACAATTATGATGTTCATTTTTATGCATTGTCCATTTTTCCGATTCTTCTAAAATATATGAATTGTAATGGAGATGAAAATGATGACATATTTTCATAATATTGTTTGTTATCTTTTTTTTATTCCCCATAAAATGGTAGGATTTAATGTAACTGAGTCACAATGAGTGTTAGTCTAAAATAGGTTTTTCTTTTCATTTCTAGAAACATATAAAGAAAATAGTTAAGACAAGAAAGAGGCGAACCCACAAAATTTTTGGAGTTCTCTTGGATCTAGCTAGCAAACTTTGAATATTTATATGTATGAACTAATCACTCTATTATTTATTATGACAAATATCATTCATATCATTATATTTTATGTATATAAGTGTTAAACATATGTTATCTTATAAGAATTAAAACAATATGGTTTAAGAATAATAATTATTTTTTACAATACTAACAGAAAGTGTTTATTTTATAATTAATCACATTGATTTAAATATTTTTAACGAAATATGTGTTATTAGTTATCTATATAAATATATTCATGTACAAGACACAAGGATTTGCCTATAATATACTAGGTGTAACCCCGCGCGTTGCGCAAGAATGCATTTAAGTAGTTAAAATAATTATGGAAAAAAATAGAAATATGTTGAAATTTACATTTTTAGTCATGTTTTGGGCATTAACCGAATTATCAAAAAACATAAAAATCCATCAACTTATATTTTGATACTATCTAATATAGTGCATACCTTATAAACTTTACTTTTACTTTTATAATATCCAATATATATTATAAGTTTTTGTATAACATTAATATAATCTACTTTTCTTATGTTCGATAATATTTTTTGGATAAAATAAGAAATAAGTTTTTTTGAATGAGCTATTAATAAACAATATTGAACTAATAAACTTTGTATTACACTATTTATAATACACCAAAACATCCAAGGTTTCATATATGAACTTTCAAATATTAAACATTGAAATTAAGAATGAAGTCATACAAAATATATCATTATACATAAATGTCATAAAGAGTTTTAAAATAAGTCGATTAGTAAATGTGATATTTAATTTTAATTACATATTTTGCAAGGCGTACGTTTGACTTTATGTTGGTGCGCCGAGAATCCTCTTCCTTAATTTGTACCTAAAAAATTAAGGTGAATAGGAATATAAAATAGATATTACTAAGCATTAATATAAATAATTAAAAAGCGTATGTGGATCTCCTACCACCGGTTAAAGACAACATACATCTCTAGTGGTATCGATTCCTATGTGAAATTGAAGTAGTCATTCTATGTACACCTTGTTTTCTAATTACATAAACAAATATGAGTAACCAAACATAAAAATGTTATCTTTATGTAGGAAAAATATTTTAGTTAACTAACAAATTAAATAATATAAGTTTAAGAGCTAGGAGTTTCAAAACATTAATATTTTTATTAATCAATCAATTAAGTAACACATGTTGAAATTTTTACAATCATTATTAAAAAGCATTTGAAATATTAGATTTTAAATGAATTTTGGTTGAAGTGTTTTGACATCTATTATAATATATATATATATATATATATATATATATATATATATATATATATATATATATAGAGAGAGAGAGAGAGAGAGATTGAAAGTATAATATATGTATGAGTTTTGATTAATTATCTTTTTGAAACGGTACAATTACAAAACAAAAATAAACATATTTAAAATATTTAATTAAATATTTTCGACATCACCCTATATAACATATGATCAATATATTAACGATTAAACCACAATATACAACGACTGACTGTATTAAAATAATCCAAAAACGAAGAAAATATAAAAACGAATTAGTATAACAAACTTACAAACTAAAAGCTCTAATATAATAGCATATCTTCAAAAGTGGTCATAAGACCTCAACCCAACACAAAAACCTTTAAGTTTGTGTTCTTTCTTAAATTTGTATATGATTTGTATGCATGTCTTCCCAAAAGATTGACCTTTTTATAGTAAACGTTTCACTAAATGCTAATTAAACATAATATAAGTTATAAAACTTTTGAGTGTTAAATCATAATTAAGAAAACTTTTGAGTTGCATTAGTTAAAAAAGGGGGTTTCAAATGAATGTGGTTTGAGGAAGTTAAAAAAGGGGGTTTCAAATGCATGAGATTCAAGAAAAAATGTGTGACATCTCCATTTTCACGGCCAGAAAAGACCGATTTTGTTTATGCTTTATAAAATCAGAGTACCTCTTTTAATAAAAATGTTGCGGAATTTGTTCCCAGATAACATGATAAATAGGTTATCAAAGCATTTCCGAAGAAATGTATTTTTATTCATTTTCAAAACATTGGGATGTCATCGTCAATACAGAAACATAAGCATAAACAGAACTTACATTTATTTACACTAGTGATCTACATCTCTTTTAAATCTCTCAGTGTAAAGTAGCTTCATATCGACACCTGTGATTCAAATAAGCTTGAGTGGGTCAGGTTGGGAAACCTGGTGAGTACATAGGGTTTTCAACCCACAATAATATAATTATTATGTTTAAACATCAAACAATCAACCCAATTACCCATCCCCATTATCTTCCTCACTCTTAAGGGTCTACCCTAAGAGTCATCTATCCTGCATTCATTCATTCCGAAGTCCCTTGCTTCCAGGGTTTATAAGACAGGCACTAAGTCCATAGCTGCCAATGCTTATTCGTAAAGCACTAAATCCATAGCTGCTAAAGTTCATTCATCGGGTACTAAATCCATAGCTATCGGTGTTCAGCTAATAGGTACTAAATCCATAGCTACCAACGTTTATTTAACAGGTACTAAGTCCATAGCTACCAATGTTTACTCTATAGGCACTAAGTCCATAGATGCCTATGTTATTTGTTAGGCACTAAGTCTATAGCTGCCAATGTTCACTCATATCATCTTTCATCTCTCATCATTCATCTACCCATGTTTTACCCAACATATTCGTAGATATAAAATACATATACATTTTAAATTATTTAAAACATGTATAAAATCGTTCATCCAGCATAGAAAGCAAGTATTCAAATAATATGCACACATACCACGTAATTTATATAAAATACTTCATATCTATGTGTAAGATGAAAGTAACTATGCACTCACTTGATAAGGTGGTGACTCGGTACTCGGACAACGCTTCGTTTACTTTAAAATAATTTCCTTCGACGAACCCTAGTATTATTACCACTAGATTTTAGTCTAATATTTACCGTGACTAATTATTAGTCTTATTATTATTATTATTATTATTATTATTATTATTATATAAGCGTTTAAACAATATTTTCCAACCACTATGTACAGACAGGGGCCAGACATAAAACACCGGAGGGCAGGATCATTTTGGCATATAGCACTTTTGAAATCCAACAACCCAGGCGGCCCTTCAAACCGGATTCCCCGTACCGCGAGTGGTTAAAAAGATATTATAACGACACTTATATAACTCATAATAATAGCTCAAATAATTATTATAAGGTCCTAATAACGTTACTATATTTAAATAAAAGCTATATTAAAAATTAGGTAGGCGTATCTTACCTACGAGGGGGTTTGGCTAGAAGCCGTGCTCTGCAGGGGCAGAACTTCCGAGCCGAAAGCTCTTCTTCTCGGAGCCGTCGAGCGCTCTGGGGCTTTCTTCTAGCGCTAGGGGAGTTTTGGGAGGTTTAGAGAGAGAGAGAGAGAGAGAGAGTAGAGAGAGAAGGGTGGAGGTGTGAAGAAATGAGGGTGGAAGGGGTTGTATTTATAGGGTGAAATATGGCTGAAATTAGTGTCACATGTCACCATCTAGTGGCAAGCCTTGGGGAGAAAGCAATGGCCAAGATTGTGCCACGTCACCCTTTTTGCAGCAGCACCCTGCCGACTTCTAAACCCCGTAACTTTCGCATACGAGCTCCGTTTTCGACATTGTTTATATCCACGCGTAGGTAAAAATAAGATATACAACTTTCATTTTGACTCCGTCGGCTAATTCTCGACCGATCTTAAATTTAACAGTACGAGGAGATTATACTGTTAAATATCCGCGTAAAATTCATAACTTCTACATACAGACTCCGTTTTCGTCTGTCTTTTTACCGTTGAGTTCCTATTAATGAGATCTTCAATTCTCATTTAGGTCGTGTAAGCCAAAAACCGCTCGATCTAAAATTCGAGTTTCGGACCGTGCACTGCTATGCCAAATCTTAGAAAATTCATAACTTCCTCATACGAAGTCAGATTTGGGCGTTCTTTTTTTGTATGTTCTTGGTTTAACATATACTACAACTTTTTCTTAGATTTATAAGGCTAAAAATTCCTCCATCGTAAATTCACTATTTACGTCTCCCGGTGACATGTCGGTTTTGCTGAAAAACTTCGACGGGCCATAACTTCTTCGTTATAACTCGGATTTCGGCGTTCTTTATATGTACGGAACCCTTGTAAAATATACTACCATTTGCTTAAGATTAATCCTTCTAAATAATCTTCCATCAAAAGTCATTTTTGATGCTTATTGTCTTTAAATTGACTAGCCCGAATCTGCGGGCGTTACAAAATGCTAGCTTTATAAGTATGTATGATGATGTAACATCCCAAAATACGAGCCAAAAAAAAATTTCATTTTTGAAACATATACTTAGCAAACATTAGAAATAAAACATTCACTGATCATATCATTTCATAAAAATGTCGCGTGTCCGGAAACCATTTTATAAAAACATAATAATGTCAGAGTACAAATCCCAGAATAACTCATGATGCGGAAATCAATGTGTGTGTATGATGTGCCGCTACCGTGCCAGCTCTTTCCCCTTCGACGAAGAGGTACCTGAAAACAAAACTATAAACTGTAAGCACAAAGCTTAGTGAGTTCCCCCCATCATACCACCTACCATACAGTTACATAACATACATATATTGTCCGGCATATCTGGGTGCCCGACCTACCCCTTCGGTCCTCCCGACCGGATACTGTCTAGCATATCTGGGAGCTGGCCCCCCCTTCGGTCCTCTCGACCGGGTTCTGACTAGCATATCTGGGTGCTGGTCTCCCCTTCGGTCCTCTCGACCGGGTACTGTCTAACATATCTGGGAGCTGGCCTCCCCTTCGGTCCTCTCGACCGGGTACTGACTAGCATATCTGGGTGCTGGTCTCCCCTTCGGTCCTCTCGACCGGGTACTGGGGACTATTTCACCCCCTTACTACTACCACATAACACATTTATCACATAATCTATCTAGCATGGCTGGGCACGACCGCCCCTTTGACCCTATTGGCCGATAATCTGGGGACTATCTCCCCCTACAGTCACTAGTACATAGCATCATGTCATTTTAGCACATAAACATATCACAGGTAGTAACAACCCTAGATGAATATCACAGAGACAATCATCTATCATACAACTCCTACTGGTGGGACGGCATTGTGGCCGTAGACCCACCGCTACTGGAAGGTAACTCACCTCAAAGTGGCTGCTAATCTGCGTGGGAACTGACTGACTTCTGCTGCTGCTGCTCCGGAAATCCTCCGGCTATAATTCCCACAAAAACACTCAGTCAAATACTGCTAACCGCCCTCAGGGTAAAATGACCATTTACCCCTAACTAAACCAAGAGTCAAAATCAAAGTCAACTTCCAGTTGACCCGACTTGCCGAGTTGGCTTGCCAACTCGCCGAGTCCCTATCCACTCGATTGACCATAATCTCGTCTCTACTCGTCGAGTTAGGCATTGACTCGACGAGTTCCCTTCTAAACCGATGACCACTAGTCCTTCATCCTACTCGCCGAGTTGTATGAACAACTCGTCGAGTCTGTTCTTGAGGCTCGCCGAGTCAGGGCATTGACTCGCCGAGTTCCTCCATGAGTGAGTCTGGCTTCCGACTCACTGAGTCACCCCCCCCCCCCCCCCGTGACTCACGACTCCACTCAGCAACACGAAAAGGGGAAAACTCGAGGACTCGCGACTCGATTCGCCGAGTCCGATGAACGACTCGCCGAGTCGGCCACATGCCACTAATATATACTCGATTTTGCTTGGATCCAGCTCATTCCATACGTAGATCTAGGTTCCTAGGGCTTGATTAACACGTAAAGTTTCCAACTTTACGTGTAAATAAACACCAATGAAGGTTTTAGGGCTCAAAATGCACTAAAAGAGTAGATCTAGGGCTTTCATGCAATATGGCTTCATAAAGGCAGTGGATCCGAGCTCCTAGAGCTCAATCATGCCTAGATCTAAAGGTTGATCGGCTTATCACAGACCCTATTTCATACCCAAGCTTGGAAATGGCTCAAGAAGGACTTTAATGGAGCTCTAAGGGACTATAAGCATGAGAACAGAGGGAAACTGAGTTATACCTCAAGGAAATCTCTGAAATAACACCAAGATGCCTGGCCTCCTTCCTCTCCTCTTGATCTACTCTCCTTTCTCTCTCAAAGTCTTCAAGAAATCACACCAAGCACTTCAATTTCACAAGGAACGATGTTAGAACGATATAGGGGGCTCTGAGGGTGAATGGGGGCGAGCTTGGGGCGCATAAGGTTGGTTTAAATAGGGTGCAAACCCTTGGAATTAGGGTTTCACCAGACAGCGGGGACTCGCCGAGTCTAGAATATGGACTCGCCGAGTCGCCAACTTAAACGTGTTCCATGTCCCGGCTCTACTCGGCGAGTCGGGCCTACAACTCGCCGAGTCCAAGGCTAAAAATGCAAAATACTTAGATAAATTTACATACCAGGAACCAGGTGCTACAAATCTCCCCCACTTATTTTAGACTTCGTCCTCGAAGTCTGCTGCTCGGTCCTGAAACAGCTCGGGGTAATGCTCCATCATTTCTTCCACCGGCTCCCAAGTCCACTCTGAACCCTTTCGGTGCTGCCATTACACCTTCACTAATTCCACCCTCTTGTTCCTCAGATCCTTCGACTTCCGGTCGAGGATTGCGACTGGACGCTCAATGTAATTCAGGCTGTCGTCAACCTGGATATCCTCTAACGGCACCACCGCTGAATCATCCACTAGGCACTTCCGCAGCTGGGAGACATGGAAGGTGTTGTGGATCTGACTGAGCTCGGCTGGCAGATCCAGCCTATATGCCACCTTGCCCACCCGGGCCAGAACCCTGAAGGGTCCAATGTACCTGGGGCCCAATTTGCCCCGTTTCCTGAATCGGATGACACCCTTCCATGGTGACACCTTCAGGAGGACCATATCCCCGACCTGGAACTCCAGGTCTGATCGGCGCTTGTCAGCATAACTTTTCTGCCGACTCTGTGCAGTCTGAAGCCTGCTCCGAACCTGCTGGATCCTCTCGGTCGTCTTGAGCACCACTTCGGTGCTCCCCATGACACTCTGGCCTACCTCACCCCAGCATATCGGGGTCCTGCACCTCCTCCCGTACAACATCTCGAAGGGAGGTCGGTCGATACTCACGTGGTAGCTGTTGTTGTACGAAAACTCAGCTAGAGGAAGATAGGTATCCCAGCTACCACCGAAGTCTAGTACGCACGCCCGCAACATATCCTCCAGAGTCTGGATGGTCCGCTCACTCTGACCATCGGTCTGCGGGTGAAAAGCGGTGCTAAAATGTAGACGAGTACCCAGCTCGTCATGGAACTTCTTCCAAAACCTGGAAGTAAACCGTACATCTCTGTCTGAAATCACGGAGACTGGCACTCCGTGCCGCGCCACCACCTCTCGGATGTAGATTTTGGCCAACTTCTCTGCCGAGATACTCTCCTGGATCGGCATGAAGTGAGCGCTCTTGGTCAACCGATCTACGATGACCCATATAGAATCCACTCCCCGTGCGGTCCTGGGAAGCTTGGTGATAAAATCCATCGTGATGTCTTCCCATTTCCACAGCGGGATATCCAACGGCTGCATCTTGCCGTGTGGCCTCTGGTGCTCGGCCTTGACCTTCCTGCAGGTCAAGCACCGCTCAACATACCATGCTACATCCCGCTTCATGCAGGGCCACCAATAGTCTAGACGAAGTTCTCTATACATCTTCGTTGCCCCGGGATGAATGGAGAATCGGGATTTATGCGCCTCCTCCATCAGAACCTGACGCACACCCCGGTGATACAGTACCCACACCCTACGGTGTAGTGTCAATAACCCTCGACTATCATAGTCGAAGGAGGAAACCTGTCCCACAATCCGCTCGCTCTTCCGATGTTCCTCCTTCATAGCCTCCTGCTGAGCCTCCCGGATCCGCTCCAAAAGCGGAGTCACCACTGTCATCCTCAGACAGATATCCCTGATCGGTGCCGCCTTGCGGCTAAGCGCATCGGCCACCACGTTGGCCTTTCCCGGATGGTAAAGGATCTCACAGTCGTAATCCTTTACCACGTCCAACCACCGACGCTGCCTCATGTTCAGATTCGGCTGATCCATGAGGTACCTCAAGCTCTTGTGGTCCGTGTAAATCGTACATCGAACCCCATAGAGGTAATGTCGCCATATCTTGAGGGCGAACACAACAGCCCCCAACTCCAAATCATGCGTCGGGTAGTTCGCCTCGTGAGGCTTCAGCTGCCTCGACGCGTAGGCGGTGACGTGCCCTCTCTGCATCAATACTGCGCCCAAACCTGAGATGGACGCATCGCAGTACACAACAAAATCCTCCATGCCCTCTGGCAGGGCTAAGATTGGCGCCTCGCACAATCTCTGCCTCAGTGTCTCGAACGCTGCCTGCTGCTCAGGCCCCCAACGAAAGACCACAGCCTTCCTCGTTAGCCTGGTCAGGGGTAATGCTATCTTGGAGAAATCCTGGATGAATCTCCGATAGTAGCCAGCTAATCCCAGGAAACTCCGAATCTCAGATGGAGACTTCGGAACCTCCCATCTCATCACGGCCTCTACCTTGCCCGGATCTACCGAAATCCCGTTCTGGTTGACAAGGTGCCCAAGAAACTGCACCTCGTGCAACCAGAAATCACACTTGGAGAACTTGGCGTACAAGTTCTCCCTCCTCAAGGTCTCTAGAACCTCTCGCAGATGCTCCTCATGCTCCTCCTACGTCTTGGAGTAAACCAAGATATCATCAATAAACACTATCACAGACCGGTCTAACATCGATCTGCACACGCGGTTCATGAGGTCCATGAACGCGGCAGGAGCATTGGTGAGCCCGAAAGGCATCACCACAAACTCATAGTGGCCATAACGCATCCGAAACGCCGTCTTCTGCACATCCTCCTCCCTAACCCTCATCTGATGATACCCTGAACGCAAATCTATCTTGGAGAACCAAGATGCTCCCTGAAGCTGGTCAAAGAGGTCGTCAATCATCGGGAGTGGGTAACGGTTCTTCACCGTTACCTTGTTCAGCTCCCTATAGTCTATACACATACGATGCGACCCATCCTTCTTCTTCACAAACAGAATCGGGGCTCCCCAGGGTGAACTGCTCGGTCGAATGAAACCCTTGTCTAACAACTCCTGAAGCTGTGTAGACAACTCCTGCATCTCAGGAGGAGCCAACCGATACGGTGCCTTGGCTATCGGAGCCGCACCAGGGACTAGGTCGATCCTGAACTCCACCTGTCGCTCCGGAGGTATCCCTGGCAACTCCTCGGGGAATACATCCACGAATTCTCGTACTACGGGCACATCGCCCACCGTCGCCCTACCCGCCTCCCGGGTATCCATAACATACGCGACATAACCTGTGCAACCCTGCTGAAGGTAACGCCTAGCTCTCGCTGCTGAGCATAAGGCCGGTCCTCGCTGTGGCCTCTCGCCCTGAATCACCAGCTCTCCCCCACTTGGGGTCCTGATCCGCACCAACTGTTGCGCGCAGTCGATCACTGCCCCATTAGGGCTGAGCCAATCCATGCCTATAATCACCTTGTTCCCACGCAATGGAATGGGAACCAAGTCTACCAAGTAGCGCTCCTCAAATAACCTCAGCACACAATCTCGGAAGACCTCAGATGCTCGCACTGATCGGTCGTCCGCAATCTCGACCTCTAGAGGGCAATCCAACATACCCGAAGACTCAGAAAACTTCTTGCTAAGCGCAAGAGAAACGAATGATCGGGTAGCGCCCGAATCAAACAGTACCTGTACTGGGATACCGTTCACATGGAACGATCCTAAACAGAGCACATATCAATAACATAAACGTCATAAAAATAAACCAGAGGGAAAGAATCATACCCGTCACTACATCGGGTGCAGCGCGTGCCTCCTCGGTAGTCAGCTGAAATGCCCGACTCCTCACCACTGGAGCCTCTGCCTTGCCCTGCTGGCCATCGGTAATCCGCAGGGTCGCTGGAGCTGGCGCCTTTACTGGCGCTGCTGCTGTCAACTGGGGGCAATTGGCCTTCTTGTGGCCCCTCTGGTTGCAGTGGAAACACAGCAACTCTGACGTCTGTAACACAGGTGCAGGGGTGGTACAATCCCTGCTGAAGTGCCCTAATTTGCCGCACTTGTAGCAGCCTGACGATCCCAACTTGCACGCTCCCTCGTGCGTCTTGCCGCATTTCCTGCAGCGGCCCCGTCCCTGTTGGCCTTTCGGCCCCGCATCTGGTCCCTTGGGCTTCTTCCCCGAAGCCCCCATAACATGCCCCTCTTCCGCCTTTCTCTTCTGAATGTGCTCCAGGTCTATCTCCCTCTCCCTTGCCCTAGCAACCATAGAGTCCAGGGTAGGGCAAGCTGAAAAACTGACATGCTCCCGAATGTCAGCTCGTAGCATGTCATGATAGCGGGTCCTCCTCATATCCTCATCACCCGCGTACTGGGGCACCAGTAACGCTCTCTCCCGGAACTTGGCGGTGATCTCCGCCACAGTCTCTGTCGTCTGTCTCATATCTAGGAACTCCCTGGCCAGCTGCTGAAGCTCGACAGCCGGCGCAAACTCTGCCCTGAACCTGGTCACGAAGTCCGACCAGGTCATAGCCTCGACAGCCGAGGCTCCCAACGAGTCACCAACGGATTCCCACCAATCCCTAGCTCGATCTCTCAAACATCCTGCTGCAAATCTCACCTTCGACCCCTCGGGGCAGAAGCTAGTCAACTGTGCAGACTCAATGTCTGCCATCCATCGCCTGGCAGCTATGGGGTCCTTCGCCCCGTGAAAATCCGGCGCACCACTGCCCCGGAAGTCCTTGAACGACAGTGTGCGAGATCCTGACTGGCCAGATGCCATGTCGCTCCTGAATGCCCTGAGGCGATCCTCCATCAACTCCACTATCCCTTCCTTGATCGACCCGAAGATAATGGGAGTCGAATCAAGGATGCCTCTGGTGATCTCTGACGCGATGAACTCGCGTAGCCTCTCGTCTATTGGCTCGGAACCTGATCCCGAACCCGATCCCTCTCCTGAACTGCCAACTGCTGGCCTCGAGCGTAGTACCACCATTCTGCAATACATAACGACAACTGTCAGTGGTACTGATACATCTAAAGGGATCACGTCTACTGCAAGGTTCCTGGTCTCGCCTCAGCCTCCCTTAATTCAAGTACGGATCCTCTGCTTTCAGTAGTACGGGCCCATACTACCTTCCACATCTATCCGTACTTTCCTCAAGAACTGCCTCGACTCCACCAAGTCCCTACTACTACTGTTGATCTCATGCTAATCTCATCCTAGGCTCGCCTTAGGAAGTCGCCAACCCACTCTCCGCCCTCAGCTGCATAAGAAGTCCCTGCTTTCTTCCCCTAACTAGCTTGCGAATACTATTACATATTACTCAGACTAGATAATTCTTCGAATGAGGGATCCTACCCTACAACGGTTGGACTCAAACAAGAGCTGCGAAATAGGGCTAGACCCAACCCTCTGAAATTATTTAGTCCTTGCAATATGTATATTAACATATTCGTTTACTAGTTAGTGAAAGACAACTAGAACTCCTAAAAGCACATAGCAAGCAGCATTCGGACATTGAGTACACATAATCAAGTATGTACTACTCTGGCTATCATATCGACTGATCTGTACTAGCATACACTGCTAAGCTCATACTATCAGGCATAACCTAAACAGGCTATCCTACTACTGTCTACTCGGTACTAGCATGCAATTCTCATAAAGCTGGAACACATAAAGCAGGCACATAAGGCATCATTCCTAGATCCTTAGTCCTATTCTAGCATGCTGTTCTACTGAAACTGAAACTGATAATCATAACATAAACTTGTATGGGTACTTTGGGGAAAACTTACTTGAGCTCGGTCGGTCGCGCACATCACACACCTCGTTCTTTCTCGAAACTCTTTTACCCAGTCTTTAGAAAATCGTTTCTTTATAAAAATATTTTAATCCCTCGATTTGAGTCCAGACATCCCCCGAAGGTGTGTCCGAATCCCTCAAACCAGGGCTCTGATACCAACTTGTAACATCCCAAAATACGAGCCAAAAAAAAATTTCATTTTTGAAACATATACTTAGCAAACATTAGAAATAAAACATTCACTGATCATATCATTTCATAAAAATGTTGCGTGTCCGGAAACCATTTTATAAAAACATAATAATGTCAGAGTACAAATCCCAGAATAACTCATGATGCGGAAATCAATGTGTGTGTATGATGTGCCGCTACCGCGCCAGCTCTTTCCCCTTCGACGAAGAGGTACCTGAAAACAAAACTATAAACTGTAAGCACAAAGCTTAGTGAGTTCCCCCCATCATACCACCTACCATACAGTTACATAACATACATATATTGTCCGGCATATCTGGGTGCCCGACCTACCCCTTCGGTCCTCCCGACCGGATACTGTCTAGCATATCTGGGAGCTGGCCCCCCCTTCGGTCCTCTCGACCGGGTTCTGACTAGCATATCTGGGTGCTGGTCTCCCCTTCGGTCCTCTCGACCGGGTACTGTCTAACATATCTGGGAGCTGGCCTCCCCTTCGGTCCTCTCGACCGGGTACTGACTAGCATATCTGGGTGCTGGTCTCCCCTTCGGTCCTCTCGACCGGGTACTGGGGACTATTTCACCCCCTTACTACTACCACATAACACATTTATCACATAATCTATCTAGCATGGCTGGGCACGACCGCCCCTTCGACCCTATTGGCCGGTAATCTGGGGACTATCTCCCCCTACAGTCACTAGTACATAGCATCATGTCATTTTAGCACATAAACATATCACAGGTAGTAACAACCCTAGATGAATATCACAGAGACAATCATCTATCATGCAACTCCTACTGGTGGGCCGGTATTGTGGCCGTAGACCCACCGCTACTAGAAGGTAACTCACCTCAAAGTGGCTGCTAATCTGCGTGGGAACTGACTGACTTCTGCTGCTGCTGCTCCGGAAATCCTTCGGCTATAATTCCCACAAAAACACTCAGTCAAATACTGCTAACCGCCCTCAGGGTAAAATGACCATTTACCCCTAACTAAACCAAGAGTCAAAATCAAAGTCAACTTCCAGTTGACCCGACTTGCCGAGTTGGCTTGCCAACTCGTCGAGTCCCTATCCACTCGATTGACCATAATCTCGTCTCTACTCGTCGAGTTAGGCATTGACTCGACGAGTTCCCTTCTAAACCGATGACCACTAGTCCTTCATCCTACTCGCCGAGTTGTATGAACAACTCGCCGAGTCTGTTCTTGAGGCTCGCCGAGTCAGGGCATTGACTCGCCGAGTTCCTCCATGAGTGAGTCTGGCTTCCGACTCACTGAGTCACCCCCCCGTGACTCACGACTCCACTCAGCAACACGAAAAGGGGAAAACTCGAGGACTCGCGACTCGACTCGCCGAGTCCGATGAACGACTCGCCGAGTCGGCCACATGCCACTAATATATACTCGATTTTGCTTGGATCCAGCTCATTCCATACGTAGATCTAGGTTCCTAGGGCTTGATTAACACGTAAAGTTTCCAACTTTACGTGTAAATAAACACCAATGAAGGTTTTAGGTCTCAAAATGCACTAAAAGAGTAGATCTAGGGCTTTCATGCAATATGGCTTCATAAAGGCAGTGGATCCGAGCTCCTAGAGCTCAATCATGCCTAGATCTAAAGGTTGATCGGCTTATCATAGACCCTAGTTCATACCCAAGCTTGGAAATGGCTCAAGAAGGACTTTAATGGAGCTCTAAGGGACTATAAGCATGAGAACAGAGGGAAACTGAGTTATACCTCAAGGAAATCTCTGAAATAACACCAAGATGCCTGGCCTCCTTCCTCTCCTCTTGATCTACTCTCCTTTCTCTCTCAAAGTCTTCAAGAAATCACACCAAGCACTTCAATTTCACAAGGAACGATGTTAGAACGATATAGGGGGCTCTGAGGGTGAATGGGGGCGAGCTTGGGGTGCATAAGGTTGGTTTAAATAGTGTGCAAACCCTTGGAATTAGGGTTTCACCAGACAGCGGGGACTCGCCGAGTCGCCAACTTAAACGTGTTCCATGTCCCGGCTCTATTCGGCGAGTCGGGCCTACAACTCGCCGAGTCCAAGGCTAAAAATGCAAAATACTTAGATAAATTTACATACCAGGAACCAGGTGCTACAGATGACATCCAAATTAATATGATTCAAGATAAACTCATATTAATTTGAAACTCTTAACTCTTCAACTTCCTTATAATAATTCAAAACATTAATTTATTTTAATACTACAACTCTTAAATTTTCAACTAACTTATCATTACAACTCAAATGTTTTATTATTATTATTATTATTTTTGTTGAGATTATGGTATTTAATAGGTACTGAGTTCTATTCTATTTTCTTAACAACAAATTTTATATTTTATCGATTTGTATAATCTCTAAATGTAAGTTAGATTTATTATTATTAGTTTGCCAAAAAATCAAATATATATATATATATATATATATATATATTTGATTTAGTAAAACAGTATATAATATCTTTGGTTTCACTAATTATTAATTGATTTTTTTTGTTTTAGAACTACAATTAGTGAAATTAGTGATTGTCAATTAATCGAGAGTTTATAAATGATATACAAGTATGTACATCATATGTAATGTTTTAAATCTACAGATATCTGAAAATTGATTTTATGTTGTTCTAATAAACATTCGAATGTTGTTTGGTTTTTAGAATATTTTTTGGATTAACATTTTTTTAAGAAAAATGATATAAAAGTTGTAAGATTATTGTCGAAGTTAGTAGTTATACTTTTATTATTATTATTATTATTATTATTTTTATTTTGCATAAATACAACATAAATGGAACTTAGGTGGTAAAACATCTTAAAAGTAGATACTAGCAATTAACAAAAATAAAACTTGATTATCATTTATAATAACGATTATTAAAAATAGTATAAAATTTTTTATAAAATAATTTAAAAAATTTACTATAATATGTTTCTTATATATAACTTTTGTGTATTTACTAGTAAGTTTTATTTTCTTATTATTTTAAATGTTAAAGATCATATATGTAATGTGTTCCCTTATATTTTTAATGATGGATTGTCGATAAATAATTGACTTCAAAAGATGATTGTATTATTTTGTTCGAGTTTTAAATGAATATTCATAAATGATACATAATATATGTTGCGAGTTGGGACGACCAATTTATATATATTTTTTGTATACTTTGATTACATCTAAAGTTTTTATGTTTATAAGTGATTTGTCAACATTGTTATCATACAATGTTGCTCCTGCACAACGCACGGATATACGTTTAGTTAAATTAATAAATTAAACATATTAGGTTGAAAAATGAAGGATTAGGTGTTTTGAATGCATATTAGGTTGAAAGTTAAAGGGTTACGAGGGTTTCAAATAGATATGTTGAAAGGAAAAATGGTTTTTTTAATAGTAGATAATAGACAGATAGATAGATAGATAATGCTATGAGTGTGATAGAGTTTTCACCGTCGGCATGCTGAGTTGGCTGCCTTTACCGACGGTAACCACCGCCTCTCGACCTATTTTTTAGCCGGCGGTAAAGTTCAACGGTGAACTTTCACCGATATCCCTCTCTTCATTTACCATTGAAATTCTTCTCTCTCCCTTATTTTTTGTCGGCTGCAATCTTCGATACCACACCCTAATACCCAAATTCTTTATAGGCAAATCATTAAATCTTTATGTGGAATCTAGGTGGCATCGGTAAGAAAAAGAACAACACCCTAGAACCTAAGAGATACAGATAACGATAGAGATATTAATGGACAGTTAAAAATGTTTGAGAGTTTCAAATAAATATGGTTGAATATAGATAATCTATTTTGAACCATATTCATTTGAATGTCTTTTTTATATAAGAGTTATAAAGATAATGATAAAGATATATTGATAATTCAATAAATCTACCGTTAATATGATATTAATTTTATGTAATAGTATAATTGAACTAATAAATTAAACATATTATGTTAAAAACCGAAAGGTTGGATGGTTACTAATGCATAAGGTTGAAAGTTAAAAGGATTAGGAGTGTTTCAAATTGATATGTTTAAAGGAAAAATGTTTTTTTAAATAGATAATAGATAGATAGATAATATATAATAAATAACAAATAGATGAGATTAATATCCTAAATAGTTACTACGTATACTAGAGTATATTTGTAACAAGGTGTATATATTTTAGATATCATATTGTATTCTTTTAAATGCTTGATGATGTATCGGTTTAACCTAACACATTATGTGGGGTAAATGAAATTATAAATTTCAAAATTTTGTTTTTTAGCTTTTTTTTTTTTTTTTTTGTTTTTTTTTCTTTTTCTTATTGAGCTTTTGGGTATAGCTTATGAAGGTTACGAATAGACGCTGCCCCTGCCTAAATGCAGTGGTGGTCACAAAAAAGATCACGTTTTTGTTTTTAGGGCATATATAGTTTTATTATATATATATTCACATTATTAAAAGTGAATTCAAAGTTCAAGCTATTCTTTTTGTTTTTTAGTGGTGTTCCCAAAATTAAGTAAACATGCACATAAGTTGTAATGATTTAGCAATTATTTTTTTTTTATTTAATAAGTATAAAATATTTTACATGGAATTAATGCAAATTAAAAAAAAAACCGTTTGCGCATGTTATAATTGCATTGAGCGTGATATCCTCTTCTAGTTTATGCATGTTACAGAATACAGATATAGAAAATTAGGTTTCATCGTTTTACTTCGGATGAAATATTTAAAAATAGGTTAATGGTACATGATGGCAGTGGCAAAGTAACACCCAAAATCGAACTCTTCAATGGGCCAACTTTGGAACTTGTGAAAAATAAGGTCCTTCTTTGATTATATCATCGTTATTCTTGTGTAGTTTTCATTCAGAAATCTTATATGATCCCTGATCATGTAGTTTCAGTACGTTCTTCTCCACAGAATTTATTTCATTTAGATGTTAGTACATTTTAGCAACCCAGAACAATATCAATATTTTTGTCTTGGCTAAAAAATATTATAAAAAATATTTTCTCGAGTTTAAAATATCCAATTTTGGTTTTGAAGACACGTAAACGACTACCAAATATTGTTTTTCCGGTGTATATATATTCTAAAAATGTTAATGTAAACGAAAATATAATTCTTATTGAACATGTGAAAGATTAAAAAAAAAATTGTTATCGAACATGCGTGTTGCATTACGTGACTTGTAGCTGCACAAACCCTCCACCGAACTTACCCCATGTTATGTAAAATCACATCATAAAACACAAATGTAATTTCTTTATTAGGTATTTTTTATTTCATACAATATATATAATAAAAATTTTGTATTGTAATCATATTTTAGTAATAATTAATATGCTAAATATTTAAATAACGTATCTTCAACGTATCCGTTTATGCAATATAACCATGCTAAATGTTATGATCTGAATGGATATTTCGATAACTTGATGCATAAATTTCTTTGTATTACAAATTTCAAGGTTAAACACTTAATAAAAAAAAAAGCCGACATCTGTACATTATTTTGTCAACCCATGTAGTGTTGTTTTAAAATCAATTCAAATAATAAACTAGCAACTCTTTTACCATTTTGAGCAAACGTTACATAAATTGGTTAAAAGTTTACACGAAATAACATATAGAGCATAATAGATAAATTATTAGAAATTAACTTTTCTAAATGAAATTTTAAAACCTCCCTCATTGTAAAAGCAACTTGTATTCCCCCTTTTAATAAGACACCTAATAAAGGGAATATAACTATATAAGCAATTTTAGAATCCCATTAAGAAGTCCAATAAAATGCAACAAAGCAAAAGGATTTGAAACCTAATCAAACCAAAAATAATCCAAAGGATTTGCACACCCCAAAGAGCCTAACCCTTTCTTTTCTTCTTCAACTAATCCAACTATCTTAAGTGAATTTCCATTACTACCCACGACACCACTTTCCTCTCTGACTCCTATTAGAAACCTCAATAACATGAATAACTGCATTCCCATTCCCCGGTTGCACACTGAAAAAGCCAAGTAAGCATGTCCCATGACAACAAATAATTTACCCTCACAAACCGATTCCATTGTCTTATGAAAACAAAACTTTGGCTACATTTCCAATAACAGAACTGGAATCTCCATACCCTCATCATTCCATCCCAGAATGTCAACTCAACTTCTATGATGCCGGAATTGGTGGGAAATACTTCAAAAGCCACTCGTTTTGGAATCAAAAGCTGGTTCAGTGTCCCAACATCGCTAGTAGTATGCTCCTTATGAAATAGTTTTTTCCCGAAAACGCCCTTCTTGTGGCATGTCTTGAGTAGCAACTAGCAACAATGTAGTCTTGTTTGGCTTTCCCATGGGTATTAATGTAATTTGACAGTTTAGTAGGCTACGAACCGTCTTTGATCATGTTTAACATGGCTTCAAACGTGAACTGTTTTTGAAAGGATGATTCGAGTTGGTCTTGGGGAAATTACAAGCGGAATTGCTATTCCGGAGTTTAAGGGCTGCAGAATCATATTCCATTCCGGCTTCTTTTTCCGACTTGAAAGTCCCGAGCCAAATGCACTCATTAGTGCGGACCTTGTTTTTGGACCTTTGATGTTTCTTGGTGAAGGGCCTATGGTTTTTGTTTGAATCCGGAGTTTCCATTGTGATGGTCATGGCATTTGAAGTTGGACTCATTCTTTAACTGCAAAATTTGATAAAAGTTCAATTAGATTACAAGAATATGAGAAAAACAGCTAGGTGACGGATAAATTCAAGTTTTCCAACTAAAATACATTGTAAAAAGCATTTACTAAGTAAAGATAAAGGGCGTGTTTGGCAGCGAGCAATTAGGGAGTTTCTAGCTTTTAGCTTTTAACAAAAATGTTGATTTAAACAAAAAATTTCGTTTGGGAGTACAAGCGTTTAAACAAAATGCTTCAAATCTAGAAGCTACTTCATGTAGCATATAAGAAATAGCTATTGAGCTTTTTTAATCAATTTACATAATTACCCTTATATATATTGTCCTTTTATGTAATTTTACATATTTCAAAAGCTTTCAACTACTTTTGCCAAACACTCATATAACAAAAATAAGTTACGGCTTCCAACTACTAGCTAGTTTTGCCAAACACGTCCAAAGAGCATGTCATGCACCATGGTCGGCCAATGCACACCATCAAAACTTAAGCAACAATCCCAATAGGATTGCGATTTTGACAAGACACAAAAATTTGTAACTTCTTGTCATATCCAAAAAAGTGGAACAAGGTGTACTAGGGAGTTGTTATTGATCTATCATCTATGCAAAAACATAAATGTCCTCCTCATCTATGCAAAAGATAACCCAATAGGATTATCATTTCTACAAGAACCGAGTGCACAGGATCGATGTCAATGGGACAAAAATTTGTAACTTTTTGTCACATCCAAAAAATGGAACAAGGCGAAATGGGGAGTGGCTATTGATCTCTCATCTATGCAAAAGACATGAACGTCCTCCTCATCCTCGCTATCAGAAATAGCCCTAGAAAGTTTGTCCAATTTTGCCAAGTCTTATCTCATGTAGCAACAAAGGCTTTCCAAATGCATAGCAACATGGAAGACCAACACAAGACCTATCATAAAGTTGGGAGACTTTTAAAAACTCACCTAGGAAGGAATGAGTTGAATGCAGAAATGGAACTTGTTTAAAATTTACAAAAATCATGAATGAGGCTGCTAAGATTTGGCTCAAATTAAAGACGAAGTTTTTTGTCCCACAATGATGGCAAAAGGAAAGTAGATCAGTCTCTATGGCTATAAAAGGAGTTCAAGGCCTTGGTGTAAATGTCCCCAAATGTGGGTGGTTTAATTAGTCTTTGTGATTGCAATAATTGATCATGTGGTAGTTTTCTCTCTATGTAGACATGTAGGTTTCCTCCAGTTTTGGAGTTTTCCATGTATATTATTGTGTTCAAATTTTCTATTATTTCTATTGGGAGGGTTATCCGGGATCTTTGATAACATTTTCGCAATAGATTTATATAGAAGCCTACCTATAAATCTATAAATCCTTTGCCCTTTATCATATGCATACATCTCATAGATGGGGAACATTAAAAAATAAGGAAAAAAACCAAGATAGTCATGGACATTCTTATACGAACTATGTAGTTATGAATATGTTTGGGTAGGGTGTTCAGTATCACTGTAATTGTGCAATTGCTTAGGGCTTAGCTTTATACTATTAGATGATGGTTATCTTTTATTATACTAGTTACTTATTATTATTAATTAGTTTATGGATAGGGATTAAATATTAGGGTTAGTTTATAAACCTCAAGTGTATTTATAGGGCATTAGGGTTAGAGATACAAGTATAAGTAGGTGATGCCTCTTTGTATATTAGTATGTTTAATACACCATAGAAAACATAGTCCATACGAGTCAAAAAATGTGAAGAATACATATATGCAGTTGCTTTATCCTTGCAAGATGAGGCAATTATTATAGTGCTCTCTATGTGCCAATTAATGTCGAGTTATCTATTGTACCTATTGTATGACTTGAGCTTCGGTCAAACCGATCAACACTACATACAACACTGCATTATTGCTTCACGTTGCCCAATCCAACTAAGTCTCCATAAGAATAACCTCCTTTCATCATTTCAAGCATTAAGGTAGGCAAAACTCTTAAGGACCTTGCTTTGGAACATGGCATTCTCTTGGCGTCACAATACAAATGGGGAATCGCCAATAAACAATCTAGATCAAGGCACACATCTTAAAAACTCTTGGAGGTCACCATAAGTCGGAGTCTTATTGCTTTCTCTTTTGTCGCCTTGTTACTTTCCCTATTGCCCAAACCTTTATAATCTAGTTTCGACTATGCATCCTAAACTACTAAAAATATCTTAAAGCTTTGACCAATACAAGAAAGACTTGTACAATAGCATATTTCTTGGAATATGCTTTGTATGTACCAAACGAGTGTTTCCATGGTGGTTGCATGTCAAATCTAGGCTAAATACCCCAAGTTGTGACACTAAACATGCCTTTCACAATAATATTGATCTCCAAATTCAATTAAGGTTGTATTGTGCTAATATAAGACAAAGGAGACTCTTTGATGGAGTGATTTAGCTAAAGCTTTGTCACGGGAAAGTTCTATATAATTATAACTTCCCATACCGATAATCTCTTGTTATGTTTTTATTTATTTCTCTAAATATTCATTCCTCATTCCTTACAAAAAGATCAATACAACGACAATAGTCCTTTAACAAAAAGTAGTAGTTAGTCGAAGAAATCAAATAAAATGTATAAAATAGGCGAACCACGATAAAGATAAAGAACACCGGGAGGTGAAACCCAAAACATGAAAAACATCACTTTTCCTATGACTCCATTCATAAATTTTATGCACTACTTCCTCATTAGTTGGCCTCTACCTCTCTTAATGCCCACTCTTTTGTCGGAGTCTCCTCTTGTAGCTATTATCCAAAAAAGTTCATTTTGGTTATGATTTAATCATTTTAGAGTCATCTTCTTGTCAATAGAACCTACTCAGATTCTTATGTATACCATCTTTTAAGATGATATGTTCAAGAAAGAACAAACTATTTCAAACTTTTAAAGTAAAAATGTTGTCCCATATCAATTGTTAGATAATTGGGCTATTTATTAGTTATGACGTGGGTTGCTAATATCATCCAACAGTGTTTTAGTATTTTTGGAGCATATATTCACCAATAGATTTGGATATGTTACAAATGGTATCAACATGACAACCTTTTCATGTAGAGTGAGCTCGACTCGTGCATGGTGGCGATTTTGTAATTTTGAATGAACTTAAATGGGGAGTACTATGTAACATCCCACAATCTTGATTAGGCATTGTTAGACTCCTAAACATCGAGAGTGTGCTACTAATAACTTTGCATAATGATCTTACTTGTTTAATGGGCGGTGGACTTCATTTGCAGATTAGGCCTATGTTACAAATCATGTCAAAGCAATGACCTTTTGAGATGCAATGACGTGGACTTATGCATCTTCTCAGAATATATATATATATATATATATATATATATATATATATATATATATATATATATATATATATATATGATCATGTGATTATGCATATGCTTATTGTATCAAAGTAGTGGCTTTTGGATATGTGTGAACATTGCTTGTGATTCTAATGATTCCCGTTATCCTAGTCATAAAACTCAAGTGTGCAAGTAGGTTACACTCCACCTAAAATTAATCTGTAGTGAATATGACTTGTTAGGAGCTATGTAAATCCTTAACAGTGGGTTACTAATTAAAACCATTATTATGGTTTTAGTTGTCAAGATGTTATCAAACTAATACACAAATACGAACTTTCTATTATGGTTTTAGTTATCAGGAGGTTATTAAACTCATATGCAACAACAAACAAACCAGCCCACAACTACAGGCATGCAAAATATATGTGTCAAATGGCTTCTCATCCGGTTCTTTTCTTTTTACCCTTCAGTGAGAGAAAAGGCCATATGTAAAGGGGTAATTTTAGGTTTTATTTTTGAAAATAGATGAAAATTCACATCTGACAATATATTTGCACTTATGGCTAAGAATCTGATATAAAATTTATGTACTTATGCTTGTGAGAGAGGAAGGACAAGTGACATCAAATTCTTTTCATCTATAGTTTTGACAAATATGGTGTGCCAAAGTAAAAGTAAAAGCAAAATAGGACTTTCTGAATAACCATATGTTTATTTGATATATTAATGCATGAACAATGAGATAACTCTTTTTGTAACCATTTTAGTTGTAACATACATATATGTAAGTTCACCCCATATAGCCTATTATATAGTAGAGTGACAATAAGGATGAAGTTTCAGAGAAGTCCCAGTTACTTAGATAAATTTGAGCATCAAGAATAAAAAAATAATTGACTAATTAATCATGTACAATGAGTACAAGAAGACTGATAAACTTTTTTGAGGGATTTACATTGATAATCATGCTTGACACCAAACCCTAATACCAGTACTACTCTAAATACTCCTACTACCAGCAGGCTACAAATAATATGCCTCTAAATAAAGTTAACATCTAAATGAAAAGCACAAAGTTTTTGTCAAACTTTATTGACAAAATATATAACAAAGAACTTAGGATAATTAAGAATGAATGCCAAAAGACTAATCAATACTGTATAGCAGTTCACTTGCTGTCTAATCAAAATGAACAGATACCATATGTATAAGAAAGTTTTACCAATTTGCATAGATATTAGGAAGACGTATCTGTAATCTAGAAATATTGTAGAAAAAGTTGCAAGTACCTGTTTACTTAATTTGGGGAATAATATATTAAGACACAACCAAAGAAAGGAAGAAAGAAGAATGATGAGAAAGAGATCATAAACTGATAAACTTTTTGGAAAGTAAGAATCCCATCCCTAAACTCTTGGATTGATGACATTCGGGTGCATTTGTTTCTTTGGTTCAACATGTGAAAGAAATTGGGGTACTTTTATATGTTTACTTAAAATTTCACTATTGTATTCAGCTTTGTTTCTTTTTCTAATTTTTGGTTTTTAAGATCCATACAAGGACTATGCTGGATTCGGAGGTATTGCAATATTGTGTAATAAATGATCCACTTACAATCCCCACTTAAAAGAGTGTAGCATAATAACTAATTGGCTGGATTTTGAAACCAAAATCCTAGAAATTAATTTCTGCTTTTAGTATTTGTATTCTAGTTTGATGTAGTAATTATCATAGTTTACTTGGATATTTGTATTAGCCTAGTACGTTATGTATTGTAGAGGGTATCAAAGTGTAACTTAGTCTAGTATATATATCCTTGTATCAATATCATTATCACAGAATATATACAGAAACACAATCATACGTTTGATAATTTATAAATTTTGTATTAATTTTGAAGTAGGAAATTTGTTATTCTTCAAATTTTTAAATACAATACTTTATCCGGTTTACATTCTTAGTGTATGTATTACCTTCCTCATGTTGGCCGTGGGACCCACCCATGGTTATGTATTGACTCTTTTTCCTTAGTTATGTTTCATGCCAAGTGATAAACCTAGAACAGTCATTCCTTTCCTAAGATATTTATCTCAAACTACATCTCCTGATGCCCTCAACATTTGCCTCTAAAACTATTATTCCTATTAAAGCATAGTTATTGCTTGCATGAAATCATCCTGTCAAACCCATTGTAAACAAAATTAATTAGTTTTCTCCAAAGGGGATCTTGAGTGGATTTTGTGTCTTTTTATCATACCACACATTTTAAGACTTGATCCACATACAAAATATTGAATCTTTAATGAGAAACACTTTCTCAAATGCTAATGTTCAGATCCAGTGCAAAACAAACCTAATAACATGTTAAGGTGTGAGCATTACTGAAGATGGCACCAGGGATTGGCCTTTTGAGACATAAAAGATTGAACTGGTAAAGTATATTGGATTTAGTGGCAACTTGCATCCCAACACTTTATGAGGTGGGAAGATAATAATGTTCCACTAAAGAAAAAATAAGTGATCCTCAACAACTATAGGTTCCACTTAATGTAAAGAAGCATGGATATATCTATATATCTCAAGCAATATCATAGAAATCACCAACTAAATAGCCTTAAGAATTATAATAAAAAAATTTAACAAGAATTAATACAAACCTAGCAACTTGGTAATCAAGATTTCACCAGACGAAAGAGCTATGTCTTGCCCCCAAAACACCAAGCAGCTAGCAATATCCGTGGTAAGAATTAGTATTGTATGCTTAAACCCTAAATTTCTCCAGGAAATTAAATATCTTGGTAAAGGTAAATGATTTCAAGAACCCTAAATGAACTAATTAAGGTAACACATATGATTATATTCTAACCTGTCTGAAAATTTGTCTTTGATTTGGTGCCTCCTGATAATATAGAAAGCCAAAGACTTCACCAAGATTTGATTGCATGCATCCTTTGCCTTCTCAATCTTCCTTCCAAGTGCTGTTTTCCATCTTGAAAATCAGAAGTCAATGAAAAGAGGTAAATATATGTTTAATTATTAAAAAACCCTTATATAATATACTTATAACACATTAACACGTACAAGTATACAACACACTATCTTAGAAATAGGTGCTACTTTATACAAAGAAACCCTTGTTCCAAAAATTTCTACTGTCTTCGTTGTCGGACGATTTGAAATAAAGATAAAGAAACCCAGATGGATTTTGGAGTTCAAATCAGTAAGAAACATCGACAAGATGAAAATAACCTAGATTTGGGAGACACCATATAGAACGTTTTCAACTTCTTTGAAAGAAAAATAAAGAAAACGGTTAAACTGCAGTTACGAAAAGAACGGTATGTACCTTGTTAATGATATCAAGAAAAAACCCTCTTCTTGCTCTTCATCAAGAACAAGTACAGGATTCAAACTCCAAAGTTGAATATTATAATAATAAAAGTAAATACATAGATAAAAGGGAGAGAACACATTAAATAAATCAATCATCATAAATAGTACAAAAATAACAAGAAGGTACACAGAATACATATCTAGTCTCTACCAGCTGTTCCAAAGGTCGTCTTCTTCATTCTTAAAATCTGAATCTGGTCAAGCTACTATTGCAATAGACAGATCAAGAGTATGAAAAGGTAAAAAAAGAAGTAGAGAGAGAAAGAGACATAGAGATAAGGTGTATGTATAATCAGTCATCAGAAGTTGCAGCTTTTTCTTGAATACAGGTGAGTAGCAAGTGGACGGTAGATGATAGTGTCGGCATCGACAGGTCTGTCCAGGTGTCACTCTATAGCTTCTCCCTTATCCAGTGAAACGAGTTAGAAGACACAAAGCATGAATATAAAAACACATAAAATACGAGAAAAAAGTGATGTAGGTTACTGTAATAGTTGTTACACAGGTGTTTGTTGAGATGAGCTGACAGCAAGAGAAGTGAGCACACGCATAGATACAAGTGTATACCTCTCTATATACAATTGCTTGCGTATGCTCACTCTCTTCTGTCAGCTTTCTTTTTAATGTCTTCCAGACCCTTCTATCCTGTGATGAATAATAAGATAAAATATTTAGATCTTATAAAAGTCTCATATATATGTACATGTCCAGCCAAAAAAGAAAGAAAGAAAAATACCCATCTGGCCATCTCTCATATATATATTTGTAGAACAGTAGAAAATCTTTGGTATTTGATAATCATTGCTTGGACTCGAAGCCAAATCAAATTAGTGTTCGAGTTGACTTTTATATAAGAAAAAGAAAGCCAGAACTTATAAGTGGTTGGATCTCTTCTTGAAGATGAAGATGAATCATGAACCAACCATCAGTTTGATTACAAGTCCACTTTTTGAGTTGTTTCTAATATCATCTCATCTCATCGTCATCGTATAATCATTTCATGATACATGTGGTGGGGATGGGAGTAAAAGGGGAGACAAGACTTAGTAAACACCGTGTGGGTCTCTTACACACTTTCTTTAACTCCATCTTACTAACGTGAGCATATTAAATAGCTACGCCAAGATTTTTTAATTGAAGTGATTGGGGAAATGGGATCTCGTTGTCGAGATGGGATTGGTGGCTTAAGGTGAATGGAGAAGAATAATAATAACAATGGCTTACGTAATTTCTCGAACTGGGGATTAATTTGATGGCGGAGTTTTGCGAAAATGACAATAAGGGAATCCGACTACTGAAGGCCGTACGATCGATAAGATTGGGATCTAGGGGGGCCCGACGCTATGCTGTCGCCGGGAAGTTCGACTTCCGTAAGCCAAGGACTTTGCATAGTTCGAGGAAGACCGCATTTGCTTTTACAAAAATTATACATGTTTGGATTTTACTAAAACTAATTACTATATATCACATTATTAATCGGTTTGCATTTGCATGTTAAAATAAAGAAAACATTTGAAGACATACGATTCCTAAATATAGTATTTTAGTTCTTCTCTTTTGTTCTTGTTTAATGTCACATTCAAATATATATCCAACAAAGTATTTAAATTCTCAACTTATTTATTAAAGCATACATTTTCAAAACATTTGATACTTCTAGCTTATAGGTCATTTATGTATGGGCTTGTTACAAAAAGTCTGGCAATAGGGACGATATCATAATGGCATTAGAGGTGACATCTAGTTGGACATGTTGTATGTCACTTATAATGGCGTCATCGCCCCTAACGATATCACGACAAATAGCGTTGCCCTTAACAATTCATCATTCATACTATCTTAAAAAAAATACTTCTTTTTTTCTCTTTTCTGCAATTTCTCACGGTCCTAAGAGTACTCTTCTCTCTATCGGTGATAAAACCACCATTTTTCCGTTGTTGTCGATGAATACCGCCAACTCCTTATATTTGCTCTTATTTGTTGTCGGTACGACCACCGATTTTTTAGGTCAAAAAGTTGCACAGCCACCAGCCTTATCCTTTTTGTTATTGATTTGTAGAACTTTTGTATATAATGTGTTTAGATTATTATAAATTTGTGAAATGTATTTTTAGATGTGTTTTGATCAGTTGGAATTTATGAAATATTTGTTTCAATATTCTTAGATCAATAGAAATGTATGATTCGATGTGCTTCGATTAGTATAAATTTATTAAATCGTGCGTTTGGATATGCTTAGATTAGTAGAAATGTATGTTTGATTTTGTTTAGATTACTTAGTAGATATTTATGAAATGTATGTTTGGATATGCTTAGATTAGTAGAAATGTATGTTTGATGCATTCAGATTAGTAGAAATTTATGAAATGTAGGTTTGGATATGCTTAGATTAGTAGAAACCTTTCTTTGGATATGTTTAGATTAGTAAGAAAAGATTAGTGCAAATTTTTGTAGAACTTTTAGATATGTTTATATTAGTATAAACTTATGAAATATATGTTTGGATATGATTATATCAGTGAAAATATATGTTGATACTTTGGTAATTAATAGTTTGGTTTATGTTGGTAGTTTGATAATTTCTTTTATTTTTGTTTGTCCTTATATCTTATGAGTTTATAAATGTGTTATCATTTTGTTAATGTCTGTACATATTTATTTGGGAAATTGTTAAAAATGTCTCAGTATTTTTGAAAAAGTTTCATTTTAGTCCCCAAAAGAAAATTTGAACATAAAAGTCTCGATTATTTCATTTTGGCTCAAATTAACAAGAGTAAATTACACAAATGGTCCCTATGGTTTGGGGTAATTTACGTGAATGATCCTTAATTTATTTTTTTAACTCGGAAGGCCCCTGCTGTTTGTTTTTGTTACGCGCTTGGTCCCCACTGTTTGTTTTTGTTACGCGTTTGGTCCTTGTCTTACCTAAAAATACTATTATTTAAATAGGAAAAGATGGTATGATAGGTAAGGTAAGGTGAGGGGGTGAGGTTAGGAGTATGTTTATTTAAATATATTAAAAATCAAGGGCAAAATAGTTTTTTTAGGTAAGACAGGGACCAAGCGCGTAATAAAAACAAACAGAAGGGACCTTCCGAGCTAAAAAAATAAGTTAGGGACCAAACACGCAAATTACCCTAAACCAGAGGGACCATTCGTATAATTTACTCAATTAACAAAAAAAATCATTTTTTTTCTTTTAACAAGAAATGACATATTATCATGTAAAATCAAATAATTGAGACTTTTCTGTTCAGAAAAAAAAATTAGGACTAAAGTGAAAATTTCCTGAAAATATTAGGACTTTTCTGACAATTTCCCTATTTATTTTGTAGACAAATCTTCTTTAACAATATTTTTAAAGGGTGTTTGAGATTGAGCTTGAAAAATGTTTATTGACTTTTTAGTTTTTCTGTTTTTCAAAAAAACAATAAGCTTAAAAAATTTTGGAAAATAGAAAAGTGCTTTTGAATACAACTTTTTACTACGTTTAAAAACAAGTTTTTAAAAAGTTACACAATCTTGACTTTTGAAAAATGTTTATGGCTTTTTCACCTAAAATGACTATAAAATAACTATAAATATATCCAAACATTTTTTTTAAAGTGTTTATCAACTTATAGTTTTTTGCTACCACATAAGCTAATCAAAATATCTTTACTTTTTTAGAAACTCACTTTGGTCACTACGTAAGCTAATAAGCGTTTTTAGTTCTTATTGAGTTAAATGAACAATCCCAAACATCCCTTACTGACCCGGAGTCTAGAGCGAGACTTGAATACGTGTTTCGATCGTTCTAGACCCAAAATAATAATGGGAGCAATAAAGAGGATAACAACGATAAGGGGGTGATGTATTCGAGTAGTTTTATGTTTTCTAGACATTATTGTATAGCAAATAATTTTAACATTATCTTTTTGTACTAGTCTATGTATTTTTTATAATGTTGTTGTTTTTTGTATTTTTTGGTGTCGTTTCTACATTGGAAGCATCTTTCAGGTGCTAGAAAAATAATATTTTAAAATTTACAAAGAGAAAACTGGAAATAGGGGTGACATTGGGCAATACGGGCAATAGTATTACGGGTGACACTAGAACATTAACAACAAAGTATTAACTACGACTCAATAATGGCGAGTGGGCACTGATAAATTCAATAGGGGCGACATGTGTCGCTCCTATGGCCTTAAAACCATGTAATGTTAATAGCTCTTAAATAAATAAATTATGTCTAAGTTAAGAGTCATTTAAGTTATGTCCGGTACTCCACAACTAGTTGCTAGTTCATATTTTTTAATGTTTTAGGTTGTTACGTTTCATAAGTCAGTAAATAGCTATAAGCTATCTTTTTTAAACCATCCGGACTAGCATTTCATTAAGCTTATAGAGTTTTTTTAATTCGCTCATATATGTATCATTTATTAATTATAAGAAAACTTATTTCCCATATTCACTCATCAAGCTTACTCTTCTCTCCTAATTATCGAACTTATCTCTCATAGTTCTCTTAATGAAAAGGTAAATCACAATCGATTTAATGATCAATCATAGAAGCTTCACTGCTTTAAATGTATATATAATATGCTAACATACTATCTTCTCATATTCTTTGTCTTCATTTTTCATTAGATTCTTTGTATGTGGACTATAACTAAGAATTGTTAGTAAAAGTTGATATTCTTGTGTATTTTGAAAATATCAATATATCTTATCAATCTACATGGAGGATCTGTAATTTCTTTGCTAAACAGTATTTGGTACATCCCAAATTTTAGATGTGAGTGAGAAGACATGTATAAAAGGTCAAAAGTAGGAAATGCGTTGGATTAGAAACATTTTTTCTTTAATAACCATAGAAAAACAAACATAATAAGTAGATATGGTGCATACCTCTAAACTTAGATATGGGCAGTTTGTAGATGAATGAAAAGTCCTTTCACCAACGGGAAATTTAGATTCGTACGTACCAGTTGTATCTACAAATATTGTAATGCCAAGTTTCGGGTATGTTTCTTTTAAGTAATTTAATATTTTAGATGTTGGATTTATGGTGGCCACAACGTGGTGATGGAGTCCCACGGCGTGGCAAATGCCGAAAGTTTTGTGGGCACTAAGCTAGCGTCACGACATGGCATCTAATCGCCACGATGTGGTCGTTGTTTAATGGTAAAACCTAATTCGGTTTTAGAGCCCCTATTTAAGGGAATGTGATGGCTAGGGTTGCCTACCCTCAGCCTCAATCAGCTCCCTCAGTTGTGAGCGTGGGAGCAATCCAGACATGAGTTGTGGGTCGGGAGGGCAATCCAGACTTATGTTGTAGGCGCGGGAGCAATTCAGACATGAGCTGTGGGTCAAGAGGGCAATACAGACCTATGTTGCGGGCTCAGGAGTAATCCAGTCTGATGGTTGCAGACCCAGTATACATGTTGTTACATGTTTGTGTGGTGGTATTTTGGGAGAACTCACTAAGCTTTGACTTACAATTTGATTTTATGGTTTCAAGTACATCAGAGAATAGGGGCAAAGAGAATGTGTGATTGTGCACATCATCATGGATATTTATTTGACTCATGAGTTTTGGATACTCTGATTTATACTTATGGTTTTGGAACTATGTTTTGTGTGAATTATGAATTTTGTGATGGTTTTAAAAGTGGAAAAAATTTCATGATTTTTGGGAATTTACAAATACAATACATTGATTATACATAGAAATGTATAAATTAATAATTACACTATAATGCTACTTTGAAAGTATATTATAGGTTGTTAGATATAGAATGCATCATAAAATTACCAAAAATTTGTTTGATTTCTGCTACAAAAAGTGGACGCATATCCAGTTCATCAAACTTTTCCATTTATAAAATAAAATTCTAGAAATGTTAAGATTGAGGCCCATTCCAAATGCATCACTTGTGTGACACCCGTTTTTCGAGGTATGTTGGTGGATTGAGTTATCTTATTATAAGTCTTGGTTTTGGGGGATTTCGTCGGGTCACTACGCGATGTGTGTTTATCACGACGCGTCCACATCATTTAAGTCGCAACGCGACTAGGTATTTGGGTCATGATGTGAATCCGAAATCAACCCAAACCCTAGTTCTTAGGTGTTGAGCACTATTGCGTAATAGATTTTGGATTATGAGTATGTTTTGGTCCCCTTAATGATAGTTGGGTAGCGTTTGGAAAACTCAAACCCTGAAGGTTGCTTTTGATGGTTCTCTGGAACATTTGTGGTGAAAAGAAGTGATGGACATCAAGCCTTTTGAGCCATGCATGAAGTTTGTAGTATTTTCGTCCCATTTTAGACCTATGATAAAGAAGAGTATGTTTGAGGTATGCAAATAGATAAAGTTGGAAACTTTAGCAATTAAGTACTTATTTTGCTATGATCTGGAAGGTTAGAGACTTGATCTTAATGGATTATAAGTGCTTAATAAAAGAAGTAATCTTCCTTGAAGATCGATATGTGACCAAGGAAAGATGGCATCGCGAATATGGGTAAGATGTCATGATTGTTTTAACTCCTAGTGGCAACGACACGACAAAGGTTTGGTCGCAGCATGTTAACCGTCAACCTTTTGACTTTTGGTCAAACTTTGTTGGGATTGAGTATTTGTAAGAACCGAGATTTTTAGATTAAATTTGTAATAGAATGTCGTTTGGATGCTAATGGAATTTTTGGTCCTTTTATGATATTTAAAACTTGTGGAATGTTTTTATTATGTTTTATGCCATTATCTTGCATTATAAAGCTAATAGAATATGATATGTTGAATTAGAATGGAATGGAACTAGTTAATGCAAGGTTAGAATGGAAAGGAATTGAAAAAGGAACGAAATTAAGGAATCCAGTGCCACCACGGTGCGGTAAAGGGATTGTCACGTCGCTAAAAACAAGACGGTGATTTGATGCATTGTCCATCGTAAGTCGTAGGCAATGTACTTTGGTTCCGCGATGCGGCGTATGGGTGCCACAACAAGGTGGAAAAAGTACGTCGTTATGCAGATTGGTCACCACAACATGGCAAAAAGGAAACTGTGACATCATTTACCCCATCATGGAGCGGTGAGGTCTTGTCCGCGGTGTGGTTATGAGCATAAATAAATCCATGAGTTAGGACTCATTTGTTTATATTCGACCTTTATCTTCTCTAGATCCCTTCTCCTATGATTTCATGGTTCAAGTGACATCAAGTGGCGATTTAGCTTACTAGAGGCAAGGTAAGGGCATTTCAAACCTTTGTTGTGGTTAGTTTCTCCATTTTTAAGATTTTGAAGGTGTTAATTGGTGGAATCCAAGTTTAGGGTTTTGATGCTAGATTCTGCCAAGTAAAGTGGATGTTTATGTTTGATTAAGTGTTTAGAAACTTAATCCATGAGTTGTATGAAGTTTTAGTGATTGAAAATAATGATTTGATTCTAGGGTTTGAAACCCTAGAAATGGAAATGAAGAAGATGATGATTATGTAGTATAATCTAGTTAAGATAAGTGTTTATGAGCTTGATTGGTATGGTTTGAAAATCATTTGAGAAAAGAATGGTCAAGTTAGGGTTTTGTCCAAAATATGAGTTTTTGGCTAAAAATCACAAGTGATGTATTAATGGATTAAAACATGTATGAAAGGCTTAATGTATGTATATGGTCTAGGTAGTAGCAAGGAAGGATTTGAAGCCTCTCAAGTGAAGCTTTGGAAGAGTTGGAAGTGGATTGTTATTCTTCAACCTTAGGTCAGTTTATACTTCTATTTTAGAGTATGTTTATGTGTTAAAGAACATGTGTAAGCATGTAATTGTATGGATGTAATTAGCGATTACATCATTGTTAGATTTTGATATGTTACACAATTTGTTTTATGTTATATGATGTGTATGTTATGCATGAAAAGAGTATATTAAGGGGATCCCTAGGAGAGTATGTTAGATTATGCATCGAAACAAATATGGTGATGATGATGATCGGTGGTTCACCGCTCGGTATATGTGTGGATGCTTGGCCACTTGTGTGACATGTCAGATTATGTTATGTATGATTATGTTGTTTATGTTTATGTATAACTCACCACACTTACAGTCTGATATTATTTCCATGTGTTTAACAAGTTCTGGTAGCAAGAATTAGAGACTGAGGACTTAGAAATATTAAGGACTATGGACTAGACTTTTGTTTTCTGTATTTATCCTTGTTTGCTTAGTTATGGTTATGATATGGAATTGGCAATAACCGTGAAAGTTTGGTGGGAATACTTTTAAAAGTTTTTGAAACTATGGTTTTTGGAATCATTTATGTAAACTCTTATATCATTCCCAATATTTTAAATATTTAATGCTTTTGAAAAGTACGAGTTGTTACTGTTGGTATCAGAGCCATAGTTTAAGCGAATTATGTTGGACTGTCCCTACCTAGGTTTAATCTATGTGAGAAAAAGAAACAACCAGAAAACTATGTGAGAAAAAGAAAGAACCAGAGTGTTTTAATGTATTTTTCCTTAAATACTTAAGAACTTTAATTATTAGATTACCTGAATCAGCTTGTTCATGTTAAGTGGTTTATGGTTACAGAAATGGTTCTTATTAGAAGTGGTGTAGATCCGCAAGAGGGCGAAGGTGATGGATTTTATAGATTATAACTGATGTGTTATTTATTCACTAGTTTTTTATTTATAATTTCTAGTCTTTATCATCTAAACCACATCTTACAGGCAGTTAACTTGAGCGAGTATAGTATAGTTTTGATAAGCAAGGGTGTCGAACTCAAGGGGAACGGTAGTGAATTAATATTAGGATGTTTGATTATAAGTTAAACTAAACAAAAGAAAATAGTAAAAAAGGATTTTTGATAATTGAATCTCAATTAAATCGACAAATAAATTAACTAGATAAACTGAATGGAAACAAATCACCTTGGGTAGTTTGGTTCAGAATGGATTTCATCTCAAAACACTAGTTAACTACTAAGTGCAATGGATATTTATGATCAAAAGACTAGTCCTTTAGTAAAAAAAATCATTCGTTCATTGATCAAGTGGACAAACAAACATGCATACTAGTTTTAAGTTCGACTTATGCAAGACTTGAATTATAAACTAATATTAATGATTATAATACCAATTATATACATGAGTGGTCATCACATATAAACCACACATTAAAGTTACTAACTTCTCTATTTAACCATAGGTTTATTGTCAAAATCCTAGTCATACAAATCAAATGATCATAAATTCATATGATTCAAGCACATCAAGATAGAATGATCATCTAATCCCAATAATACTTAGAAATAAACAGAAATATCGAAACTTTAACACATGAGGATCTTTAATAAGTGTAAGTCCCTAAAATTGTTTGATGTATCAATCCGATCCACTTGATGGTGCGGAATCCCAATCAGGTGGATGATGCAAGATAGAATGGAAAGAAGAAGAATAAGAACTTGATGAATCTTCAATGTACTGATGATATGAATGATGATCCAACACAAGATTCACACACACACACACACACTTATTCTATCTCTAACTTTCTCTCTCTAGAACATATGAATGTGACAATGAATGTTCCTTCTAAGAACGCCCCTTTCTCTCTAGCCCCTAGTGTTTCCCCCATAAATACTCCCCTAAATACTATTTATACATATGGATTGAAAACCCAAGCCGAAAACTCAAAGGCTAGACCGAAAACACATGAGTTTTTGGTCCAAGCTACAATTAAACCCAAGATGGTTTTCGGTCCAAGACCGAAAACTACAAATGATTGGAAAAGCAAAGTATAAACCAAATTTTAGACCCAACAATCTCCCCCTTGGTTTATAGCTTTCTTTTCTTTTGACCCAACAAACTCCCCCTAGGTTTGTAGCTTGCTTTGCTTGTCAATCTTCAATTTGAGCTTCGCTTCAGCGTTTATCTTCGATTTCTTCAAAACTTCAAGATGAACATATGAATCTTCTATGTGAATAACTTCATCTTGAACAGTTGGGCTTTTCTTCAAAATTTGACTTTGAACGCACGTTGGGTGAGGAGGCTTCTTGTAAAGATTCTTGAAAATCAGCACTTTCAACTTGAGAATCTTCAGAGAGAACAGAGAACGAAACTTCTGGATCACTTCAGCAGGTTCACAGATAGTAGCAAATTGATTGAGGAGGCTTCAATGCAATCTGTCACATATTCTTCAAATACAGCTTCACCATGCTTCTGGGGTTGAAGGATTGAATGTTGAAAGAATAATCTTCATTTCTTGTTCCTTCGAATGAACGTTCTTCGACAATCACGGATGAAGCATTGGCTCAGTAAATCTCGATACAGTCTCTATGAGTGTCATCAACATCTTCACTTTTCAAGACAAAATTTTTTTGAGATAAAAACAAAACTAAAAACAAACTTAGCACACAATATTTTTGGATTTTTCATATTTTCTGAAAAAGAAATAAAACATAAACAAAAATATTTTTGGATTTTTTTTAATTTTCTTAAAAAGAAATAAAACAGAAATAACACTATTTTTGGATTTTTAATTTTTCTGATTTTTGTTTGATTTTAAAAATTTTAATTCTCCCCCTAAATTTGTGCATAGAGGAAAACTATGAACAAATTTAACAGAAACAAAAATGATAACTAAATTTAAGACTGATTTGGGATAAAAGTTGTCAGGCAATTCAACATCGTTTATCAGCACACCTGCATGTCTAGATCTGGTCAATCACCGGTATTGTGTTCCACTTAAACTCAGTAGCAAGATCTACAGACAACCTATTAAATGGTTCAATTTTAGATGTACTAGAACGTGTTCCCCACTTCCCGACATTTCCCGGTAATCAAGAACTTCCAAAGAATACATTACTTTAGGTGAGTATTCAATCATTAAGAGAGAATATAGATTTAGAAATGCATATGTTGTATCCCAGGTCGGATGTCTTCCAATCATGCAGAGGGAACAACATATGACTAACACAGATAGAGGGTTAGAGAGATAGTAGGGTACATATGTTGTGTCCCAGGTCGGATCTTCCGATCACACAGAGGGGACAGCATATGACTAACAGATAGAAAGAATTTCACTGATAAGAAGTATAGAAATACAGTTGCATATGTTGCATTCCAGGTCGGATATGTTCCAATTGTGCAGAGGAGGCAACATATGACTGACAGATAGAAAGCAAGTAAATAATTTCCTACAGACCTACTTTATCAGAATCCCCAGTTTCCCTATCAGTACCAAAATTAAGGACATGAGTCCATACATCGAGGAAATGTTAAGCCACAGTTCTAGATACATATGAGTTTTAGTGTATCCTGCAGGTTCCCATGTTTATCTCGCTACTCAATCTACCCGAGCGTCGTATTGTCAGTCCAAATAGAACTATCTAAGTCCATATTGTCAAGTCCTTTCATTGTTAATCTATGTCTAGTCTTTTTGAACCCTTCGTGCCTACCAGCACATTGAACACAACGTCTAGACAATTCAACTTTAATGCATTATACGAATATTAGATTGCCCTTTAGCACTAAGCTTCATATTAGTTCCCAAATAATACCTACGAAAGAAAAACCATAAGAACATATTTTTGGATTTTTGTTTTTCTAATTTTTGTATTTTGATTTCTCCCCCTTAAATTGTGCATGGGGAAGAAAGAAAATAAAACAAAAAAATGCAAATTTAAGAAATTGTCTTTGAAACGAATCTTTGTAAGAAAAACTCAGGAGTATCGAGAAGAAAACTCAAACCGTAAGTCACCAATTGAAGTTGCATCTAGAAGGTCTGAGAACAGCACGCATATTTCAATCTCAAATTAGATCTGAAAATTCTTCACATCGTTAAGTACAAACCCCATGTGCGATCCTCTTCTTTCTTCCTTTCCCGCAAATGACACATACCCTCATTTAAAGTTCTGAGTGTTGTACAGTTGAAAGATGTCCCTTATCATCTGCTTGGAACAACCACTATCAACAAACCGAAGTCTGATGATATGCCTCCATAGCTGCTCCAGCACAGAGTGTAGGATTAATTGGTATTTGGAACCCAGACCATTTTGAAACTGTAATGACCTTTGTCATCTGTGCAAGGTACTCTCTCCCATGACATATCCTTCTTATCACAAATAGAAGATGAAGAAATGTTAGAATCATTAGAAGATTTGGGAGTATGAACCTTTGGTACCCATCTATAGTCGGGTTTAACCCATTTCTTATTTGTTCGGATGGATGCCTTATCACTAGCTTTTGAACTTGAAGCTGATCGCCGAGATGACTTTGACCTAACCGGTCTTGGTTTCACTAGAGCATCTCTTGAATTTGGCTTCTTGGCATGCATTCCCTTCTTGACCTTGGGAGTTTGATTCTTGGCCTTTTGCGTGTTCCAGTCACCATTGCTTGAACGTGGCCTCGAAGGGTTTCTTTTGGAAAATCTCTCTTTTGGTACGTTCTGCCATCCTTGAGCGTAGTAGGGAACATATGCGCGATTTGGACAATTTCGGGCAATGTGTCCAGGTGTTCCACAGTGAAAACATGTATGTTTCTTCATATAGGAGTTGTTTCTGCCTGCCTCTGGTGGCGTGCCCTTGCCTTGTTTCTGATTGTTCCCACATGCACACATACAACAAGTCGTCTGTTTCACTTGTTTTGGTGGCCTGTATTTACCAACAGCAGGTTGATTAGAAGTAACTGAGTTAGAAGCAACAAATTTAGAGTTCAAGGAGACATTGGTTTGACAGTTAGTAGAATTAACAGAACTATAATTAATTTTATTCTCCTTGTTCTCTTCTTCCACTACTTTACCTGCACAGGATGTAGAAACATTAGAATCCTTTACCTCAACACTCTCAGTTGGCCCAGATTGTTCAGTCTTAACTGAAGTGGGCACAGGGGATTGGCCATACGGAGTAGGTATATCTTCCTCGTTGGTCTCAAGAGATGGGTTATAGTTGTCATTTAAAGGAGGTGGAACACTATGATACCCTAGACCCTTGTTTTGATTATCTTTAAATGTTAGTTGTTTTTCTATCATCGATTCAACTATCTCACTTGACACATCAAATTTCTTAAAGGTAAAATCTACATCTTTATATTTAGCTTTCAATGCATCAAGTTCGGCAGTCAAGTTAGCAAGCTGTTCCTAAACATATTTATAATTTGCACATTTGTTGCTATATTCCTCTTGAAGTGTTCTAAAGTCCTTGGTTTTGGCCTCTAGTTGTGCTTTTAAGAGTTTTTGGCCCTTCCTAAGTGTATATCCTTCATATTTAAGGTCCTCATTTTCTCTTTTTAATATATCGATTTGATCACGGAGAAACTTAATTGTAGCTTCACAAGATTGAGAACATGAAGTTTCATTACCCTTGGTGATTGAGGAACTCATTGTATACCAAAAATACCTTTTCACTTGAAACCTTGAAAGTCAACCTTCAAAGTCAAATGTAAAAAAGTCAAACTTGAAAAGTCAAACCGAAAAGCCAAACGTGAAAATTTGAAAGTTAAACGAGAAAGTCAAAGTTTAAAGTCAAGGTCAAACTTGGAAGTCAAAGTCAATTTTTAAGGTCAATAGTGAAATTAGCAAGTCGAGAATCAAAAGTCAAAGATTTATGTCGAAAACGAAACTTAAAAATTCGAAAAAATGATTTTTGGGGCAAAAATGTCAAAAATCCGAAAATAGGACCGAAATCGCGAGGCTTCTTGGTCTGGCGGAGAACTCTCGCACAATGTAGTATGCTGGCCGAGAACTCCTGCGAACCGAACACATGCGAGAACTGAACACGTGAGGACCGAACACTCTTCGGAAGCCGAAAACGCCGAGGCCACGCTCCACCGCAAACGTTCGCTTCGGACCACAAACTAAATTCTGGTCGAAAACTCCGCGGAACCCTAATCCGAGATTTCGGCCGCCGCCGAGAGGACCGAGGTCTGACCGAAAACGTGACCAAGAACCCTCGTTTTCGGCTGTAAACGACCTTCTGACCGAAAATCCTCGTGAAAATATAGCTGATGTGCGAAAATGGCCGCCGGAACTCGCTGATTACGACCAAAAAACGCGATTTTTCACCTCTTTAGCTCCAAAACTCGATCAAAAAGCCATTTTTATGAAGAACACGAAGAACAAACCCCCAATATTTCTTCAAAAACTTATCAAAAATGCCAAATCCTTCAAGAAAAAGTCCAAAAACGTTCAAGATCTTGCCAATTTAATTGATACGCTCCAAACTCTGATACCAACTGTAAGTCCCCAAAAATTGCTTGATGTATCAATCCGATCCACTTGATGGTGCGGAATCCCAGTCAAGTGGATGATGCAAGATAGAATGGAGAAGAAGAAGAAGAATAAGAAGAACTTGATGAATCTTCAATGTATTGATGATATGAATGATGATCCAACACAAGATTCACACACACACTTCTTCTCTCGAACTTTCTCTCTCTAGAACATATGAATGTGACAATGAATGCTCCTTCTAAGAACGCCCCTTTCTCTCTAGCCCCTAGTGTCTCCCCCATAAACACTCGCCTAATGACTATTTATACATATGGACCGAAAACCCAAGCCCACAACTCAAAGGCTAGACCGAAAACACATGAGTTTTCGGTCCAAGCTACAATTAAACCCAAGATGGTTTTCGGCCCAAGACCGAAAACTACAAATGCTTAGAAAAGCAAAGTATAAACCAAATTTTAGGCCCAACAATAAGCAAACATAATAAATGAAATGAGAATAAATAATCTAAATAGCAAATTAATCCATAATCTTAATGATTGATCTAGTCTAACACAAATCAATAGGGTTTTGAAGCCCTAAATTAGAAATTAAAACATATGACAATCATAATGGAATGATAATCGTGGTCGGAAGAACAAATAATATGATTTCCAGCATTAATCGACTCTCTAATCCTTCAAATCTTCGCTCCAAATCAGCTTAACGGTCCTCTGACCACCTTCTAGACCCTCAAAACGGTTTCTCTTGGTTTTATCTTCGTAGGGAACGAATTAGGGTTTAAGATATGTAATTAGGGTTATTTTTCGGCTCTATTTATGGGTTTAGCATCGCCACAGTGTGGAAAAATAGTTGTCACACCGTGGGAGCTTTTTTCTTCGCGTCCACGAAATTTTCCAATTTTCGATGCCATGGAAACGCTTTGCCATGATGTGGGTACTGGGACTTAGAATTTTTTAAAACACGAAAGTCGTCCGAAATTTTTTCTAGATTTCAGAACATTTTGAATCTTGTCAATTGGAGTTACGAGTCATGATATATGGTTAAAACACTGACGAGGGGTGAAGTTGTCCAACTACATCCTTTTTGTGTCTTTTTAGCTCTTTTCTCTTCCTTTTGCATTCCAAGCTTCCATTTTACCTATAATTAAACATTTCAAAGCATATTAAGTATCATATATCTTAAAACGTTAATATATTAAGATAATGGCCTAAAATACATAGTTAGATAAGGTCATATTAATAACTTTATGTGCAATGTGGAAAATAATCACTTAACAATTAAGAATGGCACATGAAACCTATAAGGATCTAGGTCTCACACTTTGAAGGTAACATACTATGAATAACAAAACTAACACGAACCCTAGAAAATTGAAAAGCAAGAAAATATGGTTACATACCTTTAGATTTGTTGTAGCAAACAAATCACTTTAATCCTTCCTTTGAAGAGCTTGTGAAGCTAGCACCAAAACTATGATGCCTCTAATTGTTTGTACCCAAAATCTAGAACAAGAAGACAAATTGAGGAAGGAGGAGGGAGATGCAAAAATAGACTATTCTTTAGTAAGAGTGGTCAAGAATAGAAGACCCTAGGGCCCTATTTATACTAGCTCAGGAAACCCTAGAAACCTTAATTTGAACATATAATATTATTATTTCAAATCGGATGGTTATCTAGATTCCTTATCATCATAGAGGCTTCCAGAAACCCTAATTTGGGTCTCCAAAACCGTCCATCATTAGAAGGTTCTGCCTTTCCTTTGTTCAACTATTGAACAAGTACAACTTAGCCTTTGCACTCCCAATTAATTCTAATTAATCCCTAAGTTAATTCCAATTAATTTTTGATTAATTCTTAATTAATTATTACTATTTAAGATTAATATATTAATCACATAATATATTAACAAATTATTTATTGCAATTTATTAGTCATATAATAAATGAATAAATCATCATTTATCTATAAATGTCATTCTAACCAAGTTCTAGTTATGAGGGCAACTCAAAAAAGACTTTGCTTCTAATTACAAGTATATACCAATTTAGTTATGAGCTTAGATACCTCAATCCAACAGTCTCCCACTTGGATAAGTCTATAACTACAATTACAAGTATAACCTTGAACTAAACAACAAAGTGTGTTTCCCAAGCCACTATTAAACTTTTATTCAAATCAGACATTGACCCTAAGATAAGTGATCAAATATTACTTCATTCTTAAGATATCGTATGGACATGAGACATGGAATCCAATCAATCGCATTGTCTAAAATTTTGTTTCCCGATTTGTAATAATGTCATTAGACTACAAGTTGAACACATCAACTTAGTCATGGGTGGACCCGACACTATAATTTCAACACCAAATCATTGAGGGGCCCAAAGATATCGCTTTTCCCGTTAGGGCAAAAGGAACGAATAAATTTTGACTACATAACTATGACCTTTTCTCACCAAATCATACATGATAGTACGTTTTATAACATCATGTTACTGATGTGTTTTTGCAAAACCAATGCACAACCAATTTGTAAATTACAACTTATGTATCTCCGTTTGAAGAAAATAAGATATTATCGTCTTAGAATTACTCGTGATTGAATCCATGAAGTAATATATAATCGTAGGTTTTCCAATACTCAAAATCTCCATTTTTCTAACTACTCATGAATATTGCAGCAATCCTATGCTATGTCCAATCTATATCGACAATATACAATTGATTCATGAAAGTATTAATTCACTACTTACTTCCAAAAGTTTGAGCGATTGTGGAGCTTTGAATAATCAAATCACTCAGGAAGTAAAAGATGCAAAGTGAAACACAAGAATAAATAATCGAAGAATGCAATACCGATACTCATAAATAATTCTCTATTATTCATTCATCAAAATCGATTACATTTATTTTTGTTACAATGTTTAAAACTATCAACTAACTACTAAAACTAAAATCATTTCTTAAGCCAATGCTCCTAGCATGTTGGTTGTGCTTGACCCTGCTCAGAGCCTTCGTGAAAGGAACTGTAGGATTATCTTTTGATGATACTCGTTTCACCAGGAGATACCTATCTTCAACCGATGTCTGATGTAATGGTACTTTATGTCGATATGTTTAGACCTACCATGGTCTTTTAGTTCTTTGGTTAAAGCAATCACGCCTTCATTATCACATAAGAGTTCTATGGGCTCTTGAATGGTTGGAACTACTCCGAGATCTCTGATGAAATTCTTCAACCAAGTCGCTTCCTTTGATGCCACACTATCTGCAATGTACTCTGACTCACAAGTAGAATCAGCCACCGTTGATTGCTTGGAACTTTTCCATGTCACAGCTCCATCATTTAATAAGAATACCCAGCCAGATTGAGATTAAAAATTGTCTCGGTCTGTTTGAATGTTGGCGTCACTGTAACCACTCACTCTCAACGTATCACTGACGCCAAGAACTAGAAACATGTCTTCTGTTCTTCACAAATACTTAAGGATGTTCTTGACTACGGTCCAATAGGCTCTACCTGGATTACCCTGAAATTAACTAACCGTGCTCAAATCATAAGACATATCAGGACGAGTACATGTCACAACATACATGATCGATCCTATAGCTAAAGCATATGGGACTCGACTCATGTCATTTATTTCTTCCTCAGTACTGGGACATTGAGTCTTACTCAATTTGATAGTACAGTGAATGGGAAAATCCCTTTTCTTGGAGTTCTCCATATTGAAATGCTTGAATATTTTGTCCAAGTACGTACTCTGGCTACGAACAGTTAGACATTTATTTTTGTCCCTCAAAATTCTTATCCCAAGAATATAGATCGCTTCCCCTAAATCCTTCATGCGAAACACTTCCCAAGCCAAGATTTTACTTCTTGTAAGGTTGGAATGTCGTTTCCTATAAAGAGTATGTCATCAACATACAGTACTAGGAAAGTTATTATACTCCCACTAGCATTGACATACACAGGACTCATCCTCACTCCTAGAGAATCCAAACTCTTTGAATTTCTCATGGAAGCAAAGATTCCAACTGCGAGATTCTTTTTTTAATCCATAAATGGATTTCTCAAGCTTACACACTCTATCAGGGAACTTGGCATGTTCAAAACCTTTTGGCTAACTCATGTAGACGTGCTCAGTTAGCTTCTCATTTAGGAAAGTGGTTTTAACATCCAATTGCCATACCTCATAATCATAAAAGGTTGTTATAGCAAGCATAATCCTGATCGACTTGATCTTAGCCATTGGTGAGAAGGTGTCATCATAGTTAACCCCTTGGGTTTGGGTGAATCCCTTTGCAACCAGTTGATCTTTGAACGTGTGTCTCAGGGCGGTTTTCTTATTGAATATCCATTTGCAACCTACTGTCTTTCGACTAGGTACATGATCAACTAGGTTCCATACTTGGTTATCATACACAAACTAGATCTCCTTGTCCATTTCCTTCTTCTATTTGGCAACCTCAGGGCTTGCCATCGCTTCCTTGTAGTTAGCAGGTTCATCCAAATTCACCAGTGTTCTATCACTGACGAACGTGTCCCCATATATAGTTATATGAAAACCTTAAAACTCAGGTGGCATGTTAACCCTACTAGACCGACGAAGGGGTAATAAATTATCAATGGGATCAACAGGAGTCTCATCCTCTAGTTGAGAGCTAGTGTCATTTAAGGTTCCTTCATTGGATGGCTTTGGAATTTCTTCCAGATCAATAGCACTCCCACTATCCTCTTTGAATATGAGCTCTCTCTCTCTCTCTCTCTCTCTCTCTCTCTCGTTAAAGACTCTTATTCGAGCTACAAAGACCACATTATCACTAGGTTCCAAAGGACTTATGTGGGTAGCCAATGAAAATACACTTCTTGGCTCTAGGCTCAAGTTTGTCATGAGTTTTTCATCTTACGAGAGCCTCACAACCCCATACATTGACATGTGCGAGTGATGGAACTTTCCTTGTCCACATTTCATGAGGTGTTTTGGCAAATTATTAGTGGGAACAAGATTTAGGATATAGGTGGCTGTCTCTAAGGTATATCCCCAATAAAGATATAGGAAGAGAAGCCTGACTCATCATGGAATGAACCATATCAAGTAAGGTTCAATTACGCCTCTCAGCCACACCATTAAGTTGTGGTTTATGGGAGGATTCAATTGTGAAACAATTCCACATTCCTTTAGATAGTCATGGAACTCGATACTAAGATACTCTCCACCTCTGTCAGATTGAAGCATCTTTATCTTCCTTCCCAATTAATTATCGACCTCGTGCTTAAACTCTTTGAACCTTTCAAAAGTTTCTGATTTATGTCTGATCAATTAGATATACCTATATATGTTATAATCATCCATAAATGTCATGTAGTATTGATTAGCATCCCTTGTGACAGATATGAAGGGCCTACACACATCCATATGCATAAGGTCCAACATTCCTTCACCTCTTTCACATGTGTCAGTGAAAGGTGACTTTGTCATCTTGCCCAAAAGACAAGACTCGCATTCATTATCTGGCCTTAAGTCAAATAATTCTAACACTCCATCCTTTTGGAGCTGGGCGATGCATTTCTTGTTAATGTGCCCAAGACAAAAATGCCACAAGAATGCTTTGTCTAGACCATTAGACGAATCAATATGAAATACACTATTTCCTAAGTTATCAACACACATCATAGTTTCATGCATACAATTACAAGATAAATCATTGAATATAAAAACACCATTTTTATAAACCATAATAGAATCATTATCATTATAAAATGAATATCGAAAACCTTATCTAAACAATGCATGAAAGGAAATAATGTTTCTTGTCATTTCTGATGAATAACAACAATTTATCAAATCAACCCTAACACCACCATCGAGCATAAGTCCATAACTCCTAATATTGGTAATAGGTGAAGAACACCTATTCCCCATGATCAGGTTCATCCTTCCATGCTCCATTTCCTCACTTTCGCTTAGACCCTACATATATCAAAACAAATGTGCAAACCACATCCCGTATCAAGGACCCAAGAATGAGAAAGTTGGGTGTTATTGATATGAATTGTGTATGTACCTGATGAGGAGACAAGTAGCTTGATCTTCCCCTCTTTCAACTCTTGAAGGTACTTTGGGAAGCTTCTTTTCCAATGCCCTTTTTCTCCACAATGAAAGCAAGTGGCCTCCTTTGGATCACTAACAGCTAGAACATCAAAGTTGGGCTTTGCCTTTGACCCACTGCCAGGCGCTCCAGCATGGGCCTTACCCTTCCAATTCGATTAGGAGGTAACCTTCCTCTTCATTCCTATGCTATAACCAATGGCTAGGACAGGAGTACTTATCGCAGAAGGGACATGATTTTTCTTCATTCTTGACTCAGCAGTCTGCAACAAGTTATGGAGTTGGGACAATGTCACATCATTATTTATAAGTAGTTAGTGGAGTGTGCATGGATAACCAACACACTAATTTAAGACTATACATTTTAGATGATGGAACAACTCGAAAATTATCATTATTGAAGGAGCATGTGTGGCTTACCAGCACATCAATTTGAGATGATAAATGACATCGAGGTGAGATTTTTCCTATTTTTCCTAAAGTAACTAGAGTGATATTTTTTAAAAGAAGGTTCTAGTACTTTATATCATTATACTTTTAATGAGATTATGTCCTATCAAATCCTTTCGGCTAATAACCCTCCACCACACAAATGAGCGGTAGGTGAAAAGGGCACTCATTCAATGGTCATTTTATAAGCCATTTCATTATACCCCACCCTTTATAGCATGGCTTGATGAATGAGGCATACTACAAATTCGATAGACTTTTCTTATACACATAGTACTAAACGTTTATATATATATATATATATATATATATATATATATATATATATATATATATATATATATATATATAAGGGTGTATTTTAAAACTTTTTAAAACACAAGGTTTAAATATTAATTATCTAAATTAATGTAACACCCGAATCCCAAGGTATTTTATATTTTGCAAATTTGGGCATTTTGAGGTTTGCCACGACGTGGTGGGGAGGTGCCACGACGTGGCGAGTAAAGTTCAAGCCGTGTATTCCTTTTAAGCCGCCACGGCATGACAGCTGGCAAGTGAGAAACCCTATTTTTCGGGTTTTGCTCCCTGTTTAAAGGAATGGGGAGGCTATGGTTTGCTCACCCTCAGCCTCCATCAGCCTCTTTGATATCTGAGAAACCAGAAATCCCTCATTCTCTTATTTTGAGCCTTTTTGGTATTTTTTGATGCTTTAGAAGGAAGAAAGAAGAAGAAGTGAGCTAAGATTCATCAAGCTAGTCCTCATCCTTTGTGTTGGCAATCTCCTTGACTTTTCTAAGTGTACAAGACTTGATTTTTATCATGCTAGGTTGATAGATCTTATATTTTGTCCCTAAATCTTCATGTTCATGTGAGTTAGAGTGTTAGGATCTTATAAGGTGTGCAACTTTATGAGTCTCTGGGAAATTTGGCATAAATGATGGGTTAGATATGGATTCTTGTGGGGTTTTGATCCATGCATGTTATTTCCTTGGAAAAACCCTTATTTTTGGCTCTTTATGGCTTCAATACATGCATTGGACATGCATGTCCATAAAGAACCAAATTTGATGTTGGATTTGGTATTAGAATCTGTTCTGTAGCAATTGAGTTATCGACTTTTTGGATTAGGTGCTTAATGGAGAACGTCATGTTTTATTTTAGCTCATTTGAATCTAGGGTTTGAGATTTTTACATATTGGGTGGTCTTAACGGGTAAAGTTAGAAACTTTATCCTTCTAGACTTTGTTTCAGACTAGATCTAGAGTTTGGAACCCTTAGGAACGAAGAAAATAGCTTAATTCATTAAGATGCTGAAAACCCAGTGCCCACAACATGGCTTAGGTCGCACGACGTGGTAACTAGGGAAAACACTTCTGTTATTTCATTTGAGGGCCATGGTGTAGCCAAGGATGGCCATCACACGGCGAGTCAACTTTTACCGTTGACTTTTGACCTGATTTGACTTTTGGTCAACCCCTAGTTGAAAGAAGAGCTAAGGATTTATCTGGTACGACTGAATAGGTGGTGCGTAATTGCAGTATTCTGTCAATGAGAGTTGTCGTAGTTGAGCATTTTTTGAGAGATGAGTCTTCTCACTATACTTGTAGGTCGAAGGCACCAATGCCGGCCCACTAAGTTGTGTGTGTAGGATGCTAGCTGTGTTTATGACTCTTACATGCTTGTATGATTGGGTTGAAATAAACCCAAGGGCTGGGCCCATTACTGTTTGCTTGGGTTGAAATCAACTCCAGGTTTGGGCCTATGAGTATGTGATGGGTTGAAAGAGACCCTAGGGTTGGGCCCCAGTGCTAGGCCCATAATTGTATCTTGGGTTGGATTATACCCCAGGGTTAGGCCCATTTGTATGTATGGTATGTGGTACTTTGGGGAGCACACTAAGCTTTGTGCTTACAGTTTATGTTTACAGTTTCAAGTACTTCCGGTATGAAAGGGAAGAGCATTGCATGATGGCACAACATCCCCATTATGATTCCACACTTTTGGCTATTTGTAATCTAATGTTTTGACATTGTGTATGGTGATTGACTTTGAAACATTTGATGTATGGATCTAATGGTTTTTAAACAAAAAAAATATCACTGTATTTTCGGTCGTTACAAGTTGGTGTTAGAGCATTGGTTTGCGGGATTTGGGCACACTTACGAGTGTGTTAGAACTTCAAATGATGAATTGATAATCTTTTCAAAAGGAAATAAAATTTTAAAAGATTTTTACCAAGTATAAATGGGTGTGATGCGTGCAATCATCCGAGCTCAAGTAAGTGGTTCCCAAAATACCCATACCCATGTGTTACGATTATTATATCAGTTATGTAAACTACATGCTAGAGTAGAGTTAAGGATACGTTCAGGAATCATATGATATAACTGCCTGATTTGTGTGATTCCTTATAGCCAAGGAGGATTGGATGTTATGTGTTACTTGGAATTGATATCGACTTATTTATTTGCTACGTGTATGCTTTAAAAGTTGTATACGATTAGGTTCATATAGCCTTAGAATGATCGGTTTAGCCTCATTTCATGTTCCTTGTTTGGTTGTGTATTTAGGATAGACTCATTATTCTACGGTCTATGTGATCCCATTTTGTGTACAACTTGCATGCATAAGGCATCCAGCGGTGTTGGATGAGGTTCTCGGTATATCTTAGCGTTTGAATTGAGAATTCCTAGGAGAATCTAGGAATGCCATAGTAGGATTTGTATGCTATTTAGCATAGAGATGGTGTGTATATATTTAGTATGGTTACTCAAGGGATTCATGATGGATCTTAAGGAAAATACAAATAAGTGTGGAAGGTAGTATTGAGCTTATACTACTGAAAGTACATGATCTGTACTCGAGGCAAGAAGGGTCTTTAAACTTCTAAGGGGATTGTAGAGAGGAAGTGTACTCGAAATTTTGTTGATCATTTGTATGCTTGTATTTCAGTTGAGTATGGTGTTCACTTGAGGAGGAGCTTTTGGATCGGCATCTGGCACTGGTGCTGAACCAATTGATGAATAGTTGCAAGATTTTATCACATCAGATATCACTCACGGTATCATGGAGGCACCTCGGTGATTTTCGGTACCATCAAGGAGGGGATTATGGAGCTTCTGGATGAGCGAATCGGGGTCCTTCAGGTGGATATCACTTCGGGACAGTTAGGAACACATACTCCCTTGTTTAGGGAGCTCAATGCCTGTGGAGCTCCAGAGTTCTTTAGGGCTAAGGACCCCATTTCCAGCCACCAATGGATCGTTGACATGGAGAATGCTCAGAAAACGAGCTTCTACCCTGAGGGGGAAAAGGTGGGATTTTCCTCCTACCTTCTGAGAGATCGAGCCCCAGACTGGTAGGAGGAGGTCGGTCGTTCAGTGGGTACTAAGGCGATAGTGGCCATGTCTTGGATGAACTTTGTTATGAGATTTCATGAGGAGTTTGCACTAGCGATTGAGGTACAACAGTTGGTGAGGGGGTTTCAGGAATTTCATCACACTATGAAGACTATGGCAGAGATCACGGCCAAGTTCTAAGAGTTGGAACCATTAGTTTCGCAGTATGCTGCAGATGAGGAGATGACGAAGATGAGATATGATGCTATGCTGAAGGAAGAGATCCAGGAGTTTTTGAGCTATTCGGGGTGTAAGATCCATAATGATATGATCGTGAGGACCCGAGAACGAGAAATTGAGTTAGAGCTTCGGATGAAGCACAAGCCAGAGCAGGTGCAAACATCAGTAGGTCAGGCTAAAAAGCCCAAGACTTCTGATTTACACACCAGGGGCCAGCATGGTAGGAGCCGTTGCGGCACGCTACATGGTGGGGCATGTCGAGCATTGGATTCAGGTTGTTTCAGATGTGGTCAAACTGGTCATACGAGTAGGGACTGCCCCAGGGGTGCACTCATTTTCTTTCATTGCAATCAGAACAGTCATAAAAAGGCCGATTGTTCGAGACTGTTAAGAGGGGCAATGATGATGCTTGCACCAGCGACTTTGAGGATTACCGATGGCCACCGGGGCAGGGCGAAGACACTTGTGGTGAAGAGAAGGGTATTTTCAGTTGACTGCGGACGAGGAGCAAGCAGCACCAGATGTGGTTACTGGTACGTAATTTATCATATCATTTATTGCCTTATTTATTTATGCTTATATTATATCTGATCTTTTATAGGGATTTTCTTAGTCAATGGTATGACTGCTCATCTTCTGTTTAATTTAGATGCTACCCGACCCTTTGTATCTCTTTCACTTAGCAAGAAGTTTAATGATGCTCCAGAGATTCTATATTATCCGTTGGAGGTAGAGATTGCTAATGATCATTCTATGAGTGCGTTTAGGGTTCATCAAGGGTGTGTCCTGAACCTGTTCAGCGAGAGATATTTATTGACTTGGTACCGATTCTTCTGCAAGGGTTGAAGGTTATCATAGGGATAGATTGGTTGGTTCCCAATGGGGTCATGATTGACTGTGAGCACTAGCTAGTGAGAGTTTGTACCCCAAGTGGGGGAGAACTGGTTATTCCTGGCGAGGGAGCTTCGCTGTAACACCCAGAATTAGAAAGACCAAGAAAAGAAAGGAAAAGCTCTAAGCCATGAGTCAACTCGTCGAGTCCAGGGAGGAACTCGACGAGTCGAAGAGGGATCCGGGGTATAGAGTAAGTGACCGACTCGGCGAGTCGGCTAGTGGACTCGGCGAGTCTGGTCTGGACGAGAAAAGCCCTAATCCCGAGGGTTGTGCCCTATATAAAGCACATTATAACCCACCCTCAGCCTCTTTACCACCCTTTTGAGATCCAGAAACCCTAAATCGTGAGTGAGAGTCCTTGGAGGCAATTTGGAGCTTAGATAAGTGGTTTTTGGTGAAGAGATATTGAAGATCAAGAAGCTTGGATCAAGGGGTTTACAGAGATCTGGATTATTCTTCAGTGAGAGGTCATCTTGGAGGTAATAAGCTGTTACCTTCACCCTTTTTGCATCTAGATCTATTCTCGAATGAGATTTTGGGGCTATTTTGGTAAGATTGAGATCCATTTCAGTTTTGGGGCTTAGATCTGAGGTTGCTACTTCAGATCTAGAGTTGTGATGGTCCAGAATGTCTTAAAGCAGCAGTCAATGAGTTATTGGTGAAGCCCCTTTGTCTTAAACCCTAGCCCTAGAGCGTTTTGGGCCTTTAGCTCCTTGGTTTCACGTAAAGTTTGCAACTTTACGTGGGGGATAAACTGTAGAAGAGTGGATCTATGGTTTGGAGCCCCTGCATGGCTCGAAAAGCCACTGTATGGATTGAGAACTGGAGAGACTCGGCGAGTCACATGGGTGTACTCGACGAGTTGTATGAATATGTGCATGGGCTCGGCGAGTTGGAAGAACAACTCGGCGAGTCTGTTGAAGATTGCCTAGGACTCGACGAGTATGTTCTTGGACTCGACAAGTCAGGTCGCAGAACCCCCAACCTCTTCTGGTTAAGACGCAGATCAGTGAGTTGAGTGGTGACTCAGTGAGTTGGACAGGATGGGACTCAGAGATCGTTGAACTCGACGAGTCCTGGGGTGACTCGGCTAGTTTGGGTCGTATTTTGAGAGCTTCTGAGTTTAAGGACTCGGCGAGTCTACGGGTTGACTCGGCGAGTCGATTCAACTGGAAGGTTGACTTTGACCAGGACTTTGACTTTAACCAGAGTTGACTTAGTTTGACTTCTAGAGTTCAGTTTGGAACTAAGTGTTATATTGATAATAGTAGCTCGGGGAGCTAGTGGAGCAGCGGTTCAGAGAGTTGTCGGTCAGCAGCCAGAGGGTTATCAGCAAAGTTCAGCAGTGCAGGTGAGTTTCCCTTTGTGTGGATGGGTCTACGGCCACAATGCCGGCCCATGTAGTTATGAGTAGGAAGACCCGGGGGTTAGCCCTAGGCACTGTTTGCTAGTATGATATTCAGGACCAAGGTCCAATGTCGGGCGGTGTCCAAGGAATGGTTTGCATGATAGAGTATACTTTTTGTCTGTGTGATACATGTATGTGCCTGGTAGGGAGGTGAGTGTGGGCGAGGTCCCGTATCTCACCAATAGCAGAGTATGGATGGTGTTCCATATCTCATTAGCAGCAGAGTAGGGGCGAGGCCCAAGTTAGGAAAAGAGTGAGTGTGGGTTGGGCCCGTATCTCACTATCAGAAGGAGTGTGGACGGGGTTCCACGACTCATCAGTAGCAGGACAAGGGCGAGGCCCAAGATAGGCGAGGCCATAGAACAGGATTCAGTAGTATATGTTCAGTTATGTGTTGTGGTATGTTTATGTGTTAGTATATGTTAGCGGGCGGGGCCCAGAGACAGGCGGGGCCTAAGAGAAACAGATAGGTATCCGAGCGGGGCTCGAAGCCAGGCGGGGCCTGGAGCGGCGGGGCCGTTGTAGCGGGCGAGGCCCGAGGTAGTGGGCGAGGCCCGAAGTAGCGGGTGTGGCCCAGTATTTACAGTATGTGATTATGCAGGGTATGTGGTAGGTTGGGGAACTCACTAAGCTTCGTGCTTACAGTTTTCAGTTTTGGTTTCAGGTACTTCCGGTAGCGGAGAGAAGAGCTCGGGATGATCGCATGGCACACACCATAGTTAGTCAGCCTGGGATGTTTTACTCTGATGAAATGAACAAGTGTTTTGGAAATGAAACTATGATTTGTCATATAAACCCTTTTTGTATGTTTGAATGACTTAACGCTATGAATTAGTAATGTTTTAAAAGAAATTTTTGGACTCGAAATTTGGGATGTTTCAAGTTGGTATCAGAGCCTTGGTTTGAGGGATTCGGGCACACTCTCGGGTGTGTCTAAACTCAAACTGAGGAAGTGGTATAAAATTTTCAAAAGAAAAACCGTATTTATAAAAGGATTTTGAGGAAAGAAAAGGGTTTTAGAAAAAGCAAAAGGAACTTTGAAAAGAGAAAAGGGTGTGGTGCATGCAATCAGCCGAGCTCAAGTAAGTACCCCAAAATACCCATACAAGTTATGTTATGATATGCTTATTAGAACTGCATGCTAGATTAGGGCTAAGGATCTAGGAGGATGCCTTATGTGCCTGTTATATGTGTATGAGCTTTATGAATTGCATGCTAGAACAGATTCCTGATTAGAGGATAGAACAACTTTATTGTATTATGTGGTTAGCTTTCCCAATGCCCAAATGTTGCTTGCTTTGTGCTATTAGGAGTTTTAGTTATCTCTGATTAACTAGTAAACGAATATGTTAAGTTACATATTGCAAGGACTAAATAATTTCAGAAGGTTAGGTCTAGCCCTATTTCGCAGCTCTTGTCTGAGTCCAACCGTTGTAGGGTAGGACCTCTCATTCGAAGAATTATCTAGTCTAAGCAATATGTAATGGTATTCGCGAGTTAGTTAAGGGGTGATAACAGGGACTTCTTATGCAGCTGATGGCAGATAATGAGTTGGAGGTTACCCTAGGGCAAGCCTAGGATGAGAGTAGTGATGGGAGCAGTGTTAGTAGCAGTGAAAGGGACTTGGTGTAGTCAAGGCAATTCTTGAGGAAAGTACGGATAGATGTGGAAGGTAGTAGGGGCCCATACTACTGAAAGCAGAGGATCTGTACTCGATTCAAGAAGGGCTGAGATGAAACCGGGGAACTTGTAGTGTGAGTGTGATCCCTCAGTAGAGATGTGTATGTCAATGATAGTTATGATATGTTGCAAGAATGGTGACTCTACGGGGTAGACCAGTTGGCGGATCAGGCGTCGGAGAGGGATCAGGCTCGGGTTCAGGGACCGAGCAGCTCGAGGAGCGGATGAGGGAGTTTGTATCAGCCGAGGTTACGCGCAGTATTCTAGATCGGACTCCTGTGATCTTTGGCACAGTCAAGGAGGGCATACTGGAGATATTAGATGAGAGGCTGTGAGCCTTCCGTGCAGAGATGGTGGCTATGATAGGAGCGCGTACTTTGACATTCCGAGAGTTTAAAGCTTGTGGCGCACCAGATTACCATGAGGCTAGGGACCCCATCGCTAGCAGCAGGTGGTTGGCCGATATTGCCAACGCCTTTCGTACGAGCCGATGTCCCGAGGGGGACAAGGTCCGACTTGCCTCCTGTCTTCTGAAGGACAGAGCAAGGGATTGGTGGGAGGAGGTGTTGGGTTTTGAGCAAACTAACACTCCTAAGGTGTTCATGCAACCCTAGAAACCTTGGATCTATGTTTGTCTAAAATACATGCAAAATAATTTTCCAAGGTTCATAACCTATCTAACATACATGGGGTACTTTTAAACATAAAAGATACTAGAAGAATTACATACCTTTGTTAGTGAGTTGATTCCTTGGGAGTTTGAGAGCCAAGCACCAATAATGTGAATGCCTCAAATGGAAATCACAAATCACCACAAACTTGGAAAACTTATGAGAGAGCACTCTAATACTCTAGAAATCGGCCACACCTTATGCACACACACATAGTGTCTTTTCAAGCACCATAAGCCTCTTTATATAGTGTAGATGATTAGGGTTATGAACCATGCAAACCCTAATAACCCATGTCTTTTCCTATTCCAAGGATCCATGGGTTAAAAGCTCCATGGATCATCCATGGACTCCCATTCAAGCGTAGCCCACACTATATAAGTACAATAGCCCATTATTTAATTAGTCACCTTATGATCACTAAATTAATTCATAATTAATTTAAGATCAATACTAATTAAATAATACAATTTCATATTAATATATTATAACTTATAATATATTAGTAGGCCGCAAATATACTCTTCTCATAATGTTATCCATATAAATAGTTCGGGTGAAGTGCAACCCAAATGGACCATGCCGGGTCGGGTCAAGTATATACCAAATAAGTTATGGACTTAGACACCTTATCCAACAGTCTCCCACTTGGATAAGTCTGATAACTGTATTTGCCTATATAGCTTCAGGAACCAACCGACAATCGTAGCTCTCGAAAACTCTGTTGAACTATGAAGCGCCATTTTAGATAAGTGATCACATAATCCTCTGCTCTCATGATATCAGCCGGACAAATACATGGAACAATGTCTTACTTATTGTCCAACAGTTTGTTTCCCGATTTCCGATTTGTTTGACAAAGAACTTAATCGAACACATCAATTTAGTTCTGACCGGGCCCGATACATAGGTCAAAACAAAATCATCGAGGGGCCCAGATATCGCTTCTATTTCTAGAAGGAACAGATAAACTTCGACTCATATGCTTGTTCTACTACTTATTGAATTGCACACAAAGGCACGTTTTATAACATCAAGTTACTGATGCGTTTACGTGCAATCAATGCACAACCAACTCATAGGTAACAACTCATATCTCTAGGTTTGAAGACTTATATGATATTACCGTCTCAAGATAACTCGAGATAAATTCCATGAAGTGATACAAGTGAGCGTGGGTTTATTCCAATACTCATAACTTATGAGTACTCATGAATGTTGTAGCAACCATTGCTATGGCTAAACACCTTTAGTCATCTACAATCCCAATTCATGACAGTCTTGATTCATACCTACTTCCGACATATGACCGACTGTGGAGAGTTTGAATAAACTTATTATTCTGGAAGTCAAAACATGCAAAGCTGAAACAATAGTAAATAATTGACAATGATAGTAACACCTTACTCATAAATAAATCACAACTTTTATTTATCATCAAACGTCGATTACATTTTACAAGTTTCAGTAATAACTATCTAATCTGTAAAACTAATATCGTCCCTCAGCCCGATGCGTCTCGCATGCTGCAAATGCTTCACCCTCGTCAGTCCCTTCCTAAGGGGATCCGCAGGGTTCTCATCTGACGATACCCTCTTTGCCACGAGGAGTCCCTCTTCTATCTTGTGTCTTATGAAGTGATATTTTCTGTCAATGTGTCGGGATCTGCCATGATCTCTTGGTTCCTTGGCTAAGGCAACCGCACTATTGTTGTTACAGAAAATCTCCATAGGCTCCTTAATAGCTGGTACAACTCCAAGGTCTCCGATGAAGTTCCTCAACCATATCGCCTCCTTTGCCGCTTCACTCGCTGCTATGTACTCTGATTCACAAGTCGAATCAGCTACAGTCTCCTGTTTGGAACTCTTCCAAGTGATTGCCCCTCCATTTAAGGTAAAGATCCAGCCCGACTGAGAGCGGAAGTTATCCCTATCAGTCTGAAAGCTAGCATCACTATACCCTACTACTCTCAAGTCATCACTCCCACCAAGGGTAAGGATCCAATCCTTAGTCCTCCGCAGGTACTTGAGAATATTCTTTACCGCAGTCCAATGAGCCTTGCCAAGGTTCCCCTGATATCTGCTGACCATGCTCAAAGCGAAGGCCACATCAGGACGGGTACAAGTCATAGCATACATGATCGAGACAACAGCGGAAGCATAAGGTAATCGACTCATCTCAGCTATCTCATCTTCTGTACTCGGGCTCTGAGCCTTGCTCAGTTTGGCATTGCTTTGGATCGGTAATTCTCCTTTCTTGGAATTCTGCATGTTGAACCTTTTCAACACCTTATCCAAGTAGATACTCTGACTAAGTCCAATTAGTCTTTTACTCCTTTCTCTTAATATCCTTATCCCTAGGATATAGGCAGCTTCTCCAAGGTCCTTCATAGCAAAGCACTTCCCAAGCCAGGACTTAACCTCCTGCAAGGTTGGGATGTCATTTCCTATGAGTAGTATGTCATCCACATACAGTACCAAAAAGCTAACTATACTCCCACTAGCTCTGACATACACGCATGAATCATCTTCACTTCTTGAGAAACCAAACTCTTTGACCTTCTCATCGAAACAAAGATTCCAACTTCGAGATGCTTGTTTCAATCCATAAATGGATTTCTCAAGCTTGCACACTCTATTGGGGTACTCTGCACTGACAAAACCTTCTGGCTGATTCATGTAAACATCCTCAGCCAACTTTCCGTTAAGGAAAGCGGTTTTGACATCCATTTGCCATATTTCATAATCATGAAATGCAGCAATGGCTAGCATAACCCTAATAGACTTAATCTTTGCTACTGGTGAAAAGGTTTCATCATAATCAATACCCTGAGTCTGAGTAAAACCCTTCGCAACCAGTCGAGCCTTATAAGTGTGCACCTTCCCATCCATGTCGGTCTTCTTCTTGAAGATCCATTTGCACCCGACTGTCTTACGACCTGGTACATTGTCAACCAAGTTCCAAACTTGATTGTCATACATGGACTGTATCTCTCTGTCCATAGCCTCCTTCCATTTACCAGACTCTGGACCTGCCATGGCTTCCTTAACACTGTTAGGTTCATCCAGATTTACCAGTGTACTGTCACTGATAAATGTATCACCTTCCGTAGTAATATGAAATCCATAATAAAACTCAGGTGTGTTCCTAACCCTTGTGGAACGCCTCGGAAGTATAGACTCGTCAGCTGGATCAACATGAATTTCCTCCTCAGGTTGATTGCTAGTGTCTGAGGTTCCTTCACCAATTGAGTCTTGAATTTCTTCAAGGTCAATTTGCCTCCCACTGTCTCCTTGGTTTATAAATTCTCTCTCTCGAAAGACCCCTCTCCTATCCACAAAGACCACATTCTCACTGGGTCTGTAGAAGAGGTAACCAAAGGATTTTTGTGGGTAGCCGATGAAAATACACCTTTCACTTCGAGGTTCGAGCTTGTCATGAGTCTTGCGCCTCACGAAAGCCTCGCAACCCCAAATCTTGATATGGTCCAAATTAGGAACTTTCCCAGTCCACATTTCATGAGGTGTTTTGGCAACCTTCTTTGTAGGGACTAGATTAAGGATGTGGGCGGCAGTCTCTAAGGCATACCCCCAAAAAGAGATTAGTAGCAAAGCTCGACTCATCATAGAGCGAACCATGTCCAACAAAGTTCAATTACGCCTCTCAGCTACACCATTCAGCTGTGGTGTCCTGGGAGGTGTCAATTGTGAGACAATCCCACACTCCTTAAGATAGTCGAGGAACTCAGTACTAAGATACTCGCCACCTCGATCAGATCGAAGCATCTTAATGTTCCTGCCCAATTGATTTTCTACTTCCTGTTTAAACTCTTTAAACTTTCAAAAGTTTCTGACTTATGTTTGATTAAGTAGACATAACTATATCTACTAAAATCATCAATAAAAGTCACATAATAGCGATTAGCATCCCTTGTGGCGGTTTTGAATGGTCCACATACATCAGTATGTATAAGGTCCAACAAACCCTCACCCCTTGCACAAGTACCAGTGAAGGGTGATTTTTTCATTTTTCCAAGTAGACAAGACACACAACTATCATCCGACTTGAGGTCGAACGACTCCAAGACTCCATCCTTTTGGAGCTGGCCTATGCGTTTCTTATTTACATGTCCAAGACGACAATGCCACAAAGATGCTTTATCCAAGCTAGTAGAAGAATCAATACATAATACATTATTTCCTAAATTATCTACAACCGATATAGCTTCATACACACCATCACAAGGTAATGCTTTAAAATAAAGAACATTATTAAAGAAAGCATTAATACTACCAACTTCGTTATCAAAAGAAAAGGTAAAACCTTGTTTGTACAAAGCATGAAAGGAAATAATATTCCTCGCCATTTCAGACGAGTACACACATTTATTCAAATGTAACTTTAACCCATTATCTAGCAACAAAGTATAAACTCCAATCTTGGCAACAGGTGCAACCTTCTTGTTCCCCATGATTAAGTTTATCTTTCCGTGCTCCACATCCTCACTTCTTCTTAGGCCCTGCAAGTCACAACAGATGTGAATACCACAACCTGTATCAAGAACCCAAGAATTAGAAAATTATGAGTTATTAGACAATATAGTGTAAATACCTGTATGGGATGGTTTCACTTTCCCATCCTTGACATCCTGCAAGTACTTTGGGCAGTTTCGCTTCCAGTGCCCCTTATTTTGACAGTAGAAGCATTCAGCATCCTTAGGGATGGCAGAAGGAGTGATAGAACCACCTTTGGTTCCAGATGAGGAGCCTTCAAGGGACTTTCCCTTGGTACCCTTCGAAGGGTGCTTCCTCTTCTTCCCTTTGCCTTGCCCGATAGCCAAAACAGGGGTAGTAGTAGGAGTAGGAGTAGTAACCGACTTACTCTTAAGACCACTTTCGGCAGTCTTCAGAAGTCCTTGAAGCTTACTGAGTGTGACTTCCTCGTTGTTCATGTGGTATGTCATACGAAATTGATCATAACACGAGGGCAAGGAGTGCAAAATGATATCAATTTCCAACTCCTCAGGGAAGTTCACATTCAGTTTCATTAGATGGTCCACATACCTTTGCATTTTCTACATGTGGCTCGTGATTGGTTCGCTATCCTTCATACGAGTAGTGATCATGGAGGAGATTATTTCATACCGCTCTTGACGAGCACTCTGATGGCACCTTTCCATCAGATCCTGATGCATCTCAAAAGGGTAATAGTCCTCATAGGACTTTTGGAGTTCAGCTGTCATGGTGGCCATCATGATGCATGCCACCTTGGTGGCATCTCTTTCATGTGCCTGATACTCAGCGACCTCCTCAGGAGTAGCAGTGGACTCATCAAGCTCCTTTAGCTCCTTATCGAGGACATATTCCTTGTCCTCGTAACGAGTGACCATCCTGATGTTCCGGATCCAATCCATGAAGTTGGAACCATCAAAGATGATCCTCCCACAAAGGTTCATGAGGGAATAGGAGCCAGTAGGGTTAGAGCCCGAAGCATTGTTGTTGGAAGTGTTGGTTTATGAGCATTCTAACACTCCTAAGTGTACATGCAACCCTAAATACCTTGGATCTATGTTTTCTCTATTATACATACAATTATGAACATCCAAGGTATTATCCTAATCTAGCATACAAAATAATAAATATAACAAGATAGAATACATACCTCTTTGATGTAGAATGTCTTCATGAAGCTTGAGTGCCTAGTGCCCCAAGTGTGACACCTCAAATGGTTCACACAACACCAAATACACTTGGAATAACTTGAGAGAAACTTGAACACTCCTTGAAATCGTCTAGCCCTCACACTCACACATTAGTGCACGATTTCTTGAGCCATGGGATTCTTTTATATGGTGGCTATTAGGGTTACACCATGTAACTCATAACTTTACCCATTCCTTATGCTCCATGGATTTTAACCTCCATGGAGTATCCATGGGTCACCCCATGGACTTAGTCCAACATAAGGAATCTTGGATCACAAGCCCACATATATAAGAATGAATGATTTACACAATCAACCCATATATTTAATTAGTCTCCTTTTGATCACTTAATTAATTCCAAATTAATTCTTGATCAATACTAATTAAATAACCTTATTAATATATTAGAACTTATAATATATTAACCAACCTTAAGTGTTATTTTTCTCATTATAGTCTATCCAAATGCATGATGCCATGCAACCCAAATGGACCATGCCGGGTCGGGTCAAGTCTTACCAATTATAGTTATGGACTTAGACATTAATCCAACAGGAAGACATCTGAAAAGAAGAAAACAAGTTTAGATTAGATATATCGAATCCTTAATAATACACCAAAATGTAATATTAAGGCTAGGATCCAACACAATATATTATAACTTAGGATCCAACACAAGAAGGCCCAGTGTCCGAGTTTGCTTTCAGCAGGACAGGTGATAGCACCTGCTCCCGCAACTTTGAGGATCATCGACAGTCGGCAGGGCCGGGCAGAGGCGCCTATGTCACGGAGCAGGGCATACCAGTTGGTTTCAGATGACATGCGAGCAGCCCCAGATGTGCCAGGTCACTCAGGATGCGGTCGCTGTAGCAAGCGTGAGATTGGGATTCTAGAAGTATTTCACCAGCTTCAAGGACGGTGGCGTCGTGGTATTGATTAGTTTTGGGGCACCAGCAGCGGTAAGCATCAGTTTTTAGCAGATCGACCATGGAGTGGTAAGAAGGATTGGGAATCCTTTCCAGACAGTGAACTGTAGGGAGCTAGTTGAATCGAAGTGGGGGAGGAACCCTCGTATAGTCAGGAACGGAAGAAAGTGCGAAGATGGGATGAGTTCGCAAATTTGTTGAGCAGGATAGTAGTCCGAGTGGCTGAACGGATTGAGAAACGCGTGAGTTGGGAGTTGGGAAACTCCCCAGTGTTGGGTGCGTGTAAGAGCGATCAGTAGATGATTGGTTTGGGAAACCAGGTTGAAGATTTTCTCGGCAGGACGTGATTTTAGTTAGGATGTAAGACTGCGGGTAAGCCGTAGCATTCATTAGCAGTTTAGTTCGCGGAGTGTGGGCGGGGGCCCGTATCTCCTAGTTAGCAAGGTAGGGATTAGGAAAAGGTAGTTCATTGTGATTGGTATGGAGTTGGCCTCCGTAGCCCTAGAGAGGTGAGACCTTGGGAGAGGCTGCTCCAGGATACAGTTGGGTGAGACCCGTGGGCGAGGCCCGTATGATTAGTAGCAGTATAGGTGAGACCTAGGAGCAGGATTGCTAAGTAGTATGGTTCGGGTGAGACCCGTGGGCGAGGCCCGTGCGAAAGTAGCTAGGCAGGTGAAACTAGAGGGAGAGACCGCTCTAAGATATGGTTTGGGTGAGACCCGTGGGCGAGGCTCGTGAGATTATAGAAGCGCAGGTGGGACCTGGTAAGGACCTTAGGGTCAGGATAGGGGATCGAGGATCCCAAGACTTGTAGCGCCAGAGTGGCTGGATTGATAGAGCAGTGTAGATAGCCGAAGTTTCTTCGGAAGTCGCTGGGAGCGACTAAGAGATTGTGCTAGATGTAGTGACCGGTGAGTATCCGGTAACCCAGTTATCGGAAGAATCTGTAGAGGGACCAGGGTGGTCTCGGTCCATTTGGAAGGCGAATGAGAAATGGCAGGACTTTAAGGCAGGGAAGTGAGGACAGAGAAGTATGGCGTGGGACAACTAGTTGACCGAGGAGTGCTACGCCTCTCGCAGCAGGGTTGGATAATCTCAGAGGGAAGGGTTTGACCCTGTCGCACAGCTCTTATTGGAGTCTAACCGTTACAGGGATGAATCTTTTACTCGTAGGATTATCTGGTCCATACGTTGGGTTGGGTGCTCAGCGCCAAGTTATAGTAAGCATGAAGTGTTCGGTGGGTATCGACAGTAGTGACCAGCACTTGGAGTGGCTGGAGTAATGGATACCATGAAGGATATGTCTTTCACAGTGGTAGAGGAGGGTTCGTGGTGGAACGTTGCCTTGGGAAAGCCAGAAAACGCGCAAGGAAAAAGGGGGTGAACCCCTAGGATTTCAGCATAAGTACTCGGGGAGTACTGGGAGGATTGCCAGTTGAGAGAGTTGTGTGCTCAGGATTGGCGGGATTTAAGTGCACTTGAGGATTGATATCTACGAGGGCTAGTTTTATTCTGGGTAACCGGGCGGAAGGTCCATGTGAGTGGTCGGCCGGAGTTATAGTCGTCGGGCAGGGGCGATGTGAACGGATTGCAGGACAGTTGGCCGTAGCGGACTTCGAGGACGAAGTCTAGTTTAAGTGGGGGAGAGTTGTAACACCCAGAATCATAAAGACCAAGAAAAGAAAGGAAAAGCTCTAAGCCATGAGTCAACTCGTCGAGTCCAGGGAGGAACTCGACGAGTCGGAGCGGGATCCGGGGTATAGAGTAAGTGACCGACTCGGCGAGTCGGCTAGTGGACTCGGCGAGTCTGGTCTGGACGAGAAAAGCCCTAATCTCGGGGGTTGTGCCCTATATAAAGCACATTATAACCCACCCTCAGCCTCTTTACCACCCTTTTGAGATCCAGAAACCCTAAATCGTGAGTGAGAGTCCTTGGAGGCAATTTGGAGCTTAGATAAGTGGTTTTTGGTGAAGAGATCTTGAAGATCAAGAAGCTTGGATCAAGGGGTTTACAGAGATCTGGATTATTCTTCAGTGGGAGGTCATCTTGGAGGTAATTAGCTGTTACCTTCACCCTTTTTGCATCTAGATCTATTCTCGAATGAGATTTTGGGGCTATTTTGGTAAGATTGAGATCCATTTCAGTTTTGGGGCTTAGATTTGAGGTTGCTACTTCAGATCTAGAGTTGTGATGGTCCAGAATGTCTTAAAGCAGCAGTCAATGAGTTATTGGTGAAGCCCCTTTGTCTTAAACCCTAGCCCTAGAGTGTTTTAGGCCTTTAGCTCCTTGGTTTCACGTAAAGTTTGCAACTTTACGTGGGAGATAGACTGTAGAAGAGTGGATCTATGGTTTGGAGCCCCTGCATGGCTCGAAAAGCCACTGTATGGATTGAGAACTGGAGAGACTCGGCGAGTCACATGGGTGTACTCGACGAGTTGTATGAATATGTGCATGGGCTCGGCGAGTTGGAAGAACGACTCGGCGAGTCTGTTGAAGATTGCCTAGGACTCGGCGAGTCTGTTCTTGGACTCGACGAGTCAGGTCGCAGAACCCCCAACCTCTTTTGGTTAAGACGCAGATCAGTGAGTTGAGTGGTGACTCAGTGAGTTGGACAGGATGGGACTCAGAGATCGTTGAAATCGACGAGTCCTGGGGTGACTCGGCTAGTTTGGGTCGTATTTTGAGAGCTTCTGAGTTTAAGGACTCGGCGAGTCTACGGGTTGACTCGGCGAGTCGATTCAATTGGAAGGTTGACTTTGACCAGGACTTTGACTTTAACCAGAGTTGACTTAGTTTGACTTCTAGAGTTCAGTTTGGAACTAAGTGTTATATTGATAATAGTAGCTCAGGGAGCTAGTGGAGCAGCGGTTCAGAGAGTTGTCGGTCAGCAGCCAGAGGGTTATCAGCAAAGTTCAGCAGTGCAGGTGAGTTTCCCTTTGTGTGGATGGGTCTACGGCCACAATGCCGGCCCATGTAGTTATGAGTAGGAAGACCCGGGGGTTAGCCCTAGGCACTGTTTGCTAGTATGATATTCAGGACCAAGGTCCAATGTCGGGCGGGTGCCCAAGGAATGGTTTGCATGATAGAGTATACTTGTTGTCTGTGTGATACATGTATGTGCCTGGTAGGGAGGTGAGTGTGGGCGAGGTCCCGTATCTCACCAATAGCAGAGTATGGATGGTGTTCCATATCTCATTAGCAGCAGAGCAGGGGCGAGGCCCAAGTTAGGAAAATAGTGAGTGTGGGCTGGGCCCATATCTCACTATCAGAAGGAGTGTGGACGGGGTTCCACGACTCATCAGTAGCAGGACAAGGGCGAGGCCCAAGATAGGCGAGGCCATAGAACAGGATTCAGTAGTATATGTTCAGTTATGTGTTGTGGTATGTTTATGTGTTAGTATATGTTAGCGGGCGGGGCCCAGAAACAGGCGGGGACTAAGAGAAACAGATATGTATCCGAGCGGGGCTCGAAGCCAGGCGGGTCCTGGAGCGGCGGGGCCGTTGTAGCGGGCGAGGCCCGAAGTAGTGAGTGTGGCCCAATATTTACAGTATGTGATTATGCAGGGTATGTGGTAGGTTGGGGAACTCACTAAGCTTCGTGCTTACAGTTTTCAGTTTTGGTTTCAGGTACTTCTGGTAGCGGAGGGAAGAGCTCGGGATGATCGCATGGCACACACCATAGTTAGTCAGCCTGGGATGTTTTACTCTGATGAAATGAACAAGTGTTTTGGAAATGAAACTATGATTTGTCATATAAACCCTTTTTGTATGTTTGAATGACTTAATGCTATGAATTAGTAATGTTTTAAAAGAAATTTTTGGACTCGAAATTTAGGATGTTTCAAGTTGGTATCAGAGCCTTGGTTTGAGGGATTCGGGCACACTCTCGGGTGTGTCTGAACTCAAACTGAGGAAGTGGTATAAAATTTTCAAAAGAAAAACCGTATTTATAAAAGGATTTTGAGGAAAGAAAAGGGTTTTAGAAAAAGCAAAAGGAACTTTGAAAGAGAAAAGGGTGTGGTGCATGCAATCAGCCGAGCTCAAGTAAGTACCCCAAAATACCCATACAAGTTATGTTATGATATGCTTATTAGAACTGCATGCTAGATTAGGGCTAAGGATCTAGGAGGATGCCTTATGTGCCTGTTATATGTGAATGAGCTTTATGAATCGCATGCTAGAACAGATTCCTGATTAGAGGATAGAACAACTTTATTGTATTATGTGGTTAGCTTTCCCAATGCCTGAATGTTGCTTGCTTTGTGCTATTAGGAGTTTTAGTTATCTATGATTAACTAGTAAACGAATATGTTAAGTTACATATTGCAAGGACTAAATAATTTTAGAAGGTTAAGTTACATGTTGCGACCTTGAGGATTACCGATTGCCACCAGGGAAAGGTGAAGACACATGTGGTGAAGAGTACGGCATTTTCAGTTGATGTGAACGAGGTGCGAGCAGCACCGAATGTGGTTACCGGTACGTGATTTTATCATATATTTTATTGCCTTATTTATTCATGCTTATGTTATATTTGATCTAGTATAGGGACTTTCTTAATAATTTTTATGACTGCTCATGTTCTGTTTGATTCGGGTGCTACCTGATCCTTTGTATCTCTTACACTTAGCAAGAAGTTTAATGATGCTCCCGAGATTATAGATTATCTGTTGGAGGTAGAGATTATAGATGATCATTCTATGAGTTCTCTTAGGGTTCATTGAGGGTGTGTCCTGAACTTGTTTAGCGAGAGATATTTTATTGACTTGGTACCAATTCTTCTGCAAGGGTCGAAGGTTATCATAGGGATGGATTGGTTGGGTCCCAATGGGGCCATGATTGACTGTGAGCACCAGCTAATGAGAGTTCGGACCCCAAGTGAGGGAGAACTGGTTATTCATGGTGAGGGAGCTTTGCATAGGCTGGCTCTCTGTTCAGGTGTGAGGGCAGGGAGATTTCTTCAGCAAGGATGTTTTGGGGTTTTGGCTTACATGGCGGATACTAGTTTTGGGGGACGACGATGTTGAGTGAGGTTCCCATTGTTCTGGATTTACATGATGTGTTTCTTGAGGATTTTCTAGGAGTGCCTCCCGAGAGGTAGGTTGAGTTCCGGATTGATTTATTTCATGGTGCGGCCCCGATATCCAAGGCACCATATCGTTTGGCACCATCGGAGAAGCAGGAGTTGTCTACACAGCTTCAGGAGCTTCTAGACAAGGGGTTTATTAGACCGAGTATTTCACCATGGGGATCATCGATCCTATTCGTGAAAAAGAAGGATAGCTCACACAGGATGTACATTGACTATCGAGAGTTGAATAAGCTAACCGTGAAGAACCGTTACCCATTCCCGAGAATCAACGAATTATTCGACCAGCGTTAGGGTGCATCTTGGTTTTCCAAGATTGATTTGCGATCAGGTTACCATCATATGAGGTTCAGGGATGAGGATTTGGAGAAGACATCCTTCAGGAGTCGTAATGGACATTACGAGTTTGTGGTGATGCCATTCGGGCTCACCAACGCACCATCAGCGTTCATGGATCTCATGAATAGTGTACGCAAACCGATGCTAGATCGGTCGGTGATTGTGTTTATTGATGATATCATGGTCTACTCCAAGACCAAGGAACAACACAAGGATCATTTGCAGGGGGTATTGGAGACCCTGAGGAGAGAGAGGCTGTATGAAAAATTATCCAAATGCGAGTTTTGGTTACGCGAGGTGCAGTTCTTAGGGCATATCATCAACCAGAAGGGTATATTCTTCGATCTGGCCAAGATCGAGGCCGTGTTGCTGTAGGAGGTTTTGATAACCCCATCTGAGATTTAGATCTTTCTAGGTATCGCAGGATATTATTGGACATTTATCCAGGATTTGTTCAAGATTGTTGTGCCATTGAACCGCTTAACAAAGAATAATGTTACTTTTTGGTGAGGGCCCGGTCAATAGTCGGCTTTTGAGATGCTGATGCAGAGATTATGTGAGGCCCCGATTATCATGCTTCCCGAGGGTATAGTGATGGGTTTTATGTAAAACAATAAAATTCAACCCTTAAGTGTGCATGCAACCCTAATAAAGATATATGTTTTCTCTATTGAATATATAACTATGAACAACAAATTAATAACCCTAATAACACTAGGCTATTTTCGAACATACCAAATTAGGGTTAGGAATGTATACCTTGATTGTTATTTTCAAATGTGGTCAGACTGGTCATATGATTAGGGACTGCCCCAGGGTGCACTGATTTGCTTTCATTGCAACCAGACCGGCCATAAAAAGACCAATTGTCTAAGATTGTTAGGAGGGGCAGTGGCGACGCCTGCACTAGCGACCTTGAGGATTAAGGATGGCCACCAGGGTAAGGCGGAGACACCTGTGGTGAAGAGCAAGGTATTTTCAGTTGACCGCGGACGAGGCACGGTCAGCACCGAATGTGGTTACCGGTACGTGATTTTATCATATCTTTTATTGCGTTATTTATTTATGCTTATATTATATCTGATCTTGTATAGGGAATTTCTTAGGCAATGGTATGACTGCTAATGTTCTGTTTGACTCGGGTGCTACCCGATCCTTTGTATCTCTTGCGCTTAGCAAGAAGTTTAGTGATGCTCCCGAGATTATGGATTAACCGTTGGACGTAGAGATTTGTTGATGATCATTCTGTGAGTGATTCTAGGGTTCATCGAGGTTGTGTCTTGAACCTGTTCAGCGACAGATATTTTATTGACTTGGTACTGATTCTTCTGCAAGGGTCGAAGCTTATCATAGGGATGGATTGGTTGGATCCTAATGGGGCCATGATTGACTGTAAGCACCAGCTAGTGAGAGTTCGAACCCCAAATGGGGGAGAACTGGTTATTCCTGGCGAGGGAGCTTCGCATGGACCGAACCTCTGTTCAGTTGTGAGGGCAATGAGATATCTTCAACAAGGATGTTCTATGGTTTTGGCTACGTGGCGGATACTCGGTTTGGGGGCACGACGATGTTGAGTGAGGTTCCCATTGTTCGGGATTTCCCCGATGTATTTCCTGAGGATTTTCCAGGAATGCCTCCTGAGAGTTAAGTTGAGTTCCGGATTGATTTATTTCATGGTGCAACCCCGATAGCCAAGGCACCATATCGTTTGGCACCATTGTAGATGCAAGAGTTGTCTACGCACCTTTAGGAGCTTCTAGACAAGGGGTTTATTAGACCGAGTAGTTCACCATGGTGAGCATCGATCTTGTTCGTGAAAAAGAAGGATGGCTCCTACAGGATGTGCTTTTACTATCGGGAGTTGAATAAGCTAATGGTGAAGAACTGTTACCCACTCCTGAGAATCGATGAATTATTTGACCAGCATCAAGGTGCATCTTGGTTTTCGAAGATTGATTTGCGATCAGGTTACCATTAGATGAGGGTCAGGGATGAGGATGTGGAGAAGAAAACCTTTAGGACTAGTTATGGACATTACTAGTTTGTGGTGATGCCATTCGAGCTCACCAATGCACCATCAACGTTCACAGATCTCATGAAGCATGTATGCAAACCGATGCTGAATCAGTCGGTGATCATGTTTTTTGATGATATCCTATTCTACTCCAAGACCAAGGAAAAGCACGAGGATCATTTGCAGTGGGTATTGGAGACCCTGAGTAGAGAGAGGTTGTATGACAAATTCTCCAAATGCGAGTTTTGGTTACGCGAGGTGCAGTTCTTGGGACATATTGTCAACCAGAAGGTTATATTGGTCGATTCACCCAAGATCGAGGCCTTGATGTAGTGGGAGGTACTGATAACCCCGTATGAGATTCAAATCTTTCTAGGTCTCGCGGGATATTATCAGATATTTATCTAGGATTTCTCCAAGATTGTTGTGCCATTGAACCGCTTGACAAAGAAGAATGTTACTTTTTGGTGAGGGACCAGTCAACAGTCGGCTTTTGAGACGTTGAAGCAGAGATTATGTGAGTCCCCGATTCTCATGCTTCCCGAGGGCATGGAGATAGGTTTTATGCAAAACAATACACTTAAACCATTAAGGGTGCATGCAACCCTAATAAAGATCTATGTTTTCTGTATTGAGTATATAACTATGAAGAACAAATCAAGAACCCTAAGAACACTGGGCTCTTTTCGAAAATACCAAATTAGGGTTAGGAATTGTTATTGTTGTAAATAACAATGAACACCTTATTCTTAATCCTTTGTAAGCAAGCACCACAATTGTCGTGCCTCTAATGGAATCACACCCAACATAAGCAAGAGGATGAGAGGAGAGAGGAGGAGAATTTTGGCCGACCCAAAAGGAAGAAGAGAATTCTGAAATTGTGTAGCCCTAGGTCCTTTATATAGTTGAGTTAGCTTGGTGCCAAAGCTAGTGTTTAAAGAGGAAACCCTAAAGCCCTTTGCTTGGTGACCAAAGCAACCCATTCCCCTCATTCCAGGGGATTTGGACGAAAATTTCTTGGGCTTGCCCAAGTGAATTTGGTCCACCTCATCCAATGAGGTGCCTGGGCTTCTTTGCTCAACTTCCAATAAATACCAAATAGACCCTGCACTTTTAAGTAATCCAATTGATCCCAAAATTATTTCCAATTAATTTATGATCAATTAGTAATTAAGCAATATGATTTCTAATTAACATATTATCTTCATAATATATTAATAAATCAATTATTCCAATTTATTCCTCAAATAATAAATCAACCTCTCTTTCTCCAAAATGATCCTGTCCAGTTGCTATGTTTGAGGGCAACCCAAAAGGACTGTGCTACTATCAGTTCAAGTTTATACCAATTATTGTTATGGGCTTAGACACCTAATCCAATAGTCCCCTATTTGGATAAGTCTAATAACTCTAGTTGCCAGTATAACTTCTAAACTAATAAGCAAATGCTAGCTTCCAAAAGTCGTTGTTGAACTCTGACCGAGTCAGTTACGTGTCCTAAGATAAGTGATCATATAATCCTCCGTTCTATAAGATATCATTCGGACATGAGACATGGAACATAATTAATCTCATTGTCCAACACTTTGTTTCCCGATTTTTGATTTGTAATGACGTAGAACTTCTAATCGAACACATCAATTAAGCCCTAGTCGGGCCCGACACTATAAGTCAAAACCAAATCACCGAGCAACCCAAAGATATCGCTTTTCCTGTAAGGCAAAAGGAACATATAAACATTGACTTATATGCTTGCACCATTAACTTATCAAATCATGCACAACAATACGTTTTATAACATCAAGTTACTGATGCATTTACATATCATCAATGCACAACTGATTTGTAAACCACAACTCATATATCTCCGTTTAAAGATTATAAGATATTATCGTCTCTGAATTACTCGTGATAAATTCCATGAAGTAATTCTCTGAGCGTGGGTTAATCCAATACTTAAATATTCATTTCAAAGTACTCATGAATATTACAACAATACCATTGCTATGACTAAAACTCTTTAGACAATCTACAATTTAATTCATGACAGTCACTACTTACTTCCAAAAGTACGAACGACTGTGGACCTTTTGAACAATCGAATTATTCAGGAAGTAAAACATGCAAAATGAAGCACAACAATAAACAATTAACAAAAGGTAGTAAACAAACTCATAAATAATTCTCCATTATTTAATCACCAAAAGTTAATTACATTTATTTTGTTACAAGTTTCAAACTAACTATCTAACTACTAAAACTAATATCATCTTTCAGACCAATGCTCCTAGCATGCTAAATGTGTTTGACCCTACTCCGACCCTTTGTGAGGGGATCTGCATGATTATCTTCTGATGATACCCTCTTCGCCACGAAGTGACCTTCTTCCACCCTATGTCTGATGAAATGGTATTTTCTGTCGATACGTCTTGATCTACCATGATCTTTTGGTTCATTTGTCAAGGTAACCGCTCCTTCGTTATCACAGAAAATTTCCATTGGCTCTTTGATGGATGGAACAACTCCAAGGTATCCGATGAAGTTTTTCAACCAAATAGCCTCCTTTGATGCTTCGCTCGTTGCTATATACTCTGATTCATAGGTAGAATCAACCACTGTCTCATGTTTGGAACTTTTCCAGGTTACCGCTCCTCCATTTAAGGTAAACACCTAGCTAGATTGAGAGAGGAAGTTGTCTCTGTCTGTTTGAAAGTTGGCGTCACTATACCCAGTTACTCTCAATGTATCACTACCACCAAGTACAAGGACCCAGTCCTTAGTCCTTCGTAGATACTTGAGAATATTCTTAACTGCTATCCAATGAGCTCTACCGGGATTTACCTGATAACGACTAACCATGCTCAAAGAAAATGCCACATCAAGGTGAGTACATGTCATAGCATACATGATAGATCCAACGGCGGAAGCATATGTAACTTTACTCATTTCTGCTATCTCTGCATCGGTACTCAGGCTCTGAGTCTTACCCAGTTTGGTATTACTTTTTATAGATAGTTCTCCTTTCTTGGAATTTTCCATACTAAAACTTTTTAGCACATTTTCCAAGTATGTACTCTGACTAAGTCCAATTAGTCTTTTATTCCTGTCTCTTAGAATCCTTATCCCCAGAATATAGGCAGCCTCTCCCATATCCTTCATAGCGAAACACTTTCCAAGCCAAGACTTAACCTCTTGCAAAGTTGGAATGTCGTTTCCTATAAGAAATATGTCATCAACATACAATACCAAGAAGGTTACTATACTCCCACTAGCTTTAACATATACACAAGATTCATCTTCACTTCTAGAGAAGCCAAACTCCTTGACCTTCTCGTCAAAGCAAAGATTCCATCTGCGAGAAGATTGTTTCAATCCATAGATTGATTTCCCAAGCTTATACACTCTATTAGGAAACTTTGCGTCAACAAAACCCTCTGAATGACTCATGTAAACATCATCAGCCAACTTCCCATTAAGGAAAGCGGTTTTGACATCTATCTGCCAAATTTCATAATTATGAAATGCAGCTATGACGAGCATTATCATAATAGATTTAATCTTAGCTGCTAGTGAGAAGGTCTCATCATATTCAACCCCAGGGGTTTGAGTAAAGACCTTCATAAACAGTCGAGCCTTGAAAGTGTGTACCTTTCCATCCATTTCAGTCTTCTTCTTGATGAGCCATTTGCACCCAACTGTCTTACGACCTAGTACATTGTCAACCAAATTCCAAACTTGGTTGTCATATATGGACTTGATGTCGTTGTCCATCACCTCTTTCCATTTGGCTTCCTCAGGGCCTGCCATTGCTTCCTTGTAGTTAGTCGGTTCATACAAATTTATCAGTGTACTATCACTAATAAATGTATCACCATCTCTAGTAATATGGAAACCACATAACTCATGTGGCATTCTAACTCTACTGGAACGTCTAAGAGGCAATGATTCATCAATCGTTTCAACTGGAATTTCTTCCTCAGGTTGAGCCCCAACGACTTTGGAGGTTCCTTCATCGTTTGACGCTTGAATTTCTTCAACATCAATGGTAATCCCACTATCCTCTTTGCATATGATCTCTCTCTCGCGAAAGACTCCTCTTCGTGCTACAAAGACCATGTTCTCACTAGGTCTATAGAACAAATATCCAAAAGAATTCTATAGATAGCCGATGAAATTACATTTCTCACCTCTAGGTTAAAGCTTCTCGTGAGTCTCTCGTCTAACGAACGCATCACAACCCCAAACCTTGATATGTGCCAATGAGGAACCTTCCATGTCCACATACTGTGAGGTGTTTTTGGCAACCTTCTTAGTTGCGACAAGATTAAGAATGTGGGCGGCAGTCTCTAAGGCATACCCCCAGAATGAAATTGGAAGAGAATCTCGACTCATCATGGAACGAACCTTGTCCAACAAGGTTCGATTATGCATCTCAACCACACAATTAAGTTGTAGTGTACTAGGAGGTGTCAATTGTGAAACTATTCCACATTCCTTGAGATAGTCGTAGAACTCGATACTAAGATACTCACCGCCTCTATCTTTATCTTCCTACCCAATTGATTCTCGGATTCATGTTTAAACTCTTTGACCTTTTCAAAGGTTTCCGACTTATGCTTGATTAAGTAGATATAGCCATATCTGCTATAATCATCAGTAAAAGTCACATAGAGTCGATTAGTATCCCGTGTGGTAGATCTGAAGGGCCCACACACATCTGTGTGTATGAGATCCAACAATCCTTCACTTCTTTCACAAGACCCGGTGAAAGGTGATTTTGTCATCTTACCCAAAAGACAAGATTCGCATGTATCATCAGACCTTAAGTCAAATGATTCCAACACTCCATCCTTTTGGAGTTGGGTGATTCATTTCTTGTTAACATGTCCAAGACGATAATGCCAAAAGCATGCTTTGTCTAAACCATTAGACGAATCAATTTGAAAAACACTATTTCCTAAATTATATTCAATCATTACATTTTTATACACACCATCACAAGGTAAAGCTTCAAAATAAAAAATACCATTTTTATAAGCAGAAATAGAACCATTCTCATCATTAAAATAATATCTAAAACCTTGTTTAAACAATGCATGAAAAGAAATAATATTTCGTGTCATTTCTGACGAGTAGCAACCGTTTATTAAATCTAATCCTAACCCACTACTAAGCACTAAGCCATAAACTCCAATCTTGGTAACAGGTGAAGATCGCCTATTCCCCATGATTAAGTTCATCCTTCTGTGCTCCACATCCTCACTTCTTTATATCCCCTACAAATCAGAACAAATGTGAAATCTACATCCTTTATCAAGGACCTAAGAACGAGAATACGATGGGTTATTGGATAAGATAGTGTAAATACCTTCCGAGGTTGGCTTCACCTTGCCATCCTTGATATCTTGCAAGTATTTTGGGTAGTTTCGTTTCCATTTCCCTTTATCATTGCAATAGAAGCAAGTGGCCTCTTTGGGATTTGAGACAGGGGGGCATCAGAACTGGATTTTCCTTTAGGTCCATTGCTTGATGACCCAACTTGGGACTTTCCTTTCCATTTTTGCTTGGGAGGACCTCTGCACTTGTTCCCTTTCCCTTGACCAATGGCCAGAACGGGAGCACTAGCAGGAGTGGAGGCAACACCTTTTCCCTTCATTCCTGCTTCGGCTGTTCTCAGGAGGTTGTGTAATTGAGACAAAGTAGTTTCATTGTTGTTCAAATGATAGGTCAATATGAACTGATCATAACAACTTAGCAAAGAGTTCAACACTATGTCGATTGCCAACTCTTCATCAAAATTCGCATTCAACTTGACAAGCATGGCCACGTATCGTTGCATTCTCTGAACTTGGCTGCTAACAGACTCCCCTTCTTTCATCTTGCTAGCTATGAGGGACTTTACCACCTCATACTTTTCCTAACGAGCTCACTTGTGGAAGTTCTCCATAAGGTCCTTGTTCATCTCATACGACCAGTAATCCTCATAATATCTTTGCAATTCTTGAGTCGTTGTAGCCACCATGATGCAAACAACTTTTTTTTGCATCATTGTAGTGCTTTTTGTAGGAAACCATTTCCTTAGGAATGACCTTCTCTTCATCGATCTCATCCAATGGTCTCTCAAGGATATACTCCTTGTCCTCGAAATGAAGGGCCATTTTTATGTTGCACATCCAATCATTGTAGTTGGTGCCATCCAGTTGCACCTTTGAGCAGATGTTCAACAAGGAAAAGTTAAGGTTAGAGGAGGAGGTGGAACCAGAAGCATCGTTTGGAGCAGACATCTGTAAAAGAAAGGTAGTTTTAGTTAGATAAGAACAATCCTTAATATAACAACTAGAAAACGAAATAATAAGGCTCAGATCCAACTATAAAATTCACAACTTAGAAAAGGGATGTTGTAATCTAATTGTAAATGTTATAAAGGTAGGTAAATAACGATTTACCAATTTCGCCATTGAAAAACGAAATTTGGAGGAAATTTAGTTTAGTGAAATTCCTAGATCTTTTGAGACTCATTGAAAGTATTCAATGTCATGTTTAATCTCAGATTATGCTCTTCCATTTGTGACTGGGATACCGAGGATCACAAACAACATGTGAATAACCATGAAAATTAGCTTGGTACTCTCGATGTCATTTATCATCTCATTTTAATGTGACGGTTAACGGCACATTCTTTATTAATCAATGATAATTTTTGAGATACCCATTGCCACTCCTTATTAGTCCCTATTAGTGTGTCGGTTAACCAGACACACTCCACTAACGACTTATAAAGTGCAATGTGCAATTTCATGGGTTAGCATACAAATTCACATTTTCCTAAAGTAACTAAGATTGGGATTTAAAGCAAAATAGTTTAGTTACTTTTAATCACATTATACTTATTAATGAGAATTAATTGTCCTGTCAAACTCATTCAGCTAACGACCCTCCACCATACAAGAGAGCAGTGGGTAAGAATGGATACCCAATGGCGGTCATTTTATAGGCCGCTTCCTTAAACTCCCCTTATAGTATGGCTTCGTGAATGAGGTGTACTAGCAGTTGGACTGACTTATTCTTATACATATAGTAATAATTAAACATTTAATTTTACATGTAGTATAATGTGTATTTTAAACTTTTCAAAATATTGTTTATATTTTAAATTTTGAAAAATTAATTTTGAAAATAAACCAATCATGAATTCAAGATAAGGATATCTAATTACTTAGATAATTATTCAGTTTTACATAATTAAAACATTATTTAAGGTAATTATCCTAATCAATCCATGAGATAAGCAATAAAAACGATTTTTATGGATCTGATCGTCCACCACGTCGTGGTCGAACGAATTCGCAGGTCACCACATCATGGTGGCGGAATAGAATTACGATTATGTTTTCTCCTCCTTGTTCAAGTTCAACAATTATAACAATTCAACAGAAAACAAACCCCACGCTCTAATACTACTGATGAGTTTTATGCAAAACAATAAACTTAAACCCTTAAGTGTGCATGCAACCCTAATACAGATATATGTTTTCTCTATTGAATATATAACTATGAACAACAAATTAAGAACCCTAAGAACACTATGCTATTTTAGAAAATACCAAATTAGGGTTAGGAATGTATTCCTTGATTGTTATTGTTATAAATAACAATGAACACCTTCTTCGTAATCCTTTGGAAGCAAGCACCACAATTGTCATGCCTCTAATGGAATCATACCCAACACAAGAACGAGGATGAGTGGAGAGAGGAGGAGAATTTTGGCCGACTCAAAAGGAAGAAGAGAATTCTGAAATTATGTAGCCCTAGGTCCTTTATATAGTTGAGTTAGCTTGGTGCCAAAGCTAGTGTTTAAAAAGGAAACCCTAAACCCTTTGCTTGGTGACCAAGCAACCCATTCCCCTCATTCAAGGGGCTTTGGACGAAAATTTCTTGGGTTTGCCTAAGTGAATTTGGTCCATTTCATCCAATGAGGTGCCTGGGCTTCTTTCCTTAACTTCTAATAAATAACCAAATAGACCCTGCACGTTTAAGTAATCCAATTGATCCCAAAATTAATTCCAATTAATTTCTGATCAATTAGTAATTAAGCAATATGATTTCTAATTAACATATTATCTTCATAATATATTAATAAATCAATTATTCCAATTTATTACTCAAACAATAAATCAACCTCTCTTTCTCCAAAATCATCATGTCGAGTTGCTATGTTTGAGGGCAACCCAAAAGGACTGTGCTACTATCAATTCAAGTTTATACCAATTATAGTTATGGGATTAGAAACCTAATCCAACACATGGATGCTTTTGTGGTTTATTGTGATATGTCTATCTTAGATTTGGGAGATGCCCTCATGCAGAGAGGACATGTGATTGCTTACGCTTCGAGGAAGTTGGAGCCTCATGAGACGAATTAACCTACACATGATTTAGAGTTGGGGGTTGTGGTCTTTGCCCTCAAGATTTAGAGACAATGTCTACACTGACCACAAGAGATTGAGGTACATGATGGATCAACCGAATTTGAATATGAGGCATCAGAGATGATTAGATGTGGTAACGTATTATGATTATAAGATCTTGTACCACCCTGGGAAGGCCAATGTTGTGGTTGATGCGGTGAGCTGTAAGGCAGTGAGTGCACCTATCGGGGATATATGTATGAGGATGGTTATTATTTCTCCTCTCTTGGATATGATTAAGAAGGCTCAGGTGGAAGGATTGAAAAAGGAAAATTGAAAGGCAGAGCGGATCAGGAGGCAGATTCCTTTATTTGTCAGAGATGGCCGAGGCTTGTTAACTCGATGTGGTAGAGTTTGGGTTTCGACTACCCGGTAGGGTGAGGCAGAAAATGATAGAAGACACTCATAAGTCGAAGTTTTCGATCCACCCAAGGACCACGAAGATGTCTAGGGATTTGAATTTAAGGTATTGGTTGCCCTATATGAAAAGGGAGATAACATGGTTTGTAGAGTGGTGTCTGACTTGCCAGAAATTCAAGGTCGAACATCAGTGACCCCAGGACAAGATGCATTTGCTACCCATTCTCATGTGGAAATGGGAAGAGATCACCTTGGATTTTATCCCAAAGTTGCCAAGGATGGCACGTGAATTTGATTCTATATGGGTCATTGTTGATAGATTGACCAAGAGTGCTCACTTTATACCGATTTTCGAGAGTATATCCATTGAGAAGCTAGATGACATTTACATTCAGGAGGTGATGGTTTGGTATAGGGTTCCAGTTTCGGTGGTTTCAGACCAAGATGTTCGTTTCACCTCCAAGGTTTGGGGGAAGTTTCATGAGGAGTTGGGTACTCAGTTGCATTTTAGTACAACATAAAACGCCCAGACCGATGAACAAAGTGAGCAGACGATTCAGATGCTCGAAGATATGCTACGGGCGTACATGTTGGAGTGTGTTGGGATTTAGGATACTTACCTTCCACTGGTCGAGTTCTCCTACAACAGTTATCATGCCAGTATTGATCGACTGGATTTCGAGATGTTGTATGGAAGGAAGTGTAGGATCCCGGTTTATTGGGGTGAGGTTGGGAATCGAGTCATGGGGAGTACTAAATTAGTGCTCAAGACCACCGATTTGATAAAACAAGTGTGTGATAGGTTGCGAGTCGCGCAAAGTAGGCATAAGAGTTATGCAGACCGTTGCCATTCAGATCTCGAGTTACAGGTGGGGGAATTTGTGCTTCTGAAGGTGTCACCTTGGAAATGTGTCATCCGATTTCGAAAGCGGGGAAAGCTGGGCCCCCGGTTTATTGGTCCCTTCAGGATTACCACCTGGGTGGGCAAGTTTGCATATCGGCTGGATTTTCCTGATGAGCTCAGTCAAATCCACAACACGTTCCATGTATCTTAGTTACGAAAGTGTTTAGCCAATGATTTTGCGGTGATTCCATTGGATGACATGAAGACAAAGACTTTATTCAATAAAGTGGTGAATCTGGTGAAGTTACATTGGAATCAACCTTAAGTGGATGTGGGAACTGGAGGACGAGATGAGAGATCATTACCCCGAGTTATTCACGGAGGTGGACTTCAAGGACGAAGTCTGATTCAAGTGGGTGAGAGTTGTAACACCTGGATCCTGAGGTATTTTATATTTTGCAAATTTAGGCATTTTAAGGTTTGCCACAACGTGATGGGGAGGTGCCACGACGTGACGAGTAAAGTTCATGCCATTTATTCCCTTTAAGCCGCTACAACGTGGAAGTATAGGCCATGGCGTGGCAGCTGGAAAGTGCGAAACCCTATTTCCCAAGTTTTGCTCCCTATTTAAAGGAATGAGGAGGCTAGGGTTTGCTCACTCTCAACCTCCATCAACCTCTTTGTGATCTGAGAAACCATAAATCCATCCATCTCTTATTTTAAGCCTTTTTGGTGTTCTTTGAAGCATTGGTAGGAAGAAAGAAGAAGAAGTCACTTAAGATTCAGCAAGCTAGTCCTCATCCTTTCTGTTGGCAATCTCCTGGACCTCTGTAAGTGTCCAAGACTCGATTTTTATCATTCTAGGTTGATAGATCTTATGTTTTGTCCCTAAATCTTCTTTTTCATGTGTGTAAGAGTGTTAGGATCTCATAAAGTTTGCAACTTTATGAATCTCTGGGAATTTTGGCATAAATAATGGGTTGGATATGGATTCTTGTGGGGTTTTGATCCATGCATGGTACTACCTTGGAAAAACCATCATTTTTTGCTCTTTAAGGCTTCAATACATGTATTGGACATGCATGTATATAAAGCACCAACTTTTATGTTGGATTTGGTATTAGAATCTGATCTAGAGCAAATGAGCTATGGAATTTTTGGATTTGGTGCTTAATGGATAAATTCATGTCTTATTTTAGCTCATTTGAATCTAGGGTTTGAGATTTTTACCTTTTGCGTGATCTTAACGGATAAAGTTGGAAACTTTATCCTTCTAGACTTTGTTTCGGACCTGATCTGGAGTTTGGACCCCATAGGATCGAAGAAAATAGGTATGTGGTGATTGGTGTTGAAATAAACCCTAAGGATGGGCCCATTATTGTATGATTGGGTTGAAATAAACTGCAGTGTTGCGCCCATGAGTTTGTGATGGGCTGAAAGAGACCCTAGGTCTAGGCCCATAACTGTATTTTGGGTTGGATTATACCCCAAGGCTAGGACCAGTTGTATGTTTGGTATGTGGTACTTTGGGGAACTCACTATGCTTTGTGCTTACAATTTATGTTTACGGTTTCAAGTACTTCCGGTATGAAAGGGAAGAGTCTGGTTGGATGACACACCATCCCCCTTATGATTATGCACTTTGGGCTATTTTTAATCTGATGTTTTGACATTGTGTATGGTGATTGACTTTGAAACATTTGATGTATGGAACTAATGGTTTTTAAACAAAAAAAATATCACTGTATTTTCGGTCGTTACAAATTGGTATCATAGCCTTGGTTTGAGGGATTCGGGCACACTTACGAGTGTGTTAGAACTCAAAATAATGAATTGATAATCTTTTCAAAAGGAAATAAAATTTTAAAAGATTTTTACCAAGTATAAAGGGGTGCGATGCGTGCAATCATCCAAGTTCAAGTAAGTGGTTCCCAAAATACTCATACCCATGTGTTACGATTATTATATTAGTTATGTAAACTACATGCTAGAGTAGGGATAAGGCTACCTTCAGGAATCATATGATATAACTGCCTGATTTGTGTGCTTACAGTTTATGGTTATGGTTTCAGATACTTCCGGTACAAAAGGAAGAGCCCGACGTGATGGAAAAACATCCCCCTCATGATTTCACACTTTTGGCTATTTGTACTCTGATGTTTTGACATTGTGTATGGTGATTGACTTTGAAAATTTTGATGGATGGAACTAATGGTTTTTAAACAAAAAAATTTATCAATGTATTTTGGGTCGTTACAATTAATTAATCAATTTAAACCTATCATGGATTTAGAATTACCTTTTAATAGTCTTATAATTAAATTAGTTATTAATTCCATAGGGATAATTTTAACTAATAATATAATTAGATATTATCATTCATGATTATCTCCTAATATTTAGGTTTTTTTAATTATCTTAGATATGCAAAAAGTTGGATTTTGGCATAATTTAAATCATATAATTACCAAAAAAAAAAATAACCACACAAATCAGATTAGACAGAAAATCCTGAATTTCGGTTTTGATCTAAACTCACGTCGTGAGAAAATATATTCAAAAAAGTTTTGTTCGATTCATCTTATACACTTTCAATGTTAGACAACCAGATCTGATACCACTGATGGATTTTATATATTATAACTTCATGTGGAATGCGGAAAAATCACTTAAGAATTAAGAAGGGCACATGCAATCTATATGGATCTATGTCTCACATTTTGAAGGTAACATACTATGAATAACAAAACTAAAATGAACCCTAGAAATTTCGAAAACAAAGAATTAGGGTTACAAACCTTTAGATTTGTTGTAGCAAAAAAATCACTTCAATCCTTCCTTCTAAGAGCTTGGGAAGCTAGCACCAAAACTATGATGCCTCAAATTGTTTGTACCCAAACCCTAGAATAATAAGACAATTGAGGAGAGAGGAATGAGAGGCAAAAATCGGCTATTCTTATAAGAGTAAGAGTGACTAGCAATAGGAGACCATAGGGCCCTATTTATACCAGCTTAGGAAACACTAAAAACCCTAATTTGAACATATAATATTATTATTTCAAATCGTGTGGTTATCAAATTTCCTTATCATCATAGAGGCTTCCAGATACCCTAATTTGAGTCTCAAAAATCGTGCATCATAGGAAAGTTCTGGAATCTTTCCTTTGCTCAACTATTGAACAAATACGGTTTAGCCCTTGTACTCTCCATTAATTCTAATTAATCCCAAAATTAATTCCAATTAATTTTGGATTAATTCTTAATTAGTTATTACTATTTAAAATTAATATATTAATCACATAATATATTAAAAAACAATTTATTGTAATTTATTAATCATATAATAAATCAATAAATCATCATTTCTCTACAAATGTCATTCTAACCAAGTTCTAGTTATGATGGAAATCCAAAGAGGACTTTGCTTCTAATTACAAGTATATACCAATTTAGTTATGAGCTTAGATACCTTAATCTAACAAAAGGGACTTCCATGCCTAGAGGGAATCCCCAAGCAGTCACTATGGAAGCTATTAACAGGCTTCTTGATGAGTTGAAAGAAGAGAACCATCAAGAGATGATTCGCTTGTTGGATGCTCATCTCAGAGCACCTAAACAGACCTTATAAATTATTGAGGTTGCACTGTCTAATGTGGATGCACCATCTGTTCTAGTGCACCTTCTATTGTAGGTGCATTGTCTATTAGAGTTGTGTCATTTATTATTATGGACAGTCTGCTATCAACATGTTTAGAACTCAAGGGTCCTCTCCTGTCACGCGCCATCCAGCCCAATCAAATAAGAAGAAGGGATGTTCTTTTAGAGAATTTATTGCGTGCAATCTAAGTGTGTATGAGGGGAGTCATGACCTGAAGGTGACTATGAAGTGGATCATAGATATTAACTGAATTCTCAAAGCTAGTGGGTGTTTGGATGATCATGGAGTTACTTATGCTTCTCAGGTTTTAAGGGGTCAAGCCCTTATTTGGTGGGAGAAGGTATTCTAGACATTGGGAGATGATGCTGAAGAAAATATGTCTTGGAATGACTTTGTTTAACGGATAAAAGCTAATTATTGTGCTCCTCATGACATCGAGAAGATGGTTGATGAGTTCTTTGATTTGAATAAAGGAGACATATATGTGGAAGAGTATGTGAAAGTATTTTCGGATAGGATGATGTTTATTGGATATGTTCTTCTATCTGAGAGGGGTTGTATTAGCCGCTTTTTGAAAGGGCTACATGTCGAGTATGAGGTTGAGGTGAAGAAGGTTGGCACTCTAGCTGATGCTATTGTGGTTGCTCAGAATATTAAGGACATAAATGTGAGGAATCTAAGAGAAAAGGAAAGGGTTGGAGAGAAGAGATCTCAAGCTGATCAAAGCGGTTTCAAGAAGAAGAGTCGAGGATCTAGCAGGAATTCAAAGAAAGGGGAGACTCCTACATGCAAAATATGTGGAAATATGCATTGGGGAGAGTGTAAGTTGGGAAAAAAGGTGTGTTTCAAGTGTGGTAATCCCAACCATAAGTATTTTGAGTGCAATAAGGAAGTTCGTGATCTGGAGTGGTATTCATGTCATGAAAAAGGGCATATCATCATAGCTTGCTCGAGGAAGAAGATTGGAGTGGTGGTCCAGAATGTGGGAAAGAAGGTCGAGCGCACAAAAGTCAAGACTCGTGCTTTTTAGTTGACTACCGAGGAAGAAAAATAAGCTCAAGGGGTGGTGTCTGGTATAATACTTTTAAACTCCTTTTTGCAGGTGTTTTTATTTGATTCAGGTGCGGATTATTCTTTTGTGTCTCATAAGTTAAGAAAGAAATTTAGTAAGCCTCTAGTACCCTTAGAAGAAACTTATGTGATAGAGGTGGCATCCGGAGAGCATGTTAGTATACTTCTCGGTTATCGTGATTGTTGTATAGATATAGATGGGGAGAAGTTTAATGTTCTTTTGTTTCTAATTGGTGTTATAGGGTTTGATGTGATTTTCGGTATGAATTGGCTCAAGAAAAACCATTCCAATATCGCTTGTGATAGTAAGCTTGTCACACCCCCGAACCAGACGGCGGAAACGTCCGAGGGCTCGTGTGACTTAAATTGAAATATCATCACAATGAATATACATGAAACATAACATAAACATCACCATGCATTAATACATTACAACCGTCATTGTTCACATCAAGTACATTGTCTAAATATTACATATACATAGCATAACTTGTTTGAGAGTCACAAAACATAACATCTTAACACACTTGGTAATTTTCTTTAGCTTATTTGTTACCTAAGAATACAAGTTATTTTGAAAACGGTCAACATATATAATGTTGGTGAGTTCATAAGCAGTTTTGATGTGAAAATGTTTTGTGTAGTTTGTAAAACCCAGAAAATCCGATATTTTCTGAAACGACAATTGTTTACGAAATAGGTGTGATGATCCATAAGTATGTGCGTGAATGATTTCAAAACGTGTAAAAGTAGTATGTTTCTCATAATGAATTCTTGTATTATAGTTATCGAAAGTAAAAGTGAATAATGTTGTTCCCCCGGAAAACCCAATGTTTTCTGATATAAATAGTATGATCGTTTTGTATTATTGTATCGTCACAACGAATGAATATGATTTCCCATGATTACTTAGATGGTATTGGATCTCTATGTGAGTCGTTATAACCATGCATAATAATTACTATTTCGTTTGTCTAGGCATTCTGATGAAAGCCGGTATTGAATTAAGATTTTGTCATCCTAGACTGGCCGAATCTAACTGTAGCGAACATCTTAGGCGTGGGGGAGTCACCCCCGTATAGATCTATACACAAACTCTTGCTCTCCCTCCAGGAGACTTTGATTATAACTACAGACTACGACCGACACTTATTGGTGTCACCCGTTATTACTCACTAAATCCAAATGAAATTGAATAACCTTGTTTAACGACCTGATTAATGTTTACTTGAATATAAGGTAAGCCTAACAAACGAAGAGAAGAGGACTACGGGGGCCCACTAATCACGTATGTTATTATAGGCTGTCGAGTATGCGACGGACACGTAGGCCTATCACGCATATGATTGATTTGGACCTTACTAGCAATGCAAATGGGCCACTACGGCCCAATAGCTTGTAAAAGCCATTGAGGGTCCATTAGGCATGTAATTGGGTCACCCGAGGCCCAATAAACATGTATAATTATATTGGGCCCAATAATCATGATATTGGGCCACAAAGGCCCAATAACACGAACAGAAGGTATTTGGGCCCAACCATTGAATCGCTTATGTTTTATCGAGTTTAAATTCGTATTGTTGGTATATGTTGTCGGCTAAATGTTTATTCACGATGCTTCAAAAGAATATCTTAATGTTTGAATTATAACGAAGCTTTAGTTATATATATATATATATATATATATATATATATATATATATATATATATATATATATTAGAATCATGCGTTATAAGCTTCATATTTTTAACTCAAACATTCATAATTGTTTATTTGGCCCAAAAACATTTAGATCGACCAGTTTGGCCCTTTTTCTTTAAAAATGGCACTTTTAGTCACTTTTTATGAAAATTGACATTTTTGGTCCTTAAACCATTTATCTTGACATTTTCCACCCAAATTTTATTTGAATAGTAATTTCAGTCCAAAACTATTGCATTTGTCATTTTCAGCCTTTATTTGTAAAAAGTTACATTTTTGGCCCAATTTCCGTAAGTTTTACAATTTTGACCCCAAAATCAAAAACTTTGCATTTTTAGTCCAATTTGGTAATAAAATCATTTTGAACCCCTGAAATGGTTTATTTACAATTTAGACTCATAGTTTGTTAATTTTTACATTTCAGCCCCTCAAAACTTCATTTTTTTCGCAACCTTGGGCCCAAAACTCGTGAGACCCAATTTAAAGCCCAATAAGCTAAAATTTGTGTTTTTGACCCTTTGAGAAGTATTATTATCATAAAAATTAGCTTTTATACAAATAAATCCCTTACAACCCTCATAAAACCGATAATTTATAATTTATACCCAATCTTTGTTATTTTTGCAAAAGTGATACTTGTAAAGTTCTTTGGCTTTGTTTTTCACTTTTTAAGCTTAAGGACTCTTAGATATATGATGTATGTTGTTTATTATGTTTTTGTTTATGATTATTTCACCCTTTTTGATATAGATCTCGAAATATCACAACTATTACATATTATCACAATCAAAAACTAAAGATTACACACATAACATGCAAACACACATAGATCATCACATAATACTTGTATTCTCCCCCAAAAAAACAAGTAAAACCGAAAACAAGGGGGTATGAACTCGCCTTGCTTAGTTGTTTCGGTTTTGAAGAAGATATGAAGAAGATTTTTGGTCCTAGCAACACCTTGATGTGGATCTCGAACTTGAGATGATTCAAGAAATGATGATATTCTCGTGAAAATCCTCTTGATACACAAGCAAAACTTCGAGATTTTGGAGGGAGAAGGAAGAGAATACTTGAGAGATTTTGAAGGAAGTTTGAAGGTGTGTGTGTCTTTTCCTCTTGCTCTCGGCCGAAGAAGAAAAAGAGAGGGGGGAGGAGTTGAAGTGATGGGTGTATGGATGCATGAGAAGTGCATGGTTATATGTTGTGTAATAAAGAGGTGGCAACATAAAGTCAACTCTCTAAATCTTTTTTTTTGTTTTCTACTTAGGCCGAGAGAGAGAAGGAAGAGAATGGCTTGGGCCCTTTGTGCTTGAGTCCCATAATGTGAGGCCCGATTTGATGGTTTTCGGCCCATTGGGCCTTTAGAGTTGTTCACGGACCAAATCTTGCATAAAAGAATGGATTTGAGGCCCTTTAGGATTAATTGGATTTGTTATGGCCAACGAGGCCCATTAAGGTAAACCAATTCATTTGGGGTCCATTATGGCCCAAAATGTTAAGTTTCATGAAAGTGGGTCCACTTAGGGCCCATTTAAGGGTCCTAAGCCCAAAATAGTCAAATTGAAAGCTTATTGGTCCATTAGGCCCAATAAGGAAATCCTAGTCCATAATGGACTTGAATCATGATTTTTAGGGTTTCCAATCTTTTGTTGACTATTTGAAGTGTTTGTATAGAGTGTTTGATGAAATTTTGTTGTTATTGAATAAACATCATGCATACTTTCAAGTTTTAGTCACAAATATTATTATTGTTAAAGTTTACAAAGCATTAGAATTCCTAGTTGTGACATCATCCCCCCGTTAGAGGGAATTTCGTCCCGAAATTCTTTTTGAAGCTAGATTTGAGAAGGCGAGAATAAGTGAGGGTACTTTTGTTTCATTTGGTCTTTGCGTTCCCATGTGAATTTCGGTCCACGCTTTGCGTTCCATCGAACTTTCACAATTGGAATGCGACTTTACTTAGTACGCTTCACTTCCCTGTCCATGATTTCAACTGGTTCCTTGATGAACAGGAGATTCTCGTTGATTTTGATTTCTTCCAGTGGGATGACAAGAGTTTCGTCGGATAAGCACTTCTTCAAATTGGAAACATGGAACACGGGGTGTACACTGCTGAGCTCGGCAGGTAGCTGCAGTCTATAAGCCACTGGACCGATTTGGGCAAGAATCTCGAATGGTCCCATGTACCGTGGGTTTAGTTTTCCCCGTTTCCCGAAACGAATCACCCCTTTCCAGGGAGAGACTTTTAACAACACCCGATCCCCGACTTGAAATTCCAAGGGCTTTCGCCGTTTATCAGCGTAGCTCTTCTGTCGGTCTCGTGATGCTTGAAGTCGAGCTCTGATTTGAACTATCTTATCTTTCATTTCATGTATGATTTTCGGTCCTGTTAATGCATTGTTTGGTGTCCGTCCTCTTGCTAGCTGAGTGTCGCCTACCTCAGCCCAACACAACGGTGATCTACATTTACGACCATATAATGCTTCGAAAGGAGCAGCTTTGATGCTTGTGTGATAACTGTTGTTGTACAAAAACTCAATTAAAGGTAAGTGGGTATCCCACGTCCTTCTGAAGTCCATCACACATGCTCGAAGCATGTCCTCAAGCGTTTGAATGGTTCGCTGACTTTGATCATCCGTTTGTGGGTGGTAAGCAGTGCTCATGTCGAGTTGTGCTCCCATAGCTTTCTGAAGTGATTGCCAAAAGCGTGAAGTGAATCTACTATCTCGATCTGAGATGATAGATATTGGTACTCCATGGAGTCTCACAATTTCCTTGATGTAGATTATTTTCAATCGTTCCATCTTGTATGATTCTTTTATTGGCAGGAAGTGGGCGGATTTTGTTAACCTATCCACTATTACCCATATGGCATCCAATCCATCAGTTGTCTTGGGTAATTTGGTCACAAAGTCCATGGTAATCCTTTCCCATTTCCACTCGGGTATTACTGGCTGTTGTAATAGTCCCGAGGGCTTCTGATATTCTACCTTCACTTTAGCGCAAGTGAGGCACTTGCTAACGTAAGTGGCAATTTTTGCCTTCATGTTAGGCTACCAATAATGTTGCTTGATGTCCAGGTACATTTTATCTGAACCCGGATGGATGGAGTATCGTGTCTTATGGGCCTCATTCATGACTACCTCTCTGAATCCCCCAAGTTTAGGGACCCAAATTCGGTTCATGAAATAATATGCTCCGTCCTCCCTGGCCTCGAAGTTCTTTTCCATTCCACGTAACGCTTCGCTTGTTCTGTTCTCTGTCTTCATGGCATCAAACTGGGCATCTTTGATTTGTGAGGATAAGTGGGATTGAATGGTCATTGAAAGGGTTTTCACATGACAATTTGAGTATTCTTTCCGACTCAAGGCATCAGCTACCACGTTAGCCTTGCCTGGGTGGTACTTGATTTCGCAATCGTAATCGTTTAGCAGCTCAACCCATCTTCGCTGCCTCATGTTTAACTCCTTTTGATTCAAAATGTGTTGGAGGCTCTTGTAGTCAGTGAAAATGGTGCACTTTGTACCATAAAGGTAGTGCCTCCAAATCTTCAAAGCAAATACCACAGCTCCCAATTCGAGATCATGGGTGGTATAATTCACCTCATGTGTCTTTAGTTGTCGGGATGCATAAGCTATCACCTTCCCACGCTGCATGAGTACACAGCCTAAACCCTGATTCGAAGCATCGCAGTAAACTAGGAAGTCCTCAGTTCCGTCTGGTAATGATAGTACTGGTGCACTACAGAGAGCTCGTTTCAGAGTTCGGAAGGCAACCTCCTGCTTTTCTATCCATTCAAATGCTACGCCCTTTTGTGTAAGCATGGTAAGTAGCTCGGCTGTTTTGGAGAAGTTCTGAATGAATCTTCTGTAATAGCCTGCGAGACCCAGAAATTGACGAATTTATGTGGGTCTTGTTGGGACTGCCCATCCTTCAATGGCTTTGATCTTAGAAGGGTCCACATGTATCCCTTCTTGGCTGACAACATGACCTAAAAAGTTTACGCTACGGAGCCAGAACTCACACTTAGAGAGTTTTGCATATAACTTTTCGGTTCGTAGGGTTTCCAAGATTTTCCGGAGATGTCGACTATGCTCCTCTTTTCTTCGAGAATAGACCAGGATATCGTCGATGAAGACGATGACAAAGTTGTCGAGGAATGGTCGGCAAAATCAATTCATCAAGTCCATGAATGCGGCAGGGGCATTCGTTAGACCGAAGGGCATTACAACAAATTCATAATGTCCATAGCGAGTTCGGAAAGCGGTCTTGGGGATATCCTCTTCCCGGACCTTGAGTTGGTGGTAGCAGGATCGCAGATCTATCTTAGAGAAATAGTTCGCTCCTTGAAGCTGGTCGAATAGATCGTCGATTCGCGGAAGTGGGTAGCGATTTTTTATAGTGAGCTTATTCAGTTCTCTATAATCGATACACATTCTAAAGGATCCATCCACTTCTTAACAAAAAGGACCAGAGCTCCCCAGGGTGAGAAGATAGGTCGGATGAATCCTTTGCTCAAGAGTTCGCTGAGTTGGTTTGACAGTTCTTGCATCTCCGCAGGAGCCAACCTATAGGGTGATTAGGCAATGGGTGTAGCTCCTAGCACAAGGTCAAGTTGGAACTCGACTTGTCTTTCTGGGGGTATCCCCTGAAGATCTTCAGGAAAGACATCCGGGAAGTCGCAAGCCACTGGGATGTCTCGAATATTGACCTCTTCCTTGGACTTATCCACTATGTGAGCCAAAAACACCAAGTCCATCTTTTGTAGATACTTTTGTGCCTTAATGCACGAGATAAGACAAAGGTTCGTACTGGGTTTGTCTCCGTATATGATTAGGGTTTCGTGGTTTGGGAGATAAAGGCGAACGGCCTTCTCGCAACACATAATTTCGGCATGATGGGGGCTCAACCAATCCATGCCGATAATCACATCAAAACTCCTAATGGTTACAGGCATCAAGTTTATTTGAAATGCGTGATGATTTAAGGTTAGGGTACATCCTACGTAGATTTCCCCAGTTGATTCTGTTTTCCCATTAGCCATTTCCACCGTAAAGGCTTCATTAAGCTTCTGGGGTTGTTGTTTTAGAAAATGTTTGAATTTATTACTCACAAAACTTCGCTCTGCCCCGGTATCAAAAAGGATGCATGCATATGTGTGGTTAAGGAGAAACGTACCAATGACAACAGCGGGATCCTGAACCGCTTCTCCTTGACCCATGGTCAGCACTCTCCCTGCTCCTCCATTCCCTTGGTTGTTGATATTGGGGCAGTTTCAACGGAAATGCCCAGTCCTTCCACATCCATAACAGTTGTGGCCAGCCCCAACATTGTTGTCGTTGTCGTTGTGGTTGTTGGTGTTGTTGTTGTTGTTGTTGTTGTTGCGGTTGTTGTTGTTGTTTCCTTGTTGCTGGTTCTGGGGAGGATAGGTCCTGCAGTATTTTTCCATGTGACCCTTTCGGTTGCAACTGGGACATTGCATCTCCCTGCATTCACCATTGTGATGGAGATTGCACTTGTTGCATTTTGGGAGATTTCCGGAATACAGCTTAGGGGCACTTGGGGTGGATGAGGCTGGAGCATGTGGTGTGGAGGGAACTTGAGTGGTTGCAGCATGAACTGTCACTGTTTTTTGTTTCTTTGACGACTCTGAGCCTTGTCGTCCCTTCCTCTTGTTATTCTTTCCTTTCTTGTTATCATTCTCCTTCTTGCTTTCAGCTTCCCCAGCTTTCTCACCCTTCTTGTTGTTGTGGTCGTACAACTTCTTGGCCAACCTCTTGGCACTGTCAAAGGTTTCAGGATTCGCAGCAATCACATTTCCTTGAATTGGGGAGGTTAATCCCCAGATGAATCGTTCGATTTTATTCCCTTCCGAAGTAATCATGCCAGGGCACAACAGAGACATTTCACTAAACCTTGATATGTAAGCATCGATGTCGGAGTTTCGGACAGTGAGATTCCATAACTCTTGCTCCATTTTCTGAATCTCGCCACGCGGGCAGTATTCAGCCATTAGCATTTCCTTCAGTTCCGTCCATGGCATGGCATTAGCCACCGGAAGAGTCATAGCATCCACATGTCCATTCCACCAGGTAAGAGCTTGATCAACAAATGTACATACTGCAAACTTCACCTTGACCTCATCAGGGCATTCGCATATCTCGAACACTGATTCCACCTTTTCAATCCACCTCTTCAGGGTTATCATTCCCCCTGTGCCATTAAAGGTTTGTGGCTTGGCGTTGGTGAAGTCTTTGTAAGAGCATGTCTTGGTAGGTCCTTGGTTCATCCCGTTGTTTGAACTTCCGCCTCCCTGTCCGTTGCCTCCACCATTGTTCTTGTTGTGGATTTGCGCCAGTGCTGCTGTGACTGCGGCAGATACAGCTGCTTGGAATGCAACCGAGTTGATTTCTGGTGGCGTCGGTGGTTGATTGTTTCCACGGTTTGGTCTTTGCGGCATCTTGCTATTATGGAACAGGAAGATGTTGAGTACGTATTGTATTTAAGTTGGGAATTCCGTGAATCGGTTTTTGTATCTAACTGATTCCATATTTACACCAAACAATAAGAATATAAACCACATAGCAGATAACAACATCACGATAAAACACATAATATTTTCCACTAATAATATCCGTACTTTGATACATGAAAATTTGCTCGAAAAGAGCATACATAAGGGTACAAATTTCGACAGCATAACGACTCTATGAGTAGTGTAATCACTTAAACATGTAGTCGGTAGTACATAACATGGTAAGCATAAGAGAACATAGCACTAGTAGGGTAAATCTGGTCCTAAATAAACTAGGAAGCGCCCAACGGTGGTAGCGAAATCATATTCCGAAATGTTGTGCCAAGAACTGGGCCATCTCAGTCATCTCTCCAATGACTTCATCCATTTCCAGTTCAGCCTACACCGCTCGTGCTTCCATGGCAAATAGTTGTTGCCGTAGTGCGGCAGCCTCAGCCTCCAGAGAGCGATCCTCTCCCACGGGATTCCCTGGTGGGGCAGGGTGGTCCTGATGTGTCTTCTCGGTAGGTGGTGCGACGGAGGCTTCGTCTGTGTCTCTTTCATCCTCCATGTCATCATCGGTCCTATCAAACTCGTAGTCCGTGTCCGTGTAATCGTCGGGTCCAATGCCGTGTGCTGCCCCTTGTTCTTCCTCGGGGTCGTCTTCGATCATTCCGTGGGCCACCAAGGCCTGGTGAAACTGAATGCCTTGATGCTCCTCTTCCATGGTGACTGTGATGAGGAACACGTAAGGGGGGGGGGTATAAACTATTGTTAATCCTAAAGTATTTTTAGTTGTTATAAAAATTGGGTTGATGTTCTCTTCTTGTTTAAGAAAAGGGTATGCCTTAGGTTTACTGACCATCGTGATCGCCCCAGGGCATGTGATAGTTGTATTCTGAAGAAATGTAGTTGATCAGGCTACATTCATCCCTAATACAACTGTGATCAGTCCTGGCTTAACCGAGATGTCAGGTTTTCCGAATGTTTTATTTGAATTGTTATTATGTTTATTTTTCTAAGTCGCACAAGTAAGAGTGTTTAGTATTATATTTTATTTGTTTTGTTCAGAGTTACTTAGTCCCTCTAAGGGTTTATAGTTGCATCTCAATGTGTGGTTAGATATGCTAGTTCACTATAAACAGAGCCCTGATACCAACCTGTCACACCCCCGAACCAGACGACGGAAACGTCTGAGGGCTCGTGTGACTTAAATTGAAATATCATCACAATGAATATACATGAAACATAACATAAACATCACCATGCATTAATACATTACAACCGTCATTGTTCACATCAAGTACATTGTCTAAATATTACATATCCATAGCATAACTTGTTTGAGAGTCACAAAACATAACATCTTAACACACTTGGTAATTTTATTCAGCTTATCTGTTACCTGAGAATACAAGTTATTTTGAAAACGGTCAACATATATAATGTTGGTGAGTTCATAAGCAGTTTTGATGTGAAAATGTTTTGTGTAGTTTGTGAAACCCAGAAAATCCGATATTTTTTGAAACAACAATTGCTTACGAAATAGGTGTGAAGATCCATAAGTATATGCGTGAATGATTTCAAAACGTGTAAAAGTAGTATGTTTCTCATAATGAATTCTTGTATTATAGTTATCGAAAGTAAAAGTGAATAATGTTGTTCCCCCGGAAAACCCGATGTTTTACGATATAAATAGTATGATCGTTTTGTATTATTGTATTGTCACAACGAATGAATATGATTTCCCATGATTACTTAGATGGTATTGGATCTCTATGTGAGTCGTTATAACCATGCATAATAATGACTATTTCGTCTGTCTTGGCATTTTGGTGAAATCCGGTATTGAATTAAGATGTTGTCACCCTAGACTGGTCGAGTCTAACTGTAGCGAACAGCTTAAGCGTGGGGGAGTCACCCCCATATAGATCTATACACAACTCTCGCTCTCCCTCCAGGAGACTTTGATTATAACTACAGACTACGACCGACACTTATTGGTGTCACCCGTTATTACTCACTAAATCCAAATGAAATTGAATAACCTTGTTTAACGACCTGATTTATGTTTACTTGAATATAAGGTAAGCCTAACAGATGAAGAGAAGAGGACTACGGGGGCCCACTAATCACGTATCTTATTATAGGCTGTCGAGTATGCGACGGACACGTAGGCCTATCACGCATATGATTGATTTGGACCTTACCAGCAATGCAAATGGGCCACTACGGCCCAATAGCTTGTAAAAGCCATTGAGGGTCCATTAGGCATGTAATTGGGTCACCTGAGGCCCAATAATCATGATATTGGGCCACAAAGGCCCAATAACACAAACAGAAGGTATTTGGGCCCAACCATTGAATCGCTTATGTTTTCTCGAGTTTAAATTTGTATTGTTGCTATTTGTTGTCGGCTAAATGTTTATTCACGATGCTTCAAAAGAATATCTTAACGTTTGAATTATAACGAAGCTTTAGTTATATATATATATATATATATATATATATATATATATATATATATATATATATATATATATATATATATATATATATATATATATATATATATAGAATCATGCGTTATAAGCTTGATATTTTTAAGCCAAACATTCATAATTGTTTATTTGGCACAAAAACATTTAGATCTACCAGTTTGGTCCTTTTTCTTTAAAAATGGCACTTTTATTCACTTTTTATGAAAATTGACATTTTTGGTCCTTAAACCATTTATCTTGACATTTTCCACCCAAACTTTATTTGAATAGAAATTTCAGTCCAAAACTATTGCATTTGTCATTTTCAGCCTTTATTTGTAAAAAGTTACATTTTTGGCCCAATTTCCGTAAGTTTTACAATTTTGACCCCAAAATCAAAAACTTTGCATTTTTAGTCCAATTTGGTAATAAAATCATTTTCAACCCCTGAAATGGTTTATTTACAATTTAGACTCATAGTTTGTTAATTTTTACATTTCAGCCCCTCAAAACTTCATTTTTTTCGCAACCTTGGGCCCAAAACTCGTGAGACCCAATTTAAAGCCCAATAAGCTAAAATTTGTGTTTTTGACCCTTTGAGAAGTATTATTATCATAAAAATTAGCTTTTATACAAATAAATCCCTTACAACCCTCATAAAACCGATAATTTATAATTTATACCCAATCTTTGTTATTTTTGCAAAAGTGATACTTGTAAAGTTCTTTGGCTTTGTTTTTCACTTTTTAAGCTTAAGGACTCTTAGATATATGATGTATGTTGTTTATTATGTTTTTGTTTATGATTATTTCACCCTTTTTGATATAGATCTCGAAATATCACAAGTATTACATATTATCACAATCAAAAACTAAAGATTACACACATAACATGCAAACACACATAGATCATCACATAATACTTGTATTCTCCCCCAAAAAAACAAGTAAAACCGAAAACAAGGGGGTATGAACTCGCCTTGCTTAGTTGTTTCGGTTTTGAAGAAGATATGAAGAAGATTTTTGGTCCTAGCAACACCTTCATGTGGATCTCGAACTTGAGATGATTCAAGAAATGATGATATTCTCGTGAAAATCCTCTTGATACACAAGCAAAACTTCGAGATTTTGGAGGGAGAAGGAAGAGAATACTTGAGAGATTTTGAAGGAAGTTTGAAGGTGTGTGTGTCTTTTCCTCTTGCTCTCGGCCGAAGAAGAAAAAGAGAGGGGGGAGGAGTTGAAGTGATGGGTGTATGGATGCATGAGAAGTGCATGGTTATATGTTGTGTAATAAAGAGGTGGCAACATAAAGTCAACTCTCTAAATCTTTTTTTTTGTTTTCTACTTGGGCCGAGAGAGAGAGAGAGAGAGAGAGAGAGAAGGAAGAGAATGGCTTGGGCCCTTTGTGCTTGAGTCCGATAATGTGAGGCCCGATTTGATGGTTTTCAGCCCATTGGGCCTTTAGAGTTGTTCACGGCCCAAATCTTGCATAAAAGAATGGATTTGAGGCCCATTAGGATTAATTGGATTTGTTATGGCCCAACGAGGCCCATTAAGGTAAACCAATTCATTTGCGGTCCATTATGGCCCAAAATGTTAAGTTTCATGAAAGTGGGTCCAATTAGGGACCATTTAAGGGTCCTAAGCCCAAAATAGTCAAATTGGAAGCTTATTGGTCCATTAGGCCCAATAAGGAAATCCTAGTCCATAATGGACTTGAATCGGGATTTTTAGGGTTTCCAATCTTTTGTTGACTATTTGAAGTGTTTGTATAGAGTGTTTGATGAAATTTTGTTGTTATTGAATAAACATCATGCATACTTTCAAGTTTTAGTCACAAATATTATTATTGTTAACGTTTACAAAGCATTAGAATTCCTAGTTGTGACAAAGCTAGTGTCGTTGGAAGCGTCAAGAGGAAGAAAGATAATTATATAATGAATGAGGAAACAACATATGTAAAGTGTGATTAAAACAATTAAATCTCAGAAGTGTCTAAGAAAAGTTTATGAATCATTTCTACTATAGATGTTATATTTAAGGAAAGAAAAGAAGAAGTTGGAGGATGTGAAAGTGGTTAGAGATTTCATGGATGTTTTTCCTGATGAGCTACCTGGTTTGCCCCCAGCGAGACAGGTAGAGTTTAGTATTGGTTTAATTCCTGGTGCTAGCCTGATTGCCAAATCTACTTAACGCCTATTTGCTTCATAAATGCAAGAGTTGATGTTCCAACTCCAAGAGTTATTAGAAAAAGGTTTCATTCGGTCGAGTTCTTCGCCATGGGGTTCCCCGATGTTGTTCGTAAAGAAGAAATATGGTTCGATGCGGATGTGTATAGATTACAGAGAGCTCAACAAGGTTATCATCAAGAATAAGTACCTATTGCCAAGAATAGATGATATTGTTGACCAATTTCAAGGAGCGGATTATTTTTCAAAGATTGGTCTCCGACCGGGTATCATTAAGTGCGGGTGAAGGGAAGTGACGTTGAGATGGTAGCGTTTATAACATGTTATTCTCATTATGAATTCCTTGTTATGCCGTTTGATCTTACTAATGCTCCCACTATATTCATGGCTCTCATGACTCGAGTTTGTAAACCTTTCCTTGATAAGTTGGTTATCTTCTTCATTGATGACATTCTTATATATTTGAAGACCGAAGAAGAGCATAAGAAGCATCTCCGTGAAGTGTTGTAAGTTTTGAAAGATGAGAAGTTGTATGTCAAGTTTTTGAAGTGTGAATTTTGGCTTTGATAAGATCGATTCCTTGGAAAAATATTGTCTAGAATCGGAATCATGGTAGATCCCACAAAGATTAAAGTTGTTGTGAAATGGGAATCTCCAAGGATGCCTACTGAAGTGCGAAGTTTTTTGGGTTTAGCCGGATAATGCTGCCATTTCATACAAGATTTCTCTCGTATTGCTAGTTCTCTCACCAAGTTGACAAGAAAGGAAGTGAAGATTTTTTGGGGATAAGATCAAGAAGAAGCATTTGAATTTTTGAAAAGGAAGTTATGCGAAGCTCCGTGTTAGCTTTTCCCGATGGGACTGAAGATTTTATGGTGTATAGAGATGCGCCAGACAAAGGTCTTGGTTGTGTTTTGATGCAGTGTGATAAGGTAATTGCCTGTGCTTCTAGGAATTTGAAAGAGGAATAGAAGAGGTATATAACACATGATTTGGAATTAGCAGTGATAGTATTTGCTTTGAAGATTTGGAGGCATTATTTGTACGGCACGTAGTGTAAGTTGTACACTGATCATAATTGTCTACAACATGTGCTTTCGCAATAAGATTTGAATATGAAGCAACGAAGGTGGTTAGAGTTTATTAGTGATTATGATTGTGAGATTATTTATCATGACAACAAAGCGAATGTGGTAGTGTATGCATTGAGCTGAAAGGCGCCAGGAGTCCAAGTAAGAGGAAGATCTATGAGAATTGAGCTAGTGTCCACTATTTTAGAGCAAGTTAGAGCAGATCAAGTGGAGGCATTGAATCCCGAAAATTTCATGGAAGAAAAGTTGCAGAAAAGTATAAAGTTTAAAGAAAATGATTGAGGATTGAAGACGTTTTAGAATAGAATATGGGTCCCTACCTTCGAAAATTCTCGAAAGATAATTTTAGAGGAAGCTCATAAGTCTAAGTATTCCATTCATTTGGGAAGTACAAAGACCTATTGAGATTTGAGATTGATGTATTAGTGACTCGTTATGAATGTAACACTTACCAAACTCATATCTGAATGTTTGAGTTGTGCATAAGTCAAGTTTGAGGACCAAGCTCTGTATGGGCAATCAGAGTCTTCAGATTCCATCCAGAAAGTGGGATGAGATCATAGTGGATTTTATTATGGTATTGCCGAGGACGAGTCGACGTTATGATGCCATTTTGGTTATTGTTGACCATTTGACGAAGAGTGTGTTATTTTTGGCAATTAAAGAGACGACTCATTTAGAAAAGTTGGCAAAGTTGTATGTTGATGAGGTAGTAAGATTGTGTGGAGTTCCATTGTCAATCGTGTGGGATTATGATCCGAGATTTACCTAAAACTTTTGGCATGCATTGCAAGAAGAGTTAGGGACACGAATTATCATGAGTACAACATACCATCCCCAAAACTATGGCCAAAGTGAGCGTACAATTCAGACGGTGGAAGATATGTTAAGGGATTGTGCTATCGATTTTATTGGTAAATGGGATGTGCACTTGCGATTGGGAGTTTGCTTAAAATAATAGTTTCCATTCAAGTATTAGAATGCCCATGTATGAAGCTTTGTATGAAAGACAATGTAGGAAACCTTTGTGCTGGCTAGAAGTGGGTGAAGAAGCTTACGGTACCATAATAGCGAGAATCTCCAATGAAAAGATTAAGATTGTTCAAGCTCACATGAAAGCGGCTCAAGATAGACAAAGAAGCTATGCAGATTTGAAAAAATTACTTTTGAGATGAAGCCCCGATGATTTGTTTTTGTTAAAAATATCTCCTTGGAAAAGAGTGATGTGTTTCGGGATGAAAGGGAAATTGAGCTCGAGGTATATTGGCTCGTTCAAGATTTTGAAGAAAAACGGATCCCAATCTTTCAAGTTAGATTTACCCTCGAAACGTAGCGATATACATCTTGTGTTTAATGTGTGATATTTGAAGAGATTTTGGGGAAAAGAAGAAGAAATTATTTTGTTAGATTATGTAAGAGTTGATGGCTAAAATCGATTGATAGAAGAGTCAGAAGCGATAATCGAGTATCAAAGAAAAAAGTTGTGGAATAAAGAAATCGATCTTGTGTTTATTAAGTGGCATAATCCTAGGGATTGGATCAAACATGGGAAACAAAAGAAGACATGAAAATACGATTTCCTCATTTAGCCCTTCATGAGATTCTGAGGACGAAATCTTCTTAAGGGGGGTGGATTGTAAGAACCGAGAATTAAGGAATGTTTGATTATGTTTTATGCCATTATCTTGCATTATGAATCTATCAGAATATGATATGTTGAATTAGAATGGAATGGAACTAGTTAATTCAAGGTTAGAATGGAAACGAATTGAAAAAAAGAACATAATTAAGGAATCCATCGGCACCGCAGCACAGTAAAGGTATTGTCGTGACACGGAAAGAAAGACGGTGATTTCATGCATTATCCATTGTAATTCGTAGGCAATGTACTTTGGTTTCGTGGTACGGAATATAGGTGTCACGAAGCGGTGAAAAAAGTATGTTGCTATGCAAATTGGTCGCCACGACATGGAGAAAAGGGAAACTGTGACTTCATTTACCCCACCACGATGCGAAAGGTCTTGTCCATAGCGTGGTTACGAGCATAAATAAATTCGTGAGTTAGGGATTATTTGTTCATATTTGATCTCCATCTTCTCTTGAACTCTTCTCCGAAAATTTCGTTGTTCAAGGGACATCAAGTGGCGATTTTTCTTGCTAGAGGCAAGGTAAGGGCATCTCAAACCTTTGTAGTGGTTAATTTCTCCATTTTCAAGCTTTTGAAGGTGTTTATGAGCTTGACTAGTATAGTTTGACAAACATTTTAGCAAAGAATGGTCATGTAAGTGTTTTGTCCAAAGTATGAGTTTTCGGCTAAAAATCACAAGTGGTGTCTTAATGGATTAAGACATGTATGAAAGGGTTAATGTATGTATATAGTCTAGGTAGTAGCAAGGAAGGATTTGAAGCCTCTCAAGTGAAGCGTTGGAAGAGTTGGAAGTAGGTTGTTATTCTTCAACCTAAGGTGAGTTTATACTTCTCTTTTAGATAATGTTTATGTGTTAATTAAAGAACATGTGTAAACTTGTAATTGTTGTTCGATTAGTGTCTAAGCCCGTAACTATATTTGGTAAGTACTTGACCCGGTTGTGCATGGTCCTTTTGGGTTGCCTTCACCATAGCAACTTGATAGGGTGATTTATGAAGAGAGAGAAGATATTATTATATTAATATATAATGAGAATAATATATTAAAGGAATAATCATATTATTTAATTAATATTAGTCATAGATTAATTAGGAATTAATTTGGTGACTAAAAGAGGTTAATTGAATAAAGGGGCTTAAACTGTCAAATGTGTGATAGTTGTATTTTGGGCTATGGATACTTATGAGTTATAGGGTGGCCGAAATTAAGGAGTATGGGCTCCTTGAATTCGTCCAACCCTTACTCTAGAAGGATCCTTGGATTTCTTAGGGATTAAGTTATTCAATTAGGCTTAAGGAGGTAACCCTAGAAGCTCACAGTATAAATAAACCCCTAAGGTTGGAGAAATCGGCCACCTTGCTTCCTTGGGAACCCTAGAGCCGATTTATACACCTATCCTCTCTCTCCAAATCATCCTCTTGCTAGTTGGTGTTTGTAAGCCATTAGAGGAGTGACAATTGTGACTCTAAGCTCCAAGAACAAGAAGATTCAAGCAAGCAACTAAAGGTATTCATCTAGATCTGATTTCATATGTCAAGTTTGTATTGTATTCCATAGATCTAGAATTGTAAGCCTTGGATAGATTGCATGTTCAATTAGAGAAACCTAGATCCAAGCATTAGGATTTGCATGTGCAAATAGGAAAGTTCTTATGGCTCAAACCCATCAGTGGTATCAGAGCTTTGATTGATTTCTATTGAATTGATGCATTGTTTGATTGTTCTTGCCATGAAAAATCGATTTTTTCTGCCCTTGACTGACAGACTCGGCGAGTCGTATGAACTCGACAAGTCCATAATGGGACTCGACGAGTCGGAGCGTCTGTCAGAGTGATTTTCGGGATTTCTTGCTGTTTTGCTTAAGGATACTTACCTAAATCGTTTTGGGTCCATAAAATACGAATTTTATCATATGTTTGACTATATCCTTGACAAAACAAAAGATAGTTGCCATTTGATTAAATAATAATTTCCTTATTTGATAATAATTGATTATTTGAATTAATTGGTGAATTGTCTTGCAAGTAATATTGACTAGGTCAAATATAGATAATAATTAAATTAATTAGTTAATTTGTATTATTTTCTATTTGATCCTTTATGTTTTGAAAAGTTTAAAACTTGTTCTCAAGTTTTGAAATGTAAGTTTTATGATTAAAAGTTTTAATTTGAACTATTTAAATTTCAAACCTTAGAATTTTACAAGTTTTAAAATTCAACCTTATACTTATAATATTATAAGATTAATATATATGTATAACTTAAATGCTAGTCTTACCGTTAGTAGGCCTCATTCACGAAGCCGATCTATAAGGGGGTATAGGTTATGGCCTATAAAATGGTCGTTTAATGGGTGTCCATTCTCACCCACCGCTTCCTTGATTGGTGGAGGATCGTTAGCCGAACGGGTAGGATCGGGCAAACCTTTCCTCATTAAAAGTATAATGAATCTATATAAAGTAACTAAATGTTTTTACAAAATTACCAATCTTAGTTACTTTAGGAAAAAGTGAATTGATGCAATTCCATGAAATTACACTTTTTACCCTTGCTAAGACGTTACTGGAGCGCGTGTGGTTAACCGGCACATTAATTGGTTTCTAAGCAAAGGTAGCAAAGGGTGACTCATTGTTTGTCATAGTTCGATGGAGCGTGTGTGGTTAACCAGAACATCGAATAGGTGAATGTAACAATGAGGGCACCATGTACATTTGCATGGTTATTCACACCCACTTTGTGATCCTCGGCATCCCAGTCACAAACTAGAGGGGCATATCGAGATTTAAACATGCCGTTGAAAAGTTCAATGTATCTCAAAGGATCTAGGAGTTTTTCAATACATTTAAAACCTAATTTCCTTTTCGTTTTTCATGGTGGAGAATTAGTGAATCGACATTCACTTGCCTTCAAATTATTTACTTGTTAGATTACGGCATCCCTCTTCTAATTTGTAAATAATGTTGTTGGTTCCTAGCCCTAATTTTTCATTTGGGTGATTAATTTGGGAAATTCATTTCTAATCAACTTTGTTCTTTTTCTTTTTCAGATGTCGAATGCAAACAACAACACTTCTGGTTCAAACTCCTCTGGCTCGTTCTCACTCATGAACTTGTGTGGGAAAGTGATCTTTGATGGGACCAATTTCAGTAATTGGATCCGCAACATTCGCATGGTCACTTGCTACGAGGACAAAGAGTATGTCCTCGATGAGAAGCTAAAGGATATTGACATCGATACTGCTACCGTTGAAGAGATCGCGGCCTATGAGGCCCATGAGCGTGATGATACGAAAGTCCATTGCATCATGCTAGCGACTATGACTGCAGAACTCCAAAAGTCCTATGAGGACAAGTACCCCTATGAGAGGCATTAGGATCTGCTGGAACGCTAGCACCAGAGCGCTAGGGAAGAGAGGTATGAGATCATCACTTCGATGATCACTACCAAAATGGGTAGTGGAGAGTCCCTTACCGCTCATCTGCAAAAGATGCAGAGATATGTTGATCGCCTGCTGAAGTTGAATGTGAACTTCGATGAAGAGCTGGCAATTGACATCATCCTTCACTCATTTCCTTCCTGCTATAGCCAGTTCCGCATGACCTACCACATGAATAAGGAGGAGGTATCTTTGAGCAAGCTTCAGGGCTTGTTAAGGACTTCTGAGAGCAACCTCAAAGACAAATCTGTTGCATTAACTCCAACTCCCGCTGCTGCTCCTGTCTTGGCAATAGGGCAAGGGAAGGGTAAGAAGAGGAAGGCTTCTTCAAGGGGCCACCACAAGGGAAAGTCCCAAGATGGCACCTATTCTAGTGGAACCAAAGTTGGTTCTGCTAAACCCAACTCAAACCCTAAGGAGGCAGAGTGCCACTACTGCCACAAGATAGGGCATTGGAAGAGAAGCTGTCCAGAATATCTGCAGGCCATCAAGGATGGGAAGATCAAGCCATCTTTTGCAGGTATTTACACAATTAAATCTAATGGTTTATCACATGCTACTTCTTGGGTTCTTGATACAGGATGTGGTTATCACATATGTTCTAATTTGTAGGGACTAAAAAGAAATAGGGATGTGGAGCGTGGAAGGATGAATCTGATCATGGGAAACAGAAGAACGTCGCCTGTCACCAAGATTGGAGTATACTCCTTAGTGCTTAGTAATGGATTAGATTCAAATTTGAATAATTGTTGCTATTCGCCAGATATGGCTAGAAACATCATTTCATTTCATGGTTTATATAGACAAGGTTTTAGAAATTCATTTGATAATGAAAAAGGTTCTATTTATGCTTATTTTGATAATGTTTTATATTTTGAAGCATTGCCTTGTAATGGAATATATGAAACTGTGATTGTTGTAGATAACTTAGGAAATGATGTGTTGTGTGTGGATTCTTCCAATGGTATGGATAAATCATGCTTGTGGCATTGTCGTCTTGGACATGTCAACAAGAAACGCATAGCCCAACTCCAAAAGGATGGAGTGTTGGAGTCATTCGACCTTAGGGACGATGACGTGTGCGAGTCTTGTTTACTTGGAAAGATGACCAAGTCACCCTTCACTGGCACTTGTGCGAGGGGTGAGGGTTTATTGGATCTCATACATACAGATGTATGTGGACCCTTTAGATCCACCACAAGGGATGCGAATCGCTTCTATGTGACTTTTACAGACGATTATAGCAGGTATGGGTATATCTACTTAATCAAGCACAAGTAGGAAACCTTTGAAAAGTTCAAAGAGTTTAAACAAGAAGTGGAGAATCAGTTGGGCAGGAAAATCAAGATGCTTCGATCTGATCGAGGTGGAGAGTACCTAAGTCTTGAATTCCACGACTATCTCAAGGAATGCGGAATAGTTTCACAATTAACGCCACCTAGGACACCACAATTGAATGGTGTAGCTGAGAGGCGTAATCGAACCTTACTAGACATGGTTCGTTCCATGATGAGTCATGCTTCACTACCTATCTCATTCTGGGGGTATGCCTTAGAGACTGCCGCCCATATCCTTAACTTAGTCCCTACTAAGAAGGTTGCCAAAACACCTCACGAGACGTGGACAGGGAAAGCTCCCTCGTTGGCACATATCAAGGTTTGGGGTTGCGAGGTTTTCGTAAGACGAGAAACTCACGACAAACTCGAACCTCGTAGTGTGCGATGTATTTTCATCGGCTACCCGCAGAAATCCTTTGGATATCTGTTCTATAGACCGAGTGACAATGTTGTCTTCGTTGCGAGGAGAGGGGTTTTCCGAGAGTGAGAACTCATAAGCCAAGGAGACAGTGGGAGTCAAATCGACCTTGAAGAGCTTCAAGAGTCGAGCGATGAAGGAACCTCTAACACTGGCGCTCAACCTGAGGAGGAAACTCCGGTTGAACCGATTGACGAGTCCTTACCTCTTAGACGTTCCGAAAGAGTTAGTGTTCCACCCTAGTTTTATGGTTTTCATATTACTACCGAAGGGGATACGTTCATTAGTGATAGCACACTAGTGAATATAGACAAACCTACAGCTATAACGAAGCCATGGTAGGCCTGGAGTCTGCGAAATGGAAAGAGGCTATGGACAGCGAGATTCAGTCCATGTATGACAACCAAGTTTGGAATTTGGTTGACAATGTACCAGGTCGTAAGACGGTCGGGTGCAAGTGGATCTTCAAGAAGAAGACTGACGTGGATGGAAATGTGCACACTTACAAGGCGCGATTGGTTGTGAAGGGTTTCACTCAAACTCCTGGAGTTGATTTCGACGAAACCTTCTCACCAGTTGCGAAGATAAAGTCTATCGGGGTGATGATGGCCATTGCTGCATTTCATGACTATGAAATATGGCAGGTGGATGTCAAAACCGCTTTCCTTAATGGGAAGTTGGCTGAGGATGTTTACATGGCTTAGCTAGAGGGTTTTGTCAATGCGAAGCATCCCAACAGAGTGTGTAAGCTTGAAAAGTCCATTTATGGACTTAAGCAAGCGTCTCATAGATGGAATCTTTGTTTCGACGAGAAGGTCAAAGAGTTTGGTTTTCTGCGAAGCAAAGATGAATCATGTGTATATGTCAAAGCCAGTGGGAGTATAGTAAGCTTTCTCATATTGTATGTCGACGACATACTACTCATAGGAAATGACATCCCGACACTGCAGGAGGTTAAGTCCTGGCTCGGGAAGTGCTTCGCTATGAAGGACCTCAGAGAGGCTTCCTATATTCTGGGAATAAGGATAGTGAGAGACAGAAGTAAGAGACTAATAGGACTTAGTCAGAATACTTACTTGGACAAGGTACTAAAATGTTTTAGTATGGAGAATTCAAAGAAAGGGGAGTTACCAATCCAAAGTAATGCCAAGTTGAGTAAGACTCAGAGTCCGAGTACTGAAGTCGAGATAGCAGAGATGAGCCGAGTACCTTACGCTTCCGCAATTGGCTCAATCATGTATGCTATGACTTGTACTCGCCCTGATGTGGCCTTCGCTTTGAGCATGGTCAGTAGATATCAAGGGAATCCTGGCAGAGCACATTGGATCGCAGTCTAGAATATTCTTAAGTACCTTCGGAGGACCAAGGAATGGTTTCTAGCCCTCGGTGGGAGTGATGACTTAAAGGTGCGAGGGTACAGTGACGCCAGTTTTCAGACCGACAGGGACAACTACCGTTCGCAGTCGGGCTGGGTCTTTACCCTTAATGGAGGAGCAGTAACTTGGAAGAGTTCCAAGCAGGAAACTGTAGCTGATTCAACGTGCGAATCAGAGTACATTGCAACAAGCGAAGCGTCAAAGGAGGCAATATGGTTGAAGAACTTTATTGGAGACCTTGGAGTTGTGCCAGCCATAAAGGAGCCTATGGAGATTTTCTGTGATAATGAAGGAGCAGTTGCCTTGACCAAGGAACCAAGAGATCACGGTAGATCTCGACATATCGACAGAAAATATCACTTTATTCGACATCGGGTGGAAGAAGGACTCCTCGTAGTGAAGAGGGTATCGTCAGAGGATAACCCAGCAGATCCGCTTACGAAGGGACTGAGCAGGGTTAAGCACTTGCAGCACGCTAGGAGCATTGGGCTGAAGGACGATATTAGTTTAGATTAGATAGTTTAGAAACGTGTAATAGATAAAGTTGTTATTAACATTCGATGATTAAATAAAAGAGTATTATTTATAAGTAAAGTTACTGTCTTATGTTAATCATTTACCTATTGTTTCATTTTGCATGTTTTGTCTTCCTGAATAATTGAATTATTTGATAATAATCGAATTATTCGAACAGTCCACAATCATTCATATGTTGGAAGTAGATATGAATGAAGATTGTCATGAATTGGTGTGTAGATTGTCTAAAATGTATTAGACATAGCAAAGGTTTTCTACAACGTTCATGAGTGCTTATGAACTTGATTTGAGCATTGGAATAAACCCACGTTTGCTGGAATCACTTCGTGGAATTCATCACGAGTGATCGCAAGACGGTAATATCATATGGTCTTAAAACCTAGATATATGGTTTATTGTTTGCTAGTTGATTGTGCATTGATAATGCGTAAACGCATCAGTAACTTGATGTTATAAAACACATTGTTGTGTATGATTTGATTTGTGGATAGTAAATGCATATAAGTCGAAGTTTATCTGTTCCTTTTATCCTAAGAGGGTAAAAGCGATATCAGGGCCCCTCGATGATTTGATTTGACTTATGTGTCGGGCCCAGTCAGGACTGAATTGATGTGTTCAATTAAGTTCTATGTCAAATGAATCTGAGATCGAAAAACCAATTGCTGGACAATAAGTATGACAATGTTCCATGTAATTGTCTGCACGATATCTAAAACAGAGAATTATACGATCCTTTATCTAAAGGACAGGTTGCTGATAAGATCAGAGTTTGACAGCGTCTGTGAGAGCTACGATTGCTAATCGGATTGTGCTTACATTTGTAGTTACTAGACTTATCCAAGTGGGAGACTGTTGGATTAGTATCTAAGCCCGTAACTATATTTGGTAAGTACTTGACCCGGTTGTGCATGGTCCTTTTGGGTTGCCTTCACCATAGCAACTTGATAGGGTGATTTATGAAGAGAGAGAAGATATTATTATATTAATATATTATGAGAATAATATATTAAAGGAATAATCATATTATTTAATTAATATTAGTCATAGATTAATTAGGAATTAATTTGGTGACTAAAAGAGGTTAATTGAATAAAGGGGCTTAAACTTTCAAATGTGTTATAATTGTATTTTGAGCTATGGATCCTTATGAGTTATAGGGTGACCGAAATTAAGGAGTATGGGCTCCTTGAATTCGTCCAAGCCTTACTCTAGAAGGATCCTTGGATTTCTTAGGGATTAAGTTATTCAATTAGGGTTAAGGAGGTAACCCTAGAAGCTCACAGTATAAATAAACCCCTAGGGTTGGAGAAATCGGCCACCTTGCTTCCTTGGGAACCCTAGAGCCGATTTCTACACCTCTTCTCTCTCTCCAAATCATCCTCTTGCTAGTTGGTGTTTGTAAGCCATTAGAGGAGTGATAATTGTGACTCTAAGCTCCAAGAACAAGAAGATTCAAGCAAGCAACTAAAGGTATTCATCTAGATTTGATTTCATATGTCAAGTTTGTATTGTATTCACTAGATCTGGAATTGTAAGCCTTGGATACATTGCATGTTCAACTAGAGAAACCTAGATCCAAGCATTAGGGTTTGCATGTGCACATATGAAAGTTCTTATGGCTCAAACCCATCAATTGTATGGATGTAATTAGTGATTACATCATTATTAGATTTTGATATGTTACACAATGTGTCTAATGTTGTAGGATGTGTATGTTATGCATGAAAAGAGTAGAGTAAGGGGATCCCTAAGAGAGTATGTTGGATTATGCATGGAAACAAAGATGTTGATGATGAATGGTGGTTCAACACTCGGTATATGTATAGATGCTTGCTCACTTATATCACAAGTCGGATTATGTTTTGTATGAGTATGTTGTTTATGTTTATGTATAACTCACCAGACTTATAGTCTGATAGATATTGTATCCATGTGTTTATCAGGTTCTGGTAGCAAGAATTAGAGAGTGTTCCCGAAGGAGTTACCCCATGTGCCACCTGAGAGGCAGGTTGAGTTCAAGATAGATTTGATCCCAAATAATGCCCCTATTGCTAAGGCACCATACCAATTGGCACTATCAGAGATGCAGGAAGTGTCCTCTCAGCTTCAGGAGTTGTTGGGCAAGCAGTTTATTAGGCCGATTAGTTCGCCGTGGAGAGCACCAATTTTGTTTGTCAAGAATAAGGACGGTTCACACCGGATGTGTATTGATTATCGGGAGTTGAACAAATTGATGGTAAGGAACCGTTATCCACTTCTGCAGATTGATGAACACTTCGATCAGCTGCAGGGCGCATCTTGGTTTTCTAAGATCAATTTGAAATCAATGTATCATCAGATGAGGGTTAGAGAGGAGGACGAGGAGAAGACCGTATTTCAGAGTTGTTATCTTCATTACGAGTTCATGGTGCTGTCGTTTAGGCTCACCAATGCACCGACAACATTCATGGATTTGATGAATCAAGTGTGCAGGCTGATGCTTGATCATTTAGTCATTGTTTTCATTGATGATATCCTGGTCTATTCCACCAACAGGGAGCAGCATGAGGAGCACCTTCGAGAGCTTCTGGGAGTTTTGACGCGGGAACGGCTATATGCCAAGTTCTCGAAGTGTGACTTTTCGTTATTGATATTGCCATATTTACACACATTTTAGGCAATATTTTAATACATCTTGATTAATATATTGGTTATTTTCGAAGATATATGGTACTTATAAGATTGAATTGTATTTTGCAGCCAAAATAAGCATTCTTGAAGAAAAAGGACCAAAAGTGACAAGGATCGGAACTTCAGAGGATTGGAGCTTAAAAGATGAAGATTTTAGCTAAAAGTCGACCTCGCGATGTGAGGAATCACCTCTCATGACGTGATCATTAATATTCTAGAAGATAAACATTCGGAAGCCAGAGTCTGTGTTCAATATGGATTACAACTAAACTCACGATGTGAGCATCTATATCTCACGACTTGAGCAGGGTAATTACCGAAAACTATATATATACTTGGCACTTACGAATTTGGGAGTTCTTCTGGAGATTTGGAGCTTTTAGAGAGAGAATTCTGGAGAAAAATAAGCAAGAGAATTCAAGTGTTAAGCATCCAAGGAAGAAGAATTGATTGAAGAACGAGTGACTGAAGATCATAACCTTTACTTAGTTGGTACATTCAACTATGTTCTTATTTATTGAATTTACGTGTTTGGTTTCAGCCATGAGTAGCTGAATCTTGTTGCTTCTGTTTAGCTAGATGAAGCTTCAACTTCATGGATTAGTTTATTAATTATGGATTTTACTAGTTTGTTATGTGCTTGTTTGATTGTTAATACCTAGCATGCTAAAATTTGATACTTAAATTGCTTGAATTCATGTTCTATGTAGCTTAGTGACTATTAAATTGCATGAACTTGACAACTAGTGATTTAGTGACCATTAAATTTCTAGAGCTAGGATCGACAAAATCTTAGATAAGTAATTGAAGTAATTAAATTTAGTTGTGCTGGAGAACATAAATTATGACCACAATTGTGTTTGTTTAATAAATATTACATAGCTCCATTCATAATTCATAACCAATTATGTGTTTGATTATGTGTGACCATGCATAGTTTTACATGAATTAGTGAAACATCAATACATTTGGACTCAAATTACTAATAATATAATAATTGGTAACCAACTTTAATAATCCATTATTAGTAGCTAACGATAGAGGAGAAGTGGATTCGAATTAAACAGAAGTGTTTTTAAGAATTGATTGAATTTGATAGTTAAGTGATTAAGTTTGTACGAACTTGCAAAATAGGATAAAAACCCAATTAACTTTTGCTTTTATTAGATTAATTTCAGTAGTTAAATTAGTTAATTAAATTCGTTCCATGTGTTCGATACCCGGCTATTTGTGCTATATTATTTGCGAAAAGGTACACTGCCTTTAGTCGGATAGCTAGTTAGATAGGAGGTAAAATTAGGTGTAGTAATTTTTCGACACCAAGTTTTTGGCGCCGTTTACGAGGAACTATGTTGATCCATACTTTTCACGGGCTTTGGTCTTCCACCTCAGGGGAGAATAAAGGGAGTGTAGTTTGGCAGAGTTTTCTTCGCGCATGGGGATTTATGGTTAAAGCGAGACGCGCTCCCCAGCTTTTTATATCTTCTTTAGGACAACTATTCGGGAGTATTTGTTGGGAGTTAGTGGCTATGACTTTTGGGTAACCATCGCAAACGGGGCATTCCATTCGGGTGTCTCACAAGAAAACCATATTTGGTCCCCGATTCATCGACTCCTCCACCGGTTGATTACTTTTTCTATCAACCACAAGAAACATGGCGATAAAGTGACAAGTTTAATTTATTCTTCTTGTGGACAATTATTGCACCGGCGGTATTTGGCAACATCCCCTATCATCATGCTAGCTATTTGGGCAGCAAGGCAGCCCTCTCTCGAGCTGGAAGAAATATAAATGGGGGGGGGGGCATTTTGTTACTCGCCTGGCGAGATCCTATGGTCTTATGACACCATGGTTGACTAGGACTTTAACATGCAAGGCGGGGGATGATCTTTCTATGGGGTACTTGGAGTCGATGTATGTGGTTGTCAATATGGGCTTGTGCTGGAGCATTCCTACTGACAATGATGTGGAGCAACATAAACAACCCAAGCAGCATCCGCGTCCAAGGGGAAGGAGAAATGTGAGGGGGCATGGCGAGAGAGGACAGTCGGTGCATCGGAATGCACCCATGGGAGCCGCTACTTTTAGCCGGGATACTATGGTTGGTTATTTTGACCAAATGAGCTTGAGTGTGAATTGGATTGGTGGGATGATGGAGAATATGATTCATCACTTTAACGTTACACAACCACCACATTTGGGAGACCATTATCTCGTTTGTCTGACATGGAGTGAGTATAGGACGTGATGTGGAGATGGAGCCGGCACTAGTGGAACACATGAAGATGAAGATGGTGATTGATATTTATCCTTTTCTTTTTAGTTTTTGTCATTTTTAGTTTTTCTTATTTTTGGTGTGTTTGTTTTTATTTGGTTTGACAGTGTAACAAAACATTGTGATGATTATGTTGCTTCCTTCCACATTTTGTTTGCTTGTTTGCAGAAAATCATGAGGGAAAATAGAGAAATAAAGATAAGAGCTTATAAGAGTAAAGTCATGTCATTTAGAGTCGAAAGTCAAGACCCGCAATTTTTAATAAGTCTGGGGTTAATTTCGTGAGAGAAGCAAGACTAGAGATGAGCCAAAAGTCAAGAAATATAGAGTCTTATAAGGGTCTTAATGTATAAAGATAGTCAGCTACATGTTACTTGACAGAAGAAGTTTTTTTTACAAACTTGCAATCTGGACGACCCAGTTCCCACGACGTGAGTCCTCATTCCTCACGTCGTGAGCCCATTGCCAACATTATTCCGAAATCGTTTTTGTACGACCTCACGTCGTGAGTCCCTATCTCAAGTCGTGAGCAACAAAATTGGCATTTTTCTACTTTGCAATGTGGCGTATGCTTTCCCACATTGGCATGTTATGCTTTGAAGACTATATGCACCACATTTGTTGAAGATTCAAGTCTCAGATTTTCATTTTGCTGACACATTCACATATCTCAGAAGATCCAGGTTTCATTCACCATATTCAAGATGTTCAAGTTTTCCGCACTTTCAAAATTCGATCTAGACACTACTACCCCAGGGGAGTCTATTCCTTTTTCTCCTTTTTATTGCTTTAGAGCTATTTTATGCATACAATGAGGGCATTGTATGAAATAAGTGTGGGGTAGGGGGTCGAAAAAGTAAATTGCTAGAAAATTTAAAAAATTAAAAATAGATTTGAGATAATAATCTAAAAATTTAATCTAGTGATAATTTAAAAACTTAAGTTGCTAGTGTTGCGTGGGATGATCCAATGTGAGCTTAAATGTTTAATTAAGCCAACATATGTTATAGTATATTTGTGGCTTCCCTTTCTTAGTGAAAAGTCATGAGATATGAAAGGTAATCTGGTATTTTATATGGCATAATAAGTTTTGCAACGTGTACCTGAAATCTATCCAGGAGAGCTTATGTAGTCATTGCACTTAGACTAATACCTCTAACCAATAAAGGTTGAAGTTAAGCTCCCTTACTTAAGCATGTAGGATTTGAGCGAATATATATATATATATATATATATATATATATATATATATATATATATATATATATATATATATATATATATATATATAAAGAGAGAGAAATTACCAAGAAGTTGTAAGTTTTGGAGCTATCAAAGTATGAAGATCAAAAGATTCAAATTCTGAAGAAATTAAAAAAGTTGAAGATACCAAAATCAAACAAAAAGGTGGTGAATTCAAAGAAATCAAAGATAAATAATTCAAAGAAGTGAAGAATTCCAAAGAGCTCCATTGTGGTATATAAATTTATAATTTTTCTAGATTATGTATGCTTGGGTAGCTTAACCAAAAATACCTTGAGGTTAAGAAATATTTCTGAGGATTGATTTGGAGGGTTGTAGAAATGAGTGTCGTATAAACTAAGGCGTGAAGGTTCATAGGGATTGTGAGTAGCTAGGATTGGGGAAGTTATTAGGATTTTAGACACAAATATGCACGTTGAGGTCTTCGTATAATAGCTGAGTTCAAAATGGATTGTCCTATGTGATGTTGGTGATGGAAGTTTGATATAAAATTAATTAGTTTTGCTTGGGGGCAAGCAAAGGATAAGTATGGGGTATTTGATATTGCCCTATTTATACACACTTTTAGGAAATATTTTAATACATTTTGATTAATATTTTGGTTATTTGCAAAGATATATGGTACTTATAAGATTGAATTGTATTTTGCAGCCAAAATGATCATTCTTGAAGAAAAAGGACCAGAAGCGACAAGGATCAGAACTTCGGAGGATTGGATCTTTCAAGATGAAGATTTCAGCTAAAAGTCGACCTCACGATGTGAGGAATCACCTCTCACGACGTGAGTATTAATATTCTAGAAGATAAACATTCAGAAGCCAGAGTCCGTGTTCGATACGGATTACAACTGAGCTCACGACGTGAGCTTCTATATATTACGACGTGAGCAGGGTAATTATCTAAAACTATATATGTCCTTGGCACTTACGAATTTGGGAGTTCTTCTGGATATTTGGAGCTTTTAGAGAGAGAATTCAGGAGAAAAATAAGCCAGAGAATTCAAGTGTTAAGCATCCAAGGAAGAAGAATTGATTGAAGAACGAGCGATTGAAGATCATAACCTTTACTTAGTTTGGTACATTCAACTATGTTCTTATTTATTGAACTTATGTGTTTGGTTTCAACCATGAGTAGCTTAATCTAGCTGCTTCTGTTTAGCTAGATGAAGTTTCAACTTCATGGATTAGTTTATTAATTATGGATTTTACTAGTTGGTTATGTGCTTGTGTTTGATTGTTAATACCTAGCATGCCAATATTTGATACTTAAATTGCTTGAATTCATGTACTATGTAGCTTAGTGACGATTAAATTGCATGAACTTGACACCTAGTGGTTTAGTGACCATTAAATTTCTAGAGCTAGGATCGACAAAATATTAGATAAGTAATTGAAGTAATTAAATTTTGTTGTGTTGGAGAACATAAATTATGACCATAATTGTGTTTGTTTAATATATATTACATAGCACCATTCATAATTCATAACTGATTATGCGTGACCATGCATAGTTTAACATGAATTAGTGAAACATTAGTACATTTGGACTCAAATGACTAATAATATAATAATTGGTAACCAACGTTAATAATCCATAATTAGTAGCTAACGATAGAGGAGAAGTGGATTCGAACTAAACATAAGTGTTTTTAATAATTGATTGAATTTGATAGTTAAGTGATTAAGTTTGTATGAACTTGAAAAATAGGATAAAAACCCAATTAACTTTTGATTTTATTAGATTAATTTTAGTAGTTAAATTAGTTAATTAAATATGTTCCATGTGTTCGATACCCGACTATTTGTGCTATATTTTTTGCGAAAAGGTACACTGCCTTTAGTAGAATAGCTAGTTACATAGGAGGTAAAATTAGGTGTAGTAATATTTCGACATCAGTTATGGGAGGTCCAGTTCTTGGGACACATTGTTAACCACAACGGGATTTCTGCTGGGGCCCTAAGCAGCAGGCTGCATTCGAGACTTTGAGGCGGAGTTTATGTGATGCCCTAGTGTTGACCCTCCCTGAGGGTGTTGAGGATTTTGTAGTATTTTGTGATGCATCCATCACCGACCTGGGGGCAGTTCTTATGCAACGAGGGAGGGTTATTGCTTATGCTTCTCGGCAGCTGAAGCCACATGATGTTCGTTATTCGACTCATGATTTGGAGTTGGGAGCATTTGTGTTTGCTCGAAAGATCTGGCGGCATTATTTGTATGGGTTCCGATGTACTATCTGGACGGATCACAAGAGCTTGAGATATCTCGTGGATCATCCGAATCTGAACATGAGACAATGTAGGTGGCTTGACGTGGCCAAGGTTTATGACTGCGATATTCTCTACCACCCAGGGAAAGCGGATGTGATCGCTGATGCTTTGAACTGCAAGTCGGTTAGTTCCTGGGTTGGGAGTTTATGTATGAGGATTACGATTGATTCGATGTTGTTGGATTTGATTAAGGAGGCTCGGGCTGAGGGTGTTAAGAAAGAGAACTGGAAGCAGGAGGAAATCAGGGGCGAGATTGAAAGGTTTTCTACCGACAGCCGTGGGTAGTTGACTCGGTGTGGTCGGGTTTGGGTACTAAATTATGGTGGGGTCATGAAGATTATGATGGAAGAGGCACACAAGTCCAGATTTTTGATACACCTTGGAGCCACCAAGATGTATTGGGATTTATGACTTAGTTATTAGTGGTCGTGCATGAAGAGGGAGATATCCTAGTATGGCAAGAGGTGCTTGACCTGTTGGATGGTCAAGGCCAAGCACTAAAGGCCGCACGACAAGCTTCAGCCTTTGGAGGTTCCCATGTGGAAATGGGAGCAAATCACCATAGACTTTATCCCACAGTTACCTCGGACGACTAAGGGGTTAGACGCGATTTAGGTAATAGTGGATCGTCTGACTAAGAGGGCCTAATTCTTAGCTATTCAAGAGAACTCCTCGCCCAAGAAATTAGCCGATGTGTATGTACGAGAGATTGTTTCCCATCATGGTGTTTTGGTTTCTATTGTATCATATCGGGATGTTCGGTTCACTTCGCGGTTTTGATAGAAGTTCCACGAGGAACTAAGTACAAGGTTACATTTTAGCACTGACTATCATCTGCAAACTGAAGGTCAGAGTGATCAGACCATTCAGACACTTAAAGACATGGTGCGAGTCTGTTTTATTGATTTCGGTGGGATTTAGGACTCCTACCTTCCCCATAGCTGAGTTTTCATACAACAACAACTATCACTCCAGTATCGGTGCATCGCCTTTCGAGCTTCTTTATGGGAGGAAGTATCATACCCAGTATTTTGGGGACAACTTAGTCATAGGGTTATAGGAAGGACCGAAGTAGTCCTTCAGATGACAGAGCTTATACAATATATTAGACAGAGATTGCAAACAACTCAGAGTCGGAAGAAGAGTTATGCCGATAGACGTCGATCGGAGTTGGAGTTCCAGGTCGGTGGCATGGTTTTACTGAAGTGTATCACCTTGGAAGGGTATAATATACTTCAATAAGAGGGGCAAGTTAGGAACCCGGTTTATTGGGTCGTTTCGAGTGATTACCAAGGTCGGCAGGGTAGCTTACCGACTAGATTTGCCTGAGGAGCTCAGTCAGATCCACAACACCTTCCATGTTTCCCAGCTTCGGAAGTGTGTGGATGATGATTCAACAATTATTCCTTTGGATGATATTTAGGTTGATGATCGTTTAAATTATGTTAAGAGACCAGTGGTGATTTTGGATAAGAATATGAAGTCCTTGCGCAACAAGGTGGTATCTTTGGTCAAGGCCCGGTGGCAACATCGGAAGGGTTCCGAATGGACTTGGGAACCCGAGACAGAGATGCGAGAGCATTACCCTAAGTTCTTCACAGAAGCAGACTACAAGGACAAAGTCTGATTCAAGTGGGGGAGAATTGTAATATTTCGACTTCCAAGTGTTTTTCATTTTGACCCTTGGTATGAGTATTATTTGCAAATGTGGTCCCGAATGGCATTTTTCTAATTTTTGGGAATGGCTTACGCACGCTGGGCGTACCCAAGCGTACGCTGGGCGTACGTGGCCTAGACCAAAACCCTAATATTTATGGTTTGTACCATATTTAAACCTCATTATAGACTCAAAACCCTTTCATTTATCAACCTCCATCCTCCAACTCGACCCTAGCTAACCCTAATCCATTTTTAGAGCATCTTTGAGCTTTGAGTGTGTATTTTGGTGACCTTGAAGGAGGAAGAATGAAGAGGAGACCATCTTAGAAGAGTGAATCACTTTGGATCTAGAAACACACCATCATTTGGCACTACTTGGAGGTAAAAAGCTCTGATCTTGATAAATTTTTGCTTAGATCTTGATTAGCCATGGATTGTGTTCATTTGGTCCCATAAGCTTGATGTATTTTAGTATGGGTTACTCTGATTCATTTGAGTTGTCCTTTTAAACATTGTGGAGTGTTTAGATCCATAAAAATATGATCTTGGCTCTTGGTTTCTTTCCATGCACATGCAAGAATGTCTTAATGGGTTAATAAGTTAGGGTTTTTGTTGTTGGACACCTTCTAGACATGTTAAGTCATAAAGTTGGAAAATTTATGACTTAAAGTGACTTTTGGGACTATATCTGATCATTTGACGTATTGGCTTAATGATTTAAGAGCTTAAAAGAAAGTTGATGGTTCAGCGGAGTACGTTAGGCGTATCAGATGGAATGATGTGAGTACTCGGTCAACACCCTGTAACCTAGTCAATCGCGAACTACACTGGGCGTAGTTACTGAGTACGTCGAGCGTACTCAGTCAGGAGGCTTCCTTGACTTTTCTAGACTTTGTTACTTTGACCCTTTGACCATAAGTTTAGCCAGGATTGATTTAGGGGTATTTTAGGTATTTTGAGTTGTGGGTTGGGCTTGGGTCACTTTTATTGTATAGGTGACCGGTAGCGTCAGAATTTGGAGTGGTGATCTACATAGTGTTCTTTTTTGCTTTCGTCCTAACTGTGAGGTGAGTTTTCCTCACTGTACTTGTGGTTCGAAGGCACCAAGACCGGCCTACTAGATTTTGTATCCTATTATATTGGATTGATGTTATGCTGAGTACGTGCTTAGATTGGTAGATTTGTATGATTATCTGTGTTCACTAAGTATGCGTTAGATTGGTAGATCTGTATGATTACCTATATGCTAGTTATTGATTGTTATGGTATATGTCGACATGTTATGATTGTTGGGTTGAGGCGGTCCTGCTTTATTTTGAAGGCCAAGATACCCAGGGGGTTCGAATAGGTTGTAGGCCCTGTACGACGGTCCAGTCAGGCCAATGGCCCGTAGAGCGGTCCAGATATGTAACATCCCGACTCCCAGGTATAAATTTCAAATCTTTTATATTCATAATTATAGACCTACTCGACGAGTTGGCTGCCCTAACTCGTCGTGTAGAAACTGATAAAGTCGCGTGGATTCTAAAACCTACTCGACGAGTTGGAGGACCCAACTCGACGAGTTGAAGCTGGACATGAAAACCCTAATTTTTAGGGTTTGCACCCTATTTAAAGGACCTTAAGTCCTCCTTCCAGCCTCCTTACCACCTTTCACGTCCAGAAGCAAACCCTAATCAAGCTAACATCTTATTTTGAGTGTGTGTGAGGCTAAAAGTGTGTGTTTGGTGCATTTCTTGAAGAGACTTGAAGATTTAGAAGCTTGGAACAACAAGGAACTTATAGATATAGCATCTACTTTGTTTTTGAAATTATTTGAAGGTAAAAGGTCATTACCTTGATCATTATCTTGTTAGATCTCTCCATTCAAGAGTTTAGGGTCATTTCTATCTTATTCTTGAAGCATTTCTGGTTTTGAGCACGATTTGAAGTTGTAACTCCAGATCTGAACTCCTCTAGGCCCTCATGGACATAAAGACTCAAGATTTATGAAGCTTTGGCCCTTCTCCATACCCTAAACCCCTTCCTAAGGCTAGTTTTAGTGTTTTACTCCCTTTGAGGCCTTGCATGCACATAAAGTTGGCAACTTTACGTGGTATCTCAGTTCCATGAAGCTAGATCTGTAGTTTGGGGCCTTGGAATCGATTGGAAAGGGATAAACATGTTAAGACAGGAATAACTCGACTAGTTGCATAGCCAACTCGACGAGTTGGTTAGGGTTTACCCGTTTTCTCGATTCTGAGTGAACTCAGCGAGTTGGTGACATAACTCGACGAGTTGGTTAGGGTTTTCCTGATATTTTGGATGATGTATGGACTCGACGAGTTACTTGGTAACTCGGCGAGTTGACTCGGGCTTTTGCGGTTTTCTGAGTTCTGAAGAAACTCGACGAGTCGGTAAGCTGCTGTCACACCCCCAAACCGAGGATGGCGGAAACGTCCGGGGGTGGAGGACTTCATGTATAGTATCATAACAACAATTGCAATAGTGATCAAAGTAAACACAACCAACATAAATATAATTGAAAAAGTTACACCATTGAATAAGTTTACATGTTTCCAAATCAATTACATTATGTTGACAAAAATGAAATGTTGAGGCCTTAACGTCCCATCCTCAAAAGCACTCGTTCACCTGTTTATTGATTTCCTGAGAATACAAGTAGTTTTGAAAAAAGTGTCAACAATTATGTTGGTGAGTTCATAAGCTTTTGAATGTAGTGTTGAAAACCTTTCCTTTTTAAAAGTATGTTTGTTCCAGAAAAATCCAGTATTTTCCTTAAAGTGTGAATTGCAGCCTTAAATCCAAAGACCAAAATATATAAGTAATTTCCATGCTTATAGTAAAACAATGCAAGTTTAAATTGCCATAAACTCGTTTGATTTAATGAAATCCCCGTAAATCCTAAGAGTTGTTAATACTTTATGTGAGCTATTATAACCATACTATGACCTAGATGGCCTGAAACGACGTTCTTCAGGCGTCAGAAACGTTATGACATTTGTCACCCGTAGACCTCGAGGTCCCACTGTAGCTAACAGCAAGGTGTGGGGTGTCAATCCCAATATAGATCTATATAAAACTATCACGCTCTCCCTACAAGAGACTCTGGTTACAATACAGGACTTAAAGTGTATTACTTGTTAAGTAACATGAAGCGAATGTCTCACGATTTAGTCATTAACGGATTTACGTGTAGTGAATGAAAACTCTTTTTGTGTAAATGAAACCTTTGGTAATGAACTTGTTGTGTAAGTGTATCATAAACTATACCTATTATAGTTTATCAAATAATGGTAGTAGTGAACATAAACTATGCTTACATTAGTTTATAAAAATGTTTGTATGCAATGGATATAAACTTTGTTTATTATAATTAATTACCATACTTGTGGAGGTAAAAATCCATTTGTTTTCTGATGTATGTCTATTTACCAAGACAAAATGACATATAATATAACACATATATGCACATGATGATACACACCTTGCTCAACGAGTTACAAGGTGTAAATGAAACTGAAAACATTGTTCTAGTATTAACATTTCTATTCCTGTTCTTAGAAGATTTATAGAAAAATCATCACAGGTCCAAATCAGATTCCGTAAATTCTGGGAGTTTTGAAAATGTGTCTAGTTTGTTCATAAATTTTATTATGATTTTTAGTGACCTCTCACTTGTGTGAAAAAGTCCATGTTCACAGACTGGTCCGGATTTGTTCTTGTAATGATAGGTAGTTTTGTAAAAATCACCATAATTTGTAGAAAAATCGTATGGAGATGTGCAAGTAGTCATTTTAAAGGTATAAACCTGAAATATTTGCATCTAATACAGTTTTGAAAACTAAAATGTTTAAGTTGACCAAAACAGTCCGTGAATGGAGTTAAACTTTTCTGATGAAAGCTGTTGTTTGAGTTTAGTTAAGATCTTGGTGTTTTAACTTGTATTCCCCCCCTTAAAACTTGAGAAAACTTGAAAAGATAGGGGTATGAAACTCACCTTGTGTGATTTCAGTGGGTGGATGTTGAAGAAAAGTAGTGTTCAACTCAAGAACACTTAGAAGATTGCTTGAAGATTCGAAGAACTAACACAAATATGATGAAGTTTGTGTAAGCAACCCATGATTTGAGTAGAAAGGAGTGAAATAATCATATGGAGGATGATAATACTTACCAAAGGTAGAAGAAAAGCTTGGAGAATAGCCTTGAATCTCGAAATTTAGAGAGAGAAGTGATAGAGAATGGGGTTTGTTTTTTTTCTTGTGAAGTGTGAGTGAATAGGAGGAGAGATAAGGGTTTTTCTACCCTTGAGCCAAAGTACTTGGCTGGAAAGAGTGGGAAAAGGACCCTGAAATGACCAGGTATGGTGGAAGGACAAGGGTTGGTCATTGAGTGTGCATGGGGTGGTTGCTTGTGTCATACACTAAGGCAAAGTCAACACTCCACCTCTAAGCCATACCCATTAGATTTTTATTCCTAAGTAAGGATTTTCCTAAAAATATAATTAAAATATGAATATTTAGGGTTTATTATGTTAAAATACGAGTTTGGGTGAAAATTCCGCGTTAAAATCATGGAAAACGGGCTCAAAACGCTAAAAATATTGAAAACCGGGCAAAAATTGCCAATTTCCGAAATTCAGGGCCGTAGGTTCGGTCCCAGCTCTTAGAGCCGAAAGTGGATGAGGAACCGAGAGTAGGGTTCGGCTGAGTAGTGTCGCATCTCGGACCGAAGGTGCAAGGGGAAGGGCCGAAGGTCAGGTCTCGGTCCGAAATAGCCAGGGAACCGAAATAGACCGAACCCTCGGTCCATTTCGGCTGAGAGGGTTTCGGTTCTGATGCCAAGTTCGGTCCTCAAGGTGCTTCTGACAGCTTCGCTTCTGACAAGGTTTCGGTCCTAAGAAGGGTTTCGGTTCCTAAGAAGCTTTTCGGTTCCTAAGAAGGTTTCGGTTCCTAAGAAGGTTCGGCTCCTTAAGAGGGTTCGGCTCCTTAAGAGGTTTCGGCTCCTTAAGGGGGTTCGGCTCCTTAAGAGGTTTCGGCTCCTTAAGGCTTTTTTTCGCGTAGAGTTCCGTTTTCGAGCTGTTTTCGTCAAATTCGAGGGTCGGGATGCCCCGAGTGATTATAAAAAGTTGAGAGATATTTTGAGAGAGATTTGGGAGAGATTTCACACTCTTGGAGAGATTTCGCATACTTAGAGAGATTTCTCATACAGAGAGAGATTTGGGAGAGATTTCACATTCGTAGAGAGATTTGGGAGAGATTTGACATCCTTAGAGAGATTTGGGAGAGATTTGACATACTTGGAGAGATTTCTCATTCAGAAAGAGGTTTGGGAGAGATTTGACATCCTTAGAGAGATTTGGGAGAGATTTGACATACTTGGAGAGATTTCTCATTCAGAGAGAGATTTGGGAGAGATTTGACATACTTAGAAATATTTGGGAGAGATTCGAGATGGAGAGAGATAGAGTGAAAGAGATTGGGAGAGACTTCTTTTGTGACCTTTTTGAGTGTTTGGCTTTGTAACGTATGGTCCGTAAACCCCGTTAAGCCATGTTTAAGAGTTTTACACACCCCCGAGGGGTTTGTAATAGTGTTTTATCGCTTTGCTACCTCACTTACCCCGATTAGGGTTTAAGAAATCTAAAAATACGAACTTTTCAAGTGATGATTTCTTATTAAAATAGTGAGTTGTACAGTATTTACATAAAGTAAACCCTAGTATACAAGGGTTAGTAGAGTTGACCGGGTTGACTTGTTGACCTTATTTGACTTTGACTTGACCAGAATTTGACGGTTGTCACAGATGCGCTCGACGAGTTGGGTCAACATGGACTGTTGACCTTGAACGTTAACTTTGACTTTGACCAAGGGTTGACCAGTTTGACTTCTGATGGTATTTTGGTAATTGGAAATTATAGGATTGGAGCAATGGTGGTTGTAGGTGTTTTAGTTTGGAGCCGTGTTTCGGGAGTTTGATATTTTCAGTTCAGTTCGACATTGAGAGGTGAGTTCTTCTCACTATATCAACAGGGTCGAAGGCACCAATATCGGCCGTTCTTTTGGATTGTTATCCTGGTTATTACATGATGATATGCTTAGTGACCTGTTAAATCGGTATCCTGGTATATAGGATGACGTTATGTTTAGTGACATGTTAGGTCGGTATCCTGGAATATAGGATGATGCTATGATTAGTGATATATTAGATCGGTCTGACTGTTTATACATGCTAGTATTGTTATCTATGTGTTGATTGTATGTTTAGGGGTGGGTTGAGGCGGACCTACTTTGTGTTGTAGGCCAACATACCAAGGGAGGCCCGGATAGACTGCATGCCCAATGGGGTCATATCAGTCAGGCCGAAGGCCCGGAGAACGGTCCAGACAGGCTGAAGGCCCGGTAGGGCGGACCAGACATGTTGAAGGTTCTGAGAGTGGGCCAGATAGACTGAAGGCTCGGTGAGGGCGGTCCAGTCATACTGTAGACTCTATATGCATGGTGTTTGTTATGATATGGTTATGGTTTATATGGCGTCGGTATTTTGGGGGAACTCACTAAGTTTCGGGCTTATAGTTTTGGATTTTGTTTTAGGTACTTCGGATGATCGCGGGAAGGAGAAGGCTTGATCGTGCACCTCCTCACATTTTATGATTTTGATTTCTAGGATACTCTGATATGAAACTATTTTGAAAACATTTTGTAATAAATATGGTTTTGAACACTTGGAAAAAGTTTTAAATTTTCATGAATTCTATGGATGTTACAAGTTGGTATCAAAGCCTTAGTATGAGTGAATTGGAGGAACACTCATGTGAATCCAGTCTAAAACTAAGGAAAAGGTTTTCAAAATGATTTTCAAATGATTTTCAAAATACTAAATGAGGATGCAGAGTGTACGATCAGCCGGAGCCAGTAAGTAGGCCCCAAAAAACCATACGGATATTTGATATTGTGTTATGTTAAAACAGCATGCTAGTGATAGGCTAGGGATCTTCAGGAAACGCATGATAGAATTGCTTGATTATATGATGCCTGATAGCCTAGGGTTTTCCTTATATGGAATTGACATCATTACTGTAGTTGCTTAGTGTATGCATCATAGTTGTAGATAATTAAGATCTTATAGCCTGAGAATGTTTGGTTTGGCCTTATTTCCTATTCTTGTTTGATGAAGGGCTTAGGGTAGGATCAGATATTCAAATGTATATAGGGTCCAGCGTTATGTATGGCTAGCATACACGAGTGCTGCCGGGTTGGTGGAAGTTTCATGGGTGAGTTGTGCGGGGTCAGTCGGCCAGTTATGAGATATTTAGCCTTCCTCAAGGAGTGAGGATTGAGCGCTCGCCATGATTATGTATATTGTTAGGGCATTATGATGATAATTGAGACAAATATGGGTAGGTGTGGAAGGTAGTATGGGCCCGCACTACTGAAAGCACAGGACCCATACGCGTAGCAAGGAAGTCACAACCCCTAGGTTTTTGTTGGGAGTTGGTTTACGAGGCGATTTGTGACTGGATCCGGATCGGGATCAAGAGAAGGCGGTAAGGATAGACCAACAGTGCCCGAGGCCATTGGTCAGATGAGGTCGGATGAGTTGGACGCCAGGATTCGGAAGTGATGGGTTTTGACTATTCTAACACTTCCTAAGTGTACATGCAACCCTAGAAAACCTTGAATCTATGTTTGTCTAAATACATGCAAAATATGATTTCCAAGGTTCATAATCCTATCTAGCATACATGGGGAACTTTTAACTAAAAAGATTGCTAGAATAACATACCTTGTTAATGATTTGATTCCTTGAAAACCTTGAGAGCCTAGCACCCCAAGTGTGATGCCTCAAATGCTTCACACAACACCAAATGCTTTGGAGTAAACTTGAGAGAAGTGTAACACTTGCAAAAATCGGCCAAGCCCTCTATATTTCTTTGTGTAGCCGATTTTGGTAGATGACATGTTCTTTTTATAGTGTGTCACATCTAGGGTTACACCATGTAAACCCTAATGTGACATGACTCTTCATTTCCATGACCCATAGGTTTGTAACTTCCATGGAGCCTCCATGGAGCATCCAATGGGTTTAACACAACTTGATAATCCATGGAGCCTTTTAGCCCACTATACAAGTTATGGATGATTTACATAATCAACCCATATATTTAATTAGTCATCTTTTGATCACTTAATTAATCCTAGATTAATTCTTGATCAATACTAATTAAATAATACTATTAATATATTAGAACTTATAATATATTAATAAACCACAAGTGTTATTTCTCTCATTTAGTCTATCCAAATGCATGATGCCATGCAACCCAAATGGACCATGTCGGGTCGGGTCAAGTACATACCAGAAATAGTTATGGACTTAGACACCTTATCCAACAGTCTCCCACTTGGATAAGTCTAATAACTATAACTGCAAGTATGACTTCAGGAACCGACCAGCAATCGTAGCTCTTTTCAAGGTTTCTCGGAACTGAGAAGATGATGGTACGCCATTTCAGATAAGTGATCATATAATCCTCTGTTCTAGATATCAGCCGGACAAATACATGGAACAATGTCTTACTTTTGTCCAGCAGTTTGTTTCCCGATTACCGATTTGTTTGACATAACACTTAATTGAACACATCAACTTAGTTCTAACCGGGCCCGGTACATGGGTCAAAACAAAATCATCGAGGGGCCCAGATATCACTTCTAGTCCAAGAAGGAACAGATAAACTTCGACTCATATTCTTGTTCTACTACTTGTTAAATCACATACAAACGCACGTTTTATAACATCGAGTTACCAATGCGTTTTCGCACGATCAATGCATAACTAACTCATAGTTAACAAGTTATATCTCTAGGTTTGAAGACTTATATGATATTACCGTCTCGCGATCACTCGAGATAAATTCCATGAAGTGATACCAGTGAGCGTGGGTTGAATCCAATACTCAGAACTTATGAGCACTCATGAGTGTTGAGGCCATGTCCAACATCTTAGACCTCTACAACCAACCCATGACAGTCTTACTTCATATCTACTTCCAACATATGACTGACTGTGGATAACTTGAATAATATGTAAACACGACATAAATATTCTCGAAGTCAAAACATGCAAAAGAAATAATAGTAAACGATTGACAAAAGATAGCAACAGTTTACTCATAAATAAACACAACTTTTATTCATCATCAAATTTCAATTACAATTTACATATGTCAAAATTATCTAACTACAAAAACTAATATCATCCTTCAGCCCTATGCTCCTTGTATGCTGGAGATGCTTAACCCTACCCAGTCCCTTAGTGAGGGGATCTGTCGGGTTCTCATCCGATGATACCCTCTTTGCCACAAGGAGTCCTTCTTCTATACGATGTCTGATGAAATGGTATTTTCTGTCAATGTTTCTGGATCTCCCATGATCCCTTGGTTCCTTTGCTAAGGCAACAACATTTTCACTATCACAGAAGATTTCCATAGGCTCCTTAATAGTTGGTACAACTCCAAGATCTCCAATGAAGTTCTTCAGCCATATCGCCTCCTTTGCTGCCTCGCTTGCCGCTATATACTCTGATTCGCAAGTTGAATCAGCCACTGTCTCCTGCTTGGAACTTTTCCAAGAGATAGCTCCTCCATTTAAGGTAAATACCCAGCCCGACTGAGAGCGAAAATTATCCCTATCAGTCTGGAAGCTAGCATCACTATACCCTACAACTCTCAAGTCATCACTCCCACCAAGGGTAAGGACCCAGTCCTTAGTCCTATGCTTAAAGCAAAGGCTACATCAGGACGAGTGCAGGTCATAGCATACATGATCGAACCTACTGCAGAAGCATAAGGTACTCGACTCATTTCTGCTATCTCAACCTCCGTACTCGGGCTCTGAGACTTACTCAGTCTAGCGTTACTCTGTATGGGTAACTCTCCTTTCTTGGAATCTTGCAGGCTGAACCTCTTCAGCACCTTCTCCAAGTATGTACTCTGACTAAGCCCAATAAGTCTTTTACTCCTATCTCTCAGAATCCTTATCCCCAGAATATAGGCAACTTCTCCTAGGTCTTTCATAGCGAAACACTTCCAGAGCCAGGACTTCACTTCCTGCAAGGTCGGGATGTCATTTCTTATGAGTAGTATGTCATCCACATACAATACCAAAAAGCTAACTATACTCCCACTAGCCTTGACATATACACAAAGTTCATCTTCACTCCTCGAAAAGCCAAACTCTTTGACTTTCTCATCAAAGCAAAGATTCCATCTGCGAGGTGCTTGCTTTAATCCATAGATGGATTTCTCAAGCTTACACACTCTATTAGGGTATTCTGTACTTACAAAACCCTCTGGCTGATTCATGTAAACATCCTCAGCCAACTTTCCATTGAGGAAAGTGGTTTTGACATCCATTTGCCATATTTCATAGTCATGAAATGCAGCTATGGCTAACAATACTTTAATAGACTTAATCTTGGCCACTGATGAAAAGGTCTCATCATAATCAACTCCTAGAGTTTGAGAAAAGCCCTTTGCAACCAATCGTGCCTTATAAGTGTGTACATTACCATCCATGTCAGTCTTCTTCTTGAAGATCCATTTGCACCCTACTGTCTTACGACCTGGTACATTGTCAACCAAGTTCCAAACTTGATTGTCATACATGGACTGTATCTCGCTATCCATTGCCTCTTTCCATTTAGCAGACTTAGGGCCTGCCATGGCTTCCGCATACTGTTAGGTTCATCCAGACTTACCAATGTCACATCACTGATAAGTGTCTCACCTTCCGCAGTAATATGGAAACCATAGTAGTGCTCAGGTGCATTCCTAACCCTTGTGGAACGCCTTAGAGGTACGGATTCGTCAATTGGATCAACAGGAGTTTCCTCCTCAAGTTGACTGCTAGGGTTTGAGGTTCCTTCACCACTTGACTCATGAATTTCTTCAAGGTCAATTTGCCTCCCACTGTTTCCTTGGCTTATGAACTCTCTTTCTCGAAAGACACCCCTCCTTGCTACAAAGACCACATTCTCACTAGGTCTGTAGAAGAGGTAACCAAAGGATTTATATGGGTAGCCGATGAAAATACACCTCTCACTTCGAGGTTCGAGCTTGTCGTGAGTCTCGCGTCTCACGAAAGCCTCGCAACCCCAAATCTTGATGTGGGCTAGACTAGGAACTTTTCCAATCCACATCTCGTGAGGTGTTTTGGCAACCTTCTTTGTAGGGACCAGATTAAGGATATGGGCGGCAGTCTCTAAGGCATACCCCCAAAATGAGATTGGTAGCGTAGCTCGACTCATCATGGAACGAACCATGTCCAACAAGGTTCGATTACGCCTCTCAGCTACACCATTCAACTGTGGTGTCCTGGGAGGTGTCAATTGTGAGACAACCCCACATTCCCTCAGATAGTCGAGGAACTCAGTACTAAGATACTTACCACCGCGATCGGATCGAAGCATCTTAATGTTCCTGTCCAATTGATTCTCGACTTCCTGTTTAAACTCTTTAAACCTTTCGAAAGTCTCTGACTTATGCTTGATTAAGTAGACATATCCATATCTACTATAATCATCTGTAAAAGTCACATAATAATGATTAGTATCCCTTGTGGCAGTTTTGAAGGGTCCACACACATCCGTGTGCACTAGATCCAACAACCCTTCACCCCTAGCACAAGAACCTGTGAAGGGTGACTTTGTCATTTTTCCAAGTAAGCATGATTCACAACTATCATCTGACTTTAGGTCAAATGATTCCAAAACTCCATCCTTTTGGAGTTGGCCTATGCGTTTCTTGCTTACATGTCGAAGACGACAATGCCATAATGATGCTTTATCCAAGTTATTCATTAGTAGAATCAATACATAACACATTATTTCCTAAATTATCTACAACAGACACAGCTTCATACACACCCTCACAAGGTAATGCTTTAAAATAAAACACATTATTAAAGAAAGCATTTATTTCACCAATTTCATTATCAAAAGAAAAGGTAAAACCTTATTTGTACAAAGCATGAAAGGAAATAACATTTCTTGCCATTTCTGGCGAATAACAACATTTATTCAAATCTAAAGTAAACCCACTACTTAGCAACAAAGTATAAACTCCAATCTTGGTGACAGGTGAAACTTTCCTATTCCCCATGATCAAGTTTATCTTTCCATGCTCCACATTCTCACTTCTTCTTAGTCCCTGAAAATCAGAACAAATATGAATACCGCAACCGGTATCAAGGACCCAAGAGTTAGAATAGTGTGAGTTATTAGATAAGATAGTGTAAATACCTGCATGGTTGGGTTTCACTTTCCCATCCTTCAAATCTTGCTGGTACTTTGGGCAGTTCCGCTTCCAGTGCGCCTTTTCATGGCAATAGAAGCATTCAGCCTCTTTGGGATCAGAAGAAGGTGTAACGAAACCTTCCTTAGTTCCGCTAGAAGAGGAGCCATCAAGAGTCTTACCCTTGGTACCCTTCGAAGGGTTCTTCCTCTTCTTCCCTCTACCTTTCCCGATTGCCAGGACAGGTGCTGAGTTTGGAGTAGTAGTAGGAGTGGTCACAACCGAATTACCTTTAAGACCTGATTCTGCGGTCTTTAGGAGTCCTTGAAGTTTTCTAAGTGTAACTTCCTCCTTGTTCATATGGTATGTCATGCGGAATTGATCATAACACGAAGGTAAGGAGTGCAAAATGATATCTATTGCTAACTCCTCTGGGAAGTTCACATTCAACTTCATCAATCGGTCCACAAACCTTTGCATTTTCTGCATGTGGCCCGTGATGGGTTAAACATCTTTCATTCGGGTTGTGATAATAGAGGAGATGATTTCATATCGCTCTTGATGAGCACTCTGATGGTAGCGGTCCATCAAATCCTGGTGCATCTCAAAAGGATAGTAGTCCTCATAGGACTTTTGGAGCTCGGTTGTCATAGTGGCCATCATGATGCATGCCACTTTTGTAGCATCTCTTTCATGTGCCTCATATTCAGCAAACTCCTCAGGAGTAGCAGTTGGCTCAGGTACCTTAAGCTCCTTGTCGAGAACATATTCCTTGTTCTCGTATCGAGTGACCATCCTGATGTTTCTGATCCAGTCAGTAAAGTTGGATCCATCAAAGATGACTCTCCCACAAAGGTTCATGAGAGAGAAGGTGCCAGTAGGGTTTGAGCCAGGAGCAGCATTGTTGGAAGACATCTGAAAAGAAGAAAAGACAAGTTTAGTTTAGATATAGAGATAGTCCTTAATAAAACACCCAAATGTAATATTAAGGCTAGGATCCAATCACAATATATTATAACTTAGAAGAGGGATGCCGTAATCCAAGCTATAACATATTTGAAAGGTAGGTGAATGACGATTCACCAATTTCCACCATGAAAACGAAATATAAATTATTAGGTTTTATTTGGTTTTAAGAAACTCCTAGATTCTTTTGAGATTCATTGAACTTTTCAATAGCATGTTTCAATCTCGAGTGTGCCCTTCATGTTTTGTGACTGGGATACCGAGGATCACAAAACAAGGTGTGAAGTAACCATGCAAATTATTTGGTACCCTTAATGTTTTTCACTTAATCGATGTGCCGGTTAACCACACACGCTACACCGACCTATGAAAAACCTTAAGTCACCCTTTGCCTACCTTGTTAAGTCCAAGTTAGTGTGCCGGTTAACCACACACGCTCCACCAACGACTTAATCAAAGTGCAAAGTGTAATTTCATGGGTTAGCACCTTATTCACATTTTTCCTAAAGTAACTAAGATTGGGAATTTATAAAACATTTAGTTACTTTATAATAATCATTATACTTTTAAATGAGAATTTTTAAGTCACCGTTCTACCCATTCGGCTAACGACCATCAACCAGTCAAGGAAGCGGTGGGTGAGAGTGGACACCCATTAAGCTGCCATTTTATAGGCAACAACCTTATACCCCCCTTATAGACCGACTTCGTGAATGAGGCCTACTAACGGTAAAACGACTTGATCTTATACATATATATATTATTAAACTTATAATATTATAAAGTATAAGGGTTGAATTTTAACTTTTAAAATTCTAGGGGTTGGAACTAAAGTTAACTAGATGACTTTACAAGTTCCAAAACTTGAGAGCAAGTTTTGTAACTTTACAAAACTCTTCAATTCATAACTTATGAGATTAATTGGTTCATTAAAATGAGTGACTCTTCATTTTATGTAACCTATGTGTTTCTTTAATGGTCATTAAAAGATAAAACTTTTGGTAATCCATAACTTGAGGACAAATTATGGATTCCATTAACACACATGATGATCAAGAATTAAGACTAGCAAGAAGTTACACATAATTCCTATGATCATCTAAACTCATAAGAACATGAATATGAACATCAAAAATTCAAGAACACATAAAATCATGAATTTTTGATATTTAGCCATTGTACATGGATTAGAACAACCATTACACCAACTAAAAAAAGTTTTAAAACACCAAAACAGTTTAGGGTAATGTTTCTAGTCCATTTCCAGCAGCAAAAAACGAAAAATAGCACTCTGCATGATCAAATCGTCGAGTGCATGAACTGACTCGCCGAGTTGGTTCAATTTTCGCTTGGACTCGTCGAGTCCCCCATGGACTCGGCGAATCCCCTGTGCAGAGAGCTCAAAAATCGATTTTTAACACTATTTTGCATCAAGTATTGACAAGCAAGCCTAGGCTTTGATACCACTGATGGGTTTTGAGCATTCTAACACTTCCTAAGTGTACATGCAACCCTAGAAAACCTTGGATCTATGTTTGTCTAAATACATGCAAAATATGATTTCCAAGGTTCATAATCCTATCTAGCATACATGGGGAACTTTTAACTAAAAAGATTGCTAGAATAACATACCTTGTTGATGATTTGATTCCTTGAAAACCTTGAGAGCCTAGCACCCCAAGTGTGATGCCTCAAATGCTTCACACAACACCAAATGCTTTGGAGTAAACTTGAGAGAAGTGTAACACTTGCAAAAATCGGCCAAGCCCTCTATATTTCTTTGCGTAGCCGATTTTGGTAGATGACATGTTCTTTTTATAGTGTGTCACATCTAGGGTTACACCATGTAAACCCTAATGTGACATGACTCTTCATTTCCATGACCCATAGGTTTGTAACTTCCATGGAGCCTCCATGGAGCATCCAATGGGTTTAACACAACTTGATAATCCATGGAGCCTTTTAGCCCACTATACAAGTTATGGATGATTTACATAATCAACCCATATATTTAATTAGTCATCTTTTGATCACTTAATTAATCCTAGATTAATTCTTGATCAATACTAATTAAATAATACTATTAATATATTAGAACTTATAATATATTAATAAACCACAAGTGTTATTTCTCTCATTTAGTCTATCCAAATGCATGATGCCATGCAACCCAAATGGACCATGCCGGGTCGGGTCAAGTACATACCAGAAATAGTTATGGACTTAGACACCTTATCCAACAGGAAGATCCTGCATGATGAGGTTGCTACACTGTTCCGGACATAGTTGCCGAAGATGTTTGGCTCTATCAAGACCACTATGGTGGAGTATTTTTTATGAGCGTTATGCAGCCCTTGCTGAGACGGTTGCCACTGCAGCCTCTACAACTGTAGCAACCGTTGGTAGTGGGACCAGTCGGGCTTTTCAGTACAGGGACTTCGATAACACGAAGCCCCCAACTTTTGATGGGATTCAGGACCCGATCATAGCCATGAGGTGGCTATCTGACAATGAGGGATGCTTTTTCACATGCTCATGTCTTACTGACCAGAAGGTCAGGTGCGCTTTGAACCTGCTGAGGTCTGGAGCAAAGGACTGTTGGATGTTGATGATAGGGTCGTATACTGATGATCAGAGAGTTGCGGTTACCTGGGATCAGTTCAGGGAGATATTCCGCGCTCACTACATCCCACGGGTTGAGCGGGAGCGGCTGGCTCAGGAGTTTTTGGAGTTGAGACAGGGTGTGGAGTCGGTGACGTAGATCACCGGTATGTTCACTGAGAGGGCGATGTTGTGCACGGAGTTTGCTTCCGAGCAGGCTCAGATGACACGTTATCTGAGCATGGTCAAGACCAACATCTGACAGTTTGTTGCTACCCAATGTTGTGATACATTTCTGGAGTTACAGGAGGCCGCTAGGTGGCGTGAGCTTGAGATTGACTTACAATTGTGGGAGCAGAGGCAGGCCCCCGCGCAGTCTCAACCTGCGCCAAAGCGGTCCAAGACCGCTGATTCTAGGTATGGGGGCCAGCGTGGCCGCACTTGTTGGAAGTGCGGGAAGGGTCATTCTGGAGTTTGTAGATCTGGTGGTGCTTTCCGCAAATGCGGCAAGGAGGGGAACTTTGCGAGGGATTGTCGGCAGTCAACCCCCGTTCAGGATACGAGGATTTGTTATCACTGGTTATCTATGGCGAGGGCACCAGATTGGGTTCAGGGTTTTGCTCAGCTGCCAGGGCTCGACAGTATATTCAGCACGGGTGTGCGGGTTATTTGGCGTATGTGGTGGATACGCGGGTCAGAGATCAGGTTTCGGTTTCGGATGTTCTGGTTGTTAGAGAGTTCATTGATGTGTTTCCGGAGGATTTACCCGGAGTGCCTCTGAAGAGGCAGGTCGAGTTCAGGATCGACCTAGAGCCAGGTGCGGCCCCTATCGCCAAGGCATCGTGCCGATTGGCACCACCCGAGATGCAGGAGTTGTCATCTCAGCTACAGGAACTGCTGGGCAAGCAGTTCATCCGTCCGAGCAGTTCTCCGTGGGGAGCATCAATTCTCTTCGTCAGGAAGAAGGATGGTTCATATTGTATGTGCATTGATTACCGGGAGTTGAACAAGTTAGCGGTGAAGAACCGTTATTTACTCCCATGGATAGATGATCTTTTCGATCAGTTGCAGGGAGCATCTTGGTTCTCCAAGATAGACCTGAGGTCTGGATACCATCAGGTCAGGGTTAGGGAGGAGGACATGGAGAAGACTGTGTTACGGACTAGTTACGGACATTACGAGTTCGTGGTGATGCCGTTTGGGCTCACCAACGCGCCGGCAATATTTATGGACCTGATGAATCGGGTATGCAGATCGATGCTCGATCGCTCGGTCATCGTATTTATAGATGACATCTTGGTGTACTCCAATACCAAAGAGCAGCACGAGGAGCATCTCTGTGAGCTATTGGGAGTTTTGAGGCGAGAACGATTGTATGCCAAGTTATCAAAGTGCGAGTTTTGGTTACGAGAGGTTCAGTTCCTTGGACACCTCGTTAACCAGGAAGGGATTTTGGTCGACTCGGCCAAGATCGAGAAGGTTATGCAGTGGGAGGTTTTGAAATCTCCCTCGGATATCAGGAGCTTTTTGGAATTGGCAGGGTACTACCGAAGATTCATACAGGATTTCTCCAAGATTGTGGTACGCCTCACTCGTCTGACGAGGAAGGGGGTGGATTTCTGGTGGGGCCCTGAGTAGCAGACTACATTTGAGACTATGCGATAGCGACTCTTCGAGGCGCCAGTTTTAATACTCCCTGAGGGAGTTGAGGATTTCGTGGTGTTCTGTGTTGCATCGATCACATGCTTAGGAGTAGTCATTATGCAGAAAGGATAGGTGATAGCCTATGCATTGCGGTAGTTGAAGCCGCATGAGACGAGATATCCCACACACGATCTTGATTTGGGAGTGGTAGTGTTCGCTCTCAAGATATGGAGACACTATCTCTATGGGGTCTGCTTTATCATATGCACGGACCACAAGAGTCTGAGACACATCATGGATCATCCGAACCTGAACATGAGGCAACGCAGGTGGCTGGACGTAGTCAAGGATTATGACTACGAGATCCTTTACCATCCGGGTAAAGCGAATGTGGTTGCGGACGCCCTGAGCCGCAAGTCGGCTGGATCTTCTGTTTCAGCTGCATGTATGAGGATATATGTGGATTCTCCACTCGTGAGCTTGATTAGGGAAGCTCGGGTTGAGGGTATGCGATAGGAGAACTGGAAGCTTGAGAGGATCAGGGGCGAGAACAACGATTTGTGCAGGATAGTCGCGGATTGTTGAACTGTTGCGGCCGGGTCTGGGTTCCGATGTTTGGTTGGGTCAGACAGATTATACCGGAGGAGGCTCATAAGTCTTGTTTCTCTATTCACCCCGGGGGCCATCAAGATGTATCGAGATCTGCGACTGAGTTACTTGTGGCCGTGCATGAAGAGGGAGATTGCATGGTACGTCGAGAGGTGGTTGACCTGCAGGATGGTCAATGCCGAGCATCAGAGGCCGCATGGAAAGTTGTAGCCTCTGGAGGTTCCCATATGGAGATGGGAGCAGATCACGATGGATTTTATCACCAAGCTACCGAAGATGAAAAGGGGCTTCGACGCTATTTGGGTCATCGTGGATCGATTGACCAAGAGTGCCCATTTTCTGCCCATTCGAGAGAGTTCATCGGCCGAGAAGCTGTCCGAGATGTATATCCGTGTGATCGTTTCTCACCACAAGGTACCGGTCTGTATTGTGTCAGACAGTGATATTCGATTTACCTCCCGTTTCTGGCAGAAGTTCCACGAGAAACTGGGCACGCGGTTGCATTTCATTACAACATATCATCCGCAGACATAGGGGTGAGCGTAGGCGAGTACCCGACCAAATTGTCTGGAACTGGAACCGGCGGTTCTTGGAATGTTGGAACTGGAACCGGAACCAGTTATACCGGTTCTTAAAATCTTGGAACCGATCGTGGAACCGCCGGAACCGGTTCCGGTTCCGGGTACCCGCTGTCTAATTTTTTTTTATTTTTTTATAAATATTAGGGAAATCTTACGAAAAGTCCCAATATTTACGGAAAAATTACACTTTAGTCCCAAGATTTTTTTTTGAACGAAAAAGTCCTGAAAACCGGCAAAAATTTGCAGTTTGACCCTTTTTAACCGGTTGAAACCGGTACCAAATTAATTTGGGACTATTTCGTAAACTAACCCAAAATATGGGGACTTTTCTGTAAACAAAAAATACTAGGACTTTTCTGTAAACAAAAATATTAGGACTTTTCTACAAACAAAACTCTTATTATTATTATTATTATTATTATTATTATTATTATTATTATTATTATTATTAAAAATATAAATAAGAATACTATTTTTTGAAGTTGTTATTATTAATATTGTTACTAATACATATATAAATGCATTTAAATGAAAAAGTAATATTAATGACATTGTTTAAGGGTGGAGATGGAGGAGATGGTGATGCTTTTAGCATTGAAATCATGAATGTTTGCTTGTATATTTTTAATTTGTATATGGTCATTTAACATTTGTTATTATTGTTTTCAATTCAGAATAATAACAATTAACAATTTAAAAGAAGTTGTATATTTGTAAAATTGTTTATAAATAGTTTAAGGTACAATGATTTCTTACTTTGTATATAAAAATGTTTAAGGTAGAAGGATTACTTTCCAAATCCAACACATTCACTACAAACATCTACATAGGTAGTCCATATCAAAATTCAAAAGTATTAATTACAATATCTTGTTTAATAAAAAGTAATAGGACATGTTTTTTGGATTAATACTTTTGAATTTTGATTAATACTTTTGAATTATTCCTATTACTTTTTATTAAAAAAGATATTGTAATTAATACTTTTGAATTTTAATATGGGTTGCCTATGTAGATGTTTGTAGTGAATTTTTTGGATTTGGAAAGTAATTCTTCTATCTTAAACAATTTTATATACAAAGTGAGAAACTCTTCTACCTTAAACTATTTACAAACAATTTTACAAATATGCAACTTCTTTTAATATTCTGAATTGAAAACAATAATAAGAAATGTGAAATGACCATATACAAAGTAAAAATATACAAGCAGACATTCACGATTTCAATGCTAAAAACATCACCATCTCCTCCACCTCCACCGTTAAACAATGTCATTAATATTATTTTTTCATTTAAATGCATTTATATGTATTAGTAACAATATTAATAATAACAAGTTCAAAAAATAGTATTCTTATTTATATTTTTAATAATAATAATAATAATAATAATAATAATAATAAGGGTTTTGTTTGTAGAAAAATCCTAATAATTTTGTTTACAGAAAAGTCCTAATATTTTTTGTTTACAGAAAAGTCCCAATATTTTGGGTTAGTTTACGAAATAGTCCCAAATTAATTTGGTACCGGTTTCAACCGGTCAAAAAGGGTCAAACTGCAAATTTTTGCCGGTTTTCAGGACTTTTTCGTTCAAAAAAAAATCTTGGGACTAAAGTGTAACTTTTTCATAAATATTGGGACTTTTCTGAAGATTTCCCTAAATATTATTGTTAAATTGGAGAGATTAAATGGTTGTATTTATTTCGTAAAAATCAAATGAGTTAAGAAAACAAAAATTCATATACCTCAATATATCTAATTACATCACAGACGGCAACCTAAATGTATATGATTCGTTTAAGAGAAGTTTTAATCCTTTGTAAATGTAAATGATTTTTGAATTGTACTTTTAATTCTTTCTTTTTAGTGAGATGGCTTGGAAGCAGCTCAACTTTTAGATCTTATACTTAAGTGCATATATACTCATTAGTTTACTGTTTAGAATATAGAATTAAAGTTTAAAAAAATCAAATTCCTTAATATGTCTAATAAAAACTTTTAATCTTTTTATATGAAATACAGTATCTATAAAACATAATATATACATTTAGTTTTACCATTTCAAATTTGTTGTTATAGTTAACGTTTTAATTAGTATTTAACTTTACAATAATTTTAAGATATGTAATGGAGTTTATATATTTAAGATGGAGTCGGCGGGTACCCGACGGGTAGCGGTTCCAAAAAAATAAGAACCGGAACCGGAACCGCCTAAGGCGGATCCAAAACTTTAGGAACCGGAACCGGAACCGCCTAAAGCAGTTCCCGTTCCAGAACTGCCGCTTTCGAGGCGGTTCCGGTTCCGAAAGCGGGTACCCTGTTCCACTGCTCACCCCTACGCAGACAGACGGCCAAAGTGAGCGGACCATACAGACCCTCGAGGATATGTTGCGGGCCTGCGTTATTGACTTTGGTGGGAGCTAGGACTCCTACCTACCTCTTGCAGAGTTCTCCTACAACAACAGCTTTCATTCCAGTATTGGTGCTCCACCATATGAGTTGTTGTATGGACGAAGATGTCGCACCCCAGTCTGTTGGGGTAAGATTGGTCATAGGGTGATGGGTCGGACAGAGGTAGTTCTATAGACTACCGAGAGGATTCAGCAGATCAGGCAGCGGCTGCAGACTGCTCAGAGTCTGCAGAAGAGTTATGCCGACTGGCGCCAATCTGAGTTGGAGTTTCAGGTTGGTGACATGGTACTACTGAAGGTCTCACCCTAGAAGGGTGTGATTCGCTTCAGAAAGAGGGAGAAGTTGGGTCCCCGATACATTGGACCTTTTCGGGTTATTTTCAGGGTTGACAATGTTGCATATAGACTAGACCTTCTGCAGGAGCTCAGTCCGATTCACAACACTTTTCACGTCTCGCAATTACGGAAGTGCATACAAGATGAGGAGGCAGCGGTGTCATTAGATGATATTCAGGTCGATGAGCGCCTGAATTATGTGGAGAAGCCAGTGACCGTTCTTGAGAGGAAAGTGAAGGTTCTACGGAACAAGGAGGTACCTTCGGTAAAGGTACAATGGGAGCACCGAAGGGGATCTGAGTGGACTTGGGAGCCGAAGGTTGAGATGCGGGAGCATTACCCGGATCTATTTGTTGCACCAGACTTCGCGGACGAAGTCTAGTTCAAGTGGAGGAGAATTGTAACATCCCGACTCCCAAGTACAAATTTCAAAGCTTTTCTATTCATAATTATAGACTTACTCGATGAGTTGGCTGCCCCAACTCGTTGTGTAGAAACTGATATAGCCGCGTGGATTCTAAAACCTACTCGACGAGTTGGAGGACCCAACTCGACGAGTTGAAGTTGGACATGAAAACCCTAATTTTTAGGGTTTGCACCCTATTTAAAGGACCTTAAGTCCTCCTTTCAGCCTCCTTACCGCCTTTCACGTCCAGAAGCAAACCCTAATCGAGTTAACCTCCTATTTTGAGTGTGTGTGATGCTAAAAGTGTGTGTTTGGTGCATTTCTTGAAGAGACTTGAAGATTTAGAAGCTTCGAACGAGAAGGAACTTGTAGATCCAGCATCCACTTCGTTTTGGCAATCATTTGAAGGTAAAAAGTCATTACCTTGATCATTATCTTATTAGATCTCTCCATTCAAGTGTTTAGGGTCATTTCTAGCTTATTCTTGGAGCATTTCTGATTTTGAGCACGAATTGAAGTTGTAACTCCAGATATGGACTCCTCTAGGCCCTCATGGACATAAAGACGCAAGATTTATGAAGCTTTGGCCCTTCTCCATACCCTACACCCCTTCCTAAGGCTAGTATTAGTGTTTTACTCCCTTTAAGGCCTTGCATGCACGTAAAGTTGGCAACTTTACGTGGTATCTCAGTTCCAAGAAGCTAGATCTGTAGTGTGGGGCCTTGGAATCGATTGGAAAAGGTTGAACATCTTAAGACAGGAAGAAATCGACGAGTTGCATAGCCAACTCAACGAGTTGGTTAGGGTTTACCCGTTTTCTAGATTCTGAGTGAACTCGGCGAGTTGGTTAGGGTTTTCCCGATATTCTGGATGTTGCATGGACTCGACGAGTTACTTGGTAACTTGGTGAGTTGACTCGGGCTTTTGCGGTTTTCTGAGTTCTGAAGAAACTCGATGAGTCAGTAAGCTGCACTCGACGAGTTGGGTCAACATGGACTATTGACCTTGACCGTTGACTTTGACTTTGACCAAGGGTTGACCAGTTTGACTTCTGATGGTATTTTGGTAATTTGGAAATTATAGGATCGGAACAATGGTGGTTGTAGGTGTTTTATTTTGGAGCCGTGTTTCGGGAGTTTGATCTTTTCAGTTCAGTTCGACATTGGGAGGTGAGTTCTTATCACTATATCAACAGGGTCGAAGGCACTAATGTCGGCCCTTCTTTTGGATTGTTATCCTGGTTATTGCATGATGATATGCTTAGTGACCTGTTAGATCAGTATCCTGGTATATAGAATGATGTTATGTTTAGTGACCTGTTAGGTCGGTATCCTGGAATATAGGATGATGTTATGATGAGTGATCTGTTAGATCGGTCTGACTGTTTGTACATGCTAGTATTGTTATCTATGTATTGATTGTATGTTTGGGGGTGGGTTGAGGCGGACCTACTTTGTGTTGTAGTCCAACATACCCAGGGCGGCCTGGATAGACTGAAGGCCCAATGAGGGCATATCAGTCAGGCCGAAGGCCCGGAGAACTATCCAGACAGGCTGAAGGCCCGGTAGGGCGGACCAGACATACTGAAGGTTCTGAGAGTGGGCTAGATAGACTGAAGGTCGGGTGAGGGCGGTCCTGTTGGAGATAGTGTCTAAGTCCATAACTATATTTGGTATGTACTTGACCCGACCCGGCATGGTCCATTTGGGTTGCACTTCACCCGAACAATTTACGGATAATCTTTTGAGAATAGTATAAGTTATGATTTATTAATATATTATAAGTTCTAATATATTAATATAAAATCATATTATTTAATTAGTGTTGATCTATAATTAATTTAGAATTAATTTAGAGATCAAAAGTATGACTAATTAAATATGGGCTCTTGTATTTATATAGTGTGGGCTAATGCTTATTTGGAATGGGCTAGGCTTGCATGGAAAGTCCATGGATACTCCATGGAGCTTTAACCCATGGATCTCATGGAAATGAAAAGACATGGGTATTAGGATTTACATGGATGTAACCCTAATCCACCACACTATATAAAGGAGGCTTTGGTTCTTGAAATTGCACTAGTTGATGTGTGTAAACTAAGAGGGCCGATTTCAAGAAGTGTGTGACTATTCTCTCAAGTTTCCAAGTTTGTGGTGATTTGTGACTTCCATTTGAGGCATTCACATTATTGGTGCTAGGCTCTCAAACTCCAAGCAATCAACTACTACTACAAGGTAAGTAATTCTACTAGTTTTATTTGATTCAAGTACCCCATGCCATGCTAGTTAGGATAAGAACCTTGGAAAAATAATTATTTGCATGTATCTAAGTCAAACATAGATCCAAGGTTTCTAGGGTTGCATGTACACCATAGGAGTGTTAGAATGCAGAAATCTCATCAGTGGTATCAGAGCCTGGTTTGTTTATTTGATACTTGATGCAAAAAAAAAAAAAAAAAAAAAAAACTTGAAAGTCGAATTTTTGTTCAAAAGCTCGTATCAAAATTTCAAGTTTTGTATATGTACTTACGATTCTTGAAATTTTTGATATGAACATTCATAAATATATGAGTTTAGAAGATCATAGAAATTATGTGCTAATAATTGATTAGATTAATTCTTAATCTTTATGTGTTTTAATGGAGTCCATAACTAGTACTTAAGTTATGGATAACCAAAAGTCATATTTATAAATAACCATTAAAAGAACACATAGGTTACAAAAAAAATGAAGAGTCTTCATTTTTAATAACCATTAACTCATAAGTTATGAGAAATGAAAAGTTTTGAAAGTTTACAAAATTTGCCCTCAAGTTTTGGAACATGTAAAGTCATATTAAAAACTTTAGTTCCAGCCCCTAGAATTTTAAAAGTTAAAACTCAACCCTTATACTTTATAATATTATAAGTTTAATAATATTTATATATGTATAAGATCAAGTCGTCTTACCGCTAGTACGCCTCATTCACGAAGCCGATCTATGAGGGGGGTATAAGGTTGTTGCCTATAAAATGGCAACTTAATGGGTGTCCACTCTCACCCGCCGCTTCCTTGATCGGTGGAGGGTCGTTAGCCGAACGGGTAGGACGAGGACTTATAAATTCTCATTAAAAGTATAATGATAATACTAAAGTAACTAAACTTTATCGAATTCTCAATCTTAGTTATTTTAGGAAAATGTGAATAAGGTGCTAATCCATGAAATTACACTTTACACTTTGTTTAAGTCGTTAGTGGAGCGTGTGTGGTTAACCGGCACACTAACTTGAACTTAACAAGGTAGGTAAAGGGTGACTTAATGTTTATCATAGTATCGATGGAGCGTGTGTGGTTAACCGGCACATCGATTGAGGGGTAATACATTAAGGGTACCAAGTAATTTGCATGGTTACTTCACACCTTGTTTTGTGATCCTCGGCATCCCAGTCACAAAACTTGAAGGGCACACTCGAGATTGAAACATGCCACTGAAGAAAGTTCAATGAATCTCAAAGAATCTAGGAGTTTCTAAACCAATTAAAACCTAATTAAATATTTCGTTTTTCATGGTGGAAATTGGTGAATCGTCATTCACCTACCTTCAAATATCTTATAGCTTAGATTACGGCGTCCCTCTTCTAAGTTATAAAATATTGTGTTGGGTCCTAGCCTTAATATTACATTTGGGTGTTTTGTTAAGGACTATCTCTATATCTAATCTAATCTATTCCCTCTTCTTTTCAGATGTCTTCCAATAACAATGTTTCTGGCTCAAACCCTACTAGCTCCTTCTCTCTCATGAATCTTTGTGGGAGAGTCATCTTTGATGGGTCCAACTTTACAGATTGGATCAGAAACATCAGGATGGTCACTCGGTATGAGAACAAAGAATATGTTCTCGACAAGGAGCTGAAGGTACCCGAGCCAACTGCTACTCCTGAAGTGCTTGCTGAATATGAGGTACATGAAAGAGATGCTACAAAAGTGGCATGCATCATGATGGCCACCATGAACGCCGAGCTCCAAAAGTCCTATGAGGACTATTATCCTTTTGAGATGCACCAGGACTTGATGGACCGCTACCATCAAAGTGCTCGCAAGAGCGATATGAAATAATCTCCTCCATGATAACAACCCGAATGAAGGATGGTGAACCCATCACGGACCACATGCAGAAAATGCAAAGGTATGTGGACCGTTTACTGAAGCTGAATGTGAACTTCCCTGAGGAGTTAGCAATAGACATCATTTTGCACTCCTTTCCATCGTGTTATGATCAATTCCGCATGACATATCACATGAACAAGGAAGAAGTCACCCTCAGCAAACTTCAAGGACTCTTGAAGACCGCCGAAAGTGGTCTAAAGGGTAAGTTGGTTGTTACTACTCCTACTCCTACTCCAACTGCGGCCAATGTCTTGGCAATCGGGCATGGCAAAGGGAAGAAGAGAAAGAACCCTTCTAAGGGTACCAAGGGTAAGACCCTTGAAGGCTCCTCTTCAAGCAAAACCAAGAAAGGTTTTGTCACTCCTTCTGCTAACCCTAATGAGGCTGAATGCTTCTATTGCCATGAAAAGTCGCACTGGAAGCGAAACTGCCCAAAGTACCAGCAAGATTTGAAGGATGGGAAAGTAAAACCCAACCATGCAGGTATATACGCTATATTGTCTAATAACTCACCTCATTCTAAGTCTTGGGTCCTTGATACATGTTGTGGTATTCACATATGTTGTGATATGTAGGGACTAAAAAGAAGTGAGAATGTGGAGCAGGGAAAGATAAACTTGATCATGGGAAACAGGAAAGCTTCACCTATCACCAAGATAGGAGTTTATTCCTTAGTGCTAAATAGTGGGTTTACATTAGATTTGAATAAATGTTATTATTCGCCAGAAATGGCAAGAAATGTTATTTCCTTTCATGCATTGTATAAACAAGGTTTTACCTTTTATTTTGATAATAATAATGGTAGTATTGATGCTTTCTTTAATAATGTTCTTTATTTTAAAGCATTACCTTGTGATGGCGTGTATGAAACTGTATCTGTTGTAGATAATCTAGGAAATAATGTATTGTGTATTAACTCTTCCACTAGCTTAGATAAAGCATCCTTATGGCATTGTCGTCTTGGACATGTAAGCAAGAAACGCATAGGCCAACTCCAAAAGGATGGAGTCTTGGAGTCATTTGACCTAAAGTCAGATGATAGTTGTGAATCTTGTTTGCTTGGTAAAATGACAAAGTCACCTTTTACTGGCACTTGTGCTAGGGGTGAAGGTTTGTTGGACCTCATACACACGGATGTGTGTGGACCCTTCAGAACCGCCACAAGAGATGCTAATCGGTTCTATGTGACTTTTACTGATGATTTTAGTAGATATGGATATGTCTACCTAATCAAGCATAAGTCAGAAACCTTTGAGAAATTCAAAGAGTTTAAGCAAGAAGTGGAGAATCAGTTGGGCAGGAACATTAAGATGCTTCGATCCGATCGTGGTGGTGAGTATCTTAGTACTGAGTTCCTTGACTATCTTAAGGAATGTGGGATTGTCTCACAATTGACACCTCCTAGGACACCACAGTTGAATGGTGTAGCTGAGAGGCGCAATCGGACCTGGTTGGACATGGTTCGTTCCATGATGAGTCGAGCTTCGCTACCAATCTCATTTTGGGGGTATGCCTTAGAGACTGCCGCCCATATCCTTAATCTAGTCCCTACAAAGAAGGTTGCCAAAACACCTCACGAGGCGTGGACTGGAAAAGTTCCCAATCTAGACCACATCAAGATTTGGGGTTGCGAGGCTTTCGTGAGACGCGAGACTCACGATAAGCTCGAACCCCGAAGCGAAAGGTGTATTTTCATCGGCTACCAACAGAAATCCTTTGGTTACATCTTCTACAGTCCCAGTGATAATGTGGTCTTTGTAGCAAGAAGAGGATTCTTTCGAGAGAGAGAATTCATGAGCCAAGGAGACAGTGGGAGGCAAATTGACCTTGAGGAAATTCAAGAGTCAAGTGGTGAAGGAACCTCAAACCCTAGCCCTCAACCTGAGGAGGAAACTCCCGTTCAGCCGACTGAAGAATCTATACCTCTGAGGCGTTCCACCAGAGTTAGGAATGCACCTGAGCATTATTATGGTTTTCATATTACTACAGAGGTGAGACACTTATCAGTGATAACACACTGGTAAATTTGGATGAGCCTAACAGCTACACGGAAGCCATGGCAGGCCCTGAGGCTGCTAAATGGAAAGAGGCTATGGATAGCGAGATACAGTCCATGTATGACAATCAAGTTTGGAACTTGGTTGACAATGTACCTGATCGTAAGATAGTTGGGTGCAAATGGATCTTCAAGAAGAAGACCGACATGGATGGTAATGTACACACTTATAAGGCACGACTGGTTGCAAAGGGTTATTCTCAAACTCCGGGAGTTGATTATGATGAGACCTTTTCACCAGTGGCCAAGATTAAGTCTATTAGGGTTCTATTAGCCATTGTTGCATTTCATGATTATGAAATATGGAAAATGGATGTCAAAACCGCTTTCCTTAATGGAAAGTTGGCTGAAGATGTTCACATGGTTCAGCCAGAGGGTTTTGTCAGTACAGAGTACCCCAGTAGAGTGTGTAAGCTCGAGAAATCCATTTATGGATTAAAACAGGCACCTCGCAGATGGAATCTTTGCTTTGATGAGAAAGTCAAAGAATTTGGCTTTTCAAGGAGTGAAGATGAATCTTGTGTCTATATCAAGGCTAGTGGGAGTATAGTCAGCTTTTTGGTACTGTATGTGGATGACATACTACTCATAGGAAATGACATCCCAACCCTGCAGGAAGTAAAGTCCTGGCTTGGGAAGTGTTTCGCTATGAAGGACCTTGGAGAAGCTGCCTATATCCTAGGGATAAGGATTTTGAGAAACAAGAGTAAAAGACTAATTGGACTTAGTCAAAGCACCTATGTGGACAAAGTGTTGAAAAGGTTCAACATGCATAACTCCAAGAAAGGAGAGTTACCCATCCAGAGTAACGCCATATTGAGTAAGACACAAAGCCCTAGTACTGAGGCTGAGATAGCATAAATGAGTCGAATATCGTATGCTTCAGCTGTAGGATCGATCATGTATGCTATGACGTGTACTCGACCTGATGTAGCCTTTGCTTTGAGCATGGTTAGCAGGTATCAGGGGAACCCTGGCAAGGCACACTGGACTGCGGTAAAGAATATCCTCAAGTACCTACGGAGGACTAAGGACTGGGTCCTTACCCTCGGTGGCAATGAGGACTTGAGAGTTGTAGGGTACAGTGATGCTAGCTTTCAGACTGACAGGGATAATTTTCGCTCTCAGTCGGGCTGGGTCTTTACTCTAAACGGAGGGGCAATTACTTGGAAAAGTTCCAAGCAGGAGACAGTGGCTGATTCCACTTGTGAATCAGAGTATATAGCAGCAAGCGAGGCAACAAAGGAGGCTATATGGCTAAAGAACTTCATCGGAGACCTTGGAGTTGTACCAGCTATAAAGGAGCCAATGGAGATTTTCTGTGACAGCAATAGTGCGGTTGCCTTAGCCAAGGAACCAAGAGATCATGGGAGATCCAGACACATTGACAGAAAATATCACTTCATCAGACATCGAATAGAAGAAGAAATCCTCGTGGCAAAGAGGGTATCATTGGATGAGAACCCAGCAGATCCCCTCACGAAGGGACTGACTCAGGCTAAGCATCTCCAGCATGCTCGGAGCATAGGGCTGAAGGATGATATTAGTTTTAGTAGTTAGATAATCTTGAAATTTGTAAAATGTAATTGACATTTGATGATAAATAAAAGCTGTTATTTATGAGTAAAGTGTTGCTATCTCTTGTCAATCGTTTATTATTATTTCTTTTTGCATGTTTTGACTTCCAGAATAATTATGTTATGGTTTATATCATATTATTCAAACTCTCCACAGTCGGTCATATGTTGGAAGTAGATATGAATCAAGACTGTCATGGGTTGGCTTGTAGAGGTCTAAGATGTTAGACAAAGCGGGGCTACATCACTCATGAGTGCTCATAAGTTCCGAGTATTGGATTCAACCCACGCTCACTTGTATCACTTCATGGAATTTATCTCGAGTGATCGTGAGACGGTAATATCATATAAGTCTTCAAACCTAGAGATATGATTTGTTGCCTATGAGTTGGTTATGCATTGATTGCACGAAAACGCATTGGTAACTCGATGTTATAAACTGTGCCTTTGTGTGTAGTTCAACAAGTAGTAGAGCAAACATATGAGTCGAAGTTTATCTGTTCCTTCTAGGATTAGAAGCGATATCTGGGCCCCTCGATGATTTTGTTTTGACCTATGTACCGGGCCCGGTCAGAACTAAATTGATGTGTTCAGTTAAGTTCTATGTCAAACAAATCAGAAATCGGGAAACAAATGCTGGATAATAAGCAAGACCATGTTCCATGTATTTGTCCGGCTGATATCTAGAACAGAGGATTATATGATCACTTATCTAAAATGGCGCTTCATAGTTCAATAGAGTTTTAAGAGCTACGATTGATGATCGGTTCCTGAAGTCATACTTGCAACTATAGTTATTAGACTTACCCAAGTGGGAGACTGTTGGAGATAGTGTCTAAGTCCATAACTATATTTGGTAGGTACTTGACCCGACCCGGCATGGTCCATTTGGGTTGCACTTCATCCGAACAATTTACGGATAATCTTTTGAGAATAGTATAAGTTATGATTTATTAATATATTATAAGTTCTAATATATTAATATAAAATCATATTATTTAATTAGTGTTGATCTATAATTAATTTAGAATTAATTTAGAGATCAAAAGTATGACTAATTAAATATGGGCTCTTGTATTTATATAGTGTGGGCTAATGCTTATTTGGAATGGGCTAGACTTGCATGGAAAGTCCATGGATACTCCATGGAGCTTTAACCCATCGATCTCATGGAAATGAAAAGACATGGGTATTAGGGTTTACATGGATGTAACCCTAATCCACCACACTATATAAAGGAGGCTTTGGTTCTTGAAATTGCACTAGTTGATGTGTGTAAACTAAGAGGGCCGATTTCAAGAAGTGTGTGACTATTCTCTCAAGTTTCCAAGTTTGTGGTGATTTGTGACTTCCATTTGAGGCATTCACATTATTGGTGCTAGGCTCTCAAACTCCAAGCAATCAACTACTACTACAAGGTAAGTAATTCTACTAGTTTTATTTGATTCAAGTACCCCATGCCATGCTAGTTAGGATAAGAACCTTGGAAAAATAATTATTTGCATGTATCTTAGTCATACATAGATCCAAGGTTTCTAGGGTTGCATGTACACCATAGGAGTGTTAGAATGCAGAAATCCCATCAGGTCCAGTCATACTGTAGACTCTATATGCATGTTGTTTGTTATGATATGGCTATGGTTTATATGTAGTTGGTATTTTGGGGGAACTCACTAAGCTTTGGGCTTACAGTTTTGGATTTTGGATTTTGTTTCACGTACTTCGGATGATCGCGGGAAGGCAAAGGCTTGATCGTGCACCTCCTCACATTTTTTGATTTTGATTTCTGGGATACTCTGATATGAAACTATTTTGAAAATATTTTGTAGTAAATATGGTTTTGAACGATTGGAAAATGTTTTAAATTTTCATGAGTTTTATGGATGTTACAGTTGTAGGCCCTACACGGTGGTCCAGTAAGGCTGAAGGCTCATGTATGGATGCGCTTATCTGTTTGGTTGTGTGTGGTACTTTGAGGGAACTCACTAAGCTTTGGATTACAGTTTCAGTTTATTGTTTCAGGTACTTTAGACGATCGTGGGAAGGCGAAGGCGTGATCGTGCACACATCCTCTCGATTTTATGATTACGGATTTTGGGATACTCTGATTTTGATTATTACTCTTAGAAACACGGCTTTGCAAACAATTATGGTCTATGGTTTGGTTTTGAAAAATTGAAAATTTTACTTTGATTTTTGGGATGTTACAATAGTATCTTTGGGCCAATTGTTATTATGCTTAAGTTAGGTGGAGGTGGTTGCAGTATGCTATTAGGCGATTAGATTAGTTTAGTTAGTTGACTATTTGTTGATTGTTTATCTGCTTACTATATATATATATATATATATATATATATATATATATATATATATATATATATATATATGTTGATATGTTATGTGGAGAATTAATGTAGCATACCAGCTTTATGTTGAACGCAAAGGGGTGAGTTGATGGCAATAACAACTTAAGCGATTGTGAGCGTAGATACTCAAAAGGCGAGGATATGGAAATAGAAACTTAAGCGATTGTGAGCCTAGAAAATGGCAATAACAACGTAAGCGATTGTGAGCCTAGAAAATGGCAATTACAACTTAAGAGATTGTGAGCCTAGAAAATGGAAATAGCAACTTAAGTGATTGTGAGCCTAGATACTTGATATATGCATGTATATGTATTGTGATATATGGTATTTTGGGGTACTCACTATGCCTAGCATTTACCCAATTGTTATAAATGTTTTTTAGGAACTTCATTGGTCGTGAGAAGGGCAATGTTCGAATGTACTCATTCTCAATTATATTTCCGCATTATACTTTGATGTAATTGAATAATCGAATGAATAAAATGAAAAAAATGGGTTGAAAATCGGGACGTTACATTTGGAATTTAAATAAAATAGAAGGAAAAAATATATGGAAGGAATCATCCAAACATATCTGAAACTTCTTCATTCCCATACACTTTATATAACGAAAATGAAAATGGAAAAGAAGCAAGTGTTTTAATATAGGCATAATATTACATACAAATAATCATTGATGTAGCATAATTTGAAGACTTTGAGAGTTTCAAATTAATATGGTTCAAGATAAATGGTCTATCGTGAACCATATTCATTTGAATTTCCTTATTTATACGAGATGGAAAAAAATAGACAATAGGTATCATTCATAAACATTATTATCAAGTGTTAGATAAAAATCATAAGAGAAAACACCACACAAACCTCCAAACCCAAGAGTAGAATCAGCATGCAATGAAAAAAGAAAAGAGTTTATAGTCTTGATATTCAAGAGAGACATAGCCTATTTCATTCTTTAGTAGTATATCTCTAATTATGCAGCTTTGTGTCTTATTTTGGTGAAGAAAAACCTCAAATAAACACCTAGAGATAGAGGGTATCCAAAGAGATGTTGTTAGCAAAAAAAGATAAAAAGAAAATAGTTTATGTGTTTGCGCAATTGTTATTGCTTTTATTAAGTCTCAAATACTTCCATTAAGTCATACAAAAGAGTGGCTTAAAGTTGGAAGTGTTTTGTTCAATCTTTATCAAATTTCGAGCATTATTATCAAAGAAAAAAATCATACTACAACTACCATTGATACGACATAACCCACTTCTTCAACTCTTCATATTTTAATCATAAATTCTTAAACTACATGAAAGGTTTTTATGAGAAAATACTACTAATATATATATTATTCCAATAAATGACTACATTGCAATATTTAAATTACAAAACCTTCAACTATATGAAGGCTTTTTGTGAGAAAATAATACTAATATATATATATATATATATATATATATATATATATATATATATATATATATATATATATATATATAATGAGAGAATGCAAAAAGTTATTGGAAATTTCTAAATATTGTAAATGCTATTAATCAAAGAATGTAAAAGATCATTTAGATTTCAAATCAATATGGGTTGAGAAAAACAAATCTATATATATATATATATATATATATATATATATATATATATATATATATATATATATATATAGAGAGAGAGAGAGAGAGAGAGAAAGAAAGTAAGAGTTAAGTTCAAATGTTTTTACTATCTATTGTGTGCATGTAGGATTGATTATGGACCAATCATTTTAGTTATTTTAAGAAATTAATTAATGCATACTAAATGTTGAAGATTTAATTAACAGTCATTGTATCTTCAACATGTAATATGTATTAATTACTTTCTTAAAATAACTAAAATGATTGGTCCACAATCAATCCTACATGCACACAATAGATAGTTAGAACAAAATAACCTAACCCATATATATAGAAAGTTAGGTTCAAATGTTTTTACTATATATATATATATATATATATATATATATATATAAGAGGCATTTTTACTTGCACCACATGCATTTGAAACCCCCATGACTTTTCGATTTCTTTCTAATAATTATTATAAATTGGTTAATAATGTTAAATTAATGTAAAAACTAAATTTGAATCATAAATTAACTAAACTACAATATTAGAATATCATATTTTACTTATATTTATAAAAGTACGACTTCAACTTTTTAATATATTATAGTTACTTATTAGTTTAAGTATGTTGTTGATATGTGCAAAATTAGTCATATATGTAGTATAGATTTTTATCAATTATTTGCTAATTATTTGCATATTATGGACAAAAGGTACTTAATAATGTTTAAATTGTATTTTCAGTCCAGAAGTCATGCTCAGGAGCAAAAAGGAGGAAGGAGATGCAATTAGAAGCTGCAGAATGAAGAAAGAAGTACAAACCTGAAGCTACTCGGCGAGTCCAATCGTCTACTCGGCGAGTGTCCACGAATGTTCGCGAAGCAATAAGAAGAGTCCTTGCCGTACACGGATTTTACAAAGAAACTCGACGAGTTGGGTATCTACTCGCTGAGTTGTCCCTGTTTTGAGAATCCAATAAATAGAGGACAAATTCCGAATCAGCTATCTTTTCTGACTTTTCTGAAAGACACTTTGCGACCAAGGAACCCCTTGAAGACCTGAAGACGCGAGAGGAACCCGAATTTCTCATTCTTAGAAGATTCAAGGCAATTAGGTTTAAATATTCCACTTACCTTGAATTGAACAATGTTTGAGTTAATTACTTTCGTTCTTAGCTTTTTGACTACTGTAATCATGAGCTAAACTTACTAGTTTCTGTTTAGGGAAAACGATTTTACTCTTATGGTTTAATTCTATGGTTTGATTAGTTGTTAATTGGTGATTCGTTAAATTAAGCTTGTTAAAGATCCTTATGCATTAACCATAACTATTCTTTGTTAATAGGAAGACAATTAGGCTGCATGAACATCTCTTAATTGTTTACCTCATATGATTTATGTGAACACTTGTTATGTGCCTAGGACTAGTGACTATGAAACTAGGATTAATTAGAGAGTGGGTAAATTAATGTGTGAGCTTATTGATAAACCAACAACAAGAGGGTAATTGAATTAGTAATTTAATTAACCAATTACAAGTCTTATTTAATCCGAACAATTGAACTAGGGGATTAATTAGCTTAAACACTTGATCACTGCTTAAATTAATTGATTTTCTAAGGATTGGTAGCAGCGAATGCGAATCTAATCACCTTAATCGGTAACCAATAATAACTAATCTATTGTTTTGCCATAAAATTAACCATAGGAGTGAATGAGTTGAACCTAAGCAGAAACCTTTTATTAAATTTGGTGAATTTTTACTTGGTTTAGTTAATTGGTTAATTGCGTATTAGTTGGTGTCTTTAAGTTTCTAGTCTTGTAAAACTAGAGAAAACCCTCTTACTTTTATTACTTGTTAGTTAAAATTAGTTATTAGGTTAATTTCCGTTCCTCGAGTTTGACACCCTACTTATTCAACTATACCACTAAAGTATAGGTTCACTGCCTTTGTATGTTTAAATTATATTTTTGGAGTAGGAATAAAACAAGTCGGTTTTACACACATCAAGTTTTTGGCGCCGTTGTCGTGGAACGGTTCAAAATTTTAATATAATATGTAGTTTTATCGATCCTTTGTGTGAGCTTATCTTGCACAAAGTCATTTTTTTAGTAATTTAGTAACTAGGTTAAGTGTTAGTATTTGATTGTTCTTATTTGATCTTATTTGTTTTTAGGATTTTAAGTAGTGTACTCGCCGAGTGCAGTCGCACATACTCGGCGAGTTCAGTGCTGATTTCCAGTTTCATTTTTATTTTCTTTCTATTCCGTTTTTGTTCTTTTTACGCGCTTTCGTTGCTTATATTGCAGATTGTTTATGACCAGAGGAAGCAATACACCGTTAACTCCACCATTTGAAGACACAGAAGCCACTGTAAGGAAGAACAAAGGCAAAACCGTTGGAGAATCCGCATCTTCAAAGGACTCACCTTTGAAGAATCTCAAAGCCGTTTTCAGCAAGGAGAAGAGCAGTAAATCTGGAGCATCCAGCACCTTTTCCTTAGCAAACGAAGACTCAATCAAGGACGACATCGTATACGAATCCGGAAAGGAAGAAAGCGAATTTGAGGAAGGTAGCGATCTAGAAGACGGATTCGGCGGCACCATGGCTAACATCGATGTAGTTACCATGGGCGAGTGGAAGAAGAGAATGCGTGAAGATACCGGTCCGGGACTCGTGCAACCCGCGATTCCAGAAAATACCAACTTCGAACTCAAGGGCCACATACTCGCCCAACTTAAAGAAATTCCATTCTATGGAAAGGATCACGAAGACGCGTACAAGCACATAGAAGAGGTCAATGATATAGCCGATTACTTTAACTTTCCTAATGTGGCCCGCGACACCGTTCTGCTTCGCATGTTACCGGTCACGTTTAAAGGCGCTGCAAAAGATTGGCTAAAATCACTTCCTCCCGGATCCATCACCACATGGGCTAGAATGAAAGAAGAGTTTATTGATCAATTTTGCCCACCATCAAAGATAGCCAAGTTGAAGAAAGCCATAGCAAATTTTGAACAACAAGCTGGAGAATCACTTTATGAGGCATGGGAGAGGTACAAAAACTTGCTAAGGAATTGACCACATCATGATCTTAATATCCAACAAGAAGTCTCCATTTTTTATGATGGAGTACACGTAACAACAAGGCAATTACTTGACTCGCAAGGACCACTCACTAAGAAGGCACCCCCGGTAATAAAGCAACTAATTGAGGAATTCTCTAAGCATTCTAGAGAATACCACAATCCAAGGAATGATATGACCCAGGGATCGGCTTATGTAGCTTCAGAAGATTTGTCGGCAGTTATGGCAATGTTGAAAAGCATGGATAGGAGGATGGACAAAATGGATCAAACAATCCATGCTATTCGGGTAGGATGTGAGAATTGCAATGGGCCTCATCTAACTAGAGATTGTGATTTGGACAAAAACGGGAATAAGAAAGTGCAAGTATGCTATTCTAGTGGTGATAGATTTGATGACGATTGGCGAAAACCTAAGAAAGAATGGCTTCCTTATGATGAGTACAAGAAAGAGAAGGAGGAGAAATATAGACAAAAGGCAAGGGGTTTTTACCAAAAGGAGGAGCCGGTACAAGAAAAGAGACCAAATTTGGAAGAAATGCTTACTAAATTTGTAGCTGTATCCGAGAAAAGACACAATGACCACGATGCTGCAATACAAGATACAAGAACAATATTAAGGAATCAGCAAGCATCTATTCATAACATTGAGAAGCAGCTGGGGCAACTTGCCCAACAAATAAATCAAAGAGCACCGGGAGAACTTCCTAGTAACACCGAAAACAATCCAAAAGGCGCACATATAAATATTGTGACAACTAAGAGTGGAAAGATAATTACTCCTCTGGCCCCTATTCAGAATGAAGACCCGAAGCTGGTACAAAAGGATGAGACAGCAGAGCAGAACCAAAATCAGACTCAACTGAACCCAGACTCTACTCACCGAGTCCAGGATATGCACTCGACGAGTCCTACACCTGATCAGAAAAATAAGTCTCCTCTTAAGCCATATCAGCCTCCACTGCCATATCCGACCCGAGCTAAACAAGAAAAGAATGAAGAAGACTACCAAAAATTTCTAGAACACATAAAGGCTCTTCAAATTAATATCCCATTCATAGAAGCGGTTGCGCAAATGCCAAAATACGCCAAATTCCTCAAGGAGCTTCTAACTAATCGAAAGAAGATGTAAGAAGTGAAGAAAGTGGTTCTAAATGAGAATTGTTCAGCTGCTATGTTGAACAAACTACCAAAGAAGAAGGGTGATCCAGGAAGTTTAACCTTACCTTGTCAATTCGGAAATTTAGCTACTATCCATGCATTGGCTGATTCAGGGGCGAGTGTAAATCTCATGCCGTACTCATTTTTCAAGAAATTAGATCTCCCGGAACCGAGACCAATTCGAATAGCAATTCACCTAGCAAACAAAACGGTTACATTCCCTGGCAATTCACCTAGCAAACAAAATGGTTACATTCCCAAGGGGAATATACGAAGATCTATTGGTGAAGGTTGACAAGTTCGTGTTTCCCGCAGATTTTATAGTCTTAGACATGGAAGCGGATCCTCAAGTCCCGATCATCCTTGGAAGACCTTTCCTTAACACTGCAAGCGCTATAGTTGACATGCGAGATTCCAAACTTACTCTACGGGTGGGAGATGAATCAGTCACTTTTGGGGTTGATCAAGCCATGAAGCATGCAAGGAGTAGTGATGACACAACATTTTTGATTGATATGTTGGAAGAACTAATGGAGGAATGGAATAATGAAGAACCAAACAACTCCACCATCACCTTTGATGAAGAATTCGATGCTGAAAGCGACCTACTGGAAATAGAGAGACTGCTTGAGGAAGCTGATTATAATGAGCTAACCAAAAGTGATGAACATTCTACTCACCGAGTAGACTCGACCTACTCGACGAGTCCATTCAAAGAATCCCATTCTGTCGCGGAATTTGCCCAGGGCTCGACGAGTCCCATCATTGGACTCGACGTGTGCAACATTCAGAACAAGAAAACCGAGCTGAAAGTACTACCAGGTCACTTGGAGTACGCATTTCTTGAAGAGGGTCAACAAAAACCTGTAATTATAGCTGCTGATTTGACCACACATGAGAAAGAAAGCCTTGTGGGGGTACTAAAGAAGAGGCAAGGTGCTATAGCATGGAAGATAACCGACATCAAGCGAATTAGTCCAGCTTATTGTTCTCATAAGATTAACTTAGAAGATGGGGCTAAACCAGTAGTTCAACGCCAAAGAAGACTAAACCCGAACATGTAAGAAGTCGTGAAAAAGGAGGTGGTGAAACTATTAGATGTCGGGATTATTTACTCGATTTCCGATAGCCCGTGGGTGAGTGTGGTGCAGGTGGTACCGAAAAAAGGAGGAATGACGGTGGTAGCCAATGAAAATAATGAACTAATTCCAACAAGAACGGTGACCGGGTGGCGTGTTTGCATCGACTATAGGAAACTAAATGATGCCACATGCAAGGATCATTTCCCATTGCCATTTATTGATCAAATGCTCGAGAGGCTGTCCGGGCGTCTATATTATTGCTTCCTCGATGGTTTTTCGGGGTATTTCCAAATTTCAATCGACCCACAAGACCAAGAGAATACTACTTTTACATACCCGAGTGGAACATTTGCATATAGACGCATGCCTTTTGGGTTATGCAATGCGCCGGCTACTTTGCAAAGGTGTATGATGGCCATTTTCCACGATATGATCGAGAAGTTTATGGAGGTTTTCATGGATGACTTTTCGGTTTTCGGGTCCTCTTTTGAAGATTGTCTGTCCAATTTAGATCTAATGCTAGCAAGATGTGAGAAGACCAACCTTGTCCTTAATTGGGAGAAGTGTCATTTTATGGTGAAGGAAGGAATTGTGCTAGGACACAAGGTCTCAAGGATGGGGATAGAGGTGGATAGAGCGAAGGTAGACACTATAGCTAAATTACCACCTCCAACAAATATCAAGGGGGTGAGAAGCTTTTTGGGCCATGTGGGGTTTTATAGGCGTTTTATTAAAGACTTTTCAAAGATCACAAGGCCCTTGACTCAACTTCTTTTGAAGGACGCCCCATTCAACTTTTCTAAAGAATGTCTTGATGCGTTTCAATTGTTGAAGGAAAAGTTGACTGCCTCACCTATAATGGTAGCCCCAAATTGGAGTCTTCCTTTTGAGCTCATGTGTGATGCTAGTGACTTTACGGTGGGAGCTGTTTTGGGACAAAGAATTGACAAGCATTTTCAGCCAATTTACTATGCAAGCAAGACCCTGAACCCGACACAAGAAAACTACACTACTACAGAAAAGGAGTTACTAGTAGTGGTGTTTGCATTTGATAAATTTTGCTCATATTTGGTTCTGTCAAAAACCATAGTTTTTACCGACCATTCTGCCCTTAAGTATCTTTTTGCTAAACAAGATGCTAAGCCAAGGTTGATTCGTTGGGTGTTGCTGCTACAAGAATTTGACATTGAAATACGAGATAAGAAGGGGATGGAAAACGTGGCCGCCAATCATCTTTCGAGATTGGAAAACCCGCACTTGGAAGAGTTAGAAGAAACCAAGATTGGAGATGAATTTCCCGAAGAATACTTATTGGTTATAGCAGGAGAGATTCCATGGTTTGCAGATATAGCTAACTATTTAGCTAGTGAATACATCCCAAAAGACTTGACCCACCAACAAAAGAAGAAGTTCTTTTCAGAAATTAAGTATTACTTTTGGGATGAGCCATACCTCTTTCGTAGCTGTGCGGATGGTATGATAAGAAGATGTGTATCCGGGAAAGAAAGTCCGGAAATCCTAAAGCATTGTCATAGCGGGCCCACCGGGGGACATCATGGAGTGCAATATACGGCCAAGAAGGTTTTTGATTCAGGTTTTTATTGGCCTACTATATTTAAAGATGCTACACAATTTGTCAAAGAATGCGATTCATGCCAAAGATCGGGAAACATTTCATCACGAAACGAGATGCCCCAAAATAGCATTCAAGTTTGTGAAATATTTGATGTTTGGGGAATTGAATTCATGGGACCTTTTCCAATGTCAAAGGGAAATAAATATATTTTAGTAGCAGTCGACTATGTATCCAAATGGGCGGAGGCACAAGCATTACCCACGAATGATGCTCGGGTAGTGGTACGTTTTCTCAAGAAACTATTTTCAAGATTTGGAGTTCCAAGGGCTCTAATTAGTGATAGAGGCACCCACTTCGCCAATGATCAATTAGCTAAGGTGTTGCAAAAATATGGTGTCCACCATAGATTTTCAACATCCTATCATCCTCAAAAGAGTGGGCAAACGGAAGTTACAAATAGGGCGTTAAAGAGAATACTAGAAAGATCGGTTGGAAGTAACAAAAAGGAGTGGTCGGATAAGCTTGATGATGCACTTTGGGCGTTTAGAACAGCTTTCAAAACACCTATTGGTACTACACCATATAGGTTGCTTTATGGGAAGAGTTGCCACTTTCCAGTTGAGATTGAGCACAAAGCATTTTGGGCTTTAAGGATGTGTAACTTTGATTTGGCCGAATTGAGAAATAATCGATTGATGCAAATGAATGCCCTTGAAGAACTAAGGTGTTACTTTTTAATTCAAGGCTCAAACTTTTTCCGGGCAAGCTTAAAACACGTTGGGATGGTCCATTTATAGTAAAGAAATTTTTTCCACATGGAGCTATTGAGCTAATATCAAGAGATGGAACACCTTTCAAAGTCAATGGTCATAGGGTGAAAAGATATGAAGAAGGAATTCCAAGAAATGAAGAACTTGAAGAAGGGCTAATGCTGGAAGGGAGTACAGAAACGTAAGCGGGAATGAGTCCAGCTAATGAGTCCTTAAAAAGAAGCGTTTCCGGGAGGCAACCCGAGTTTAGAGTTTGCATTCTTTTCCTTTGTTTTATTTTTGTTTTCCACTTTTAGGATCTATTTTTATCAATCTTTTTCTGAAATTATGCTTAAACTGATTGCTTGAGGATAGGCAATGCTTAAGTGTGGGGTGGTGGCTAAAAAATCAAATTCGAATTTTAGTTAAACTGAGTTAGCTACTCGCCGAGTTCGTGAACTACTCGGCGAGTCTTTTCTGAAATGTACGCAAATTCGCAGATTCGCGCTTCTACTCGGGGAGTAGGATATCCTACTCGGCGAGTCCATAATTTTAACTGAAAAAAATAATTTTTACAATCTGTAAATATGTTTCTCTTTTACCCTAATCAATTCATTCAGCCGCCTCCTAGCACATGCTCGCCGAGCAAAGTCTCTCTCAAGCAATTTCTCAATTCTTTCCTTAGTTCTTCCTCTTACAAGCAAAAAAGGTAATGTTTTTCTACTCTATTCTTACTAAAGATCATAACTTGGGCAGATTATAGTAGTCATTTTGCAGAAAATCGGATTTGGGGGTTTTCTCCAAATCTAGGGTTTTGATTTTAGGATAAATTAGGAGGTTTTGGAAAAAATTTCTTGTGAATTTATGCTTAATAAGACTTAGAATAGCAAACCCCTGCACAAATTACAGTGTTTGGATGGATTAATCTGGACCGATGGAAAACTTGAACTCGCAGTTCATACTACTCGCCGAGTAGTTCATGAACTCGGCGAGTACACCTCACAGTTGCCCTGTTTTACTTATGTTTTGGGTTTGGTTTGCTGTTTTCTTTATTTTGTTTTGCAGGAATTATGTCTAGACGTGGCCAGAGTTCAAGATGAGGTGGATATGGAGACATTCCATGGCTTAACTTCCCGCAAATTACCTCAAAATCTTCACAAGTCCGTGCAAAAAGCAGGCTAGAAATCCTGAAACAGAAGGAGATGTATGTTCCCAATGCAATTAATTGGGATTTGATGAATCAGACAGGGCTGGAGGAGGAACTAACTCCTTACTTGGTGAAGTCTTATGTAAATGGGAGAATAACAATCATTTGTGATGGGTGGCTTCGGTTATTCAAGATGCAAGAGCCCGTGTTCCAAGAGCTATACTGGGAGTTTTTTGCTACCATCTCATTCCAGGGTGGTAGAGATTACTATAGCCCGAATATTATCAGTTTTTTCCTAGGAGGAGAGCTACGCCAATGCAGCATGGCGGAGTTTGCATGGAGACTTGGGATTTATGATCAAAACGTGATCATGTCGGAGGATTTCGAGGAATTTTTGGATCAATGCCATAAGGATTTACCCGAGGGAGTTGTTGCCTCTACTTGGTGGAATACTATCGCCAACCGGGTCTATATTCCATCTTCCACCCAAGAAGGCTTTATCCGTTCACCCATCCATCGTCTTATCCACCGTCTCGTTGCTAGCACCATCAACATGAGGAAGGATGATGACAAAGACCCCACTCTTGACATTTTTTATTTGTGGAGTATTATCACACCGGACGTCTTTTGCAACTTACCTTATTGCATGGCAAAGTACCTTGCGGAAGGAGCGGTCAAGGAAAAAATTACCTCCAAAATTACTGGGGGTATGTTTCTTACAAGTTTGGCAAAGTCTTATGGGATTTTGGATAGGCAAGAAGCAAGGGCATTGACAATGATTTCTCCCCCTCTGTTTAGCGTTACATTATTTAGGAGGGCAAGGATTGTGGAGAAGTTTGGGGATGCATTTGGGATCCCAAATGAGGATGAGGTGTTGGTTCTGAAGGAGCCGGGAAGAAGGGTGAGGCAAAGGAGGGAGCAAGTCCGAGAAGATCCACCGGTCATTCCGGTGGATGATGAGTTGCCTATGGATTGGTACCAAGTTGAGGAAAGAAGATACCAAGATGACCTTGGTAGAAGTATGAATTATCACAACGAGTCATTTGTTTATCTCTTTCAACAAATGAATATTGTGCCAAGGCCCGGGCCCGGATTCCCGTATGTGATGAGTTGGGAGGAGCGTGTGCAGTGGAGGAACAATGAAGCAATTGGGAGTGGAGCTGGAGGAGATGATGTTCAAGAAGATTGAAAGTTTATGTTTTTAATTTGGATGTTATTTTATTTTGTTGGTTTTGTGTTTTGAAATTTTATGTTTTACAACTTAATTAGGAGTGTGCTTGTTTTCTTTTACTGTGGTTGCCTTGTTTCTTTTCAGGATTGAAGATTAGGATGCATTTTAAGAGTCTCATTGGTCAAGGCTAGAGTGAGGGTCGGGTCTAGATGAGAGTATGCAATTTCAAGTTTAAGATCGAGTCTGTTAGAAATAAGGGAGACAAAATGTGTTATTTAATTAAGGAATCAAAGAAGAACTGCTGAATTGCCATATTCCATCACATTAGCAAAGGCAGAAAAGCAGCACATTATTTTTCCACTCAGCACCCTACTCGCCGAGTGCACATATTGAACTCGACGAGTCTATCTACAATATTACGATTTTCTGCTTGAAGTCAATTTACTCGCCGAGTACCCGTTCTACTCGACGAGTCCATCAATATTACACTCACATGATTCAGATTTTGGGCACATTCGCTGTAGTTTTTACTCATAATCTCATGAAGATTAGTTCCTGGAGATTTCTGAGAGTTTTTTTTTCCTTAATAATTGGAGCTATTTACATGTTTTTCCACACGAGACATGATACCCAAGGCATGGATGAGCTGTTCCCATGTCTAAAGTGTCACACCCCCAAACCAAGGATGGCGGAAACGTCCGAGGGTGGAGGACTTCATGTATAGTATCATAACAACAATTGTAATAGTAATTCAAGCAAACCCAACCAACATATATATAATTGAAAAAGTTACATCATTGTATGAATTACATGTTTACGAATCAATTACATTATGTTGACAAAATATGAAATAGTAGACGCCTTAGCGTCCCATCCTCAAATGCACTTGGTTACCTGTTTAATGATTTCCTGAGAATACAAGTTGTTTGAAAAAGTGTCAACACAAAGGTTGGTGAGTTCATAAGCTTTTGTTTAGTATTATTAAAAGCCTTTCGTTTATAAAAGTATTATTTGTTTTAGAAAATCCAATATTTTCCTTAAAATGTATATGTAGTCTTAAATCCAAAGACCGAAATGTATAAGTAACTTTTCTTACTTATAATAAATAATGTAAGTTTAAATCGACATAAACTCGTTTAATTTTAATGAAGTTCCCGTAAATTCCAATATTCATTAATACTTTATGTGAGTTTATTAAAGCCTTTTCTTGTAAAAGTAGTGTTCGTTCCAGAAAATCCAATATTTTCCTTAATGTGTAAATGTAGTCTTAAAACCCAAAGACCGAAATGTACAAGTAGTGTTCGTTCCTTATAGTAAAACAATGCAAGTTTAAATCGACATAAACTCGTTTGATTTTAGTGAAATCCCCGTAAATTCTATGTTTGTTTATATTTAATGTGAGTTTATGAAAGCCTTTTCTTGTAAAAGTAGTGTTCGTTCCAGAAAATCCAATATTTTCCTTAATGTGTAAATGTAGTCTTAAAACCCAAAGACCGAAATGTACAAGTAGTGTTCGTTCCTTATAGTAAAACAATGCAAGTTTAAATCGACATAAACTCGTTTGATTTTAGTGAAATCCCCGTAAATTCTATGTTTGTTAATACCACATGTGAGTTATTATAACCATGCTATGACCTAGTTGGCCTGAAACGACGTTCTTCAGGCGTCGGAAATGTTATGACATTTGTCACCCCAGACCTATCGGTCTAACTGTTACATGCAGTTTAGGTGTGGGTTTGTCAAACCCAATATAGATCTATACACAAGTATCACGCTCTCCCTCGAGGAGACTCTGGTTATAATACATGACTTATTTGTAAATTGAATCGAATGTCTCACAGAAGTCATTAACGAATTTACGTGTAGTGTAATGAAAACTTGGTACCGTATGGCCGTACCTTGCTTAATGAAAATATCCTTTGTATAAATGTACCATTTTTAAATGTATGTGTTATGTAATGTTTCATAAAGTCATTAACGGAATTACGTGTTATGAAAACTTGGTACCGTATGGCCGTACCTTGCTTAATGAAAATATCCTTTGTATAAATGTACCCTTTTTAAATGTATGTATTATGTAATGTATCATAAACTATACCTATTATAGTTTATCAGCCAAGGGTAGTACGTAGTAATGTATGCAAACTATATTCAAAATAGTTTATTAAATGTTTGAATGTATCGGTTGTACTTTGATTATAATCACTTGTTATTCTTTATATTTTATATGTCCAAATCCATTTGTAAACTGATGTGTGTCTAAATATTAAGATAAAATGTCATATATTGCAATAACATATAATCACATAAAGATATACACCTTGCTCAACATGTTACAAGGTGAAATGAAATTGACAGCAACTTTTAGTTGTATACAGTTTCTGTTACTGTTCTTAGAAAATTTATAGAAAAATCATCAAAGCTCTAAATCCAAATCCGCAAATTCTAAGAGTTTGGAATATGAGTCTAGTTTGTTGGTAAATTTTATCATGATTTTTAGTGATCTCTAACAGAGGTGAAAATGTTCATAATCACAGACTGGTCCGGGTTTGCCTCTGAAATGATAGGCAGTTTTGTAAAAATCACCATAAATTGAAGAAAACTCACATGGAGATGTGCAAGTAGCCATTTTAAAGCTAAGAGTTTGAACTACTTGCACCTGGAACAGTTTTGAAAACTAAAATATTTAAGTTGACCAAAACAGTCCGTGATCGAAGTTCATCTTTTCTGATGTAATCTGTTAGAAAAAGTTTAATTGTGTTCTTGATGATTTTACTTGTATTCCCCCCTTAAAACTTAAGAAAACATGTAAATGTAGGGGTATGAACTCACCCTATGTGGTTTCAGTAGATGAAAGTAAGAGAGAGGAAGTGTTCAACCCAAGAACACTAAGAAGATGTCTTGATGATTCGAGAATCTAACACCGAATAAGATGGAATTTGTGTAAGATATCAATGATTTGAGTAGAATGGAGTGTAATAATTATATGAATGATGAAGATACTTACTAATTGAAGAAAGAAATCCCTGGAGAAAGCCTTGAAGTTCTTGAAGTTGAGAGAAAAGATGAGAGAATTTTGGAGAGTGTTCTTTGGTTGCTAAGTGTAGAATGAAAGAAGTTAATGAGAATGAGGAGAGATGACCAATTCTCCAGCTCTTAGAACGTGGGAAGAGCTGGAGATTGGGTGTAAAGGTCCACCAAGGTGACAAGGGGTAGTGGGAAAGAGTGGCTGATCATAGAGTGAGGTGGTGGTGGTTTGCTTTTGTCATAAAATAAGGAAAAGCAAATATTCCCTCAATAATTAGTTCAACCACCAATTCTTTTAATACATTTTTATAAAAACCCTGGAGATTTATATATTTTGGGGCCTTAGTTTATAAAATAAAGTTTTGGGTGAAAATCCCACGTTAAAATAATAAAAAACGGAGTTAAAACGAAGTCGTAGTCGAAAAACCGGTAAAAAGGGGCCGTCTGCGAGACCTCTCGCATGGGCTGTCTGAGAGGCTTCTCATGCGAGGCTTCTGTCCTGAGAGGCTTCTAATGAGAGGCTTCGGTCCTGAGAGGCTTCTCATGAGAGGCTTCTCATGAGAGGCTTCGGTCCTGAGAGGCTTCTCAAGAGAGTTTTCGCTTCTAATAGGAGGGTTTTGGTTCCTTAAGGTTATTTTACCCGTTTTTACCCCGTTTCAAGTGGTTTTTGACCCGGTTAAGGGTCGGGATGGCCCGAATGATTACAAAAAGTTAAAGTAACTTTTGAGAGAGATTTGGGAGAGATTTGGGAGAGATTTCAAATAGAAAGAGATAGAGTGAAAACGATTTAGAGAGGTTTCGTTTGTGATTAATTTGAGTGTCCGGCTTCACAACGCAAGGTTTGTAAACCCCGTTAAACCGTGTTTTAGTGTCGTACACACTCCCGATGAGTGTGCAATAATTTTTTTATCGTTTTGGTTCAATGTTTACTGCATTTGAGACTTAGGAAATTCAACACACGAACTTTCCAAATAATGTTTCTCTCATTAAAATATTGCATTGTACAGTAATTACATAGTGTAAACCCTAATATACAAGGGTTAATTGGGTCGATTGGTTTTGACTTGTTGACTTTGTTTGACTTTGACTTGACTCAATTTTGACGGTTGTCACATAAAGTCATTTGAAGATGGACATACATTGAAGATGATCAGCCTCGCCACTGCTATCCCAAGGGAGTTTGTTCCAATTCCCTCTTTATCTTTTACATTTTTTCATGCATAACATGCAATGGGGACATTACATGAATTAAGTGTGGGGTAGGGGGTTGGTTATATTAGTTAAGTTAGAATCCTAATTTGGGCTTAATTTTTGAAAAACAATTTTTGCATTAATACTGCTAGGATTTTAATTTAGGAAATACTGGTAAAAAGCAATTAGGAATCATGCTAAGTATTATGTTTGATGATGCATGAAGACCCAAATGTTTAGTTGAGCCTATATACGTTCTAGTGCATTTGTGGCCTCCCTATTCTAGTGAAATCATGGGACAAAAACATAACCTCGCTTAGTTTGAGGGATACAACATGTTTAGCATCGTGTACTTGAAATGTATCCAGGAAGACTAATGTTCTAACCAATAAGGGTTAAAGTTGAGCGCTCCTGCTTAAGCATGTAGGTTTTGAGTAAGAAAAAAGTGAGGAACATGTGAAAAAAAAGAGACAATTACAAGAAAAGTTTAAGAATTTTTGGAGTACAAAGTATAAAGATCAAAGATCAAAAATTCTGAAGGATCAAAAGTGAAGATACCCAAGAAAATCAAAAAGGTGGAAATTTTGAAGAATTCAAAGAAATCAAAATTCAAATTATCAAGAAGGTGAAAAATTCCAAAAAGCTTCATAGTGGTATCAAAAATTGTAATTGTCTAGATTATGTATGCTTGGGTTGCTCAACCAAAAATACCTTGAGGTTAAGGGAGTTTTCTGAGGATGGATTCGGAGGGATGCATAAAATGAGCATTGTTCGAAAGAAGTGGGCGAGTGTTTATGAGGATTGTGACTATTTAGGATGAGGGGGGTCGTTTAGGAAAAATTTAGACACAAATGCATGCGTTGCGGTCTTGGCATAATGGCTGGGTTTGATTGGGATTGTCTTATGTGATTCTAGTGTGTAAAAATTCAGTTTTGCTTGGGGCAAGCAAAAGTCAAGTGTGGGGTATTTTGATATGTGCAAAATTAGCCATATATGTAGTATAGATTTTTATCAATTATTAGCTAATTATTTGCATATTATGGACAAAAGGTACTTAATAATGTTTAAATTGTATTTTCAGTCCAGAAGTCCTGCTCGGAAGCAAAAAGGAGGAAGGAGATGCAATTAGAAGCTGCAGAATGAAGAAAGAAGTACAAACCTGAAGCTACTCGGCGAGTCCAATCGTCTACTCGGCGAGTGTCCACGAATGTTCGCGAAGCAATAAGAAGAGTCCTTTCCGTACACGGATTTTACAAAGAAACTCGGCAAGTTGGGTATCTACTCGCCGAGTTGTCCCTGTTTTGAGAATCCAATAAATAGAGGACAAATTCTGAATCAGCTATCTTTTCTGACTTTTCTGAAAGACACTTTGCGACCAAGGAACCCCTTGAAGACCTGAAGACGCGAGAGGAACCCGAATTTCTCATTCTTAGAAGATTCAAGGCAATTAGGTTTAAATTTTCCACTTACCTTGAATTGAAAAATGTTTGAGTTAATTACTTTCATTCTTAGCTTTTTTACTGCTGTAATCATGAGCTAAACTTACTAGTTTCTGTTTAGGGAAAACGATTTTACTCTTATGGTTTAATTCTATGGTTTGATTAGTTGTTAATTGGTGATTTGTTAAATTAAGCTTGTTAAAGATCCTTATGCATTAACCATAACTATTCTCTGTTAATAGGAAGGCAATTAGGCTGCATGAACATCTCTTAATTGTTTACCTCATATGATTTATGTGAACACTTGTTATGTGCCTAGGACTAGTGACTATGAAACTAGGATTAATTAGAGAGTGGGTAAATTAATGTGTGAGCTTGTTGATAAACCAACAACAAGAGGGTAATTGAATTAGTAATTTAATTAACCAATTGCAAGTCTTATTTAATCCGAACAATTGAACTATGGGATTAATTAGCTTAAACACTTGATCACTGCTTAAATTAATTGATTTTCTAAGGATTGGTAGTAGCGAATGCGAATCTAATCACCTTAATCGGTAACCAATAATAACTAATCTATTGTTTTGCCATAAAATTAACCATAGGAGTGAATGAGTTGAACCTAAGCAGAAACCTTTTATTAAATTTGGTGAATTTTTACTTGGTTTAGTTAATTAGTTAATTGTGTATTAGTTGGTGTGTTTAAGTTTCTAGTCTTGTAAAACTAGAGAAAACCCTCTTACTTTTATTACTTGTTAGTTAAAATTAGTTATTAGGTTAATTTCCGTTCCTCGAGTTCGACACCCTACTTATTCAACTATACCACTAAAGGACAAGTTCACTGCCTTTGTGTGTTTAAATTATATTTTTGGAGTAGGAATAAAACAAGTCGGTTTTACACACATCAGTTGTCATATGTGAGCAATTGTCATTTTAAAGTCACAACTTTTGTATAATTTACGATTTTATGCAAAATAGTTAAATTATTAATTTCAATATAATGTTAAACGGTTAACTTAAATCAAAATTTCGGTTAAAGTTGAAAAACAATCGAAAGACTAATTTATAAATAGTTAAAAGTTATAAATTATAGTGTTAAACCTAAATTGTAATCATAAATTAACCAAAAAAAAACCATGAAACAATTTTTTATAATAATTATGAATTTTCAAATAAACAGCTTAAAAATAACTTATAATAAAAATAGTTAAAAGTAATAGTATATAATAAATTATAATGTTATCTTTAAAAACAAAAACAATGTTTGTTATTTTAAGTAATTACAATCAAAGAAACTAACAATATTCATCAAATAAATTTTAAAAAAGTTAAATTTCTAAAACCAAATTAAAATAATTAATAATTTCCAGGTACGTTATTTTAAATAACTTGCAACAACCATAGTTAAAAGTAACATTATATACAAAAACTTTATTGTTACCTTTAAAAACAAAAGCAATGTTTGATGTTTTAAATAATTACAATGATAGAAATTAAAATCTAAAGCAAATAATTTTTTTTAAATTAATTAATCATAACAAAAATTTAAACTATATATTATATTTAATTTTATTCATAAGTAACTTACAGGTAGAGACCATTGAGACAGTTGAGATTATAGAATTTTAAAAAATGTTTACGTTATCATATAATTCCAAACAAACATTGTTTATACCAACATATTATAAGATTTATTATATAAGAGCTAACAACAATATCATTGATATATTTTAAAAAAACATATATTTGTAAAGATTTCAAATATATTGTTGTATTATGTGCAACGCGCGAGTATTCACCTAGTTATACTATAAACTAGGCAAATACTCGCGTGTTGCGCAAAATACAACAATATATTCAAAATCTTTACAAATATATGTTTTTTAAATATATCAATAACGTTGTTGTTAGCTTTTATATAATAAATCTTATAATAAGTTGGTATGAACATTGTTTGTTTTGAATAATATGATAATGTAGACATCTTTTAAAATTGTATAATCTCAATTATATCAATGGCCTCTACATGCGGGTTACTAATGACTAAAATTAAATATAATATATGTTTTAATGATATTTATAGTTGTTGTGGTGATTAATTAATTTTAAAAAGTTTATTTGCTCAATATTTAAATTTCTATCATAGTAATTATTTAAAACATCAAACATTGTTTTTGTTTTTAAAGGCAACAGTATAATTTTTTGTATATAATGTTTTTTTACTATTGTTGTTGTAAATTTTTTAAACTAACGTATTTGAAAACTCTTAATTATTTAAATTTGGCTTCAGAAATTTAACTTTTTTTAAAATTTATTTGATAATATTGTTAGTTTCTTAGATGGTAAGTATTTAAAACTACAAGCATTGATTTTGTTTTTAAATATAACATTACAATTTTTTTATATAATATTACTTTTAACTATTCTTATTTTATGTTATTTTTATGATGCTACTTATTTGAAAATTCTTAATGATTATAAAAAATAGTTTCATGGTTTTTTTTTGTTAATTTAGGATTACAATTTAGGTTTAACACTATAACTTATAACTTTTATAAAATAGTCTCTCGATTTTTTTCAAGTTTAACTGAAATTTTGATTTAAGTTAACCGTTTAATATTATATTGACATTAATAATTTAAACATTTTTCATAAAATCATAAATTATAAAAAAAAAATTATGACTTTAAAATGACAATTGTTCACATACAACAACATATCTAAACTAATAAGTTAACTATAATATGTTAGAAAGTTAATGCCACAATTTTATAAACATAACTAAAATATGATATTTTAATATTGTAGTTTAATTATTTTATTATTAGAATTTAGTTTTTGTATTAATTTAACATTATTAACCAATTTATAATAATTATTAAAAAGAAATTAAAAAGTTACGGAGGTTTCAAATGCATGTGATGCAAGTAAAAATGTCTCTTTTATAAGTATACTAGACGTATTCTCGCGCGTTGCGCAGTAAAAAAATATATGGTTAAAATATGTTGAAATTTATAATTTTATCTATGCTTTTTGGTCATTTTTTTATATACATGCCTATTAAAATTGGAACCTAGGACCTTAGAATATTGGAAATGATCCTGGAACATGTTATGTCGGTTTTTAATACTTCAAAACCGCTCCTAAAATTGTCGATATTAGGGTTCTAATTTTTATTATGAAATAAATTGATTGACTATTACAACGTATGAAAAAATAATTAACCATATAAATTATAGATAATGTAAATACAATGAATTAAAGGAAAAGTTAAAATTATAAATAAAAGATGTAAATAATTGATGTCAAAATATTCTGTAATAGATTCTAACCAGACTAATAATAATTATAAAACCCAAAATGAGTTTTAGCCCTCATATGTTATTAGAAAACATAAGTTATAAAAAAAAAATTAAACGATTTGTATTTTGTGAGAGTCTCGTACCATTGTGCTTTTCATTAGCATAACATAAATTAGAGGTGCAAATTGCAATGACTAGATCTTATTTCACTTTTAATTACCTTACAGTTAAATCATAAACGTCTCGTTTAAAAAGATCAATGAATGATTAAACGATTTATAATCAAATAATGACCTATAATGGTATATCAATAATTCAAATTTACCATTTTTATGGCATATAACAAAATCAATTTTAATAAGCTTTATCAACTACATAAATGTCATCTATAGGACTGTTTCCATGTAAGCGATTGTGAACATCCAACACAACAATACAACATGAAGACCTGTAAAATTAAATGCCGACATGCACTCCAGTACGTCACCCTTGAAAGTACACCCAATGAATCTTTTTAAAAGTCTAGTTATATAACTCCAAGTGGAATGAACAGTAACCTGCACCATCTTGCAAACTCCATTATAATTTATACGACATGGACCGTTAGGTTTAGTCTTTAGACAGTTACTTGCATAACTTCTTTTTGGGACCCCACTGAACATGATTATAACTTTCATGAAAAAAAAATGCAAAACTTTAAAATAAATTGAACCACCAAAATTTTAAAATCATGAAGTATAAACTACGCTAGGTGTATCAATTCTTGTTTTGTATTTTTGCGAAGTAGTCTTGTTGCTCATGTGAATCTAGATGCAATGATTAAAGCATCTTCATGTAGAATGTTTTTCATTCCATCCCAAATCATAATTATACAATATAAATTTGGATAATAAGAAATAAGAAAATGAAGCAACATTTCCTACATAAACTTTCATATTTCCTTCTCATCATCATCTTCCTCTTTCTTATTACTTATGATCTCCATCGATAATTCTTTTGTATGCAGTTTCTAATATACCTCTCAACCACTCACACAACTCTTTAAATCATTCAAATAAAAAGCTACCATTGTGAACTATATATATATATATATATATATATATATATATATATATATATATATATATATATATGGTGTCATAAGAACCATTAAGTATCATAAGTTAAAAAAACTATTGAGTGGTAGTTGTTAATTAGATGCTAGTGAAAAGTTATGTAGGTTTAAATAGATATTATGAAATCATTTTTATAAAGAAATATGAAAAGACATGGAAGTTTCAAATGATTGTGGTGATAGGAAAAATGTCTCATTTATAAGTATAGTATGATTTGATAGTATGATATAGATAGAAGAGACATTTTTCATTTCACCACATTCATTTGAAACTCCCATGACTTTTCAATTTCTTTCTAATAATAATTATAAATTGGTTAATAATGTTAAACAAATGCAAAACCTAAATTATAATCCTAAATTAACTAAGCTTCAATAATAACGTAACATCTTTTACTTCTACTTATAAAATCATGTATTTAACTTTAAACATATTAGACTTAACTTATTAGTTTGGATATGTTGTTGTATGTAAACCATTGTCATTTTAAAGTCATAACTTTTGAATAATTTGTATAAAATACTTAAATTTTTTTATTTAAATATAAAGTTAACGATTCAATTTAGATAGTAATTTCAATTAAACTTAAAAAGAAAATTCAAATATTATTTTGTAAATAATTAATAGTTATAAATTATAATGTTAAATGCATAACAAAATTATAATCACAAACGAAATAAAAGATCCCAAAAACTAATTTTATAATAATTACAACGTTTAAGGGTTAACTTAGATCAAAATTTTAATTAAACTTAAAATAAATTCTAAGATTATTTTGTAAATTGTTAAAAGTTACAAATTATGTTATCAATGCAAAACCTAAACTAAAATCCCAAATTAATTTTTTTTTCCTAAAACTTGTTTTATAATAATTAAGAGTTTCCAAATAAATAGCTTAAAATAACTTATAACAATAATAGTTAAAGTAAAAATAACATTATATACAAAAATTATATTGTTATCTTTAAAAATAAATAAATATTTGATGTATTAAATAATTACAATTATAGAAATTAAATGCTAACCGAATAATGTTTTTTAAAAAATTAACTAATCTTAACAACTATAAATATAATTATCCATAATTGTATTAATGTTGTTTACAAGTAATTGTAGAAGTGATTAATCGAGTATGAGAATCAAAATCAGAGTAAAGATGAACACGAGAAGTAAATAAGGTCTGGTTTAAGCTCTCATTACTTCCAATGAACACGAGTACAAAATGATAATAGAAAATGGGAAAACTCTATCATCTACTCTATGTTCAGCTCCTATTTATAGGAGGCTGAAAGTACAAAAAATACTAAGGCTAGACATTCACGCTTCGTAAAAACAGATGCCTTAGTAAATACATAATGAACATACGAAAAAGACAATTACACAGACTTTGACATATTACAATAAAATTCAACTCTACAATCTCCCCTTTGTAATCATGTCGAAATTCTCAATTCGTGAGAATCTGTGCAGCAACATGCATCATCCTTCGTATCTCAGAATACCATGTTATAATCTTCCTTAACTCCACCTTATCACCATCATTGTTTTTCTTGCAATTATTCATACGAACAATGAAGTTCGTATATTGTGAAGTGGTATATCTTTCAATCTCTGAAGTCTGAAACAAAAACCTCTTAGCTTTGCCATTCTTGTCTTTAACAGCAAATACCATTCCAAAAGGCTTTAAGCAAATCTCCCCCATCAGCATACTTCTTCAATTCAGCTTGAGTCTTCGACAATTCCATTGCAACTTTCACTTCCTTTCCCATTGCTGATGCTAACTCCACATCAATCAATGCCAGACAATCATAGTAATTGTCTATGAAGATTTTGATATGCCCAAGACCAAGCCTCAAAACGTCTTTGTCAGTTCCCTGAAGTTGCAAAACCTCTATGTCTTTCAGAATCAATGAAACTTGAATAAGATCATTTAAGTTCATTAGAGGGAAATCAGTAACGGAGAAATCACACACTTGATTGTTCGCTCTTACAACATGATACCGAAAGTTTTGTATCATATTCTCGAACATCACATCCTTCGTTATGCTGACAACTTTCTTGATCTTCACCAAAGACCATATCTCTTCTGGTTCTTTTCCAATAACTGCATGAAACCTAAGTTTCATATGAAAAAAATCTTCCTCATTGTCGAACTTCTCAACAACCTACTGAGCCATGATAAACATCATTCCGTTTACTGGGAAATCAAGCTGACTCATATCAGTGTTAGTGATAGAGTAACTTTTCTTTGGTTTCTTCTCAAATGCATACATACGATTGTAAGAAACTCTTGCTTCAATATTCTCATAATTGTACAACTTCTTTGGATCTCCCTTTTCCATACCAGGTGGATCATTTTCACGAAGTCTCAGTATGCTTTGTATTTGCCTTTGCATATCCATTTCAGCTTCAATTTCGGCCTTTTTCTCTTCCTTCGTTTTTTCAACCACAATCACTTTCCCTTTATCTTTTACCCCTTCTGAAACTTTTGGCTTTGACGAACTTAAACTCCCTCCTTCACTTGTCGAACCAATAACAATTCCCTTCAGAATGGGTCTTGTTGTTGTCTTGATTGCTTCTGTTGTATTTACTTTTGGAATTATAGGAATTGTAACTTAAGTAGATGCAACTTTTGATACTTCACCAGCAGTAGTTACAATCTTCTCAATCGTTTTCGGCTTATCATCCCCTTTTGGAACTTTCGAAGGTTTGCCTTCTTGAGTTTTCTTTTCTCCCCCTTGCACCCCTGTGATAACAGGTGGGGCACCAGTTGGTAACATATGAGCAAACTTTGAAATAGGATCAACAGCCTTCTAAATGGCTTGATCCAAAGAATGTAACTTCTGAGTTAAAAACTCAAGAGTTAAAAACGAAGTAGGAGCAGGCTTCGACACTAATTCTTTTAATACCCCAAGCAAGACACCCATCTTTTCGAAATTTTGAGCATCAGCTTTATCCTTTTCATCAAACTTTGGAGTTAAAGCTTGATACCACTCAACAATCGCTCAAACAGCAGCAGCAATAGCATCAACATTTGACTGGAGTGTCGAATAATTTGAATTCAGCCCATTTAGTTCTTTGGAAACCTCAGCCTTCAGTTCTTCAAGTTTTCTATTTACATCTTCCCGAACTGTCTTGACATCTTTAACAAAAAGAACATGTCGTTCTTTTGTTGCCAAACGAAGATCTTTGAGTGCAGAGTTAAACGAATCCGTCTGAGCTTTGACCCTCAATTCGTTATTTTTATCCATAATATCCATTTGTTTTTGCATGCGAAGCTCCACAACTTTGAGCATCACATCAACTTCAATCCCAGACACTGAGTTCTTTGAACCGGAATTAGCTTGTGATTGAAGAATAGCATTGAGTTTTCGATTTAGGATCTTGAACTGCTTACCAGACATCAACATGTGATCTGGTATATCCTCTTCTTCCGCATCGAAATGGAGATCATCAAACGTCCCTCCGAAACCTCCGCCATCAGTTTCTTCATCAGAATTTGGTTTTGGTGGATCGATTGATTGTGATGGAAAGAGTGTAGTAAAGGGTTGGTTTAAGACTTGGTCGAAAGTTGGTGAAGGATTTGTAGTGGAAACATGTGTAATAAATGGTGGAAGTGAAACAAAGGAACTGGTAATAGGTTCAGGATTACCTTGAGAAGATAGAGGAGCACTCACCACAACATTTGCATCCGTATTAGATACGTTTGCAACAATTGTAGAAATTGGAATCGTTTTAGGAATGGGTTTGGAAACAACAATCTCGATTGGAATTGTTGTTGTTGGATTCGAAACAGTTTCGATGATGAGTGGCTGTGAGACTTTTGGAGAATTCAAACCCAAAGGAGATTCTGGAACTATCTCACTATCGGATGACTCTGCACGAACAACCATATTTCGTTTCTTCCTCTTCTTGTTAATATGCTTTGCCACATCCTCAGCTCTTCGCTTCTTGGAGGATGGGGAAACAGGTGCAGGAATTTCACGAACTTTCACTCCTTGGCGGTTAAGTTGAGGTTTACGAACATTTGGAGACTGGTCTTTTGATGAAGTTCGTTTCTGATATGTGAATGTCCGTAATCTTTTGAACACCCCTGATTTCTAAGGGATGAATTCCTTCGAAGATTCAGGAACAACTTTCTCTTTAGGCTTCTCAGTTTCACTTGCAATCTTCTTAGGAGACTTAGACTTAGATTGTTTCTTAGGACTTTCGTGAACAACAACCTCTTCAGGAACCTTCTTCGACTTCTTAGATGACCCTTTATCACTTGTTTTCAGCAAAACTCCAGTTTCGATTGAAGGATTAATATGTTGCAAATATGCCACCAACACAGAATTTGTGGGATCAACCTTCTTTAACATCCCATCAGGAATTTGAGCAACATTTGGTAATTCGTCTGAATCATCTGCAACATGCTTTGGAAAGTGATACTTTGCGAATTCTGCCTTAGCCTCATCAGCAGGAAGTGGAATACCTTATTTCTCATATACATACTGAAGAACCAAGCTCCAGTAACGTGCACACAAATTCCTTTCACCACATTCGTGTTCTCCAAACTCTTGATAAACTCTTTCCAAAGTTGAGTAGCATAATCTACATTTAAATCATAGTACAACCCTGCTACCATACCATAAACTTCCATTCTCCCCTTATCCAGCCCTACACTTCGCCCGGTTAAGCAACGAAGGTATATTCCAAACAGAAAATTCCATATGCAAGGAAGACTAGATTTCTTGAAATCACTGATCTTAACGAGTGGAGGTTGATGACCCATCTCATTAAACATAAACATGACTTGATCAGCAGTAGGTTTAAAGAATGGAGGGGAATTTGGAATTACCAAGATTTGAGTAAACAACTTCTTCGAGAGACGAAATCGCTTTTCATTCACCAGATTGAATGTGATAAGATCAGTCGCTTTACTGTAAGAAGCAGTGGAGCCAGCCATTGATAGCCATGACAACGGAACTTCAAAAGCATTGAACATTGCAGTTGCAAGACCTGAATGTTTAAGAGCAACAATCAGCATCCTGAGTTCTTCTGGATACAGTGACACGTCTCCTTCAACCTGATAGTTGGTACTTTGAATCTTCATCAGTGGTTGAGAAACAACTTCTTCAGTAGTGGAATTTGGATCAACCACCATTGATTAGGGTTTTGAGAACTTCTTGAAGAACAGAGAAAATTAGGGCTTTTTGAACTTCTGAAAATTTGAACGCGTAATTGTAAAAGGAGAGTAGAATTTCCTTTTATACGTAACCCCTATTGAATTACAAACGTTTTTTGGAAAGAGTAAGCCATGCATGTCCTAGAAAGTTGCACCACTAGCCGTTAAACACGCCATGTCAGATAAAGTTCCTTGAAATTCGGGCCACGTTGCCAAACCGTCACATCAGACTGTTCGTGAGTACCAAGTGGATAAGATCGAAAACCTTCGGCATGGAGGTTAGGCTCTTTCATCTTGGGGATTAGAGATGAAGTCATTTGCCAGATTTTCAAAATCATCAGCCTGAGTTGGAAATACTCAGAACCTCAAGGATTTCGTGAGTGCAGTGTGCCGAGAGAATAAGATAAGAAGCGAACTAACGAAAATTTAGGATCTGTGATGTCGAAAAATAAAATTTCGACACAAAGGCAGGTAAACCCCGGGCAAAGGTTGCTTCGTTAATTATCAAGAGAGATAATCAACATCTTGTGTATGTTCCCGTGAATTACAATCGAATACTTGTAGAGAAGTATTGAAGGGCTTCTTTTTCAAGGCTTCGTGGGTAGCTTAGAAATTTTGTTACATATCAACCTAAACATAAGGTGAGTAATTGTAACCGAAATTAATTGTTTGACCATTGTAGTCAGTGACAAGTATGCTGTGACATCCCCAAAATCACGGCCAGAAAAGACCGATTTAATTTATGCTTTTAAAATAATTTCAGAGTAATCCTTTGATTAAAAGAGTTGCGGAATTTGTTCCCAAAACAAAATATGATAAAACAAAATTTATCAAAGCATTTCTTAAAGAAATGTATTTCCATATATAACAAAACTCGGGATGTCATGTTCCGATACAGACCAAAAGCATAAACGGCACATTATAAGCCTTACAACAGTTATATACAACTACAGGCTTATAAACAAAATATCTTGATGATTCATCCAACTTATGCTCTCGCGCCACTACCTGTAATACAAATAAAACTGAGTGGGTCAGGCTTGGGAGCCTGGTGAGCATATAGGGTTTTCAACCCACAATAAATAATTATATTTAATTTCACCAACCAACAATAACCCGATTACCCATTCCCGTTATCCTCACTTTACGTCCCTAAAACAACAACTATCACAAGGGACCTAGTCTAGGATTTTTCATCAGGATGGACATTACTGCAAAGGGGTTTCCTCGACAATAGATGTCCTAAAGGCAACCATGAGGGGGATAGAGTACACCGGTGAACACATCGTTCACAACACCTACAGGTTATGAACATGCCAGCGTTCCATTGGACAGTCTAGAAAGAGTCTGTGGTCGTCATCCATACTCCGCTAGATGACTAGATCAACAACAACATTGAGGCCTCTCATCATTTTATTTCATCACACAACAACTGTCTACCCATATTCTACCCAACATATTAGTAGATAAAAATATATACATTTATATACAGCTTAAAACCTGTACAAATCATTCATTCAACAATTATTTCAAATAAGCAAATAATATACAAACACATAACATGTATTTTGTAGAGAATACTTCGTATCTATGTGTTAGAAGACAAGGAATATACACTCACTTGATAAGACGGTGATCGGACAGCACTACGGCTCTTAAAATAATATTCTTCGATGAAACCGGGAGATCTTTACAAAAATCGGGCTTCTCGCAGGCAGAGTTTCGACTCGGGAACTCTGTTTCTCGGGATCTTCGGGGCTTCGGGACTTGCTTCGGGTGTCGGGATTGATATCGGGGCTTCAGGCATATTTCTCGCAAAGTAGAAGAAAGTTTAGGGGTTAAGAGTGGAAATTTGGCAACCATCAACGGCTGGCCTCGCATTCTATTTATAGGGTGAGGCTGGCATTCGGTACGCAGCGCGTCCCAGGGAGGTACGTAGTGCGTTCCCTGAACGCTGGGCGTTCCTCCGAACGTTGCGCGTAGGAGCGGGGGTTTAGTTCTTATCTGATGAGAGCTCCGAGTCAGCAGAGACGTGGCCAATCCGAGGCCTAGCAAACGAACGCGGGGCGTTCCCCTTCTGACTTGCCTCGGTTTGCGAGCCTCAAACTTCAGAAAATCATAAATCTCGCATACGATCTCCGTTTTCGACGTTCTTTAATCCACGCGTAGGTGAGATTATGCTCTACAACTCTTGTTTAGATTCCGTCGGCTAATTTTGACTTTATTTTTATTATATTATTTTTAGTAGGCCGGGACAGGAAAACTCTGTTAGAAATTCATAACTTCTTCATCTGACGTCCGTTTTCGTCTGTCTTTTTACCGTTGGACTACTATCGGCGAGATCTTCGATTCTCGTTTAGATTGTTTCGGCTAGAAATCACTCGATCTCAAACTCGAACTTTGGGCTACATACCGCTAAGTCGAAACTCAGAAAAATCATAACTTCCTCATACGAAGTCAGATTTAGACGTTCTTTTTATGCACGCTCTCGGTTTAACGTATTCTACGAATTTCGTTTAGATCACTAAGGCTAAATATCGCTCTATCTTAAATTCATATTTTACGTCATACAGTGTCGTGTCGGTTCTGTCACGAAACTTCGACAGGTCATAACTTCTTCGTTATAACTCGGATTTCGGCATTCTTTATATATTCGAAAACCTTGTCACGGCCACCACATCTTCATGTATCGATATCGGTTCTATCTAACATTTTATTTTTACGCTTATTTTTATTCTTAATTCAATTAAGCCACACAATTAAGCATAAAACACATAATACTCAAATAATACATTCTTATTATTTCAAAATGAGTTACAAAGGTTAACCTAGACTGTTACATTAATATTAATGCCTAGCCCAGAAATGCGGGCGTTACAATTCTCTCCACCTTAGGATGATTCCGTCCCCAGAATCACACATCAACAAACAAATGCGGATAACGACTCATCATGTCACTCTCTGTTTCCCAGGTGAGATTTGGACCATTCGCAATTTTCCATCAGACAAGAACTAACTCGACCATCATGCGTCACAACTTCTTAGTCTTTCGGTCAACGATTGCCTCTGGTTCTTCAATTAACCTCTTGTTCTCATCAATTCTCAATTCCGAAAGTGGAATCATGTCGGGAACTTCTCCCGTGAATTTCCTCAAGTAACACAAATGAAAAGTGTTATGAATTCCATTCAGTTCTTCGGGTAATTCGAGCTTGTAAGCTTGGTTCCTAACCCTCTAAAGAAATTTAAACGGTCCAATAAACCTTGGACTTAATTTTCCCCTTTTACCAAATCTTATAAGTCCCTTCCACGGTGAGACTTTAAGCAAAACCGAATCCCCAACTTCAAATGTCACCGGTCTTTGCTTTTTGTCAGCATAGCTCTTTTGACGATCCTGAGCTGCTAAAATTCTTTCCCTAATTATTTTTCAACTTTTCAGCAGTCTGATGGACTATCTCAGGTCCCATAAACTGCTTTTCCCCAGCCTCAAGCCAACAAGACGGCGCACGACACTTTTGTCCGTACAAAGCTTGATAAGGTGCCATCTTAATGCTCGAGTGGAAACTATTATTGTAGGAAAATTCTACCAAAGGAAAATGTTCATCCCAGTTGCCTTGGAATTCCAGGGTACATGCTCTCAACATATCTTCAAGCGTGTGTATTGTTCGTTCACTCTACCCATCAGTCTGTGGATGGTAAGCTGTACTCAAACACAACTTGGTACCCAATTCCTCTTGTGGACTTTTCCAAAACCTTGAGGTGAAACGGTTTTCATGATCTGATACAATCGTTAACAGAACACCGTGAAACCTCACAATTTCCTTCACGTAAGAATTTTCAAGCTTATCCATAGACCATTTCTCATTGGCAGCTATGAAGTGCGCACTCTTAGTGAAGCGATCAACAACCACCCAAATCATGTCGTGACCATTCTTTGTTCTGGGCAATTTAGTGACAAAATCCATGGCAATGTCCTCCCATTTACCCATAGGCACAGGTAAAGGTTCTAAACTCCCGAACGGTTTCTGATGTTGTGCCTTAACTTCAGCACATGTCACACACTCGGCCACATACTTTGCAATATCAAGCTTCATCGTCGGCCACCGGTAATAGGGTTTTAGGTCCCTATACATTTTAGTGCTGCCAGGATGAACCGAGTACATGGTTTTGTGAGCTTCTTCCATCAGAAGATCTCTTATTCCTCCTGACTTAGGTACCCAAATACGATCTTGGAATACCTTCAGTCTGTGATTGTTTATACCGAACACTAACGTTCTGCCCAAACGTTCTTCCTTTCGGTCAGTCTTCTCAGAAGCTTCTTCTTGAGCTTTCTTTATACTCTTCATAATTGTCGACACAACTTCTATTCTCAATGCTCTTGGACTTTTTCTTTCAAGATTGACTTTCCGACTGAGAGCATCAGCGACAACATTTGCTTTACCGGGGTGGTAAAGTATCTCACAGTCGTAGTCCTTAAGTAACTCTAGCCAGCGTCGTTGCCTCATATTTATTTCTTTCTGATTAAAGAGATATTGGAGACTCTTATGATCAGTGAAAAGTTTTCACTTCGTGCCATAGAGGTAATGCCTCCATATTTTTAGAGCAAATACTACCGCTGCCAACTCCAAATCATGAGTGGGGGAGTTCTTTTCATGCTCTTTCAGCTGTCGAGATGCATATGCTATCACCTTTTCTCTTTGGGTCAAAACACAACCCAACCCAACCCCAGACTCATCGCTATAGACAGCGAAGTCTTCAACTCCATCGGGTAAAGAAAGAATCGGTGCCTCACATATCTTCTTCTTTAGCAACTCGAATGCTTCTTTGTGCTTATCACTCCAGGCATAAGTAGCCCCTTTGTGAGTCAAAGCTGATAGTGGAGTAGCGATCGAGGAAAAGCCTTGGATAAACCTTCGGTAATATCCAGCTAATCCTAGAAAGCTTCGGATCTCCGTGGGACTTTTTGGTTGTTCCCACTTCATCACAGCTTCAATATGTGTTGGATCAACCATTATCCCTTCTTGGTTGACCACGTGACCCAAGAATTGGACTTCTCGAATCCAAAAATCACATTTGGAGAACTTAGCATACAACTTCTCTTTCTTCAAGACTCCTAACACTTCTTGCAAGTGTCTGCCATGCTCCTCTTGGCTTTTCGAGTAAATCAGAATGTCATCTATAAACACTATCACAGATTTATCAAGGAACGGATTACAAACCTTGTTCGTTAAATCCATGAATGCTGCTGGAGCATTGGTTAGTCCAAACGACATAACCAAAAACTCGTAGTGCCCATATCGTGTTCTGAATGCAATCTTCTCTATATCCTGCTCTTTCACCTTCAACGGATGATATCCTCACCTTAGGTCGATCTTCGAAAAATAGCTTGAACCTTGAAGCTGATCGAACATGTCATCAATCCTCGGCAATAGATATCTATTCTTTATCGTTGCTTTATTCAGCTCTCTGTAATCAATTCATATTCTCATACTCCCGTCCTTCTTCTTTACAAATAACATCGGAGCTCCCCAGGATGATGAACTAGGTCTAACGAAACCTTTGTCCAATAACTCCTGAAGTTGCATCATAAGTTCCTTCATCTCCGTTGGTGCTAGTCTGTAAGGTGCTTTTGCTATTGGCGTGGTTCCTGGAAACAAGTCGATACGGAATTATACTTGTCGATCAGGCGGTAATCCAGGAAGATCTTCGGGAAATACTTCCGGATAATCACACACCACAGGAATGCTCTGTATCTCCTTTTTCTCCTTCTTTACATCAATCATGAATGCCAAATATGATGTACATCCTTTGACCAAACACCTTCTGGATTTCATTGGAGTAATGATTCCAGAATTTACTCTGCGTTTGTCCCCGTACACCATAAATGACTCTTTCCATGGCGGGTTTACTTTTATAATCTTCTTCTTGCACAATATTTCGGCATCATTGGCGCTAAGCCAATCCATTCCCAGCACGATGTCGAAACCATTTAACTCAATAGGCAATAATTCCTCGTGGAACTTATTCCCATTCAAATCAATTAAGATGTTTTTCATACGATGGCTAACAGGTATAAACTTGACACTAGCAACTTCAACTAATAAAGCATTATCTAGTCTATCGACAGGAAAATCTAGTTTTCTACCAAATTCATGCAAAATAAAGGAGTAGTTGGCTCCAGAATCAAATAAAATTTGGGCATGCAATTCGTTTACGAGAAAGGTACCTGAAGCGACATCAGCTTCTTCTTTGGCAGCTTCCAGTGTCATCTGTAAGGCTCTCGCCTTCGGCTTTGGTGGAATGTTGGGTTTTGCTGCCTCCTTCTTTTTCGGCCAATCCCTCGAGATGTGCCCCTCCCCACCACACCCATAGCAGACTTTCTTGGTAAAACTTGCAGCGTATTCAGTAACGCTCATTTTTCCCTTTTTCAAATTCTGAAACTCATTATTGATTTCCAGAAGGTCCTACTCTGAGCAATATTGCAGTTTCAGTTGTTCCACAAAGTCTTCCCAATACATCTTTCTAGCTTCTCCCTTGGGCATCGAGTCGGCTAATAGCTTCCACCAACTCAATACTCCAGATTTTAACAAAGAGATCGCAAGAGCGGTCTTCTGTCTATTGCTGCATTCGCAACTTTCAAACATTGTCTCCATTTCGAAGTTCCAATTCATAACTTCTACTGGCGTCGGGCTTCCGGATAGACATGGTGGTTTGGATTCCATGAAATCCTTGTACTTGCATCCTCGTCCATCATTTCCACCATTTCGGTTGTTTTGTCTAACTATCGGTGGGTTGGCTTGACCAATTACCCCACTGAAGTTTCCTCCATCTGACTGTTATTCACTTAATTCGGGCTGCACAATCGGCATCGAAGGTTCTTCACGATTTTGTTGAAGCAGACGTCTAGTTTCTTCCATCTGACGATCCAACATCGTCTGAATCATCAATTGTACACCAGCCATTGTCATTGGCTCAGGTGCTGCTGCTACAACAGGTATTTGCTCGATTACAGGTGGTTGATTCCTGTTTTCGTTCACGTTTCCAACTCCGCTTCTTGTTCTTGCCATTGTTGATCTATACACCGAATAAGGTGAATTTAGATCCTTATTCACGATAGATAATTAAATTATCCAAATCCTTCTGAAATGTTTACATGCTAGTTCTAATTCCGTAGTCGCACGCTTAGAATCCTAAACACATAAGGTTTCCAGATCTGGTTGGCAACAAACCATAGATCCGAACAAATAATATCATATATGGCAAACATATAACATTTAGCACATAAAAGCATTTTAGGCAACTTTCCTAAAATAAACTAGTGCTCGTGTCTAAAGTACAACAAACACTCACCCCACAATCTTCACTTAGCATTCTAAGTTTAAGTCTAGAAATCCTACAAATTCCTACTTCGCTTAAACTAATGCTCTGATACCAACTGTGACATCCCCAAAATCACGGTCAGAAAAGACCGATTTAATTTATGCTTTTAAAATAATTTCAGAGTAATCCTTTGATTAAAAGAGTTGCGGAATTTGTTCCCAAAACAAAATATGATAAAACAAAATTTATCAAAGCATTTCTTAAAGAAATGTATTTTCATATATAACAAAACTCGGGATGTCATGTTCCAATACAGACCAAAAGCATAAACGGCACATTATAAGCCTTACAACAGTTATATACAACTACAGGCCTATAAACAAAATATCTTGATGATTCATCCAACTTATGCTCTCGCGCCACTACCTGTAATACAAATAAAACTGAGTGGGTCAGGCTTGGGTTCCTGGTGAGCATATAGGGTTTTCAACCCACAATAAATAATTATATTTAATTTCACCAACCAACAATAACCCGATTACCCATTCCCGTTATCCTCACTTTACGTCCCTAAAACAACAACTATCACAAGGGACCTGGTCTAGGATTTTTCATCGGGATGGACATTACTGCAAAGGGGTTTCCTCGACAATAGATGTCCTAAAGGCAACCATGAGGGGGATAGAGTACACCGGTGAACTCATCGTTCACAACACCTACAGGTTATGAACCTGCCAGCGTTCCACTGGACAGTCTAGAAAGAGTCCGTGGTCGTCATCCATACTCCGCTAGATGACTAGATCAACAACAACATCGAGGTCTGTTAGGTGCATTTCATGCATCCATTTTGTAGTTTTAATCCATAAAAGTGCATTGCATTTAGGTTTAAACTCATGCATTTTGCATATTTCTCGGGATTTTTCATGATGCAATTCCATTCACACACTTTTGTCATATTTCAGGGACTTTTGAAGGAAGGATCTTAGTTAAGGTGATGAATAAAAGATGTGGACGAAGTTTCGGGACCATTGGAGCATCGAGGAGGAAGTTAAGAAGAAAATGAAGATTTTGACTTTATAGAGATTTACACGGCCATGTAAATGAAAGCCTTGAGTTTACACGGGCCATGTAAACGCATATTCAACAGCAATGTACTTCGAAGGCCTGACAGATTTGAGCATTTTACTTTTAGAGTTTACACGGCCGTGTAAATGGACAGTGTTATTTTACACGGGCCGTGGAAACGTGTTATCAGTTTTAAAACAGTTTCATCCTTTGTAAAAGAAGGACAACCAGTTCTTGGGGGAAGTTAAGTCGTATTTTGAGAGAGGAGAAGGCGATTTTGGGAGATTTTGGAAGTGGATTAACATTTGGAAACACTTTAATTTGCATTTCGTAAGTCAATTTGAAGATTAAACTTGTTGAATTTGTAGTTTAACTTAAACATGTGTGGCTGATTTCATTATCATTTCTGATTCTGGATTCCTAAGTATTTGTTGTTAGGTTGTAATTTGCACTTGACTTATGTTTAATATCTAGTAATCTTTGATTTGAACTTAATTATGTGTTTGATTGGTTCTCTTTTTCACTTGATCAATGAATTAGGGTTCTTATCAATCTAGTTAATCAAATTGTGAAATTCGTAATTGTTTTATGATTTGATGTTAGTAACACACACTTATTTGGTTGTAATTAGATCAAAATTAGTGTAATCAAAGATTAAATGTTTATATTCCCAAGCTTAAGAGGAATGTTAAACATTTTTGGTAATTATTGCAAGAACTTATTTGTCATTTAATGATTTGATGCAAGAACTTTTTTGAATTGAATCAATTAAATGAAGTTTTATTTGAAGAACTTGTTTTGAATAAAATACTTTTGTCAATTTGGATATTAGAGTTTATTAATATCTAAATTACCAACCTAGATTGAACATGAGTTATAATCATACTACATCTTTCAACATAATACATGTATAGGAATCAGAATCGGAAATGTATTTCTTTTACTGAGTTTTATTATCAATCTTACTTATTTATGAAATTTAATTCGAGTTCAAACACAATCCCCCATTTTAATTTTTGTTTATATGATGTGTGAGAATATGGCTAAATAAGAAGTCCCGTATTCCTGTGGACCGACCCTGATTACTCTATACTATCTCTAGTGTATGAAGTAACAATGACTTGAATTTTATTGTTATTATTTTATCCCATTATTTGTTGGTTTGACAACCAAACAAGGTCTCTCATCATTTTATTTCATCACACAACAACTGTCTACCCATGTTCTACCCAACATATTAGTAGATAAAAATATATACATTTATATACAGCTTAAAACCTGTACAAATCATTCATTCAACAATTATTTCAAATAAGCAAATAATATACAAACACATAACACATATTTTGTAGAGAATACTTCGTATCTATGTGTTAGAAGAATAGGAATATACACTCACTTGATAAGACGATGATCGGACAGCACTACGACTCTTAAAATAATATTCTTCGATGAAACCGGGAGATCTTCACAAAAACCGGGCTTCTCGCGGGCAGAGTTTCGGCTCGGGAACTCTGTTTCTCGGGATCTTCGGGGCTTCGGGACTTGCTTCGGGTGTCGGGATTGATACCAGGGCTTCAGGGGTCTTTCTCACAAAGTAGAAGAAAGTTTAGGGGTTAAGAGTGGAAATTTAGGGACCATCAACGGCTGGCCTCGCATTCTATTTATAGGGTGAGGCTGGCCTTCGGTACCTAGCGCGTTCCAACGAGGTACGCAGCGCGTTCCCTGAACGCTGGGAGTTCCTCCGAACGTTGCGCGTAGGAGCGGGGGTTTGGTTCTTATCTGATGAGAGCTCCAAGTCAGCAGAGACGTCGCCAATCTGAGGCCTAGCAAACGAACACGGGGCGTTCCCCTTCCGAACGCTGGGCGTTCCCTTCTGACATGCCTCGGTTTGCGTGCCTCGAACTTTAGAAAATCATAACTCTCGCATACGATCTCCGTTTTCGACGTTCTTTATATCCACGCGTAGGTGAGATTATTCTCTACAACTCTCGTTTAGATTCTGTCGGCTAATTTTGAATTTATTTTTATTATATTATTTTTAGTAGGCCGGGACAGTAAAACTCTGTTAGAAATTCATAACTTCTTTATCTGACGTCCGTTTTCGTCTGTCTTTTTACCGTTGGACTACTATCGGCGAGATCTTAGATTCTCATTTAGATTGTTTCGGCTAGAAATCACTCGATCTCAAACCCGAACTTTGGGCTGCATACCGCTAAGTCGAAACTTGGAAAAATCATAACTTCCTCATACGAAGTCAGATTTAGACGTTCTTTTTATGCACGCTCTCGGTTTAACGTATTTTACGAATTTTGTTTAGATCACTAAGGCTAAATATCGCTCTATCTTAAATTCATATTTTACGCCATACAGCGTCGTGTCGGTTCTGTCACGAAACTTCGACAGATCATAACTTCTTCGTTATAACTCGGATTTCGGCATTCTTTATATATTCGGAAACCTTGTCACGACCACTACGTATTCATGTATCGATATCGGTTCTATCTAACATTTTATTTTTACGCTTATTTTTATTCTTAATTCAATTAAGCCACACAATTAAGCATAAAACACATAATACTCAAATAATACATTCTTATTATTTCAAAATGAGTTACAAAGGTTAACCGAGACTGTTACATTAATATTAATGCCTAGCCCAGAAACGCGGGCGTTACATATGCTTTGGATTAATTTGAAAGTGACTTCGAATTTCTAATGAAACTCACCCGGAAATCATATTCAAGAAAAAAAAAATTAGTTGGATCCTGTTGGGTGACAAATATCGTGGGTTTCGACAATTTGATCAAGATCACACAAAAGAATTGAATATGATTTGGAGTTTCGAAAGTTTTGTACTGAAACAAATGTTTCGTTAAATCTGGAACATAGTTCCCCGTCAATTCCTTAAAAGTTTAGAAAATTGGGGTTCACTTTCATCACGGCCTCATGATTCAAGATCATAAACACAGAGTTTTGATATGTCTAAGTCATGATTGGTTTGATCAATGACCTCTTGGACATACGCCATTGTGTGTGAAATGTGTTAGAAGTTTGAGATTAAAAAGATTGTTTCACGAATTCAATTGTACCTTTGTTATTCTTGAACCAAACAGAAAACTCTTAACTCATGTGAGAAGAGTTAGGTAGCTCAGTAGACTAATGTGAATGCAAGCCTGATTGGGAAGAAATTTTCGTAGTGAAAAATTTCATTAAGGCTTTCGAAATCACACATTGAGTCAATGGAGGCTTGGGTCGACATGCTGCAGCATGCTTCTAGGGATATTCTAACTAGTACAAAATTGTCGAAATTTTACCTTACCCTAGAAACGCAAGCATGACCCTTGTAAAACTTTCGTGAAATCTGCACTAATAAAGAAATAACAAAGTACAAAATAACAAAAATCTTTTTGGTATTTTATGTTTTTGAAAAGAACGAAAATATTTTTGTTTTTTAAGTTTTTCGAAAATTAAAACAAATAACAAAAGAAAATCTTTTTGGAATTTTTGATTTTTCAAAAAGAATACAAAAAAACGAAAATATTTTTGGTTTTTCCAATTTTTCGAAATTAAAGAAAAATAAACGAAAACTTAAGAATGTACCAAACGAACGAAACTTTTCTTTCCCAAAAGTCGAAAACGAAGCGTGTCGAAGCGCTGAATGTGAACAGTAACCGCTGAATGGTTAATACTGTCAGCCTCTGAATCGACACTTTTGCATAACACTTCATCTTCATTCTTTCGAATTTAGTCCTGGAACAGAACTTGCTTCGATCATTCCCAATCCTGTCAAAATTCAAACAAATGATTTTTCGTCCAATGATTTTGTAAAAATATCAGCAAGCTGATCAGTTGTTTTTACAAAATGAACTTCAATATTGTCATCTTCCACATGATCTTTAATAAAATGATAACGAAGTGCAATATGTTTGGTTTTCGAATGTTGTACTGGATTATGACAAATGTGTATAGCACTTTGTGAATCACAATACAATGGAATCTTTTTCATATTAATTGCATAATCACGCAATTGACTCTGGATCCAAATAATTTGCGAAGTGCAAGCGGCAGCTGCAACATACTCAGCTTCAGTAGTAGAAATTGCAACACAAGTTTGCTTTTTCGATTGCCAACTTACAAGCTTCCCATTTAACAATTGACATCCACCACTTGTACTTTTTCGATCAAGTGTACATCCTCCCAGATCTGCATCTGAAAAAGCTTGAACGAAAAATCCTGATTTCGAAGGATACCACAATCCTAACGAAGTTGTCCCCTTGAGATAACGAAAAATATTTTTCACTGCAGTCATGTGTGGTTCTCTTGGATTTTCTTGATACCTAGCACAATTACATACATAAAACATGATATCAAGTCTACTTGCAGTAAGATAAAACAATGAACCTATCATGCTCCAGTATAAAGTAAGATCAACCGCAGGTGTGTCTAACGAAGGATTTAGCCTTGTTCCAACCGCCATTGGTACTCTTAACTTCGTGCTATTCTTCATTCCAATTTTTTCGAGCAAATTCCTGGTATATTTTTCTTGATTGATGAAAATTCCTTCTCTTCTTTAATGAATATTTAAACCAAGAAAATTATTGATTTTACCCATCATGCTCATTTCGAATTGGCTTTCCATCAAACTTTCGAATTCACTAGACAAAGCAGAGTCAGTAGAGCCAAAAATAATATCATCGACATAAATTTGAACAAGAATTAGATGATTCCCAACTTTCTTTCGAAATAATGTGGGGTCAACTGATCCTTGTTTAAATTTTGATTGTTTTAAGAAACTGGTAAGAGTTGCATACCATGCTCTTGGTGCTTGTTTTAACCCATATACTGCTTTATCTAAAATATACACATGATCAGGATATTCTTCATTTATGAAACCTGGAGCTTGTTCAACGTAAACAGTTTCTTCGAGTTCACCATTGAGAAAAGCACACTTCACATCCATTTGATAAACATCAAAATCTTTGTGAGCTGCATAAGCCAAAAATATTCGAACAGCCTCGAGTCTTGCGACAGGGGCAAAGGTTTCTTCATAATCGATACCTTCTTGTTGCGAATATCCTTTAACAACTAATCGTGCTTTATTTCGAACAATATTTCCATCCTTGTCGGTTTTGTTTTTGAAAATCCATTTTAATCCGACAATGGAAACATTTTCGGGTTTAGGAATTAATCTCCAAACCGTGTTTCTATCAAACTCAACCAGTTCAGATTGCATAGCAACAACCCAATCTGAGTGTTCCATTGCAACCTTAACTGTCTTTGGTTCAATTTTCGAGATGAAAACATTAAACATGCAAAATTCTTAATGAGCATTCAGTACCTCATTCTTTGCACGAATTTGAGCTCTAGTCAAAACTCCATCTTGTGGATTTGCAATGACTTGTTCTTTCGGATGATTTCTTGTCCACTTTACCAATGGTGGATATGCTGGATCAAAGTCTAAAGGTGCATCTTCGTATATTTCTTTATTTTCAGATCCTGCAACAGGACTATTATCATTTAGTTCATGAAATTCATCATTTTCATCAAGAGTTATTCGGTGGTATATTCATTTTCGTCAAACTCTGCTTGCCATGATACCGAAGCTATTCAAGACTGTGAAGTCATCTGCTCCTACTCAACCGAAGTAGTCTCTCGCCTCAATTGGCGCAAAGGGTGAGATTGTTGGGTTTAAAGGATTGCGTCATTGGGCCTTAGCAGTTCGGTCCATTATGTACTCTCGGTTTGGGCCTCTCCAACCGTGCTTATCTTTCTAGGGTTTAGTATATAAGGTGCATTCATGCATCCTTGTCATTAACGCTTTTGATTATTATCTCATTGATTGTACTGTAAACCCTAGCACACCTCTACAGAGGAAGTTCTTTATCGAGCTCTTCTGAGGTGTGACTATATTTTAATCATTCAACATATGGATTGATTCATTGTGTGTTCTTGTGTTCGTTATTCTTATTGATTTACCTGTTAAAGATCTAATCGATCTTAAGAGTTTTCAACTCAACAATTGGTATCAGAGCAGGAGACTGTGTAATCCATACGCATCTCTTCTGTTGAAGAAGGTTTTGGGGTTTTCCGCTATTATCGTTTTCTGCTAGAACCATCATTCTTCATTGACGCGGTTCTTAGACTTCGATCATACCCTAACTTTGTTTACTAGTCTGATCTTAAACAGGTTTCAAAACAAAATCATCATGTCTCTTGACGATTCACAAACGAACCCAATCAACATCTCCAACAGTATCGGATCAACCACCAGGATTCCTATCCTATATACTCAAGATTATGAGGTTTGGATGCACCACTTTGAAGACTATGTGATTGGTTCAGAAGATAATGGATACTTAATCTGGGAATTGGTTACTATAGGTCCATTTGTTCACTCTGGCACAAACAGGACAATCAAGACGCAAAAGGAGTACAACCAACTCGTGGTTGATGTAAAGGATGTTCCTCAAGACGAAAAGGAAAAGCTTGTGAGCAACATTAATGCACTAAGAATGATCAGATTCGCCCTACAATCTGAAACATTCTGGTTGGTTAGTTCATGCACGACGGCACATGAGATATGGGTTAGATTAAAGGAGTTATATTCCACCAATGAGGATCTTGAGCACTCTATCCAAACTCTACTGCTTTCAGAGTTTGGAGACTTCAAGCAAAAACCAGAAGAGAAGCTCATTCAAGCCTTTGATCGTTTCAATCATCTTCTCAGCAAAATGATAAAGCATGGCATAGAAAGGAAGGTAATTGAGCAAAAGGTCACATTCATGAATGGCCTAAGAACCGAATGGATGGCGGTGGCGTCTACAATAAAATCTCATGAAAAATTCAAAACTTACTCCTTGCCGTAGCTTGTTGGGATTCTAAAATCACATGAAAGTGCAGTGACCAAAGAAACGAATGTGGTTTCAAGCGTGGGATCTTTAGCTCTCATATCAAAAGGAAAGAACGTGGATGAAGAAGAAGAAGATTTAGATCTATCAGAATTTGATCTAACCAATGATGAATATGCTTTGATGGTCTCTAATCCAAAGAAGTTAGTGCGTAGAAAGTTTCCTATCTCCAAGAACTGAAACTGGCAAGGAAGCTACAGTTTGGATAAAGAAAAGGAGGAACCGAAGAACTCTCCTCAGCATGAAGAACCGAAGAAGGATAGTAAGCTTATTGGTGACTCTGTATTTGATTGTCACTTATGCAAAGGCAAAAATCACTTTGCCAAAGATTGTGTCTTGAGAAAGATGTCAGAAAAGAACGAGAATGAAGATGATGAAGCCTACTACCTGCGAAAGCTAGAAAAAATAAAGAAGAAGAAAGTTGTTGTTAACAACATAATGAATGCTTTAATTGTGCAGGAAAATCTCGTGTACGATGAGTTTGGTGGTGTGGAAGTCTGGTCTACAGACTCTGAGGACGAAGAAGTTCGTAAGCCCACACATGGCAGGACTTTCATGGCGAAAGAAGCTGAAACTGAAGGTGCAGGTAAGTGCTTGATGGTGACTGCCAGAGTGTCACAGATGAGAGGCTATACTACTTATGGAAGTTGTGATGAAGCAAGGGAGCGAGAAGACAGATGCTTCGCTACCAAACCAGTTGGCGAGCAGGTCAACGAGTGCGACCAGTTGATTAAGAAGGTATAGTCAATTCTCGTATCATTAAAAATCCATGTCACAAACTATGAAAAAGAATTGAACGATTTAAAATCTAAATTTTCTAGTGTAAGTAGTAGTTTAATACAGAATTGCTTAACTACCTCTAACCTAACTGATCAACTCAGCAGGGTGTCTTCAAATAGTGATGAGAGACGGATGTGGATAGAGCAAAAGGAGATCCAGTTAGTTAGGATTAAGGATGCGACAATTTATTTGCAAAGGGATAATTTAAAGCTTTTAAAACAGAGAAATGTTTTTTGTTTAATTGCTAAACGTTTATATTTGAATATTACCCAATTGCATCTGAATTATGAAATAGGTAAGAAAATTCATCGTATGATTCTGCCCTTCCTTGAATTTAAGGAGGATGAAATTGATGCTGATGTATATAACTGTGAAGCTGTTGTATCTTCTGATGAAATTTCTCCAGCATACAGAATTGGTCTTGACAAAATCGAGTCCTTCATCAAGTCCAAAGACCATAAGGACATGCTTAAGAACCTTTTGGACGAAAATGACAAATTAAAAATTAAAACCGAAACCATGCAGAAGTTTGACTCATTGAATGCCAAGTTAAGTTTGGAAAAAAAAATTGATGTTGAAAATACTTCTGAATTTAATGAGGATGATGATATGAGTGAAATATCCATAGAGGATGAGGTGGATTGTTCTGAATTTGTCAAAAGCGAACCCGAACCTGTCAAAAATCTCATTTCTGAAAATTCTGTTGAGTTCGCTCATTTATCACAGAATAAGTCCAAAATTCTGAAAGAAAAGGTTGTGGTATATCAAAAGGTTCAAAGCACACCAAATCAGGTTTATGCAGTTACAGGAGTCACACAGCAGCAAATAGTCGAGCTGATAGCAATAGTAAACGAGGACAACGTTGAAGGCTGTGAGGAGCATTTCTGGTCAGCTCCAATCGACAATGCTGATGAAACGGTTGGTCTGTCTGAGAAAACATCATGGAGGGTCAAAGGCAGATATGTGTTAGAACCACTTAACAAGCCCACACATATTCATGTGCCAAGCACAAGTGGTACCAAAAAGATTCCAAGAGAACCTGTCAAGGCGGCAAGCGAAACCTTCTCTCTAAAGAGCGAAACTTGTGATGTAAGACCGAAACCCAAGGCCAATATTCATAAAACTCCAGAGCAGTGGTCAGAGCAGAAAAATCTACGTAATAGGAGATATAAGAAGAATCTCTCTGAAAGGAAGCAGTTTTGGAAGTCCCAAAACCCTAATTATGTTCACTCAGACAAATCTTCGCTCCTTAGAGAAGAAGAAAAATCGAAGCGTAACTCTGCTCCTTGTACTCAATGCCATTCCTGCAGTCAAGCGAACAGAAAGAGTAGTTTCGGCTCCCAAAATGGAAGCAAACGAAACCAAAAGAGTGGTTTCGGTACTCCATCTTCAGACGGAAAGAACCTAAAGCCAAGTTTCGCTCCTAAAACTCATCCCTCTCACTCAAAGCAAAATTCAAAAGTGGATGTAAAGGGAAAAGGGAAGCTAGTCTCAGAAGATGAAAGGAAGACAAAGAGAATGTCTGTTAACTCTAGGAAACAGGACCAAAAATTTGTGAAAAATAAGAACACCATTCCAAAGTCTGAAGTTAAAGAAACAAAAACTAACAAAATCAAAGTTTTCACAATTAAAAGCAAAGATGAAATGACCTTAATAAAACGATCTTTTTTGGTTGATTCTTCTCTTACTATTCCCTGTTCTGTATAAGGCTCACAAGGACCCAAGAAACTTTGGGTTCCTAAATCTGCTTGATTTTTGCAGGTTATTCGTGACGAGCAGTTCGATGATGAATGGTAGATTGACAGTGGATGCTCACGTCACATGAGAGGGAGAAGGGAAGAGCTACGGGAGTTTCGGGCTCTAAAGGATGGTGGATATGTCAAGTATGGAAACAATTCTTTTGGCACAATAAAAGGATATGGAATGATCACAAATGGAGATTTATCGATCAAAAAGGTGGCATATGTAGAAGGCTTACAATACAATCTCATCAGTGTCTCACAACTGGTGGTGGGAAACAGACTGAAGGAAGGCTTACAATACAATCTCATCAGTGTCTCACAACTGGTGGTGGGAAACAGACTGAAGGTTTCGTTTGATGATGAAGGGTCAGAAATAATAGAAAAGAAGACCAAGAATGTTCTGCTGAAATCTCAAAAAAAAGGCGAAATGTATCCATTGAACCTTAATCCAATACGAGGGAAGCCATCTATATGCCTACTAACGAAAGCACATTCTAACGAAAGTTGGCTATGGCACCAAAGGCTCTCGCACCTCAACTTCAAAGACATCAACAAGCTAGTTCTTGGTGATCATGTGCGAGGACTTCCACTTCTCAAGTTTGACAAGGAACATTTGTGTGCTACATGTGAAATGGGAAAGCAAAGCAGGAAAAATCATCCAGCTCGTGTTAACACAAAGATCATCGAACCACTTGAGCTCCTACATATTGATTTGTATGGACCTTCGGCTGTTGAAAGCATCGGTGGTAACAAATATATACTTGTCATAGTCGATGATTTTTCTCGTTTCACCTGGGTTTTCTTTCTTATACAGAAATCAGAAGCAACGCCTAAGCTGATAGTCTTCATAAAGCAAGTCGAGCTTCAACTGCGAAAGGTGGTTAGAAACATTCGCAGTGATAATGGGTTGGAATTCAAAAACCAAGTGTTTGAAGAATTTCTTGCTGAAAATGGAGTGTCTCACAATTTCTATGCTCCCTATACTCCACAACAAAATGGGTTCATTGAAAGGCGAAACCGCTCGTTGTGTGAAGAAGCCCAAACCATGCTCAGCTTCGCTTCGTTGCCCCTGTATTTCTGGGCTGATGCTATTGCCGGTGCTTGCTACACCCAGAACCGGTCTTTACTCAACAAGCGATTCTCAATAACTCCTTATGAAATTCTGAACAACCGCAAGCCAAACGTCAAGTTTTTCCATGTGTTCGGTTCAAGATGCTTTATCTTCAATTCTAAAGAGAACCGAAACAAGTTTGATGTGAAGGCAGATGAAGGAATTTTTCTTGGGTATTCGCTTACTTCAAAAGCATACAGGGTTCTGAACAAACACTCGAAGAAAATCGAAGAAACATATTACGTGTCATTTGATGATAACTACGTGAAGAAACTCATACCAAGCAAAGAACCAATGGATGAAATCTTTCCTCAAACTGGTCAAGTCTCGATTCCCATTTCCAACTTATTTGAAGAATATGTGAAGCTCTTTGATGAACCAGAGACAACCATTCTCTTTGAAGCGAAAGCGGCTGACAACGAAATAGATAATCTGAAGAAGGTAATTGACGAAGCTACTAAAATCATGGAAAGCGAACCTTCAAGTTCAACTGGATTTCAAGAATCTTCCCATTCCACTATCGAGGGGGAGAATCCTTCAACCACCATGTCCGATGAACGTCCAATCGAGGGGGAGAATTCTGAGCCTGAAGCCGAAATTGTTTCATCATTCGAGGGGGAGCATGTCAATACAAATGATGAAGCTGATGATACACAGTCAGAATTCGAAGAAGAAGTGAATGCTGAACTGGATCCCTCCTATGATCCAAATTACCCTCCCCTCACCAAATGGATAAAAGATCATCCAAAAACCCAAATCATTGGTGAATCATCAGAAAGAGTTCTCACACGTTCTCAACTGAAAGCGAAACAAATTGCACTATTCTCTCAAGTGGAATTTTGCATGTTTAATTCGTTTGTCTCCAAAGTTGAACCAAAGACTGTTAAAACTGAACTCAATCACTCTGATTGGGTACAGGAAATGCAAGACGAACTTAATGAATTTGAACGAAACAAAGTATGGAGACTGATACCTACACCAAAGGATGCATCTGTGGTTGGATTGAAGTAGATTTTCAGAAACAAGATGGACAAAGAAGGGAATATGATTCGTAACAAAGCGAGATTGGTAGTGAAGGGATATTATCAGGAAGAAGGAATAGACTACGAAGAGACCTTCACTCCAGTAGCAAGATTAGAATCGGTACGAATCTTTCTGGCCTATGCCGACCATAAGAACTTTGAGGTATATCAAATGCATGTCAAGTGTGCATTCTTGAATGGAGAATTAGAAGAGACGGTGTACGTAGAGCAACCACCTGGTTTTGTGAATGAAAAGTATCCAGATCACTGCTACATTCTAGACAAGGCTATTTATGGTCTGAAGCAGGCTCGTAGGGCGTGGTATGAAACACTTACTCGATTTCTAAAAATGTCTAAGTTTAAACAAGGTTCGGTTGACCCAACCTTCTTTCGTAAGAAAGAAGGTGACCACCTTATGATCGTCCAAATTTATGTCGATGATATCATCTTCGGTTCCACAAATCCTAGCTTGACAGCTGAATTTAGGAAGTTGATGGAGACTAAGTTTGAGATGAGTTCAATGGGTCCAATTAACTTTTTCCTTGGCTTGAATATTAGATAGGGACCCGAAGGCATTTTTATTAATCAAGAGGCTTACACCAAGACCTTACTAGCCAAGTTTGGAATGATGGGAGAGTCAAAAGTGAAGGTTCCTATGGCGTTTGGCATGAAGTTAACACCTTCTCTGGAAAAACCGGCTGCTGACATGACCCTCTATCGCCAAATGATAGGGTCCTTAATGTATCTAACAGCTAGTCGACCAGACATAATGTTTTCTGTCTGTTATTGTGCCAGGTTTCAAGCTAATCCACGCGAACCTCACATGATGACTGTGAAGAATATTTTTCGATATCTGAAGCGAACCTCATCTCTCGGTTTATGGTACCCGGCGAAATCAGGATTCTTCGTACAAGCATTCTCTGATGCTGATCTAGGTGGATGTGGACTGGACCGAAAGAGCACAACTGGCGGGTGTCAGTTTCATGATGACAAACTCGTTAGCTGGCAGTCGAAGAAGCAAACATGTGTATCTCTTTCCACAGCCGAAGCCGAATACATAGCTGCAGCGTCTTGTACCTCACAGGTTATATGGATACAAAGTCAACTAAGAGACTATGGCCTGAACATGAAGAAAATCCCCTTGTATTGCGACTCTGAAATCACAATAAGGATATGTCACAATCCTGTGCAACACTCAAAAACAAAACATATAGCACTGAGGTATCATTTCATCAAGGATCATGTGGAGGATGGCAATGTTGAAGTCCATTTTGTTCGAACCACTTATCAACTAGCTGACATCTATACAAAAGCCTTACCGGAAGCAAGCTTTAACAAAATTTTACAAGGCTTAGGAATGATGGAAGCTGAGTCTGTACCGAAATCGCTTTCGCCTCATTAAAAGTTGCAAAGCGAAATAGAGTAAACGCTCGGTCTATTTCGGGTCCGGATTTTTCGGGAACCGAAATGAACCGAAGGCTCGGTCTATTTCGCCTCATATCTCATGGTGGCGTTTCGGTTGTATCTTTTGTACACTACCTTTTCCAGTAATTTATTTTATGTTCTTTTTTCTATTCATAAAAATCAAAAATATTTTCCTTTCTGTTTTTAATTCTTTTTCAGAAAATTCATAAAAAAAAATCAAAAAAAATTTCCTTTCTGTTTTTAATTCTTTTTCAAAAAACTCATAAAAATCAAAAATATTTTTTTTAAATTTTGTTTATGTCGCTTTTCATTAAAGTCAAAAATTCCAAAAATATCACTAAAAGGTATCATCGATCATTCACATAATGGAGCTGGGACAGGTATACATTTCTTTATCTTAGTACTAGCTAAGTGTCCCTAGAAGCATGTTGTTGTATGTTGACCAAAGCCTCAACGACTTCCAGTGTAGCCTTACTGATTTGATATACACAAATCAAATCTTCCCAATCAGGCTGATAAAATCACTTATGTCATGAGCTACCTTACTCGTCTCTCATTGAGTTAAGAGTTGTCTGCTCGGTCCTTACTATATAGCAGAGGTACCTTCGGTTGTTTAACCATCTCCATACTTTTCTCCATCAATTTTCATTTCATGATTGTAACCCTTGAGACTCTCAGCGTTTACCACTGAGGTTTATGGTTACACAACGTCTGTGTTCATGATCTTAGTTTCGTTACACCACGAACTAAGTGAAACCCAAAATTCAATACCCATTCTGAATTGACGGTGAACAATCGAATGTTCTAGCTTTCACCCATGAGTTAACGAAACCACTTTTGTGGAATATCCACTTAAATCCCTTTTTTTTAGAGGTCCTTATGAAAACGTCTATCACCAAGGATTTTCTACCAATGGGATCCATTTTAATTTTTTTTTGGGATTTCGGAAAAGTTTATCAACAAGTCATTGAACAATGAACCAACCTACTTGTTTAATAGGCTACATCGGTCTCACAAGTACTTCGTCCACTTTTGGTCTTATGTCAAGAGCCAAAAGCATGAATTGAAGCTCAACCACCCTCAATAGCCTTAAAATAAAAAGCTGCCTTTCAATGCTTCTTAACAAGTATTTGATCGTATTTTCACGGGGAACCACACAAGCACTTTGAAGTCTCTCTTGACTTTGAAGGAAGAGATTCGTGCCCGGGATCCACTACTTCATGTCATATTTGACATCACTTATATCCCACATATAATTTATTTTATTTCTTTATCTTTCACACTATCTTGCATGAAAGTCTTTACGATTTTTCCAAAACTCTTGTTCGGTTGCTAATAAGTTATTTTCAGACATGTAACTTCGGTTCTTTATGGTGGTGTCGGTTCATTTAAAAGGAAAGGTTGAGTCAGCATGAATTCGAAACGGTTCAAAATTTGAAAAGGAGATAAGGATGGAAAGGCGCGTGAATTTGGAATGTTTCCTAAACCCACACCTGGTGACGTCTATATGGGGAAACCAAGCTGTCAAATCGCGCTTTTTCAGGTATCGTTTCAGGGAATCGTACCATCATTACAACATATTCTTTCTATCTCATGGAAACGGTATAAAAGGGTTTCTCACACCTTCTGTACCTTTTTACTACTTCCAATCTCCTTCACGAATACAACAGGCGATTTTTCCTTGTTCTTCTTCTCTCTACAACAATGGCAGAATCATCATCTGTTCAAGAACAAACCGCTTCCTCATCTCTTCTGGTCATCAAACCCAACCAGAATCTCATCATCGACCTCAATCCATTCGTCTATGATTCTTACATGGTTCATGTGGTCGAATGTCTCAAGTATTCCCCACTGGTGATTGCTCTTACGCAGGTTGAATGTGTTCCCATGTCCTTGCTCTCACATGTCTATTCATCTGCTTCATACGATAAACGCAAGGAACGGATCTTCTTTGAGATCTTCAATCACAAGACGTCTGTCTCAAAAGCTCGCTTTTGTTCTCTGCTAAAGCTTCCTTCAGACCCCTCTGTCATCTCTCCTGATTTCATTACCACTACCCAATTGTTCACTATGTTCTATGACATGGGGTACATCAATGTCCTCACCACACTGACCAAGTTCAAGAAATCTTGCTTGCCACCTCATATGAATGGTCTTTTCACTCTCATCTTCAAGGGTTTAGCTGAAAGGATTGTTGGGTCTGATGGTGCCAACAAGGGCTTCATGACTATCCTTTATGGTCTCTATCATGGAATCAATCTGGACTATGGTTCCCTTATTTGGTCTCAACTGGTGCAAAGTCTCACATCATCGACAAAACACTCTGAAATTTCTTGTGCACGTTTCTGGACCCTGATTACTCACAGAGCCATTGAAACCTTTCAGATTCCAATCATGGCAGATGCTCTGATGTCTTCCATTGCCACTTTCCACACAATAAAAATCATTGTCTCAGATCCCACAAAGTTCCTATTCATCGGTTCAATTCCTGAATCAATGTCCAGGTGTGTCTCAAGTGAAAGCAATGTTATGGCTGATTACAGGAAACTCACACCTTCTGGGCCAAGAGTACTCACTCCAGAAATGCAAAGTGCCTTGGAGGTTGTTGAAAAACCGGCAAAGAGGGGAAAGAAACCAGAACAGAAGAAGAAGGAAGTTGAAGGTCAATCATCCCAAGTGGCCAAACCTAAAAAGCGAAAGCAAGAAAAAGAATCTTCTCCTGTTCCCAAAAAGCGAAAGGTTAAGAAAATGGCCAAGAAACAGAAGGATGCCTCTTCCTCTGATTCGGATTATGTTCCGTCAGATCAAGATCAACCGAAGTCCACTAAAGCCGACCCTGTTGATCATGAACGCTCACCAAGAGGTAATTCACCTCCTCGGTCCCCAACTCCTGAGGTACATTTAAACGGATCTGTTCCAACTCCTCCTCATTCTCCAACTCCTACTTCAGTACCTATATCCATTGCTCCTCTTCCACCACCGGTTACTTTTCAACCTACTTCCACTTTAACAACTTCATCTGCTCCAATTCCACCTCCTATCATTACCCAAGCAACTACTACCACCACTACAACCGAACCTCCGGTTGTTGTCAACGTATCTGATACGGGGGCGACTGCTGAAGGTCTAAACATCCCAGTTACTTCCAAACCTTTATCCCCACCTTCCCCAACCGAGTCTGATACAGTTCTTGGAGGATCCGAAATGGAGTTTGACTTTGTGTACTACAGCCCCTTTCGGATTCTCAGTGACGATGATGAAGACGCTCCTATCACCAAGCGTCACCTAAAGGATCTCAACGAGAAGCTTGACAGGTTGCTCGCTTCTTCGTCTACTTCCTCATCCTCTACTTACTCTGATGCGGATGTCAAATCCATTGATTGAAACTTCGATTCAAAAGCATGATGAGTCCATCCAAAAGGCAACCACTGCGGTAGAGCTCTCTTCCTTATCTTGCAAAACTGTGTCTGCAGATGTGGCCAAAGTGATTGTCGATGCCAAGTTGTTTCTTTATTCTCTTAAGGGAGCTGTTGAGTCCAATGCTCACAAAGTTACTTCTGTGGTTGACTCTCTTTCCAAGTCACTTCAAGGGGAGCAACAAAATTTTGATCTAGTGCGTGCCTCTCTCAAAGCCGATCAAGATGATCTTTTATCGTCTCTCTCCTCTCGTCTTGACAAAATGAAAAGTGATCTTGCTATGGAAAATAAGATCATGGATGAGTTAGATCTCAAAACTACTCAGGTCAAAACTCAAGCCCTGCAACTATCTCAGATCCGAAAGGAAAATGTTGATCTCAAGACCGAAAGGGCTATCATCAAAAGCAGTGTCGGTGATGTGCACTCTATACTTTTGCATTTTCTTGAAGCTCATGACTCTTCTCTTACTATTACAGTTCGTCGCCACCTAGCTGAGCGATTGCGACCTACTCTGGACATTTTGAGCAGAATCGAGGGTGTTCCGGAGTCTGTGGTCCTTCCGAAACAAGGGGGAGATAATATTGGTCAAGTTCAATCTCAACCACCTCCTTCAGTAAACCCACTCAACAACCGAAGGCCACTGCTGTACCGAAGGATAATGAAGCTTCGGGCAGTATACAGGACAAAGGAAATGAGAAGGTAAGTGATGATGATGAGATAGAATTTGTAACCTCCAAACCTGTTAATCCCAAAATCAAACTCAGTGATCAAGAGCTTGCTGAAAAGATTTCCAAGATGAGTGAGGAAATTAATAAGGAGCTGAAGATGAAAGAAGCGAACGATGTCTTGGAACGAAGGAAATCTTTATTTCCTCTGTGGACAATGGAAAGACTACTGAAAGAAGCGATTGATTCTCCAAGCACACACTGGCTTGAACCAGTCCTTTCTTTCGGTCTTGAAAATTCCAAGGACGCTCACTTCGATATGCCCATCACTCGGAAAGCGTTCGTGTTTCATTGTTTTGATTCAACTGTCCCTATTCCCTCTCCTGATCCAAAGGTTGATAGAGAATTGCTTGAATTTTATCTTTCTTTCTCTCGACCGCAATATCTCACATGGAACAATCAGAAGATCACAACTGTGAAGGTATTGAAACCAACTTCGGCAGGGAAGTTTGTAAATGCCAAATTCAAGGTGACACGAGGCACAAGCGGTTCGGTTCATGAGATCTCCCTTGCTGATCTTCCGAACTTAAATCCCCATGATTGGATTCTTTTGAACAACATTTTACTGACCAATCAACAAGAATATGGGCATATTATTGATCATATCAAGTGGATGCTGGTCTGCTATATTCATGAAGTGGCGAAAATGGATCAGGAGGTCGCTTCTGCAATCAGAAAGAGGCCTATTATAAAGCCAATTGGGAAGGCAAGTGACATGACGGTGATGGTTAAAGGCAAAATTGATCCACAATTTTACACCGTTTTGTTCACAAGGGGCGAAGGTCAAAGATGTTTGTTCGCTTTGGCTGATAAGCACTTGTTCTCCACCGCGTGCTTAGAGCACATTCTTGAAATTATACATCGGTGTGACTAGAACAGTGATGCAAACAAAAAGTTGTTTACGGACATGATTCGGTGGTATATTCATTTTCGTCAAACTCTGCTTGCCATGATACCGAAGCTATTCAAGACTGTGAAGTCATCTGCTCCTACTCAACCGAAGTAGTCTCTCGCCTCAATTGGCGCAAAGGGGGAGATTGTTGGGTTTAAAGGATTGCGTCATTGGGCCTTAGCAGTTCGGTCCATTATGTACTCTCGGTTTGGGCCTCTCCAACCGTGCTTATCTTTCTAGGGTTTAGTATATAAGGTGCATGCATGCATCCTTGTCATTAACGCTTTTGATTATTATCTCATTGATTGTACTATAAACCCTAGCACACCTCTACAAAGGAAGTTCTTTATCAAGCTCGTCTGAGGTGTGACTATATTTTAATCATTCGACATACGGATTGATTCATTGTGTGTTCTTGTGTTCGTTATTCTTATTGATTTACCTGTTAAAGATCTAATCGATCTTAAGAGTTTTCAACTCAACACTCCCCCTCGACATAATTGTCATTATGATGCTCCCTCTCAAAACTTCCATTTACATTGCTATTCTCCCCCTCGAAAGGATGCTCCCCCTCAACAGTTGAAGGAATATTCAAGTGCTCCCCCTCCACTTGAGCATCAAGCATACTTTCGTCATTAGCAGTCGTATCTGATGTGATTGTCGAATCATCAGTATGTTTCGAAGATTCAGGAATTTGATTATCAGCAACATGTACTTCAGCATCGACTGCTCTATCTGGAACACCAAAAATTAAATCATAATCAAAATCAGATGAATTAGAACTTTCAGATTCATCATTTGATTCATTAAGAATTGGTTTTTGTTCGAAATGTTTTTCAACTTGTTTCACATAGTAGTCATCAAAAGTGAGGTTAAACGTTTCTTCAACTTTTCTTGTTCGTTTATTCAACATTTTGTATGCAACCGAAGTATTTGAATATCCCAAAAATATACATTCATCAGCCTTAGCTTGAAATTTCGAAAGATTATCTTTGAGATTCATGATAAAACACCTGCAGCCAAACACATGAAAGAATTTGACATTAGGTTTTCGGTTATTGATGATTTCATACGGAGTTATATTGAAACGACGATGAATAAAAGATCTATCATGAGTAAAGCATGTTGTCGAAACTGCTTCGGCCCATAGATATTGAGGAAGATTCGCATATGTTAACATCGTTCTTGCTGCTTCGCAAAGAGACCTATTCCTCCTTTCAAACACACCATTTTGCTGTAGAGTATATGGCGATGAGAAATTATGCGAAATTCCTTTCTTAGTTAAGAACGAATCGAGCACATTATTTTTAAACTCCGAACCATTATCACTTTTGATTTTTCGAACTTTCCTTTTCAGACTTGTCTTAATTTTCTTGATAAACTCGATCATTGTTTGAGCAACCTCAGATTTTAACCTGAGAAAATACACCCAAGTGAATCGTGAAAAATCATCAACAATAACCAAAATGTACCGTTTCTTGTTGAGAGTTTCAACAGTTGATGGTCCACAAAGGTCAATATGAAGAAGTTCCAGTGGTTCAACAATTTTCAAATCTATTACAATTAGATGTCCTTTGTGATGTTGTTTTCCTTGTTCGCAAGCTGCACATAAAGTATCATTATCAAACTTCAGAACAGGTAAACCTCGAACAAGATCGTCTATCACCAACTTATTAAGATTTCAAAAGTTTAAATGTGATAAACGTCTATGCCATAGCCAGCTGACATCAGATGAAGCTTTCGAAAGCAAACAAACTGAGGGTTTCCCAACAATAGGTTTGATGTCAAGGGTGAACATATCGCCATATCTTGTTGATTTCAGCAATACTTCTTTCGTATCAACATTGGAAATGATACTTCATTCTTCGTTAAACACAACTTGATTACCAGTGTCCACAACAAGTTGTGAAACACTTATCAAATTATGTTGAAGACCTTCGACATAGGCAACACGATTTACAGTAAACTGTCCATTCGTTACTTTCTCGTATCCTTTTACTTGACATTTGTGATTGTTCTCGAACTTCACAACACCAGCATTTTCAAACTTCGAAAATCTCTCAAATTCTCCTTTCTTCTAGTCATGTGACGTGAGCAACCACTATCAATGTACCATTTCTCATCATATTGCTCGTCACACAGTACTTGCATTTATTAAAAGAATTTAGGTACCCAATGTTGTTTGGGTCCTTGGTCATTAGTTTGAAAAAGAGAATGAAATTTAGAACCTAAAGCCCAATTTCGAACTTTAGTTTTGAAAGAATCAATTAAGTCGACATCATCAGTTAAAGGTGCCAAAACATAATTTTTCGATAGTTTTAGATTTTCACTGATTTTCTTCTCATGTTTCTCAGTGTATCTTTCCTTTGGGATTGGTTGCCATTTTTGAACTGGAGTATTTGATTCTTTCGAAGATGAACTTCCAGATAAAGTATCATTCAAATACTGGTCATAGGCCTTCTGGATTTGCTATTGAAAAAACTTTCCTGATTGATACTTTTTCCCTTTGTTTTCAAGCCAATGATTGATTGTTTGCACCCCATACGAACCTCTTGTGTACGAAACTTTAGTGGCTTTGTGTGCAGAAGGATTCGGAAAATTTGGTTTTTGTGGAATAAACTTTGCAGATTTTGTGGATTTATCATGCACAACTGTTTGATGGTCTGCAAACTTTCGAACGTTTTCAAATTTTCGACCATTCTGAAATTTTCGAACATTGTCAAATTTTCGAACATTCTCAAATTTTCGAACATTGTCAAAATGACGAACATTCACAAATTTTCAAACATTGTCAAATTTTCGAACATTCTCAAAAGTTCGATTTGTTCTATTTGAAGAAAATTGGTTTTTTTGTTTGTTGGTTTTGGAAAGGATGAATTTGGAGTTAAAAAATTTTGTTGGTTTTGTGATTGAAAATTCTTTTGTTGCACATTTGTTTGAAAAGTCTTTGAAGATGTTGATTTTGAAGATTTTGTTGAAGATTTTTCAGTATCAGACGAAATTGATTGAGCGGGATTTTCCTTTTTATCTGAACAAGTTGAAATCTTTGTTTTCACTGATTTAGGCAACTCGTTTTCAGACATTTTCTTGGTTGGTAAGTTTGATTGTTTTTCATTGGACACAACTTGCCAAAAAATTCTTTTTCGTGCCTGTCTTTTTGAAATTCCTTTTTCATTCGAAATTTTTTCAACAAGATCCTTAAATTCTTGTGAATTAAGTTTCACTTTTTCATTTGTTTCATTCGATACTTGTTTCAAAACCTCTTTAGTAATTTCTTGTTTATCAACCCATTTTCTTTGTGGTTTTTGTCTTTGAAAAACATAAGAATTCTTTGTTAGATTGTTTTCGACAGTGCTTTGGTTTGAAAAGAATCCTTCTTTTGATGCTTTCTTGTTATCATCTTCGACCATTTTGTTGAACTCAGGTTTGATGTTTTCAATATTTCCAGTAGTGACAAACACTTGATTCGGAAATACAACATCATCTGTACACTTAAAATTTGGATACACAACAGTATTTGTTTCCAAATAATGAGCTCCTTTGTCAGATACGATTTTGTCAAAATTTTCTGTGTCTCCATACACTTGATCAACAACAACCCGTGGAATGGATGTTTCATTCGAAACATTCTTTTCTGGCTCAGAATTGTTCGAAACATTCTTAACTTTTTCTTCATTCTCATCATCACTATTATCAGTTTGACTGTCTCTTACACTCACATTATCAAAGTCACACACTTTCGAAGTAGAGGGTCTATCAGTGTCATCCTTAACCATCGAATCATCACAAATTTCTTTACCTTTTGACTTATATGTGACATTAATGATAGATAACTGAGAACAATTGATACTTTCCTCCTCTTCAATTTCACTGATATCGCTAAAACTATCAGAATTATCATCGACATCAGCGAAATTTGATTGAGAGTCAAGTTTCGAATTATCAGTTCTTTTCAAAATTTTGATTTGTTCACTTTTGGTCAAAGTATCATTCACTATCTCAACAAGTTCATCAGCATTCAAATATTCGTCTATCTTAACAATACCATAAGCAAATCGATTATCAGGCACTTTAACGAATTCTGTTATAGTTTTCTCACAATCATAGGACAAACTATCAACTTTCTCTCTTTCGAAAACAAGAAAAGGCAACAATTTCCTATGTTATTCTTTGCTAATGTCAGACGAATGATGCAATGAAGTCAATTTAGCATATAATCTCTTTGCAGAATTACAGTGGATGTTTCTTTGAGCTAGTAACATTCGAACATCCTTGTCTAGATTTTCCCTATCATTATTTACATTATTCAATTGCAATTCCAAATACTCTACCCTGCTTCGTTTCGAATCTAACAATTTCTGGGTCTCTAGCAACTGAATGTTCAGTTTCTTAGCTTCATTACTAGCAGACACCACAATTGTATCCAAGTAAGCAATAGTATCATCAAATGCAATTATTTCAGAATCATAAGCTTGTAAAGGAATGTCAAAAGACTGAAGAATAACATGTACTTTGGTTGTCATCGGTGATTTGTCTCCTGATTTGGTCATGAAACAGCGACCAGTCACCTTTTCGTCCTCATCCTCTTCAAACTATGCGAACATAGTACCATGCGTCGGATTACGCATCTCTCCATCGTCAGATCCTGAAGACCAGATCTGATAAGTGCCATCCTCCTCACCTTTGCCTTAAGCAACCAAAGATAACCCCTTCGTCTTTACACGAACCTCTTCCGATCTTTCAACATAATCGGCTTCGTCCTTGACCTTATACCTTTTCTCCTCTTTCTTACGAAGTATACAATCATTAGCCAAATGATTTTCTCTATTGCAGTAATGACAGTCAATGCACGAATCTCCCTTAAGTTTCTTCTCAATTTTGGCTTCAGATGCCTTCACATCATTCTTCTCGAATTTCTTCTTCTCCTCACCCACAGAGTTATTCACGAAACTTCCTTTCACATCACTCTGCTTCATCTTAGGATTGAAAGGTTTCTTGAAAAACGTTTTAACTCGGTTGTTCGAGTAAAAAGCAACCGCTTCATCATCAGAATTCATTATGAAGCCTTCTTCATCAGAATCATCTTTCTCAACACTTTCTTTCTCAGACACTTTCGAAACTAGAGCTAACGGACCACCTAAACTCAGTTTCGACTCTTCAGCCATTTCATTCACTTCACTTTCGTGAGTTTTCATGAAAGAACCCCTTTCTAAACATTCATATTTCTGAAACACCCAAACTTTCATACTTGACAATATAGTTACTCCAAAACATGCTACTTGCATATTCATAAAAAAAACAATATTTTACATTGATAAAGTGATTACAAATGATTGGATACAAACCGACTATGTTTTAATATTTTACATAAATACCCATGATATTGTAATTTTATATAAACATAAACCGAAATACAAAAGTAATAGTAAAAACTATTCTACATCTTCCGACAGTATATAACCATATTGGTTACTTATTTCCTGCAATTGTTAAACACTGAGAGGGGTAAGCGGTGATGCTTAGTGAGTTCAATAATAGATACAATATAACGTTATGCCATATATATACTTCAATATGGCAGAAGCAAAGAGGAACAAGGAACAACAAAGGCATATGTGAATCATGTGACAAACTTTCCATATCAATCATTGATTTGATTCAAAGATATACAATCAATGAGACATAACAATTTCCATACTTGATATACATCAATAAACCTTTGGCCCAAATGGCACAGAAGACATACAACTTCGGGTTAACATTTTGGTAGATTCCAGGCTTATAGCCCTGTCTAACCTTCTGCCAATACCATAGAATAGAAATCATTCTCTTACGGAGACATGTTCTACATGGCCAGAGGCTACATACCAATACCAATGTGAATCTAAGTCCTTTCACTGATCACATGGTCAAAGGTATAACTTTGCTATTAAAAATAGCGAATAAAATAACATGGGAAAATAACCCGGAATAATAACACTGAAAAGAACATAGCACATATAACACATAACATACAATTGTTCCTATATATTAAACTCACCTTGAAATAACCGGGGGGCAAAATAATAATTTGTTCAGCATTTCGGCTCTAAATATGACTTTATTCGTTGAAAACCGGGAGATTTATTGAAAAACCGGGCCTTGCGAAGGTAGAGCTTCAAACCGAAAAGATAAATTTCTCGGGCTCTCAGGGCACTTTGGAACGTATCTCGGGCTTTAAAAATGATACTGTGGCTTCGGGGGATGTCAAAATAGTAAAAATATGGATTTAGGGGTAAAAATGGCAAAAATCCCATTTTACCCGGGTAATCTCGCAACCCTTGTATTTATAGGGCGAGGGTGCGAAGGTCGGCCGAGAAGGAGCCAGGCGTCAGCAGCAGCGAAGGGCATGCGGCAGCAGCAGAGCGAAGCAGGTGGCGCACATGCGAGGGGCCGGGTGCGAGGCTCGGAAGTGTGACACGGGGCGAGGCGCGTCGGACGCGTATTGGACCGAAGCTCTGGGCGAACCGGACTGCGACGCGTGTCGGACACGAGGCGTGATCTCGCGAGGGTGACGTGGTCGGCTCCAATCCATGCGAATTTCTCGGAAATTGCACCCAAACCTTCTAAAATCCATAACTTTGGCATACGGGCTCCGTTTTTGACGTTATTTATATGCACGCGTAGAGAAAATTATTCTCTACGACTTTCGTTTACACTTCGTCGGCTAATTTTGACTTTATTTTTAATATTATTATTTTTAACAGACCGGGACAGGAAAATCCGTTAAAAATTCATAACTTCTTCATCCGACGTCCGTTTTCGTCAGACTTTTTACCGTTGTACTACTATTGACGAGACCTTTGATTCTCGTTTAGGTTGTGTCAGCTAAAAAACACTCTATCTAAAATTCGAGTTTTTAGCTGTTTACTGCTAAGCTGAAACTTAGAAAAATCATAATTTCCTCATACGAAGTCAGATTTTGGTGTTCTTTTTATGAAAATTCTCAGTTTAACAAATACTACGACTATCATTTAGATCACCAAGGCTAAAAATAGTTTATCAAAAACTCACTTTTTACGTCATTCGGTGTCGTGTCGGGTTCGTCGCAGATCTTCGATTGGTCATAACTTCTTCGTTATAACTCGGATTTCGACGAGGTTTTCGCCTAAATGTTTCTAACGAGATTCTTTACAACTTTAAATAATAAAATTTTACTTATTTCAAATTTTATATTTTTGCTAAATTTCACTATTTGGCTTTTAATTGGAATCTCATAAGACTTCCAATATTTTATGAGTGATTCTAAACATAGTTTTACTTCATTTCTAGTAAAAACTATATGTTAGAACTCAACACTCAATTTCACATAATATTATTAACTTTTCAAATTACATAGCACGATTTCAAAACGGGTATGTTACAAATACCTCCTCCTTTTGAGGATTTCGTCCCCGAAATCACAACGATTTAGACAAATGAGGATATTTCGCTCTTATCTCATTCTTATTTTCCCTAAGTATAATTTGGGCCTCGATGGTGTTTCCACTTTACAAGCACCAACTTCACTTCTTTATTACGTAGATTAGTCGTTCTTTCATTTACGATCTCTTCTACTTAATTTATTATCCTGTTTCACCTCGGATAATGGAACCGCTTCATCATATACGCTCAAGCATTTACGTAGATATCTTACATGAAATACATCATGAATACCTGCCAAATCTTCAGGCAATTCCAAGTGGTATGCTTGTTGACCAATTCTCTAGATAATTTTGAAAAGTCCAACAAATCTAGGACTCAATCTCCTTTTCTTCTCAAATTTCATAATACCTTTCCACGGGGATACCTTCAGTATCACCCACTTGGAATTCTATGGGTCGTATTCTCTTTTCTGCATAGAACTTTTGTCGATCCTGGGTCACTTTCATTCTTTCTCATACCAATTGAATCTTATCAGTGGTATATTAAATCAATCCAGGGCCTCCAAGTATTTTCTGTCCTACATTATGCCAACATAATGGTATTCACAGTTACTACCGAACTCTAAGACACATGCACGAAGCATTTCTTCTACTGTTTGGATTGTTCTCTCCGTCTAACCATCTGTCTGGGGATGATAAGCTGTGTTCGGAGCAACTCGAGATCCCAATTCACTTTTCATACTCGCCCAAAAGTGAGAAGTGAAGCAAGTATCACGATCGGAAATAATCTTTAGTGGCACACCATGTCTCGCCACAATTTCGTCTAAGTAAACTTGTGCGTATTTCTCCATTAGAACCATTGTACGTATGGCGAGAAAATATGTATTCTTAGTTAGTTGGTTGACAATTACCCAAATGCTATCATTCTATATAGCAGTCTTTGGCAATTAGAATAGCACCATGCATAAGGTCAATTCGGAATTCTACTTGCCTATTCGGGGTAATCCAGGCAATTTATCGGGAAGATCATCAAGATTTTCATTAATAATGGAAATATCATTTACAGTTTTCTTCCCCTCTTTTGAGATATCAACTGTATTAGCCGGATAAGTAGAATATCCCTTCGATATAAATTTACGAGTTTTTAAGAAAGAAGTTATTATTTCAACGTAGACATAAATAGAATCCTCTTCTTCGATAGGGATGCATACTATCTCTTTGTAGCACAAGAGTTTTGTGTGGTTTTTTGACAACCAATCCATGCCGAGAATAATATCAAAGTTGGGCAAGGAGATAGGAATTAGGTTAACAAGAAGATTATAACCTTCAATTCCTATGACACTATCTTTATAGACTTTATCAGCAAGTAATGATATATTTCCTATGTTATCAATATGAAATGATTGGACAATTGCGTAACAAGCAATTTGAAAAGAATGTGCGAATTTATAAGGCACGAAAGAATGTGAGGCATCACAATCAAATAAGATGTGAGCAGATCTAAAGTTTACGAGAAAATTACTAGTCACAACATTCGAGTCCTAACTTACTTCCTCTGTGGTAATCTAAAATGTACGATATTTAACTTTTAGTTTGCCAAACGATTGTCGAACTCTTCAAACTTCTTAATTACTAGCGGTGCTCAAACCTGCACCCGCTCATCATTATCTAGTGGGCCTTTGATCCTAATCTTTGAGTTAAAACTCAATTCTCATTGCAGACTCCTGCTCCTTCTTGGTTTATTGACTAAACCCAAGATAAGGTCTTTACTTTTGCTATAACAACAACTCGAATGGTCATATCTTAATGACCTTTGATTTTATAACGCATAAGACACATAACGAACCAAACTCTTGTATTAGAATCAGATCGAATAAATCGAGCTGATGGAATAGAGAAAACAAAAAGAGATTGATCAACACGTGGATGCTTCGAAATAGAAACAATAGCACCACGTATCTCTAATTCTTGCTTTCGGACATACACATCAATTTTGTCAAATGACAGAATATTTCGATTGATTACGAAATCACGGATTTCATACTGTAGTCCTTCCATGAATAACTAAATTCTTCATCGCCTTCATAACAGGTAACATCTCTAGTTAATGGTTGCTCAATTCTTTAATGAAGATTGTTATATTTCTATCGACCATCTCGACCATCTCCTTCTTGACTGAAGTTTCGTCATTACTCAATACATGGCTTTCTAAACCAATCAACTTTATCTTTGTAGATTTATATTAATCGGACTCCACTCTTTATGACATTAAGATTTGAACGATAATTATCTTCTTAGTCATTACCGAAACGAAGGTAACGACACACATGAATAAAACGGAATCATTTACTAGCTTCTTGGTAACCTTGTGACTTTTCTTGATCCAAGCGTGAGTCCTGTGCTTCCAGTAGTATAGGCCTTTACTACTATTCACACCTACTCATACTCGCCCCAAGTATTGTCTCGCAGTTCCCAAGTCACCATTCAAAAGTTTTCACAAAGCAACTTTTCACACCTGAGTGTGTTCAAACAAGTACATACAACAATTTCTCTTAGACTCAACTAGGTATTTCGCGTTTCTATCAAACATATTTAGATTTCCTAGACTCGTCTTCTAGAATTCTTCTCACGTATATGCTTGATCTAGCATATTCTAATACTTTTTCATAGGTCGATAGAAATTTTACTTCCAATTCTTCATATAAATTCTTTCTCGGGTAGTGTCTACTCTGCAAGACATACTACACCCAAAATTTACTCTAGCAGTGTAAAGACAAACGGTTTCCAACTACTTGCATCATCTTCTAACTCATGTAATTCACCATATACATTTGTTCATTCCATTTTCCTTCCATGACATCGTCATTACTGTATCTGAATAAGTCTTCTTCTCATGGTTGTATCTTTTAAATCTACTTCATAGGAGTCTATCCTAAGAAGTCTGTATTATAGCTGCATCTCAACAAGCTCTACTAGCTTCAACTTGGTTCTCTGTCATTCCTAACTACAACATTTCTTCTCATACAATACTATGACTATATTGCTTCTTTAATTAAGCATTCTACCTTACTTAAACAAGTTACTTAACCTTTTATTACTGAATGACTTAATTCACCATCCTAATCATGTATGTTAAAGTCGGCTTAACACACAATGGAACTTTCATAAGGATGTGATAGAAGTGAATCATCACTCAGTATTATTAAATACTAAGTCTGAACATCTTGTATAGGGTTACTACTCGAACTACATACTACATCACAAAGTCTTGGCCTATTGAGTCTAAAAACTTCATTAACCTTTCCTTTGATCTTCATTTAATTCTTCTAAATCTTGTACCACATTAATTTCAAGACTTTCGAAGTATTTATCACCATCTTCGGTTCTTCCGACTCTATAAACAATCACTGCTTTAATCTGGACAGCGGTGGAACAACTTCATGGATTTGTACCAATACATTTATCTTGCCCAAACGTGTTTCAAATGCACATCTTTCTTCCAAAGATGTTATTATATATCAAACATACTTTAAATGTATATTACCACTCTATTGGTATTAATACACTATTTATGATAAAACTTCATATTTATTATTTTACGATATCCCGCGATCATTTATTTATAAACTTATCGATGTCAACTATCATAAGTCTCTTTATCACTTCGAAAAGTTTCATGTAAATTCTATTACGAAAATTCTTAGAATTCTGAACATAAAATAACATAAAATTTTCTAAACCAAGGTCGGCAAAAAACCTTAAACTTTCTCAAATAATAGCAATATAGGTATGAAACCTAAAGCATGCTATATTTACTTATCATTTAACACTTAATAGAATATAAGGCATATCTCCTCTTAATATTCTAGTGCTTGTCCCCATTAGGTGTTCAACCTAAAGTATACTAGGTACATATCGTATCATCTTTACTTAACAATCCATGTTTAAATCTAGAAATTCTCAAAATTCCTAGTTCACATAAACTAATTCTCTAAAATTTTTGAAGTAACGTAATATCTTAGAATACTAGGGTTTATCACTACCCAATACCCCACTTAAGTATTTCCTATAGTTTGTATCCATATATTTACAATGATTCCAGTTCATATATTGAACTTCCAATAGTTTAAGTCTAAATACAAATCCATGGAATTTAGTTCACTTAAACCACCGCTCTGATACCATGATTGAAAGAACCCCTTTCTAAACTTTCATATTTCTGAAAGACCCAAACTTTCATACTTGACAATATAGTTACTCCAAAACATGCTACTTGCATATTCATAAAAAAAACAATATTTTACATTGCTAAAGTGATTACAAATGATTGGATACAAACCGACTATGTTTTAATATTTTACATAACTACCCAGGATATTTTAATTTTATACAAACATAAATCGAAATACAAAAGTAATAGTAAAAACTATTCTACATCTTCCGACAGTATATAACCATACTGGTTACTTATTTCCTGCAATTGTTAAACACTGAGAGGGGTAAGCGGTGACGCTTAGTGAGTTCAATAATAGATACAATATAACGTTATGCCATATATATACTTCAATATGGCAGAAGCAAAGAGGAACAAGGAACAACAAAGGCATATGTGAATCATGTGACAAACTTTCCATATCAATCATTGATTTGATTCAAAGATATACAATCAATGAGACATAACAATTTCCATACTTGATATACATCAATAAAGCTTTGGCCCAAATGGCACAGAAGACATACAACTTCGGATTAACATTTTGGTAGATTTCAGGCTTATATCCCTGTCTAACCTTCTGTCAATACCATAGAATAGAAATCATTCTCTTACGGAGACATGTTCTACATGGCCAGAGGCTACATACCAATACCAATGTGAATCTAAGTCCTTTCACTGATCACATGGTCAAAGGTATAACTTTGCTATTAAAAATAGCGAATAAAAATAACACGGGAAAATAACCCGGAATAATAACACTGAAAAGAACATAGCACATATAACACATAACATACAATTGTTCCTATATATTAAACTCACCTTGAAATAACCGGGGGTCAAAATAATAATTTGTGCAGCATTTCGGCTCTAAATATGACTTTATTCGTTGAAAACCGGGAGATTTATTGAAAAACCGGGCCTTGCAAAGGTAGAGCTTCAAAAAAAAGATAAATTTCTCGGGCTCTCCGGGCACTTCGGAACGTATCTCGGGCTTTAAAAATGATACTGAGGCTTCTTGGGATGTCAAAATAGTAAAAATATGGATTTAGGGGTGAAAAATGGCAAAAATCCCATTTTACCCGGGTAATCTCGCAACCCTTGTATTTATAGGGCGAGGGTGCGAAGGTCGGCCGAGAAGGAGCTAGGCGTCAACAGCAGCGAAGGGCACGCGGCAGCAGCAAAGCGAAGCAGGTGGCGCGCATGCGAGGGGCCGGGTGCGAGGCTCGGAAGTGTGACACGGGGCGAGGCGCGTCGGACGCGTATTGGACCGAAGCTCTGGGCGAATCGGACTGCAACGGGTGTCGGACACGAGGCGTGATCTCGCGAGGGTGACGTGGCCGGCTCCAATCCATGCGAATTTCTCGGAAATTGCACCCAAACCTTCTAAAATCCATAACTTTTGCATACGGGCTCCGTTTTTGACGTTATTTATATGCACGCGTAGGGAAAATTATGCTCTACGACTTTCGTTTACACTTCGTCGGCTAATTTAGACTTTATTTTTAATATTATTATTTTTAACAGACCGGGACAAGAAAATCCGTTAAAAATTCATAACTTCTTCATCCGACGTCTGTTTTCGTCAGATTTTTTGCCGTTGTACTACTATTGACGAGACCTTTGATTCTCGTTTAGGTTGTGTCAGCTAAAAATCACTCTATCTAAAATTCGAGTTTTTAGCTGTCTACTGCTAAGCTAAAACTTAGAAAAATCATAACTTCCTCATACGAAGTCAGATTTTGGCGTTCTTTTTATGAAAATTCTCGGTTTAACAAATACTACGACTTTCATTTAGATCACCAAGGCTAAAAAATAGTTTATCAAAAACTCACTTTTTACGTCATTCGGTGTCGTGCCGGTTTTGTCGCGGATCTTCGATTGGTCATAACTTATTCGTTATAACTCGGATTTCGACGAGGTTTTCGCCTAAATGTTTCTAACGAGATTCTTTACAACTTTAAATAATAAAATTTTACTTATTTCAAATTTTAAATTTTCACTAAATTTCACTATTTGGCTTTTAATTGGAATCTCATAAGACTTCCAATATTTTATGAGTGATTCTAAACATAGTTTTACTTCATTTCTAGTAAAAACTATCTGTTAGAACTCAACACTCAATTTCACATAATATTTCATAATATTATTAACTTTTCAAATTACATAACACGATTTCAAAACGTGTATGTTACATTTCAAGTGATTATACACATCATTCAGAGATGAAGTATCGAAACTTTGTTGATTCTTCACCATAATGCTGACACTTCTCCACTCCTTATGAAGTCCCATCACAAAAGTGAGATTGAACTCCATTGATGACCTTATGATTCCATAACGATTACATCTATAGATCAGTTCATTAAGACGATCATAGTAAACTTCAATCGTTTCACTCTCTTTTTGTCTGAACTCTTTCAGCTCCACAAGACATTGTTTAACAGAGTTTATCTTCATTTTCTCGCTTCCCTAATACTTTTCCTTAAGAGTATTCTAGATATCTTTTGCAGTTTTACAACCACGGATGTAATTGTAAACAACAGGTGGCAAGGCACCTCGCAACTCTCTCAAACATCACTTTTCGTTGTTCTTCAGCCTGGTGGATTGATCAGTAACTGCAGGTGCTGATCCAAATGATACAATATATTGAACATTTGATGAAGGTTGAGCGATTCCAGTTATGCAACTCCAGAGTTCCTCGTCCAATCCGTTCAAGTAAGCCTCCATTCGATCAGCCCACCGATCATAGTACTCTGGGATCAACATAGGAATCTTCGTAGAAGATCCTAAAAGATGAGAAAATGAAGTCATTGTGTTCATATTGAAATTCGCCATTAACGTACGGATGAGATTTTTCAGAAAAACTTGAAGAAACTTGAAATTGAATGACTAAATTGACCGGAAACTCAAAAACGATTACTCGATTACACAATTCAACCGCAGAATCAAATCAAAACTGTAGATCAGAGATGATTTTCAGAATCAAACAGTGCGGAAACTTTTGAGACAAATTCACGACTCAAAAACTAGAGATTCAATTGAAAATCAGATCTTTGCAGTATAGATTCCTGCTCTGATACCAATTGTAGAAGTGATTAATCGAGTATGAGAATCAAAATCAGAGTAAAGATGAACACGAGAAGTAAATAAGGTCTGGTTTAAGCTCTCATTACTTCCAATGAACACGAGTACAAAATGATAATAGAAAATAGGAAAACTCTATCATCTACTCTATGTTCAGCTCCTATTTATAGGAGGCTGAAAGTACAAAAAATACTAAGGCTAAACATTCACGCTTCGTAAAAACAGATGCCTTAGTAAATACATAATGAACATACGAAAAAGACAATTACACAGACTTCGACATATTACAATAAAATTCGACTCTATAGTAATTAACAGGTAGAGATCACTGAAACAAATGAGATCACATAATTCAAAATAAACAATATTTTGTATCAACTTAGTATAAGAATTATTCAAAGTTAACAACAATTTCATTATTTTTTTTAATATATATATATATATATATATATATATATATATATATATAGTGAGTAATCTAATTCAAAGTTAATAACAAAGATATAGTTATTTTAATAACATACATTTGTTAATAGTTTAACTATATTATTATATTTTGCATAACACACGAATATTCATATATTAAATCAATAATGCTAACATCTATGTCAAAAGGCTCAACTACAAATTCTTATGTAGATTCTGATGATCTGTATATATTTACAACATGTAACATGATGTTCTACATGCATACATATATCATGATTCATCTTTGGTTGTATGTAATTTCAATCTTAACATAGTTTCGTAGATACATACGAACATATCCTTTTACTTGTTAAAATCGTTTTGATATTTGGATGCTTTTTACGAAGGAATGTACAACAACCTATAACTTTTGATAATATAACAAAAAAGAAAAAAAAATGATCGAATATAATCTAAAAGTAAATATAAATAGAATATTTTGGAAACATGAATCAATGTTGTTGGTCATATTTAACACATGTTAAATATTATTTGTTACTGTAACGTTATAAATGGTATCCTATTAACAAATTATTAATAATAATAATAATAATAATAATAATAACAACATGAAATTAATTGAAAAATAAAAACATAAATTTATTATGGTCATTTTGATTTTTAATTTTGGCACAGACCAAGTTTGCAACAAAACCATCATTCAGGATCAACAGTTCAAGTTTAAACCAAATGAGGGATAGACTGGGTTAATTTTTAAAAATAATGATTGAATTTATCTTTTTACATTTACATGAGGGATGATTTATGTAATTTACTCTATACTTAATTTTATTAATTTAAATATGATGTTAAATACAAACTATAATCAGAATGTCAAATAATGTTTAAAAAAAAGATGTTAACGATAACTCTCTTTTTAAAATAGTTAAAAACCTTAAAATATAATGTATATATAAAATTTAAATTAAAATGTCAAATAACCAAAAGGTTAATCAAATCTAATTTTTTTTAGTAATAAAAGTTTTCAAAAAAAAAGTATTAAATTATTTAAACATGGTAAAACTTTAAATGTAATAGTAAATAAGCTACATCGAAATATCAAATTCATGTGCAACCTCTATATACATTTTATTGAAACGATATGATAATAAAAAACCGTTCATCTAAACTAATTAGTCACTAATAGTTAAAAATAACTACAAATCAAAAAATAAATTTATTTTTATTTTCATATACAACCTACGACTAACATATATTTGAATGATGTGGTTTTAATATGTATTTATGTTATCATATATTTAAATTAATTAGAAATATTTTATAACCAACTAGTGTAACAATTATTAATTCAAAGTTAAAACAAAGATAGAGCTATTTTAATAACATATATTTGTTAATAGTTTAACTATATTATTATATTTTACATAAGTAACGAGTATTCATATATTAAATCAATAATGCTAAAATCTATGTCATAAAAGGCTCAAACTACAAATTCTTATGTAGATTATGATGATCCGTATATATTTACATGTAACATGATGTTCTACATGCATACATATATCATGTTTCATCATCGGCCGCCTGTAATTCCAATCTTAACATAATTTTGTAGTTACCTACGAACATATCCTTTTACTTGTTAAAATTGTTTTGATATTTGGATTGTAACACCCGAAAATTTGAGGAGCAATTTTGGGAATGAATCACCTTTTGAGGATTTGACACGGCGTGTAGGAGGCACCAACACGGCATGTCCAGATAAGAAAAGATGCGGATTTTATCAAGGACAACACAACGTGTTTCCTCTTGGAACACGACATGTTGATGGCTAGTAATGAAACCCTAATCTTCCGGGTTTTGCTCCCTATTTAAAGGAATGTAGAGGCTAGGGTCAGCCCCCATCAGCTTTCAAGCCCTGAAAGAAACGCTAATCATCTTTCTCTCCCATTTTTGAAGCTAGTTTGGTGTTCTTAGAGCTAAAGAAGGAAGAAGGTGGAAGAAGGAAGCAAATATCCAACAAGCAACTCCCCATTCTTCAGTTTGGCCTCTTCTGGAACTTTGTAAGTGTCCAAGATGCGTTTTTTTTATCATTTGAAGTTGTTAGATCTTGGGTTTTGTCCCTTTGCTTCTTGTTCTTGAATGTTGGGATGGTTAGATCTCATAAACTTCGCAACTTTATGAATATCCAGGTCAAGGTGACCTAGTAGTGTCTTGGATCTGGTCTTCAATCAAGTTTTGATGTCATGCATAGAGATTAGGTCATAAATCCTCATTTTGACCTAATATGGGTTCAAGACATACATTGGACATGTATGTCTAAAAAGCACCAACCTTTGGGATGGTTTTGGTGTTAGAATCACTTTTGGAAAGGATCGATTTCAGACTTTAAGGATTAAGTGCTTATTGGTTAAGCCCTTGCATTTTTAAGCTTCATGGATTGGGTGTTGGACCTTTTTGGGTAGTCCCAATGGATAAAGTTGGAAACTTTATCCTTATGGATCACATTTCGGGCTAGATTTGAGCTTTAGAGCTCTTGGAATCAATGAAAACGGCTTAACATATTAAGTTGTTGGATCTTCGGCAAACACGGCATGTTCTGAGTTAACACGGCGTGTTGGTCGGGATTTTCCCAAATGTTTGGGTGCAGATGGAACACAACGTGTTTCTAAGTCAACACGGCTTGTTGGGTCAACATGGACTATGACCTTGACCGTTGACTTTGACCAAGTTGGACCTTGAGGGTATTTTTGGTATTTTGATGGAATTGATCACTTGCTGGAAACAGGTTTCGGTTTGAGAGCTGAGATTCAGAGTCGGCCCTCATCAGTTATGTTATGTCTGCGATGTGAGTTTTCCTCACTGTATATACGGGTCGAAGGTACCAAGGCTGGCCCTTTGGATTCTTATCCTGGTTAATCGTATGATGGTGTGCTGTAGTGATTTGTTAGATCGGTATCCTGGTATATAGGTTGTTGTTATGCTTAGAGATCTGTAGATCTGTTTGACTGGCTGTAGACTGCTATATGATTATCTGTTATATGTGTGCATGCTTGGTCGATGGCTGAGGCTTCACTTCTTTATGCGTAAGCCAACAGGCCGGGGCATTCCAACCCGACGGTTGAAGGCCGAGGGTATTCCATCCAGATTATGATTGGACCCATAGTATGCTGGCATTCCAACCCGATGGTTGAGGGTTTGGGGTATTCCAACCTGATGGTTGATTGGACCCATAGTATGTTGGCATTCCAACCTGATGGTTGATTGGACCCATAGTATGTTGGCATTCCAACCTGATGGTTGATTGGACCCATAGTATGTTGGCATTCCAACCCGAAGGTTGAGGGCCGAGGGTATTCCATCCTGAGGATGATTGGACCCATAGTATGTTGGCATTCCAACCCGATGGTTGAGGGGCTTGGGGTATTCCAACCCAATGGTTGATTTGACCCATAGTATGTTGTTATTGTATTTGTGTTATTGGTTTTGTTTTGGTATTTTGGGGGAACTCTCTAAGCTTTGTGCTTATAGTTTTGGTTTATGGCTTTAGGTACTTCAGTGGACTGTGGCAAGGCGAAGGCGTGATCGTACACATCCTTGGTTTTACAACTACTTGGATCTTGGGAGACTCTGATTTTAAATAATGTTTTGAAACAATGGTTTTGTAACACTTCTATTAGACAAAATGGTTGTTTTGAAAAGTTTTAAAATCTCTTGAATTTTTGGGATGTTACATGGTTGCTTATTACAAAGTAATGTACAAAAACATATAACTTTTGATAATCTAAAAAGAAAAAAGAAAAAAAGAATAAGTGATTGAATATATTTAAAATTAAACCGATAAATAGAATATTTTGAAAACACAAATCAATTTTGTTGGTCGTATTTAACACATGCTAAATATTATTTGTTACTTTAACGTTATAAAGGGTGTCCTATTACAAAATAATAATAACAACAACAACAACAACATGAAATTAATTATAGAATAAAAACATAAGGGTATCATGCTCATTTCAGTTTTGGCAGAAACCAAGTTTGCAACAAAACTGTCTTTCAGGGATGAAGTGTGCATATTTAAATCAAATAAGGGACGGTCCGGTTTAAATTTTAAAAATAAGGATTGAGTGTGTTTTTTTACATTTACAAGAGGGATGATTTGTGTAATTTGCTCTATACTTTGTTAATTTAAATATAATATTAAATACAAAATATAATCAAAATGTCAAAAAATCTTTAAAAAAAATCTTAAAGAAAAAAAAAAGATGTTCAATAACTCTCTTTTTAAGTAGTTAAAAACTTTTAAATACAATGTATATATAAAATCTAAATCAAAATATCAAATAACCAAAAGGGTAATCAAATCTAATTTTTTTTAATAATAAAAGGTTTTCAAAAAGAAATTAGTTATTAGATTATTTAACAATAGTAAAACTTTAAATGTAACGCCCCGACTCTCAGGTACAAACTTTCAGTCTTATATTTCCATTGAAAAAGGTCGACTCGACGAGTTGGATGCCCTGACTCGTCGAGTAGGCACGGTTTTGGTCGTGAGTCTTAAGTGACCGACTCGGCGAGTCGGAGGACAGGCTCGACGAGTTGGAGTTGGGGGATGAAACCCTAAATTCCGGGGTTTTGCACCCTATTTAAAGGGTCATTAACCTCCATTAGCCTCCCTTAGAGCCCCCTTTGAGTCCAGAAACCCTAAATCGTCGTTTTCTCTCTTATTGTGTGATATTAAGCCTTGTGGTGAATTATGGAAGGAAGATCTTGAAGAGCTCAAGCTTGGAACAAGAGGAAGGCTGTAGATTCAGGTTCTTCTTCATCTTAGCACCGTTTTTTAGGTAACAAGTTGTTACCTTGACCTTATTTTATCTAGATCTATGCATGTATGAGATTAGGGCCATTTTGGCAATGTTGATATGTTACTTTGGGTATTAGGCGTGATCTGAAGTTGCAACTTCAGATCTAGGATTATCTTGGTCTGTAACATCATAAAGTTTCAGCCTTTAGTGAGTTAATACCTTCTTCATCCCTTAAAACCTTTCTTTAGCTAGATTTGGGCCATTATCACCTTGCATGTATGTAAAGTTTGCAACTTTACGTAAGAAGTATGCCTTAAGAGCTTAGATCTGCATTACGGAGCTGAAAAGTGGCTTAAAAATCGTCTGGATGGAGAAAGGACTGAAGGGACTCGATGCGTTGCAAAGCCAACTCGGCGAGTCCGATGAAGATTGGCCTTGAAGGTTTCTGTATGGACTCGGCGAGTCAGTAGGGTGACTCGACGAGCCAGTTAGGGTTTCCTCGACTTCAGATTACGCACAGACTCGACAAGTTGGTGGTAAACTCGGTGAGTCAGTGAGGGTTTTTATGACCTTCTGAACCCTTAAGGAACTCGACGAGTTGCTAGCTGCACTCGACGAGTTGGGTCAACATGGGCTGTTGACTTTGACCATTGACTTTGACTTTGACCGAGGATTGACCAGTTTGACCTCTGGGGGTATTTTGGTAATTTGGAAATTTATGGAAATGGTCTTATGGTAACTATAGGTGGTGGAGTTAGTCGCGGTGGTTCGAGAGTTTGAGCTTATCATTTCAGTTCGACTGTTGTGAGGTGAGTTTCCTCACTATGCTCAAGGGTCTAAGGCACCAAGGCCGGCCCTTTTTTGATTGTGACTCTGATATGTTATGCTAGTATGAGCTGTTAGATTAGGATCCTGGTAGAGAGGATGATATTATGTTGCTATGATCTGTAGATCAGTATCCTGGTAGATAGGATGATGTTATGCTGGTATGATCAGTGAGATCGGTTTGTATTTCTATAGACTGTTATGTGGTTATCTGATATACGTGCACATGTTGAATGATGGTTGAGGCTCCTCTGCTTTGTGCGAGAGCCAACAGACCTGGGCATTCCAACCCGATGGTTGTGGGTCGTGAGTATTTCATCCCGAGGATGATTGGACTCGTAGTATGAGGGCATTCCAACCCGATGCTTGTGGGTATTGGTTATTCCATCCCAAGGATGACTGGACCTATAGTATGAGTGGCATTCCAACCCGACGGTTGAGGGCCTGGGGTATTCCAACCCAATTGTTGATTGGACCCATAGTATGTTGTTTTTTATTATATGTGTATTGTTGTGTATGGGTATTTTGGGGGAACTCACTAAGCTTCGGGCTTATAGTTTCAGTTTTTGGTTTCAGGTACCTCAGATGATCGCGGGAAGGCAAAGACGTGATCGTACAGCTCATCACATTTTATGACTATGTTTTTGGGATACTCATATATGGAAATGTTTTGAAAACAATTTTGTAATAAATATTGGTTTCTAAATGTTTTAAAAAGTTTAAATTTGGCTTGATTTTTATGGATGTTACAAGTTGGTATCAGAGCCTTGGTTTGAGTGAATTGGAGGAACACTCGTGTGAATCCAGTCTCAAACTAAGGAAAAATATTTCTAAAAATGATTTTAAATGGTTTTCAAAATGAGAAAAAAGAGGATGCAAGTGTACGATCAGTCGGGGCCAGTAAGTAAACCCCAAAATACCATGCAGATATTTGATTATGTGATATGTTAGAACAGCATGCTAGTACTAGGCTATGGATCTTCAGGAATTGCATGATATAATTGCCTAATTGTATGATGTCTGGTAGCCTAGGGTTTTCATTATATGAAATTGACATCATTACTGTAGTTGCTTAGTGTATGCATCACGGTTGTACATAATTAAGATCTTATAGCCTGAGAATGTTTGGTTTGGCCTTATTTCATGTTCTTGTTTGGTGAAGGGCTTATGGTAGGATCAGGTATTTGAAAGTCTATAGGGTCCATCGTTATGTATGACTAGCATACACTAGTGCTGCAGGGTTGGTGGAAGTTTCATGGATGGTTGAGTCGTGTGAGGTCAGTAGACCAGTTATGAGATAGTTAGCTTCCCTCTAGGAGAGAGGATTGAGCGATCACCATGCATATGTATATTGTTAGGTCATTGTGATGATAATTGAGATAAATATGGGTAGGTGTGGAAGGTAGTATGGGCCCGTACTACTGAAAGCACAGGACCCATACACGTAGCAAGGAAGTCACAATCCCTAGGGTTTAGTTGGGAGTTGGTTCCCTGTTTTTTATGAAAATTATCTGATATCTTCCTGGTATATTTTCAGTATGGTAGTTACGAGGCGTTTCGTGACTGGATCCGGATCGGGATCAGGACAGGACGATCAGGGCGCTCCGACAGAGCCTGAGGTTATCGGCCAGGGTGGGCCAGCATTGACAGAGGATCGATTCAGGGAGATCATCCGCGAGGAGGTGGTCGGGATTGTCCAGGGGCATATTCCGGAGATGTTTGGGTCTATTAAGACCGCTATGATGGAGTACTTTGATAACAGGTATGCAGCCCTTTCTTAGACGGCTGCTGCAACAGCTACAGCGGCTGTAACAGCGGCAGGGGGAGGAGCTAGCAGAGCTTTTCAGTACCAGGACTTCGATAACATGAAGCCTCCGACATTTCATGGTACTCAGGATCCAATCAGATCCATGAGGTGGCTGTCTGACGTGGAGGGCTGTTTCTTCATGTGCTCATGTCCTACTGACCAGAGGGTCAGATGTGCCCTGGACCTGCTGAGGTCCGGGGCAAAGGACTGGTAGAGACTCATGAATGGGTCTTATTCAGATGATCAGAGAGCTTTTGTTACTTAGGAGCAGTTCAGGGATATGTTACGCGCTCGCTACATCCCACGGGTGCAGCGGGAGCGGGTGGCACATAAGTTTTTGGACTTGAGACAGGATGGAGAGACAGTAGTGGAGATCACCCGCATATTTACTGAGAGGGCGATGTTCTACCCGGAGTTTGCTTCTGAGCATGCTCAGATGACACGTTATCTGAGCATACTCAAGATGGATATACGACAGTTTGTGGCGACTCAGCATTGTAATACGCTTCTGGATCTACAGGAGGCCGCCAGGCGGCGTGAGTTGGAGATTGAGCTGCGGTTGAAGGAGTAGTGGTAGGCCCCGACACACTCACAGCCGGTGCCAAAGCGGTCTAAGACCGCTGATACTAGGACTGGAGGACAGTCTGGCCGCACTTGTGGGAAGTACGGGAAGGCTTACTCGGGGGTTTGTCGATCGGGGAGCGGGTGCCACAAATGTGGCAAGCAGGGCCATATTGCTAGGGATTGTAGGCAGCATACTCCAGCTCCTGGGTCAAATTATGTTATCATTGTGAGCAGATGGGCCATATGAAGGCCCAGTGTCCCTTACTTGCTGTCAAGTCGGCGCAGACCCTGCCCCGGCAACACTAAGGATCACTGACGGGGGTCAGGGTTGAGCAATGCCCCCGAGGGCCCAGGGACGCGCCTTCCAGCTTACAGCCGAGGAGGCTAGAGCAGCATCGGATGTGGTTGCTGGTATGTTTCTATCCTTTATCTTTCTGATAATATCTGTTTTATGCTTATATGTTTGTACTTGTGATTAGGTACGTTTTTAGTGAACTCCTTACCTACTTTGGTATTATTTAACTCTGGGGCGATTCGGTCGTTTGTTTCTCAGTATTTCAGTAGGGAGTTCGGGTTACCAGCGGGAGAGTTGGAGTGTCCGTTACGAGTCTCCATCGCCAACGAACACTGGGTTTCCGCTTCTTCGGTCTATCGGGGTTGTGTATTGGAGATTTTCGGAGTATCCTTCCCGATAGACCTGATTCCTATTCCCATTGGGGATGTATGTGTGATTGTGGGTATGGACTGGCTTAATCGTTTCAGTTCCATAATTGACTGTAAGAGGCAGCGGGTAGTAGTTCGAACCCCAAGTGGGGGAGAACTGATTGTTTATGGCGAGGGCACCCAATTGGGATCAGGGTTTTGTGCGGCTGCCAGGGCTCGACAGTACATTCATCACGGGTGTGCGGGTTATCTAACGTATGTGGTGGAGACACGGGTCAGGGATCAGGTTTCAGTGTCAGAGGTCCCAGTGGTCAGAGAGTTTGCTGACGTGCATCCAAAGGAGTTACCCGGAGTGCCTCCGGAGAGGCAGGTTGAGTTTAGGATCGACCTAGTGCCGGCTGCGACCCCTATCGCCAAGGCGTCGTACCGTTTGGCACCACCAGAGATGCAAGAGTTGTCATCTCAGCTGCAGGAACTGCTGGGCAAGCAGTTTATTCGTCCAAGCAGTTCCCCGTAGGGAGTGTCGATACTCTTCGTCAGGAAGAAGGATGGTTCGCACCGGATGTACATCGACTACCGGGAGTTGAACAAATTAACGGTGAAAAAACGTTATCCACTCCCGAGGATAGATGATCTTTTCGATCAGTTGTAGGGAGCATCTTGGTTCTCCAAGATAGACCTAAGGTCCGGGTACCATCAGGTCAAGGTCAGGGAGGAGGACGTGGAGAAGACCGCGTTCCGAACTCGTTATGGACATAACGAGTTCGTGGTGATGCCGTTTGGGCTCACCAACGCGCCCACAGTATTTATAGACCTGATGAATCGGGTCTGGAGACCGATGCTCGATCGCGCGGTCATAGTGTTCATAGACGATATCCTGGTATATTCCAAGAACCGAGAGTAGTAGGAGGAGCATCTGCGGGAGTTATTGGGAGTTTTGAGGCGAGAACGGCTTTATGCTAAGTTCTCGAAATGCGAGTTTTGGTTACGAGAGGTCCAGTTCCTGGGACATCTCGTTACCCAGGAGGGGATTTTGGTCGATCCGCCCAAAATCGAGGCGGTTATACAGTGGGAGGTTCCAAAATCTCCCTCATACATCAGGATTTCTCCAAAATTGCAGTACCCCTCACTCGTCTGACGAGGAAGGGGGTGGATTTCCGGTGGGGCCCCGAGCAGCAGAGGGCGTTTGAGACCCGCCGACAGTGACTATGCGAGGCTCCAGTCTTGACTCTCCCGGAGGGAGTTGAGGATTTTGTGGTGTTCTATGATGCATCCATCATGGGACTGGGAGCGGTCCTCATGCAGAGAGGATGGGTGATAGCCTACACGTCGCGACAGATGAAAATGATGGGTTTTATGCATAATAACAATCCTATGTGCTCATACAAACCCTAATGCTTGGATCTAGGTTTCTCTATTGTACATGCAATGAATCCAAGACTTGCAAACCCTAATCTAACATACATAATATCAAAATAACATATAACATCAGATCTAGATGTTTACCTCTTCACTAGTAGCTTGAATCTTCTTCTCTTGAGCTTAGAATCACAATTGCAATTCCTCTAATGGATCACAAACACCACACAAGCAAGAAGGCAACTTTAAGAGAGAGGAGGATGCTATTTTCGGCCTAGGGTTTTCTCTTGGGAACAAGTGGCGGAAAATTGAAGCCTTTGGGTCTTATTTATACTGTAGGGTGCTAGGGTTTCAGTCTAAACCCTAATGGATAGCTTAGCCACCAAGCAGCCCAAGGAACCTTCTGGAATGAGGCCTTGGATGAAAATATGATGATCCTTCATCATAATTTCGCTCCCCCTTAGTCCATTAGGTTTCCCAGCCTAAAACTCAACTATCACATATTTGACAGTTTATGCCCCTTTATTTAATTAATCTCTTTTAGTCACCAAATTAATTCCTAATTAATTTATGACTAATACTAATCAAATAAATATGATTTCTCCTTTAATATATTATTCTTATAATATATTAATAAACCATAATATCCTCTCTCTCATATCAAATTACCTTGTCAAGTTGCTTTGGTGAAGGCAACCCAAAAGGACCATGCATAACCGGGTCAAGTACATACCAAATATAGTTACGGGCTTACACACTAATCCAATAGAAGCCGCATGAGACGAGATATCCTACTCGTGATCTGGAGTTGGGAGTGGTGGTATTCGCTCTCAAGATTTTGAGACATTACCTCTATGGGGTCCGTTGTACCATCTACACGGACCACAAGAGCCTGGGACACATCATGGATCAGCCGAATCTGAACATGAGACAACGCAGATGGCTAGATGTAGTCAAGGACTACGACTGTGAGATCCTTTACCACCTAGGTAAAGCGAATATGGTTGCGGACGCTCTGAGCCGCAAGTCAGCTGGATCTTCTACTCCAGTGACATGCATGAGGATTTCAGTGGATTATCCACTTATGGGCTTGATCAGGGAAGCCCAGGCTGAGGGTATGCGTTAGGAGAACTTGAAACTTGAGAGGATTAGGGGTGAGAACACCCGGTCTGTGTTGGATAGCCGGGGATTATTAACCCGTTGCGGTCGGGTATGGGTTCCGATGTCTGGTGGGGTCAGACATACTATATTGGAGGAGGCCCATAAGTCTCGCTTCTCTATTCACCCGGGGGCCACCAAGATGTACCGGGACTTGCGATTGAGTTACTGGTGGCCGTGCATGAAGCGAGAAATCACTTGGTACGTTGAAAGGTGCTTGACCTGCAGGATGGTCAAGGCCGAGCACCAGAGACTGCATGACAAGCTGCAGCCTCTGGAGATTCCCATGTGAAATGGGAGCAGATCACGATGGATTTCATCACCAAGCTGTCGAGGACGGCGAAGGGGTTCGACGCTATCTGGGTCATCGTGGATCGATTGACCAAGAGTGCTCATTTTCTGCCCATTCGAGAGAGCTCATCGGCCGAGAAGCTGGCTGATGTATATATACGCAAGATTGTCAGTCGCCATGGCGTTCCGGTCTCTATCGTCTCAGACCGTGATGTTCGGTTTACCTCCCGATTTTGGCAAAAATTCCACAAGGAACTGGGCACACGGATGTATTTCAGTACAACCTATCATCCGCAGTCGAACGACCAGAGTGAGCGGACTATACAGACTCTTGATGATATGTTGAGAGGCTGTGTTATTGACTTCGGTGGGAGCTGGGACTCCTACCTACCACTTGCAGAGTTCTCCTACAACAACATCTTTCACTCCAGCATTGGTCCTCCACCATATAAGTTGTTGTATGGGCGGAGGTTCCGCACCCCAATTTGTTGGGGTGAGGTGGGTCACAGGTTGATGGGTCGGACCGAGGTAGTCCTAAAGACTACCGATATGATTCAGCAGATTAGACAGTGGCTGCAGACCACGCAGAGTCAACAGAAGAGTTACGCTGACAGACGCCGATCTGAGCTGGAATTTCAGGTTGGTGACATGGTACTCCTGAAGGTCTCACCCTGGAAGGGTGTGATCCGCTTCAGCAAGAGGGGGAAATTGGGTCCCCGATACATTGGACCGTTTCAGATCAATGTCAGGGTTGGCAAGGTGGCATATAGACTCGAGTTTCCAGAGGAGCTAAGTCAGATCCACAATACTTTCCACGTCTCGCAATTGCGGAAGTGCGTTCTGGACGAGGAGGCGGTGGTGTCATTGGATGATATTCAGGTCGATGAGCGCCTGAATTATGTAGAGAGGCCGGTAGTTGTTCTGGAAAGGAAAGTGAAGGTTCTACGGAACAAGGAAGTATCTTTGGTAAATGTACAATGGGAGCACAAGAAGGGATCAGAGTGGACTAGGGAGCCGGAGACTGAGATGCGGGAGCATTATCAGGAGTTATTCACCGCAGAAGTATTCGAGGACGAAGTCTACTTCAAGTGGGGGAGAATTGTAACACCCTGACTCTCAGGTACAAACTTTCAGTCTTATATTTCCATTGAAAAAGGTCGACTCGACGAGTTGGATGCCCTGACTCGTCGAGTAGGCATGGTTTTGGTCGCGAGTCTTAAGTGACCGACTCGGTGAGTCGGAGGACAGACTCGACGAGTTGGATCTGGGGAACAAAACCCTAAATTTTGGGGTTTTGCACCCTATTTAAAGGGTCATTAACCTCTATTAGCCTCCCTTACAGCCCCCTTTGAGTCTAGAAACCCTAAATCGTCGTTTTCTTTCTTATTGTGTGATATTAAGACTTGCGGTGAATTGTGGAAGGAAGATCTTGAAGAGCTCAAGCTTGGAACAAGAGGAAGGCTGTAGATCCGGGTTCTTCTTCATCTTAGCACCGTTTTTTAGGTAAAAAGTTGTTACATTTACCTTGTTCTATCTAGATCTATGCATGCATGATATTAGGGCCATTTTGGCAATGTTGATATGTTACTTTGGGTATTAGGCGCGATCTGAAGTTGCAACTTCAGATCTAGGCTTATCTTGGTCGGTAAGATCATAAAGTTTCAGCTTTTAGTGAGTTAATACCTTCTTCATCCCTTAAAACTGTAACATCCCAAATTCCAAGCCCAAATTTTTCATTTTTAATTAAGTAATTCTCAACATAGTTTACCAAAACATTTCCCATGCCATATCATTTGCAAACAAAAATATAACAATGTGTCTGAAAATCATAATGTCAAAGTAAAATAAATCAGAGTACAATCCCAGAAAACTCCATGCGTAAATCATGTGTGTGTGTGTGATGCGCTGCTACACCGCCGACTCCATCCCCTTAGACGAAGAGGTACTTGAAACCAAAACTAAAATTGTAAGCACAAAGCTTAGTGAGTTCCCCCATCATACCACATACCATACAATCACATAGCATATATATATATATATATATATATATATATATATATATATATATATATATATATATATATATATATATATATATATTGTCGGGCCATTCTGGGGCGCCCGTCCTACCCATGTCAAGCCATCCTGGGGTGCTGACCTACCCATGTCAAGCCATTCTGGGGTGCTAACCTACCCATGTCAAGTCGTTATGGGGTGCTGACCTACCCATGTCAGGCTATTCTGGGGTGCCGACCTACCCTTCGGTCTTTCAACCGGACTCGGGGACTATTTCACCCCTACTGCTAACGCATAATGTCATATCTCTATCATACTGTCAGGTGTATCTGGGATGTCCGACGTACCCATTGGTCCTATCGAACGAATCGGGGACTAGTCCCCTTCTACTGATACCACCTAACATAACAACTAGCATAGCCACATATCAAGCAAACTAGCATACTCGCATATCAACCAATAGCCGACCAGACAATTATCACAAAGACAATTATCTCAGCTAAACATCTACTAGTGGGCCGACCTTGGTGCCGTAGACCCACTTCTATTGGAAGGTAACTCACCTCGCAAGGCTGACTGCTGAAAAGCTGATCGGCAGATGTCTGACTGCTGCTCCGGTGATCCTCCGGCTATAAATCCATAAAACACTTAATCAGACACTGATAACTACTCTTAGGGTAAAATGACTATTTTACCCCTGAACAAGTCAAAGTCAAAGTCAACTTCCAGTTGACCTGACTCGCCGAGTTGGGCCACCAACTCGTCGAGTCCCTATTCTTTCATCTGTCCTTCTTCACGCTGCTACTCGTTGAGTTTAGCAATGACTCGACGAGTTCTCCTTCTAAAACAACCTTGAATGAACCTTCATCCGACTCGCCGAGTTGTATGAACAACTCGTCGAGTTCATCCTCATCCTATGAACAAGTCCTGCCCTTGACTCGCCGAGTTGTATGAACAACTCGTCGAGTTCATCTTTGAAGGTTGGGAGATAACCTTGGACTCGCCGAGTCTGTTCATACACTCCCCGAGTCCTATGATTCCCAGGTATATAGCTAAGTCCAATGCGCTGGTTCATTCCCCCCGGACCCCTCTAATACCATTCTAACACTCACTGGGTTCCTTCGAACCATAAGAGAAAAGGGAAGTCAAGCCATGGACTCGCCGAGTCCCAAGAACGACTCGCCGAGTCGAGAATGACCAAGTCTTATTCCTCGATTTATGACGTACAACACTTGTCCAAAAGATAGATCTAGGCTTCTAAGATCGATCTAGCACGTAAAGTTACAAACTTTACGTGCATGCATGGGACTATGAGGTCAAAAGTCCCTAAATGAGACTCTTAAGATGCATGGGGCTCTCTAAGGCTCCAAAATCAGTCCCTTTCTGTCTTGTAACCCCTTAAAGACCTTGGATCTGAAGTCTTAGCCCCCAACCATGCTTGCACTCATGATTGGTCACCAAGAATAGCTCCTAAAAGCCCTAAATCACCCCAAAAAGTGATCTAAAACATGAAAGAGCAAGGTATCAGCTTTATACCTCCAGAGAACTGCAATGGGTGCACAAACTCGAACTCCTCTGGCATCCTCTTGATTCCTCAAGCCTTTCTCTTCCTTCTTATGTTCCAAAATCACCAAAAACCACCACAAAAGCCTTAGATCTTAACACAAACGATTAGGGTTTCAGTAGGAGGTGTTTTGGGAGCAATAGGGACAAAGGGAGGCTGAATGAGATGCTTAAATAGGGTGCAATCCCTTAGATTAGGGTTTTGTCCAGTCAGGGCCTACTCGTCGAGTCTGGCTGCCGACTTGTCGAGTAGGTCATTAAACTCCCGGGTCCAAGTCGCTCCTACTCGTCAAGTTGGCCATTAACTCGCCGAGTTCTAGGCCAAAAGATGAATAATACTCGAATGAAATTCATACCGGGAACCGGGTACTACAAATCACCCCCGCTTATCTTAGACTTCATCCTCAAAGTCTGCTGCTCGATCCTGAAAAAGCTCGGGGTAATGCTCCCTCATCTCGTCATCCAGCTCGCAGGTCCACTCCGAGCCCTTGCGGTGCTGCCACTGCACCTTCACCAGCTCAACTCTCTTGTTCCTCAGATCCTTTGACTTCCTGTCAAGGATCGCCACTGGCTGCTCAATATAGTTCAGGCTGTCATCAACCTGAATATCCTCCAAAGGCACCACTGCCGAATCGTCCACCAGACACTTCCGCAGCTGGGAGACGTGAAAAGTGCTATGAATCGGACTGAGTGCGGCCGGCAGATCCAGCTTATACGCCACCTTGCCCACCCGGGCTATAACCCTGAAAGGTCCAATATACCTGGGGCCCAGCTTGTCCCGCTTCCTGAATCGAATGACGCCCTTCCAAGGTGACACTTTCAGGAGCACCATATCTCCGACCTGGAATTCCAGGTCCGATTGACGCTTGTTGGCATAACTCTTCTGCCGACTCTGAGCAGTCTGAAGTCTGCTCCGAACCTGCTGGATCCTCTCCGTAGTCTTAAGTACCACCTCGGTACTCCCCATGACCCTCTGACCAACCTCACCCCAGCATATCGGGGTCCTGCACTTCCTCACATACAACATCTTGAAGGGAGGATGGTCGATGCTCGCATGATAGCTATTATTATACGAGAACTCCGCCAACGGAAGTTAGGTATCCCAGCTACCTCCGAAATCTAAAACACATGGCTGCAACATATCCTCTAGCGTCTGGATGGTCCGCTCGCTCTGACCATCCGTCTGCGGGTGAAAGGCGGTGCTAAAATGCAGACGAGTACCCAGCTCGTCACGAAACTTCTTACAAAACCTGGAAGTGAACCGCACATCCCTATCGGAAATCACTGAAACTGGCACTCCGTGCCGAGCTACTACCTCTCGGATATAGATGTCAGCCATCTTCTCGACCGAGATGCTCTCCTGGATCGGTATGAAATGGGCACTCTTGGTCAACCGATCCACGATCACCCAAATCGAATCCACTCCCCGTGCAGTCCTGAAAAGCTTGGTGATGAAATCCATGGTAATATCTTCCCATTTCCACATGGGAATGTCTAACGGCTGTATCTTGCCATGTGGCCTCTGGTGCTCGGCCTTGACCTTCCTGCAGGTCAAGCACCGCTCCACATACCATGCTACGTCCCGCTTCATGCAGGGCCACCAATAGTCAAGTCGAAGATCTCTATACATCTTCGTCGCTCCTGGATGGATAGAAAATCTGGATTTGTGTGCCTCCTCCATCGGTATCTGGCGCATGCCTCCATGATATGGGACCCACACCCTACGGTGAAGAGTCAATAACCATCGGCTATCATAGTCGAAGGAGGAAACCTGACCCACAATACGCTCGCTCTTCCGGTGTTCCTCCTTCATCGCCTCCTGTTGGGCTTCTCGGATCCGCTCTAACAACGGAGCCACCACGGTCATCCTCATACAGATACCCCTGATCGGTGCTGCCTTGCGGCTAAGCGCGTCGCCCACAACATTGGCCTTCCCCGGATGGTAGAGGATCTCGCAATCATAATCCTTCACCACAGCAAGCCACCGACGCTGCCTCATATTCAGATTCGGCTGGTCCATGAGATACCTCAGGTTCTTGTGGTCCGTGTAGATGGTACAATGAACCCCATAGAGGTAATGACGCCAAATCTTGAGGGCAAAAACAACAGCCCCCAGCTCCAAATCATGCGTCGGATAATTCGCTTCGTGAGGCTTCAGCTGCCTCGAAGCGTAAGCAATAACATGTCCTCTCTGCATCAAAACTGCGCCCAAACCCAAGATGGACGCATCGCAGTATATGACAAAATCCTCCATGCCCTCTGGCAGAGCTAAGATTGGCGCCTCGCACAATCTCTGTCTCAATGTCTCAAATGCAGCCTGCTGCTCAGGCCCCCAACGAAAGACTACGACCTTCTTCGTTAGCCGAGTCAAAGGTACAACTATCTTGGAGAAATCCTGGATGAATCTCCGATAATAGTCAGCTAATCCCAGGAAACTCCGAATCTCAGATGGAGACTTCGGAACCACCCATCTCATCACGGCCTCCACCTTGGCCGGGTCGACCAGAATCCCGTTCTGGTTGACAAGGTGCCCAAGAAATTGCACCTCGCGCAACCAGAACTCGCACTTGGAGAACTTGGCGTACAAGCTCTCCCTCCTCAGAGTATCCAAAACCTCTCGGAGATGCTCCTCATGCTGCTCCTGCGTCTTGGAGTAGACCAGGATATCGTCAATAAAAACTATCACAGACCGATCCAGCATCTGTCTGTACACACGGTTCATGAGATCCATGAACGTGGCAAGGGAATTGGTGAGCCCGAAAGGCATCACCACGAACTCATAGTGACCATAACGCGTCCGAAATGCAGTCTTCTGCACATCCTCCTCTCTGACCCTCATCTGATAATACCCTGAACGCAAATCAATCTTGGAGAACCAAGATGCTCCCTGTAGCTGGTCAAAGAGGTCATCAATCCTCAGGAGTGGGTAACGGTTCTTCACCCTTACCTTATTCAGCTCCCTATAATCTATACACATCCGATGCGACCCGACCTTCTTCTTTACAAACAGAATTGGGGCTCCCCAGGGTGAACTGCTCGGTCTAATGAATCCCTTATCTAACAGCTCCTGCAGCTGTGTAGACAACTCCTGCATCTCAGGAGGAGCCAACCGATACGGTGCCTTGGCTATCGGAGCCGCACCAGGGACTAGGTCGATCCTGAACTCTACCTGCCTCTCCGGAGGTATCCCGAGAAACTCCTCGGGAAATACATCCGCAAACTCTCGTACCACGGGCACATCGCCCACCGTTGCCTTACCCATCTCTCGGGTATCCATAACATAGGCAAAAAATCCTGCTCAACCATGCTGAAGGTAACGCCTAGCTCTCGCTGCTGAACATAAAGCGGGTCCTCGTTGTGACCTCTCGCCCTGAATTACCAGCTCTCCCTCGCTTGGGGTCCTGATCCGCACCAACTGCTGCGCACAGTCAATCACTGCCCCATTGGGGCTTAGCCAATCCATACCGATAATAACCTTGTTCCCCCACAAAGGTATGGGAACCAGATCTACCAGATAACGCTCCTCAAACAGCCGTAGTACGCAATCTCGGTAGACCTCTGATGCTCACACTGACCGGTCGTCCGCAATCTCGACCTCTAGAGGGCAATCCAACGTGCCCGACGACTCAGGAAACTTCTTGCTAAGCGCAAGAGAGACAAACGATCGGGTAGCGCCCGAATCAAATAATACATGAACTGGGATACCGTTCACATGGAACGATCCTATACAGAGCACATACATAACATATCAAAATCACAGCGACATAAACAAAAGCATAAGAAAGAGATCATACCCGTCATCACATCGGGTGCAGCGCGTGCCTCCTCGGCTGTCAACTGAAATGCTCGGCTCCGCACCACTGGAGCCTCTGACTTGGCCTTCCGGCCATCTGCAACCCGCGCTGTCGCTGAAACCGGCACCACTGCTGACGCTGCTGTCAATCTAGGGCAGTTGGCCTTCTTATGGCCCCTCTGATTGCAATGGAATCAAATCAGGTCTGACGTCTGCACTGTGGGGGCGGAGGCAGTACAATCCCTACCAAAGTGCCCCATCATGCCGTACTTGTAGCAGCTGGTCGATCCCGCTCTACAAGCTCCCTCATGCGACCTGCCGAATTTCCTGCAGCGGCTCTGGCCCGGCTGGCCCTTCGACCTAACGTCGGATCCCTTGGGTTTCTTCCCCGAAACCCCTGTCACCTGCTCTGTCTCTGCTTTCCTCTTCCTGACGTGCTCTAAATCGAGCTCCCTCTCCCGCGCCCTGGCAATCATGGACTCCAGGTTCGGGCAGGCTGAATAGCTGACATGCTCCCGAATATCAGCCCTCAACATATCATGGTAGCGGGTTTTCCGCATCTCCTCATCCCCCGCATACTGGGGTACCAACAATGCTCTCTCCCGGAACTTGGTGGTGATCTCCACCACAGTCTCCATAGTCTGCCTCATATCCAAAAACTCTCTGGCCAGCTGCTGAAGCTCTACAGCCGGCACAAACTCAGCCCTGAATCTGGTCACGAAATCTGACCACGTCATAGCCTCGACGGCTGGGGCTCCCAACGAGTCACCAACCGACTCCCACCAGTCTCTAGCTCTATCCCTCAAACATCCCGCAACAAAGCGGACCTTCGACCCTTCCGGGCAGAAGCTCGTCAACTGCGCAGACTCAATGTCTGCGATCCATCTCCTGGCAGCAATGGGGTCTTTCACCCCGTGATAATCCGGCGCACCGCTCCCTCGGAATTCCTTGAAGGACAGTGTACGCGTACTCGTCTGGCTAGATGTCATATCACTCCTGAATGCCCGGAGGCGATCCTCCATCAGCTCAAAAATCCCCTCCTTGATCGACCCGAAAATGACCGGGGTCGACTCAAGGGTGCCTCTCGTGATCTTAGACGCGATGAACTCGCGCAACCCGTCATCAACCAGCTCGGATCCTGCACCCGAGCATGATCCTGATCCTGATCCGGAACCTCCTGCTCCATGTCGCGTGGTCACCATACTGAAAATTAAACGCATAAATGTCAGGATCATACATACTCTCGAGAGGTCTAACACACTCTCCAAGTTTCCCGGTTCTGTCTCAACCTTCCTTGATTCGAGTGCGGATCCTCTGCTTCCAGTAGTACGGGCCCATACTACCTTCCACATCTATCTGTACTTTCCTCAAGGACTGTCTCGACTTCACCAAGTCCCTTAACCAATATCTCTTTCCAACTAGTCTCATCCTAGGATTTCCTAGGGCACTCTCCGACCTACTCTCCGCCATCAGCTGCAATAGGAGTCTCTGCTATCCTTCCCTGGCTAGCTTGCGAATACTATCACATATTCGTTCACTAGATAGTTAAAGTTAGCCAGAACCCTTATAGCACGAAGCAAGCAGCATTCGGGCATTGAGTAACCAATTCAGGCATAACCTATACAGGCCATCCTACTGCTGACTAAACAGTCCTAGCATATAGCTCATACCACAGGCACATAAGGAATCCTTCCTAGATCCTTAGCCCTACTCTAGCATGCAGTTTTCAGAATCATATATATCAAGCATACTAGGCATCCTCCTAGATCCTTAGCCCTAATCTAGCATGCAGTTCTCAGTATCATACATCATATAACTTATCATAACAAGTATGGGTATCTTGGGGAAAACTTACTTGAGCTCGGCTGGTCGCACGCATCACACACCTTGTTCTTTCTCAAAACCCTTTGACTCAGATTTTAGAAAACCATTTTCTTTGTAAAAATCTTTTAAATCCCTCGGTTTGAGTCCAGACACTCCCGAGGGTGTGTCCGAATCACTCAAACCAGGGCTCTGATACCAACTTGTAACATCCCAAATTCCAAGCCCAAATTTTTCATTTTTAATTAAGTAATTCTCAACATAGTTTACCAAAACATTTCCCATGCCATATCATTTGCAAACAAAAATATAACAATGTGTCTGAAAATCATAATGTCAAAGTAAAATAAATCAGAGTACAATCCCATAAAACTCCATGCGGAAATCATGTGTGTGTGTGATGCGCTGCTACACCGCCGACTCCTTCCCCTTAGACGAAGAGGTACCTGAAACCAAAACTAAAATTGTAAGCACAAAGCTTAGTGAGTTCCCCCATCATACCACATACCATACAATCACATAGCATATATATATATATATATATATATATATATATATATATATATATATATATATATATATATATATATATATATATATATATATTGTCGGGCCATTCTGGGGCGCCCGTCCTACCCATGTCAAGCCATCCTGGGGTGCTGACCTACCCATGTCAAGCCATTCTGGGGTGCTAACCTACCCATGTCAAGTCGTTCTGGGGTGCTGACCTACCCATGTCAGGTTATTCTGGGGTGCCGACCTACCCTTCGGTCTTTCAACCGGACTCGGGGACTATTTCACCCCTACTGCTAACGCATAATGTCATATCTCTATCATACTGTCAGGCGTCTCTGGGATGTCCGACGTACCCATTGGTCCTATCGAACGAATCGGGGACTAGTCCCCTTCTACTGATACCACCTAACATAACAACTAGCATAGCCACATATCAAGCAAACTAGCATACTCGCATATCAACCAATAGCCGACCAGACAATTATCACAAAGACAATTATCTCAGCTAAACATCTACTAGTGGGCCGACCTTGGTGCCGTAGACCCACTTCTACTGGAAGGTAACTCACCTCGCAAGGCTGACTGCTGAAAAGCTGATCGGCAGATGTCTGACTGCTGCTCCGGTGATCCTTCGGCTATAAATCCATAAAACACTTAATCAGACACTGATAACTACTCTTAAGGTAAAATGACTATTTTACCCCTGACCAAGTCAAAGTCAAAGTCAACTTCCAGTTGACCTGACTCGCCGAGTTGGGCCGCCAACTCGTCGAGTCCCTATCCTTTCATCTGTCCTTCTTCACGCTACTACTCGTCGAGTTTAGCAATGACTCGACGAGTTCTCCTTCTAAAACAACCTCGAATGAACCTTCATCCGACTCGCCGAGTTGTATGAACAACTCGTCGAGTTCATCCTCATCCTATGAACAAGTCCTGCCCTTGACTCGCCGAGTTGTATGAACAACTCGTCGAGTTCATCTTTGAAGGTTGGGAGATAGCCTTGGACTCGCCGAGTCTGTTCATACACTCGCCGAGTCCTATGATTCCCAGGTCTATGGCTAAGTCCAATGCGCTGGGTCATTCCCCCCGGACCCCTCTAAGACCATTCTAACACTCACTGGGTTCCTTCGAACCATAACAGAAAAGGGAAGTCAAGCCATGGACTCGCTGAGTCCCAAGAACGACTCGTCGAGTCGAGAATGACCAAGTCTTATTCCTCGATTTATGACGTACAACACTTGATCAAAAGATAGATGTAGGCTTCTAAGATCGATCTAGCACGTAAAGTTACAAACTTTACGTGCATGCATGGGACTATGAGCTCAAAAGGCCCTAAATGAGACTCTTAAGATGCATGGGGCTCTCTAAGGCTCCAAAATCAGTCCCTTTCTATCTTGTAACCCCTTAAAGACCTTGGATCTGAAGTCTTATCCCCCAACCATGCTTGCACTCATGATTGGTCACCAAGAATGGCTCCTAAAAGCCCTAAATCACCCCAAAAAGGGATCTAAAACATGAAAGAGCAAGGTATCAGCTTTATACCTCTAGAGAACTGCAGTGGGTGCACAAATCGAACTCCTCTGGCCTCCTCTTGATTCCTCAAGCCTTTCTCTTCCTTCTTATGTTCCAAAATCATCAAAAACCACCACAAAGGCCTTAGATCTTAAAAAAAACGATTAGGGTTTCAGTAGGAGGTGTTCTGTGAGCAATAGGGACGAAGGGAGGCTGAATGAGATGCTTAAATAGGGTGCAATCCCTTATATTAGGGTTTTGTCCAGTTAGGGCCTACTCGTTGAGTCTGGCTGCCGACTCGTCGAGTAGGTCATTAAACTCCCGGGTCCAAGTCGCTCCTACTCGTCGAGTTGGCCATTAACTCGCCGAGTTCTAGGCCAAAAGATGAATAATACTCGAATGAAATTCATATCGGGAACCAGGTGCTACAAAAACCTTTCTTTAGCTTGATTTGGGCCATTATCACCTTGCATGTACGTAAAGTTTGCAACTTTACGTAAGAAGTATGCCTTAAGAGCTTAGATCTGCATTATGGAGCTGAAAAGTGGATTAAAAATCGTCTGGATGGAGAAAGGACTGAAGGGACTCGACGAGTTTCATAGCCAACTCGGCGAGTCCGATGAAGATTGGCCTTGAAGGTTTCTGTATGGACTCGGCGAGTAAGTAGGGTGACTCGACGAGCCAGTTAGGGTTTCCTCGACTTCAGATTACGCACAGACTCAACGGGTTGGTGGTAAACTCAGTGAGTCAGTGATAGTTTTTATGACCTTCTGAACCCTTAAGGAACTCGACGAGTTGCTAGCTGCACTCGACGAGTTGGGTCAACATGGGATGTTGACTTTGACCATTGACTTTGACTTTGACCGAGGATTGACCAGTTTGACCTCTGGGGGTATTTTGGTAATTTGGAAATTTATGGAAATGGTCTTATGGTAACTATAGGTGGTGGAGTTAGTGGCGGTGGTTCGAGAGTTTGAGCTTATCATTTCAGTTCGACGGTTGTGAGGTGAGTTTCCTCACTATGCTCAAGGGTCTAAGGCACCAAGGCCGACCCTTTTTTTATTGTGACTCTGATATGTTATGCTAGTATGAGCTGTTAGATTAGCATCTTGGTAGAGAGGATGGTATTATGTTGCTATGATCTGTAGATCAGTATCCTGGTAGATAGGATGATATTATACTAGTATGATCAGTTAGATCGGTTTGTGGGCCGTGAGTATTCCATCCCGAGGATGATTAGACTCGTAGTATGAGGGCATTCCAACCCGATGGTTGTGGGCCTGGGTTATTCCATCCCGAGGATGATTGGACCTATAGTATGAGTGGCATTCCAACCTGACGGTTGAGGGCCTGGGGTATTCCAACCCGAAGGTTGATTGGACCCATAGTATGATGTTTGTGATTATATGTGTATGGTTATTTTGGGGGAACTCACTAATTTTCGGGCTTACAGTTTCAGTTTTGGTTTCAGGTACCTCAGATGATCGCGGGAAGGCAAATGTGTGATCGTACAACTCCTCACATTTTATGACTATGTTTCTGGGATACTCTGATATGGAACTATTTTGAAAACAATTTTGTAATAAATATTGGTTTCTAAATGTTTTAAAAAGTTTAAATTTGACTTGATTTTTATGGATGTTATCATATTACATTAAATGTAATAGTAAATAACCTAAGCCTCCATATATATATTTTATTGAAATGATATGATAATAAAAGACGTCTATTTAAAGTGATTAACCATTAATAGTTAAAAATAACTATAAATCAAAAATAAATTTATTTTTATTTTCATGCACATCTTACTAATAACATCTATTGGAATGATATGGTTTTAATATGTATCTATGTTATCATATATTGAAAGTAATTAGAAATTTTTTATAACAAATTAGTGTAAATTCTAAGTTAATGACAAATATAGAGTTATTTTAATAACAAAGATAACGTTATATAGATTTATTAATAGTTTAACTATATTATTATATTCTGCATAACAGACGAATATTCATATATTAAATCAATAATGTTAACATTTATGTCGTAAAAGGCTCATATACAAATTCTTATATAAATTATGATGATCCGAATATATTTACAACACGTAACATGATGTTCTACATGCATACATATATCATGATTCATCATCGACCGCCTGCAATTCCAATCTTAACATAGTTTTGTAGTTACCTATGAACAAATCTATTTACTTGTTAAAATCGTTTTGATTTGGATGCTTGTTACGAAGGAATGTACAACAACACATAACTTTTGATAATATACAAAAAGGAAAAGGTGATCGAATACCGATAAACAGAATATTTTGGAAACTCAGAATCAGTTTTGTTGGTCATGTTTAACACATGCTAAATATTATTTGTTACTGTAACGTTATAAATGGTGTCGTATTTACAAATCCGATCATTCACACTGGTACAATGCCGACTAATTTTTCATGTGAGCTTTGCAATAAACCTTTATATCAATACAATACTCATATTCCTAACAAAATGGTCCCACTTACACATCATCGACTATTTCAAATACATTTATAATCATTTAATATCTTAGAATTTAAATATTTATGTATTAATTTGCTATTTATAGCTCAGTGGTATCCGGTGTTGCCTTCCGTCATTAAGGTTAAGGGTTTAAGTCTCGCAGTGGACATATGTGAAATTAATGAGTGATTTAAAAGTAAATTAGATTTGCCATTTCAAAAAAAATTAATAATTTTTTTTTTGGTATTAGTTGCTTATGTTTTACGCTTGATAATAACATAAAAGTTATAATATAATATTCATTCATAGAATTAATATAAATATAATTTTATATACCTAGACATAAATATTATCGTAAGCTTAAAATATCTGGCGTTGCATGTGTCTTGAAAGATGCTGTGGATGGTCTTATGACACAAAGATCTATTTGTCAAAAGCCCAAAGGGACTTGATGACTTCGATATTGATTATGTCTTGAATCTTGATGCATTGTTAATTTGCTTTCTTTTGAAGATGGGCCATGAATCGTAATTTTTATGCCCAAATTGGAAGCCCATTTTAAACCATTTTGCTGTGATCAGCGGCAAAAGCCCACCAAATGATCATCATACAGATTACAGAGCAAGAAACAAGCAATTTCTACGAAAATGGCGATGGAAGCATACGCCTCGAAATACCCGGACAAAATCCATACGGACGTCCTCTCTGACGCTAGACAAGCTTGCTACAAGGTAACTATCCGTCACACAACATGTGATTGCGTTTTAATATCTGAAAATTTCGTCAAATTTTTCCCTAATTACTAGGCTCGCGATGCATTCTACGCATGCCTAGAGAAAGAATCGAACAAGAAACCCACAGAAATCGCCTCTGTAGGTCTCCTATATCCTGTCGAATGCAAGAAAACTAGACAAGATTATGACAACGTCTGTCGTCGCACTTGGGTAATTCAACCAAAAAACCCCTCTTTTAACAATATCTGCGTTTTTCATTATGCAATCAAACGGCTTAATTTGATCAGGAAAGTTAGCTAGAAGTCATGATCTATGTTTTTGATGATTTTGTATTGTAGGTGAAGCATTTTGATAGGCAGTATTGTGCTAAGAAGAGGGTTCAAAGGCTTTTGGATGATAATGAATCAAGGAGAGGTCCGATTTCACTTCCACAGACTTCTACCTTCAAATCACCTAATTGACAGTATGTTTCTTCACTTTAATTTCTTGTAATCTTAGATATACTTGGGTTGAATTTGGTTTCTGATTGTGATGAATGATCAATTATGATAATGGATTTGCATTTGTATAGTGATCAAATAACTACGCTTGATAGTTTGCTTAGATTCGTTTCAAAGGATCATATGAATAGGATTTTTCCTGCTCTTTTTCATTTGAAGTGAAAGTGATTGCAATTTCCCTAAAATTTCTTATTTTTCTTCATTTATGGTACAATTTTGGGACTATTTTGGTAGTCTGAAAAAAGAAAATGATCACTTTACCCTTCTTTATAGAAATGATGGTGAATGTTTATTTGAGATCTGTTATGAATCACAGATCATTTTTATAAATAAATATATTACTTTTAACAAATAATAATCGAATTTATAAGATATAAATTAACAAGTCAAAATTAAGTGCTTAACATATTAAGCTCGTTAAGTCAAAAGGAAACAACTCCTTAATCGCTTAAGTTATTATGAGTGTTTCTTTTTGACTTAACGCCAAAAGAAACAACTTAACAGAGAAATTATATGGAACCATTTATCAGAATCTCATTTGGGATTCAAATATGGAGCTAATTATTGGATTAGAACCTTATTTACATGAAAACAAAGCATGGTTGTTGTTGACATTTAGGAAGATTTATATATCTTATGTTTTCGACTTGAATTTTCACAAATTGTGTAGGCTTTCTTTTGTATAATGTGCAACAAAATTCACAATACATAATAAGAATCTAGCAATAACCATAGATGTAAGCAAATTATCCAACTACATGTTTAATTTTTTTTGTTTTTTGAACATTGTTGTTATATGTGCCTAAATATTGATCCTAATATTACTTGGAAGATAAATCACTTGTTGTTGAGGTACCAAATTTGATATCAAGAACCTTGAATTAATATAAGTTTAGAGTTTTCACCAGAAGTTTACATTTACTTTTGGGGCATTATTACTAAATAGTAACCAAGTTTTGCTAATAAAATCATTCGGTTGTTTAAAATAGTCTAACGACAATCATTAAACTTAGTTATTTTTTATGCAGAAAAAAAACTTGGTTATTTAATGATATTGTCTTTGTAATGTTTCAACACTTCATAACATTAGAACAAAGTTGAAACTTGGTTAATTTAATGAAATTATTTCACTAAAACATGTCACATCATATCTCCTCGTCACAGCTACATAAATAAAGATTTATAGCAATAGAAAAAAAAAACACAATAATGAAGCAAAAGTTAAACTTGGTTGTTAGACATTTTGTAAAAAAAAAATTGAGGTACTTTGTTGAAATTTATAAATTTTGGTTACTATTTACTCATATTATCTCTTTAATTTTTACCAATGTTCTAAATAAAGTTAGGCGTAATTTGACGACAATTTCAAGCCTCAAGCTTTTACGAGTTGTGGCGAGTCCGTCATTTGTAAGGCATGAATTAAGGCGGCGATTTTTTATATAATTAATAATTTTATACATATTTTCTATTATTATTCATTTTCATATATAGGGCGACATTTTACTAAAATGTGGTGTCAAGTATAAACCTAGTTCGACACATGTCGAACTTTTTAGAATCTTGCTTTATACTAATTGACAAAATTGCAAAATCAGTTATTATGGTTGGCCAAAAACTGTCATTTTGGTCCAAAAACTACTGGTCTAAAATGAATTTTTTTTATTGTGGTTTTGGTTCCTGGCGGATTTGAAATGAGTTGAACGAATTAATTTGTCCTTATCATTTTCTTTTTCTATTTCTTTTATATTTCAATAATTAAAAAACAAAAAGAATCACCCCTACTCCACCCTCCTCTCTCTCCCTCTAATCAAGAACACTTAAACCTTAAATTTGCAGACTTGATCTATAGCAATTGTCATCACCATACCTCTAGCTCCGACGAAGGCAACAACTTGCCAGAGAAGGAGAAGGAGAGAGACAAAGCAATGATCACCAATAGCCAAGTCGGATAAGGAAATAGAGGAATTTAGTGTCATCGACGGAGAGAGACAGAGCGAATACCACCACTCGTTGAAGGAGAGAGAAAATCTGTTGAAAAAAGCCTACCATCAGTCCCACCCTCTCTCTTCTCGTCAGATCATCACTTCTCGTAACAAACCTAAAAACCTAGATAAAAAATCTTGTTTCTCTCCCTCTCTCAAAGATCTAAAAACACAAGCACCTCATCTCTTACTTTAGCTAGGGTTTCAAAGCCTAGGGCTACCGATGAAGATAAGGGCGGCATTAGGTTTACTTTAATGGTTTTCAAAGCATCATTCGTCGGTAACTGCAAAATTAGTGTTACCGACTCATTGTTTCCTTATCTCTCCACATTCTTCTAGTGTTTTTGGACCACCGCTATTTGCAAATCCGCCTCGACAGTAATAAATGGAGGTGGTGTCGATTTCTTATGTGTGATGGTCTTGTTTTTCAAACCAAAGATTTAGGATTTTCATATCCGACAACGGAGGTGTTGTCGATTTTGTGTGTGAATATCATGGATTAACACATAAAATTCCATGGATGAACAAGATTAACACCACCTTTTTCACCGGAGGTAGGGTTTGTAGACATGGGAAATAGAAGGGCAGCGATACGTCTGACTACCATGGAAGAGCCAGTGGCGACAAACAGAGTAAGGTTGTGTCGGTGGCCAAACAATGAAGAGAGAGAGAGGGGGGTTAAATAAAGGGGTATATGTGTGGTAGGGTTAGATTCCTTTTTTTGTTTGTTTTTTTAATAAAAAAATAATAATAAAGTCAATAAAAAATGGAAAATGAAAAATAAAAATATAAAGACAAATTAAGTCCTTAAACTTATTCAAATCCCAAACATGTCGGGAACCAAAACCATAATAAAAAAAATCCATTTTAGAACGATAGGACTAGTCCAAATTGTTTTTGAACCAAAGTGACAATTTTTGGCTAACTACAAAGACCATTTTGCAGTTTTGTCTTACTAATTTTTTATTGGTTTTATTAATTGAAGAATATAATTGTTAAAGTTCATTTTACCTTTACCTTTTTGCATAAATACAAAACTTTGTTGCTATAAATATGATTGTAGTTCAAGATCTAAAATTGTTCTCACACAAATATTAGTGTAGTTCAAGATCTAAAAAAGTTCACACATTTGTGTAGTGTTCTCTACAAACTCAATGACTATTGGATTTCAAATCCATAGTGATAGTAGCAAACAAGTTGATCTTTAGAGACTTGGTTTTAAACTATAAATAAATCAAAATAATCATGTGTTTATTAAATGTAAAAATATAAATAAAGGATGTTGAAAACGAGTAAATTAAACTAAAAGTATCTCTATTATGCAAATAAAATTAACATTAAACAAGAATAAAAACAATACGATACTAAATTATGCAAACTAAATATGAAGCGATGTCAAATCGGATTTTAATTTAAGTTGGTACTAAAAGACACTAGTAAGTAGGGGTGAGCGCGGTGCGGTTCGGTGCGGTTATTAGCCAAAACCTCACCACTAACCGCAAACGCGGTTAATCCATTTTCAAAACCGTTTGGTGCGGTTATTTTTGCGGTGCGGTTAGGCGGTTATTTTTACGGTGCGGTTTTGTTTTTTATGTGCTGCGGTTATTAACCGCATGGATTTGGTGTGGTTATTTTGTGTGGTTTTTAACCACAGTTTGGAGCTCAAACGACTTTAAGGGTTCAAACATATTACTTGTAATAATAAAAAAACCATAAGGTATAAGACAATTAACTTAAATCACAAACAACTAATATCTTAAAAAGTCAAATCAATAGTAATTAACAATAAATATCTTAAAATTGTTTAATTTCACCATTTTTCAAAGTTAAACATCACAAAAAACCAACACTTTTGTCTTCTACTATTTTATCAATCTTTCATCCATGAAACTTGTCTTATTTTTAATATTTAATATATTAATAATTAATAAAAAAATTGTATATAATATATGCGGTGCGGTGCGGTTTTTTTGCGGTTTTTCGAAAACTAATAACCGCACCGCACCGCAAATTTGCGGTTTTTGAAAAACAGAAAACCTCACCATCGGTTTTTATTGCGGTTGCGGTTAATCGATTGCGGTTTATGCGGTTTTTGCGGTTAATTTTAGTTGCGGTGCGGTTTTTGCTCACCCGTACTAGCAAGCTCTATCATCTTTTTATTTACCAAGTTGTTTCACCAAAACAAATTCTTTCAACAAAACCTAATCCTCCTAATTTAACCTAAACAAGCTGTTAAAAATAAAATTAAAAGACCATATCAAATATTATGTAAATGTTCCTAAACAAGAAAATTTAACTCTAATTCAAGCGGCCAACATGAACCTAGTTAACATTCTGACGTTCAGTTAAAATGAAACTAAAATTTCTAGATTAGAACATCAATCCAACATCAAATATATGATTAACTACATAAAAGGGATTCAAACTAGAAACTAGAAACCGGATGTATTAATTCAACTTAAAAAATGATAAAGTAAAAACAAATTAATCAACATTCGTATTATAATTATGTAATTGTTGGAAAATCGTGATCATAAGTTGTGATTGTGCAATAGTTAATTAAATTCTTTTTAGTTTGACCAGACTCATTAATAAGCTTATTGAATACTAAATCATTTTTCTCTAGCACTTTATTACAATTTTTTCAACCAAGTTACAAAATTATCCAATTAAAACAACGTTTTTAGTTGGAACTGATTCACTACATAATTATTGAACAAGCTTTTAATAATTATGTGAGAATTGCATTAATATTCAAATAATATATCAACCACAAGTGATTTTCTCATAAGTTTGGAAAACCAACAATCATACCAATAGATTTCATTATGTCAATCAACATTTATTACGAAGTCAATAACATATTTGCTACTTTAGTCAATTAAACGGTCAATTATGTAACTAAACAATCAGCATACCAATTTAATCATTTAAACCCTAATTGAGGTGATCAAGTTCAATAGAATTAACCACTTGGGTTGTGGTGACTTGGTAAGACATGTCGAGAATATGATGGATAACATATTGACCCATGTTCAAATCATGACACTACTTAGTCCTTGTGACCATGGAGGTTCGTCTGCAGTGACTCCAGGGCATGATACGTAGCCTCATGTTTGCAACAGAGGATTAGTCAGTGCATGAAAGCTGGCCCGAGACCCTCGTTAGGGAAGTTCTATTTCCAAAAAGTTCAAAAAGAATTAAGACAAATGAATTTGTTTTTCAAATGGAAATCATATGGATAAAAATAATAAAGAAACCTAAACAACAACTTCAATGTTGAATCCAAAGTCATTCACATGATTATAAACCGAATGTCAACACTTGTGATTCGGTTGTTTAAGACGGCTAAACCACCAGATGCTATAAAATAATCAACAAAAAATTAAAACTTACAAAGAAATTTGAGATTGATTTGAGCCTAAGAACCTTAGAAAAATCCTCAAGTCGTGGTTTCCTCTTGCCTCTTTGTTGACATGATATGTGAGTATGCACGTCTTTTCCATAACACCCCTCCTTAAAAACGTGATATATGGACCCTTATTTTTTGTGTAAAATGGTTGTGGGTTGCTAATAACTTATAATCTTCAAATGGAGATGCATGAGATTCTTTGTTCTGCAGTCTGTTATGCTTTGATGTTCTCCAACGTTGTCCGTAACTGATAGCCATATAGCAAATTCCCATGTATGGCATGACGAGTGAGCGAGGTCTAAGTACTCAAATTTTATTTGTTCCCTCTATCCTAATGGGAAAAGCGATATCCATATGTAACAACCTGTAACTTTTAGAATCGATTTACTCTGTGTAGGAGTAATATTATGAAAATTGTAGTTCACTCTAAAATGATTCTGTGGATATAAGGTTTGTCAAAATCGGAGTTCGTATGAGAAAGTTATGGCCGTTCGAAGTTGAGATAAAAGTATGTTGCTATTATGAGAAAGTTAATGAAAGTTAAAGTCAAACGGTTAAATTCCAGTGCTACACGGCTCGTAGATTTGATTACACGGTGCGGAGATGAAGTGAGTCACGAGGACACGTATCAATTAGAGAGTGACATGTGACAAGCGGTGGGACGCGTGGCATGTGCATAGTTCAACATGTTACCGCGATGCGGTGGCCAGAATTATATATTTGTATTTTCGTCATTCGTTATACGGTTTTTCCAGGAGAGTTATGATCGGTTACACAATGTCGTGTAGCCTTCAGAAGGACTATTTAGCGTCATTATATAGGAGTTGAGATCAAAGTTCATGAATTACGATTATGGCCTAGAAACATAGGTCGTGGGGCCGGTTAGTAAGGGTACGATTGTATACGAGATAAAGTGTGGGCAAGCAGTTGAGTTGCTAGACAACACAAAGTAGAGGCCAAAGCAGAAGTTAGTTTTTGCTAATTGGCAAGTTAAGTGCATGTGGATATTTATGAGTTCATACCAAATGAGTTTTTCTATGTATAAATGTTTGATATTAAGTGTTTATCACTTAAATGATTATGTTATGAAGTTGAGATTAAAAAAGGGTATTGCTAGTAGTTTAATATGGAAACTTTAGTATACATTGTGATTATTGGTTAAAGGGCTTTGCTACTAGTTTTGTTATGAAAGTTTTAGCATGCCTTACAGTTGATACCAACCGTTGGGACAGTTGATGTTATTATGTGTATAGTTGTGAATGAGGTTATGGGTTATAACATAATGGGTATTAGAGTGCATCATATATGCTAGTGGTGATATACTCCAAAGTGAGAATTGGAGATGACAGTTTGGGATACATGACAATTATTGAGATTTTATTTATTATAAGTAGTAGTTGTCAGCGAATGTATATATGCTATAGAACCTAGTGACAGGTTATGGTCATGAGTTTCTTGGTGACAGTTTATGGTCACAAGTTACCTAATGATAGGTTATAGTTACAGTTCATGTAAAGAAACCCAGTTTATAGGTCCTTGTAGTAGGACAACGTGACATGAGGTAATTATTTCTCATTAGCTTCGGGATAATTTGTATTCCCGAGGATAGTAAATATTTGATTATGGACTAATTAGGGGTATTGATTCTTATATATCCAAGTTTGTGTTTTGGGATATTAGGCCATGTGGGTGCAGTTTTATCTGCACGGTTATGTCCGTGAGCGCAGTCTCATATGCATTCGTGAGTGCATTTTTATCTGCATGATTATGTCTTGGAGTATAATCTTAATTGTAGGATTATGGCTATAGTCGTAGTCTTATCAACATGATTATGTCTTGGGATATGAAATCGTAGTGTATATAGTTTTATCTATAAGGTTATACATGGGGGTGTGAAATTCCCCGTTTTTGCTTGTTATGACATGTTTAAATGTTAAAAGGTTACCAGTGTGTTTTAATTGTAATATTGAAAGCATGTTTGGATGGTTTTGTTAGGTTAAAACCCATGTAGCTCACAAGTATTTTCGACTTACGTGTTATTTTTAAATGTGTTATGTACTCAGGTATTAGAGTAAAGCTTAGAGAGGTACATACAGAGAAGTCTTATAGAAGGCTTAGCAAAGTCTTCAGGTGGTTTGATCCCTTCTCTTTTACTAAGGTTGTTGATATTATTATTTTTGAAACACTAATTAATTTTAAACTGTCGTAACATAAGTAACTAACAACGTAGAAGTATCCATGATAGAAAAGAATAACGACAAAGACAAACAGGTTAGTCAGTCGGACAAGGAAGAGTGGATCTTGCACACAGATGAATCCTCGAGTGTAGATGGGTCAGGTACAGGCTTAATATTAACTAGCCCGACTGGTGAAGATGTTACTTACGCATTGTGATTCGAGTTCTGTGCGTCAAATAACGATTCTAAATATGAAGAGTTAATAACATGGTTAAAGCTAGAAATTAGGATGGGGTGTGAAAATATACGTTCTTTCGTAAATTCCTTGGTGGTGGCCAACCAAACAAATGGTCTCTACGAGTCCGAGGTCGGAACTTGATGCAATACGCAACAAGGGTGAAAACACTAGCAAAACAGTTCAAAACATTCAAATTAAAAAACATGCCCATATAAAAAAACAAACGAGCAGACTTGTTGAACAAGTTATCATCATCAACAGTTTCACATCTTGCAAAACAAGTACCGGTCAAAATAGTACAAACAAAAGCAATAGATTAAAAGCCACCAATATCGACAATCGAGGCAACAAATGATTGGAGACGACCAATAATCGAATACTTATCTGAAGGAAAACTGACATAAGATGATAAACAATCCAAGAAAAAAAGAATTAAAGCACCGTCTTTTGTGATACAAAATGGAACATTATACAAAAGGGATACCTAGCACTGAGGTTACGATGTGTAAGCACTACCGAAGCAGGCTACCTAATAAGCGAAATGCACGAAGGGATCTTAGGAGCACATGAAGAGGAGTGAATGATCGTCCAAAAAATAGCTAGATTAGGATACTACTAGCCAACCATGTATTAGAAGATGGTAGACATTATCTACAAGTGTAAGAAGTGCCAGAAACATGCCCATATACCGAGAAGAGCAACAACACTAATGATAAGCATCATCAGCCCGTGGCCGTTTGCATATATTATTAGCAATGTCACTCAATAATTATTTTTGGGCATATAAATTCAACATAATAGATAAAGTCTCTGACTTTATCCATTTGCATGCATACAAGAGGGTAAAAACTCAAACTCTTGGTCCAAAAGTCACCCAAAACTCCCAAACTCTTGCATGGCTTAATGAGAGTGTCCAAGCTCTCATTTTTATGAATATGGAAGCTCAAAACTACAGAAAACTACATTTCAAGGACTTGGAGTAGCTCATACTCCATTAGACTAAACGATGGGACCAAAAATGCATACAACCTCTAGACTAACAAGATCTAAGCAAATAACACATCAAGATCCAAGCTTATACCTCCAAATGAAGATTGAGGGGAAGATACTTTTGGATCCAAGATTCCTTGAGCTTCCATGTTGATTCCAATTCCTTCTTCTTCCTTAAGATCACCAAAAGCGCACTTTCAAGCTCAAAATGCACACACAAAGGATTAGGGTTTGTTAGGGATGAATTTAGGAGATGGAGGCTGACGAGGAAAGAGGACTTGAAAAGATAATGTTGTTTAAATAGGGCTCAAACCCTAAAAATTAGGGTTTGACCTTTAACTACTTACGCCCGACGTAAGCCGGGTACGCCCAACGCACTTGGCCAAAAACGCGATCTCATACAATGAGCCAAGGGACCCATTTTGCAAATAAATTTCATACTAAGGGTATAAATGGAAAATACATGGATCACGGTGTTGCATAGGTGATATTTGGCATCCATCAGGTTAAGTGAAGCTGAATATAAGATTTTATCCGTTCTTGAGGTGAGTACATTACTATACGAGCATATGTCCCATTATGGGATTATCATTTCTTGTGAATTTTATGTTCCTAATATTATGTTATACACATTACTACATATACTCCTTATTTGTTATATTCAAATAACCGATTTATTATGTTTTGAGTTTTAAACGGTGATGTCTTTCTAATTTTTGTTTTAATTTCAAAAACTTAATTATGTTTATACAGATATTGATCATGTAACGACCAAAAATTTCAACCAAATTAAAACATTTTAATTCATTCAAAAACCATTAAGTTCATACACCTTGTTTTCAAAATAGTTTAAACATCAGAGTATCCCCCAGAACCACATCACATAAATCATAAAAACATGAGGAGCGGTACGGTCACGCCTTCGCCTTGCCACGATCTCCTGAAGTACCTGAAACAATACACTGAACTGTAAGCCCGAAAGCTTAGTGAGTTACCCCCAAAATACCAACCACACATAAACATACTCATAACATATCACAAACAGAACAGCCACGCACATCGGGTCTACTGTGTGACTGGTCCGCCCGCACCGGGCCTTCAGTCCACCTGGTCCACCCTCCGAGTCTAGCCATGTACATCGAGTCTACAGTGGGATTGGTCCGCTCGCACCGGGCCTTCAATCTACCTGGTCCACTCTCTGAGTCTACAGTATGACTGGTCCGCCCACACCGGGCCTTCAGTCGGCCTGGTCCACTCTTCGAGCCTCGGCACGTCTGGTCCGCCCTCTCGGGGCCTTCAGCCTATCCGGACCGCTCGCTGGGCCTTCGGAACATCCGGTCCACCCTGGGTATGTTGGCCTACAGCACAAAGCAGGACCCGCCTCAACCCAACCCCCGTCAAACAATCATGTGCACATAAAACATTTAATCGCATAACAATCCTCAACCAGACAAACAGTCTAACAGATCACATAGCATATCAACATCCTAATCAGGATTCCGACCTAACCGGTCACTAGCATAACATTACCCTATATCCCGGGTACCGACCTTAACCAGGTCACTAAAATACCATCCTAAATACCAGGATGCAATTCTAACAAAACAATAACATAACAACAATACCCGGATTCCCATCCGATAAAGGGTCGGCCTTGGTGCCATAGACCCTGTCGATCTAGTGAGGATAACTCACCTCGCAATTGCCGACTGGAAGGATAAGATCAGCTGCTCCGACCACCGACACGAACTCCACCACCGTACACTACCAAGAACCAGATTCATAAGCCCAATATTACCAAAATACCCTTGGTAGACAAACTGGTCAACTCTTGGTCAAAGTCAAAGTCAACCTCCCTGACTGACTCTACTCGCCGAGTTGACCCATCGACTCGTCGAGTCCCTATACTCAGAAACTCCCATAACACGACTCTACTCGCCGAGTCACCCCAAGACTCGTCGAGTCCAACGATCTCCGAGTCCCATCCTACTCAACTCACCGAGTCACCTCCCGACTCACTGCTTCAAGGTTTAACCAGAGGAGATTGGGGTTCTGCGACCAGACTCGCCGAGTCCAGAACAGACTCGCCGAGTCCAAGGCAATCTTCAACAGACTCGCCGAGTTGTTCTTCAACTCGCCGAGTCCATGCACATGTTCATACAACTCGTCGAGTACACCCATGTGACTCGCCGAGTCCCTTCAGTTCTCAATCCATACAGAGGCTTTTCGAGCCATGCTGAGGCTCCAATCCATAGATCCACTCTTCTACAGCCTAACCCTCACATAAAGTTGCAAACTTTACGTGAAACCAAGGAGATATAGGCCCAAAACACACCATGGCTAGGATTAAGGACTAAGGGGCTTCACCAACAACTCTTAAACATAATCTTTATGACATTATGGACCATCACAAGCCTAGATCTGAAGTAGCAACCTCAGATCTAAGCTTCTAACTCGAAATAGCTCACAACAAGCTATGGAATTCCACATCAACCACCAAGGAAGAACCAAAAAGGAAATCAGCATAAGATTATGGCTTTTTACCTCTGAAATGTGCCCAAACAGATGTAGATTCCAGATCTACACAAGCCCCTTGATGTTAGCCTTTAATTCCTCAAGCTCTTTTCACCAATTTCCTCTTCCAAGCTCCAATCTCCTCAATAATGAAGCCTCACACGAAAATTAGGGTTTCTGGAACTCTTTGGGGGAATAGGAGGCTGGGAGAAGGACATAAAGTCCTTTAAATAGTGTGCAACCCTCGGGATTAGGGTTTTCTCATTCCAGCACCAACTCGTCGAGTCCAAGCCGCCGACTCGGCGAGTTGGCCACTTAATACCACGATCAATCCCGTTCCGACTCGGCGAGTAGACGGACCTACTCATCGAGTCCCTTTCCTAATTTTACACTTAGCACCCTCCAACTTCTAGCTTCCGAACTTGGGATGTTACAGATCATGTGCATCTATTAATTCAAGCATGGGATACAAGACTTGTGAGGTCTGGATACCTTATATATATGAGAATTTGATATCACATACAATCTTATGACTTAGTGATGGCGCTCTAAGTCGCCTCATGGCGTGTTGGGAATTGCATACCTATAGTGTTTCACACATGCGGTGGTTCACATATCATATAAGTATATGAATTTATGAGGCCTATGATGATATGCTTAATTCTATTTCTTACAATTATACATCGTGTAACCACTAACCTTTGAGAAAATAAAGGGACTTATATGATATTACAAGAATACAAGAATACGACAATCCAAGAATACAAGAAATGCAAAACAAGACAACAGGTATTGGGGTTCGGTCACTTAGTTCCATTCTATTCCATACATTACATAATGTATACACTATTTGCTTATTCTGTGATGTTTTTTTTTAGTTTTGATGTTAATAGAAATATACTACTCTTTTACAATGTCTTTTCATAATTTAAGTTTAAAGATTTTATGAGCTATAAATGAAGTACAAGATTGTTATGTTTGGATATGAGTTTTGTGTTTATTTGTAAATTTTGTATATAATGCATAAACTAAGTATTATTCACTAGGCTTCACAAATATAATGTATTATTTTGACATGCTATTGACAATTATATTGTGACTTGAATATTTAGGAAGGCTGGGGATATTTACATAACTAATTATGATGTCATGTTTAAAATAGTATTAACCATTACCTTTATCTATTTTGTTAATATAGCTTCGCATGCTAGTTTGACAACATACTTTTGGTTATTAAAATATTATGTGATTTTTCCACAACTTATTTACTAAAATATTTTCAAAACCAAATTTAAAAACGATTGTTTTAAACTACCAATACGATGGATGTTTCACTTACATTGAAATATAAAACATATATGTAACATTCGTTTTCTAGGTATACTTCTTCCGAGTTTATTTTATTAAATTTAATTTTTATGGGGTTTTGGATTGGCTACGACGTGGTGATGGAGGGACCACGACGTGACATCTTCAGTTGAGGAACGTGCATTCGTGAGGCACCACGACGTGGCAAGGTCTTGGCCACGACGTGGCGGTAACTGGGGTTCAAAGCCCTAGATCCCGGGATTTGTGCCCTATTTAAAGGCATTAACTCCTAGGGTTGCCTCATTTGGCAACCTCCACCCTCTGAAATCGATTACCACCTAAACCCTAGCTCCTTGTGTGTGTTTTGAGTGTGTGAAGCCATTATTGTGAAGGTTGAAGGAAGGAGTCCATCTTGTTGCTTGTATACTTGGTTCCAGCTTAGATCCAACACATTCTTCACATTTTATGGTCTTTTGGAGGTATAAAGTCTTTACCTTTCTCATTACTTATTTAGATCTTGGTTTAGGTCATTTTATGAGCTTTTGGTCCATAATTGTTCTTGGAGTTTGAGTGAACTCCAAAACTTTGAGTGTATTATTTGGTTTCTAGACCATGGTGGTGGTTAGAATGAGGACTTGTATGACTTAGTTTGGTGTCCATGCATTTGGTGCAACCATTGAGAGCTTAAGTTTAGAGATCTTGGCTTATGGGGATGTTTTAGGTACTTCAGATGATCATGGGTAGACGAATGTTTGACTGTACACACTCGTCGACAATTTTTATGATTCCACATTATTATGATACTCTGATTTTGGGATGACTGTATTTGGTATTTATGATTTTATGGACTTGGGTTTTTATGAAAATGATGTTTTACCTAAAATGGTGTAATTAGCTCCCTTCTTTTCTCTCTGTGCTCTCTGGTTCAATAAGGCCTCTCAAGTGTGTGTGTGGCCGCCAATGAAGGTCATAAGGACCCTTAAATAGGACACAGGCCCAAAGATTTAGGGTTTCTGTCCACAGCGCGGACTCGTCGAGTCGACTCGACGACTCGTCGAGTCTATTCATTAGTCCTAGTCAGCAGTCGCGATCCTACTTAGGGCTGTTCACTATTTGGATAAAACCGAATTATCCAATTGGACAATTTGGATTGGACTATTTGGTTCGGATATTCGGATTTTTGGATTGGTTTTCAACAAAACCGAATTATTATTTTGGATTTCGGATTGGTTTTGGTTTATAAAATAAGAACCAAATAGTTCAAAAAAACCGAATAACAATTTGTTATGTATTTATTTTCAATATATCTATAATTTTTTATTAATTTTATAATTTTTTTTTTGAATAAGTTCAAAAAGTTTTACCTAATAAAAGACATTAATATGTACTTTCTCTCAAAAGTTTTTTATCTTTTAAATAATAAACGATAATATGCCTTCTTAGTGGTTGTTTACAAATGTTAAATCACAAGTAAATAATTTCTTTTTGCTTCTTCTGTAAAATTAGATCATATTATAATTCTATGTCATTTTAAAATGTTATGGTTTTTTGAAAACCGAATTATAAAAACCGATCCAACCGAATTGTAATTGGATCGGATCGGATCGGATTTGAATTTTGTTTGGACTATTTGGATCCATATTTTGAAAACCGAAATCAATTTGGATTTACTTAATTGGATCGGATCGAACCGATCTATCCAAACGAACACCCCTAATCCTACTCGACGAGTTTAGGCGTCGACTCGTCGAGTCCCTCTCCTTAACTCAAAATAAATACTTAAATTATGATACCTGGAAATCCGGATGTTACAATTCTCCCCCACTAGAATCAGACTTCGCCCTCGAAGTCTCACTCTGCAAACAACTCTGGATGTTGCTCCCGCATCTCCGACTCCGGCTCCCAAGTCAGCTCGGACCCTCTCCGATGTTGCCACTGGACCTGAACCAGGGGCACCTCTCTGTTCCTTAGAACCTTGAGCTTCCGATCCAAGATCGCGATCGGCCTCTCAATGTAATTCAGACTCGCATCCACCTGAATATCCTCTAGCGGCACAACCGCCGTCTCATCGGCTATACACTTCCTCAACTGGGATACGTGGAAGGTATCATGGATCTGACTCAACTCCTCGGGTAGCTCCAGACGCTATGCTACCTTACCCACCCTCGCGGTTACCCTGAACGGACCAATGTATCGGGCCCCCAGCTTGCCCCTCTTCCTGAATCGGATCACTCCTTTCCAAGGAGATACCTTCAGGAGTACGAAATCTCCAACCTGGAACTCGAGCTCGGATCGCCGCCTATCCGCATAACTCTTCTGACGGCTCTGGGCTGTCAGTAACCTCTGTCTGACTTGCTGTATCTGCTCAGTCGTCATAAGAACTATCTTAGTGCTACCCATCACTCGCTGCCCTACCTCTCCCCAACAGATGGGGGTCCGACACCTCCTCCCATATAAAAGCTCAAAGGGAGGCATACCAATACTCGAATGGTGGTTGTTGTTGTAAGAAAACTCAGCCAAAGGTAGGTATGTGTCCCAACTTCCACCGAAGTCCATAACACATGCCCGTAGCATGTCCTCGAGTGTCTGTATCGTTCGCTCACTCTGGCCATCCGTCTATGAGTGGTAAGCAGTACTGAAGTGCAATCTCGTACCCAACTCCTCATGGAACTTCTTCTAGAACCTGGAAGTGAAACGTACATCTCGGTCTGACACAATCCAGGTCGGCACTCCATGCCGCGACACCACCTCTCTCACATATGTCTCTGCCAGCCTCTCCGCAGAAGAGCTCTCACTGATAGCAAGGAAGTGAGCGCTCTTCGTCAGCCGGTCCACAATCACCCAAATCGCATCAACACCCCTCGCGGTCCTCGGCAATTTGGTGATAAAATCCATAGAAATCTGTTCCCACTTCCACCGGGGCTTCGCATAATCTCTGGCGAAGAGTATCAAACGAGATCTGCTACTCGGGACCCCAAGTAAAAGCAACGCCCTTCCGGGTCAATCTGGTGAGGGGAATGTCAATCTTGGAGAAATCTCTGATAAATCTCCGATAGTAGCCGACCAACCCCAGAAAACTCCTAATCTCGGTGGGGGATCTCGGTACCTCCCAACTCATGACAACCTCAATCTTAGCCGGATCGACCAATATCCCATTCTGATTAACGAGATGTCCCAAGAACTGGACCTCGCGTAACCAGAAATCACACTTGGAGAATTTGGCATAAAGCCTCTCCGATCTCAGCACTCCGAGGATCTACCTCAGATGCTCCTCATGCTGCTCTCTGGATCTCGAATACACTAGAATATCATCGATGAACACAATCACCGATCGATCCAACATCGGCCTGCATACTCGGTTCATGAGGTCCATGAACGCCGCTGATGCATTGGTGAGCCCAAAAGGCATCACCACGAACTCGTAATGCCCATAACGAGTCCTGAACGCCGTCTTCTGGATATCCTCATCACGCACCCTCATCTGGTGATATCCAGATCTCAAGTCTATCTTGGAAAACCAAGACGCTCCCTGCAACTGATCGAACAGATCGTCGATCCTCGGTAATGGATAACAGTTCTTGACCGTTAATTTGTTCAACTCCCGGTAATCAATGCACATCCGGTGTGAACCATCCTTTTTCTTTACAAAAAGGATCGGCACTCCCCACAACGAGCTACTCGGTCGGATGAATCCCTTCCCCAACAGCTCCTGAAGTTGCGAGGATAACTCCTGCATCTCTGGTGGTGCAAGGCGATAGGGTGCCTTGGCAATAGGCGCTGCCCCCGGAACCAAATCGATACGAAACTTCACCTGCCTCTCGGGAGGCACACCCGACAACTCCTCGGGGAAAACATCCGGAAATTCTCGCACTATCGGTACCTCACCGACAGAACTCGGTCTCTCTGCGGCAACTCGTGTATCCATCACATAGGCTACAAACCCCCTACAACCCTGATGTAGACTCTATCTCGCTCTGGCAGCCGAACAAAATGCTGACCCATATCGGGTACCCTCGCCATACACCGTAAGTACTCCCCCACTAGGGTCTCGTATGGTCACCAACTGTCGCTCGCAGTCTATAACAACTCCAAATCGGCTCAACCAGTCCATGCCCACGATGACACAGACATCCCCCATCGCAATCGGTACCAGATCTATCGGGAACTCAACACCGAAAATCTCGAGTACACATCCTCGAATCACAACAGTAGCATAAACCGCTCGCTCGTCAGCTATAGAAACTCATAGAGGTCGAATCAACGCCTCTCGCCGGGTACTGATGTGTTGGCTAAACGCTAATGACACGAAAGATCGACTCGCACCCGAGTCAAATAACACCAAAGCAGGTACATAACTCACAAAAAAGTACCTATGCATACCATAGTATAAGCACAATATCTCAACTCAGTATAAGTAAATAAAAGAATACATACCAGCCACGACATCGGGCGTTGCGCGGACCTCCTCCGCTGTCAACTGAAAGGCTCTCCCGCGAGCCTTCGGTGCCTCGACCTTCGCTGGCCGGACCTCGGTAGCTCTAGCAGCAGGTGCAGGTCCCTGTGTCGATCCCTGAAGTAGTTGTGGGCACTCGACCTTCCGATGGCCAGTCTGGTTGCAGTGAAAGCAAACTGCAAACCCCTTGGGGCAATCCCTCGTGAAATGCCCCTCCTTGCCACACTTGTAGCACACCCCCGCTCTGCACACCCCCTCATGGCTCTTGCCGCACTTCCCGCAAGTGCGGCCCTTCGGACCTCCAGATCTCGAATCAGCGGGCTTTGCCCGCTTGGATGCCGGATGAGACTGTACCGGTCGCCTATCCTTCCTCTGAGACTCGGCCTCCTCCCTGGCCTGAGTCTCTAGCTCAATCTCCCTCTTCCGGGCATTCGCCTAGAGCTCGGCAAATGTCCGGTATGTCGAGTTCGCCACGAACTCACGAATGTCCCTCCTCAGTATGCTCAGATATCGGCTCATACGTGCCTGCTCGGTAGACACGTGCTCAGGGCAAAACAACGCCCTATCATGAAACATCCATGTAATTACAGTCACGGACTCCGTCCCCTGCTTGAGGGACAAGAACTCCTGCGCCAACCGTTCCCTCTCCACCGGGGGAACATACTCATCTCGGAACATGGTGGTGAACCTCTCCCATGTCACCGCTGTAATCTCTGCGGGAATGAAGTCTGCCGTCACAAACTTCCACCAGTCCTTCGCTCCCAAGCGAAGCTGGTTCAGCGCGAACCGTACCTGTTGGATAAGGTGTCTAAGTCCATAACTTATTTGGTATATACTTGACCCGACCCGGCATGGTCCATTTGGGTTGCACTTCACCCAAACTAGTTATGGATAATTTTATGAGAGTTGTATACTTACGATTTATTAATATATTATAAGTTATAATATATTAATATAAAGTCATGTTACTTAATTAGTTTTAATCTTGAATTAATTATGAATTAATTTAGTGATTAAAAGGAAGACTAATTAAATCATGGGCTCTTATATTTATATGGTGTGGGCTAACACTCATTTGGAATGGGCTAAGCTTATATGGAAGTCCATGGATGATCCATGGAGCTTTTACCCATGGATCCTTGGAAGAGGAAAAGACATGGGTTATTAGGGTTTCACCCTAACCATGTACACTATATAAACAAGCTTATGTTGCATGAAAAAGACACTAATGTGTGTGTAAGTGTGGTGGCCAAAATCAAGAGTTAGTATACTCTCTCATACATTTTCCAAGTTTGTGGTGATTTGTGATTTCCATTTGAGGCATTCACATTATTGGTGCGTGGCTCTCAAACTCCAAGGAATCAACAATCAACAAAAGGTATGTAATTCATCTAGTTCTTTTATGGTTAAAAGTACCCCATGCCATGCTAGATAGGTTATAAACCTTGGAAAATAATATTTTGCATGTATCTTAGACAAACATAGATCCAAGGTTTAATAGGGTTGCATGTACACTTAGGAAGTGTTAGAATGCTCAAAACCCAACAGTGGTATCAGAGCCTAGGCTTGTTTGTTTGATACTTGATGCAAAATAGTGAAAAAAGTCGAATTTTTTGCTGTCTGCCTGATGAACTCGCCGAGTCCATGGGGGGACTCGCCGAGTTCATGAGTAAACTCATCCTACTCGGCGAGTAGGTTCGTGCACTCGGCGAGTAGGAGCCTCAGAATGCAGATTTTCGACTTTTGCTGCTGGAAATGGACTAGAAACATTACCCTAAACTGTTTTGGTGTTTTAAAACTTGTTTTAGTTGGTGTAATGGTTGTTCTAATCCATTTACAACAGCTTATATCAAAATTTCATGCTTTGTATGTGTTCATATAATTCTTGAAACTTTGATGATCATGTTCATGTTCTTATGAATTTAGAAGATGATAGGAATTATTTGCTGAATTGTTTAGGATTAATTCTTGATCATTTATGTGTTTTAATGGAGTCCATAATTTGTCCTCAAATTATGGATATCCAAAGGTCACTTCTTTTAAACACACACTTAAAACACATAAGTTACATGGAAATGAAGAGTCTTCATTTTTATGAACCTTTAATTCATAAGTTATGAAATGAAAGGTTTTGAATAGTTTCAAAACTTGTCCTCAAGTTTTGGAATTTGTAAAGTTACACACACTTTAATATACTTTAATTTCAAACCCTTAGAGTTTTAAAAGTTAAAATTCAACCCTTATACTATTTATAACATTAATGGTTAATTATTATATATATGTATAAGATCAAAGTCGTCTTACCGCTAGTACGCCTCATTCACGAAGCCAGTCTATAAGGTGGGTATAAGGTTGTTGCCTATAAAATGGCAACTTAATGGGTGTCCACTCTCACCCACCGCTTGCTTGACTGGTGGAGGGTCGTTAGCCGAACGGGTAGGACAAGGACTTATAAATTCTCATTAAAAGTATGATGAATATTATAAAGTAACTAAACCTTTTATAAATTCCCAATCTTAGTTACTTTAGGAAAATGTGAATATGGTGCTAACCCATGAAATTCACACTTTGTACCTTACCAAGTCGTTGGTGGAGTGTGTGTGGTTAACCGGCACACTAACTTGGACTAGTAAGGATCACGAAGGGTGACTTAATGTTTATCATAGATCGGTGGAGCGTGTGTGGTTAACCGGCACATTGATTAGGTGATAATATTAAGGGTACCAAGTGAATTTGCATGGTTATTCACACCTTGTTTTGTGATCCTCGGCATCCCAGTCACAAAACTTGAAGGGCACAATCGAGATTGAAACATGCCATTGAAAAGTTCAATGAATCTCAAAGGAATCTAGGAATTTCAAAAACCAATTAAACCTAATAATTCATTTCGTTTTCGTTGTGGAAATTGGTGAATCGTCATTCACCTACCTTTAAATATATTATAGCTTAGATTACGGCATCCCTCTTCTAAGTTATAATATATTGTGTTGGATCCTAGCCTTAATATTACATTTGGGTGTATTATTAAGGATTCGATATATCTAATCTAAACTTGTTTTCTTCTTTTCAGATGTCTTCCAACAACAAAGCTTCGGGCTCTAACCCTACTGCCTCCTTTTCCCTCATGAACCTTTGTGGGAGGGTCATCTTTGATGGTTCCAACTTCATGGATTGGATCCGGAACATCAGGATGGTTACTCGTTACGAGGACAAGGAATATGTCCTCGATAAGGAGCTAAAGGAGCTTGATGAGTCCACTGCTACTCCTGAGGAGGTCGCTGAGTATCAGGCACATGAAAGAGATGCCACAAAGGTGGCATGCATCATGATGGCCACCATGACAGCTGAACTCCAAAAGTCCTATGAGGACTATTACCCTTTTGAGATGCATCAGGATCTGATGGAAAGGTACCATCAGAGTGCTCGTCAAGAGCGGTATGAAATAATCTCCTCCATGATCACTACCCGTATGAAGGATAGCGAACCAATCACGAGCCACATGCAGAAAATGCAAAGGTATGTGGACCGTCTAATGAAACTGAATGTGAACTTCCCTGAGGAGTTGGCAATTGATATCATTTTGCACTCATTGCCATCGTGTTATGATCAATTTCGTATGACATACCACATGAACAAGGAGGAAGTCACACTCAGTAAGCTTCAAGGACTTCTGAAGACTGCCGAAAGTGGTCTTAAGAGTAAGTCGGTTGCTACTCCTACTCCTACTACTACCCCTGTTTTGGCTACCGGGCAAGGCAAAGGGAAGAAGAGGAAGCACCCTTCGAAGGGTACCAAGGGAAAGTCCCTTGAAGGCTCCTCATCTGGAACCAAAGGTGGTTCTATCACTCCTTCTGCCATCCCTAAGGATGCTGAATGCTTCTACTGTCAAAATAAGGGGCACTGGAAGCGAAACTGCCCAAAGTACTTGCAGGATGTCAAAGATGGGAAAGTGAAACCATCCCATGCAGGTATTTACACTATATTGTCTAATAACTCACCATATTCTAATTCCTGGGTTCTTGATACAGGTTGTGGTATTCACATCTGTTGTGACTTGCATGGCCTAAAAAGAAGTGAGGATGTGGAGCACGGAAAGATAAACTTAATCATGGGGAACAAGAAGGTTGCACTTGTTACCAAGATTGGAGTTTATACTTTGTTGCTAGATAGTGGGTTAAAGTTAGATTTGAATAAATGTGTGTACTCGTCTGAAATGGCGAGGAATATTATTTCCTTTCATGCTTTGTACAAACAAGGTTTTACCTTTTCTTTTGATAATGAAGTTGGTAGTATTAATGCTTTCTTTATTAATGTTCTTTATTTTAAAGCATTACCTTGTGATGGTGTGTATGAACCTGTATCGGTTGTAGATAATTTAGGAAATAATGTATTATATATTGATTCTTCTACTAGCTTGGATAAAGCATCTTTGTGGCATTGTCGTCTTGGACATGTAAGCAAGAAACGCATAGGCCAGCTCCAAAAGGATGGAGTCTTGGAGTCGTTCGACCTCAAGTCGGATGATAGTTGTGAGTCTTGTCTACTTGGAAAAATGACAAAATCACCCTTCACTGGTACTTGTGCAAGGGGTGAGGGTTTGTTGGACCTTATACATACTGATGTATGTGGACCATTCAAAACCACCACAAGGGATGCTAATCGCTATTATGTGACTTTTATTGATGATTTTAGTAGATATGGTTATGTCTACTTAATCAAACATAAGTCAGAAACTTTTGAAATGTTTAAAGAGTTTAAACAGGAAGTAGAAAATCAATTGGGCAGGAACATTAAGATGCTTCGATCCGATCGAGGTGGTGAGTATCTTAGTACTCAGTTCCTCGACTATCTTAAGGAGTGTGGGATTGTCTCACAATTGACACCTCCCAGGACACCACAGCTGAATGGTGTAGCTGAGAGGCGCAATCGAACTTTGTTGGACATGGTTCGCTCTATGATGAGTCGAGCTTCGCTACCAATCTCTTTTTGGGGGTATGCCTTAGAGACTGCCGCCCACATCCTTAATCTAGTCCCTACAAAGAAGGTTGCCAAAACACCTCATGAGATGTGGACTGGGAAAGTTCCCAATTTGGACCACATCAAGATTTGGGGTTGCGACGCTTTTGTGAGGCGCGAGACTCATGACAAGCTCGAACCTCGAAGTGAAAGGTGTATTTTCATCGGCTACCCACAAAAATCCTTTGGTTACCTCTTGTACAGACCCAGTGAGAATGTGGTCTTTGTGGCTAGGAGAGGGGTCTTTCGAGAGAGAGAATTTATAAGCCAAGGAGACAGTGGGAGGCAAATTGACCTTGAAGAAATTCAAGACTCAATTGGTGAAGGAACCTCAGACACTAGCAATCAACTTGAGGAGGAAATTCCTGTTGATCCAGCTGACGAGTCTATACTTCCGAGGCGTTCCACAAGGGTTAGGAACACACCTGAGTTTTATTATGGATTTCATATTACTACGGAAGGTGATACATTTATCAGTGACAGTACACTGGTAAATCTGGATGAACCTAACAGTGTTAAGGAAGCCATGGCAGACCCAGAGTCTGCTAAATGGAAGGAGGCTATGGACATCGAGATACAGTCCATGTATGACAATCAAGTTTGGACCTTGGTTGACAATGTACCAGGCCATAAGACAGTCGGGTGCAAATGGATCTTCAAGAAGAAGACCGACATGGATGGGAAGGTGCACACTTATAAGGCTCGACTGGTTGTGAAGGGGTTTACTCAGACTCAGGGTATTGATTATGATGAAACCTTTTCACCAGTAGCAAAGATTAAGTCTATTAGGGTTATGCTAGCCATTGCTGCATTTCATGATTATGAAATATGGCAAATGGATGTCAAAACCGCTTTCCTTAACGGAAAGTTGGCTGAGGATGTTTACATGAATTAGCCAGAAGGTTTTGTCAGTGCAGAGTACCCCAATAGAGTGTGCAAGCTTGAGAAATCCATTTATGGATTGAAACAAGCATCTCGAAGTTGGAATCTTTGTTTCAATGAGAAGGTCAAAGAGTTTGGTTTCTCAAGAAGTGAAGATGAGTCCTGCGTGTATGTCAGAGCTAGTAGGAGTATAGTTAGTTTTTTGGTACTGTATGTGGATGACATACTACTCATAGGAAATGACATCCCAACCTTGCAGGAGGTTAAGTCCTGGCTTGGGAAGTGCTTTGCTATGAAGGACCTTGGAGAAGCTACCTATATCCTAGGGATAAGGATATTAAGAGAAATGAGTAAAAGACTAATTGGACTTAGTCAGAGTATCTACTTGGATAAGGTGTTGAAAAGGTTCAACATGCAGAATTCCAAGAAAGGAGAATTACCGATCCAAAGCAATGCCAAACTGAGCAAGGCTCAGAGCCCGAGTACAGAAGATGAGATAGCTGAGATGAGTCGATTACCTTATGCTTCCGTTGTTGGTTCGATCATGTATGCTATGACTTGTACCCGTCCTGATGTGGCCTTCGCTTTGAGCATGGTTAGCAGATATCAGGGGAACCCTGGCAAGGCTCATTGGACTGCGGTAAAGAATATTCTCAAGTACCTGCGGAGGACTAAGGATTGGATCCTTACCCTTAGTGGGAGTGATGACTTGAGAGTAGTAGGGTATAGTGATGCTAGCTTTTAGACTGATAGGGATAACTTCCGCTCTCAGTCGGGCTGGGTCTTTACCTTAAATGGAGGGGCAATCACTTGGAAGAGTTCCAAACAGGAGACTGTAGCTGATTCGACTTATGAATCAGAGTACATAGCAGCGAGTGAAGCGGCAAAGGAGGCGATATGGCTGAGGAACTTCATCGGAGACCTTGGAGTTGTACCAGCTATTAAGGAGCCTATGGAGATTTTCTGTGACAGCAATAGTGCGGTTGCCTTAGCCAAGGAACCAAGAGATCATGGCAGATCCCGACACATTGACAGAAAATATCACTTCATAAGACACAAGATAGAAGAGGGACTCCTCGTGGCAAAGAGGGTATCGTCAGATGAGAACCCTGCGGATCCCCTTACGAAGGGACTGACGAGGGTGAAGCATTTGCAGCATGCGAGGCGCATCGGGCTGAGGGACGATATTAGTTTTACAGATTAGATAGCCTTTTCTGAAACTTGTAAAATGTAATCGACGTTTGATGATGAATAAAATTTGTGATTTATTTATGAGTAAAGTGTTGCTATCATTGTCAATTATTTACTATTGTTTCAGTTTTACATGTTTTGACTTCCAGAATAATTAGTTTATTCAAACTCTCCACAGTCGGTCATATGTCGGAAGTAGGTATGAATCAAGACTGTCATGAATTGGGATTGTAGATGACTAAAGGTGTTTAGCCATAGCAATGGTTGCTACAACATTCATGAGTACTCATAAGTTATGAGTATTGGAATAAACCCACGCTCACTTGTATCACTTCATGGAATTTATCTCGAGTGATCGTGAGACGGTAATATCATATAAGTCTTCAAACCTAGAGATATGAGTTGTTACCTATGAGTTGGTTGTGCATTGATTGCACGTAAACGCATCAGTAACTTGATGTTATAAAACGTGCATTTGTGTGCAATTCAATAAGTAGTAGAACAAGCATATGAGTCAAAGTTTATCTGTTCCTTCTAGAAATAGAAGCGATATCTAGGCCCCTCGATGATTTTGTGTTGACCCATGTACCGGGCCCGGTCAGAACTAAATTGATGTGTTCAGTTAAGTTCTTTGTCAAACAAATCGGAAATCGAGAAACAACTGCTAGACAATAAGTAAGACATTGTTCCATGTATTTGTCCGGCAGATATCATGAGAGCAGAGGATTATATGATCACTTATCTAAAATGGTGCTTCATAGTTCACAAGAGTTTTCGAGAGCTACGATTGCCGGTTGGTTCCTGAAGTAATATAGGCAAATACAGTTATTAGACTTATCCAAGTGGGAGTCTGTTGGATAAGGTGTCTAAGTCCATAACTTATTTGGTATATACTTGACCCGACCCGGCATGGTCCATTTGGGTTGCACTTCACCCAAACTAGTTATGGATAATTTTATGAGAGTTGTATACTTACGATTTATTAATATATTATAAGTTATAATATATTAATATAAAGTCATGTTACTTAATTAGTTTTAATCTTGAATTAATTATGAATTAATTTAGTGATTAAAAGGAAGACTAATTAAATCATGGGCTATTATATTTATATGGTGTGGGCTAACACTCATTTGGAATGGGCTAAGCTTATATGGAAGTCCATGGATGATCCATGGAGATTTTACCCATGGATCCTTGGAAGAGGAAAAGACATGGGTTATTAGGGTTTCACCCTAACCATGTACACTATATAAACAAGCTTATGTTGCATGAAAAAGACACTAATGTGTGTGTAAGTGTGGTGGCCAAAATCAAGAGTTAGTATACTCTCTCATACATTTTCCAAGTTTGTGGTGATTTGTGATTTCCATTTGAGGCATTCACATTATTGGTGCTTGGCTCTCAAACTCCAAGGAATCAACAATCAACAAAAGGTATGTAATTCATCTAGTTCTTTTATGGTTAAAAGTACCCCATGCCATGCTAGATAGGTTATAAACCTTGGAAAATAATCTTTTGCATGTATCTTAGACAAACATAGATCCAAGGTTTAATAGGGTTGCATGTACACTTAGGAAGTGTTAGAATGCTCAAAACCCAACAGTACCCTCAGATGCTCAGGACAAGAACATGTGTAGAAGCATCCCTCAATGTCAGAGATCCATCTCATCACGGCTATCGGATCCTGAGTCCCATCAAACTCTGGTGGCTTCGTGTTGCTGAACTCCCGGTACAACAACGAGTCACCCCCCTGTGGCCTAGCAGCGGCAAAGGCTGCGGTGGCCGCAGCAACAACAGCGTCGGTAAGAGCAGCATACCACTCGTCAAATGTCTCAATCAGCGTGGTCTTGATAGACCCAAACATCTCTGGTATCTCAGCTCGAATAGCTGCTGCCACCTCATCATGAATCATCCTGCGAATCTCATCATCGCTAACACCGCTGCTCTCTGGAGTGTGGCGCGTACCCACCATAATGTCTCTGAAACACAACACAAAAGAAATCAGAGACTCGCTCGAGTATACTCGCACTCGATAACTCAACTCTACTCGTTCTTCGGTACCCTAAGGATTCTTACTTGGACTGCTCACTGATCCGGTGTTTCCAATAGTACGAGCTCTATACTACCTTCCACACCGCATAAGTATTCACCCCAAGTCCTCCTCCTAGGATCCCATATCACAAGTACACTATATCTCGCTGAACACAGGCTACCCTCCAGTAGACCACTCATAAGCTCCTCGCTGCTACCTACTCACCCTCGAAGTAACTCATAGTAGCAGTAATTTCCTAGGCTAAGGCATCACAAATCAGGTCACTCTAGTCCTAGATATGAATACCTAGCCTACTATAGCATGCAAAACATATAACATAATATCTCGTAACACATAAAGTAAGGGTATTTTGGGAAATCATCGTTCGGGCGCTGGCTGATCGTACACACTGCTCCGTTCTGCTTTTCTCAAAAATCTTTTACTCCTTTTAGAAAAATTGTTTCTTTTATGAAAAAATTTCTCAAATCCTCAGTTTGAGTTCCGATACGCCCGAAGGTGCATCCGAATCCCTCAAACCAAGGCTCTGATACCAACTTGAAACGACGTAAATTTTCAAAACAATTTTTCATTTTTCAAACATAACATAACTCATATAAATCATCTCAACTCAAGTGTATCAATATTATCATGGTAAAACACATCCCAGAATCTCAAATACAAATCCTCTGTCAGTGTGTACAAATCATGTCGGCGCCTTCCCGCGATCCTCGCTCGTACCTGAAATACATATCACATAACACGGTAAGCATAAATGCTTAGTGAGTTCCCCAAAATACCACATACAACACACAAGCCACTCGAGGCTATAACTCGGTATCACCCTCCGGTCAATGTGTCTCAGCGGGACCCTCCAGTCCCATAGCTCGTTGGACCCTCCAGTTCGATCTAGCTCGTTGGACCCTCCGGTCCGATTTAAATCGTTGGACCCTCTGGTCCGGTCTAAATCGTTGGACCCTCCGGTCCGGTCTATATAACACATAGCATACATAAATCACAATACACATAAACTCAAGCATACACATAGCACATAAGACCCTCCGGTCTGTATATAGATACCACTCTAGGTAATGTATAGTGAGAAGACTCACCTCGGGTAATCTTGGAAAGTCTCGAACTCGAATAACTGATCTAGTCTCCGCCTAATCACATAAAGTAATTTACCTCTAATTAACAACGATTCTCATAGGCTAGACAAACCCCTTCCTATGATCCCTCAAGAGGGGAAAAGACAATTTTACCCCTCCAATTGTCCAATGTCCAAATGTTGACCAAAACCTAAAAGTCAACTCCAATCAATGGTCCAACTTTGACCAGACTCATCGAGTGCACTCGGGTGACTCGGCGAGTCCATGTGTGTCCTCTGAATCCTCCTAAGGCCTCACTCGACTCGTCGAGTTAACCTTTCCCTCGACGGGTTACCACTGATCACGAATCGTGGTGCAACACAATCCGACTCGTCGAGTCCTCTCATGGACTCGGCGAGTTTCCTACATGAGAATGCTCAAACGACCTTCTGAGGTCAGATCTGTTTCTCTAACTTATAGATCTGACCTTCTAACACCCAAAAGTCATGTAAAGGTCTGAACTTTATGTTCATGCATCGCACTTATGGACCTATTTGATGAAATAACACTTAAAATGGACACCTAGACCCAAGATTCTTATGGGACTGCATAAAGCTGGATGATTGGGACTCTCTGGACCTCTCAAGGTCCAGATCCAATGTCTATTCCTCAATGGGACTTCACATGCTCCAATACTCAATTAAAAAGGAGTAAGGAAACCCTAGATCCATGGAATTTACTATACATACGAGAACAGGCCTGAAATCATACCTCAACAGCAACCCTTGATGAAATGATAGCAGATCTGAGCCCCCTCCAATCCGCCTAGCTTGAATCTTCTTTCCTTCCTTGCAAGAATGCACTAAAATGGTGTAATTAGCTCCCTTCTTCTCTCTCTGTGCTCTCTGGTTCAATAAGGCCTCTCAAGTGTGTGTGTGTGGCCGCCAATGAAGGCCATAAGGACCCTTAAATAGGGCACATGCCCAAAGATTTAGGGTTTCTGTCCACAGCGCGGACTCGACTCGCCGACTCGTCGAGTCCATTCATTAATCCTAGTCAGCAGTCACGATCCTACTCGACGAGTTTAGGCGTTGACTCGTCGAGTCCCTCTCCTTAACTCAAAATAAATACTTAAATTATGATACCTGGAAATCCGGATGTTACATTCATAACATAAGGTAGACATAATTCGTTTGTATGAAAAATGGTATGTGGGATGAGTTTGTAGCTATTGTGTATGCCAACATGAGAGGTGATGTTCCAATTGTGATGTGCTCGGAATAAAGGATATGAAATCTTGAACTTAATGTAAGGTTGGCATGCGATTATTAGTAGGGTTATATAGATTGATTTATGAGGACATGATTGGATTCCACCATGAGTCCACTTATCATTTGATGAGCAAAATTGAAAGTTTTATGTATTTTCAAAAAAGTTAGTACATTTTTTTCTTTACACATAATACCACAACAACATGCAATGTCAATGATATAATCAAAGAATGTCATGTTATCCGAGAATTGGGGTAGATGGTTAACAATAAACAAAATTAGAAACATGATGTTTGATTTGGAAGAAAAAAAACAGAAAGTCAAAATTGGAAAAAAAATATATAAAATATAATGTGTTTTATAATATTCACGTTGTGTTTAATGTTCATATTTGCAAATGATACTTCTAATTGGTATTAATATTTTTTTTTAATATCCTTGCTTATTCTATTCATATGAAAAATGAGGCTTTACTGAAATAAAAGACTTTATTATAAGACTATGTTTGCGTACTAGTTGAAAAACTAACTGTTAGCTGAAGAGCTAGTTGCTAGCTTATAAGGTAGTTGATAAAAAATGACGTTTGATAAAAACTAGCTGATAAGCGACTGAAAGATATAAAATGACATAAAAGGTAATTGAAAAAAATATGATGTTTATAATTAATTAATGGTATATTTAGAAAAAAAAAGACTTATGAAAACTTAGTCTAAATAGTTTTTAAAAAGCTAGCTTTTGAGCTATTTTTTGACTTGTCAAACATAATATCTTAAAATAACTCAAAAAATAAGTTAGCTTATCAGATAGTAGTATGGCGTGCCAAACATAGCCTAAATATCCAAACCCTCCCTAAGGCTATAGGGAGTCGAGGTGTTAATGGAGGTGCTAAGGATGCTACACCACTCCCTACCTTATGCTAAGGAGGGTGTTAAGAAAGAGTTGTTATAGGTGTAGCGAGATGAGAAAGGAGAGAGAAAATATGAAAGTGTGTTGTGATCGGTTGATTTGTATTTCTTTATATATTTTAATTTTTTTCTTTAAAATTAAACCTATTAAATTGTCACTTCCACTCCCAACTTTTTTTATGCTAGACATGCTAAGTTTGTGGCATAAAAAAAACTAAGAAATCTTATGTGACAACATGTTAAGAATGTTACCACTCCCTCCAACCTAATAAATAAGAATACAATTGTTATATGTCATTCTTTCATTCAATTTGTCAAATGTCAATTTGTGGTAATTTAGATATATTTATTTTCCATTTGTCATTTACTTTATTTTTCATTTTCCAATTTTCAATATATCATTAATTTATTCTCCATAAATTAAATATACCATAATAAATATATTAATTTCAAATATTAATTTTCAATTTTAATTTCTAATAAATTACCGTTTAAACCTTCATATTTTAACATTTTGTTATAATTAACCTGCTGCATGGATCTGACAACTAAACACGTAATTTTAATTTATTTATTTTTCGTATGTTTATTTTTTAAAATTTTTTTCTCATAATTTTCACTTATTTAAAATTTCAAATACAAATCAACTTCCGGATCGATTTTTATTTAAAATCGGATCCCCTGTTTGATAATGAAAATATCATTTGGTATTTTTAAAATAAAAAATACTACTTCTTGATATCGGCAATAGTTTATAAATATGAAGCTAAAATCGTTAAAATGATGGTTTGGAAATAACCCTAAAAATCAACCCTAACTCCACTGCGGCAAGAAGGGCATCTCTATTCCCTCCGTCTCGTCTCTCGCGCGCCTACAAAACGATCGTAACGGTGATTATTTCGGTGCCCAACTATTAATTTCGATGAATTGAATTGACATAGAATTCTAATTCTGTGAAAGAAGCCCGACGAATTGTAACGATCTTGTTGAAACCCTTGTGGTGGTAGTACTATCAGGATCTAATGGAAGACGATGACGAATTCGGGGATCTGTACACCGATGTACTCCAGCCCCTTCAGATGTCGTCTGCACCTCCTCAACAGCCGATACAATCAATACCGCAGCCGCCTAGCCGTTCGATCGATCTCAACGATAGAATTCCCAGCGATGATGAGGAGATTCTCTATGGCGCTAAGAATTCTGGAAAGTTGAAATGCGATCAACCTAGTCCAAATCTGAATTTGAATAAAAGAGATGGAGCTGCTGAGAAAAATGAAAAGTGTTGGGGGGAGGAGGCTGCGCCGCCGGCGGATTCAGGAGGTAGGGTTTTTGGGGGTAGTAGTGGTTTGGTGAAAGTAGAAGATAAGGGTTTTGATCAAGATCCAAATTTTTTGGATGATGTTAAAGGCGAATTTTCGCAGATTAAGGAGGAGAGGCTGGAGGAAAATTTTGGGATTGAAGATGCCGGGGAGGAGGACGAGTTTTTGATTCCGGGTTTATCATCTTCTGGAGCTAGGGTTTTGGAACGCAGTGGCACAGAAGGGGGCGGTGGCGACGACTGGGATGATAGTGACAGCGAGGATGATTTACAAATTGTGTTGAACGATAACAACGGAGGTGGGATCATGGGAATGGACGTCGGTGGTGGTCAAGATGAAGAAGATGATGAAGACGGAGACAATTTGGTAATTGTTACCGGTAATGCTGATCCAAATCATCATCATCATCCACCAATGGATGATCTCCAAGATTGGGGCGAAGATCCTAGTCAGGCTGCTGATGGGGCGGGAGAAAGAAAAGATTTACTGGGCGGTGATGCTGGGAGACCTGAAGTAGGCGGAGCTACGGCTGCTCAGAAGGTTGGATACGGAAGTCATGGGTATCATCCGTTTCATTCTCAGTTCAAGGTCAGTGATAACTGTAATACATGTAGGGTGATCCTCACATGTAACTTATTGTACCATAGATTTGTATTTAGCTAGAAAAAGATGGTAAATGTACTTCTTTTTGACACATTAGTATCAAGGATTAAATCAGGACTACCACTAAAAGTGGTTTATATTGTTGTACTGACACTTTACATTGATCAATGAAAATACTTTCTTCCTTGATGGAAATTTCTTCATACTTTATGCATTCTAATCTTGTTTATCACCATGCAACTGCAAGTATCTGTAGAGAGTGTCAATTTCTTGATATATTATAATCTTCTGTTCACAAAATTTGTAGTATGTGAGACCTGGCGCTGCACCAATGCCTGGAGCAGGTCCTGTAGCAAGTGGAGGAGTCCCAGGGCAAATTCGTCCACCTGCAAATATGTTACCTTTTGCTGGTCGAGGTAGGGCTGAATGGCGTCCACCTGGCATAAAAAATGCTGCTCCCATGCAGAAAAATTTCCATCCAGGTTATGGGGCCCAAGGTTGGGGAAACAATGGAGGAGCAGGGCGTGGATTTGGCAGTGGACTCGATTTCACACTTCCTTCACATAAGTAAATGACCATATTAACCTTTTAGAATAAACATCACATATAAGTTATAACTAGAGTTATAAGTTTATGCTTCTATACTAAGTTCTACCTTTCTTTTATGTCTTTAGGACTATATTTGAAGTGGACATTGATGGGTTTGAGGAAAAGCCTTGGAGACTTCAAGGTATTGATGTATCCGATTTTTTCAACTTTGGCATGAATGAGGAAAGCTGGAAGGAATATTGCAAACAGCTGGTGGGTATTTGTACTTTTTATTTTTTCTGAAAGCTTTGGTTGCATGAACATATATGGAGCTTAATATGCAATGTATAATTTAAACAATGGTTATATTTTTGTTTGTAGGAACAACATAGGCTGGAGGCTACAATGCAAAGCAAAATTCGTGTCTATGAAAGTGGGAGGACTGAACAGGTATGTGATTCTTCTGTAACATACTAAGATGAAATTTATATAAGTCATGATGATAAAGAAATAATAAAGAAACAATTCTTTCATCTTATTTTATGATTTTTTAGGAGTATGATCCCGATCTTCCACCAGAACTAGCAGCAGCAGCAGGTCATGACATATCTGAAAACCGTAACATGGGAAAAACTGATTTACAAAATGACTTAGCTAAGGGATCTGCACGTGGTCGAATGCAATTGGTATGGATTAATATTTTTTGATTTTTCTTATTAAAGATCCTTAAAGGATCATACTTTAAAATGTCACCTTCATAAAACAAAAATAGAAGTCTATAACTAATTGATATTGTTGGAAACTACAGCCAACTGGAAAAGCAATACAAGTGGAAACTGGTTTTGGAGAAAGACTTCCATCCATTGATACAAGGCCACCACGTGTCCGTGATTCTGATGCCATCATCGAGGCAAGATGTCAAATTTAGTCAAATCTACTTTTCAGTTTCTCAATTTCTCAATATCTGAATCTGAATCTGACTTTGTTTGTAAACAGATTGTGTTGCAGAGATCTCCAGAGCCTGAATCTGTTCCAGAACATGATGATGAGCCTGAAGAAGATGATGTCAGAGAATCCCTTGAGGTTGAAGATGACATTGTATCTGAAAATGATCATTTTGATAATAGACCACAACCACAAGCTTATAACAGTAGGAAACGAGAAGCTTCCGGAAGACCACCTTCCATGGTAGGTGCTGTAGATAAAAGGGTATCCTCACATTACTCAGAAACAGAAGCTGAAGATCATCAAGATTCAAGAGGCAAGAAGGTCAACTCTCCTCCTTCATCTCCTCCTACAAGTTTTGACCAAACCGATGCCATCAAAGATGAGATTGCAGCCGTTGACCGAAAGTCAACGGAAAGAGAAGGAAGAGGTTTAGATACAAACATGAATGATAATAATACCAAAAATAGACGTACAATGAAAAAACAAAAACATTCTTCTGTTGAAAGAGACGATTCAAAAGCTGGAAAAAGCAGTGAAAACAGCAAAGCAAGATCAGATCAAAACATGAGAGATAGTGTGGAGCAAGAAGTCATTCAAGGTGGAGATGATCGAATGGTTAGAAGACAAGATAAGGAAAGACACCAAAGTGATCAGTATTCTCATAGAAAGTGGGACCCGAATACCCATCGGCCACACGTCAAATCTGAAAACTTTGATAGGAAAAAAGTGAGAGAATCTGAAGGAGGAGGGGTATGGCAAGATGAAGATCCACATATTGGAAGAATGAGAATTGAAGATGTAAGGAAACGGAATCATGATGAACACCGGAATAAAGTTCGGGAAAATGATAAAAACGAACACCGGTCAAGAAAAGCATCAGAAAACGGATTAAAAACTCGACATGACATTTCAGACAAAAGAGAAGAAGTTTCACATGTTCATAGAGAAACTACAAGTAGACGCAAAAGAGAGAGAGATGATAATTTAGATCAACATAAAAGAGAAGATGAACCACAACAACAACACCCTTTTAGGTATAAAGAAGAGGGTAATACTAATAATCGGTTGCAAAAACGGGAACGAGACGAGTGGAAAGAAAGAGATGGGCATAGAGGAGGAATCGGAATCGGGCATTCCAGAGTAAAGGAAGATTACAGAAGTTCAGAAAAAGATTATCAGTTCAAAGAACAAAGTAGTAGAAGAGATAGAGGCGTTGAAAATGAAAGTGTTTCCAGACATCGTGGGGGACGTGAAGATCCATATGCACATGGAAATAAAGTTAATAATAATAATAATGAGGAAAGAATAATATCAAGGCATGAAAGAGGGTATACTGGTAAAGACGTGCAAGATAAGAAACAGAAGGAAAGTGTAAGGAAAGGAAAGGAAAGTGATGGCGGAATCCACAATTCCGTTTCCGTTGCTAGTTCGAGACGGAATCGAGAAGATCATAGCAGTCAGAGAAGTGAGCGGGTACGTAAATAAATCACTGGACACCATAGTATAAATCCTACTTTTTTTAGAAAAGAAAAATTAGAAAAAAAAAAAAAACATAAAAAGGACCTTATGTTAATGTTACTTAGCCTCTAATTGGTTGTCTCGGACTGTGGGAAGCCAACAAAAATGTGTCATCCATATTTTTAAGTCATAACTAGTTACAAAATTGCTCTCTTATTATTATTATTATTATTATTTTTTCCCTCCATTAACTTGCATATTTTCTAGATAATCTAGTTTCAGTTTTCGTTATGTATAAACTTTTCTTATAAAAATGAAAGAAATCTAAATTTCCAGAGTGTTTTACTTCTTTGAGCCATTTTGGGCATCAAATCTACATTTCATTTCATATTTTTTTGACATAAGCATTCAATCCTGTCCTATTTCTTTGATGTTTTATTCAACATATTCACTTTCTCCTTTATTAACAAAATTATTGCATCCTTACCTGTTTAAATAGTTAATAGTAGCTTCAGTTGACATTATGTTTGTTTGATGCCACAAAGTAAACATGAGCATAGTGCGTATACACTCAAGGATTTGATTTAACCACCATTTGCTGGATGTGGCTCGTAATTGCTAGTTATTATTAAACTTACCAAACATGTGTGTCGATGTGCTTCAAAGGAGTTGAAGAGGAGAGGGTAAAACCGTAAAAAAAAAAACATACACTATCAACTTAACTATCTTTTGCTCAAACATTATATTTCCATTTGGTTTGATTAGGCGAGGCTTGAGCAAAACCCACCATTGGTGACACGAAGATCTTCAAAAAAACACAACGCCAACAACAACGCCTCATCAGAAGACGAACAACAAGAATCAAGAAAAGGCCGCTCAAAACTCGAAAGATGGACAAGCCACAAAGATCGTGATTTCGGTGTAATAAAAGAACCCGACAACAACAACAACGGGGCCCACACAAAAATTCCCGAAATACCCTCCTCAAAGCCTCCTCCTCCTCAAGAAACCACCATCGATAATTCTTCAAAACCACAAGAAGACAAAGAAATGAGCGAGGATCCAAATAAGCATTTGGACACGGTTGAGAAATTGAAGAAACGAAGCGAGCGGTTTAAGCTCCCGATGCCGAGTGAGAAAGAAGCTTTGGCCATTAAAAAGATGGAAAACGAACCGTGGCCGGGCCCGCCCGAAGCCCGACTCGAGGCCGAGGCCAAACCGGAGCGGCCCGCCCGGAAACGGCGGTGGACAAGTGGCTAAAGTGCTGTTACGGGTTGGTTGGTTGGTTTATGAATGTAACGGAATGTGTAACAATGATGTAGCGGGATTTATGGTTTGTTTTTGTTTTTTTTGTTTTTTGTTATAAAGGTGCGGAAATTGTAACGATATAGTTTGACACAGAACATGTTATATCAAGTGACAGTTATTATAGTTGTTGATCTTGCAACAACTTTATTCCACCACTGCAGTGGCAGGAGATGGTGGTGATCGGTTGCTTTTATAGTTTTACTGTTACACTTGTTGTATATTGAATTGAATTCTTGATCAAGTAAAAGCCTCCGAAATACGTATAGGTTTTACCTTTTTTGTTGCAGGAACATTTAGTTTTAATAGTTTCGATTTGAAGTTATTTGATAGAGAATTTGAATCCATGTGATATTTTTATGGATCTGGTTGTTTTGACTTGAAACTGTTCAGAAACTGGCAGTTGAAAACCACCACTACTTACTAACTTGGATAATAGTGAGTAACGAGGCCTAACTATTAGAAAACAAACATTAACTACCTAGTTGAAAGAAAACTTTCATCCATCGAATTTCAGACAAGGGTTTTCATTTCAAACTAACGTTTTCCATTTTTTATAGTATAAAATGTAATCAAGATGTACATGTTAGAAAGAAAATACCAAATACATCTAGATCTCTTTCATATTTGAATCCAAGTTGCTTTGCTTTAAGAGAGTCCGAAATGTTATGTTATTCCGGGATATGGGCACCATATTTCAGATTTTCTTTAAGTAGGAAAAACTTAAACGAATGGGTACATATTGGATCTTGGGTCTGAAACAACCTGTCAAGGAATGGATGGAAGTGCAAAATGTCGAGTTATTTTGTGAAATCATCAATTTAACAGTTGGTCAAATTTGTGAATATCTTGAAAAAATAATAACAAATCTTGTATATTGATGGTAATATCCATAATTTTATATTATACAAATTTTAAAATTTTTTCGGATATGTACAACTAATACGACCTGAATTAAAAAACTTATCCTTCAAATATATAAGAGTAACTACAAAGGAAAATTGTTTAACAACCTTAACCAATTTTATTTTATTATTATTATTATTATATATTTTTTTTTGAAAGAGAACCTCAACCAATCTTGTTTATTACATCATAAATAAAATTCCTCATGTAAACACTTCAAAATGGAGTGATATTAGGCTCGGAGCGCATAAAATTCAACCTTGGAGTATCTCGTCATTCAAAAAAAGTCATCATTTCCAAAAGTTGATATTCATAGTCAAATACATAAATACTAAAGAAAGAGTATTACATGGAAAAATAAAAAGAATATGCACAAAAATGACCATCAGAAATGACAGCTTTTGTTTTTATAAACAAGTTTGAGACATTTTAAAACATGACCATCATGTATCTATGAAATGAAAAATTTTAGATGAACTTTATGTATCTTTAAAGTACATATACCTAACAAAAATTACATTTTCGGTTGCGGACAACCAATCTCGAACACTTATTCAGAAGAATAATGGCGATGAACTATTGTTCAAGTGGCTCAAGCTCCTAAACTCACACATTTAAACAAATAAATCAACCCTTTCATATATGGGACTATGCCATTCAAGCTAAGTTTTTAGTTTTTTGGATTGATATAACCCATTTAGGCATTACTTTTATTGTCCCTATTTTTCATATAAAGATCAAGATTGAGGGTATTTTGAGTGGTGTGATGAAAAATTACCTAGCAATTGGTACAAAGAGAGTTTACCTAAATGTAGAAGTAGTTGAGTAAGATAAATAAGCATCATCCTAGTGTACTCAATACACAAAGATCAATTAAAGCAACCAAAAATAGTTTGATGAATCTAACTAAGGTTCTAATTGTGTGTGCGAATTTCATGGGGTTTAGTGTTTTGGTTATTTTGATGTTGTTTTAGGCTAATCATGTGAGATAATTACCCTAAGTAGCTGAATGTCATTATAATAGGGTTATAAGGTATTTTTGTCGTTTTGTATCATTATGGTACAAACGAGGAATGGAAACTAAAGAAAATTACATAATAGTGTTCAAAATTCATTGCATAATGTCTTATTAGAAGTACATCAAACATGTTACATAACTCAATGAAGGACTTGGAAAATTTCCAACAAATCGACCTGAGAGTAAACATTAAACTTGTCAACATTCAATAAAGTTCATGAAATTATCAGTCGATATAATTTGCTCTTCTATAGGTGGAGTCAACACACGTGTGTATTCAATTATTTCCCTTAACTTGATGAACTTTTCTCTATCTTTAGATATTTTAACCAAGAGCATTATCATGCGGTAAACTAGTGACTGTCGATGGAGACAATGGGATCTTTATGTTTCACAATAGGTCTCCTGTATGTTTAAAATGAGAAATAAAGTCTAACATAGTATTTTCAACAAGATTGTGTCATCTTATCTTCACATATACCGCTTTAACCTTTAATGTCAGTTGTAATGTAACATCCCAAAAACCACAATAAATTTCAACTTTTCAAAAACAACCCATAACCATAAATGTTTACAAAATCATTGTTTCAAAAATGTGTTATGGTAATCAGAGTATCCCAAAATCCAAACAACATAAAAAACCCAAAGGATGTGCACGATCACGCATTCGCCTTGTCACAGTCATCTGAAGTACCTGAAACAATAAACTGAAACTGTAAGTCAACGCTTAGCGAGTTCCCCCAAAGTACCACCACACAACATATAATATACACAAATTAGCATGCTGGGTCCATAACCTCCCAGTTGGATTGCCCTGCATGCCCCATACTGGGTCCCCAACCACCCGATGGGATTACCTTGCATATCATGTTGTGACATCCCCATTTTCACGTCCAGAAAAGACCGATTTTGTTTATGCTTTATAAAAATCAGAGTACTTCTTTTAATAAAAATCTTGCGGAATTTGTTCCCAGAAAAACATGATAAATACGTTATCAAAGCATTTCCGAAGAAATGTATTTTTATTCATTTTAAAACATTTGGGATGTCATCGTTAATACAGAAACATAAGCATAAACAAAACTTACATTCATTATCACTAGTGATCTATATCTCCTTAATCTCTCAGTGTAATGTGACTTCATATCAACACCTGTGATATAAATAAACTGAGTGGGTCAGGTTGGGAAACCTGGTGAGTACATAGGGTTTTCAACCCACAGTAATATAATTATTATGTTTAATCATCAAACAGTTAACCCAATTACCCATCCCCATTATCTTCTTTACTCTTAAGGGTCTACCCTAAGAATCATCTATTTCTCATTCATTCATTCCTAAGGATTATCCTAAGGAATAGGTACGAAGTCCATCGTTGTCAATGACACAGCTGTCAAGCACAGCTGCTAGTTCTATCACTTAGGCGCAGCTTCCATAATTGTGATATTCTATATGAGGCGCAGCTGCCAGTATTGTCCTTCGAGCACAGCTACTAGGGTTATCTCGTTTATTGACAGTATCGTTTTCGAGAGTCCACTCACAATACATGTCAATGGGTTTTTTTAGAGTACACCGGTGAACACGTCGTTCACAACACCTACAGGTTGCGAGCCTGCCAGTGTTCCACTGGACTGTCTAGAATAGTCTGTGGTTGTCATCCATACTCTGCTAGATGACGGGGCCATCATTTGGGAAAGGCTTCTCACATCGTCCACCTCTCACACTCACCTCGTGGTCTATAACACCTCTCAACTCATCATCCAACTCATATTCCATCTATTACATCTACCCATGTTTTACCCAACATATTCTCGTAGATATATATATACAGTTTAAATCATTTAAAACATGTATAAAATCGTTCATCCAGCATAGATAGCAAGTATACAGATAATATGCACACATAGCACGTAATTTATATAAAATACTTCATATCTATGTGTAAGATGAAAGTAACTATGCACTCACTTGGAAGGTGGTGTCTCTGCACTCGAACAACGCTTCGTTACTTCTTAAAACAATTTCCCTCGACAAAACCTAGTATCAATACCACTAGGGTTTAGTCTAACGTTAACCGCGACTAATTAATAGTCTACCTATTATTATTATTATATAAGCTTTAAATAACACTCAATATAATTCATAATAATAGCCCAAGTACTTATTATAAGGTCCTAATAACATTACTATATCAAAACATAAGCTATACTAAAGATAGGTTAGGCGTAGCTCACTTACAGCGGGTTTTTTTTCTCAAAATCGGGCTTCGCTGGAGCAGCGTTTCCGAGCCGAAAGGCTCTTTTCTCGGGACTTCGGGAGCCTCGGGGCTTCCTTCGGGTGCTAGGGGGTTTACCTAGACTTTAGGGGGCTTAAGGGAGGCTAGAGAGAGAAAGTGAAGTTGGAAGGTGTGAGAAATGAGGGTGCCCCGGCTCCCTTTTTATAGGCTGGAAATGCCAAAAACTCGTCGAGTTGGCCTCCAACTCGTCGAGTTCCAGGCTAGGTGTCACCATCTGGTGGCTAGCCTTGGGGAGGAAGCAATGGCCAGGATTGCGCCACGTCACCCGATTTCGCACAGCAGCCTCCCGACTTAGAAAAATCATAACTCTCGCATACGAGCTCCGTTTTTGACGTTCTTTTTTTCCACACGTAGGTAAAAACAAGATCTACAACTTTCATTTAGACTTTGTCGGCTAAGTCTCGACCGATCTTAAATTTAACAGTAGGAGGAGATTAGACTGTTAAATGACCGCGAAGAATTCGTAACTCCTTCATACGAACTCCGTTTTCGTCTGTCTTTTTACCGTTGAGTTCCTATTAATGAGATCTTCAACTCTCATTTAGGTCGCGTAAGCCAAAAACTGCTCGAACTAAAATTCGAGTTTCGGGTTGTACACTGCTAAGCCGAAACTTTGAAAAATCATAACTTCCTCATACGAAGTCAGATTTGGGCGTTCTTTTTATGGATTTTATCGGTTTAACATATACTACAACTTTGGTTTAGATTACTAAGGCCAAAAAGTCCTCTATCTTAAATTCATTATTTACGTCTCCCGGTGCCGTGCCGGTTTTGCCGAAAAACTTCGACGGGCCATAACTTCTTCGTTATAACTCGGATTTCGGCGTTCTTTATATGTACAGAACCCTTGAGACATATTCTACAAATTGGTTAAGATTATTTATTCTAAATAATCTTTTGTCAAAAAATCGTTTTCGACCCCTATTATTTCTAAATTGACTAGCCCGGATCTGCGGGCGTTACACATGTATTGGGTCTACAAACTCCTGGTTGGATTACCCTTGGCCCACAACCTCCCGGTTGGAATGCCCTGGCCCACAACCTCCGGGTTGGATTGCACCGGTCTGTTGACTGACAACACAAAGCAGTAGTCTCAACCCCAACGTAACATGTCAACATATAATATATAATATACATATTCAGCAGACATATAATTATACAACCAGTAATCACAAGTAGTCCTACAGATCTACCAGTCTAACGCATATCAACAACTATCAGATAATCATACAAATCTATCGCATACTCAACATATCATCAATCAGTATCTAACAGGATATCAATCCATTAGGCCGGCCTTGGTGCCTTCGACCCGCAAGTACACTGAGGAAGACTCACCTCTCAGTCTGAAAATATAGTTGAACAGGACACTGCTCTGAATATCAACTCAACCAGTTATCTATTCATGAAAATGACCAACTCAATTAAAATTCAAAATACCCAGAATACCCCTACGTCAAACTAGGTCAAAGTCGAAAGTCAACAAAATCAGCCGAGTTGACTCAACTGAGTACGTACAACGTACTAAGCTTGTACGCTCACCGTACGCAAGGCTTGAACAAGGTCAGGATGTTGACCACATACGCGCTGCGTACTCCAGCGTACGCACCATCCAACCACACCTTCGATTAAGAGCTTAACCTTAAGCCCCTTTTGCCCAAAATTCAGATATAGTCCTTAAATGATGTCCTTAACCATAAAGTTTCCAACTTTATGGTCTTGCATGGCTATTAAGTGCTCAATACCAAAAATCCTAACTTCTTAACCCATTAAGACATCCTAGTTCTTGCATGGAAGGAAAATATGACCAAGATCACGTTTTTATGCTTCTAAACACTCCAAAACGTCTGAAAGGACAACTTATATGAATTAGAGTAAATCATACTCATAATACCAAGTTTATGGGACCAAAAGAATACAAATCCATAGCTACACAAGATCTAATCAACACTTCATCAAGTTCATAGCTTTTTACCTTCAAATGATGCCAAATGGTGATGTGATTCTGGATCCAAAGTGCTCTACTCTTCTAGGATGGTTTCCTCTTCCTTCTTCCTCCTTCCTCCTTCAAGAACGCCAAAATGTACACTCAAGGCTCAAAAGTGCTCTCAAATGGAGTAGGGTTGCATAGGGGTCGAAATGAGGCTGGAGGCTGGTGGATGAAAGGATCCTTGAGAGTAAAGGATGAATAAATAGTGCACAAACCCTAAATATTAGGGTTTTTAGGTCCAGGCCACGTACGCCCCGCGTACGCTTGGGTACGCCCAACATACACATGCAGCTCAAAAAATCCCCGCGTACGCATGCAACTCCAAAAATTACAAAAATGCCATTTAGGACCAATTTACAAATAATTCTCATACCAATGGTGAAAATGCAAATTCTTGGAAATCGGGATGTTACAATTCTCCCCCACTTAAATTAGACGTCGTCCTCGAAGTCACTCCTTATCATCCCTCAGACATACCCGGCAATTTGGACAATTCTTCCATGACCCATATCTGAACTGTGAATTCGTCTCCTACAAGCAACTGCCTTCCCATACAATAATCGAAACACAGTCTTAGAAGAACTACATACCCTGGCTCATAGTGAATCCTTGACCCACCTTAACCCTTGAAGAATAATCATTACCACTCTCCCGAAATTCGGAATCTAAAGCCTTGACTAATTATTCACTGCTGTTAAACCCTCCACTTGATAACGAAGCGACTCCCAACACGAGTCTCTGCTAAAAATCTGTTGTAGAGAAACACACATACACACACATCGTCGACATATTCCATAACTCCCTTTAACCACTTCAAAGTCAAGGCTTCATATAAGAAAAACTCGAGAAACCACTCGGAACTCGCAGCTACCAACCAATAACAAAATAACCTGAAAATACTCATTTCCAACCAAGACTGTAAGACCCAACGTCCAGAGAAAACCACTCATACTGGGAACTCTCAAAACTACAACCACAAGTCAACTCCATCAATATACTTCTATGAACCGTAAACCCATCAGTCCAAACTTCAGAAACCATACCTTAAGACTGATGATCAACCATATGTTGTACATACTCCTAGTCCCTAACTAGGAACACCACAAACTCATGTAGATAGAATACTTAGAAGACATCGATCGTGAATTTTGTCATACCACAAAACCGGAACGACGGAAACGTTATGGGGTGGAGGACATCATGTTTAGTATCACAAGACATGCATCATAGTAAGCAAAGTAATAAACAACCATTTCATTAGAAAGAAGGTGTTTACAAAGTATGTGATTCACATAATATAGAATACATAGCAAATAACAAAAAGACATGAAGCTGTACTGCTCCATCTTCTGAATCCCAGTGTGCGAACCTGTCTACTGGTCTCCTGAGAATACAAGTTATTTTGAAAGCGTAGATCAGCATTTAAGCTGGCGAGTTCATAAGATTTAGGTGATGTAAGTGAGTAGTAAGAAAGTTGTACAAAGTTGTAGTAAGTTGTGGTAAGTTCTGTTTAGAAAAGTTTGCCTGTTCCTCCAGGAAATCCTATATTTCCTGCTTTGATGAAAGATAAGTAAAAATGACTCTACAGTCCTTTCTATGGGTATTAAATGAATACAGAGTAACCAAACAATCGGTTGTGTGTATCTGCCCTAGGCCCACAACCAAACAAGGAACAGGAAATGAGGCGGAAGACACACATCCCATTGTTTGTTAGATCTTCGTTGTATATAACCCTGGCGTATCCACTTGGTACTCACGGAGTTAACTGTAATAGTTCCTTTATATTTGATGAAAAGATTCCTTAAGAAAACCCTTATTTCTTTTAGTAAAAATGGTAACCACAATAGTTCCTCCTATAATCACTTAGTTTATACTAGATATATATATAATCTAATATCGAACAGATAGTTAATTGTGTGAATCTGCCCTAAGCCCACAACCAAACAAGGAACAGGGAATGGGGCGGAAAGCACACATCCAACTACCTATTGGATATTAATTATATATAACCCTGATGTATAAACTAAGGTATTATAGAATTAACCACCTAAGGTCCTTTAAGTTATAATGGTTTAATAAAATGGATTAAACCCTTTACTGGTAAGTTTCTAGTTTTGTATATCAAAAGTTCTTTACTTGAAAAGTATGATTTGTACTAGAAAACAGTGCATTGAATTAGTGTCCTATGACCTGGCCCATACCTGGTACCCCTTATGATTACTTAGTGTATACGGAAACATATATATATATATATATATATATATATATATATATATATATATATATATATATATCTAAGATCGGATAGATAGTAGGTTGGGTGAATCTGCTCTAAGCCCACAACCAAACAAGGAACAGGAAATGAAGCGGAAAGCACACATCCTACTACCTGTCGGACCCGATTAATATATATATATATATATATATATATATATTTCTGAATGCATACACTAAGGAATCATAAAGTTAGCATTATAGGCCTCCTTCTACTGAATGTACTAGACTCGACTGTTTTGTGTGTTGGTTGTAAAATGTAAGTTTTCCCTAGTTTATAACTATCTTGACTCGAAAATAGTTTGTATTAACTTCCAAGTGGAACTGTCACAATATGAAAGTAATAGGAAAATATAAGTACTCAGTTGTCTTATGAACTGACATCCTGCAATACCGTTTACCTTTAACTTATTAGTTTAATTAAGGTAAAATGTGATATTATTGTTACCATGCTTGATTTGACTAGTATAACACGACGTTCGAGACATCGAAATGATATGACATTCGTCACCCGTAGACCTGCAGGTCCCACTGTAGCTAGCAGCAAGGTGTGGGATGGTCAATCCCATATAGATCTATACACAAATTCACGCTCTCCCTCCAAGAGACTCTGGTACAAAACATGACACTGCACTGTATGTCGCGCCATGAAGTAGTATCTCACATTATAATTATGGTATCTTAGTAAGTTCGTTATAGTATCTTAGTATCCTCTCGTTATAGTATCTTAGTATCTTCTCGTTATAGTATCTTAGTATCCTCTTGTTATAGTATCTTAGTATTCTCTTGTTATAGTATCTTAGTATCTTCTCGTTATGGTATCTTAGTATCCTCTTGTTATAGTATCTTAGTATTCTCTTGTTATAGTATCTTAGTATTCTCTAATATCTAGTATGAACTGAACCCCTAAACTATACCCCTTATAGTTTACTAGTATTTTACTTGAACTGATATTGAAAAGACTCATTTTTCTACTAAGTTATGCTGGTACTTTAAAAATGGAGTTTTGTTAAACTATAAAGTACCATAACTTTAAAAGAGTTTTTGAAATGTTTTGACCACTTATAAATGACATAAGCAATCTTTTTGAAGATGTTTATAATAAACAAAATACACAATTATCATTGTGTTTAACTTGTATTCCCCCTTAAAAGCATTTAAAACAGTTTAAAAGGTTGATTACGGGGTATGAACTCACCCTATGTGGGTGATTCAAACGAATATGCGCGTAAGGATGAGAAGTTCCACGAATGAAGTCCCGAGACTTAACAAGTCCTAAATGACATATAATGGCATATATTGACATAAATATAGTGTTTAGAAGCAACCAAATGCAAGGAAACGCCTTAAGGGACTAGGAAACACTTTGTCCAAGTGTTGGAATCACATGTGATTCACTTAAAGGGAGTGTACGGCCACATGAAGGAGTGTGCGGCCATGGGTGTGCGGCCAGGGAGTGTGAGGCCGCACACTCATGGTAAAGAGTGCACAAAAACGTTTTCCAAGGGTAGGTAGGCTTGTGGGACAATTGCTCAACAAGTGGTGAAGCTGGAAATGCATTTTGGAGGCCCTTTAAGGGTGTTTTGAGGGGTGTACGGCCACACCTGGGTGTGCGGCCACACACACCATGTGTTCTTGAGTTCTGGGAATTTTCAAGGCCTTAATCTAGTATTCTTAACAAGATCTAAGCTTAACAAAAGAGTACTTATGATCCGGAGGCTCGAGAAGGCTCAAAATCACCAAGAACAAGTGTGTGTTCTTGGTGTTCTTGGTGAAATGGTTGAAGATTTGAAGATCTAGCCAAAATATGATTTCCAATGGATGAAATCAAAGGATGTTACTAGTTTAAAAGGATTAACAACAAATCAAGGGAAGAACACTTACAATCTCGAAGATCTAGGCTGAAAATCGGATGGTAGTTGAGAGAGAAATCGTGTTCTTGGCTTGGGAGAGTGAAAAGGGATGAATGAAGGCTAAGTCCCAACCTTATGCACGTGAGTGTGCTGCCAGGAGAGGGGTGTGCGGCCGCACACCCAAGTGTGCGGCTGTACACTCCTTATGTTGGAGTGTAAGGCTCGATTTTGGTGCTAGAAGTGTACGCGATCCATTCCTATACTCAATGCTTGAATGTACTGAGCTTTGAACCTTTAAACGGACTCTAAACAAGGCTAAATGATAGCAGAAACGAGTCTGACACTCAGCTGAGTTGACTGGCTGAGCTTTACAAGGCAAAAATTTTCGGGTTGTCACAAATTTCCAACAAATCCTCAAATCTAGAAGTTTTACCCAAAAACCTTAAATACACACTTGACTTCCTAACAAGTCATCACTAACCCACTGCTCCCCCGAGCATAATGATGACTCATCCAAGAATTTCACGTTGCATCCAAATCCCTTATCAGCTCAGGTGTACCTCCACCTGACAGATCACTCGAGACATCTACAACGAACTTCATGACTCAAGATTTCAGAACCAATACCTAACACCGGTAACCAAACTTCTAATAAACAACCTACAAGGAACAGGGTCCACCATTGCAAACATTTATCAAGCGACTTCCGGTGCACAACCAACACATCAACCAAACAAACTTTTACCGGCCACATGATCCAAACCAGCTGGTTCCTGAGTCTCCCGACTCTCAACAATGCACTAACATCCAAAGCACTACATGCGAAAAATAAACAAACATGATCACTAGGTCCACAGCTTATGCCTGAAATGCTCCTGCTATTTTGGCTTTCCAGATAACTAACGATCTTGAGACCTACGGGTCTTAACCAATTGACTACCGGGTCCCGCCCACATGGAACATACAACGACTGGTTCATGATACATCGTGACACCTTCTCACCACTAAAACGATAGGCTTACGGTACCACACCGATCTTGCTGTCATTCCATCACTCACCTGAAACTCACGACCATCACCACGACCTAAAGATACCTAACCTCAATCCACCATGTTGCAGGAACCCAACCAACATCCCTCTTGTCGTTAACCGATCATGACGCTGCCATACTCTTTTACCACACTCAATTCCTTTCACATCATAAGCTGCTACCAATGCAAAATCTGACGAAAACATAGTCGCACACGACTCTTAAGTAAATCAATCCTTGAATCCTCTCTCGCCTCTTTTCCTTTCCACCGATACATCATATGGCTTTGAACCCTCACCTTCTAACCACTCATGCCCTCTGTCGACTCCACCCTCCGATGATCGTATCAATGTAAACTACGTACCTATTAGCATTGAGGTAAATAATACTTATTATTATTATTATTATTATTATTATTATTATTATTATCATCTTGTTATATTATTTTTGACTAAAATAGATAGAGATCATGAGATAGGATTTTGACCTTACTTTACATTTTTAAAATTTTCAGTTTATTTTGATCTTGCTTTACAATTTTAAGAACATGAATTGATGTTGTTATGCGATTAAGTGTAAAATGGTCCTTTTTGTTATTCAACAAAACATTTAAAGGTCTAACCAAACAACATGTATTCATTCAAGCCTCTAAATTATTCATACATTTGAATTATTTAGAGATTGCCAAAAGGTTATTTACTTATTAATGGAATTTATTACATATTTTTATTATAATATTTAATCATTTTTTCAAGTCTTTTTATGTCATTTATATTTTACAGCTAACTTGTCTATTTTTTTTAGTAAATGTGATTTTAATTAATTTATCAACTAGCAGCTATTTTAAGCTATCAATTAGTTTGTCAAATATAACTAATAATATGATAATGTTACACTAATGTCATACATATAACTTATAAATCATATAATACCCACCAAAATAGTTAATAATTTTTAACATTTAATCTTCACTGTTAGAAACTCTAACGAATAATGAACACTTATATAATATTGACTAGACGAATGCCCGCGCGTTGCGCATAAACACCTATATAGTTGAAATATTTACAAATATATGTTTTTTTAAATATAGCAATAACGTTGTTGTTAAATTTGATATAATAATATGTATACTAAATGAATATAATATATTGATTATTTTCAATTATATGATAATATATACATCTATTATAACTGCATAATCTCAACCGTTTGAATGACTTCTACGCGCGAGTTAATCATGAATATAATTAAATATAATATATGGTTTAATATTATTTATAGTTGTTGTTAATGTTAATCAGTTTTTGAAATTTATTTGTTTAATGTTTTAATTTCTATCATTATAATTATTTAAAACATCAAACATTGTTTTTTATTTTAAAGGTAACAATATAATCATTTATATAGAGTTATATTTAACTGTTGTTATTGTAAGTTATTTTAAGCTACTTATTTGAAAACTTTTAACGATTATATAAATATCTTTAGGAATTATTTTAGTTAAATTGAGATTATAATTCAGTTTTTGCATTTAACACTACAATTTATCACTTTTAACTATTCACAAAATATTTATTGAGTTTTTTAAGCGGAACTGAAATTTATATTTAAGTTGACATTGTAATGTTATATTTAAATTAACAATTTAAGTATTTTATCCAAACTGTTCAATAGTTGTAGCTTTAAATTGATAATGGTTTACATACAACAACATCTTAATCTAATAAATTAAGTATAATCTGTGAAAGTTTAAAGACATAACTTTATAAGTAGAAGTAAAGACATAACTTTATAACTATTCACTTTAGGTTTGATCTTTATTTAACCTTATTAAGCAACTTATAATCATTTTTAGAAAGACACTATAATTTATCATTTTTAACTATTTACAAAATATTATTTGAGTTATTTAAGTTAAACTGAAATTTATATTTAAGTTGATCATGTAATGTTATATTTAAATTTATAATTTAAGTATTTTATACAAATTGTTCAAAAGATGTAGCATTAAAATGATAATGGTTACACCCAACAATATATTAAAACTAATAAATTAAGTATAATATGTTAAAAGTTAAAAAACATAACTTTATAAGTAGAAGTAAAGATATTCTTTTAATATTGAAATTTAATATGATTACACTTTATGTTTGATATTTATTTAATCTTACTAACCAATTTATAACCATTATTATGAAGAAATTGAAAAGTCATGAGAGTTTCAAATGAATGTAGTGAAAGAAAAAATACATGAGAGTTTCAAATGAATGTGGTGGAAGAAAAAATGCTAGCTTTATAAGATATATAAATAGATATATAGATATAGATAGATAGATAGATATAGATATAGATATAGATTTGATAAGATCTCCTCAATTTTTCTAACTAATAAAACTAGGATTGTTATAATAAAAAAACCTAGCTAGCAATTGGGGATGAATTACGTATTAGAAAAAAGAATATCCTTTATTTGTTTTAAGCCGTTGTATAAGTTATAGGCTTATAGCATTATTTTTAATATTATATATGAATATATTGTTGTAAATTATCCTAAGAAAATATATGTTTATAATCTCACTCATTCGACACCCCACGTTCTTTTCGCAAAGTCATCACTCATTAGACACTTGGAACACGAAATTCCCAAGTTCCCCTGCAAAAAGTTTCATTCCTCTTACCTCCTTCAATCACCCCTTTCACATCCCAAAAAACCTGAAAAGAATTGATCAAAAATGGCAAAGCTTATAGAGACGTACGCCTGCGTCCCATCGACGGAGCGCGGCCGAGGAATATTAATATCCGGTGATCCGAAAACAAATGCATTTATGTACTGTAATGGCCGATCGGTGATTATCCGGTATCTCGACAGACCATTGGATGTCGAGGTGTACGCAGAACATGCTTATCAAACCACCGTTGCGAGGTTCTCGCCTAACGGAGAGTGGATCGCCTCCGCTGACGTGTCCGGGACGATAAGGATCTACGGTACCCACAATGGATTCGTGTTGAAAAATGAGTTTCGGGTCTTGTCGGGTCGAATTGATGATATCCAGTGGTCTGCTGATGGGATGAGGATCGTGGCTTCGGGTGATGGCAAGGGCAAGTCGTTCGTTCGAGCTTTCATGTGGGTTTGTTTTTCTCGATCACAACTGTTTGTTGAAATGCGCCAATCACATCTTTTCAACTTTTCCCTTCTTTACCTTATTTACACAATTTGGGGGTATTGGTCTTAAATCTGTCCAAATCATACAAACACTTTTGATTTTGATGATGCCTCGTCATTTTCAAATCAGAAATCATTTGGGGGTGAGGCAGGGCCCCATGACATCCTTGCTTCATTGTCACCCCTAAGTCCAATTATTCAAAATCGACATCTTTCTTTATCTGGAAAAATTATGAAAATGTCAACCTTTTGATCTTCTACCATTATAGATACTCATTTCAACAGTCTTATACAGGTGGGATTCTGGAAGCAATGTTGGAGAGTTTGATGGGCATTCAAGGAGAGTTCTAAGCTGTGCATTCAAACCCACAAGACCATTTCGCATAGTCTCATGTGGAGAGGACTTCTTGGTCAACTTCTATGAAGGACCACCATTTAAGTTCAAGCAATCACATAGGTCTGTACTTTGTATTACAACAACAGATAACAGATTCCATCAAACACATAAACTTTCTACTCAAATAAACTTACAGTATCACATGACACAAATCCTTATGTCACATTTAGTACAATTCTAGTGTTCATCGGTATTCTCACATGCAGGGATCACTCAAATTTTGTCAACTGTGTAAGGTTTTCACCTGATGGCAACAAATTCATCACTGTAAGCTCTGACAAAAGAGGCCTGTTATATGATGGAAAAACTGCAGAGGTCAAGGGTGAATTGTCTAAAGAGGACGCCCACACAGGTAGTATATATGCTGTAAGCTGGAGTCCCGATAGTAAACAGGTAGTTAATCTCCTTTTCTTTTCTAAACTCCACAAAAAATGTTATTTTTCTATGTAATGCTTTTGAGTTCAAATTTAGGGTTCTCTTTTTTTCCTTTTTATTTGTAGGTGCTAACTGTATCTGCTGACAAAACTGCAAAAATATGGACAATATCAGATGATTTCAATGGAACACTTTCAAAGACTTTAACTTGTCCAGGATCTGGTGGAGTTGAGGACATGTTAGTTGGGTGTCTATGGCAAAATGATTATATAGTTACTGTTTCTCTTGGTGGGACCATATATATATACTCTGCAAGTGATCTTGATAAAGATCCAACGATTCTGTGTGGACACATGAAGAATGTTAATTCACTAGCTGTGCTTACAAAAGGGCCAGAAAAAGCCATTCTTTCTAGCAGCTATGATGGCTTAATATTCAAATGGCTTCGAGGATTTGGCTACAATGGTAAGTTAGAAAGAGGTGACAAAAATCAAATCAAATGTCTCGCTGCTGTTGATGAAGAAATCATGTCTTCTGGATTCGACAATAAGGTAATTCAATTTCTTTCACGATTTAGGGTTTAGGGTTTGTTATCTGACAAGATCTTGTAATAAACAGATATGGAGGATTCCGTTAAATGGAGAAGAATGTTCAGAAGCAGATATTATTGACATTGGGAGTCAACCGAAGGATTTGAGTTTGGCTATTAATAATCATGAACTTGCATTGATTTCAATTGAGACAGGTGTCGTTCTTCTGAAAGGTACGCAGCTGTTAGCAAGTGTTGAGCTTGGATTTACTGTGAGTGCATGTGCTATTTCACCTGATGGAGACGAAGCGATTGTGGGAGGGCAAGATGGTAAATTGCACATGTATTCAGTGAAGGGAGATACTCTTTCAGAGGAAGCTGTTCTTGAGAAACATCGAGGTGCTATTACTGTGATTCGTTACTCTCCTGATGTTTCCATGTTTGGGTCTGCTGATGCAAATAGAGAAGCTGTTGTATGGGATCGGGCCTCCAGAGAGGTACTAGAAATTCCAATTTACAAATTCTAATTTACTAAATTGAAAGAAAAAAAAAAACTTTTATGATTTATTGTTAACTTATGATGTTGTTATAAATAGGTGAAGCTGAAGAACATGCTATATCATACAGCTCGTATAAACAGCTTAGCATGGTCTCCTGATAACAAAATGGTGGCAACAGGATCTCTTGACACGTGTGTAATTGTGTATGAAATAGATAAGCCAGCTTCAAGCAGAACAACTGTAAAAGGAGCTAACCTTGGTGGGGTCTACTCAGTGGCATTTGTTGATGAAAAAACTGTCATAAGTTCTGGTGAAGACGCGTGTATTCGTTTATGGGAGATAACTCCACAATAAATAACAATCAAAATTTACAAACAAACGTTTCTTGATGTCTTTTTCTTCTACTTTTTGTGAAGCTGGTTTTGCAATTAGCCCAAGGTTTTTAGTGATGTTTTTGTGGAGGACTTATTGGATTAAAAGTAAGGTTTTGGTGCACAAATTCGTGTATTTTGCTGAGATTTCAGGGGAATGGAGGACTGGGTCAATTGGAAAAGAGATGCTTCTTGGAAGCTTGATGATCGAAATCTTGTTGGTTTTTTTTTTTTTTTTTTTTTTTTTAAATGTAATAAATGTGTTTTTGGTGTGTTTTTTTATGATGAATGATGAAACCTTTTGGTTTGATTCTCAAGTGGTTAAGTTGTGTTTTGAGACTTGAGTTTCCACTTTGTTTATGAAATATCATTTGGTGTTTTGAGTTTCCACTTTTCCACCAATTGAAAACAGAGAATCAAAAGTGTTTACCTTTGCATCATGAATGTAGGTGATGGATACTCGTTAACACAACCTTAACATTGTGTTTCATCTTTTCAACTTTCATTATGGTATACACTTCCATAATAAACCCATGACATAAATGATAAATTGTTTATATAGAATACACACACATACATGAATTTGGACCCAATTTACTTTCATTCGGATTCAGTATGTAGTTTATCGCATGTATTCTACAGCCCATATAAAACGTCACCATCACTTGTACGAGAGCTACAAGACATTTTGTTTGTAACATTTTTTGATTTTGTCTTTATTAAAATACAAATTAAACATTTAGTTAATAATCAAATATTTTAGTTTAATAATATAAATATATAATCACATGCTCCACTTTTAAATGGAGTAGTAAATTTGAGTAAGTTGTAAACATGAAGTCCATGACCCAAATCCTAATAGTCACCAAGTCACTGTCTCAAGTAGCAAAATTGCAAGTTGGAGGTAGAAAATGAGATACTTGAAAGTACAGGGTTCGTAAAGTATCAACCTTTAAAAGTAAATTCCCCATTTTCTCTAAACTCTGTATCTCGGAAATCATGTTGATCCATCCGTTAATTGTTTGATTTCCCGTCTCCGCTGCGGCCTTCTTCCACCGGGACGCTGCCGGAGTCACTGTTCATCAGAAACTCCTCCGTTTCAGCTTGACTTCTGAAGAATAAGGTGTGCTTACTGTTCTCTGTTTCATGATTTCGATGTCGTTATCTGTTGACCTTTCACTAATTGCTATCTGGATACTTGATTGATTGAAACTGCACAAACAATAAGAAGTAAAAAAAGCTAAAGAAAACTATTTGTCTACTAAGAAAAATCGATGTGTGTTCTTACTGTGTAAAGTCATGCAGTCTATCTGTTTGATCAAATGCCTCTGAGAACTTTTCGTAGCTTATGCAGCTTTTCGATCTAAGAAAATAGCAACGCTTTGATTCATCCATGGCAGGTTTGAAGGACCTTCAATGTCTTTACGCAGACCTCCACTTCCTCGATTACTTCTCAACAACGTTTCTTGCATGAGAAACGCTCAACAAATCTTACGCCATACAAACATCTCAATTCACGATGGTGGAGCCCTAGTACTCACCGGAGCAAACGGCTCCGGCAAGTCTACCTTCTTACGAATGCTCGCCGGATTCTCCAAACCATCAGCTGGTGAGATCCTATGGAATGGCCATGACATAACTGAGTCAGGAGTTTTCCACCAATATAAACTTCAACTCAACTGGCTCTCACTCAAAGAAGCCATTAAATCCAACTTCACTGTTCTTGACAATGTTCAATGGTTTGAAGTTCTTGAAAGTAAACAAGGAAAATCTTTACCTGCTCTTGAGTTCATGGGGCTTGGTAGACTTGTCAATGAGAAAGCACGGATGCTTTCAATGGGTCAAAGAAAAAGATTGCAGCTTGCAAGAGTTATGGCCATGGATAGACCGATTTGGCTGCTTGATGAACCTTCTGTTGCTTTAGATGATGAAGGTGTGAAGCTTTTGGAACAGATGATTGCAGATCATAGGAGCCAGGGTGGAATAGTCATTGTAGCTACACATCTCCCGATTGAGATTCAAGATGCTATGATCTTGAGATTGCCTCCCAGGTTTCCAAGAAGGATAACTTTAGTAGACATGCTTCCTCATTGAGGTGAGTTGATGAATTTACCCTTTTGAGCTTTACATTATTTCCTGTAATTGTTTCTCATAATGATATCATAGGTCAATTGCTTTTCTTGATGCCTCTATTATTTGATTTCATAAAGTAGAAACTGAAAAAGCACTATTGATCCTCCATGACTCTTGTGTTTCTTAATGATAGATGAAGAGCAATCGATTTTAGAGTCTCATATGGCTTCTAGCATTATCTTTAAAATTTAAATGGTTGATAATGTTGTGACTTAAATTAAGCAATTAGGAAAGGTTCCATTATATTATATAATGAAAGGTTTCTTATTATTATTTGATTAGGATGATTTCAAATGCTATTGTTTTTTCTTTACTATGAAACCTTTTGGGTTAATTGTCTTTTTTAACATCCATAAATCAAGATTATATGTTTTAGCCTACAGCGAATAAATATCTATTCTTTTTATTAAATTAATTTATGGTGTTATTTGGGTTTTCGGATGTAGGTAATTAATCATGACGTTGGTGATTTGAGTGGATAATATCCCTAGTCTTAAACTTTTATAAGGCATGACGAAAAACCTAGAGTCCTTGCTATTTTAGAGTTTTTGTCCTTAATTGGTGAATTTATATGTCATTGGAGTTAAATGGCAGTTATGACCATTTGGATGGGTTTTGGTGAAAACTGAGGATTTAAGCAACTATATTATGAAATAAATTAATTGGTGATAGAAGTTGTTATAATTAAAGACATTAAAACCCTAATTAGCTTCCTTTGTCAAAATCAAACTTAGAGGGATAGAAGAAAGCTTACGATTTTGAGTTCATGGTGGAGGAAGGATTCATTTTTGCTTGGGGATCGTTCATGTGGCGATTAAGAACACATATACCCTGCTTAAACATAGTTTTGAAAACCATTTACATAGTAAATTGTGGATAAAGTCCCATAAACTTCAAAGTCTATTAACAAATTGAAAATAAGTTGTCAAAAGAGTATTCAAGGGCATCACAATCCAAAAAAAGAAAAATAAATAAGTTGTCTAAACTATATCAAACATATCCTAAAATAATCTTCTCCAAGTTGACACTATAAGATTGCTACTAACTAGAGCACATATCAAAATAGTGTATTAGGCTTGGGAAACATGATGAGTAATGATGAAGTTAGACTTACACAAGTAGACATAAATGTAGGTTCATTCAAGAACACCATAAAGTTGAAAATGCGAGAAAGGATCACAACAGTCTAAATTTGAAGAACCGGGCTATTTTTAAGATGTCATCTAAGTAAATTTTAAAACTAAAATAATTAATTTCTTATTTTTAAATTAATGTTAATTGTTAAGGGTATTAAAGTAATTTTATTTTTATTTGTTTCCATGAAATCATGTACTTTAATTAAGATTATATATATATATATATATATATATATATATATATATATATATATATATATATATATATATATATAGGTTAATGTGAGACGGTCTAATTTTGTGAGACCGTGAGACGCAATCGTAGCCACTCATTTTGTAGATAAAAAAAACATTTTTAAATGCAAAATAATTGAAAATTTTTGATTTTTTTTTAAATATTATTTTCGTCATTTATATTTTCCAAAAAAAAAAAAATTAAAAAAATAAAAAAGTTACCGTTTTTTTACATAATCTTGTAGAATATTAGAATATTTTACATATCTGAAAAATTTAGTAGAATACTAGAATATTCTAACATTTTAAAAATCACATTAGAATATTTACAGTGTAATATTCTATTTGAATATTTCACGTATTAAAAAAAAAACGGTAATTTATTTATTTATTTATTTTTTTAGATAAATAAAATGACGAAAATAATAATTAAAAAAAGAATTTTCGGATTTTTCCTTTTATTTTGCATTTTAAATTTGTTTTTAGATTGCGTCTCACGGTCTCACAAAATTAACATGGTCTCAAATGTACCTTAACCTATATATATATATATATATATATATATATATATATATATATATATATATATATATATATAAGTAAATTAGGGTTCTTCACACTGATGAATTACAAAAATATTCACCACCTCAACCAAATCCAAGTTCTTTCTCCTGGTTCCCTCGTATACTTGCCGATAGAGGTGGTAAAAACTGACACGTCATGCTAACCCGACACTAAACAAATGGGTTTAGGTAAGATGTTTCAACCTGTTTAATTAAACGGGTTGACACGAAACAACACAAAAATTTAATGGGTAATGTTAGAGTTGAGAATTTCAACTTGAAAATGACCCGATTATTTATATGCAAGTTTTTTGAATTTTTTAAATAAACTATAAAGACCCCAAAACCAAAACCATAAGTAAAAGAAAACCTTTGGGTTTAGTCGCCTTGTAAAGTAGAAATGACTTAGTTGTCTAGGTCAAAACATAATTTTCAGTTTTTTTTTCTCTCCCAAACTACACAGTCCCCTTGACCACTACCTTCTCCAAATGATCATGCCCTACGCCTCCCTAAACTCTTACTCCTATTTTGCCTTCTAAACTTACTATGAATTTAGTCATTCCGCCTCCCAACTATTACCTCTTACTTTTTCAACAATCAACATGTTTAGTGTTTCAACCTCACATGACACAACACATTTCAAGGTATACCCCTAACTCGGAACCCGACACGAACTCGACAGAAATAAACGGGTTGACATGACACAACGCGTTAATTAAACGAGCCACGTTAATTAAACGAGTCGGGTTAGAGTTAAGTTCATTCAACTCGTTTACTGTTTCAACACAAAACAAACCCAACACGTTACAACACGTTTGCCAGGTATACTCACCAATGCTTCACCCTTCACCTCCCCAATCACCGGAAACACTTCACGTAGTAACATACCAGAATCTCTTTTACTCCTGTTAGGTGTGTCAAACCCAACAAATAAATGGGTACAAAATGACTCCAAGAACACTATTACTTTGCACTTAAAATGTAATACAAGATAAGCAAGATCGATCTACAGAGACACGAAACAAGTGCTTATACATTTTTTGCGTAAGGTACAAATGTGGTCACAAAAGTGAGGGGGGTTTTTATGCACTGATTTAAGCAAGAGACTAAAGTAATAAGTAAATGATTGATAAATTCAGGATTTGTAAGTACTCCAACTCTATGCAAGAAAAATTAGTAATGTGATTCAATGGATGAAATGATATTTGTTCAATTTGATCTAAGTTGGTACTTGGAAATGCTAACAAGCTCTAGCACTTCCCATTTACCACATTGATTAACCAAAATAAGCTCTTTGATCAATCCTAACCTTACCAATCTAATCTAAACAAGCTCTTAGAGTTAGGTTGAAAGATTGCATTAAACTTTATGTGAATGTTCCCAACAACATTCAATACTTCTCACAAGCTCGGGATCATAAGAATGTGTGAATAAGATTTACACTAAATTCATTTAATAGAAATCAATTTAGTGCTTGTTACCTAGTCCAATTACAAAACAATTACGGATTTTGCAATTAGATAACTTGAATGACCTAATCCTAATTCAAATTGCCAATAAGAATCACAATTAAATCAAACATTCGATTGAAATGAAACCAAATTCACTAGATAAAAAGTAAAAACAAACATCAAGTCACATGATTGAAATCACTCCAAAATGTAAAGACATAAAGATGGAGAATCTAGGGTTCTAGCCACACATGACTAGAACAAGAACACAAATCTAGAAAATGAAGTTAAAGTTCTTACAAAATGAAATCCAAATAAAATCCAAGTGTTTCCAAGTGTTAATTGACTCCAAAATCCACCAGAAAATCGCCCACAAAGCTCCCAAAATCGACAGGACCAAGTATGAAATCGGTTACACCTTTTAAGAGAGAAGAAAAACTGCTTTTTAACCCACAACCACGTTTACACGACCCGTGTAAATTAACATTGTCGTTTACACGACCCGTGTAATTGCAAAAGTAGACTGCTTAGTTTGGTTGGGCCTTCAAAGTGCGTTGCTGAAGAATCTTCGTTTACACGGCCCGTGTAAACTCAAGGCTATAGTTTACACGACCCGCGTAATTCCCTACATTGCTAAAATTTTCAATTCTTCAATATCTTCATCCCCGGTGCTCCGCAAGTTGTGGAATTTTGTCTACATCTCTTATTTATCTCCCTAAACAAGATCCTACCCCAAAAGTCCCTGAAATATCACAAAAGTGTGTGAGTGAAATAATGTCATGGAAAATCCCGAAAAACATATAAATGCATGAGTTTAGCTTAGATGCAATGCACTTTTTATGAAGTAAAACTACAAAACGGGTGCATGAAATGCACTTAACAAATCTCCCCAAGCTTGAACCTTTCTTGTCCCCAAGAAAGAACAAGAAAAGTTTAGACCGGAGAGAACAAAAGAACGAAGAACAAAAAATCAAAATCCAAAACTTTTGAAACTTAATGCAATAACCAAAACAAACATGAAAGGAATCCAATCCAAATAACCTCATTTTTGTAGCATAGTTGAGAATGTACCTGTCGTGACTTGAGTCAACTTGGCATTAATCCCACAATATTTTATAACAGTAAAAACAAAACTTTTGACCACTCCCTAATGCAACTCAACAAAATCAAAAGTCACAACACTTGTTCACTCTTACTAGAATTGAGTCAGCACATGAAACAAATTATGGTCTTACTCTCATGAAAACACATGTGATGAAAAGTATGCTCAACCATCTTTATTTTACAAAATATGTCAATGACCAACTCCAGCTATTTGTTGATTAACAACAATTTTTTTCTAAAAAATTCCCTAAAATTTACCTAGATTGGTTACATATTTCAAACCACTTACACCAGCCAAAGTAGATAACATTCAGTCCCAATGTCATAAGTTCAAGTCCAAGTATAAGGGAATCTTTTGGCAGCCAATCATTTTTCCTAACTTGAGTACATATAACAATGCATATTATTCAATTAAACCATACACTTAAATATATACATTCCATCTAATTATATTTCCTACAAATAAAGCTCATGGCTTTCTTTGAAATCCATGTAATGGGCTTCCAACCAACACATCCAGACCATATGACCTTAGTGTACTAGATTTAAAGAGATCCATCGGGTTTACTTTCTATGGAACTCGTGTAACGAACTTTCAACCCAATCAGTCCCAAACAATTCAGCTTTAGGCGATTAGGTGTAGAACACCCCTCGTAGTTTACTCATTCGAGTACCATAGGTCACAGATTAACTTAATAATTTTTTTAGATAATTAAAAGCTAAGACAACACATAATACTCTTTTTAGTTTATTTGCTAGGCTTATTTCTTTATATTTCCGTCCTTGACTTTTCTATTGTTGGAACATCTCACGGTCTATTACCGTGAGGGGCTTCTAAGAATTTTTTTTGGGGGACTGATGTTAACACACAAAGGCCCATAAAGGACTTTTTAGAGTGCTGGGAGGCTCGGGCCGCTGGAAATTATATTCTTTTTATGATTTATTGAATTTGGCATTTTGGGTCCAATTGAGCACTTACTATTCATAAGTCCAGTCACGTGTCCCAAAGGTTGACTCATACCTGTCGTTATGCTCCGGTGTTGAAAATCTTTTCATTTTCTGTTTTGCACGAGTAGCTTCAGGAGTTGTGTTCATGTGTGATTCACTTGCTTTGAGATTTTCAATAAAAAGAGCAAGTCTAATATCAAGGCATACGACTCACTTACCAACTCAACTGTTTTAAGAAGATTCGGCTGCTTTGGATTGGATCAAAACGAACATAGAATTTTTTTATTTTATTTTATTTTATTTTATTTTATTTTATTTGAAAATTATGCAATGCAAAAAAGAAAAAAAAATGAGATGCAAGAATATTAAAAACAGAATAGAAAGAAAATCTTTTTGGTTTTGAAAAATTTTAGATGCAGAAAACGAGAGAAAAATAAAATGAAATAGTAAAAAATTATGTAATATGTACAAAACTGCAACCTACATGCAACTGTATCTATTTGCATGGATGGATGCCCCTCCCCAAGCTTAAAATATAGCATCGTCATCGATGCTTGGAGAGAGGCATAGCCGGCCTATTGAGGGCAGGGCGGTGGAGGATAAGGCGGGAACTGTGGAGGGTAATAGGGCTGGTAATCAGCAAGATAGTATGGGGGCCACTGGGGCTGGGATAGTGGTGAATGTGGTTGCGGTGGAAGAACGAGGGCGCGGTGGAGATCGCTCATCAAGTAGTGCATGTTGCGGTTGTGTTGCTCTTGAGCGGCCCATCGCTGATCAAACTCGGCCCATCGCAGCTCCTGTTGGGCCCAACACCCCCCCCCCCCCCTGTAAATTGCGGTAGTCCTGGAATTCGGAGGTGTGCTCAACGACACCCGTGTAAATCTCGCTTACCTCCTGTTGAAGGCTCGTGTAGTGATTGTCTAATCGTGCAAACTCGTCCATATAAATGTTGTGTTCGGGAAAAGGAATGGGGCGAGCCGGGCTGGAGGCACCTGAGGGTGGAGCAGGGGGATGGGATGTGGTGGTTGGGAGCCCACAGATTACAGTAACACCCAAATTGGACCAGCGACCCCAATTTGTAGATGGAATATTGTTGGCTAGGGCGAGTATCTTCTTGTTTCGACTATCAATACGTAGATACTCTTGACCATCTACAGTCCAGTGAACATCCCCGTTTGGCTTACGGTGGAAGAGGTGCATATTCTCCATGACATCAATGGATAGGCGAGTGCGGCCCGAGATTATGTCAATGGGGTTATTGGGGAGGCGGAGACCAAGATGTTCAACTATTATCGAAACCATTCCTCCACAGTGAAGTTGGCCACCATTGCTCATGGAGTTTTTGAGCATCTTGTGAATTATCCAACACCCGAAGTGAGGAACTTCTTCGGGTTTGTGAATCATGCACCATAAGACTTCTAATTCCTTCTTATTTGCCTTGCTAATCTCTTCTTGAGGGAACAAGAGAGAAGCAATGATCCAGTGTGTGACTTTAAGGATCGGATGTTTGATGATAGAAGCTTGTGCACTACCCGATTGAAATTCGTGTTCACAAGAGATGTCACTCCAAAATCCTCTAAAGCTTCGTTCAAACATGGCATTCATCCTACCTTTTGCCCAATACATATATTTTTTTGCTTTTGGTGCACTGATAATGTCACAAAGAGTGTCTACGTGAATCCGATGGGATTGGTTGAGTAGACGGAAGGATAGGAAGTGCGTTTGGTAATCGAAAGTGATAGAAGATAAAAGCTCCAACATGGGTGTTTGGTAACTCACTGCGTGGAGATTCAAGAGACCTTCCCAACCTATGTTTTTCAAAAGTTTGTGGACTCCTTTATAGATGTGGAGGTCTTTTAGAGCTTGGATATCCACAAAATTTTGGCCCCTTTTTTCCCTACGGATAAGGCTTGAGTACACGATTTCTTGCGGATTTGACTAAAAAGTAAGACCAAATTGGTATGGATTTTCCATGGGACTTTGGTCTTGTTCATCATGAGCCTCTTGACCACCTATGTTGGAGGTCCCAACTCTAGCCCTTTTGCCATGGGATGTCATTGTCCAATGAAATCAACAAACTTTTTCACACAATGTATGATATATGGACAATTGTAAACACTAGAGCATGCACAAAAACTAACAATTCCACCAAATCCCACTCCAAAAATGTGAACTTAATGATATGCACAAAGAAAAGGGTTTGGAACAATTATACCAAATTTGTGCTTGTAAATGGAGTTTGGTATAATTGTTCCAAACTCTTTTCTTTGTGCATATCATTAAGTTCACGTTTTTGGAGTGGAATTTGGTGGAATTGTTAGTTTTTGTGCATGCTCTAGTGTTTACAGTTGTCCATATATCATACATTGTGTGAAAAAGTTTGTTGATTTCATTGGACAATGACATCCCGTGGCAAAAGGGCTAGAGTTGGGACCTCCAACATAGGTGATCAAGAGGCTCATGATGAACAAGACCAAAGTCCCATGGAAAATCCATACCAATTTGGTCTTATTTTTGAGTCAAATCCGCAAGAAATCGTGTACTCAAGCCTTATGCGTAGGGAAAAAGGGGCCCAAAATTTTGTGGATATCCAAGCTCTAAAAGACCTCCACATCTATAAAGGAGTCCACAAACTTTTGAAAAACATAGGTTGGGAAGGTCTCTTGAATCTCCACGCAGTGAGTTACCAAACACCCATGTTGGAACTTTTATCTTCTCCATGAGCAATGGTGGCCAACTTCACTGTGGAGGAATGGTTTCGATAATAGCCAAACATCTTGGTCTCCGCCTCCCCAATAACCCCATTGACATAATCCCGGGCCGCACTCGCTTATCCCATTGATGTCATGGGGAATATGCACCTCTTCCACCGTAAGCCAAACGAGGGTGTTCACTGGACCGTAGATGGTCAAAAGTATCTACGTATTGACAACAGAAACAAAAAGATACTCGCCCTAGCCAACAACATTCCATCTACAAGTTGGGGCCTTCGGTCCAATTTGGGTGTTACTGTAATTCGTGGGCTCCCAACCACAACATCCCATCCCCCTGTCCCAGCCTCAGGTGCCTCCAGCTCGGCTCGCCCCATTCCCTTTCCCGAACGCAACATTTATATGGGCGAGTTTGCACGATTAGATAATCACTACTCGAGCCTTCAACAGGAGGTAAGCGAGATTTACACGGGTGTCGCTGAGCACACCTCCGAATTCCAGGACTACCACAATTTACAGGAAGAGCGATGGGCCCAACAGGAGCAGCGATGGGTCGAGTTTGATCAGCGATGGGCCGCTCAAGAGCAACACAACCGCAACATGCGCTACTTGATGAGCGATCTCCACCACGCCCTTGTTATTCCACCGCAACCACATCCACCACCATCCCAGCCCCAGTGGCCCCCATACTATCCTGCTGATTACCAGCCCTATTACCCTCCACAGTTCCCGCATTATCCTCCACCGCCCGGCCCTCAATAGGCCGGCTATACCTCTCTCCAAGCATCGAGGACAATGCTATATTTTAAGCTTGGGGAGGGGCATCCATCCATGCAAATAGATCTCGTTGCATGTAGGTTGCAGTGGTGGTTGTCGAGGCCAACAAAATTAATACCCTAAATATTACACACTAAAATAGTGTATAGTGGTACAGGGATCGAATCCACGGAGATTGGTTCAATTTTATAACTCTATGAAAAACCTCTTTGTAAAAATACTTGTAAAATGACAATAAATTAAAAATGGGGGGTTTGGTCTTTCGAAGTACTTGAAATAAACTAGAATTAAACTAAGATTTAAATAGACAATTTCAACAAAAATAAGAATTTGATGTAAAATCAATAAGAGAAGGATGGTTGACTTAAGGTTTCCTCGCTTTCTTTGACTTTTGATGAACACATCATTAGAATCCAATGGTGCAATACTTGATTTAAATCCTTAATTTGGCTATAGTAATCCAAGAAGCTTGAGATTACCTAGACTTTTCTTAGTTGTTAAAATGGTTAGAGAAGCTCATAACAATTTCCTTAGTCAAAGTCACAATTTCCATTAAGCATGTAATTAGTGAAAGTCAACTAGCATTAAGAACCAAAAAGTCACTAAATCCAAGAGGAGTCAAATGCTTTCACTACCATGTTGGAGGAAATGTTTTTATGATTGTGTGAAGCAAAAACAACACAAAAATCATTTGTTGCTTTCTAATTTGAGCATCCTTTACTTAATCAAAAAATTAGCCAACTAATCACCATAAACACATTTAAACTCATGAATAAAAACATACAAGTAGTGATAAGATGTTAAAACACAAAACATTCCCATAAAGATTTAAGAACAAGTTCATGGATTCTTCAACATTCAACAAAAGTTCAAAGGATTCAACAAAAGTCAACCAAGATTAGTTTAGCCAAGCATGGCTAAACTCAAAGAAACAAAGTTAGAGAAGATTGTACCAAACATTAAACAAGAATCAAGAGGTGAAAAGATGATGTTCTTGAGGTGTTCTTGGCCTTCAAAAATCTTCAAAACTCCAGAGAAAATGCTCCAAAATCGGATGTGCAAGTGTCTCCAAAAGATGGGCACCAACCTTCCTCAAATAGCCTTCCAAATGAAATTCCGAATTTGCCCCTGCAGTGCTGTGCGCGACCCGCGTGCTGTTGCGCGGGTGGGTTGCACGGGTGGTTCCTGAAGGTGGCCTCTTTGAGGTTTGGGCCTCCATAACTTAGCCCACTTGGCCCAGTTCGAGTCCAATCAACTCCTAACCCATTTTTCTTCAAGTTTTCTTCAATTTAAGCCCAATTTGACTTCTCCAAATGATCCATAGCTCGTAAACTCGCCCGATTAATAATCTACGCACGCTTGAATATTCTCCCGCATCTTGCAAATTTAAACTTTATTTCTTCCAAGTCTTCAATTAATCATCAAGCCCGCTCCATGCATCATCTCCATTATCACCAAGCCCTAAATTCTTGTTGTCTTCCAAATCTAATCTCCTCCCAAAGATTTCGCACCGCTAGTCTCCTTAAAATCTGTAATTATGCTCACGAAACTAGAAAATACCCGAAATGGTCATAAAATAACAAAAAAGAAAATATGCATGGAAATTAACTAAATTATGGATGAAATATGCTAAAATAAACTATAAAAAGAAGTAAATAAAATGAAACTATCATGCAGTTTTGTACATATTACATATATTTTTACTATTTCATTTTAATTCTCTCGTTTTTTGCATCTGAAATTTTCAAAACCAAAAAGATTTTCTTTCTATTATGTTTTTAATATTCTTGCATCTCATTTTTTTTTCTTTTTTGCATTGCATAATTTTCAAAAATAAAATAAAAACAAAATAAAAATAAAAAATAAAATTCTATGTTCGTTTTGATCCCATCAAAAGCAGCCGAATCTTCTTAAAACAGTTGAGTTGGTAAGTGAGTCGTATGCCTTGATATTAGACTTGCTCTTTTTATTGAAAATCTCAAAGCAAGCTAATCACACACGAACACAACTCCCGAAGCTACTCGTGCAAAACAGAAAATGAAAAGGTTTTCAACACCGGAGCATAACGACATCTATGAGTCAACCTTTGGGACATGTGACTGGTCTTATGAATAATAAGTGCTCAATTGGACCCAAAATGCCAAATTCAGGAAATCATAAAAAGAATATAAAATTTCAGTGACCCGAGCCTCCCAGCACTCAAAAAAGTCCTTTCTGTCTATTCCCTCTTAAATACCCTGCTTGGGGACATAATTTCCAACTATACTTATGGGCCTTTGCGAGTTGACATCAGTCCCCCGAAAAAAAATGACTTAGAAGCCCCTCACGGTAATAGAACGTGAGATGTTTCAACAATAGAAAAGTCAAGGACGGACATATAAAGAAATAAGCCTAGCAAATAAACTAAAAAGAGTATTATGTGTTGTCTTAACTTTTAATTATCTAAAAAAAATTATTAAGTTAATATGTGACCTTTGGGACTCGAATGAGTAAACTACGAGGGGTGTTCTACACCTAATCGCCTAAAGCTGAATTGTTTGGGACTGATTGAGTTGAAAGTTTGTTACACGGGTTCCATAGAAAGTTATGTACTTAATATATATATATATATATATATATATATATATATATATATATATATATATATATTCAAATAAAGCTACTCTGTGGCCTTTGAGGTTCGGGCAAGTAAACCCGAGGGATTTCTTTAAATCTAGCACACTAAGGTCATTTGGTCTGGATGTGTTGGTTTGAAGCCCGTTACATGGATTTCAAAGAAAGTCATGAGCTTTATTTGTAGGAAATATAATTAGATGGAATGTATATATTTAAGTTTATAGTTTAATTGAATAATATGCATTATTATATGTACTCAAGTTAGGAAAAATGCTTGACTGCCAAAAGATTTCCTTGGACTTGGACTTGAACTTATGACATTGAGACTGAATGTTATCTACTTTGGCTGGTGTAAGTGGTTTGAAATATGTAACCAATCTGGGTAAAATTTAGGGAATTTTTTAGAAAAAAATTGTTGTTAATCAACAAATAGTTGGAGTTGGTCATTGACATATTTTGTAAAATAAAGATGGTTGAGCATACTTTTCATCACATGTGTTTTCACGAGAGTAAGACCATAATTTGTTTCATGTGCTGACTCAATTCTAGTAAGAGTGAACAAGTGTTGTGACTTTTGATTGTGTTGAGTTGTATTAGGGAGTGGCCAAATGTTTTGTTTTTACTATTATATAATATTTTGGGATTAATGCCAAGTTGACTCAAGGCACGACATGTACATTCTCAACTATGCTACAAAAATGTGGTTAATTGGGTTGGATTCCTTTCATGTTTGTTTTGGTTATTGCATTAAATTTCAAAAGTTTTGGATTTTGATTTTTTGTTCTTCGTTCTTTTGTTCTATCCGGTCTAAACTTTTCTTGTTCTTTCTTGGGGACAAGAAATGTTCAAGCTTTGGGAGATTTGTTAGGTGCATTTCATGCACCCATTTTGTAGTTTTACTTCATAAAAAATGAACTGCATCTAAGCTAAACTCATGCATTTATATGTTTTTCTGGATTTTCCATGATATTATTTCACTCACACACTTTTGTGATATTTCAGGGACTTTTGGGGTAGGATCTTGTTTGGGGAAATAAATAAGAGATGTAGACAAAATTTCACAACTTGCAGAGCACCGGGGATGAAGATATTGAAAAATTGAAAATTTTGGCAATGCAAGGAATTACGCGGGCCGTGTAAACGAAGATTCTTCAGCAACGCACTTTGAAGGCCCAGCCAAACTAAGTAGTATACTTTTGCAATTACACGGGCCGTGTAAACGACAATGTTGATTTACACGGGCCGTGTAAACGTGGTTGTGGGTTAAAAAACAGTTTTTCTTCTCTCTTAAAAGGTGTAACCGATTTCATACTTGGTCCTGTCGATTTTGGGAGCTTTGTTGGCGATTTTCCGAAGGATTTTGGAGTCAATTAACACTTGGAAACACTTGGATTTCATTTTGTAAGAACTTTAACTTCATTTTCTAGATTTGTGTTCTTGTTCTCGTCATGTGTGGCTAGAACCCTAGATTCTCCATCTTTATGTCTTGACATTTAGGAGTGATTTCAATCATGTGACTTGATGTTTGTTTTTAATTCTTATCTAGTGAATTTGGTTTCATTTTAATCGAATGTTTGATTTAATTGTGATTCTTCTTGGCCATTTGAATTAGGATTAAGTCATTCAAGTTATCTAATTGCAAAATCCGTAATTGTTTTGTAAATTGGACTAGGTAACAAGCACAAAATTGATTTCTATTAAATGAATTTAGTGTAAATCTTATTCACACATTCTTATGCTCCCGAGCTTATAAGGAGTATTGAATGTTGTTGGGAACATTCATATAAAGTTTAATGCAATCTTTCAACCTAACTCTGAAAGCTTGTTTAGATTAGATTGGTAATGTTAGGATTGATCAAAAAACTTATTTTGGTTAATCAATGTGGTAAATGGGAAGTGCTAGAGCTTGTTAGCATTTCCAAGTACCAACTTAGATAAAATTGAACAAATATCATTTCATCCATGGAATCACATTACTAATTTGTCTTGCATAGAGTTGGAGTACTTACAAATCCTGAATTTATCTTATTTAATCAATCATTATTTATTACTTTAGTCTCTTGCTTAAATCAGTGCAAAAAACCCCCCTCACTTTTGTGACCACATTTGTACCTTACGCAAAAAAGGTATAAGCACTTGTTCCGTGTCTCTGTGGATCGACCCTGCTTATCTTGTATTACATTTTTAGTGCAAAGTAACAGTGTTCTTGGAGTCATTTTGTACCCCTTTATTTGTTGGGTTTGACACACCTAACAAATTGGCGTCGTTGTCGGGGACACGGTGTTACTAATTGTTTATGCCTAGATCTTTCCGTACAGGTACACCACTGCCAATTAACTCGGAGATAGAGAAGACTGCAAAGAGGTTACGGAAGCAAGCCAAGCTTCGTAAGAAGCGACCGAGTTCCGGGACTTGTTCATCATTTACCCCTCCAATCATTAACATTTGGGAGGATATACCCCTCTCAAGTGTATCCGCATCCGAAACAGAAACTCTCTCACTCTCACCACAACCATTGATGTGTATAAAAATGCACTGGTTTTAGTCCTACTTTTAAGATGTAATTTAAACACACAAAGGCAGTGAACCTGTCTTTTAGTGGTATAGATGAGCAAGTAGGGTATCGAACTCGAGGAACGGAAATTAAACTAATAACTAGAATTAACTACACAAGTAATAGAAGTAAAAGGTTTTCTCTAGTTTTACAAGACTAGAAACTTTAACACACTAACTAACACACAGATTTAGCAATTAATCAGCTAAAAACAAGTAAAAACTAACTAAATTCAATGATAGAAAGGTTTCTGTTTAGGTTCGATTCGTTTACTCCTATGGTTGATTTATGACAAGTGCAATGGATTAATTGTTATTGGTTACCGAATAAGGTGATTAGATTCACATTCGCTATTACCAATCCTTAGGAAACAAATTAACTTAAGCAGTGATCAAGTGATTAAACTAATGAATTTCCTAGTTTAATTATTCGGATTAAATAAGACTTGTAATTAGCTAATCAAATTAATAATTCAATTAACCTCTTGTTGATGGTTTATCACACAAGCTCACACATTAATTTACCCATTCTCTAGTTAACCCTAGTTTCACATTCACTATTCCTAGGCACATAATAATGTTTTCACATAAATCACATGAGGTAAGCAATTAAGAAATGTTCATGCGGCTTAATTACTTGTCAATTAACTAAAAATAGTTATGGTTAATGCATAAGGTTCTTTAACAAGCTTAATTTAATAAAATTCACCAATAAATAATTAATCCTACCATAAATCAATCCATAGTTATAAACTTATCTACCCTAAACAGAAACTATAAGATTTAGCTCATAATTACAGTAGATAGCAATCCAAAAACAAAGTCTAGCAATTCAACCATAGTTTAATTCAAGAATAAAGTGAAAAGTAAACTTATGTCGCCTTGAATCTCCTTAGAATTGAAGATTAGGATTTCTCTCACGATTTCCAGAACTCCAGATGCCTTCTTGGTCGTCAAGTAATTCTCCCAAAAATTCCAGAGAGCCTCAATTCGGGAATGTGACTTCTATTTATAGTTTTCAGAAAATAGGGTCTACTCGTCGAGTAGGTAACCGACTCGCCGAGTCCCCTCTGTAGAGTCTGTATACGACAAGGACTTTGTGTTTTGCTTCGCGAACATTCGTGGGTACTCGTCGAGTAGATGTCCAGACTCGCCGAGTCCTTTAGGATTTGACTCTTTTTCTTTAGATCTTCAATTCCTGAGCATTCGAGCATGTCTTTTGGACTGAAAATACAATTTAAACACAATTAAGTACCTTTTGTCCATAAATTACAATAAATTAGCCAATAAATAACAAAAATCTATACTAAATATATAGCCAAATATGCACATATCAACCATCTCACCCAAAAGTATAACTCCACCCTCTTCACCTACTTATCATATCCCAAACTCCACACCCACAGAAACTTCAACCACTACTCACACAATGGGAGATAACCATGGAGGGAATCAAGATCCTCTAAATCCACCACCCGAGCAAACCCTTCCCCAATGGGCGAGGCAAGAGGTTACTCAACAACCTCTTTGCATCACATATCCGACAGCCACAAACCTAGAACTAAAATCCGGGCTCATCCACTTACTCGCAATCTTTAGAGGGTTGGAAAATGAAGATCCTCACAAGTTCCTCACTGAATTCCATGTTGTGTGTGTGGGCATGAAACCACACAATGTCACGAATGATCAAATCAAGCTTAGGGCATTCCCCTTCGCGGTGCAAGATGCAGCAAAAGACTGACTCTATGACCTTCCAACGGGGACGGTTACTACTTGGGTAGATCTTGCACGCCTTTTCTTGGACAAATACTTCCCGGAAATGAAAGCTTCAACCCTACGAAGGGAAATCATTGGAATCAAGCAGCATAAGAGAGAAGCCTTCCACACATATTGGGACAAATTCAAAAAGTTATGTGCCCGTTATCCAAAGCATGGAATCACTGAATATCAACTCCTTCAATACTTTATTGAAGGCATGAATCCAATGGAAAGAAGGTTGCTCAATGCGTCAAGTGGCGGATCTTTACCCGACAAGACTCCAACCGAAATCCGCAACCTAATCAAGAACATGGCAGAAGACTCTAAGCATTCAAGTCATGATGAAGAATGGTATACGGATGCACCCCGAGGTGTAAAAGAAGTCCAAACTTCTCAAATTGAAGTTCAATTGTCCGAGCTTACAAAAGTGGTAATGATGTTAGCTAAAGACAAGGGTGTACACCCCATACCCCGCCCTTGCGGAATTTGCACCTAAGTGGGGCACCCGACCGACATGTGCTCTCAACTTCAAGAGGAAGATTATGAAGAAACAAATGTCGTTGGAGGGTATTCCGGGTCAAATGAAAGAGGATATGAGCAGTCACAGGGTGATTAAAGATGGAACAACAATCAAGGTTGGGGAGGAAATCAACATGTGAGTTACCAACAAAGACCACCATTTCCTCAACATCAACAAATGCTGAGTTTTCAACCTCAAAATTTCCAGCCAAGGCCGCCACAACAATCACCTCCATAAGCGGGTTCATCAAGCATGTCAATGGAGGATATTGTCAAAAGCCTTGCTACTAGCACTTAAAGCTTCCAACAAGAAACTAAAGCTAGCCTAAAAAGCTTGGAGCAACAAGTTTCACAACTTGCTCAATTCGTGAGTAGAATGGAATCACAAGGCAAGCTACCATCTCAAACCGAGAAGAACCCGAAACCCAATGCATGTGCCATTACTTTGAGAGGTGGAAAAAATTATGAAAGCCCAAGAATGCCGGATGAAGAAGAGGAAGAAAAGGAGATTGAAGTAGAGAAAGCTGTCAAAGAAGATGAAATGAAAGATACTTCAAAGTCAAAGAGGCCAATAGACATTGAGGTGAAAGTCACTCTAGCACCATTTCCTTCAAGGTTAAAAAACACAAAAAGAGAACGGGAAGATGACGAGATCATGTCAATGTTCCAAAAGGTTGAAATCAACATCCCTCTTTTAGATGCTATTACACAAATTCCTAGATATGCTAAGTTCCTTAAGGAACTTTGCACATCTAAGAAAAATCTCAAAGGAAATCAAACGGTGAAAGTAGGAGAAAACGTGTCTGCCGTGTTACAAAAGCGGCTACCAAAGAAATGCAAGGATCCGGGTGTATTCATAGTTCCTTGTAAAATGGGTAACCTTTTTGTGTTACGTGCCATGCTAGATCTTGGAGCATCAATTAATGTCTTACCTTATTCAAGCTATAAAACAATGAGAATTGGACCCTTAACAAAAACAGGAGTCATAATTCAACTTGTCGATCGGTCTTTAGTACACCCAAAAGGTGTATTGGAGGACGTGTTAGTGCAAGTCAATGAACTTGTATTTCCCGCTGATTTTTATGTGCTTGATATGGGAGATGATGACCAAACCTCGAGTTCCATACTTTTAGGTAGACCATTCTTAAAAACAGCGAAAACAAAAATTGATGTCTACAATGGTACATTGTCTATGGAATTTGATGGGGAGGTCATTAACTTCAATATCTATTATTGGTGATTTTGTATCATCAATGTGTATTTAAGTGTAATGGATTGACTTGTTGACCAAAACTCAATCTTGATGAATATTAAACAAGTAAGGAAGGTGCGGAGTGCACACTTGTTTAAATTTATTCAAGATTCAAAGTAGACTGTCATTTAGGGGCGAAGCTCCTAAACGAACGGGGGTCCGGGGGCAGCACCCCTGGGAGCGGGGTCCAAGGGGCAGAGCCCCTGGCTTTTATATGAGTTATATTGCTATATAAAAATGCCTTAGAAATCTGAATTTTCTGTAAATGAACCCGGTTTTTGACTTCATTTTGACCTTTATTAAAAATCCGTTTTTGGTGACTGTTATTGGTTTTGACAGTTGGAGTAGTTTTTGGACAAAGAAAACCACCTTCGCAGTTTTCAGACAAATGAACTACTTAATCTTTTTTGTCATCATTTTTCCTGGTACAACAACAATCACGAAATTCATAACAACCATATTTTCTGTTCTTGCTCTCATATTCGAGTCTTATCCGATTAAAGGTTGGGAGTACCACCCAAATACTTTAATCTGAAAGTGTATACACAATTCTCAGAATTTCCAAGCCTTTTCTATACCCCAATTCTAACATCTATGAAGCAAATGCGGTATCCAAGTGATGTTCATTGTATAAATTTTGTTGATATGATCCAACCTTTAACTGAAAAGTGTTTTGAGTTGACTAACCATGATTCGTTGGAGTTAGTTTTGAGCATGAATTTTGATAACAATTTAGTCAAAGAGATTGCAACAAATTTCAAGCTTGATGAGGAGTTGCTGGAAATTGTGGAGTTTATGGAAGAAAGGAAGAAAATGAGGTATGATAATACCAATGTTAAATTGCCCATTTCTAACACAAAACTTCTTCCTTCTATTGTGCAGACACCTAAGCTAGAATTGAAGACTCTTCCAGATCATTTGAAGTATGCATATCTTGTAGAAGAGGAAACTTTGCTTGTCATTATCTCCAACAAGCTGTCCATTGCAAAAGAAGATAAATTGGTGACTTTGTTGAAAAAGTATAAGAAGGCTATTGGGTGGACAATTGCTGACATAAAGGGGTTGAGTCCCTCCTTATGCATCCATAATATTCTCATGGAGGAAGACTTCAAACCAACCCGAGAGGCACAAAGAAGATTGGACCCCCATGATTGAGGTAGTAAAGAAAGAAATCATGAAGCTCTTGGATGCAGCTATGATCTATCCTATCTCTGATAGCAAATGGGTGAGCGCCGCTAAGGTAGTCCCGAAAAAAGTCGGGGTAACTGTTTTGGTCAAAAATTACACAAGTATTGATCAACCAAATTGAATTAGAGGCTATGATGTTCGAATTGTGCAGTAGAAAAAAGATGAAAAGAATGACACAATTGTTTACAAGGAAAGTCCTTGATCCTTGCTAGGATCTCCGACACAAAACCTTGGGAGGTGATAACGATCACCTACATTGATGATTTTATTAATATAAAATAATGATTACAGAGAGTATTTCAATAAGAACAAGTGAAATAGTTCGTAGTGTCAACTGAGAGCAATATCATTGTCGTGTGTGAGATATACATATGTCAATTCATAGTCTAAACTAGCTAACAAGATGTCCGATATTTCCGGGATCCTCTATGACGAGCTTTGTGAACGTTATTTGACTTGGTATTACGGGTCTTTAGCATAGTTGAGACGATTCTCTGTTGAGAATAAGTCTTCTCTTGACTATTTATGCACATGTGTTAGTTATGAATGAAATATAACCGTTATAAATGTTAATAAATAATAATAACGATAATAGTCGGGATCCTAAGATAGTTGAGGATCCAGAATATATGATAAGGCTTGAGGATCCTGAATACTTTGAGGATCCTAGCCCTAACAATTGCCCCCAAGTTATTCCTGAAAATGTAGGAGTTAATTTCGAAAATATTAAAGGAATAACTTAATTAAAGAGATAAAGAGATAAAGAAGAGTTTAAAATTTTTATCCCTTAATGGATAAGTTTTATCCGTCTCCAGGTAATCGAGAAGCAGTCAAATCATCTTTCTTATCTCTTTTGTGCTATAAATGTGGGCTTCCGGTAATTTCTTTTTTATTCTCTCAAGTCGTTATCGTCTCATTGTGAAGGTAAAATTTTCCTCTCATTTGTTTCCTGTTGCTCTGATTTTCCTTGTTATGGCTAAGAAAACTAGCCGTTCTCGAACTAGCACCGTTACTTCTCCCGAGAATGACTTCAATGATAAGGCAATCTGGTCTTATGATGAGGTTTTCTCCTTCAACGATGAGGATATGGAGTCGTTGAAAGCCATTGGGGCTTTTCCTTCCGACGTAGTTTTTCGACCTTTTGAGGCCAACGTTCAACCAGATTATGTTTCCCCGACGTGGGTTTGTTTTCCCGAATACCCGTTTACTCTAGGTTTAACTTATCCTTTTATTGGTATCGTTCGTGATTTCTTTTCGACTACCCAAATTTCTTATATCCAAACTATGCTTGTGGTTTGGAGGATCCTGTTTTGGATTGATCGCTTGAATCAGTCCAAGAATATGGACATTGGGTCACTTGAGCTGTTTCTAATTATGATTCTTATTCATGTTCCCTTTGATGCTATTCATTCGATTATGGACTCCATGGATTCTTAGTCTTAGTGGCATTAAAATTATGTTCTATTTCTTATTCACGTCTCCCATTTTTTTTGTGGGTATACCCATCACGCGATAAACTATATACACCACAAATATATACATTATCGCCAATTTGTCCAAAAACAATTTAACCTTGAGATTTAAAAGTTCCAATGTGTGACCATGGTGATGAATTTAAGAATTTGTTATTTTGTTTTTGGTTTTTTTTACGCCAATGATATCCAAAAACAATTTAACCTTGACATTTAAAAGTTCCAATGTGTGACCATGGTGGTGAATTTAACAATTTGTTATTTTGTTTTTTTTACGCCAACTGTATTCAATTTTGTTTTTCATGTCCTCAAACCTCTCAACAAAATGGTAAATTCAATCCCATAGCTTCCTTTATTGATCTGTATCATGTTGTTCCATGCACACATGCCTCTCGAATATTAGGTCAAGGCACTCCATATGACCACATACTTACTAAACATCTTACCCTCTTCTACCATTAATAAATCCATCCCGTTTCACCGCCTCACCAAAGGTAAACCATAATGCTCTCACTTATTAGTTTTTAGGTGCCTATGCTACCCTCACCTCTCGAACCCACATAAACTTGCCCCGTGTTCCACCCCATGTGTCTTTCTTGGCTACCTTTCCCAACACAAAGTCTTCCGATGACTTCATCTCTAATCCAAGAAAATCATTCTCTCGTGACATGTTGTCATTGAGAAAACCATGTCCCTCTTTGGCTCCATGCCCCCATCACTCTCCCTCATATGGCCCATCACAAATCAAATTGCCTCATTTTTACTCGTTTTCTCGAACGCGTTTGAGCCTACCATCAACCACCCTTCTCGTTTGACCCATTTGCCTGCCTTGGCCCAACAACCCATCCCTCATCTCTTACGATCCAAACACAACCCCCATTCTATTTTAGCCTATCTGTCTCCAAATTACAAATCGACTCCCTTTATGTCCCCAGTCTGTAACTTTTTAACCTACGTCAGCCTCAATCCCACACCCACTCATCCCACGCAAACATGTTCAAAGCACGGCATTTATAAACCAATTCAACAACTTAACATTATACTAAAGTCGATTCACTTATTCCAAAGTCCTACCTTTAAGCCTTCGAAGATCCAAATTGGTCAACTTCCATAAAAGAAGAATATAATGCCCTTATTAACAATAGTACATGGGTACTTGTACATCAACCCATAACAATAATATTGTTTGCTCCAGTTGCTTATTTAAACAGAAAGTTAATGCGGATGACTCTCTCGCTTGCTACAAAGTGAGACTTGTTGCCAACATGAGCATTTAACGCTTGGGAATTGATTGCTATGAAACATTTATTCCTATTGTTAAACTGACAACCATTTGTGTGATCTTTAGTTTGGTCATATATTGCCATTGGGTGGTCCACTAGTTGGATGTCAATAATTATTTTCTTCACGGGAATCTTAGCGAGATGGTTTACATGCACTAGCCTTTCGGTTTTCTTAACGCCTCCCACCTTGATTTCACGTGTCACCCAAGCAAGTCCCTCTAGGGACTAAAGTAGGCCACTCGAGCATGGTTTCACAAGTTTCCCATCTTTGTGTCATGAATCGGGTTTAAACACGAAATATATGCTTCTTCCCTTTTAATCTATAAACTTGGCTTGTGAGTTTCCCACCTTCTTCTCTACATGGATGATATTGTTCTCATTGTCTTGTCTCCTGCTCTTTTGTAGCACATGATTCAATCTATCAGTGGTGAGTTCGCCATGACTGTTCTTGGCCGGTTGGCATATTTTCTTGGCATCTTCACTACTAGAATGACTCGCTACATGTTTTATTTCAAAAAAAGTACACCCTCGAAATTCTCGACCGGGATTATATGAATGCTTAGAAGTCGATTACAACTCCGATTTACGCACATCTCAAACTCAGCCTTGACAACCCTCTTGGCAAGATTGCCACTCTTTTTCGTAGCTTGAAAGATGGATTACATACGCGGACGCGGACGCGGACGCGATTCGGGCATATGTCCTGTTCATCCACGGAAATATCTACATAGGTGTATCGTGTTTACCTTGGTGGCGATCAAGTGTTTAGGGCGAATATAGAGTGGGTTGTTGCTAAGACTTCTTGGATTAGAAATCTTATTTGTGAATTCCTCTCTCCGATCTCTAAATCCATCATCATATATTGCGATAATATTAGTACGGTTTATCTCTCCTTCAGCCCGATTCAACATCAGCAGATGAAACACATAGAGATCGACATCCATTTTGTATCGACACCCATTTTGTTCGAGACAATTTTGATATCGGTGATATTCGAGTACTTCAAGTTCTGCCCTCCATGAAATATGTTGATATCTTCACCAAAGGCCTTTCCTCACGTTTATTTAGACCACCGATCCATTTTGAGCGTTTGGTCCCTTCCCCACGTTCAAAGTTCAAACATTGCGGGAATATTAATGTATAGTTATATATTGTGCACAGAGTCCCACTGTTACTTTGTATTATTCTTAGTCCTTTGGCCCTTCCTCAGTCGGGATGCCCTGTATCAGTTTAGGTCCAATTTTTCTGTTCCATTATCTATAAATTTTCAATTACGGCTCAGGCATGACAAGCATGCCTAATTATGGCAACTTATTAGATGCTCTTAAAAATCAAGTTAAATTCCATCTCCGGATATAATTGCAATATTTGCTACCTATAAATTCGTTTAATCTGTGGGTACAATTTATTAGCAATCGTCTTCTCTTTCCATTTTCTATACCTCCATTTTCTTCCATTACCTTCTTCCCACTCCCTTAGAGAGTTTCTTGATTTCTGAAACTCCACAAGGGAAATCATGTTTTAAATCAAATTTCTTTTATCAAATAAGTCTTTTTCATACGGTTTATTCAAGTCAAAACCTATTTGAAAAGAAGCCATGCAAAAAATCCTTCTTTTAATGTGTTTCAAAGAATCTAACCCATAAAACGACACATATTCCTTGATATACGTGTTGTTGATTGATTTCTTCCATGCAAGATTAAACAAGATATGATCAGGGAGTTACTCTTTGGTTTCCTGTTGATTCATTCATCTCTCGCCAAACATTTACATGTTCATCCCGGCAATAGCAAACCCACACGACGGACCCGGTTACAAGCTATCACTGGTCCTGGTCCTGATCCCGGCAAGAAATGGCTAACATTGCATGGTATTATTTTGATTGATTTACTTCCTTTTTATGCCATAATAACACATCATTATAACATCATGATTATATGTGTTATATATAAAAAAAATGATGGTTTTGCATTGGGTTATGTATCTATGTTTAGGTAGGGAGCCATTGGTGATAGCCCAAGGTGGGTTTCCTGGTTTATTCCCGGACTCTTCTGGGGCGGGTTATGCTGCGGCTATAGCAATGGGCGTTATTGGAACCCTAAAGTATTGTAACTTGCAACTAACCAAAGATAATTTAGGAGTTTGTCTTCCGAATGTAAAGCTTGATAACTGCACCAATGCAGCTACCAGGTTCCCAAAGCACCAACGAAGGTATAGCGTGAATGGGCGCGATATTGATGGTTGGTTCCCTCTGGATTTCACTATCGACGAGATAATGAAGGAGATACGTTGTAAGTGGCACGGGTAACGGTCTATTTGTCATTCTGTCTTTTAATTTTATAGATGATTTAAAAAAAAAAAAAAAGGATAATGACGACATATATTGATGAATGGAAGAAAAATAGGTTAGTAAAGAGAGGAGACTTAGTATTTTCACTGGTTTAAGTTAATTAACTTAGAAAAAAACACGTAAAAGTTAAATTAGGCCTTTAGTGCAAAATGTTAGTTCTTTTGTTTCTTGCTGATGTTTTGTCGCAGTGATACAGAATATTTACTCAAGAGCAAGTGTTTTCGATTTTGTATACCCTTTGCTGCAACCCGATAGTGTTTTCGGCATGGAGCCGAAAGGCCACCTCTGGTTGAATGTTCAGGTGTGTTACGTACGTGGGACCCCCCACACTTACATGGGTCCGGCCCATCTTCTTAATTTAAACACAATTTAGTTCATTGTTTTCATATTCTTGTATCGTAGAACGATGCGTTCTGGAGCTCACATCAGTTAAACGTAATACGATACATCGATGAGTCCAAACAATACTTTGTGGCGGATTATATCTCGTCACCGGAGATCGGTTTCTTGAAAGCCGTGGCAGCAAGCAAAACATTCGATCGGATAAAAACAAAACTTGTTTTCCGGTTCCTAACTCTTGCCGAGGTCGAGCCTACTTACAAAGAAACGTATGGTGCGCTCCTAAAGAAGCTAGCTATGATCAAGACATTTGCATCGGGGATTTTTGTCCCAAAAAACTACGTATGGCCCGTCGGTAAAGATGGATACCTACAACCCACAACCACTCTCGTTGCCGATGCTCATCGGGAAGGCCTTGAAGTGTATGTCGCAGGGTTTGCATCCGATACATTTTCGAGTTATAATTACAGCTATGATCCTGAGGCTGAGTACTTGCAATTCGTCGATAATTCACAGTTTTCGGTTGATGGGGTTGTTACGGAATTCCCAGGATCTGCTTCGAACGCCATTGGTAAGAAGTCATGATCCTCGGCATTAGTGACAAATAAATTTTGTCACCAATGTCTTAGCGCAACGGAAATATTCATATTTCCGTTGCTGATATCAGTGATCCGATATAGTGATATCGGATGACTGCATTTGTGGCATTTAGCGACAAAATTTTTGTCCCTATTCTTTTCTAAATTGTAAGAAAACTTAATGCGGTTACATGAGCTGAAATGCCAAATGATTGCAGCATGCTTAGCTCAAAGTCCAAAACCGACCAAGAAGGTGGTGGATGCTTTGATCATATCTCACAATGGAGCAAGTATCGATTACGCGGGGTGCACTGATCTCGCGTATAAGAAGGCTATCGATGATGGGGCGGATATAATCGATTGCAATGTCCAAATGACAAAAGATGGTGTTGCGTTTTGCCTTGATTCGGCTGATCTCTTGGGAAAAACTAACGCGGCAATGGCTTTCATGGATCGGTCTACCTCAGTGCCAGAAATCCAACCGAAAAATGGTGTTTTTACATTTGATGTGACGTGGACTGAGATCAAATCTGTTAAGCGTAAGTTTATCCGTCCTTTGTCTTGGGCTATGACCGAATGCAAGTTTTGTTTCTTTTACTTATTTTCACTTGGTTGTAGCATTAATTCAGAACCCGTTTCAGTCTGGCGGATTGTTACGAAATCCTAAATCAAAGAATGCCGGAACATTTTTAAAAGTCCCCGAGTTTTTGGAGCTTGCCAAGAAGAATGCATCGACCGGTATTCTGATCGGAATCCAAGTGAGTTCCATGTTTTACTTATTAGATTTAGGGTTAAGGTCACAAAATGGTCACCAATAACTCATAAATTTAAGCCTTGAATATTTTAAATGTACTAGCTAGACCAATAAACTTTTTTTGTATGTTGCATTACACTATCATAGTGGATTTCAACCCGGTCAATAGCTTATGTGACATCCACATAAGCCATCCAATATTGTAGAGTTTGTTAATTTACGTTCATGTTGTCATTTTATCCCAGCTATGACCTATCGAGACTCGATAAAATGTTTATTGGCATGTTGAGTATAGTTAGAATAGCGAATGACTTAAAAGAGCAAATCAAGGGTTATTGATGACTATTTTATGATATTAATTCTTAGATTTACCCGATGTCTATTGGTATTCTTAGAGGTGCACAAATGGAACAGTCCGACATTGTTTGGACTATTTTAACACAACGCATTTTTCTAAAATTATATTATATTATTTATTTCTTTTTGTTTTTATAATTATTTAGGTAGCCATTTTGTAGATTTATAATATAAAGCAAAGGATTTTTACAATTTATAACGTTTACAAATTGATACAATATAATTTTTTCCATTTTAATGGTACTTTGTAACACATAATGTTTATAAGCTAATAATATTTATGTCATAAAAAAAACAGACTGTAACAACCAGATATAGTGGCGACCAGTATGGAACATAGTCTTTCATTGGTCCATATATAATCTCAAACCTAGACCGGGCTTCTTTCAAACTGACGTTGACTTAGACTTTGATAGGGCCGGGTGCCTTGAACCCGGTCCATGTGCACCTATAGGTGTTCCTTCCAATAACATCATTACTCGATCATATCCCAGAATGCTGCTTACCTAGCATCCAAGAAGGGTCTTGACATCCTCCAATCAGTCAATGATGCCCTCAAGAACGCGAAATTGAACCCGAAACAACAAATTTTAATCCAATCAGATGACACCTCTATCCTGGAAAAGTTCAAGAACTCAAACCCGACTTACCAACGAGTTCTATTGTTCAGCAAGCCGATCAGCGATGCACCAAAGCCGGTTACTGATAACATCAAGAAATATGCCGATGCAGTCAATGTAGTGAAGAAGTCAATAATGCCAGAGAGCAAGATTTACATTACAAACGGAGCCACAAAAATTGTAGAACAAATGCATGCTGCAAACATCTCGGTGTACGTCTCGGGATTCTCAACGGAAACTTTAAGTATGCAACTCGATTTCTATAGCGATCCGTACATTGAGCTTGTTTCATTCATTGCAGAGGGTATTGATGGTGTGATCACCGATAACCCGAAAACTGCAAGTGCATTCTTGAGTAAGTTTAGCTAATACACTTCTTTTAGGCACTGTTGGTTATACATGACATATACCACATTTGACATGCATAGGAGTCATTGTGATATTGTGATGACCGATGTCAATAGGATAAAAACTATAAATAAATTGTGTCAAATGCATCGTTAATATCAATAATTTATATCTTATTGTGGCTAATGTGGCAGGGAGTCCATGTGTTGACCCAAACAGCAAGGCCCCATTTGTTTTCCAACCGATTAGACCCGGTGATTATCTCGCTCAAGTTGAACCCACGGTTTTGCCACCAGCATCAACGCCAATTCCTCCTCTTCGGGTGACGGATGTTGTCGACCCGCCATTGCCTCCCGTGAATGCTGCTGCACGCAAAGAAGCTGACTCTGACAAGAGTGGCGGTGATGGTGGTGGTGGATCGGAATCTGGCCAACGGAGAATGGCCGTGGATGTGGTGGCAACAATGTTATTGTTGATTGTGGTGTTCTTTCTAATGGGGTGTTGATTTTGGTAATATTTGGTTTGGTTTGGGATTAAACGAGAGTTGTATTTGTACCACGGGAAACTACCAAATTGTTGTAAGAACTCGTTAGTGTTAATTACTTTATTCATTTTTGGTAGATAAATTAATATAGTTTTATCTTAGATTTGGTAAATTATGTATCTGATACTTTTTTAAAATATGTTTCAATTGCATTTATACGTTGTTAAAAATGACCAAACAATGGGTTAATCAACATTCTAATCAATGCCAAATCACCCCCTAAGATGCCCAAACCCTTTGCTCCCAAAAAATCAAGGTATTCAAGCAACCGAACATGAACAGATAATAGATAACATCTAAAAAATTTATCTTTTAATTAATTCTTCAAATCATAATCAAAATTTGCCAAAGCTGATTACAACTTCAAACACATTCCCATTTTGTTACACATACGGTTGGTTGATTGTATGATTGCATTATTTATGATTCTAACTCATGTGACTGAATTTTGTTGAAACAAACAAACAGTAGCTATGTGAATCATACCGAAGCGAGTTTGCACAATACATCTATTATGGGAAAATGACTCTTGAGGCTAATTAACTGTTGCGTTTGTTCTCATTTGGTCATTTTCCTTTTGTTTTGTACTCAATATACCATCGAACTTGTTGTTTGTGTTCACCATAACCCTTTTGACCGACTTTTGACTTATGATAGCCGCTCAAAAGGTTATGGACTTATGGTGAACACAAACAACAAGTTCGATGGTATATTGAATACAAAAAAAGGAAAGGGACCAAATGAGAACAAAACAGTTCGTTACCCTCCTGATTCATTTTCCATTTCCTCATTTACAACAAATCCCACGTCATCTCCTGCTAATATTAATGACTGTATGAGATTCATTCTTGTTTCTCTTCAAAACATAACCCACAAAAGAACATTATTCATACATGTACAACTTTGTAATGCACTTGAATATTTATTAGGGGAATCTTGACTAAGCAGGTGCATTTCATGAGTACATTTACATTTCCAATCAAATGATTTATCGTATCCTGGATTCTAGACAAGTCTACAAACAAGTGGAATCGCAAGTGTTGTGATTTTTGAGTTTGCTTAGATTTAAAATCGAATTCATGAGATAAGATACAACATCAATATGTACAATATCATGCAGCTTTTACAGACACATCACCATAATATACATTGAGGTAAATGTTTATGCTGATAAATATACCTCTCATGTTTTAACGAAGTTATCTCTCATATATATATATATATATATATATATATATATATATATATATATATATATATATATATATATATATATATATATTCTATTCCCCCACTATAAATACCACAACACCCAACATTTTTTTAACTCATACCTTCTTACTCTCTCCAAAAAATATTAATCAAAATGTCATCATCTTCATCATCCGATTCGACGGCTCAAGAGGAGGCTAAGCTTATTGGTTCCGTCATGGCGAAAACGGTTGCATACTTTCAAAACCGACCAGGCGAAACATCACGTGCACGATCTAAACCAAGAAACCCGCCGTTGCGTAGAAATCGCGAAGCCGGACACGGTCGTCTTATAGAAGACTACTTTGCAAATGACGCCATCTATGCTGTAAAGTTTTGACGTCGGTTCTGGATGAGGAAGGAACTATTCTTATGTATTGTTGCCGATTTGGAAGGCCGTTTTCCATATTTCCATTGGAAAATGGATGCGAGACGGATAAAAGGTTTCTCTCCAATTCAAAAATGCACGGCTTCAATTCGTCAGTTAGCATACGACATGGGTGCAGACAAATGGAACGAGTATTTTAGGATGTCCAAGCGTACCGTGCGGGAGTGTATGTACAAGTTCTGCAAAGCGATCTGTTTGGTTTATGGGAAACGATATTTGCACAAACCAACTATGAACGATATCCACCAATTGTACACGGTGCATGAAGGCAAGCATGGATTCCCTGGAATGCTAGGTAGTATCGATTGCATGCATTGGAGTTGGTCATTATGCCCCAACGCATGCCGTGGTCAGTACATGAGAGGCGACCACAAAGAGCCGACGATCATTCTAGAGGCTATCGCATCACATGATCTTTGGATATGGCATGCATTCTTTGGTCCAGCTGGTGCAAACAATGACATCAATGTGCTAGACCAGTCGCCGGTATTCAACGATATCTACCTTGGAAAGTCTCACGATGTACCTTTTCAAGCAAATGGGGTAGCATATAAGCGTGGATACTATCTTACTGACAGTATATATCATCCATTGTTTGTTTTTGTGAAATCGTTTACATGTCCTAACGACCCGAAAAGGAAAAAGTTTAAAGAGACGCAAGAGTCAGCTAGGAAGGATGTGGAGCGAACATTTGGTGTACTTAAGAGGCGTTGGCAAGTACTAGCAGTCGGGACAAGGTCATATGAAGTGAGAAGGTTACATCACGTAATGTATGCATGTATCATATTGCATAATATGATTCTTGAAGACGAAGGAAGAGCGATATGTCGGTACAACGAAAATAAAATTTTTCCAAATGTCGAAGGAGTAGCCGTTGGTACACAAGAGTATAGGGCAAATAGAAAAGAAGTACACAATCGCGACATTCATCATGCCCTTCGTGCTGATTTGGTGGAGCACGTTTATAGGGCTCATATTCAGCCCGCGATAGAGTATTGTCACGATGATTTGTTTGAGGAATCAGACAAGGATTCTGATATGTTCGTCGAGAGCGAAGATTCCGATGACGAGAGTGACGTTCAGGAGAATGATGAAGACGATGAGGTCGATGACGAGGACGATGATTCCGAATGACGTATTTTGTTTTTTTTAAATTAGGATATTAATTATGTTTTCTATGTTGTGGTTTGTTTGATTTTTTGTTGTGTTTTTTTTTGAGTAAATTACATGAATGGTCTCTATGGTTTAGGATAATTTGCGCGTTTGGTCCCTAACTTATTTTTTTAACTCGGAAGGTCCCTACTGTTTGTTTTTGTTACGCGCTTGGTCCCTGTCTTACCTAAAAAGACTATTTTGCCCTTGTTTTTTTAATTTATTTAAATAAACGCACCCCCAACCCCACCTCTCTCACCTTACCTTACCTACCCCACCATTTTTTCCTATTTAAATAATAGTTTTTTTAGGTAAGACAGGGACCAAGCGCGTAACAAAAACACATAGTAGGGACCTTCCGAGCTAAAAAAATAAGTTAGGGACCAAACACGCAAATTACCCCAAACCATAGGGACCATTCATGTAATTTACTCTTTTTTTTTTTAAATTTTCTACTTATTTAAATATTAGGTCTAATGTAATTTTTATTTTAATTAATGAAATGCCTTTTATTTTTAATTAAAATTTATGTTTATTATTAATTTAAAAATTATAAATCATAAAAATAAATTAATTTTATTTAAAAAAATAAAAAAAACAAATAGCAATGGAAGTTTCCCACCCGTTCCTCCGGTTTAGGTGAAGGAAAGGAAAGTGAAAGAAAAGATGTTGTGCCCCACAAAAAGTGAGGAGAGTTTCCCATCCACACTCTCGGGTCTTACATGCTAAACTTTATTTATATTTTTTTTGTAGCATCGGCATCGAGTTGGGAACATCAGTTGAAGTTGAAAAGCCTGGTATTGATTTTGAAAAACTCCGGTCATCGTCAAAACGAGCCGCAAAAAGTGAGGAGAGTTTGCCACCCTCAAATAATCAGAGAGCTTCTATAGTTAGGAAGTGAAATAATCACCATCTGTATTTTAGGTCTTGCAAAAATTGGATGATTTAGAATTAGATTGATCCAAAAGGATGTTCTGTGTTCTTGACGTTTTGAATGTTGTAACAATTTTGATATTTAACAACTTGCTAATGACTGATGGTTTATAAACATTTTATGTCTTAACCCAAAGGAACATCTATTAAGAGCATGGAAGTTTTATCGTAAATTTGACACGCTTTGAATGGTTTCTTAACTTTGTAAATGTTTAGAAAAAAGGTTTTTTTTTTTTCTCCACTGGAATATTTTGGATTTCAGCTTCGTAAATGTATACAATAATTGTTAATATAAACAATAAATGATATTTTTTTATAAGCCGGCGGTGAATGTTTATAACAATGCATGTTTATTGATTGTAAATGTTGTTATTGACATGAAACTTTCTCTAAGACTGAACGGAGTGGAGACGTTAAAATCGGTCGCTAGGTTCGCTAAGCTCGTTGAAACACCGCCCCTTAGCCAGCGCTAAGGGACTCGCTAAGCCATTCTCATTACATCCTTGACGAGATGAGAGAGAAAGAAAAGGGAGACTGTGATTGGTAAAAACGATCCAGAATCTTTCCACAAAAACGATCAAGAATGTGATTCAATTTCTGGTGATTCAAGGCCCACCGACGACAAGTTCTCAATCTTCGACGATTCAAACCCCATTCAAACAACAGAAACCCAAATCCAAGAAATCTAAATCAAAAAGGAAGTTGCAGGTGGTCGGGGAGGGAGAACTCGACGGAGATGGAGACCTCGTTGGTGGGTCTTGAATTGCCGGTGATGGAAAATATCATTGTCACAGTGTATCTAAATTTTCTGAAGATGATGAAATCGTTTAGCAATGAGGATGATTTTGAAAAAAAGTTTCTTGAAGGAAACGTTAATTTGAAGAGAGATAAATGAATAGAGAAGTTGTGAGTATGAGAAAAGACTTTTCACAGAAGGATTTTTTCAATATTAATTAAAGTTAGGTAGATGAGTGATTTCTCAGTATCAATTAAAGTTAAGGAGAAAATTAATTGAAATAAATTAAAAAATAATAATTAGCACCCTTTAAAAAATATAATTTAATTAACTTTGAAAAAGAAAAAAAAATAGAGTGTTAGGAGTGTTACCACTCCCTATGACATGTTAAGATTTAGATGCTAAGACAAAAAGTTGATGTGGCAGACAAAAAAATGATATGGCAAGATGCTAAGAGTGTTACCACTCCCTCTAGCCTAACAATCAAGCAAAGAAAAAAAGAGAAAAAGGTAAAATAAAATAGAAACGGTACAAAATTCAGAATTGAAAGTTGAAACGTCAATTGAAACCCACGATTTACTTTGTCTTATTTTTTCGAAAAACTTGTCATTTCTATTTTTACATCATCCCACTATCATTGAGTTTCCTTTATGCAAAATGGTATTATATTTTAATGTGTATCTAGAGCATGACCTCTTTATCACATTTTTAGAAGTCGTATATCATCACAAATCTTGAACATCAAAGTAGTGTATTAAAATTATGACGTGATGTTTAATTACTTGTGTGATAAATCATCTTTAGTTACAAGACAATATTCTAAATAACAATAAAAACCAAATTAGATACATGAAAATAACAAACAAGCATGCGCCTTGTTGTCTATCTAAAGCATGTATAAATCCCCGAAAATTCATATCTTTGTTGAATCATATATATTCTGTAAAAACTTTATGCAGCTTTCACAAAATAGTACAGCATTGATTGGATTTCTTTGCTTGCTTATAGAACATCTGTTTCACAATCATTCATTAGAATTTTGTCAGATGCTTCTTTTTTACTTGATGCAAAAAAAATGACTTTAACACAAAAAAGTCAAGAAAATTAGACTTTCCCATCAAGTCCTAACTTTTTACAAATTTTCCCTCTTTAAAATCATGCATAATGATGGGAAAAGATTAAAGATGAACCTGTGAAGCTGCACTAAGATCTGAACTCTTCTCAACTAAGCTATCCAGCTTTTCGCCTCTTTCAAGGACACTATCAATGGTTTTATGCTGTGAACATAAAATTATTTACCACAGTTAATAACAAAAATTCATTTCCAAATTACGGAATTTGATGCTTACAAGGATAATTTTGGTTTCATCCAACTCCCTTTGAATTTTCAACAGCTTGTCAGCCTGAGCAGGATCCTTTATAATTTCAAAAAAAAGATTCAATAATGATTTCAGATATTAGAATAAAAGATCACATCAAGTGCACAACAATGTCAATGAAGGTTAGATTTTAACTCGTACCTGAAACCTGGTTAAAGCATCATTAAGATATGGCCATTGATCAGTGATATCTGCTTGTATGTTGTGCCATGAGTTTCCATGCTTCTTTTGGTACTCATCAATCACCTAATCAAAATGTAGCATCATGTCACTTATAGAAAGCTTTAAGGCTATGATATGATTGATCATATGATCATTTGTTTGTTAAAGTTCTTAATAATATGAGCTTACCTGATTCAGCACAGAGAAGGCGCTCCTAACTGGATAGTGATCATCCATGAAGCCCACCACACAGAGACCATTTCTGTTATATGAATGCACCTTATACTCTATCACCAACAAAAAGAAATGTGATTAGCTAGAAGCATAACATGTATGCACGGATAACATTCTATCACTTTAATTTAGGGAAAAATTTCACAATCTTAGATGGTGTCATATGAACATCAATAACTTATGCTTCAATCTATGGTCATTTGAATAAACGATGATTCGTTTCAAGATATGAAATTCGAATCGTTCCCAATGTAATTCGTTTAAAATTTACGATTGAAACCCCATCTCCAATAATCACCGCGGTGATAAGATTTTGAAATCAATGACACGATTCAAGGAAAAATGATAGAAGGAAAACAGAGGTGGTTTATGTAACCTTCGTGTTGGACGGAGTGGCGTTGGTCAGGCGGAGTTCGTTTGGCGACGGTCCTACCAACAAACACGATGAACTGCCGGACGGTGACCCTCTGGAAATACCCAAAATGAGTCACGTCCGTCGCGTTCGCTAGAATCACCGGATCCGAACCGTCTGGAATCGGGTGGCATTTCAGCACGAGTAACGCCGTGATCTTCATCCTCTTCTCCCCCCTCCTATTCAATCTCAAAAAACAGTAAAAATTAGAGATTAGGGTTAGGTTTCCGACGACAAATTCTTGATGATGCTTGTACGAATTGGAAACGAACGAAATGGATGAATTCTAGGCCAAAAAGACGATGATCAATAAAATTAACCACTGTTCCGTAATCAGTGAAGTGCATTACCCTTGCGATCGAAGAAAATTTCCACGCTTTTGCTTTATAAAGAATCAGAATTCAGAAGGCGTTTTGGGATCGAATTTCGAACCATGACAATGCCTACCCACCTTTACTTGTAAATATTCCGTCGCCATAACTTCCAGCTGTCACTAATGTTTTGACAAAAAAGTATTATGTTCTACGATAAATCAAACGAAAATATGATTATTTTCATAACTCAATTTCCTACACATAAGCAAGAAGAAATTTATATTTTTGGTTTATGATGTTACTTGATTTTTTCGGTTTTAATTTTGATTATTATTTTGATATTTTACAACAACTTTGATCAATTTTACAATTAAAATATTGTACTCCTTTAATAAGATTATAATAAATGTTAGTTATTTATTTAAACTTGTTTAATATCATGTTCACCCATTATAACTTTAAAAGTAGGTTGTGTGCTCACTTTGGACCCGTAAAATAATAATAATAATAAATAAAGAATAAAAAAAAAGTTAGATTTCTTGCACCAAGGCCTTTTTGGTGGGAATCATATCATATTGAACAAATAAACTGTATTATGATTTCATAGCCCGAATAATATTTACATTATGACTATAAAAACTGTATATTTTATTACTTTTGTAGCTTATGATTCCATAACAAAACTTTTAAAGAAACAAATTTGTTGATTAAAAATAATGAACGTATACATAATTGTTTCAAAGGTACAAAAATATGTTAAAATTTGCGTAGTAAGCATGCACAGTAAGGACAAACATATAATTGTAGGCTTACAAGTAAATACAAATTATATTATTGTAGTGTTTTGTTCCTAAATTAACGGACCAAATATTTGATATACATTGAAAATGATTTTACTTTTTCTTTAAATTTATTGTAAGCATTAATTAACTACTCTTGAGATATAAAAATGTAAAATCCAAACACCAAAATCAGGCAAATCGGACAAATAACGAAGACACTATGACAGTTCACAGTTGTCTAAATTTCTACAAACATGTTGAAACAGAAAACTAAGTTTCAATACTCTATGTTTAGGGGTTTGTTGCTCATTGAATATATAACCAAAAATAGCATATAAACTATATAAACAGTAATTAAAATTGTGAACAACAAGCTGGAAAAAAAATCATGCAAATCGGTCAAATAACGATGACACTATTACAGTTCAAAGTTGCCTAAATTTCTGCAAACATGCTGAAATTTTCGGTCGGGTATTTAATACCGAATAAGCTCTTATATGAGTAACTCGGACCGAAAAAAGCCCGAGAACAAAATAAGCCTAATATAGATACCTGAAACCCGAACCGAATTGCTTATTCAGACCTAATTTGGTTCAGTTCGATTTGAGTTTTCGATCAAAATGCTCATCCCTAATTGGAACATCTAAATTGCTGTGTTGAATGATAAAAATAATCATTCTACCCTTATGTAGTATTTTTTTTGTTGAATTCAACATTTCTGTTTTATAAAATAATTGAACCAACTTCTTGAATAATTACAAATATATATATATATATATATATATATATATATATATATATATATATATATATATATATATATATATATATATATATATATAAACATCATACAAAATCCACATTAAACATAAATCCAAATCAAACAACAAGCAATAAATAATCGAACCATAAATAATAAAGAAGAAACTATAAAAATTGAATCAATAATCAATAAACAAATAAAATAATAAATAAGAAACCATAACAATTGAATCAATATTTTTTTTTGAACAAAAAATATATATAATAATGAAAGATAGCAACCACTATGTGTAAATCATCAATACAACATCCAACCTTCTAATGGCTCTCAATAAAATATTCAACAACATTATCGGGGGCAATACCATGAGATCTAGATCCAAGAGTGAATAACATGAATTCACTATCTTATGTGATCGATTACCCATATAATAGAAACCAACTATACCAATGATTCTTAATAATAGCAACCAACATTTTCTTGCACAAAAAACAAACACCAAGATGTGCATAACAACGTGATCTGTAGAAGAAGTTAAACATGAAACAATAGAACTCCATAAGACAAAACCAAATGAAAATGAAACAAACCAAAATGAAAGAAAACACAAATTGTGAAGACATGAATTCATTAATTAAAGAGCTTTTTCATAAGATCAAGTAACTCACATGGCGTACCTAAAACATTTAATCTCAACAATTGCATTTGCATTTGCGTTTCAAAGGGTGGACTACACAAAATTATCCGGGAAGCAAACCAAACCAAATGTGCCTTTTCTTCTTCCGGTCTTGTATTAGCCTTCACCATAGGTGTTGCTGTAACATCCCAAAATTCAAGACCAAAAATTTCATTTTTAATTTAATAATTATAAAACCATTTAACTGAAAACATTATAGAAACAACTCATATCCAAAACCAATGTATCAATAATCAAATCATGTCATGACATCACGACATCAGAGTATAACTCCCAAGAATCTTATGTGCGGAAAATGTAGTGTGATGCGATGCGATCATGCCAGCTCCTTTCCCTTCGAAGAGGAAGTACCTGAAACCAAAACTGTAAACCGTAAGCACAAAGCTTAGTGAGTTCCCCCATCATACCACATACCAAACAATAACATACTGTCAGCATATCAGGGTGTTGGCCTACCCCTTCGGTCTCTTTCAATCGGTAACTGCCTAGGATATCAGGGTGCTGGCCTACCCCGTCGGTCTCTTTCAACCGGTAACTGCCTAGCATATCAAGGTGTTGGCCTACCCCTTCAGTCCTTTCGACCGATAAGTTCCTAGCATATCAGGGTGCTTGCCTACCCCTTCAGTCCTTTCGACCGGTAACGGGGACTATTTCACCCCCTACTACTACCATATATCATTCTAGTACATAAACACATAAGTCACATACTGCCTAGCATATCAGGGTGTTGGCCTATCCCTTCGGTCCTTTCGACCGGTAACGGGGTCTATCCCACCCCTCCTACCACTATCGCATAATATCATAGCATACTGGCACATAAAGCATAACAGATAGTGGCATACCAGACAATTATCACAAAGATACTCATCTCTACTATAATCACCTACTAGTGGGCCGACATTGGTGTCTTAGACCCACTTCTACTGGAAGGTAACTCACCTCAACTGCTGTAGAATAGCTGAACTGTCATCGGCTCTAAAATCAACCCCACTCAAACTCCTACACATAAAAGATTTCCTTAAATTACCCTTTCATACTCATAACCCCTTTTGGGTCAACCTTGGTCAAAGTCCAAGTCAAAGTGAACATTCTGGTCAAAGTCAACGTTCTGGTCAAAGTCAACATTCTGGGTTGACTCAACTCGCCGAGTTGGTCCATCAACTCGCCGAGTTCCATAAATCATAAACTCTGAAATCGCGATCCAACTCGTCGAGTTTTCCTCCAACTCGCTGAGTTCCTCTTTCTCAACAGAAACGGGACTTCCTAACACAACTCGTCGAGTTCCCTTGTGGACTCGCCGAGTTCCATGGACATATTTAGGAACGTTCGACCAAACTCATCGAGTTCCTATATGAACTCGTCGAGTTCCTTGCATTTCTAGTCTATTAAGTCCTTTTCTCAGATCTAAGGTTCCATAATACAGATCCATATTGTTTCCATAATCCATTTCTGTAAAGTTGACAACTTGATGACTTTGCATGCCTCAGATAGACCCAAACTCGAGATATAGCAACCTACTTTCATGAACATGGCCTTTTCTTGGACAAGGACGGGTTTAAGACCCTTTTTATGATTCTAAGGGTCAAATAACACTGGAAATGGGAATCCTTAGCATAAGATCCATGAAGGGTATCATGATTCCCACAATGGGGTCCAAAGGACCCATAAAGCAAAACTAAAAGAGATCTAAACTATGAATCATCAAGGTGATGACTTTTTACCTCAAAATGCTGCCAAAGATGGACGAAATCCCAGATCTAATGCTCCTCTTCAAGCTTAATGACTTCTAGTTCTTCCAACTCCAGGAACCGGGCGTTACACTTGCAATTACAATCCAATCGGGATCTTTGTGTCATTGCCTCTTATAGAGATCCACACCATATCGCTGTCAACAATAGAAGGATTCTCCCATATACTCGATATCAACCTTCGACCTCAATCTATATCTACCACAACTTAAACAAAGAACCTCAAAAAACTTGATTGGTTTCATTGACTAAAAACACAACTTTTATGAGCAAAGGCAACAACCATAAAAACGATTACAGGGGAAATCAATTTCAGTAAAGAAGCTTACCGTAGGGTGTTGCGCTAGCGTAGGACGACAACAGTGATAACACTACGGACAATAGACGACGACGACAAAGACAGGAGGATGGAGTAAACTGAAGGACAGAGTAGTGGTTGAAGTTATAGCGTAGGAGACATGAAAATAGGGCGCCAATGTTACGGCAAAGCGGCGGTACTGTGTGAGGGGGTGTCAGTGTTGTATGTCGTCAGAGAGGGAAGAGACGTCAAAGGAGGTCTAAGGGAAGCAAGGTCAGCGTCTGTGTTTGATTGAAGTTCGACATATATGTTTGATGGAAGGAAGAGGGAATAAGGAAAAGGGAAAAGAAGGAACTTGTGTGTTTTCTATTTCATATATGGGTGTATGTCTGACCGAATAAGAGAAAATATTCAGATTCAGTTGCTAAAATAAGTGGTAAACAAACACTCTAAATCAAACATATTCAGAGTTACTTTTTATTAAGAGGCAATAAGAACCAAACAAACAACCACTAACTTTGTAAATGGTTTGTGGCTTTATGTACTCCTATGTGATAGTTACATTTTGATATAACATACGTTTTAAACAGAGTTTGAATGAATGAGATTATGATTCTTTTCTTCATAATTCTCTTATGATAAGAACAAATTGCATGCATGATGAATTTAACAATAACAAGAATGTAACTCAATAGTCCAAAGTCTTTTGTAGCAAAATTATATGTAGAGTATTATGATAATAAAACAACTAACATTATATTCAACCATTAATCAATATAATATAGTCTAATTTTTGGAATTGGGTTTAGAATTGAACCCTATATCAAATTAGGGAGGAAAGTGAGAAGAAAACTACCTCTCAACATCTTAAATGATCATTAGCTCTCAGTTGTTTGCTTCTCCTTTAATTGATCCTTCAAAACCACCATGAGTTTCTTAGAATTCGGCCATAACATCCCTCTTCCCTCCTTCGATCGTGATTCTCCCCGCCATAGGAGAAAACCCTCAAGTGTTATGCACTCACCTATGTTACACTATGGACCCTTGAGTTTAATTTCTCTTAAATATGCACCACATTGACTAGTATTTTAATGGTACTTTTTATTCTCACATATTAGCCCTATAATCTTCCCTTTCTTATCAATATGGTCTTAATTAATTTCAATTCGTCCTTCAAGGTTGGTTTAGATGATAGTGTTGGATCTCAACTTCATTAGCTTGCACCTAGACCATCCTTTTGACTTGAAAGCTAACTAATACATCAATACTTCCTTAAAAAACCTTCGCATATATCTTATGACTTCTAAGTCCCATTTGGTCAATCAATAGTCAATTTCAACTTTCAAGATTTGGTAACTTTAGTAATTAATCATCATTTTCTCAAATTGACTATATTAAACTTCTAATTTATTTCCATCTCATATGTATCATATGTTTTGATTATAAATTTTTAAGTACTCCTTTTATATTACTTTGTTTTTTTTATATATTTTTACTAAAAGGGAAATACTTCACACAAATTATATATATATATATATATATATATATCGAGCAATACAAGACTTAAATTTTTCCCCCAAATATCAATTGTAAAACCGAAAACAAAGTTCAACATCTATCAACTATGGATTGAAATCATATATTTGGTATTTGTAACAATATGGAACTACAACAAGACCAGGTGCTCCGCTAATTTTGAATGAGACTTAAGAACAACTCAAGTTAAATGATATTAAGTACATCTAGATAATGATGTAAGAGACAAGCGTTAAATGTTATATGGTATTCCTTGTGACATTTGTAATTACATTTCTACTTGTAAAATTGCTAAACAAGTATAGAATGCTATAAGCAGTTAGTTTGAAGGTTTAGAAATTTTATGGACAACAAAGTACTACTTCCTTATATGATTCTGAAACTTTTTCATCCTCTCAAATGAAACATTACAGAATATGTATAATCGGTACATACTTAGTGTTAACACATTGCTTGAAACAATAATAAAAAAACAATTCACATGAGTTAAATAATAAAATTTTTAACAGTTTTAGTAAGATTTAGATTACTACTAAGATCATTATTCAATAAAGCAAAAAATTTCAAAAATTATTCATCATGACTTATATGGCGAGATCCATGCACATTAGGGGATGGTGATGAAAAATTTACATAAATTATGTGGACCGGTTGCTTTAGTTTCATCAAATATTAGTCATTATCGGGGGAAATTCAGTTTCACATCATTTAGTTACATGTTTTTGGAACAACCGATTTATTAAAAACTAGCAAGTCACTAGTAAAGAGATTATATAAAGGATCATACGTTCAGACTGTGGAGCTGTTGGATTAGTGTCTAAGTCCATAACTATTTTGGTATGTACTTGACCCGATTATAAGCATGATCATTTTGGGTTGCCTTCACCATAGCAATATGTAGGATGAATTAAGGATAGAAAGGTTTAATTATGATTTATTAATATATTATAAGAATAATATATTAAAAGAGAAATCATATTGTTTAATTAATATTAGTCAAGAATTAATTAAGAATTAATTTTGTGGCTAAAAGAGATTAATTAAACTTAGGGGACTGGAATTGTAATTATAGGATAATTGCAATTGGGCTATGGATCACCTTGGAATAATAGTTTGGACGAATTCTATGGGGAAGCCCATTAGAAATCGTCCAATGCATGTTCCAGAAGGGGTCCATGGGCTGCTTAGGGCTTAAGCAGTCAAATTAGGGTTTCCTTGTTGGATAACCCTAATAGCCTAAGTATATAAGGAACCCTTGGGCACCAAAAACGTGGCTAACACTTGGATTAGGGTTTCCAACCGTTTTTGGTGTCTACTCTCTCCTCCTTCTTCATCCTTGTTGCTTAGTGGTGTTTGTGACTCCATTAGAGGTGCAACACTTGAGGCACTAAGCTTTCTGAAGCCAATCAAAGCAAGGATTGATTGTTATTGCTATATAACAATCAAAGGTAATTATTAAACCCTTATTTCAGTTCTTATATGATAGATCTAGGGTTTGTAAGTCTTGGAAGTTTATTGCATGTTCAAAGTAGAAAACCTAGATCCAAGCAATTAGGGTTGCATGAACACCATAGGATTGATGTTATGCTCAAAAACCAACAGTGGTTTCAGAGCCTAGGTCGTTTTTCTATTGAATAGATGCAAAATTAAACTGCCAAAGATCAGAAAATCGAAAAAAAATTTGCTGTCTGCGCCGCTGACTCGGCGAGTCCATCAGTGGACTCGACGAGTAGGCTGAACTCGGCGAGTCCAGGGTGCTGTTGACGGTATTTTCGATTTTTTGAGCAGATTTTTGTTAAGGATAATTACCAAAACTCGTTTTATTGCCTAAAATCGATTTTTCATGTTTGGAATGTTTATCCTTATCAAAATTGATGCATTTGGTTAAATATGGATAATATAGGATTATTATTAGACAAATATTTGACCTAGTAAGTTTGGAAAAGTTTCAATTTTCCCCTTTAGGTTTTATGGTTTAAATTTGAACTTAAAAGTTTTGTTTTTGAAATTTGAATAGTTGAACCCTAATGTTTTGAAAGGTTTCAAAACTTGTCCTCAAGTTTTGGAATTTAAATTTTTGATTAAAAGTTAATTTTTGAAATATTTAAATTTTAAACCCAAATGTTTTGAAAAGTTCAAAACTTGCCCTCAAGTTTTGGAATTTAAAAGTTGATTAAAAGATTAATTTTGAAATGTTAAATTCTAAAACCCTCGTATTTTGAAAAAGTTCAAATTACACCCTTATGGTTTTATTAATTAATTAAGGTGTATAATTAAAAGAGATTTAATAAACCCATAAAGTTTTGGTTTACATTTAATTAAATTAAAAGTATAATTTATTAAATTAGATCACCTAGTATTTTAAAAGTGTAAAATACACCCTATACTATATTTAACATTAAAAGTCTAATATTATATATATGTATGAGTAAACAGTCAGTCTTACCGTTAGTAGGCCTCATTCACGAAGCTGGTCTATAAGGGGTGTTTAAGGAAATTGCCTATAAAATGGCGATTGAATGGGTATCCACTCTTACCCACCGCACTCTTGACTAGTGGAGGGTCGTTAGCCGAACGGGTAGGATAGGACGAAACCTTCCATTATAAGTATAATGAAGTACAAAGTAACTACATGCTTTTACAAATTCCCAAATCATAGTTACTTTAGGCAAAATGTGAAATTGTATGCTAATCCATGGAATTACACTTCGTACCCTTGTCAAACGTTAGTGGAGCGTGCGTGGTTAACCGGCACACTAATTTGGGGTTGACATTGGTAGTAAAGGGTAACTCGATGTTTATCATAGATCAATGGAGCATGTGTGGTTAACCGGCACATTGATTAGGTGATAGTATCATTGAGTGCATCACGTAGATTCGTATGGTTATTCACACCTTGTTTGTGATCCTCGGTATCCCAGTCGCAAATTTGAAGGGCATAATCGAGATTAAACATGCCATTGAAAAGTTCAATGAATCTCAAAAGATCTAGGAGTTTCAATTCATTTAAAACTTAAACTTCTTTTTCGTTTTTCATGGTGGAAATTGGTAAATCGTCATTTACCTACCTTCAAATATTCTGCAACTAGATTACGGCATCCCTCTTCTAGGTTGTAGAGTATTGTGTTGGATCCTAGCCTTGATGTTTCATTTGGGTGGTACATCAAGGATTCTTATCAACTAACTTGAATTTTCTCCCGTTTTGTAGATGTCTAAATCTTACAATGGTCTTCCCAAGTCCCTTGGAACAAGCTTTCCAAATGAAGATGACGTTCCACGATACGATCAAGGAAATGAAAGTCATGCTTCACTTCCTCCACCTCCTCCAATCATTCTTCCTAACCCACAAGTTCGAAGGCTTGAAAAGTTCAAGCTCACTCAAGCCCTATTGGCAAGTAAACACGAAGATGGGAAACCGGTGTGTGCACACGTCTTGGAGATGAAGTCACACATTGACAGGTTAAGGATGTTGGGTGTCGATATTTCAGGTGAGTTGGCTGTTGATTGGGTTCTTCAGTCGCTTCCTGAATTGTATAGTGAGTTCATAAGATAGCACTATACGATGGTTCACGACGTGACCCTCATTGATTTAACCTATTTGCTTATTGCTGCTGAATCAGCGATGATTTGGCGCACTGGTCAAGCAAACTTGATTGGTCGATCAAACTCCCATGCTTCATTGGACACTAGCTACATTGGAAGTCCAGAAAAGGTTGAGATTGTCCCTTGCTATGTACCAAAGGAGTCCATTTGCTTCTATTGCCAAGAGAAGGGGCATTGGAGACGAAGCTGCCCTATTTACCTGAGAGATCTGAGAGATGGGAGAGTCAAGATGTATGGCTCTACTTCAGGTAAAATCCATTAACTAACTCTATAAGTTCCTATTCTTTGATTCTTAATATGTGATGTGATAAGATTACATTTTGAAGTTTTGCAGGATCAAAGAAAAGAGAGGAAGCTTAAGGAAGAAGCGTGCTGAATCTGATCATGAAGAAATGGATTTCGATCGCATGGATTCGAAGATCAGATTTTTGAGCTGCTACTCTAGAGTTAGGATAGATTGATAAGAAATATGTAATAGCATAGTTTTTCAGTTGAATTGCATTGTAAGGACAGATTTTTCCGCAATAAAATAAATTTTGATTTTATCTTATTTATTTATCCTTGCAATTGTGTGTATGAAAAATTGATGTTTAATTTTTTCTATTATTAGCAATAATGGATTTGATTCTTAATTATGTTATTTGTGGAAATGTCGAGAATTTGCCAAATAAAGGAAGATTCTCATCGCCCAAGTTTCAATTGGACAGAAACTTGGAATCATACAACTTGGTTGCGTAATGAATGAGAAACTTCATATTTGGAAATTAGACTAATTGTTTGACAAAGTGTCAAGAAAAGGACTAGGAGATCGAGTACACTAGGTTGTGTGTTGATAAAGTCCCCCACAAGAGTGATAAAGATATTCGTCATGATTTACTAAAGTTTAGTAAATATGGTTATACTTATAAGATTAAGTATAATTCTGAGTTAATTGAAAGAGTTTCAATCAATAGCAGAACGAATAAAAAGAATCAAGTAGGAAGAAAGATAAAAGTTTCTCTATTCTAAGAAGAAGAGAGAGTACCTTTTATTGTGTTTTATGATAAGTCTTAATGATTAAGAACTATTTCTCAATTGGTCCTCTAAGTGAGTCTTAGTGCATTTGTATGTCTAAGAAGAGGAATCGAGAATTATGGAAATAGTTAAATCAATAAGTCAATCATACTTCGTTCTAATATCAAGTCTTAAGAGTCATACTCCAAGATTGTGACTTGAGTGACAAGTCTTAAGTAGGTTTGTAACACTTATCAAATGAAGAATAAGAAAGTTTCTTATTCTTGTACATTTGAAATTGATAAGTTGTGATGTCTTGGATAAGAGACCAACTAGGACCAATTGTGTGAAGTGTTAAACTTGACAAAAGGCAACATTAACTCTTAAATATTTGTTTGTCAAGAAATGTTTCTTGACAAGAGAATCTTATATGTCAAAGAGTCAGTGGGAGTCTTAATGGTCTTGAAAAGTTTCAAGAACAAATCAAGAGTAAACCTAGTTAATCATCACTAGCGCACGACTTGAGGTTTATAACCTATTGTGTTAACATTATTTTGTTTATGTGCCATTCCAATTAAGCTAAATATGTATGTGAGTTCTATGAGTTCTCATTTGAATGCATAAAGACAAAGCACCTTGATCAATGGAAAGTACATTGATATGTAAGGGTGAGTTGCTAAACCAATTGGAAGACATGGTGGACACTCGTGTTACCATGAGGCAAGAAATCAAGATTAAACAAGTTCAGTCCATATGGTTTTGGATTTGTCGCTAACCTTCGTTTTGACAAATTCACATGGATAGGAACACATACATCATAAAATCTAAGTGTCATAAGGTTTCCCTCCTTCATGGAAATGATTGTGAGGAAATGCTTTCACTAAGAGAGATTTTAAGAAGATTGCAATTGTGAAAATTGTATTCTCAAATTCGATTATGATTACGACATCCCTCTTCATAGTTCGAATTGTGAGATTTGGCAATTAGTCTGAACATTTGGGACTTAGTAACATAAGCTCTGAAGTTGTTTAGACACACATGTAAGCTATCTAAGGCAAAGATGTATGATCTTAAAAAGCTTAGATAAAGGCTTATCAAAGCATTAGGTATTAGAAATATGAACTTAAGGAATTCAATAAGCATTGTTTTCTGGAGGTTCAGTTGTTTTCTGAATACATGTCAAAGCTAGTGGGAGCATAAGTGTTATGCTGGTAAGAAAATAATCATCATGTTAGTGGGAGCATGGTTATTAAGGTAAGTATTGAAAGTTAGCAATATTAATTATAGAAAACAAGAGTTATACTTTGCAAAGTCGCAAGGGTTGAAAAGTTGTTTTGCTATAATTAAGGGAGATAATATTATACTTCGTTTCAAAATTCTAAAGCTTAGATCGAGAAATGTTAATAAATTTAGTCAAGGATACATAGTGCATTCTCAAAATTCAATTATGATTACGACATCCCTCTTCATAGTTCGAATTGTGGGAACAGGGCACATAAATATTATGGCAGAAGGCTGATAAAGTATCATGTCTTTATGTGAGACATTATGTATTGTGTCCAATACGCTTCGGGTATAGGATCGATTGCATATGCTATAATATTTGACCATTCTAAAATTTTCCAAATGCCTAGGGCATTAAGAGGGAAAAAGGACTAGAATCGGTTTTGACTAAAATAATTAAACAACTATCAAAGGACGATCTGAGGTTCACTGAGGATTTGTCGCTTGTGGGTAGTTGGAAGTATAGTACTGGATGGAATATATTGACATTATTATGAATAGATAAGATTCTATTTAGAATGAGTTGTCATATGGCAAATATGGAAATGTTTCCATAAATGGGAGTTGGAAATTAAGAATCTATGTAGATTAGAAACTTTTATGCAAAAGGATGTTCAAAGGAATGTACTTTGAGTGAGAGACATCACATCTATAGAATTGTTTTGTAACAATCTCTGATAGAGTACTTTGTGATTTCATTGGCCAAGTCTTGATGACTTTTGTGCTATGACTTTACGAAAGGGTCGTTGCATAAAATGTTAGAATCTAACATATTCTAATAGTGGCAAGAACCTTGTATTCTTACACTAATGATAAGGATTAGGGATTGTGAAATGAGTTTCATTAGAAAAGTTTTTCAATTGATCTATTTTTACAAAGTATGGAACATAGGAAACCAAAGTGTGCATGCTTGGAGCATGGGACAATTGTGGTTATAATTCGAGTAATAAGTTGATTTTCTGAAACAGTAAGCAATGAATAATGAGTAATCAATATGGTGTTTAAATAAAAGTGTTTTATTTACGCTCAAAAGTTTTGGGGCCATATAGGATTAATATTATTATTGCGTTTCACTCTGCATGTTTTGACTTACAGAATAACTGGGTTATTCAAACCTCCACAGTCGGTCATACGTTGGAAGTAGGTATGAAGCAAGACTGTCATGAATTTGTCTGTAGATTGTCTACAGTGTTTAGACATAGCATAAGTTTGTTGCAGAGTTCATGAGTGCTTTAATAAGATTAAAGTATTGGATTAAACCCACGCTCACTTGAATCACTTCTTGGATTTATCACGGGTGATTAGTGAGACGATAACATTGTATATTCTTGAAATCGAGACGTGTGAGTTGTTATTTGCTGGTCGGTTGCACATTGATGATAAGTAAACACACCAGTAACTTGGTGTTATAAAACTTATTGTTGTGTGTGATTCGATTAGTAGGTGCAAACAAGCATTTGAGTCGAAGTTTATCCATTCCTTTTACCCAAAGTGGGATAAAAGCGATATCTGTGGGCCCCTCGATGATTTAGTGATGACACCCTAAGCGCTTGGCCAATCCGGGACTAAGTTGATGTGTTCAATTGTAGTCTGTTGTCAGTCGTCATAAATCAGATGTCGGGAAACAATACATAGATAGAGAGAATGATTTAAATCCATGTCTCGCGTCTATACGATATCTTGAGAATGGAGGAATATATGATCCCTTGTCTAAAGGACACGCGTATCTGATAAGATCAGAGTTGACAGCGGCTTTTGAAAGCTACAATTGCTGATCAGGTTCTGAAGTTATGCAAAATAGTTATTAGACTTATCCAAGTGGGAGACTGTTGGATTAGTGTCTAAGTCCATAACTATTTTGGTATGTACTTGACCCGATTATGAGCATGGTCATTTTGGGTTGCCTTCACCATAGCAATATGTAGGATGAATTAAGGAGAGAAAGGTTTAATTATGATTTATTAATATATTATAAGAATAATATATTAAAAGAGAAATCATATTGTTTAATTAATATTAGTCAAGAATTAATTAAGAATTAATTTTGTGGCTAAAAGAGATTAATTAAACTTAGGGGACTGGAATTGTAATTATAGGATAATTGCAATTGGGCTATGGATCACCTTGGAATAATAGGTTGGACGAATTCTATGGGGAAGCCCATTAGAAATCGTCCAAGGCATGTTCCAGAAGGGGTTCATGGGCTGCTTAGGGCTTAAGCAGTCAAATTAGGGTTTCCTTGTTGGATAACCCTAATAGCCTAAGTATATAAGGAACCCTTGGGCACCAAAAACGTGGCTAACACTTGGATTAGGGTTTCCAGCCGTTTTTGGTGTCTACTCTCTCCTCCTTCTTCATCCTTGTTGCTTAGTGGTGTTTGTGACTCCATTAGAGGTGCAACACTTGAGGCACTAAGCTTTCTGAAGCCAATCAAAGCAAAGATTGATTGTTATTACTATATAACAATCAAAGGTAATTACTAAACCCTTATTTCAGTTCTTATATGATAGATCTAGGGTTTGTAAGTCTTGGAAGTTTATTGCATGTTCAAAGTAGAAAACCTAGATCCAAGCAATTAGGGTTGCATGAACACCATATGATTGATGTTATGCTCAAAAACCAACAGGAGCATCTTCCTTTTTCATGTACTATGGCGACTTTCATTTTTTTGCAAGTAGCATGCTATGGACACGCCAAGCTTCATGGATGAGAAAATCAACTTAGACTTACCAAATTACAAAGAATATTTTAGCAAAAATATAACGGTAATGCATGAAACAACAAAAAATTGTTAAGTGTTGTCAATGATTGCGGTGAAATAAGTGTCCTCAAAACAAATTTGTTTGTTATTAAGTGTTTGTTTCCAAAGATACAACAACTTTAAGCGTTTTTTTAGACCGCCATAGTAGGCTTGAAGTTTACTTTGAAGCATAAAAAAAGACACCAGTAGATGAGAGAAGTGACTTTATGATCTGTTTCTTATATGTTTAAGTGGTTGTAAAGATTAAATATTATTTGCATCATTTTTACTACAAGAGTGTTCGAAAAAACTAGTTGGAATCTACTAACTGCTAACTGAAAGTTGTAACTTTTATTTGTATACGAATGTTCGGAAAAAATAGTTGGAAGCTTTTAAAATATATAAAATTACATAAAATGACTTATCCAAAACACGTCATCGATTTTTTTTAATGTAATTAAATCAATTTGCAGAATTATAAAATAGTTTTTGGTTAAACAATATTGAAGTAGCTTTTGTATTTCAGTTTTTTGTTTTAGCTAAGAGTTAGAGCTATTACTGTCGAATGAAATTTTTTAGGGTTTTTTTTTAAAAGCTAAAAGTTGCATACCGAACACGCCTATTTGATATTGCACTTGAAAATGGTATTACATTGATAACATAATTTATATTTAAAAAAAATTGACTTCTGATTGTATCTTGATAATTTGAACTTTGTATCTCAAACTCGTATCAAAACCAAAAAAAAAAACTAGCTAGATAACTCACTTATGAATCCATCAAAAATCAAATAAAATTGAAGATGGAGAAATATGAGTTTTTATTAAAAACATCCATTGTATCGAATGTATGTCTTGTGAAAATAAATCTATAATTTGTTATTGCCGTAGTCATCATCGTCTTCTTTCTTATCAAAATAAATAAATAAATAAATAAAAAGGAGCAAGGGCAAACTTGTTTTTAAGTAACTTTTATATTCCATAATCAACTACCTAGCTTGGTCACATTATACATACCAAATTTAGCCAATTCGCCTAAAAAAATAAAAAAATAAAAACAAAAGACGCTCATAAATCGAGTGTAGACAAGACATGACTAGAAATAATGATATGCATAAATAAAGAAAGAGACATAATAAAAAGACAAGTTTAGTGGATTTACGATGGCATCTCATGAATTGTTAGCCAACCTAAATTTATGTTTTCACCATATTCATCGAATCGGGTCGGGTCAGGGGTATGTTGTCGGCGATCTTAATTCATACTTATTTGATTGCACCCGTAACTTCCATGTGTAAACGCACATCGATAATTTTGACTTTTGTACACACACTCATGAATGCGAGATCCCAAATCTTCAACCGAACACAAAATTCCCTCACACAGTAGATTCTCATCAAGCTGTTAAAAAAACCATGATACGCCCCATTAGATCTCACATATGACATAACTACTCACTACTCACCCATTACTCGCACCCATAGAAGATTAGCGATCTATAGAGCGAGAGAGAGCGAGAGAGAGAGAGAGAGATGACAAGGAGATCTGGATCATGTTTAAGGTGTTGTCTGGTGATTTTCGCAGTAGCATCTGCACTTTGTGTATCTGGTCCAGCTCTTTATTCGAGGCTTATAAAGGGTTTTAATTTGAAAGGAGGTTCTTCGATTTCTTGTGCTCCATGCGTCTGCGATTGCCCTGCTCCTCTCTCCCTTCTCAACCTTGCTCCTGGTAATTAAACTATCAATTGTGCTACTTTTATTATCTGATTATCATGGTTTTATCAGTAATTAGAGTGTATTTTGATTTAGGACCTTTAATTTCTACAGAAATTAGCGAATATCCAATTCATCATTTGTGTAGTTGTTCATGTAATTAGGTAATTAGGATTACACTCGTCTCCGTTTTCCTACCACTTAATCCCAGATTTCCCTCTTTTGATCTATTTCTCATCATTTTTTGTTCAATTAGACTGTTTTTGATCTGCGGTTTCTATATATTTGGAGTTCTAGTGGAATCAAAGTATATCCAGTTCATATCCAGATGAAGATCTCTGTTTTCAATGCTGTAGATTCTTTATTTCTTGTTGAATGGAGTAAAAACTTTGAGGACTATGGACTTCATTATTTCGTAATCAATATGATTCATATCTTCCTGCCATTGTAGAAAGCTAGAATTTTGTGAAATGCCAAACATTCACTGAACTTTGATTATTATCAGTATAGAGATATAATATTCAAACTTGATTTCAACTACTGATTCTTATTTCTTGTCATATATTTCAGGTTTGGCTAATCTATCAGTTAGAGGTAACTGTTTGTCCTTCAATTTTCTGCATTAAGTTAAAAAGACAAACGCATACCATATATAGCTTATCACATTAAATCTATTAAGTAAAAAAGAAACAACATTTAGGATATCAACAACAATATTTACCACAATGATGATGCATAGAGATAATTGTATTTAAAGGTGTTTATCATGTAATGAAAATGGTTTTCAATTGTATTTCGGGTTCTAAATATCATGGATTATATGAGTCTGTGCTCATCATTCAACAACACATTGTGTAGTTCACTTAAACTTTCATATACAATAGTTCTTGATGATAGTTTATATGGTTAAAATGCAAGAAGCAGCAACATCCTTTCGTTTCATGTCATGTCATGTTATGTCAAATAGGGTCTCAATAAACTATATATATATATATATATATATATATATATATATATATATATATATGACGATTTTGTTACCCAACATTCAGATTGTGGGAAAGATGATCCAGATTTGAAGGAAGAAATGGAAAAACAATTTGTGGATTTACTATCAGAAGAGCTAAAACTTCAAGAAATAGTTAGTGAAGAACACATGAGGCATATGAACATAACATTTGGTGAAGCAAGAAGAGTGGCAGCCCAATACCAAAAAGAAGCAGAAAAATGCAACACGGCTACTGAAACATGTGAACAAGCAAGAGAGCAAGCCGAGGCAAAAATGAGACAAGAAAAGAAGATAACTTCTTTATGGGAGAGAAGAGCAAGGCAACTTGGTTGGGAAGGCGAATAACTTCATTGCCAATTTTTTGCGGATTTTTTTTTTACTTGAATGTGGTTTTTGGATCTATAAAAATGTTGTACTTTGTGAATCTTTATAGCTACTTATAGTAATTTTGTTGCAAGGGTGATCAATTTGCCCTTGAGTAATCATATAAATTGAATGATTCTTATTTGGTTGTCTTGATCTTGAATCTTCTTTATATTCTCTATATCTTTATTATAAAAGAGGCTTGTGAATCGTATGCATTTGAAATTTCCAAAACTATTCAACTTATTATCACAATTTAAGATTTTTAATTAATGATCATATCGGTTACTCTTAATTGTATTTTAGTTTTTTATATTTTACCTCCTATAAATAAAGGGAAGTGATTCGTACACAACCGTTTTTTGCCATACACAACAATTTATGCATTATTGAGTTGTACAATACAACATTTTAAAACACAAATTGTTGTGTATGGAGAAAAATTGTTGTGTACGAATCAGCTCCCATAAATAAATATTGCTTTTAACTAATTTATGATTAATTGGTTATGTTGAATATGAAGTTAATTATAGTGGTAGTGTAACAAGTTATTATTTTTAAAAAAAAATCCGGTTTTATAAAATCGTTAATAACGGTAAATTTTGAAATACTCCATTATAAGTTTTAAAATGGTGATTTTTGTAACTTATACAAACTCCATATATATAAGTAATAATATGAAGTTTTATTAAAGATATATAAGGTTCAAATGCACTCAAAATTAATACCGGTTATTAAAATTGAATTGCGTCAAATTATATAAAAACTAGTTTTTTATATATAACCTTTAAAAGTGAATTTCTTTTGAAAAATTGATACCATGGTTTATTATATGCATGTAATAACCATGATATCAATGTTTTTAAATTAGAATTATAAAACATATAAAAGACCTTTTTTTTACAAACCTCAAATCTATGCAATCATTTTGAAGAACACTCATACATCTCTTGTATGCACTAGTGTGATAAAGGATACCTAACCACTTAGTGTTGTCTTTTGATGGCCGGGGTGTCTTCGCGATTTCTATAACCAAGTTATAGGCCGATTACACAAGTTTTTTAAATTGGACGATTTGATCGGAAATCTTTTGTGATAAAGTATACCCTAAGCAAGAGAAATCTGAGACATAGATGGGATCAAACATGTCTAATTAAATTTGTTATTAGAGATCCCATAAATCTAGGAATTATATGGCAAGATATAATTGATAATCGATATCTACCGGGTTGAATTCAAATGGATGGGATAAAAGATACCTAACCATTTATTTGTTTTGCAACTTGGATCCTTGACTTTGATAATTAATGTTTTTGGAAACTAAAAGGGTATTACTATCAATTCCTAAAACGTTAGCTACAGTTACTTTTCCTCTCTTTCTTATTTGCACACGAAACTCTTATCCTTTCTTATTTTGCCATTGGAATTTCGGGTTTTGCTGGTGATTATCTTCTTTTCCTCAGTTGGAACTTCTACTTTGTTTCATGCTTATCTTCTTCTCGTCAGCGTCGGTTGCCGCCTTTCTCCTCCAACAAGGTTCGTTTGTTTTTTGTTTATATTCTTCTTTGCTTATGAATTTCCTCCCAATTTCATCCGGAAAGGCTTCCATGTCTCTTGCGATTTCTGGACTTTCCAAGCAGCTGAATACTCCTTCTTCGATATCATCAGAGCTGATGCGTCCAGATTAGGTAGATTAAGGCATCCAGGAGTGGTTCATGTGATCCAAGCCCTAGACGACGACAAAAATCAGCGAACGTGGGCCTCCGATACACTCATCGATGGCGCTTAACCCTAATCTATATGGCAACGGGATGCATGTGGTTTTCGTCAATGTTCGTCTTAATTACAAACGGCGTCGAATTTGAGGTCGACAAGATCCCCGGGTAAAGCATATTTTCAATCCTTAGACAATTTGATTATTTTTCTTTTCTAAATTCCCACAATCGCCTACATCAGTTTTGATCAATTACTTTATCTGTTTTTGATCTATTTACAAAGCCTAATCAAATATTTTTGCGATGAGGGTACCGATGCATGATAGAGTTAATTGATTTCGAATAGATTTTTCATCTAATTTGTGCATATCTATAAATTCTTCATCTGATTTGCGCATATCTATTGAATCAAAATCTATTTAGCATATGTTAATTGTATTTTTGATTGTCTAATGACAGAAAAATGAGTCCTACAATGCCCTGCTGTTATGGTTTCTTCAAAGGTTGTTCTCCATTCCACCCTTTAATATTTATGAAGTATAGTATATATGAGCTATTAATTTATCTGTCATAGACAATATCTTTTAACTCTAGATGTTGTGATAGGATACATACATAAATCATCTCTTCGTCTATCTAAAAAGTAGGGCTTTTCGGCTGATTTCCTTTCTTCTTCTGCTTCAAGCCTAAGGTCTGTTCAAAACATGCTTTGATTTGTTATTCATCACTTGTTTTTTTTGTTTTTTTGTCCTATCAACAGCTCGATTCTGACTGCTATTTACATCAGAGGGATCTACAACGATGGAGTTCCTGCTTACAACCCTGAATTCTGTTGTTATGTACACCGGATACGGGCGGTCGTCCGGCCAGGTAAAATACCCTAAAACCCAAATCAAAAATTCGGATACTTACATAATATCGATCTGAAATCATTCCACTATTTCTGTGTTTTGTGTGTGTTCTGTTTGTCGGTTCCTCCTGCTTTGCTGCCGTTTCTACTACTGCCACTGCCATCGTCGGCTTCCTTCTATGTCCTATTGATTTGGTTTGTTCTCTGCCTGTTCTTTTCTGCTTTCAGTTTTAAATATCAATTTTCAATGTCGTATGTATCAGTATCCAACTTCCTCCTGTAAATAAGATCTCTAAGTTAATGTCTATTCTAATTGATTTCATTAACTCTTTATTAATAGAAATTATATTAGTCTCAATGAGATATCACATGAGTCTGCCATGGTGTTGTTCAAGATTATATTGGACATGGGGTATCATCTAACTAAGGTATACACATATGTAGTTAAAATTTAACTGTCAGCAAATTTCATGAAAACTAATCATTGTTATTACAGGTTTATATTGATACAATAGGAGACCCTAAAAGTATAAAGTTAAGCTCTCTACCAGATTCCCGTCTATTGACTTTGTATAGATTCAGGTGAAGAGGGACCGAGCATTGCAAAATTAGGACTTTGATGAAACTGCTGAAAACATGCATAAGAAATTTGGATATGGGTATCCTACATGTAGATCCTCAGACTAAAGATTGGTTAAAATATTACACACATCATGTTCCTGTATTTGGGTTCCTATTATTGGTTCGTTTTACTCCGGCCACATGTCAATCATACTTCCAGGAGGGGGTTGAGGTGTTATGGTGAGTCTTCTTTTGTAAAATCTACTCAATGTAAAGGTAGTATGTTGTATGTTGATATGATCAAAACAAAAAAAAACTGCATAATGCATATTGAATATCAAAATCCTACATAATATTTCGCTTTTTTTTAAATAAGTGACAAAAAAATTTTTATAGGTCAACGTGATTGCTTCTATAAGTCGTACATTTAAATTATTTTTATTTTTGAGTTTGTCAAGTCTACTATAATTGGTTCGACTTTTTGTAGTTAGTATAAACATTTAGCTGTGCAGGGGTTTGTTTTAACCTTTAACATCACAATGGTAATGGAAAAACCCAACCTTTGTAGACAAATGTTCAATTGTCGACTCATTTTCTACACCTGATGTGATAACTATTTTCTCTTTAATATACTGTCTGTATAGTGTATGATGATGATCATAACTCTTAAGTGATTTTTTTTAATATTTATAATTATGTTTGCTTATGTTGATTGAGAGGAATGAAGGTGGTTATACCATTAATGGCAGAGTGAAAATCCCTCGTATGCAAATTCCCTTCATGTTTATCTTTCAAACAGGATCTTCAGTTATTATTCCTTTTGATTCATTTATATTGAACATAAAATACAGTTTCCAAATAAATAAACTTTTATTTATAAAGTCTATCAGTAAAGGGTAACAATGCCAAAGTCATATTGAATGATGGTCAACATGTTACCTTTCTAAAGCCTTTCTCATTGTATCCTTTAATATTTAATTTCACAAAATTGTATTATAAAAAAAACAAAAAATTCCGAAAATAGCAACATACTTTACTCTTTTTCACCTATAAAAGCAACATATTTACATTTCTTGACCTATTATAAGGTAATAAATAAAGTATATTGCCCATATTGGTAGTGAAAGTAAACTAATTATAATAAATTTATAATAAAATGTATCTTTTATTTATGACTACTGAAATTCCTTAATAATACACTCAAAAGCCATAACGTGCCAGCTGGAACCGACCTCAGTGAAGTTGATGCCATTGGTTATCTATTTTCACCAGTTACTATTCTCTCCTTTCCCTTATGTTTTTTTGAAAATTACCATTTTACCCTTATGGCTTAATGTTTTTACTATAAAAAAAATGTCTAGAGGGTCAACTTGAACAAAAAGGTCAAAGTTGTCATTTTATACTTAACTATAAGTTTATTAGAAGTTTATGTTAACCGGTATAAATAACCAGAAAAGAACATATATATATATATATATATATATATATATATATATATATATATATATATATATACATATATATGAAAATGACAACAAACTTGTAAACATATGCACACCACATATTCGAATTAATTGACACTAAGATACATTGTTATTTTCCATCAGGGTGATATTTTGTTATAGGTGTTGGAGAAGTACTAGGTGTATGCAGATTCTGTCATAGGAATATATGGAAATTGTAAACCAAGTCTCCGTCATTTGGTTAAGGTAAAATAAAATCTTTCTTTTTTAGTAAATTACAATTTTGTCCTTAATCAGGTGATTGTTAATAAAATGTCTTAAATACCCTTTCTCAACCTTATTTTAACACATGAAGTAATTTGTTTGTTGATTATGTTATGCAGCGTGACAATGGAAAGAAAGATTACAAGTTTGGGTTTAGGTCCTTTGAGCACCAAAACTACAAGAAGGAGCTGATTGAGCACATGGACGCTAAACCATCATTTGATAACTACCTCAAGATGCGGCAGATCTTATTTGACAACAATTATGAAACCACAAAACTGCTGAAGGCCATGCAGGAGATGAAAAACAAATATGAAACTCTTCTTGAAAACCTGAAAAAGGAGGTCCAAATCTCCCTGGCGACAAACATCCCTACCTTTAATATGTTTGTTTGTTTAATGGCTTTCACTTTAAATAATCTTTTGGTGTATCAAACTATCTTCCTTTTGTAGTTGTTTGTATGTAAATGGTATGAAAACCACTTCTCTATCATTGATATGTTTGCATTAATATAATACTATATTCTGCTACATTATACAACTTCAAATAAGTTAAAAAAAAAACGGGACGTAGAAAACCTCCCTGACAGCAAACGTTCGTAGTTACAATATATTTACTTCTTCGATGCCTCTTGCTTTAAATATTCTTCTATGTGATTCTTTATACGTAAATCGTAAGAAAACCACTTTTAACACAACGCCAAAGGCGCAAGTGATTCCCCACTAGTTAATTATTGAAGATTAAAATATTGAAAATACTAAATGAATTTTGTTAAAATTTTGTAGTTAAATAATCCACTCTCATTATCATGAATTGTCATTTTCTTTAATGACTTAATAAAACAATAACATTCACTAGATACAACTTCAATGAATGAGTTCATGTCTTAAGAGACAATCTCGTGAGAGATATGAAATTGTATACACTTAAAGGTCCTAGTCCTAAACTATTTGCTTTGAGCAATATACCTGGACATGATACCTAGTAAAGACATCACTATGATGCTGAAGATGCTTCTAACATCAAGCTAGGAATAGTTATTCCGGACTTCTAGGAAGTCTTGGATATTTAAACATATATCTGATGATATAACATGTCAAGCAATATTCCAATAAATACAATGATATTTTATTTAAAGCTAGTTTAAACATTGAAATAATGCAAGGCTAAAAGAGTCACCTAGTGTGATCCAGGAGGCCCATGTTTTATGGACTGAACACCTTTAAGCCCAAGAAATCTACTAAAGCCCACATAGATGGATCTTGTTTCTTTTGTGAAGAAACTGGACACTCGAAGAGGATTTGCTCCTCTTATTTGGAAAGAAAGTCTAGAAGAGACTAGTACTTCTTGTATCTACTAGATAGAACTCATATTTTCATATAACACTTAGGTACTTGGTACTTAAATGTTAATCTAATATTTGTAAATGGCTTGCAGATAGTTACTGAAGAGTAACCAACTGAGCACAACCAAGTTGGAACTACACTCTCAGATTTTAGTTTATTATTTATGCTTAGAACATAAATTACTTGTAATGTAAATTAAACTATATTTGTTTTGGAGCAATGAATGTTTTAATTTAGCATGTCTAAATTTATGTCTCAGTTATTATATTCAAATGTTTGATCTTTACTTAATCGTTTGTCATAACGATAATATTCATATTCTGAAATGATTAACTTCTGTTTATGAGACAATATCTCTTAATAAAATTATAAAGTAAATATCAACATTTAATAAATTAAATTAAGTTCAATATGCAAACACTTTTGACTTAGACTTGTTTTAAATCAAACTCATCTTTGACATTGTTATCTTTATTATATAAATGACTTTCACATATTCCAACTTCAAGAAAGGGATATTTGAAGGCAAATAATTTAGTTTATTTGACATATGTGATCCTTATTTATATATAAAGGATTCCTAATGATATTTTCACTAAAGTGTATAGAAAATAATACTATACACTTTGGTGTATGACTTCCTTTATAATGAATGTCTGAGATTAAGCACTAGATACCAAATCAACTTTATTAACAACTATAGTAGTTTTAATTATATTGTAACATCCCGTTTATTGAATAAATAAGTAGATAAAGATTTATAAATGAATAATAGTCCTAAAGTAAATAATATTTAGCGGGGTGTGGTGTTGGGGAGCCAATTGATACAATTTTAGAAGTTGGGGGTTAAAAGTGTAAGCTCCGGAGTGGTTTGTAAATAATTATGAAGGCAGAGACTGGTTGGTAAATTATTGGGACTTAATTTGAAGAGATTTGAGAGGCTTAGGGGCTGAATGGTAAGTTTTGGACCTAAAATGAAAGGAATTTATAGAATCAGGGGCTAAAGGGTAACTTTTGGATTTACATTGAAAATAATTTAGTGGGGAGGGACCAAAAGTGTATGTTGGCTAGCATAGTTTGAATTGGACACATGATTAAACCCGTGTCATCCCCTCGTCGCAACAGGAAACCCTAAACCTATTAGCCCGCCGCCATGCATGACTCCTCAGCCGCCACCAAGGTGAAGACTCATCAGCCGCTGCGCACCACCAAGCCCTACCGCCACCTTTTTCCACCTGCTGTCTCGCCGATGATCGCCGCCGTAACAACCCTGACTGCCGGAGACGTCTTGGGCAACTAAAGAACCGTCGAGGACTGTGAGGCACGTTGTGTACGTCGTGTGTGAGTCGGGAGCCACCAGAAGCGCTCAGTAAGTCCAACTGCAAACCTACTTCCTCTCTCTTTCGTTCTTCGTTGCGAATGCTACATCATGAACGCCGGATGTGGTCGTCGGTGGCCTTAGGTCGTTGTTCCCATGCTTCTGGTCGTCGTCTGCCGCCCATGGTGGCTGAGTTGGATGTGTTTACGTGTTCAGGTTGTGTTTGTGAGGTTGGGCGTGGATTTGCTCGGCTGGAAACCAAGGAGGGCCTGCAACCACCACCGTGAGGTGGTGACTGCCACCTATTTCCATATTTCTGCCACCCTTTGCCGCCACCAGCCATTGTGGGAGGTGGTTGTGTGTGTATATCATGTGTGAGGTTATTTATGCACTTTTTGGGCAAGAACCACCACCACCACCATTGGAAATGGTGGCTGCCATCGTGAGCCACCGCCGACCACCACTGCCCAAGGTGGCTGTGGGTGGTGCCCGACATGGTGGAACCCTAATGAACCTAAACACTTAATCTTGGACCGGGCTACTTCGTGATTGGGCTAGAAACCCTGATTAGGGTTTAGAAAACCCTAATTTTGGGTTTGTTGGTTTGGACCTATTGGGACCCGCGTTTGGACCAGTGGACTGGAGTTATGACTCATGTCAATTTTCGTGGTATGATGGCTTAGTGGAGTGATGGACTTAATGGGTTAAGTGAGAAACACTTAACCCTAATTGTCCTTTTATGTGAAAACCCTAATTTTTCTTGGGCCTTGAGTTGGGCCTTTCTATTGGGTTTTGGTGATTGGGCTATTGATGGGCCATCCAAGAACAATCATGTGGACTAGAATATTTATATGGGCTTTAGGGTAAGGCCCATATGAGGATTTGGGCCCAATTTGGAAAATTGGGTCATAGTTGAGCCGTTAGTGGACCTTTGTGGACCCATTTTGGTATTGGGCCTTGGTGGGCCCAATGGGCTTGAGCTTATTTATGGGTCGGGTTGGTGGACCATATTTAGACCTAATATGTGAAGGTTTGGTCTTAGATCCTAATGGGGTTAATTGTGGGTTTGGTTCAGTGTTAGAGGCCGGAGTACAACAGCAGCATTTTTAGGATCTGTTCGCCAACCGAGGTGAGTCTTCTCACTGTACTTACCTGTGTGGTAATTTATGTGTGACCGGAGGGTTTTATTCGTGTTATTTACCGGAGGGTCTTAATTACACTATTGATCGGAGGGTCTTAGTATATCATTGACCAGAGGGTCTCAGTACATTGTAGACCGGAGGGTCTTAGTACATTATAGACCGGAGGGTCTATATGTGTTATCGTGCATACTGTCTTTGTGACTTATGTTGTTATAGTAATCTGTGTATATGTTGATCTTATGTGCTTATACTGAGATATGTGATATCATGCATTCTGTTTTGTGATTTATGTCGTGTATTATTCTGTGCATTATTGGGATAGGACCAGAGGGTCCACCCGAGTTGTGGAACCGGAGGGTTCCACTGAGACACATTGACCGGAGGGTCTTATTCAAGATATAGCCATGAGAGGCTAATGAAATGTGTGTGGTATTTTGGGGACTCACTAAGCTTCGTGCTTACCGTGTTATGTGTTATGTGTTTCAGGTACTTCTCAGGATCACAGGAAGGCGTCAGCTTGATTGTACACACGGGATGGAGTTATGTTTCTGAGGATCCTGTATTTTATTTAAACGACTATAAACATGTGTTTTTGTTAATTTGACATTTTGTGGATTTTGTGATACATGTTGATGAGATTTATGTGATTTTTAAATGAAAATTTGTTCGAAAATTTACGGTGTTACATATATTTTACGTGGTAAAGCATAATTGTGAAATCTTTGTTGAAGGATTCAAATGTTGAGATATAACTTGTAAGAACCATCCAAGGCCTTAATGATAATAAAGGATGAATTAAATCTTACTTGGTATGATTTACTTTCTAGTCGGTAGAAATATCCTCCTTTAATCTTTTTGGGATAATACTTCAATCACTATTAATTGTATCTTGAATACAAATACCAACTAATAAGTAGATTAAACACTTTATAAGACTTAGTATGGAAAGGCTCCATCCTCATCTTACTTAATGTTTTATGGATTTGTAGTCGATGTTAGACTAAAGCTTCTAAACCGAAAATCTACTAAATACATATTTGTATATATATATATATATATATATATATATATATATATATATATATATATATTACTCTAAATATGGCTTAGATTGTTATATGTAATCCTACCAAGAATAGGTTCTCTTATTCTTGTGAAAGCTAAGTTAGTAGAAAAAAAGCTTCTAATGACAAAGCAAGTGGGAGGTACATGGAACTTGAAGCAGCTCAAGAACCATAACCTTATGTAGTAAAACTTGACACTAGTTTTAACAAGGATTGTTAAACTTGAATAATAGCTATTTACAAACACAAATTGTTCGCATTAGTGGTAGAAATCATCTATGACTTGAGAAATGTGGAATCTCTCATTGATGAGATTTTATGGTTTCTGGAAAATCCATCAAATACCAAGATGCTATGTCAGATCTCGAATCTGATAAATGACTTAGAGTCATAAACATGAGATGTAATCCATGTATGAGAATCAAGTATGGGCTTGATTAAAAATTATCCCTATAGCAAGGCTAGAAGGAGTAAATGATTCTTATAGAAAGAATAAATTACATGGATAACCATACACATTTAAAGCAAGAATTGTAGTAAAATGATTCTCTCATACTCATGTTATTGACTATGATCCTCATCATACTCATGACATTGAATGTGATCAAACCTTTTTCACAAGTAGCTATGATTAGATCAACAAGGATATTATTTACTATAAATTCATATTCTTAATATGAGATATAACAAATAGATTTCAAGAAAGACTGCTTTTCTTAATAGACATCTACTAGAAGATATCTATATAGCTTAGCCTGATGGTTTTCTTAATCCATGTTGTCCTAAACAAAATGTGTAGAGCTTAAGATCCACTGGTGGATATAAAGCAAACATCTCAATGTTGCAATCATCACTTTAATGTAAAACCATAATGTATGTTTTTACATCAAAATGGATAGAACATGTGTGTTTAGTAAGAACTAGTGGGAACATAGTGAAATTCCTAATCTTGTATGAATGAGACATACTTATTTGAAATCACTTTCTGGCTAAGCAAGATCGTTTTCACCTTAACTCGGAAAGTGTTTCTAAAATGAAAGACTTAGGAAGGAGAAGATACATTCTTGGAATGTAAAATCTATAAGGGATAGATAAACTGAATGTTAAAAAGTTTCATCTCCTTATACATATATTGACAATATCTTGAAAGGGATCAAGAAACAAGATTCTTTTAGAGAATTCTTGGCATTGTCATATGGCACCATTTTGAGCTAGCCTCAAAATTACATAGCTCATAGGCTTGAACAAGATGAAATGATTTATATTCTATATGCCTGGAAAATAAATTCATCATTTACGCCATATTATGCATAGGACATGGTATTTGATCATGCTATAAGCATGTCATAGGATACTAATTGAATACATGGTTAAGTCACTCGATGACTAAGAGAGCATTCTAAGAGTAATTTAGAAGAACTAAGAGAATGTATGTGAGAAAATTAGTTTAGAAAGGATCTTTGTGGAAAGAGCTACACAAGATGTTGATTTCTAAACAGATAAAAATAATTAGGAATTATAATTGGATTTTGACTTCATTATGGAATGAAGGGTAAGTTTTATTGGAATGAGGTCCAAGCAAATCATAATGACACAATCTACTACAAAATAAGAATACGGTACTTTAGAAGTTAAATTCAAATATGATTAGATGAATGGGATCATTGAAAAACTATGTTGATTTCTTCCATTGAAGGATCACATAGAAACTTTGTGACTTAGAGAGTATACTTAATCAAGCTAAGATACTCTATGTCATGAAAGAACACCAATCATATTCTCCAAGATATTTAACTACACTTAGAGTAAAGTTAAGTATGGAGATGATAATATTCACAGCATTCACACATATTAAATTTTGTCAGATCCATTGATAAGGTCATTCTTTTGAGCTAAGTATGAATGGTCACACTTCAGCTATAAGAATTTATTATTCTAGAAATGGGTTTTTGATTTGGATTTAGTATTTGGATATTGGAACGTTATAACAACAACTATTAGATAATTTTATGATATATTGGGATATAATCATCACATTAATACTTGTTGTGTTCTATATTAAAATGTTTAATCCGTGAATAATGTTATTATTCTAAAAGTTCATAGTCGGTTATAATTGTGGGAGCAATTATGAAGTAAGACTAATATGAATTGGATTGGTTTACTCTCACTAGATGAAAGTAGGCAAGTGGTTGTAACCAAGTTTCATAAGTACTTGTCAGAGAACTAGTATTGATCTGACTCGCATCAAGATCATCTCATGGATCGCTATCATGAATGATACTTGATTAAAAGGTACTATCTTTGTATCCTTAACACCTGAGATACATAGTGGGACTTAAGTGTAGGGAGTACTATGCTTTGATATGGTTAAATGTTGTTCCTTAACCGGGCGGTTATAAAAGTCATTTTCAGGCATAATGTGAACTATGTCAGAGGCTTATGTAGTCAAGATGGGATTTGTTCATCTTATGTGTTGAGAGTTAGACATCTAAGGCGCCTTACCAAAATTTGAACAATTAATGAGATTGATCGCGATCTGTATCTCATGTTCAACATGATGTCTGTAGCGAAGGGATAACTGATAAAATTACCTTATACACAAATTGTAGCTTTGAGCCTTTTGGGAATTGGGCGTTGATAGAATGGCACAAAGTCGTATGTTGATGGGGGCAATGAATTGTTGCTAGACGTTCACCACTGTCTATATCAGTCTAATATGAATCGTGCGCAAGTGGGAGATTGAAAGATCTAGTATGCTCAAGAATCATATTAAAGTGATATTGTTATTTAACATATGATCCTAAGGGTCACACTAACAACAACTTGATATACTTGATTATTTATTAAGAATAGGTTTTAATAAATATTCAACAAACTCTTATAATTAATTGGAAATTATTTATTTCATGGAAATATTTAATTTCATTAGCAAGTAACATAATATATATCATATGGTATGATTTATTAAGTCATGTACATCTTTTTGGACTAGAAAGACTTTTTGTCTTTATCCCAAAAGTTAAATTTTATATTTTATAAAAGAGTTTATAAAAGTTATAAAACTTTGACTTTCTTTTATAAATCCTCTAACTAGTTAGACTAGTCATGGTCTTTTGATTATTTTAAAGGAAAGTAAAGCATGGCTTGCAAGTATGGGGAACAAGATGGTCTAATGTCATAAAGTGCTTAATGGGATAAGGACTCTTGGATATTGATTCAACTTTAAATACCACATATGAGGCTTTCATTTTGTTTATTATTTTGAGCCAAAAGCATAGCTCACTCTCCCTTGCTCATTCTCTCTAGTTTTTGGTTCATTTACTTGAAGAATACTTGCATTTTTGCTCTCTTTAAGTTCATATTTGGATATGAAATTCAAGCTTAAGAGTTATATGAGTTTTTACAAGACTAGAATCTTAAATCAAGTTGGTAACTTGTTGGTGTCTCAAAGGTTTCACATTCTCCATCAACTTCCAAGACTCACCTTGAGGATTCAAAGTCTATAAAGGTTGTTAAACAATTCTTCCTCTTTGGTGCTTGTTTTCTTTATAAACTTTGCAAGGAGATCCTTGGTGGGTATAAACTTGTTTTATGTTATTCAAATTATAAAGTCCACCGTTGCTAAAATTATGTTTTTGAAACTAGTTTTTGAATAAAAACCCAACAACTTCCTCCAGAATCTGGAGGTGAATCGAACATTGCGGTCTGAGACCACTGATACCGGCACTTTGTGCCTGATCACCACCTCCCGCACATAAATATCTGCTAATTTCTCAGTAGAGATACTCTCGGAAATAGGAATAAGGTGATCACTCTTGGTTAACCTGTCCACAATAATGTTGGATTAGATGTCTAAGCCCATAACTATTATTGGTATGTATTCGACCCGAGAGTAGCATGGTCCATTTGGGTTGCATGACATCAAAACAATTGGATAGACAAAATGAGAAAAAGGTTATTTATGATTTATATTAATATGTTATAAGTTCTAATATATTAATATGAAATCATATTATTTAATTAGTATTGATCAATAATTAATTTGGAATTAATTTTATGATCAAAAGAGACTAATTAAATATATGGGGATTGATTATGTAAATCATTCATTCTTATATATGTGGGCTTGTGATCCATCGTCCTTCATGTTGGGCTTAACCCATGTGGTAACCCATGGATACTCCATGGAGGTTAAAACCCATGGATCATGAAGGAAATGGAAAGTCATGAGTTATATGGTGTAACCCTAAATGAGCCACACTATATAAAGGACCCCATGGTTCATGAAATTTGCACTAGTGTGTACACAAGAGGACAAATCCGATTTCTAAGAGTGAACCAAAGTAACCTTCTTCTCAAGTTATTCCAATTGTTGGTGGTGTTGTGTGAACCATTTGAGGTGCAACACTTGGGGCACTAAGCTCTTAAAGGTTCAAGACTTCAAGCTCCATCAAAGGTATATCATCTAACTAGACTTTTGTAGTATAGTTGCTCCATAATATGCTAGTTAGGATGATGCTTTGGAATTTTGTATATTTGCATGTATAATAGAGAAAACATAGATCCAAAGCATATAGGGTTGCATGCACACCATATGAGTGTTAGAATGCTCAAAACCCATCAGTGGTATCAGAGACAATGCTTGTTTTCATTTATACTTGATGCAAATTGCTGAAAAAATCGATTTTCTAGCTATCTGGACTGTGGAGTCGCCGAGTCCACTGGGGGAATCGCCGAGTACATGAAAAAAATCATCCTACTCATCGAGTAGGTTCATACACTCGACGAGTAGGAGGCCCAGAGTGCAGATTTCGACTTTTAAGGCTGGAATTGGACTAGAATCATTACCCTAGGCTGTTTTTGAACTTATAAACCTGTTTTTGATGTGGTAATGATCATTCTAATCCAATTCAAAATATAATTATCAAAAGTTTCATGTTTTGTATTAGTTTAATGGTTAGGCTAATTACATGAAAATTGTTTGATTTGAATTGTCTTGTTCATATGAGTTTAATCTAGATCATAGTTTTTCTTGACATGCTTGTTAGTTGAATTGATGATCTTACTGATTTTTTAATGGATTCCATAACTTGTCCTCAAGTTATGGATAACCAAAAGTTTTTGTGTTAAATCTTCATTAAAGCTATAGGTTACATATTTGAAGAGTCTTTTCTCATAAATAGTTTTATGGACTCCATAACTTGTCCTCAAGCTATGGATGTTCAAGAGTCTCTTCATTAAAGTCTTTAAAACCTATATTAAACTCATATGTTATGGATTCCAAAAGTTTCTTGAATTGTTCAAAACTTGCCCTTAAGTTTTGGAATTTGTAAAGTTGCACTTTTGAATACTTTAGTTCCAAACCCTAGAATTTTAAATTGTTTAAAATTCAACCCTTATACTATTATAATATTATAGGTTTAATATATATATATATATATATATATATATATATATATATATATATATATATATATATATATATATATATATATATATATATCTATCACACCCCGAAACCGATGGCGGAAACGTTCCGGGGCGGAGGACGTCATGCGTAGTATCACAACAGTTGTATCATAGTAAGCGAAGTAAACACAACCATTACATTATAATATGAATATTTACATTGTTCAAAATCATGGTTTATACATAACAGTATATAGCAAAAGTAAAAGACGTGTCTTCAGAATGTTCCGTCTTCTCCAAAAGTTGACAAGAGTACCTGTCTATCGATGCCCTGAGAATACAAGCAGTTTTAAAGAATATCATCATAAAGCTGGTGAGTTCATAAGTGTTTAATTCTGGTGAAAGAAATGTTTCTTTGATCCTTTGAAAAGTTGTTTTCCCAAGAAAATCCTATATTTTCTTATGAAAGAGGTTTGATTATCCATTGATTACACGTTAAACAGTCTTGTTTATGAAAGGTTAAGTTATCCCATATGCGAGTATTTACCATACTCGGACAGCAGTTTTCTTTTCAAAACTCTGGTACACCCAGAGGAGTATATTAGCGGTATTATCGAAGCTCTGGTTACACCCAGAGGAGTATATTAGCCGTATTTTCGAAGCTCTGGTTACACCCAGAGGAGTATATTAGCCGTATTTTCGAAGCTCTGGTCACACCCAGAGGGGTATATTAGCCGTATTATCGAAACTCTGGTTACACCCAGAGGAGTATATTAGCCGTATTACATAAGTAAATTTCCGCTACCTAAGTTGTGAGTGCCATAACCGTACTTAGACTGGATAAGGCACGAAACGGGGCCATTATCTTTTATGACTTTGTCACCCCTGAACCTAACGGTTCCGCTGTAGCTAGCAGCGAGGGTGCGGGATAGTCAGTCCCATATAGATCTATACACAATAGTCACGTTCTTCCTCCAAGAGATTCTGGTTATAAGTCGTAGTCCTCCACTCACGAATCCGAGGGAGTGTTACCAAGGACAAATCTCAAACTTAGCCTAACAAATTTACAAGTAATAGTACGAAAATCCGGTTTATGATTTATATGAATCCTTTATAAGATGGTACATATTATAACATGATTCACAGGTTTCTTGCTTTAGATTTGAAAACTGTTTCTACGAGTTGATTTCCTTAATCGATTGGTAAAACGGTTTTCTGAGTTAAAAGCATACTGACATAAGATCATGTTTTATAAAATGAGATAATTCGAGCACAAGTCTCCTTGTACTTTTGCTTGTATCCCCCCCTGAAAACATGAAAAACTTCGAAAAAAGCGTAGGGGTATGAACTCACTGTTTTAGTGAGAGAAAGTAGAGTGCAGCTAAAGGAAAGAAATGAGTGTAGGGGGTCTCCTTATATATGAGGGGGAGTGTGCGGCTGGAGGGTGGGTGTGCGGCCGTATACACCTCTCAGGAGGGTGTATGGCCCGGTTTTTGCTTCTAAACGACATGTTGACTCATTTCTAATCTCATTCTCAAGTGCACTCAAGCTTAGAACACTTAAACGGACCCTTAAATGGCGTTAAAAGATGATAAAATCGAGTTTAATATTGATATAAAGATCAATTGTACAGGATAAAAGTTTCGAGTTGTCACAATATATATATATATATATATATATATATATATATATATATATATATATATATATATATGTATAAGATTAAAGTCAATCTTACCACTAGTAGGCCTCATTCACGAAGCCGGTCTATAAGGGGGTATAAGGTTACTGCCTATAAAATGGCAGTTTAATGGGTGTCCACTCTCACCCACCGCTTCCTTGACTGGTGGAGGGTCGTTAGCCAAACGGGTAGGATAGGACTCTAATTCTCCCTTCATTAAAAGTATAATGATAAATATAAATTAACTAAACACTTATAAATTCCCAATCTTAGTTACTTTAGGAAAATGTGAATATGGTGCTAACCCATGAAATTGCACTTTGCACCTTGTTAAGCCGTTAGTGGAGCGTGTGTGGTTAACCGGCACACTAATCGGGACTGACAGTGCGTAGCAAAGGGTAGCTTGATGTTAATCATAGATCAATGGAGTGTGTGTGGTTAACCGGCACATTGATTAGGTGGTTGTAACATTGGGTGTACCAAGCTAATTTGCATGGTTATTCACACCTTGTTTGTGATCCTCGGCATCCCAGTCACAAACTTGAGAGGGCACAATCGAGATCTAAACATGCCATTGAAAAGTTCAATGAATCTCAAAAGATCTAGGAGTTTCAACCCATTAAAACTTAATGAACAATTTCGTTTTTCATGGTGAAAATTGGTAAATTGTCATTTACCTACCTTCAAATATTTTATAGCTTGGATTGCGGCATCCCTCTTCTAAGTTATAAAATATTGTGTTGGGTCCTAGCCTTAATATTTCATATTGGGTGTTATATTAAGGACTTAAATCAAGTAACTTGAATTTCTCCCGTTGTAGATGTCTAGATTAGACAATTATGATCTTCCCAAATCTCTTGAAACAAGCTTTCCTAATGAATATGATATCCCACATGACAATCAAAGGTGAAAGATTAATCCCTTTGTTGCGCATTAACGGGACAAGAAAATCATACTTCACTTCCTCCACCTCCTCCAATAATTCTCCCTAACCCACAAGTTCTAGGTCACTCAAGCCCTATTGGCAAGATGGAAAGTCTATGTGTGCTCACATCTTGGAGATGAAGTCACATATTGACAAGCCGGGAGAGTTGGGTGTCAAAGTCTTGAGGAAGTTGGTTGTTGAGTAGGTTCTTCAATCACTTCCTAAGTCACATAGTGAGTTCCTTAAGGATTGTTGTATGACAGACCATGACATGACCCTTAATGATCTTACCTATTTGCTTGTTGCTGCTGAATCAACAATGATTTGGAGCACTGGTAAAGCAAATTTGATTGGAAGATCAGCTTCCCAAACTTCCACGGACGTCGAAAATGGTAACATTAGAATTCCAGAAAAGCTTTCTCTTCCCAATGGAAAGGGGTCGGCCATGGTCAAGTCATTTGGCCTAATGGTAAAAAGAAAGACTAAGTCTGAGATAGTCTCGTGTATCATTTCCTAAGAATCCATATATTTCCTTTGCCAAAAGAAGGGGCATTGGTTGCGAAGCTTCCCTATTTACCTAAAAGATCATAAGGATAGTAAAGCCAAAAGGTTTTGACTCTACTTCAGGTAAAGTCCACTATCTAACTCAATTCAGTTCCTATTTGGAGATTCTTAATACATGATGTGACTAGGTCACATTTTGATGTTTTGTAGAATCGAAGGAAAAGAGAGGAAGCTTAAAAGAAGAGTAAGCTGATTCTGATCGCGAAGATGGATTTCGATCGCATGGTTCGAAGATCAAAATTTGAGCTGCTGCTTAAGAGTTATGATAAATTGCTTAGGAATAGATAACAACATGTTTTTCATTTGTAAATACATTGTAAGGATAAGTTTTTCCGCAAGTTTTAAAATAAAAGAATTTTTTTTTGATTTTATTTATTTTAAGTTTCCATACAATAGAATTTATGGAAAATTGTTGTTTATATGATTCCATTAAGAGCAATATTGGAGAATGAATTTGATTCCTTCGTGGTAGTGTCATAATTTACCAAATAAGGAAAGATTCTCATCACCCAAGTTTCAATTGGACAGGAACTTGGAATCATGCAAGTTGTATTGTATGATGAATGAGAATTTTCATCTTTGGAAAATTAAGACTAATTCATTGTTCACATGTATGTGTGAGTTAAGTGAAGGACTAGGGGATCGAGTACACTGGGTGTGCGCTGATCAAGATCTACCACAAAGATCGATAAGACTATTCGTCATGATTTACTAAGGTTTAGTAAACATGGTCATGCTTACAAGTTTAAGTATAATTCTGAAACATTGGAAAAAGGTTCAATGTATGGCAGAACGAATGAGAAGAATCAAATTAGGCAGAAAGATAAGAGTTTCTCAAATCTGAAAAAATGGGAGAGTACTTTAGTATCATGTTTTATGATCATCTTAATGATTATGTAAAACCATATCACAATTGATCATCTAAGGACATCTTAGTGCATTCCTATGGCTAAGAAGAGGAATCATGAATTGTTGGAATGGTTAAAATCAAGAAGATGAGTCGTACGTCGTTCCAAAACAATTCTTAGAGTGATGCTCCAAAATTGTAACCTTGAGTGATATAAAGAAAGGTTTATAACACTTGTCAAATGTAGAGTAAAATGTTTCTTACTCTTGGACATTTGAAATTGGCAACTTGTGATGTCTTGGAAAAGACAAAGACCAACTGTGACCAATTGTGTGAAGTGTTTGTCTTGATAAGAATCCACACTATCTCTTGAATATTTGTTTGTCAAGGAATGGTTCTTGGCAAGAGAGTCTTATATGTCAAGAGGTCAGTGGGAGTCTTAAAGGTCTTGAAAGTCTCAAGAACTAATCAAGGATACAACCTGTAGTTTATCACTAGCACACGACTTGAGGTTTGTAACCTATCGTGCTGACATAATCCTTGTTTCTATGCTCATCCTGGTTAAAGTTGACTATTCATGTGAGTACTATGAGTTATCAGTTGCTTGCATAACAACTTGGAAGATATGGTAGGCCCTTGTACTGCCAGGTGGCAAGAAATTAAGATTGAACAAGTTCAGTCCATATGAGTTTGAATTTGTCACTAACCTTGTCTTGTGATTATGGTTTTGACAAATTCACATGGATAGGAACACATACACCATAAAATCTAAGTTTCATAAGGTTTCTCTCCGATTCATGAAAATGATGGTGAGGAAACGCTTTCACTAAGAAGATTTTAAGGAGATAGCAATTTGCATTCTCAAAGTCGTTAGTGGAGCGTGTGTAGTTAACCGGCACACTAACATGGACTTGTGAGAAATGGAAAAGGTCTAAACAATTGAGACTATGATTACAACATCCCTTTTTATAGTTCTAAAATTGTTTAGACACACGTGTGAGCTATCTAAGAAAAGGTGTATGATTTTGATAAAGTCTTATCAAAGCATCTCGTATCAGAAATCTAAACTTTGGTAAGAAAGTCAATCAAGTATTGATTTCTAGAAGTCCAACTGATTTCTGGATACATGATTATTATGTTTAGTATTGCAAGTTAGCAATGTTAATTATAGAAAACAAAAGTTTCAATTCGTGAAGTTGCAGTGGTTGAAAAGGTTGTTTTGCTATAATTAAGGGAGAGGAATTTATACTTCATTTCAAGTCTAAAAGTTTAGATTGAGTTTTTAATCAAGTTTAGTCATAATTACATTATTTGCGTTCTAAAATTCGATTATGATTACGGCAACCCTTTTCATAATATGAATTATGAGAACATGGCAAATAGAAATAGAAATATTATAGCAAAAGACTGGTCTAGTATCATGTACTTATGTGAGACATCATGAATCGTGTCCCATATGCTTCGGATATAGGATCGATTACATGTGCTGTAATATTCATCTGTTCTAATTTTTTCCAAATGCCTAGGGCATTTAGAGGGAAAAAGTAATAGAACTGGATATGACTAAAATGATTAAGCATTTGTCGAGGACAATCTGAGGTTTTCCAAAGATTGGTAGCTCATGGACAATTGGAAGTATAAGTGTTAATTTTGGAAGGACCATATTGACATATTCTGGAAGGAGGCAACTCTTGTTCATAAGTGATAGTCAAAATAGGAATATGGAAATGTTTCCATAAGTGGAAGTTACTCAATAAATTTGTGTAAGATTAGAAAACTTAATGCAGGAAGGATGTTCAAAGGATTGTACTTTGAATGTGAGACTTCGTTTCCATGGAATTGATCTCCATTGGAATACTTTGTAATGACTGTTGCCAAGTCTTTGTGACTTTTGTGCATAGTCATTACAAGAGGATCAATGCATATGAGTTTAAAATCTAACAGATTACAGTAAATGACAAGAATTTGATATTCTTACATTTACGGTAAGGATTTGGGATTGTGAAATGAGCATCATTGGAATCATGTTCAATTGATCTATTTCACAAAGTAATGATCATAGACAAACATAGCGTGCATACTTGGAGTATGGCATAACTATTGTTTAGAAAACATAGTGTGCATGCTTGGAGCATGGTACAACTATTGTTTTTAATTCAAGTATTAAGTTGATTATTCGAAACATTATACAATGAATAATGAGTAATCAATATGGTGATTAAATAAAAGGTGTTTTATTTACTCTCACAAGTATTGGGGCCATATAGGATTAGTATTATTCTTGTGTTTCACTTTGCATGTTTTGACTTCCCGAATAACTAGGTTATTCAAACCATTTACAGTCGATCATACTTTGGAAGCAGGTATTGAGGCAAGACTGTCATGAATGGGTCTGTAGTTTGTCTGGGACAAAGTGGCTGCAGTGTTCATGAGTGCTCCTGGAATGAGATTCGAGTATTGGATTCAACCCACGCTCATTTGAATCACTTCATGGATTTTATCACGAGTGATGATGAGACGATAATATCTTATATTCTTCAAACGGAGACGTGTGAGTTGTAGTTGCGAGTTGGTTGCACATTGACATATGTAAACACAACCAGTAACTTGGTTGTTATAAAACATATTGCTGTGTGTGATTTGATGAGTAAGTACAAGCGAGCATTTGGGTCGAATTTTATCCATTCCTTTTACCCTTAAAGGGATAAAAGTGATATATGTGGGGCCCTCGATGACTTAGTGATGATACCCCTAAGTGCTTGGCCAAGCCTGGACTGATTTGATTTGTTAAATGAGTCAGTCGTCATAAATCGGAAATCGGGAAACAACAGATGGACAGAGAGAATGATTATAATCCATGTCTCAGTCCATATGATATTTAGAATGGAGGAATATATGATCCCTTATCTAATGGACACATCATTTGACTAGGTCAGAGTTCGATAGCGGCTTTAAGAGCTACGATTGCTAGTCGAGGTCTTGGAGTCATACGCAATAATAGTTTTAGGTGCTGTTTGTTTTTCTGAAGCCAAAAAGTCTGCAGTCTGCGGACCACATCTGCAAGCCTCTACAGCATAAGAGATGGACCAAACGTCTACAGTCTGCAATAAAAAAGACTGTTTGTTTTTTAACGTCTGCAGGGTGCTAAAATAAACTGAATTTTAAATAAAATGATTTTACAAACTTAAAATGATTTTTCAACACCAAAATTTTAATAATAATAGTTATACAACACCGAAAATAAGATTCATACAACTAAATTAGTCTTACAATAAAAAAAAGTTTGGTTTTACAATAACAATTTCATTTAAAACAATTCAATATATATTGTGCATTAACGACCACATTGTTATTTCGAAACAAGACATTGGACTCATCGTATTTTGCGAAAATACTCATCACTCGGTCTTTTTTTCCTTATAAAATTATGAAGTGCGAAAATTAGTAATATATTATACAATTCATATTAGAATCGGAATTATTAATATACAAAAGTTATATAATATACAAAGATTATGAATGGCTTATATAATTTATATTAGAATCGAAATGCAATGCTTTTATAAATACTTTAATATAACTCAGTTTTTTGGTCTTAAACAATAGGCATATCACATTTTTTTTTTTAATTTTGGTCGCACATCATAAAAGTAGAAACATGGTTTTTGTGTTCTATTTTTTTCTTTTAATTATTGAAAAAAATCAATAAGCAAATGTATACATTAATAATTAAATAAACATAAAATAAAAAAGTTATAATGGCAAGGAATAAATCTAAAATGTGTTTTCTTTCAATATGATGGATTTGGGAGGCGCCGGAAGAAAAAAAAATGCAAATGTTTTTTTGTTTGTTTTGGTTTAGGTTTATTGGACTTGTGAAGACGTTAGAAGACATTAGTCCATGTATGTGCCAAGAAGACCTCGCGCAGACGTTTTTAGGTCTGCGCACTTTCGAAAAACAAACGGTCTGCGAGGTCATATGTCTGCGCGGCGCAGACAGAAGTGGTCACGCAGATCTGCAGACAAAAAACAAACAACACCTTAGACTTATCCAAGTGGGAGACTGTTGGATTAGATGTCTAAGCCCATAACTATTATTGGTATGTATTCGACCCGAGAGTAGCATGGTTCATTTGGGTTGCATGGCATCGGAACAATTGGATAGACAAAATGAGAAAAATGTTATTTATGATTTATATTAATATATTATAAGTTCTAATATATTAATATTAAATCATATTATTTAATTATTATTGATCAAGAATTAATTTGGAATTAGTTTTGTGATCAAAAGAGACTAATTAAATATATGGGGATTGATTATGTAAATCATTCATTGTTATATATGTGGGATGTGATCCATTGTCCTTCATGTTGGGCTTAACCCATGTGGTAACCCATGGGTACTCGATGGAGGTTAAAACCCATGGATCATGAAGGAAATGGAAAGTCATGAGTTACATGGTGTAACCCTAAATGAGCCACACTATATAAAGGACCCCATGGTTAATGAAATTTGCACTAGTGTGTACACAATAGAGCAAAGCCGATTTCTAAGAGTGAACCAAAGTAACCTTCTTCTCAAGTTATTCCAATTGGTGGTGGTGTTGTGTGAACCATTTGAGGTGCAACACTTGGGGCACTAAGCTCTTAAAGGTTCAAGACTTCAAGCTCCATCAAAAGGTATGTCATCTAACTAGACTTTTGTAGTATAGTTGCTCCATAATATGCTAGTTAGGATGATGCTTTGGAATTTTGTATATTTGCATGTATAATAGAGAAAACATAGATCCAAAGCATATAGGGTTGCATGCACACCATAGGAGTGTTAGAATGCTCAAAACCCATGAAATAACCCATATAGAATCAACACCCCGCCCTGTCCTGGGAAATTTCGTGATAAAATCCATGGTGATCTCCTCCCATTTCCACATGGGGATGGGTAGCGGCTGAACCTTTCCGTGAGGTCTCTGATGCTCGGCTTTGACCTTCCTGCAGGTCAAACACTGCTCAACAAACCACACAACTTCCCGATTCATGCATAGCCACCAATAGCTCAATCTCAGGTCTCGGTACATTTTCGTGGCCCCCGGGTGGATAGAAAACTTAGACCTATGCGCCTCCTCTAAAATCTTTTGCCTCACTCCCCCAAATGCCGGAACCCAAACCCTGCCACACTGAGTCAATAATCCCCGGCTGCCTCGAACAAACAAAGGAATCTGGCCCCTGATCCGCTCGGTCTTCCAATTCTCTTTCTTCAGCCCCTCTACCTGTTCCCCCTTGATCATATCCATCATAGTTGAGATAATCATCATCCTCAAGCAAACATCTAGGATCAGAGCACTTGTCGCCTTGCGACTCAAAGCATCGGCCACTACATTGGCCATCCCGGGATGATACAAAATCTCGTAGTCATAATCTTTTACCACATCTAACCATCTCTCTGCGTCATATTCAGATTCTGTTGATCCATCAAATATTTCAAACTTTTGTGATCAATGAAGATGGTGCATCGGACTCCATATAAATAATGCCTCCAAATCTTGAAGGCAAACACCACCTCCCCCAATTCCATGTCATGAGTGGGGTAATTCTCCTCATGAGGCTTCACCTGCCTCAAGGCTTAAGCAATTACATGCCCCCTCTGTTGGATTAATGTCTAAGTCCATAACTATATTTAGTATGTACTTGACCCGACCCGGTATGGTCCATTTGGGTTGCACTTCACCGGCACAATTTATATGGATAGTCTTTTGAGAATAGTATATTTATGATTTATATTAATATATTATAAGTTCTAATATATTAATATGGAATCATATTATTTAATTACTATTGATCAAGAATTAATTTAGAATTAATTAAGTGATCAAAAAGAACTAATTAAATATGGACTCTTATATATATGGAATGGGCCAAGTTCATTTAGGTTGGGCTAAGCTTTCATGGATGGTCCATGGAGCTTTTAACCCATGGATCCTATGTAAATGAAAGGTCATGGGTATTAGGGTTTACATGGATGTAACCCTAATCCTCCATAAAATATAAAGGGGTCCTTGGCTCACAAAATTGGCACAAGTGTGTGAAAATAAGAGTGGGCCGATTTTAGTGTGCATACATATTCTCTCAAGTTCTTCCAAGGTGTTTTGGTGATTTGTGATTCCATTTGAGGCTTCCACACTATTGGGGCTAAGCTCTTAAAGCTTGAAGACATCAAGCTACATCAAAAGGTATGTCATCTAACTAGAACTTTGTAGTATAAGTGCTTCATAATATGCTAGTTAGGATGAAACATTGGAATAGTTAATATTTGCATGTATAATAGAGAAAACATAGATCCAAGGTTTATAGGGTTGCATGTACACCATAGGAGTGTTAGAATGCTCAAAACCCAACAGTGGTATCAGAGCCATGGGTTGTTTTTTGTTATATTAATGCAAATGTTTTATTTTCAAGTTGGAAAAAAAAAGGAAAAAAAAACATGACGTTTGTCAAATTTTAAGATAATTACTGGTTTTGTGAAAAACGAATTATTTGTAAAATTTGAATCATTTGTTATATGAGTTGAATTAGGTCAAATTTAGTAAAAGATAAAATGATATGATTATTTTATTAGTTTTAAAAGTTTGATCTAAATGTTTTAAGGAGTTATATATTTTGTCATAAAATTTTGGAGCTCAAAAGTTTTTTTTAAAGTTGTGATCTTAAGGGTTTTTGAAACTTCCATAAGTTATGGATATGAAAGTTTTTTTTTAAAAAAAAAAATTTGATTCAAAGTTTTTATGGAATTACAAAATTTGGTGTTAATGTTTTAAAGAATTCCATAACTTGTTCTTAAGTTATGGAACATGGAAAGTTTCATCATAAAACACCATTAATTCCATAAGTTATGGAATTCAAAGGTTTTCAAGAATTACAAAACTTGCCCTCAAGTTTTGGAATTTGAGAAAAGTTTTTATGAAAAAAAGAATTGAATTCTAAAACTCTTGGGTTCATAACTTAAACAATTAATTAAATGGTTTTAATTTTGAGTTTAATAATTGGAATTATGATGTTTTGTTGAATAGTTCAAATTAACTCTTATGGACTTTATTAATAGTTAATTAAAGCGTTTAATTAAAAGCGTATTATTAATCCATAAATATATGGTTTGAGTTTAATTAAATTAAAAGTCTAGTTTAATTAATAGATTAAACCACCAAGTATTTTAAATGTCTAAAATACACCCTTATACTATTATAATATTAAAAGTTTAATATATTATATGTATAAGAGCAAGTCGTCTTACCATTAGTAGGCCTCATTCACGAAGCCGGTCTATAAGGGGGGTATAAGGTTACTGCCTATAAAATGGCAGTTTAATGGGTGTCCACGTGGAGGGTCGTTACCCGAACAGGTAGGACAAGGACTATAATTCTCCCTTCATTATAAGTATAATGATAAATACTAAGTAACTAAACACTTATAAATTCCCAATCTTAGTTACTTAGGAAAATGTGAATAAGGTGCTAATCCATGAAATTACACTTTGCACTTTGTTTAAACCGTTAGTGGAGCGTGTGTGGTTAACCGGCACACTAACCTGGATTTAACAAAGTAGGCAAAGGGTAACTTAATATTTATCATAGTATCGGTGGAGCTCGTGTGGTTAACCGGCACGTCGATTGAGGGGTAAATATTAAGGGTACCAAGTATATTTGCATGGTTACTTCACACCTTGTTTTGTGATCCTCGGCATCCCAGTCACAAAACCTGAAGGGCACACTCGAGATTGAAACATGCCATTGAAAAGTTCAATGAATCTCAAAAGAATCTAGGAGTTTCAAAACCAATTAAAACCTAATAATACATTTCGTTTATCTTAGTGGAAATTGGTGAATCGTCATTCACCTACCTTCAAATATTTTATAGTTTGGATTACGACATCCCTCTTCCAAGTTATAAAATAGTTTGTTGGGTCCTAGCCTTAATATATCATATTGGGTGTTATATTAAGGACTTAAATCAACTTTACATGAATTTCTCCCATTGTTGATGTCTGGTTTAGACAACAATGATCTTCCCAAACCAAGCTTTCCTAATGAATATGACTTCCCGAGTTTGGCTCATGGAAGTCATACTTCTCTTCCTTCACCTCCTCCAATTATTCTCCCTAACCCACAAGTTCAAGGTCACTCAAGCCCTAATGGCAAGCAAGGTCTATGTGTGATCACATCTTAGAGATGAAGTCACATATTGACAAGCCGGGAGAGTTGGGTGTCAAAGTCTTGGGAAAGTTGGACGTTCAATCACTTTCTAAGTCACATAGTGAGTTCCTTTAGGACTACTATGAAACAGACTATGACATGAACCCTAATGATCATATCTATTTGCTTGGTGCTGCTGAATCAGCAATGATTTGGAACGATAGTAAAGCAAATTTGATTAGAAGATCAACTTCCCAAAAACTTTATGGACAGTGACAATGGTGACACTAGAAATCCAGAAAAAGCATTCTCTTCCCAATTGAAAGGGATTGGCCATAGTCAACCCGGTTGACCAAATGGTAAAGAGAAAGGCTAAGTCTGAGATAGTCCCATTACCAAAGGGTCCATATGTTTATTTTGCCAAAGGAAGGGGCGTTGATTGCAAAGCTGCCAAATTTACCTAAGGATGTTAAAGTCAATAAGTTTGACTCTACATCAGGTAGAGCCCATTATCTAACTCTGTTAAGTTCTATTCTGAGATCCTCATTACATGATGTGATCGCGAAGGTGGATTTTGATCGCATCAGAATTTTGAGCAGTTGCTTAAGAAGTTATGATATATTGCTAAGGAATAGATAACAACAATTTTCCATGTGGATTGTAAGGATAAGTTTTTCCGCAAAGTTTTAAAATAAAAGAAAATTGTTTAATTTTATTTATTTGAAGTATCCTTACAATGGCATTTGTGGAAAATTGTTGCTTATATGATTCCACTGACAGCAATATTGGAAAATGGATTTGATTCTTTCATTTGTGGTAGTGTCTAAATTTACCAAATCAGGAAAGTTCCTCATCGCCCAAGTTTCAATTGGACCAAAACTTGGAATCATGCAAGTTGAATAGTATGGCGAATGAGAACTTTCAAGCATTGGAAAATCAAGACTAATTACTTGTTCACATGGATGTGTGAGTCAAGTGAAGGACTAAAGGGATCGAGTAAACATTCTTGTGCACTGGTCATGTCCACCACAAAGCTCGTTAAGACTATTTGATTTACTAAAGTTTAGTAAATATGGCTATACTTACAAGTTTAAGTATAATTCTGAAACATTGGAAAAGTCTCAATGTATGGCAGAACGAATGGAAAGAATCAAATTAGGCAGAAAGATAAAAGTTTCTCAAATCTGAAAAGATGGGAGAGTACTTTAGTATCATGTTTGTGATCATCTTAATGATTTAGAAATCATATCACAATTAGTCCTCTAAAGGTCATCTTAGTGCATTCTTATAACTAAGAAGAGGAGTCATGAATGTTGAAATGGTTAGATCAGGAAGATGAGTCATACTTCGTTCCAAAACAATTCTTAGAGTCATACTCCAAGATTGTAACTTGAGTGACATATCTTAAAGAAAGGTTTAAAACACTTGTCAAATGTAAGAGTAAAAGTGTCCTACTCTTGTACATTTGAAATTGGTAAGTTGTGATGTTTTGGATAAAACAAAGACCAACTAAGGCCAATTGTGTGAAGTGTTTGTCTTGATAAAGAATCCGCACTATCTCTTGAATATTTGGCAAGATAGTCTTATATGTCAAGATGATAGTGGGAGTCTTAAAGATCCTAAAAAGAATTTCAAGAACTAATCAAGAATAAAACCTGAGGTTCTTCACTAGCACACGACTTGAGGTTTATAACCTATCGTGTTGACATATTCTGTGCCCATTCCAGTTAAAGTTGGCTTTGCATAGGAGTTCTGAAAGTTCTCAATTGGTTGCATAACAACCTGGAAGCAATGGCAGGCCCTGTACTGCCAGGTGGCAAGAAGTTAAGATTGCATAAGTTCAGTCCATATGAGTTTGGATTTGTCATTATCCTTGTCTTGTGACTATGGTTTTGACGATTCACATGGATAAGAACACATACACCATAAAATCTAAGGGTCATAAGGTTTCTCTCCGATTCATGAAAATGATGGTGAGGAAACACTTCCACCAAGTAGATTTGAAGCAGATGGCAAAAGGTCTAAACAATTGAGACTATGATTACGGCATCCCTTTTCATAGTTCTGAAATTGTTTAGACACACATGCATGCTATCTAAGGAAAGGTGTATGATTTTGATAAAGTTTTATCAAAGCATCTCGTATCAGAAATCTGAACTTTGGTAAGAAAGTCAATAAAGTATTGATTGCACGAAAACGCATTTGGTAACTCGATGTTATAAAACGTGCCTTTTTGTATGATTCAACAAGTAGTAGAACAAGCCATATGAGTCGAATTTTATCCATTCCTTTTACCTTCGGGATAAAAGCGATATCTATGGGCCCCTCGATGATTTAGTGATGACACATGTGAGTGCTTGGCCAAGCCAGGACTGATTTGATTTGTTCAATCAGTCAGTCATCATAAATCGAAAATCGGGAAACAATAAATGGACAGAGATAATGATTATAATCCATGTCTCAGTCCATATGATATCTAGAATGGAGGAATATATGATCCCTTATCTAATGGACAAGTCATTGACAAGGTCAGAGTTCGACAGCGGCTTTAAGAGCTACGATTTCCAGTTAGGTTTTGAAGTCATACTCAATAATAGTTTTAGACTTATCCAAGTGGGAGACTGTTGGATTAATGTATAAGTCCATAACTATATTTGGTATGTACTTGACCCGACCCGGCATGGTCCATTTGGGTTGCACTTCACCGGCACAATTTATATGGATAGTCTTTTGAGAATAGTATATTTATGATTTATATTAATATATTATAAGTTCTAATATATTAATATGGAATCATATTATTTAATTAGTATTGATCAAGAATTAATTTAGAATTAATTAAGTGATCAAAAAGAACTAATTAAATATGGACTCTTATATATATGGAATGGGCCAAGTTCATTTAGGTTGGGCTAAGCTTTCATGGATGGTCCATGGAGCTTTTAACCCATGGATCCTATGTAAATGAAAGGTCATGGGTATTAGGGTTTACATGGATGTAACCCTAATCCTCCATAATATATAAAGGGGTCCTTGGCTCACAAAATTGGCACAAGTGTGTGAAAATAAGAGTGGGCCGATTTTAGTGTGCATACATATTCTCTCAAGTTCTTCCAAGGTGTTTTGGTGATTTGTGATTCCATTTGAGGCTTCCACACTATTGGGGCTAAGCTCTTAAAGCTTGAAGACATCAAGCTACATCAAAAGGTATTTCATCTAACTAGAACTTTGTAGTATAAGTGCTTCATAATATGCTAGTTAGGATGAAACCTTGGAATAGTTAATATTTGCATGTATAATAGAGAAAACATAGATACAAGGTTTATAGGGTTGCATGTACACCATAGGAGTGTTAGAATGCTCAAAACCCAACACCCTCTGCATCAGAACAGCTCCCAAACCCGAAATAGAAGCGTCACAATACACCACAAAATCATCCAATCGCTCGGGTAGTGCCAGAATCAGGGCCTCACATAATTTTTGTCTCAAAGTCTCGAATGCCATTTGCTGATCTGGACCCCACCAAAAGGTCACACTCTTCTTGGTCAAGAGGGTCAAAGGTATGGCAATCTTGGAGAAATCCTGGATAAATCTCCGATAGTACCCCGCTAAACCCAAGAAACTCGGGATCTCGGATGCATTTTTCAGAACCTCCCAACGCATCACCGCCTCAATCTTGGCCGGATCCACCAAAATACCCTCTTGGTTGGTGATGTGCCATAGAAACAGCACCTCACGCAACCAAAACTCGCATTTAGAGAACTTGTTGTATAGCCTCTCCCTCCTCAAGGTCTCCAACACCTCCCTCAAATGTTGCTCGTGCTGCTCCTTGGTCTTAGAATAGACCAGGATATCATCAATAAAAACGATCGCAGACCGGTCCAACACCAGCCTACAAACCCAATTTATGAGATCCATGAACGCCGCTGGAGCATTGGTGAGCCCAAATGGCATCACCACAAACTCGTAATGACCATAACGAGTTTTGAAAGCCGTCTTCGGTATATCCTCATCCCTGATCCTCATCTGATGATACCCTGACCGAAGATCAATCTTGGAAAACCAAGATGCACCCTGAAGCTGATCAAATAAGTCATCAATCCTCGGAAGCGGATAATGGTTCTTCACTGTTAGCTTGTTCAGCTCCCGATAATCAATGCACACCCTGCGCGACCTATCCTTCTTTTTCACAAACATGATCGGTGCTCCCCACAGGGAACTACTCGGATGAATAAATCCCCTGTCTAGCAGCTCTTGTAGCTGTGTAGACAACTCCTGCATCTCAGGCGGAGCTAGACGATATGAGGCCTTGGCCATCGGAGCCGCACCAGGCACCAAATAAATACGAAACTCCACTTGCCTCTCGGGAGGCACCCCATGTAACCCCTCTGGAAATAAATCAGGGAAATCGCGTAGAATAGGTACCCTGCTCATTTATGTCGTAGCCTCCACCCTCGTATCTAAGACATAAGCCAAAAACCCAGAATAACCCTGCTGAAGGAGTCTCCTAGCCTTCGGAGCCGAATAGAGGGTTAGCCCATGCGAGGTTCTTTCTCCATGAATAACTAGTTCTCCTCCACTTGGGGTTCGATCTCTCACCAGCTGGCGCTTGCAATCTATCATGGCCCTATTGGGCCCCAACCAGTCCGTCCTGATGATTACTTTCAGTCCTCTCAAAGGAATCGGGACCAAATCAATAGGAAACCTCTTATTGAACATATTCATAATACTCCTCTGAAATACCCTCACAACGCTTACGATACAATCATCTGCAATCTCCACCTCGAGTGGGGAATCCAAAGTCCCCGGAGCATCCCGAAACTTCTTGCTGAGTGCAAGAGATACAAATGATCGGGTAGCCCCCGAATCAAAAAGAACATGAGCCGACTCATAGAATTCTATAACTTACATTAGTTAATGGTTTCATAAATGAAGACTTTTCATATTCAATAACTTGAGGATAAGTTATGGAACTTCTTCAAGAACACATATAGATCAAATTAACTAATCCAATTATGATAGGAAGAACATTTACCAATTTGACCTAATTTGATTCATATTCAAGATAGTTTCAAATTTTACAAATAACTAGTATTTCAAAAAAATCAAGTAGTTATCTTAGAATTTGACAAACATCATGTTATTGGATGGGGATTAACATTACCATATCATTAAAATCGAATTTTATAAACCAAAACAGTTTGTGGTAATGTTCCTAATCCAAAACAGGCCAAAAACTCGAAGATTCTGCCAACAGATGCATTAACTCATCGAGTAACATAAAGGAATCATCGAGTGCAAGGCAATCATCATCCAACTCGTCGATTTCAATGATGGACTCGGCAAGTTGGCCCTGGCAGAATCCCGAAATGCAGTTTTTTTCAGCTTTGAAAATTACACAGTTGCATCAATACAATAGAAAACATCCTAGGCTCTGATACCACTGTTGGGTTTTATGTAATCTAACATTCCTATGGTGCACATGCAAACCAAATGCTTTGGATCTAAGTTTTCTATAATTATACATGCAACATTGATTTCCAAAGCATAGAGCCTAAACTAGCATACAAAAATTTAACATATGAATCATATAACAAGTTAGAAAGTTACCTCTTGATGTAGCTAGTAAGACTTTGGCCTTGAGAGAACTTAGCACCCCAAGTGTTGTGCCTCAAACAAGTCACAGACACTAAGTAATTACAATTAGATGGATATGAGAGAGGCTAAGGAGACTAGAAATCGACTTCTCTTCTTGGAATGCAAGTAGTGGTCAATTTTCTTCTTAGCACAACATATATATATATATATATATATATATATATATATATATATATATGTAGAATATGAAGGGTCATGTGTAACCCTAATCCATACACATTAGCCCATGACCCATCCAATTGATTTGAATAAATGCTCCATGAATTAATCCATAAGCCCATCACAAACTAAACCATAGATTATTAGCCCAACTCATATGTTTCAATTTAATTAGTCTCTTTTAATCATTAAATTAATTCTTGATCAATACTAATTAAATAATATGATTCCTCAATTAATATATCATACTTATAATATATTAATAAATCATAAATAACCTCTTACTCAAATATCCATCTATCAAATTGTTCTGGTGAAGGCAACCCGAAATTGACCATGCTACTATCGGGTCAAGTACATACCAATTATACTTATAGGCTTAGACACCTAATCCAACAATTTTCCCTCTTCGGCCCTTTTGACTTCAAGACATGAAGTGGACATGTATGTCCATAAAGTCTCCATCTTTGGAACGTTTTGAGGATTAGAACCTCTTCTGGAAAGGATGGACTATAGATCCCTAGAGTCTTGAACCACATGGCTAAGCTTTTGAGCTTCCCAACCTTTGTTAAGGGCTTTAGAGCATTTTGAGTGATTCTAGAGGATAAAGTTCGAAACTTTATCCTTCTAGATGCCTTTAGGGTTCAGATCTAAGCCCTGGAGTCCCTGCAATCAACGTTTAATCCGAATAAGTAAACAGGGGCAAAAACTCGACGAGTTGCCCTGGCAACTCGATGAGTTGGATTGGGTTTCCCCGTCTACCGGATATTGAGTGAACTCGCCGAGTTGATGAGACAACTCGGCGAGTTGGCTAGGGTTTATCCTGGTTTTCTGGACTCTGAAGGAACTCGACGAGTTGCTAGATACACTCGAAGAGTTAGGATCAACATGGACTGTTGACCTTGACTATTGGTTTGGACTTTGAGAAGGTGAGTCTCCTCACCATACCAATGGGTCGAAGGCACCAAGGCCGGCCCATTTTATGATATGTGGTACACTAGTTGAAGTAGTGTTATGTGGCATGTTAGTTGGTTATGTGCTAGGAGGTATGCTAGTTGTATATGTGGTATGCTTGTATGGAAGACCATGAGAGAGCCCATGACACTTGGATATAAGACCATGTGAAGAGCCCATGGCTTTCCTATTAAAGACCATGGGAGAGCCCATGACACTTAGATGTAAGACCATGTGGAGAGCCCATGACTTTCCTATTAAAGACCATGGGGGAGCCCATGGCACTTAGGTGTAAGACCATGTGGGGAGCCCATGGCATCCTGTAGTAAGACCCTGGGGGGAGCCCACGACATCCCTATATGTTGTATGCATGGCTTATATGGTTTATGTAGCTTTTATAGCTAATATGGATTATGTGATTATGTGGATTGTGTGGGGTATGCTCTGGGGAACTCACTAAGCATTAGCTTACAGTTTGTTGATTTGTTTCAGGTACTTCTGAGCCCAAGGGCAAGGGCAAGGCTTGATGGCGCGACATGCACTCTCCGGCATTTGATTTGATGGGATACTCTGATGTTTGAAATAAAATGTTAATGTTATGAATTTGAAAACAATTGTTCTTGAGATTTTGTAGTTTATTGGAAATGATTTGATTACTTAAAAAATGAAAAAAAAAATTGAAAGGGATTCTGCCCAATCCCACCAAGATCCAAGAGTTCTTTGAGTCAAAAACTCCTCACAATCTCAAGGGGGTACAAGAGATCAACGGTAGGCTGACCGCATTGGGAAGATTCATTGCCAAATCAGTGGAAAAGGCACTTCCTCTATACCAAAATCTCAAAGGGTGCTTAGATAAAAAGCAGTTCAAATGGACGAAAAAAGCAGATGAAGCATTGTAGCGCCTGAAAGATGCCCTACACCAACTACCAGCTCTCGCTTGTCCATTACCAGGGGAGACACTACAGATGTATTTAGCCACTTCGGATGAAACCATCTCCTCTGTGTTGGATGTGGAGGGGCTAAATTCTATTGGTATGCAAATATGGAACCGTAATCGAGTACAATAGGCATGAGAAATCGGTAGATGATGGCTGTGGAGGGGCTAAATTCTACACAAGAGCAACAGGTAGCAATAGAGTCGATGATGTAACCTAAGCTCATAGTTGAAGACGAAAATACAAGGGTGGATAAAAATACATAGAAAAACACAAAACAATACCCACAAAAAACCCTGGGGAAGAAAAAATGGCGAAAGGGATAGAGAGAGGTTTGGATAAGATTAAAAGTGGTGATGGCGAGATGTATAGAGAGAGGTTTAGAGAAGATTAAAAGCGGTGATTTTCAGTGGAGGAAAAGTGGAAGTTGCGGTGGTAAAGCAGAAGAGTTCGAGTGTAGAAGAAGCCGATGACTAAGATATTTTTAGCCAAAGTAGATGAAAACCAAAACTAGCTACATACGCCAAACCAAAAAACCACCGGCTCTAAACTTGCACTGTTCATAAGCCATATATATATATATATATATATATATATATATATATATATATATATATATATATATATATATATATATATATATATATATATATATATATATATATATATATATATATATATATATATATATATATAGGGGAGCGTTCAAGCGAGAACATTTCTTATTGGGAGAACATTTGAGAACAAATTTGGACCACACAATTTTTTTTTAGATTAAAATCATCAAATAATATTAATATAAATAAAAAAATAAGTAAAAAAAAATTAAAAAACCCAATAACCAACACCACTCACCACCCAAAAATTACCATCCACCACCACCCGTCACCGCCACCCACCTCCACCACCCCACCTACCACCCACGAAAACCACCACCCAACACCATCACCACCACCCGCCATAGCGAACCACGACCACCACCACCATCACCCATCACCACCACCCACCACCACCACCCATGACCACCACCTGCCACCACCAACCCCATCCACCACCATCATCACTGTAACGCCCGCAGATTTCGGGCTAGTCAATTTAGAGAAGATAAACGTCAAATATGACTTTTTAATAGAAGAGTATTTAGAATAAATAATCTTAACCAAGTTATAGTATATGTCACAAGGGTTCCGTACATATAAATAACGCCGAAATCCGAGTTATAACGAAGAAGTATGACATGTCGAAGTTTTACGGCAAAACCGGCACGGCACCGGGAATCGTAAAAAGTGATTTTTTTGATAAACTACTTTTTAGCCTTAGAGTTCTAAATGAAAGTTGTAGTATACGTTAAACCGAGAACATACATAAAAAGAACGCCCAAATCTGACTTCGTATGAGGAAGTTATGATTTTTCTAAGATTTGGCATAGTAGTGCACAGCCTGAAATTTCGAATTTTAGATCGATCGATTTTTAGCCAATGCAACCTAAATGAGAATTGAAGATCTCATTATTAGTAGCGCAACGGTAAAAAGACAGACGAAAACGGACGTCGGATAAAGAAGTTATGAATTTTTAACGGACCTTTCCTGTCCCGGCCTGTTAAAAATATAACTGTAAAAATTAAATCAAAATTAGCCGACGGAGTCTAAACAAAAGTTGTATATATTGATCCCACCTACGTGTGGACATAAAGAACGTCAAAAACGGAGCTCGTATGCGAAAGTTATGAATTTTCTAAGTCGAGAATGAGTTATGCGAAATCGGGTGACGTGGCGCAATCCTGGCCGTAGCTTCCTCCCCACGGCTAGCCACCAGATGGTGACATGTGGCATGGACTCGGCGAGTAGGTATTCCAACTCGGCGAGTTGATCAGATTTCCAGCCTATAAATAGAGGTGCGGGGCAGCCTTCATTCTCACACCTTTTCCCACTTCTCTCTCTCTATACTCTCTCTCTAGCCTCCTAACCCCTCCCCCCCCCCCCTAAAGCCTAGGAAAACACCCTAGCACCCGAAGGAAGCCCCGGAGCTCCCGAAGGCTCCAAGAAAAGAGCTTTTCAGCTCGGAAACGCTGCCCCAGCGAAGCCCGGTTTTTAATAAAAACCCGCTGTAAGTGAGATACGTCTACCATACTTTAAATATAGCTTATATATAAATATAATATCGTTATTATGAACCTATAAATAAGATTTATCAGTGATTCAAAGTCATTATACTGATTGATCTACTTACGGGGAAGATGTCTAGGCTGTGATTTAGTGAGATGTTTAAAGTGGGATTTCCAAACAGTATACTTCGTATACCAAACGGACCCTACCTCCGATATGATCCTACATGGTTGTTCCTTACTTGATAGATCATGAAGTAGACTCTGAGTTAATGATGAATCTAGACTAATAATTAGTCACGGTAAATATTAGACTAAAATCTAGTGGTAATAATACTAGGTTTCGTCGAATGAAATTATATTGTTAAGAAGCGAAGCCCTGTCCGAGTTTGGAATCATCACTTTAACAAGTGAGTGCATAGTTACTTTCATCTTACACATAGATATGAAGTATTTTATATAAATTACGTGCTAAGTGTGCATATTGTCTGAATACTTGTTGTCTATGCTGGATGAACAATTTTATACATGTTTTGTATGAATTAAACTGTATATGTATTTTATATCTACAAAACATGTTGGGTAAAACATGGGTAGATGAAATATGAGTTGGCTGATGAGATGAGAGGTGATATAGACCATGAGATAAGGGTGAGAGGTGAACAATGAGAGAATCCTTTTACCCAAGCGTTGTCCACGTCATCTAGCAGAGTATGGATGACAACCACAGAATATTCTAGACAGTCCAGTGGAACACTAGCAGACTCGCAACCTGTAGGTGTTGTGAATGATGTGTTCACCCGGTGTACTCTAAAAAAAACCATTGACATGTATTGCGAGTGGACTCTCTAAAATAGTACTGTCAATAAACGAGATAAACCCTGGCGACTATGCAGACTTAGCGCCTAAACCCTGGCGACTATGCAGACTTAGTGCCTAAACCGTGGCGACTATGGACTTACTGCCTGTTGTATAAACCCTGGCGACTATGCAGACTTAGTGCCTAAACCCTGGTGACTATGGACTTAGTGCCTGTTGGATAAACCGTGGCGACGATGGACTTCGTGCCGATTCCTTAGGATAATCCTTAGGAAAGAATGAACGAGGAATAGCTGATTCAACATAATAATAGGGATGGGTAATTGGGTTAATTGTTTGATGATTAAACATAATAATTATCTTATTGTGGGTTGAAAACCCTATGTACTCACCAGGTTTCCCAACCTGACCCCCTCAGTTTATTTGTATCATAGGTGTCGATATGAGGCTACATTATACTGAGGGATTAAGAAGATATAAATCACTAGTGATAATGAATGTAAGTTCTGTTTATGCTTATGTTTATGTATTGACGATGACATCCCAATGTTTTAAAACGAATAAAAATACATTTCTTCGGAAATGCTTTGATAACGTATTTATCATGTTTTTCTGGTAACAAATTCCGCAAAACTTTTCTTTAAAAGGTTACTCTGATTTTCAAAGTAAGCATAAACAAATCGGTCTTTTCTGACCGTGAAAATTGGGATGTCACAGTTGGTATCAGAGCATTAGTTTAAGCGAACTAGGAATAAGGATTTATTTCTAGACTTAAAATTAGAATGCTAAGCGATGATCGTGAGGAGTGTGTCTAATATATTTTAGGTAATATACCTGAATAGACACAAGCACTGGCTAATTTAGAGAAAATGCATCACATGCTTTTATGTGCTAAATGAATTGTGATGTTTTATGATGCTATCGTCTGATCGGATCTATGGTCTGTTGCCGACCGGATCTGGAAATTTTATGTGTTCAGATTTCTAAACGTTTAAATACGGTATTAGAACTGGCATGTAACTTTTTGGAGTGATAGGGAGGTTTACACGTCGATCGTAAATAAAATCTCTCCTATCTTAATTCTCGTCATTACACACCAAACGTCTGATTTGGTGTATAGATCAAAATGGCAAGAACCCGAAGCGGAGTCGGAAACGCGAACGGAAATAGGAATCAGCAACCTCAACCCTAAGTAATTGGGCAAGTACTTGTAGTGGTAGTTGCGCCTGAGCCAATCACGATGGCTGGAGTGCAAGCAATGATCCAGATGATGTTGTATCGTCAAATGGAAGAAACAACGCGTTTACTTCAACAAAATCGGGAGGAACCTACGGTGCCTGTTGAACAGCCCGAGCTGAATGATGGACAGTCGGAGGAAGGAAACTACAGTGGGACCGTTGGTCAAGTTGAACAGCCAATGGTTAGAAGGAATATCCAAGACGGAGGAAACGACGGACGGGGATGCAAGTACAAGGATTTCATGGCATCCAAACCACTGAGTCTTTCTGGAAGCCCAACACCGGTGAAAGTTATGGACTGGATCTCCGAGATGGAGACAATGTTTGAGAGTTGCGAATGTAGCAACAGACAGAAGACCGCTCTCGCGGTTCCCCTGTTAAAGTCTGGAGTACTGAGCTGGTGGAAGCTACTAGCTAGTACGATGCCCAAGGGAGAAGCTAGCAAGATGTCTTGCGAAGACTTTTTGGTACAACTAAAGATGCAGTACTACTCTGAGCAGGATCTACTGGAGATCAACAACGAGTTTCAGAACCTAAAGAAAGGAAGAATGAGCATTACCGAGTATGCTGCAAGTTTTACGGAGAAGATGAAGCTTGTTCCTTACCTAGTTCCAACAGAACTCTCCAAGGTCAACAAGTTTGCCCATGGATTACCAGCAGACTTTGGTCCAATGGTCAAGCAAGCAACCACTTTGAAAGCCGCCATCTGGGCAGCCAAGAATGTTGAGACCCAAATAAGGGAAAAGGGTCTGGAGAAAGCTGAAGTTGGCGAGAAGAGGAAGTATGAAGGATCTTCAAAGCCCAACAATGAGAGCAAATTCTCAAAATCTGGAGGAGGGAGTGGTGGTGAAGCTAAGTGGTGCGAGAAGTGTAAAAAGAAACACTTCGGGGGAATGTAGCTAGGAGGTGAATTGCTACAAATGTGGAAAGACGGTGCATTACGCCAGCAACTGTGCATCCAACAAGAGGGTGTGCTACGGATGTAACAAAGAAGGGCATATTTCTAGAGACTGCCCAAAGAAAAACGAGGCAGCAAGGCCAGATACACCACCAAGGCCAAGGGCATTCCACATGATCCTCGACGAAGCAGATAACAACGCGAGGAATCGAGGATGAGGACTTCATATCCGAAGATCGAGTTATGCGGTAACCATAGTATCGTATGGTGTAGCCTATTAGAGGCATAGTCTAGGGCGAACTTGAAGACCTATGTAATCATTTCAAGGAATAATATAAAACTTTCGTTTTGTTATCTAGTATGTTAAGTGGTTATGTGATTTTCTTGTATGGTGACTTGGAAAACTGAGAGACAATACTTGGGACGAGTATGACTAGGTGTGAATGGTAGTAGAGGCCTATACTACCAGAAGCACAGGACTCACGTGTGGACCAGAGAAAGTAACAAGGTTACCAAGAAGCCAATAATTGATTCCGTTTTGTTCATGTAGGTCGTTACCATTGTTTTGGTAATGACTAAGAAGATGATTGTTATTCCGACCTTAGTGGTCTTGAGAAATTGAGTCCGTCTAAGATAAGTATGTTACCCAGTTCAGAGAACCAAGTTCGATGTAGCATCTGACTTAAGCCAGACAGTTGAAGTGAAAGTTAATAGAAGTATCACGATCGTTGTAAGAGCTTGTAGCTATAAGTGCTACATGTTAGAATGTGATTATATAACATTAGAACATGAAGGAAGTTGTCTTCAAGTCTGGAATTCGACTCTAAAAGACCTGAGTCTAAGCGTCGCATCATACGATGAGAGGTCATTAGAACATGATCCATTGGTCCATTGTGGTAATCAAAGAACTTATCTCAAGTTTGTTAAGAAAAAGAAGGAGACTCCAATAAGGATCAAGATTGTGACTTGAAGGTCATTATTGAAAGTCTAACATGAGGTAGAGAGCGGGTTCGAGATCGAGCACCGCCTGGAGTTAAAGAAGTCCGAGAGTTAGATATTAATTTGAAGGAACATAGAAGTTACAGTTATCACCAAGGATGAAGAGATAACGTGTGGAGTCATTATAGAAGCCCTATTTCGTTGATGATTCTGGGACGTAATCATCCTAAGGGGGAGATAATTGTAACGTCCGCAGATTCGGGCTAGTCAATTTAGAGAAGATAAGCCTCAAAGATGACTTTTTAATAGAAGAGTATTTAGAATAAATAATCTTAACCAAGTTATAGTATATGTCACAAGGGTTCCGTACATATAAATAACGCCGAAATCCGAGTTATAACGAAGAAGTATGACATGTCGAAGTTTTACGGCAAAACCGGCACGGCACCGGGAATCGTAAAAAGTGATTTTTTGATAAACTACTTTTTAGCCTTAGAGTTCTAAATGAAAGTTGTAGTATACGTTAAACCGAGAACATACATAAAAAGAACGCCCAAATCTGACTTCGTATGAGGAAGTTATGATTTTTCTAAGATTTGGCATAGTAGTGCACAGCCTGAAATTTCGAATTTTAGATCGATCGATTTTTGGCCAATGCAACCTAAATGAGAATTGAAGATCTCATTATTAGTAGTGCAATGGTAAAAAGACAGACGAAAACGGACGTCGGATAAAGAAGTTATGAATTTTTAACGGACCTTTCCTGTCCCGGCCTGTTAAAAATATAACTGTAAAAATTAAATCAAAATTAGCCAACGGAGTCTAAACAAAAGTTGTAGAGTATGATCCCACCTATGCGTGGATATAAAGAACGTCGAAAACGGAGCTCGTATGCGAAAGTTATGATATTTCTAAGTCGGGAATGAGCTGTGCGAAATCGGGTGACGTGGCGCAATCCTGGCCGTAGCTTCCTCCTCACGGCTAGCCACCAGATGGTGACATGTGGCATGGACTCGGCGAGTAGGTATTCCAACTCGGAGAGTTGATCAGATTTTCAGCCTATAAATAGAGGTACGGGACAGCCTTCATTCTCACACCTTTTCCCGCTTCTTTCTCTCTCTATACTCTCTCTCTCTCTCTCTAGCCTCCTAAAACCCCCCTAAAGCCTAGGAAACCCCCTATCACCCGAAGGAATCCCCGGAGCACCCCGAAGGCTCCAAGAAAAGAGCTTTTCAGCTCGGAAATGCTGCCCCAGCGAAACCCGGTTTTTAATAAAAACCCGTTGTAAGTGAGATACGCCTACCATACTTTAAATATAGCTTATATATAAATATAATATCGTTATTATGAACCTATAAATAAGATTTATCAATGATTCAAAGTCATTATAGTGATTGATCTACTTACGGGGATGATGTCTAAGCTGTGATTTAGTGAGGTGTTTAAAGTGGGATTTCCAAACAGTATACTCCGCATACCAAACGGACCCTACCTCCGATATGATTCTACCTGGTTGTTACTTACTTGATAGATCACGAAGTAGACTCTGAGTTAATGACGAATCTAGAATAATAATTAGTCACGGTAAATATTAGACTAAAATCTAGTGGTAATAATACTAGGTTTCGTCGAATGAAATTATATTGTTAAGAAGCGAAGCGCTGTCCGAGTTTGGAATCATCACTTTAACAAGTGAGTGCATAGTTACTTTCATCTTACACATAGATATGAAGTATTTTATATAAATTACGTGCTAAGTGTGCATATTGTCTGAATACTTGTTGTCTATGCTGGATGAAAATTTTTATACATGTTTTGTATGATTTAAACTGTATATGTATTTTATATCTACAAAATATGTTGGGTAAAACATGGGTAATGAAATATGAGTTGGAGGATGAGATGAGAGGTGATATAGACCATGAGATAAGGGTGAGAGGTGAAAAATGAGATAATCCTTTTCCCCAAGCATTGTCCCCGTCATCTAGCAGAGTATGGATGACAACCACGGAATATTCTAGACAGTCCAGTGGAACACTAGCAGGCTCGCAACCTGTAGGTGTTGTGAACGATGTGTTCACCCGGTGTACTCTAAAAAAACCATTGACATGTATTGCGAGTGGACTCTCGAAAATAGTACTGTCAATAAACGAGATAAACCCTAGCGACTATGCAAACTTAGTGCCTAAACCCTGGCGACTATGTAGACTTAGTGCCTAAACCCTGGCGACTATGGACTTAGTGCCTGTTGTATAAACCCTGACGACTATGCAGACTTAGTGCCTAAACCCTGGTGACTATGGACTTAGTGCCTATTGGATAAACCGTGGCGACGATGGACTTCGTGCCGATTCCTTAGGATAATCCTTAGGAAAGAATGAACGAGGAATAGCTGATTCTTAGGGTAAATCCTTAAGAGTAAAGAAGATAATGGGGATGGGTAATTGGGTTAATTGTTTGATGATTAAACATAATAATTATATTATTGTGGGTTGAAAACCCTATGTACTCACCAGGTTTCCCAACCTGACCCACTCAGTTTATTTGTATCACAGGTGTCGATATGAGGTTACATTATACTGAGGGATTAAGGAGATATAAATCACTAGTGATAATGAATGTAAGTTCTTTTTATGCTTATGTTTCTGTATTGACGATGACATCCCGACCCTTAACCGGGTCAAAAACCACTTGAAACGGGGTAAAAACAGGTAAAATAGCCTTAAGGACCCAAAACGGAAACTTCATGACCGAAGCCTCTCATCCGAAGGGATCAGGATCCGAAGCTCGCAGGATCCGAAGCTCTCAGGCCGAAGCCCCAGGACCGAAGTCCTTGTCCAAATCCGAAGTCTCGGCCCCCATCCGAGAGATCTCGCAGACAGCCTATTTTTACCGGTTTTTCGACTACGACTTCGTTTTAACTCCGTTTTTCATTATTTTAACGTGGGATTTTCACCTAAAACTTTATTTTATAAACTAAGGCCCCAAAATATATAAATCCCCAGGGTTTTTATAAAAATATATTAAAAGAATTAGTGGTTGAACTAATTATTGAGGGAATATTTGCTTTTCCTTATTTTATGACAAAAGCAAACCACCACCACCTCACTCTATGATCAGCCACTCTTTCCCACTACCCCTTGTCACCTTGGTGGACCTTTGCACCCAATCTCCAGCTCTTCCCACGTTCTAAGAGCTGGAGAATTGGTCATCTCTCCTCATTCTCATTAACTTCTTTCATTCTACACTTAGCAACCAAAGAACACTCTCCAAAATTCTCTCATCTTTTCTCTCAACTTCAAGAACTTCAAGGCTTTCTCCAGGGATTTCTTTCTTCAATTAGTAAGTATCTTCATCATTCATATAATTATTACACTCCATTCTACTCAAATCATTGATATCTTACACAAATTCCATCTTATTCGGTGTTAGATTCTCGAATCATCAAGACATCTTCTTAGTGTTCTTGGGTTGAACACTTCCTCTCTCTTACTTTCATCTACTGAAACCACATAGGGTGAGTTCATACCCCTACATTTACATGTTTTTCTTAAGTTTTAAGGGGGGAATACAAGTAAAATCATCAAGAACACAATTAAACTTTTTCTATCAGATTACATCAGAAAAGATGAACTTCGATCACGGACTGTTTTGGTTAACTTAAATATTTTAGTTTTCAAAACTGTTCCAGTTTCAAGTAGTTCAAACTCTTAGCTTTAAAATGGCTACTTGCACATCTCCATATGATTTTTCTACAATTTATGGTGATTTTTACAAAACTGCCTATCATTTCAGAGGCAAACCCGGACCAGTCTGTGATTATGAACATTTTCATCTCTGTTAGAGATCACTAAAAATCATGATAAAATTTACGAACAAACTAGACTCATATTCCAAACTCTCAGAATTTGCGGATTTGGATTTAGAGCTTTGATGATTTTTTTATAAATTTTCTAAGAACAGTAACAGAAACTGTATACAACAAAAAGTTGCTGTCAATTTCATTTCACCTTGTAACATGTTGAGCAAGGTGTATATCTTTATGTGATTATATGTTATTGCAATATATGACATTTTATCTTAATATTTAGACACACATCAGTTTACAAATGGATTTTTACATATAAAATATAAAGAATAACAAGTGATTATAATCAAAGTACAACCGATACATTCAAACATTTAATAAACTATTTTGAATATAGTTTGCATACATTACTACGTACTACCCTTGGTTGATAAACTATAATAGGTATAGTTTATGATACATTACATAACACATACATTTAAAAAGGGTACATTTATACAAAGGATATTTTCATTAAGCAAGGTACGGCCATACGGTACCAAGTTTTCATAACACGTAATTCCGTTAATGACTTTATGAAACATTACATAACACATACATTTAAAAATGGTACATTTATACAAAGGATATTTTCATTAAGCAAGGTACGGCCATACGGTACCCAGTTTTCATTACACTACACGTAAATTCGTTAATGACTTCTGTGAGACATTCGATTCAATTTACAAATAAGTCCTGTATTATAACCAGAGTCTCCTCGAGGGAGAGCGTGATACTTGTGTATAGATCTATATTGGGTTTGACAAACCCACACCTAAACTGCATGCAACAGTTAGACCGATAGGTCTGGGGTGACAAATGTCATAACATTTCCGACGCCTGAAGAACGTCGTTTCAGGCCAACTAGGTCATAGCATGGTTATAAGAACTCACATGTGGTATTAACAAACATAGAATTTACGGGGATTTCACTAAAATCAAACGAGTTTATGTCGATTTAAACTTGCATTGTTTTACTATAAGGAACGAACACTACTTGTACATTTCGGTCTTTGGGTTTTAAGACTACATTTACACATTAAGGAAAATATTGGATTTTCTGGAACGAACACTACTTTTACAAGAAAAGGCTTTCATAAACTCACATTAAATATTAACAAACATAGAATTTACGGGGATTTCACTAAAATCAAACGAGTTTATGTCGATTTAAACTTGCATTGTTTTACTATAAGGAACGAACACTACTTGTACATTTCGGTCTTTGGGTTTTAAGACTACATTTACACATTAAGGAAAATATTGGATTTTCTGGAACGAACACTACTTTTACAAGAAAAGGCTTTCATAAACTCACATTAAATATAAACAAACATAGAATTTACGGGGATTTCACTAAAATCAAACGAGTTTATGTCGATTTAAACTTGCATTGTTTTACTATAAATATGACAAATTACTTGTACATTTCGGTCTTTGGGTTTTAAGACTACATTTACAAATTAAGGAAAATATTGGATTTTCTGGAACGAACACTACTTTTACAAGAAAAGGTTTCATAACTACATACAAAAGCTTATGCACTCACCAACTTAATTGTTGACACTCTTTCAAAACTACTTGTATTCTCAGGAAATCACTAAACAGGTAAACAAGTGCTTTTGAGGATGGGACGTTAAGGCGTCAAACATTTCATATTTTATCAACATAATGTAATTGATTCATAAACATGTAATTCATACAATGATGTAACTGTTTTAATTATATTTATGTTGGTTATGTTTACTTTGATCACTATTGAAATTGTTGTTATGATACTATACATGAAGTCCTCCACCCCCGGACGTTTCCACCATCCTTGGTTTGGGGGTGTGACAACCACCACCCGCCATCATCACCCCCAGCCACCACTCACCAAAACCACCACAACCACCACTCACCCACCTCCACAACCCATTAGTACCACCCACCCATCACCCATAATTATGACCACCACCCGCCTCCACCACCCACCACCACCACCACCCGCCTCCACCACACATCACCACCACCCACCAAGAGCACCACTACCTATCATCATCACCACCGACCACCACCACTCATCACCAGTACCCACTTCCACCACCCATCACCACCAGCTACCACCATCATCCCACCGATCACCCACCAAAACCACCAGACACCACCATCACCTGTCACCACCACCACCCACCGCCCACCACCCACCACCACCCACCACATACTATAATCACCACCCCTACCACCACCCACTACCTATATGTCTCCCCCACAACAGCCACCTACCACCACCAAACATCACTACACACTACCGCCAATACCACCCCACCACCCACCACCACCTACTAACACCCACCAACCACCACCATAACTTATCACCTATCACCACTCACTAAACACCACCACCACCCATCATCACACCCCACAACCCACTAACACCACCACCTACAATCCACCATCTTATTATATGTATGTAATCACATATTGTAACACCCAAAAATCCAAACCAATTTAAACTTTTAAAAACATTTCAAACCATTAAAAATCATTACAACTTTGTTTTCAAAAATGTATAATATCAGAGTTTTCCCATAAACGTAGACAAAACATGAGGAGCTGTACGATCACGCCTTCGCCTTGCCGCGATCCCTTGATGTACATGAAACAATAAACTGAAACTGTAAGCCCGAGAGCTTAGTGAGTTCCCCCAAAATACCGATACACAAACAATCCACATAACCATGTCAGCAATAACATATCATAACATAATGAACAGCATGTAATGGGTCCACAGCCTTACAGACTGGATTACCCCTGGGCCCACAGTATGAGTCTGGATTGCCTTACGGGCCCACAGCTCACATCTGGCTTGCCATCGAGCCCACAGTATGAGTCTCCCTTAGCCCGTAACTGGAATGCTCCCGAGCCCGCAGTACGAGTCTCCCTTAGCCCGTAACTGGAAAGCTCCTAAGGTTTGTTGGCTACCGCACGAAGCAGTACAACCTCAACCCATCCCACATCACATATAACATACAACATAACCACTGAGCATGCAATAATTATATAACATCACAGGTAGTCCTACAGGTCTACCTAACTGGCATAATCACTAACATGCAACACTAACTCATACTCAACATCTAACACTGCTAGGATAACATATCCAATGGGTTGGCCTTGGTGCCTTAGACCCCTTAGTATAGTGAGGATAACTCACCTCGCAACTGTCGATTGAACTAGAAAGCTCAACTCCCGGATCACCAACACGAACACCACCACCTATAGTTACCATGAAACCCTTTTTCATAAATCTCCAAATTACCAGAATACCCTCAGAAGTCAACTGGTCAACTCTTGGTCAAAGTCAAAGTCCACAGTCAAAGTCAACAGTCCATGTTGACTCGACTCGTCGAGTGTAGTTCTTCGACTCGTCGAGTCCTTCCTGAACTCGAGAAGTCGTGAAATCCTTGATTGGCTCCTCGAGTTCCCCTTTAACTCGCCGAGTTCATACGTGTCCAAGAATTGGGAGAAACCCTAGCCTACTCGTCGAGTCTTGGAACGACTCGCCGAGTTCAAGGCAATCTTCAACGGAGTCGCCGAGTTTGTTCATCAACTCGACGAGTTCATGACCATCTTCATATGACTCGCCGAGTTGACTATGCAACCCGTCGAGTCCTTGTAGACCTTCATCCATGCAGACATTTTTTAAGCCATACCAAGGTTCCAGATTATAGATCCAAGCGTCTAAGACATGTTTATCACGTAAAGTTGCAAACTTTACGCGCATGCAAGGCCCTAAAGGCTCTAAATGACCAATCTAAGATTCTAATGGAGCTTTACACCTTAGGAGAGTCTCATCCTTGCAAGAGCTGGAAACTTTATGGACTTAGGACTCAAAAGAGGTTCAGATCTGAAGTTTCAACTTCAGATCTAGCTCCCATACCAAAATCCCTTCATGAATAACTAAAGAAAGCCCTAGTTTTCACATATGAATGATTTTAGAAGAAAATAGATTAAGGTAACAGCTTATTACCTTCAAGGCGTGCCCCAAACTGAAGTAGACTCTGGATCCACACAAAATCCTTGATGCTAGCCTCTTGATCTACAAGTTTCCTTCATAAAAGTCACCTCTCAAAGCTCCAAAACACTCTCCAAGCTCTCACTCACGAAAATTAGGGTTTCTAGCTCTCAAGGGGTGATAAGGGGGCTGAGGTAAGGACTTAAGGTCCTTTAAATAGGGTGCAAACCCTAAAATTAGGGTTTTCTCTACCCAGCACCAACTCGTCGAGTCCAGCCACCGACTCGGCGAGTTGGTCACTTAACACGTGGCCAAAACCCGCTCTGACTCGACGAGTAGGCATACCTACTCGCCGAGTAGGCTCCTAAAATTACACATAAGCCGCTAAATCATACTTCTAAAGTTTGGGATGTTACAACTCTCCCCCACTTAAATTAGGCTTCGTCCTCGAAGCCTGCTGCAGTACACAATTTTTGGGATAACACTCCTGCATTGCAGCCTCCGACCCCCCAGCCAACTCAGGTCTCTTCAGACTCTACCACCGCATCTTTTCTACGGCAACTCCTTCCTGTGCAGGATCCCTGCCTAACGCTCCAAGCCGGCCAACTGCCTCTTCTCCTTAATATTAGCACACATCAATCTAAGTATCACCCGATGATACTGCCACCTTCCTGTCATGAACACACTTTCGTGACTTGCGAAAGTTAGACACTACTATAATTCACTGGGCTCTCTCACAAAACTAATCTATCTTCCCCTTTTCAAAACTGGCGATAACCCGAGTAACTTGCAATATTGGAAACTCACCCTGTCCCCTTCCTGAATCTAGTCCTTTTTCGCGCTGACAGGATGATGCATCCTTCAGCTTCCGGGCAACTCCCATGAACAACCAGCTATATCACATAAACACTCATACCTGGCCCAATCAGCCTTGGGCTGGAATACCAGGTACGCCTACTACGGGTCCAGTCATCCCTAGGATGGTATACCCTCGTATCCTCACGCCTTTTTGGCCCAATCAACCCTCAGGTTGGAATACCAAACACATCAGGTCCAATCAATCATAGGGTCCGGTCATCCTCATGATGGAATACCCTGGATTGTAATACCACTACATACATAACCCATGTCTACAACCATACTTGGAATCCAAGGATCTATCCTCGCGTCTCATCCAAAATCCTCTTATTCGTCACAACCGAGTGCGCTCCTACCAGAGAGATAACCAACACAATCCCTACGCCCACAGCCTATGACTGGAATACCCTTACTCAGTCCTCAGCATAGGTCTTGATTACCTCTGAGCCCACATCATGAGTCTGGTATGCCCTCCCCGACCCTCAGCTCATGACTGGAATGCTCCTGATAACCTATCGACATCGTTTTCGTCACTACGGATGTCCAACTCTCCATCCTGGAGGTACTCACCTCCGCTATTTCCCAAGAAGGCCTGAACAATGTCCTTCACAACACCAACAAGTGTCACAATGCTGAACCTCACCTGACACTATCCACTTGCAGAACAAGTTGCTACCCCGTAATACATATATACTCAAAACCTGATCATGTAACTAACACGGACCATGTAAATTCTTCATCATACTCCATCAGCATGTCCAATACTTGGGTACATACCTACTGATTTCTATAGCATAGCAGCATACTCAATACCCACACATAGATCTACAAACACATACAGAGTCTTCTGATGGGTTTTTGAGCATTCTAACACTCCTATGGTGTACATGCAACCCTAGAAACCTTGGATCTATGTTTGACTAAGATACATGCAAATAATTATTTTTCCAAGGTTCTTATCCTAACTAGCATGGCATGGGGTACTTGAATCAAATAAAACTAGTAGAATTACTTACCTTGTAGTAGTAGTTGATTGCTTGGAGTTTGAGAGCCTAGCACCAATAATGTGGATGCCTAAAATGGAAGTCACAAATCTCCACAAACTTGGAAACTTGAGAGAATAGTCACAAACTTCTTGAAATCGGCCCTCTTAGTTTACACACATCAACCAGTGCAATTTCAAGAACCAAAGCCTCCTTTATATAGTGTGGTGGATTAGGGTTACATCCATGTAAACCTTAATATCCATGTCTTTTCATTTCCATGAGATCCATGGGTTAAAGTTCCATGGAGTATCCATGGACTTTCCATGCAAGCCTAGCCCATTCCAAATAAGCATTAGCCCACACTATATAAATACAAGAGCCCATATTTAATTAGTCATACTTTTGATCTCTAAATTAATTCTAAATTAATTATAGATCAATACTAATTAAATAATATGATTTTATATTAATATATTAGGACTTATAATATATTAATAAATCATAACTTATACTATTCTCAAACGATTATCCATAAATTGTTCGGGTGAAGTGCAACCCAAATGTACCATGCCGGGTCGGGTCAAGTACATACCAAATATAGTTATGGACTTAGACACTATATCCAACAGTCTCCCACTTGGATAAGTCTAATAACTATAGTTGCAAGTATGACTTCAGGAACCGATCAGCAATCGTAGCTCTTTAAACTCTGTTGAACTATGAAGCGCCATTTTAGATAAGTGATCATATAATCCCTGTTCTAGATATCAGCCGGACAAATACATGGAACATGGTCTTGCTTATTGTCCAGCATTTGTTTCCCGATTTCCGATTTGTTTGACATAGAACTTAACTGAACACATCAATTTAGTTCTGACCGGGCCCGGTACATATGTCAAAACAAAATCATCGAGGGGCCCAGATATCGCTTCTAATCCTAGAAGGAACAGATAAACTTCGACTCATATGTTTGCTCTACTACTTGTTGAATTACACACAAAAGCACGGTTTATAACATCGAGTTACCAATGCGTTTTCGTGCAATCAATGCATAACCAACTCATAGGCAACAAATCATATCTCTAGGTTTGAAGACTTATATGATATTACCGTCTCACGATCACTCGAGATAAATTCCATGAAGTGATACAAGTGAGCGTGGGTTGAGTCCAATACTCAGAACTTATGAGCACTCATGAGTGTTGTAGCCCCGCTTTGTCTAACATCTTAGACCTTTACAAGCCAACCCATGCCAGTCTTGATTCATATCTACTTCCAACATATGACCGACTGTGGAGAGTTTGAATAATATGATATAAACCATAACATAATTATTTTGGAAGTCAAAACATGCAAAAAGAAATAATAGTAAACGATTGACAAGAGATAGCAACACTTTACTCATAAATAACAACTTTTATTTATCATCAAATGTCAATTACATTTTACAAATTTCAAGATTATCTAACTACTAAAACTAATATCATCCTTCAGCCCTATGCTCCGAGCATGCTGGAGATGCTTAGCCCGAGTCAGTCCCTTCGTGAGGGGATCTGCTGGGTTCTCATCTGATGATACCCTCTTTGCCACGAGGATTCCTTCTTCTATTCGATGTCTGATGAAGTGATATTTTCTATCAATGTGTCTGGATCTCCCATGATCTCTTGGTTCCTTGGCTAAGGCAACCGCACTATTGCTGTCACATAAAATCTCCATTGGCTCCTTTATAGCTGGTACAACTCCAAGGTCTCCGATAAAGTTATTTAGTCATATAGCCTCCTTTGCTGCCTCGCTTGCTGCTATATACTCTGATTCACAAGTGGAATCAGCCACTGTCTCCTGCTTGGAACTTTTCCAAGCAATTGCCCCTCCGTTTAGAGTAAAGACCCAGCCCGACTGAGAGCGGAAATTATCCCTGTCAGTCTGAAAGCTAGCATCACTGTACCCTACAACTCTCAAGTCCTCACTGCCACCGATGGTAAGGACCCAGTCCTTAGTCCTCCGTAGGTACTTGAGGATATTCTTTACCGCAGTCCAGTGTGCCTTGCCAGGGTTCCCCTGATACCTGCTAACCATGCTCAAAGCAAAGGCTACATCAGGTCGAGTACACGTCATAGCATACATGATCGATCCTACAGCTGAAGCATAAGGTATTCGACTCATTTCTGCTATCTCAGTCTCAGTACTAGGGCTTTGTGTCTTACTCAATCTGGCGTTACTCTGGATGGGTAACTCTCCTTTCTTGGACTTATGCATGTTGAACATTTTCAACACTTTGTCCACATAGGTGCTTTGACTAAGTCCAATTAGTCTTTTACTCCCGTTTCTCAAAATCCTTATCCCTAGGATATAGGCAGCTTCTCCAAGGTCCTTCATAGCGAAACACTTCTCAAGCCAGGACTTTACTTCCTGCAGGGTTGGCATGTCATTTCCTATGAGTAGTATGTCATCCACATACAGTACCAAAAAGCTGACTATACTCCCACTAGCCTTGATATAGACACAAGATTCATCTTCACTCCTTGAAAAGCTAAATTCTTTGACTTTCTCATCAAAGCAAAGATTCCATCTGCGAGGTGCGTGTTTTAATCCATAAATGGATTTCTCGAGCTTACACACTCTACTGGGGTACTCTGTACTGACAAAACCCTCTGGCTGAACCATGTAAACATCTTCAGCCAACTTTCCATTAAGGAAAGCGGTTTTGACATCCATTTGCCATATTTCATAATCATGAAATGCAGCAATGGCTAACAGAACCCTAATAGACTTAATCTTGGCCATTGGTGAAAAGGTCTCATCATAATCAACTCCCGGAGTTTGAGAATAACCCTTTGCAACCAGTCGTGCCTTATAAGTGTGTACATTACCATCCATGTCGGTCTTCTTCTTGAAGATCCATTTGCACCCAACTATCTTACGATCAGGTACATTGTCAACCAAGTTCCAAACTTGATTGTCATACATGGACTGTATCTCGCTATCCATAGCCTCTTTCCATTTAGCAGCCTCAGGGCCTGCCATGGCTTCCGTGTAGCTGTTAGGCTCATCCAGATTTACCAGTGTGTTATCACTGATAAGTGTCTCACCTTCTGCAGTAATATGAAAACCATAATAATGCTCAGGTGCATTCCTAACTCTGGTGGAACGCCTCAGAGGTATAGATTTTTCAATCGGCTCAACAGGAGTTTCCTCCTCAGGTTGAGGGCTAGGGTTTGAGGTTCCTTCACCACTTGACTCTTGAATTTCCTCAAGGTCAATTTGCCTCCCACTGTCTCCTTGGCTCATGAATTCTCTCTCTCTCTCGAAAGAATCCTCTTCTTGCTACAAAGACCACATTATCACTGGGTCTGTAGAAGATGTAACCAAAGGATTTCTGTGGGTAGCCGATGAAAATACACCTTTCGCTTCGGGGTTCGAGCTTATCGTGAGTCTCGCGTCTCACGAAAGCCTCGCAACCCCAAATCTTGTTGTGGTCTAGATTGGGAACTTTTCCAGTCCACACCTCGTGAGGTGTTTTGGCAACCTTCTTTGTAGGGACTAGATTAAGGATATGGGCGGCAGTCTCTAAGGCATACCCCCAAAATGAGATTGTTAGCGAAGCTCGACTCATCATGGAACGAACCATGTCCAACAAGGTCCGATTACGCCTCTCAGCTACACCATTCAACTGTGGTGTCCTAGGAGGTGTCAATTGTGAGACAATCCCACATTCCTTAATATAGTCAAGGAACTCAGTACTAAGATACTCACCACCACGATCGGATCAAAGCATCTTAATGTTCCTGCCCAACTGATTATCCACTTCTTGCTTAAACTCTTTGAATTTCTCAAAGGTTTCTGACTTATGCTTGATTAGGTAGACATATCCATATCTAATAAAATCATCAGTAAAAGTCACATAGAAGCGATTAGCATCTCTTGTGGTGGTTCTAAAGGGTCCACACACATCCGTGTGTATGAGGTCCAACAAACCTTCACCCCTAGCACAAGTGCCAGTAAAAGGTGACTTTGTTATTTTACCAAGCAAACAAGATTCACAACTATCATCTGACTTTAGGTCAAATGACTCCAAGACTCCATCATTTTGGAGTTGGCCTATGCGTTTCTTGCTTACATGTCCAAAACGACAATGCGATAAGGATGCTTTATTTAAGCTAGTGGAAGAGTTAATACACAATACATTATTTCCTAGATTATCTACAACGGATACAGTTTCATATACGCCATCACAAGGTAATGCTTTAAAATAAAGAACATTATTAAAGAAAGCATCAATACTACCATTATTATTATCAAAATAAAAGGTAAAACCTTGTTTATACAATGCATGAAAGGAAATAACATTTCTTGCCATTTCTGGCGAATAATAACATTTATTCAAATCTAATGTAAACCCACTATTTAGCACTAAGGAATAAACTCCTATCTTGGTGACAGGTGAAGCTTTCCTGCTTCCCATGATCAAGTTTATCTTTCCCTGCTCCACATTCTCACTACTTTTTAGTCCCTGCAAATCACAACATATGTGAATACCACAACCTGTATCAAGGACCCAAGACTTAGAATGAGGTGAGTTATTAGACAATAAAGTGTATATACCTGCATGGTTGGGTTTTACTTTCCCATCCTTCAAATCTTGCTGGTACTTTGGGCAGTTTCGCTTCCAGTGCGACTTTTCATGGCAATAGAAGCATTCAGCCTCATTAGGGTTAGCAGAAGGAGTGACAAAACCTTTCTTGGTTTTGCTTGAAGAGGAGCCTTCAAGGGTCTTACCCTTGGTACCCTTAGAAGGGTTCTTTCTCTTCTTACCTTTGCCATGCCCGATTGCCAAGACATTGGCCGCAGTTGGAGTAGGAGTAGGAGTAGTAACAACCGACTTACCCTTTAGACCACTTTCGGCGGTCTTCAAGAGTCCTTGAAGTTTGCTGAGGGTGACTTCTTCCTTGTTCATGTGATATGTCATGCAGAATTGATCATAACACGATGGCAAGGAGTGCAAAATGATGTCTATTGCTAACTCCTCAGGGAAGTTCACATTCAGCTTCAGTAAACGGTCCACATACCTTTGCATTTTCTGCATGTGGCCCGTGATGGGTTCACCATCCTTCATTCGGGTTGTTATCATGGAGGATATTATTTCATATCGCTCTTGACGAGCACTTTGATGGTAGCGGTCCATCAAGTCCTGGTGCATCTCAAAAGGATAATAGTCCTCATAGGACTTTTGGAGCTCGGCTGTCATGGTGGCCATCATGATGCATGCCACTTTTGTAGCATCTCTTTCATGTACCTCATATTCAGCAAGCTCTTCAGGAGTAGCAGTTGGCTCGGGTACCTTCAGCTCCTTGTCGAGAACATATCCTTTGTTCTCATACCGAGTGACCATCCTGATGTTTCTGATCCAATCTGTAAAGTTAGACCCATCAAAGATGACTCTCCGACAAAGATTCATGAGAGAGAAGGAGCTAGTAGGGTTTGAGCCAGAAGCATTGTTATTGGAAGACATCTGAAAAGAAGAGGGAATAGATTAGATTAGATATAGATATAGTCCTTAACAAAACACCCAAATGTAATATTAAGGCTAGGACCCAACACAATATTTTATAACTTAGAAGAGGGATGCTGTAATCTAAGCCATAAGATATTTGAAGGTAGGTGAATGACGATTCACCAATTTCCACCATGAAAAACGAAATATTTAATTAGGTTTTAATTGGTTTAGAAACTCCTAGATTCTTTGAGATTCATTGAACTTTCTTCAATGGCATGTTTCAATCTCGAGTGTGCCCTTCAAGTTTTGTGACTGGGATGCCGAGGATCACAAAACAAGGTGTGAAGTAACCATGCAAATTACTTGGTACCCTTAATGTATTACCCCTCAATCGATGTGCCGGTTAACCACACACGCTCCATCGATACTATGATAAACATTAAGTCACCCTTTACCTACCTTGTTAAGTTCAAGTTAGTGTGCCGGTTAACCACACACGCTCCACTAACGACTTAAACAAAGTGTAAAGTGTAATTTCATGGATTAGCACCTTATTCACATTTTCCTAAAATAACTAAGATTGGGAATTCAATAAAGTTTAGTTACTTTAGTATTATCATTATACTTTTAATGAGAATTTATAAGTCCTTGTCCTACCCGTTCGGCTAACGACCCTCCACCGATCAAGGAAGCGGTGGGTGAGAGTGGACACCCATTAAGTTGCCATTTTATAGGCAACAACCTTATACCCACCTTGTAGACCGGTTTCGTGAATGAGGCGTACTAGCGGTAAGACGACTTGATCTTATACATATATAAATATTATTAAACTTATAATATTATAAAGTATAAGGGTTGAATTTTAACTTTTCAAATTCTAGGGGTTGGAACTAAAGTTTTTAATATGACTTTACATGTTCCAAAACTTGAGGGCAAGTTTTGTAAACTTTCAAAACTTTTTATTTCTCATAACTTATGAGTTAATGGTTATTAAAAATGAAGACTCTTCATTTTTTGTAACCTATGTGTTCTTTTAATGGTTATTTATAAATGTGACTTTTGGTTATCCATAACTTAAGAACTAGTTATGGACTTCATTAAAACACATAAAGATCAAGAATTAATCTAATCAATTATTAGCACATAATTTCTATGATCTTCTAAACTCATATGTTTATGAATTTTTATATCAAAAATTTCAAGAATCGTAAGTACATATACAAAACTTAAAATTTTGATACGAGCTTTTGAACAAACCTTCGATTTTCAAGTTTTTTTTTTTTTTTTTGCATCAAGTATCAAATAAACAAACCAGGCTCTGATACCACTGATGGGTTTTTGAGCATTCTAACACTCCTATGGTGTACATGCATTGGATCTATGTTTGACTAAGATACATGCAAATAATTATTTTTCCAAGGTTCTTATCCTAACTAGCATGGCATGGGGTACTTGAATCAAATAAAACTAGTAGAATTACTTACCTTGTAGTAGTAGTTGATTGCTTGGAGTTTGAGAGCCTAGCACCAATAATGTGGATGCCTAAAATGGAAGTCACAAATCACCACAAACTTGGAAACTTGAGAGAATAGTCACAAACTTCTTGAAATCGGCCCTCTTAGTTTACACACATCAACCAGTGCAATTTCAAGAACCAAAGCCTCCTTTATATAGTGTGGTGGATTAGGGTTACATCCATGTAAACCCTAATACCCATGTCTTTTCATTTCCATGAGATCCATGGGTTAAAGCTCCATGGACTATCCATGGACTTTCCATGCAAGCCTAGCCCATTCCAAATAAGCATTAGCCCACACTATATAAATACAAGAGCCCATATTTAATTAGTCATACTTTTGATCTCTAAATTAATTCTAAATTAATTATAGATCAATACTAATTAAATAATATGATTTTATATTAATATATTAGGACTTATAATATATTAATAAATCATAACTTATACTATTCTCAAACGATTATCCATAAATTGTTCGGGTGAAGTGCAACCCAAATGGACCATGTTGGGTCGGGTCAAGTACATACCAAATATAGTTATGGACTTAGACATTATATCCAACATCTTCAGCATGACTGGACCGCCTCACCAGACCCTCAGTCTACCTGGACCACTCTCGGAACCTTCAGCATGTCTGGACCGCCTCTCTGGGCCTTCAGAGTGTCTGGACCGTTCCCCGAGCCTTCGGCCTGACTGGTACGCCCCACCGGCCTTCAGTCTATCCGGACCGCTCTAACCTGTTGAGCATCTCCCTAGACCACCCATCCTGGTGATCTCTCTCATGCAGACTGTTCTCACCCACTTAGGGTTCCGAACTCCTGATCCATTCCGTGGACTCTAACCCCAGCCTAACCCTAGGCCTAATGTCAATCGTCCACCCTCTCGGAAATCTGTGGTCTGTTTCCTGACCCGCGCGTCTACCTCATACGCTAAATACCTACACTCCCGTGCTGAATGCACCGCCGAGCCCTGACAGCTAGCAAAATCCTCAATCTACCAATCCAAAAACCCTCAGAGTCGAGCACACCCTCGTCCGAATACTCGAACTGAACTCAATTCCTGACTAGAGCTCCAACCTGGTTCCCCAACTTATGTTATCAAGCACTTAACAAGACGTGTTTCTAATGATGGGAAGTTTTGCCGAATCCCAAATCAACACAACCCTCAAACCAAGCAGCCACTAGGGCCTCCATTCTTCCCGTCAGGTTGTGAAACTTATCCCCATTTCAAAACCTCTCCCGCTCTGCATCCTGGGGTAACTCTCCCCCACTTAGATTCGACTAAGCCTTCATAATACATGAAAATTGGAGGATTCTCAATCCTTCTCACTTCCCAACGATCGACCCGATGACAATTAACTCCTTCTCGCTGGTGCTCCATTACTAGCCAATCCAATTGATCACACACTTCTAAGAACTAGATGAACACTTCCTGAATCCCAGTGAGACTGACTGTCACTAATGCTTAAATGACCTCACACTCAAGTCCTGAAGACCACAAGATATATGCTCCAACTAATACCTCGGCGACAAGCTACTTCCCGTGGTGCTTTCGTCCGTCAACCCATGGCGGTTACTAAAACCACTGAATCCTGACAATGTTGAATAACCATTCTGTGGGATCCCTTCGCAGACCTCCCACGTAATGCCCCCTTTTTCCAAAGATGTTCCAAACATGTTTCCCGTTCAAACATTCACAGCTGAACTGCAGTAGCTGAAGCAACCTCTTCCCTAAATCGGGCTGCAAAGATTCCCAAGACATAGTCTATAATCCCAAGGTTACAATAGGTCGCACTATCAATCCTTACCATCTGATACAAGAAATCCAAGGTAAACCGGACCTCACAAAATACTTATGTCACATCGACCCATCTACGCTGAATTAATATCGCCAATCCCTGCAACCAACTGACCCCGAGCTGGAATACAAGCCTGCTCACTCCTTTGAGCTCGAAAAACTGAAAGGGCACAACCCTTGCCATAGATGAAAAAAGAATTCTAATCAACCACTCTACTTCCCATCCTCTAATGAATCCCTGAACTCTAATCACCTACAATCCTTTGATAATAAATTTCTCCTGACATCTCCAATGGCCTAACAACTCATGAAACTCCACAACACATAGTTCAGACAGAACAGGCAACTAACCCGAAATTACTGCTTATCTACACTCAACAAATTCCAAGACAGAATAAACACCGATCACAGACGACTTGACCACAATATTATTACATAATGGGTTTTTTTTCCAATTACATACCAGAGACTTCTTGCGGCTCGACCTTGACCTCCTGAGGAACGATGATCGCTGGAATCTGAATTCGTTCTGTCCTTAGCGTAGGACAGCTGGACCTGAAATGACCTGGCTGGTGACAGTGAAAGCATATCTGATCCTTCTTGCAATCCCGTTGCACATGCCCTCTCTCCCCGCACTTGTAGCACCTGAATTTGTGACAAGCAAATACGTGGGTTCCCCCACACTTGCCACACACCTCGTGATCCTCCTGACTTCCAGTACTCAAGTTAGCTGTCTCCAACTCTTCGTCCTCTACTGAACAGTCCCTCCTCCTCTTTCCTAGTTGTGACCCCACCACCGGCACTCCCCCAGTAGTCATCCCGGTAGCAACATCTCTCACAGATTGCAACGCTGCAACTTGCTCCTCGAACTTGGCGATCACCTTGGCGGTGACCCGGTCCACGACACTGAATAACTCTTCTCGCAAAACCTGAGAAACCTCCACAGAAACCATCTCCCGTATCTGATCGACGGACAATACTGGCCTATCCTGGCCACTCGCTCCCGATCCTGATCCGGATCCCGCCTCAAATCGATTTGCCATCACCATACTAAACATATACCAGGAAAATATCAGATAATCCGCATACATGACGGGGAACCTACTCCCACCAAACCCTAGGGCTTGTGACTTCCTTGACACGTGTATGGGTCCTGTGCTTTCAGTAGTACGGGCCCATAGCCCATACTACCTTCCACGCCTACCCATATTTGTCTCAAGTATCACCACAACACCCTACCATGTACATATACATAACGAGCGCTAAGTCCTCACTCCTAGAGGAATGATAAATATCTCATAACTGGCCTCCCGGCCTCTCACTACCCACCCATCCACCAACTGCCACATGACCCTCCTTTGGTGCCAGTTAACTATTGCGTGAATACAATCACATACCGCATGGCTTAAACAATCTTAGGCTAAAAGATTTAATCCCACAACGGTTGGACTCAGACAAGAGCTGCGCAGCAGGACCAAATCCCTCACCCTAATACCATTTAACCCATGTAGCATGTGACTTAGAGTATTCACCCAATAGTTAGTTCACACGCGAAAGAGTCACAAACAATCAACTGAGGTACTCTACATAAGATAAGGCATCAAAGATCAGGAAATTCTATCATACGATTCCTGAGGATCCCTATCTTATTACTATCATGCTGTTCTAACACATAAGATCAATAACTTGTATGGTATTTTGGGGTCTATTTACTGGCTCCGGCTGATCGTACACTTCGCATCCTCCTTTCTTATTTTGAAATTTTTTTTAAGAAATCATTTTGAAAATCTTTTCCTTGGTTTGAGACTGGATTCACACGAATGTTCCTCCAATTCACTCAAACCAAGGCTCTGATACCAACTTGTAACACCCAAAAATCCAAACCAATTTAAACTTTTAAAAACATTTCAAACCATTAAAAATCATTACAACTTTGTTTTCAAAAATGTATAATATCAGAGTTTTCCCAGAAACATAGACAAAACATGAGGAGCTGTACGATCACGCCTTCGCCTTGCCGCGATCCCCTGATGTACCTAAAACAATAAACTGAAACAGTAAGCCCGAGAGCTTAGTGAGTTCCCCCAAAATACCGATACACAAACAGTCCACATAACCATGTCAGCAATAACATATCATAACATAATAAACAACATGTAATGGGTCCACAGCCTTACAGACTGGATTACCCCTGGGCCCACAGTGTGAGTCTGGATTGTCTTACGGGCCCACAGCTCACATCTGGCTTGCCATCGAGCCCACAGTACGAGTCTCCCTTAGCCTGTAACTGGAATGCTCCTAAGGTTTGTTCGCTACTGCACGAAGCAGTACAACCTCAACCCATCCCACATAACATATAACATACAACATAACCACTGAGCATGCAATAATTATATAACATCACAGGTAGTCCTAAAGGTCTACCTAACTGGCATAATCACTAGCATGCAACACTAACTCATACTCAACATCTAACACTGCTATGATAACATATCCAATGGGCCGGCCTTGGTGCCTTAGACCCCTTAGTATAGTGAGGATAACTCACCTCGCAACTATCGACTGAACTAGAAAGCTCAACTCCCGGATCACCAACACGAACTCTACCACCTATAGTTACCATGAAACCCTTTTTCATAAATCTCCAAATTACCAAAATACCCTCAGAAGTCAACTGGTCAACTCTTGGTCAAAGTCAAAGTCCACAGTCAAAGTCAACAGTCCATGTTGACTCGACTCGTCGAGTGTAGTTCACCGACTCGTCGAGTCCTTCCTGAACTCGAGAAGTCGTGAAATCCTTGATTGGCTCGTCGAGTTCCCCTTTAACTCGCCGAGTTCATACGTGTCCAAGAATTGGGAGAAACCCTAGCCGACTCGCCGAGTCTTCGAACGACTCGCCGAGTTCAAGGTAATCTTCAACGGACTCGCCGAGTTTGTTCATCAACTCGACGAGTTCATGACCATCTTCATATGACTCGCTGAGTTGACTATGCAACTCGTCGAGTCCTTGCAGACCTTCATCCATGCAGACACTTTTAAGCCATAACAAGGTTCCAGATTACAGATCCAAGCTTCTAAGACATGTTTATCACGTAAAGTTGCAAACTTTATGCGCATGCAAGGCCCTAAAGGCTCTAAATGACCAATCTAAGATTCTAATGGAGCTTTACACCTTAGGAGAGTCTCATCCTTGCAAGAGCTGGAAACTTTATGGACTTAGGACTCAAAAGAGGTTCAGATCTGAAGTTTCAACTTCAGATCTAGCTCCCATACCAAAATCCCTTCATGAATAACTAAAGAAAGCCCTAGTTTTCACATATGAATGATTTTAGAAGAAAAGAGATTAAGGTAACAGCTTATTACCTTCAAGGCGTGCCCCAAACTGAAGTAGACTCTGGATCCACACAAAATCCTTGATGCTAGCCTCTTGATCTACAAGTTTCCTTCATAAAAGTCACCTCTCAAAGCTCCAAAACACTCTCCAAGCTCTCACTCACGGAAATTAGGGTTTCTAGCTCTCAAGGGGTGATAAGGGGGCTGAGGTAAGGACTTAAGGTCCTTTAAATAGGGTGCAAACCCTAAAATTAGGGTTTTCTCTACCCAGCACCAACTCGTCGAGTCCAGCCGCCGACTCGGCGAGTTGGTCACTTAACACGTGGCCAAAACCCGCTCTGACTCGATGAGTAGGCATACCTACTCGCCGAGTAGGCTCCTAAAATTACACATAAGCCGCTAAATCATACTTCTAAAGTTTGGGATGTTACAACTCTCCCCCACTTAAATTAGGCTTCGTCCTCGAAGCCTGCTGCAGTACATAGTTTTTGGGATAACACTCCTGCATTGCAGCCTCCGACCCCCCAGCCAACTCAGGTCTCTTCAGACTCTACCACCGCATCTTTTCTACGGTAACTCCTTCCTGTGCAGGATCCCTGCCTAACGCTCCAAGCCGGCCACCGGCCTCTTCTCCTTAATATTAGCACACATCAATCTAAGTATCACCCGATGATACTGCCACCTACCTGTCATGAACACACTTTCGTGACTTGCGAAAGTTAGACACTACTATAATTCACTGGGCTCTCTCACAAAACTAATCTATCTTCCCCTTTTCAAAACTGGCGATAACCCGAGTAACTTGCAATATTGGAAACTCACCCTGTCTCCTTCCTGAATCTAGTCCTTTTTCGCGCTGACAGGATGATGCATCCTTCAGCTTCCGGGCAACTCCCATGAACAACCAGCTATATCACATAAACACTCATACCTAGCCCAATCAGCCTTGGGCTGGAATACCAGGTACGCCTACTACGGGTCCAGTCATCCCTAGGATGGTATACCCTCGTATCCTCACGCCTGTTTGGCCCAATCAACCCTCAGGTTGGAATACCAAACACATCAGGTCCAATCAATCATAGGGTCCGGTCATCCTCATGATGGAATACCCTGGATTGTAATACCACTACATACATAACCCATGTCTACAACCATACTTGGAATCCAAGGATCTATCCTCGCGTCTCATCCAAAATCCTCTGATTCGTCACAACCGAGTGCGCTCCTACCAGAGAGATAACCAACACAATCCCTACGCCCACAGCCTATGACTGGAATACCCTTACTCAGTCCTCAGCATAGGTCTTGATTACCTCTGAGCCCACATCATGAGTCTGGTATGCCCTCCCCGGCCCTCAGCTCATGACTGGAATGCTCCTGATAACCTATCGACATCGTTTTCGTCACTACGGATGTCCAACTCTCCATCCTGGAGGTACTCACCTCCGCTATTTCCCAAGAAGGCCTAAACAATGTCCTTCACAACACCAACAAGTGTCACAATGCTGAACCTCACCTGACACTATCCACTTGCAGAACAAGTTGCTACCCCGTAATACATATATACTCAAAACCTGATCATGTAACTAACACGGACCATGTAAATTCTTCATCATACTCCATCAGCATGTCCAATACTTGGGGACAGACCTACTGATTTCTATAGCATAGCAGCATACTCAATACCCACACAAAGATTCATTTTTTCCTTCTCGATTCAATAGGTGTGCTCCTCTACTTAATCACATACGATTATACATATAATCACATATGATAAAATACATGAGAACAACTATTGAATCGAAAAAACGAAAATGAATTGTGTCCATATAAATCATATGTGATTAGATTCATATAATCACATGTGATTAGATGTATTTAATCAATATGATTAATGTGGATAAAGATTTGTTTTCGCATTCTTGATTCAATATTTGTTATCGTGTATATAATCACATGTGATTATATGTATCTAATCACATATGATTTATATAATATGTGATTAGAAACATATAATCACATCTTATTAAATGTATTTAATCACATATGAGTAAAGTGGACAAAACAGTTATTGAATCGAGAACGCGAAAATGAATCTTAGCGACATAAATCATATGTGATTATATTCATATAATCACATGTGATTATATGTATCTAATCATATGTCATTTATGTGGACAATATTTATTTTCATGTTCTCGATTCAATAGTTGTTCTCGTGTATTTAATCACATGTGATTATACGTATTTAATCACCTATGATGTATGTGAATAAGATTCAAATTCACATTCTCAATTCAATAGTTGTTATCATGTATTTAATCTAGTTGTTATCATGTATTTAATCATATGTCCTTTTATGTATTTAATCACATACGATTAATATGGACAAAGAACAACTATTGAATCAAAAACACAAAAATGAATCTTGTGCATATAATTCATATGTGATTAGATCATATAATCACATGTGATTTAATACACGAGAACAATTAACGAATCGAGAACACGAAAATGAATCTTATATGCTTGTCTCACTTGAGAACAAACTACATTCTGCCTTTCATTGTTCACTCTACCGGATTAGGGTATCCGTGAACAATAACATAAAACAAGTAATGCCTACATAATAGGAGAGTTAGTGTAACTCACCTCCTTAAACTTGAAAATTAGCTAGCATGAGCTAGATGGATCCTTTCCTTTCCTCTTATAAAACTTATGTACATATTTCCTTCTTTTCTCTTTGATTGTAGTACTCTGTTTGGGATTTGTTTTCTTACCTTTCAACCCATTCTTAAATTTTGATAAAATAATATTAGTAAATTTACCCTTTTTATCTTTTCAGAAATATAAAGATCTCATTCTAGTGATTTTTGGTTGATTTTATATTAAATTTACAAGTTACTAACTTTAAGTTGTCACTTTCTGGACCACTCAACACTCTTGGAATAAATTGTACCAATATATTAAGAATTACATTAGTCCCTTTATATGTAGGAAACTATACATACATATCTAACTATAGGCTTTGGAATTTTGGCATTTGGAGTTCTGATGAATTTATTATGATTGTTTGAAGACAATGCATGAAATATTTGACAGCGTGGACCAGCCTAAGAAGATTGTCAATTTTACCCCTTAAGGAGTTGGAATTTCAAAATGTGATTCAAAGTTTGAAGAAACTAGAAACACTAATATTTTCAGAAAACTAAGTCTCATAATTTTTCGGTGCTCTTATTGACTTGCACGAATTTTAGAAGTTGGAGGACAGATTTGGGAAAATTGATCATAATAGGTTTTAAATCACTTTTGGTGTTCTATTAAGGACTTAATGGTTACGCCTTAAGTTTATCACTTTTAACATGATTGTTGGTTACTTATTAGCCTATTGAGATGTGAAATTCAATTAACCTAAGGGCCTTAATGTTTGGCTTAATGAGGGTTCAAAGTTAAAGATTTTCACATAAAATGCCACTTTTACACTTATTAGGTTCTTTCAGACAATATGACAAACAACATGTGTGCATAAAATCCTAAAGTGATCATCAACTCTCTAATAGACTCCAATCCAGCCCCTAGAGCTTACTATTTTCATTTATCATATGAAACAAATTAATCAAGAAGCAACCTAAGAGATTCCACTTCAGCTTGATGATTTCTTGATTCTAAAGCCAATATCAGAGTCCCAACATGAAAAAATAGAAGATAATAGTTTTCCAAAATATAAACTTACATATCTATAGAAAATAACTAACTTACCATGGCAGATGGAAAGGGCAATGAAATTGGTTACTGACCTCCAGCAAATTCCTCTACAAATACAATTTCAAAATAGATATACCAAATTGGTCAAACTAAGTTATAAAACGAAATGTTTCTTAATGAATTTATTATAAAACTGTGTTTGAAAACCATTAATCTGATAACAAATATAAAAATTTGGAAATGAAATTACATAGGATAAGGATAAGGAAGCATACAATCAATCAGGGCAAAATGCCTCTATTGGCTCCTTCATCGACGTTCTCCACGTGAATGAAAAACGAAGAAACAAGTCCGAATCCATCTCCAACAAGCTCGATACGAAGATTTTTTAGGCAGTAGGTTCACAAAATCGGAGACTTGACCGGTGGCGGATGAATATATGTACTGGAGTTTCGTGAAATCCAGGTAGCATCGGAAATCGTAGAGAGGTCAGCGATCGGAGAAGTGGTGAAGATCGACATTTTCAATTTGATGCATAGGTGCTTCAGTATGTTATCTTCTTATCTCTTATGTGTGGCTTGTTACGGGAATGTAATAACTTTAAGAAAATTACATATACACCCTTATTTCATTAAAAGCAACGTGTTTGTTTTCCTATTGCTGATTTTTGTTCTCAAATGTTCTCAACCCCATAAATGTTCTCATTAGAATATATATATATATATATATATATATATATATATATATATATATTTGTAGTTGAAATTAATAAATTACTAACTATGTCATTTTCAAATGGATTAATCATAAACATAATTACAAATAAAAATAATTAAAAAAAATTATTTAATATTATTTACATGCAACCTGCATGTGAAAGCAATTAAGATATTATGATTAGTGGCATTATGATTATGACAAATGTTTATGATATGATTCAAGATAATTATAATATTTTATTTTAATTTTATATAAAAAATATTACTTTGTAGATATTTACAAATGAAAATCATTTTTAAAAATATATATTTGCCAATGTTATCAGGCCCGTTCCAGAGGGTGGGTGATAGGGGCGACCGTCTAATACCCATCTTTTAAAGGGACCCAATTTTTTTATGGAAGTTGTTATATTTTGAAGATACTGCAAGTTATTTTCTTTCAATTATATTGAGTTATTATAAAAACTTGATGACATTTGTGTATTTTAAGAGCCTATTTTTTTCTCTCGGACCCAAAATATATTTGGAACGACCATGAATATTATAACCACATATTTATATATTGTACAAGAACCGTCTTCCGATTTCTATATATTGTAGAATATTTTCTTTTAATGGTTCATTTGTTAAACTAGTAATAAGTATTAGTGGTTGATATGAATATGAAAATGATGGAGTTTGAGTGACATATCTCTTTGAATTTTGTAATAAATATTTTTGTGAATATGATAATGATGGGGTGATATCTTTCTTTGAACTTTGATTTATGTAAAATTAAATCGTTGTAAAAATTACTCTTTTAAGTTAGGGCGTGATATGTTGATGACATGAAGTTGACAAATACATTAATTTCTTATATATTTTGTTGGTTGGTCTTCGGGTATTAAAACGGAAATGTCAATTGTCAAGTACCTATTTTTTTAGCGGAAAAAGTATACTTGGATATTAATCACAAATCTAAAATACACTTTTTAAAGAAAGGTTGTAAAGCAAAATTGAAGTACATAATGGATGCAACTTACTATACTAAAGGAGTAAAAGTTAATATATGTCGAATTAGCTAAGAAAATTAATTAATAGCTGAAAACTTGATTGTTAGTTGAAAAATTAGTTGATAAAAAGATATCATCCGGTAAAAAAAGACTAATTGATAAGCCAACTGCAAGATATAAAATGATATTTAGAAGGATATGTTTTTTATAATTAACTAAGAGTATATTCATTAAATTTTTTTAAAAAAATTCTTAAAAAAGCTAGTTTAAGTAGTTTTGCAAAATAAAATTTTATAAGCTACTTTTTGGTTTTAAAATTCGAAAAATAAACTAGATGTATGACACGTAAAAAACAATCTTAATAATGTCTTAAAAGGGAAACTTCATAAAATAACCAAAAAAATGGGATGTATTTGAAAAATATGACTAAGGAAATTGAAGTTTTACAAAATAAGCAAATTTTCTCTTTTTGGCTTTACGAAACCCAAAACTCTAAGGAATTGGACATATGTGCAAAATGACAAAAACTAATTTCTGAAGTGATCGATGTGGAATTTGTATGTCTTGTGCGTAATTGAAAAAACATTAATTGATCTAGAAATTGAAAAAACCATTTTATGGATTTTTTTTTTAAAAAAAATACCACATTTCCGCAGAGGCACTGCGGATCCATAGAGCAGCCCTTTGCGGATCTGTTCTACCATCTGAGGAATTGATCTTTACTGAAAGTCTTTGTTTTGTTTTGATGAATTTTGCCATAAAACATTTCAAATTACTCGTTCGGTAGGCATATGTTAAAACATTGATTCAATTTAACCATTTAAACTAAAAAACTACGACATAAAACCTTTTTAAACCTAGGCATATGTTAAAACATTGATTCAAATTACTCGTTCGATCTCCTTTCCTCCTCACTGCTGACCGTTTCCGATTCCGATCGATGTCCACCTTTCTTTTGCAGCCAACGAACTCGTTTTCCGCAGCAAAGGCTTTCCCAATCCACAATGAATTTTTTTGATATTTTATTTATGTGTTTTTATGATTTTACCCTGCCACGTAGGTTGACCGAAGAAAGTTGGTCATTTTGTGAAACTTCAGTTACCTTGGTCATATTTTTCAAATACACCCCATTTTTTTTGTTATTTCATGAATTTTCCTGTCTTAAAATTCGACAATCACATAAAGATTTTATCAAAATGACGGATGCTTGGATCATCTTATATTTACCCTTAAGTATATTTTTTTACAAATCTTTATATACATCTTGAAATCTGATTTTCAAAATTTTATCAAAGCAAAAGCAAAATAAATTTTGTCATATCTAATAAACATTCAAGCCATTGTTCCAATTTCTAACATGCATGCAGAAACCAAAAAGGGTAAATACGTAAAATCCAATCACGAAGGGTAGTTCTGTCAACTGCTAAATCAAAGTTGACTTCTAACTTACCAGTTCCGGACCGGAAAGAACAAGCTCGGTTTCAAGATTCATGAATTCAGTATTCATGTAATTAATCCACCGACTCAACCCAGCTGTTTTCTCTCTCATACACACGCACAAATCACTAAATTAATCTTCACAGATCTATTGGCCGAAAGACAACACACCCAGCATAAGATTCTTCTTCTGTCTTTTTCATCGTTATCGATAATTTCAGATCATAGTGTTTTCTGCTTCAAACTTGAATTGATTTTCGACTTTATTCCAGTTGGGTATTGAAGATTCTTGCAACTGTTTCATTTATGGTTCGTTAAAGTTGCGGGACTTAGTGTTGTTTTTCAGAAATATGGATGAGTCAAGAGGAGGAGGTAGGAGAGTTGAGAAGAGAGTTTACGACGAAGAAGATGATGATGGTATGCCTCAATCGAAGAAACCCAAAGTACCGGGTTTAGCGAGGTTTGTTTAACTGCTTCTATTTATTTTCTTGTTATAAATATTAGTTTTGTAAATGATTATTGTTTGTCTGTGCATAATCATCTCCATCTGTTTGTATAAATGTCTCAAAGAACCCATCTTAGCACCTTGTGTTTCTATTTGCGATCTTAACAAGCTATGATTTTTATTTTTCTCCCACAGTGTAATTGTGGAAGCTTTGAAGGTCGATAGCTTGCAAAGACTTTGCTCCTCTTTAGAGCCTCTTTTCCGTAGAATTGTAAGTCCTTTTTTCTTCATTATAAAGATTCAAACCTCGAAATTTTCAGATTCAGTATTTACATTGGTGTATTCGCTTTTTTACCTCAAACTATACTCTAATTTATAACTCTGAATAGATTAATCTAGTTATCAATTCTCGCTTACAATAAGGTATTGGGAACACAGGTAAGTGAAGAAGTCGAGCGTGCTTTGACTAGATTTGGACATGGTCAAATTGATGGAAGGTAAAGATATTATATCCTTTAGAACTTCATAGTGTTAAATCTTCATTTCTTCATTTTACAACATTATAAATGTCATCCCGTAGAAAAGAATTTTTAACTGCTATAATTGGGTAATTTTTTAAAAAGTATAATGTTCCACCAGATCTTCACCACCAAGAATACAAGGTCAAGAAGGAAAAGTTTTACAGCTTGAATTTAGAACAAGGATGCCACCTCATCTATTTACAGGTGGCAAAGTTGAAGGGGAGCAAGGAGCAGCTATACATGTTGTGTTGTTAGATGCAGCCACAGGCAATGTGATGCAAACTGGAGAAGAATCATCATCAAAACTGAATGTAGTAGTGCTTGAAGGTGACTTCAATGAAGAAAGCAATGAAAACTGGAGCACTGAGCATTTTGAAAGTCATGAAGTCAAAGCACGTGAAGGAAAAAGACCACTTTTAACAGGGGAGACACAAGTCACATTAAATGAAGGAGTTGGAACTTTGGGTGATCTTACTTTTACTGATAATTCAAGTTGGATTCGAAGTAGAAAGTTTAGGCTTGGTTTGAAGGTGGCTTCTGGATATTGTGTTGGAATTAGAATTCGTGAAGCTAAAACTGAGGCCTTTGCTGTTAAAGATCATAGAGGAGAACGTATGAAACTTACAACTTACAGTTTCTTGCATAACATCTGTTACTGTTACTGTGACTGTGTCTGTTACTTTTGCAGTGTACAAGAAACATTATCCGCCTGCTTTACACGATGAAGTTTGGAGATTGGATAGAATAGCAAAAGATGGAGCATTGCATAAAAAGTTAATGAATTCTGAAGTTATAACTGTAGAGGATTTTCTCCGTGTTCTTGTTAGGGATCCACAACGACTGAGAAATGTAAGTTTTTATTTATTTATTTTCTTGTTACCTTTCGCACACCCTTTGTTTCTAATATGCTAATGAACACAGATTCTAGGAAGTGGAATGTCAAATAGAATGTGGGAAAACACAGTTGAGCATGCAAAGACTTGTGTTTTAGGAGGGAAGTTGTATGTATACTATGCAGATTTAGGTCACACCACTGGTGCTATCTTCAACCACATTTATGAGCTAAGAGGTCTCATTTCAGATGCTCAATTTGTTCCATTGGAATCACTTAACCACAACCAAAAGGTCTACACAACACTTTTCTCCTTATTTCTTTTCTACAAAAGAAATTGATAATTCATTTTTTTTTTTTTTTTTTTTTTTGAAAAACAGATTTCAGTAGATTCACTTGTGAAACGAGCATACGAGAATTGGAATAGAGTTGTAGAATACGATGGGAAAGTTTTAAGCGCATTAACTTACCCTTCTCCACCTACTCACAACTTGATTGAATATCCATTTATAAGTTCCGATCAAACTCAAACACTAAGTGGTGGTGGTGGTTCATCAACCACCACCACCACCCACCAATCATCACCACCCACCCACTATGACTATGTGCCCGGTGCACCATCTACCTTCACCGGTTCAGATGGTTGGTCGAGCCAGAGCCCAGACGATGGACACGGGTTCGGTGACTCTTTCTCGGAGGAAGTCCGGTTAAGAAGCTCAGAGATGTTGGAAACTGATGATATGCAAAAGCTACTCAGAAGCTTTGGGGTTGGTGTAACCGCGTCAACTTTTGGTGTTTGTGACAACGGTTCATACGGTTATCATAACCATGTTGCTCATGAACCACAGGTGGGTCCGGTGGTTCATGGGCGTGGTTCAGGGAAGGCGGTTGTTGGGTGGCTTAAACTCAAGGCTGCATTAAGATGGGGGATTTTCATAAGGAAGAAAGCTGCAGAAAGAAGAGCTCAACTTGTTCAGCTTGATTGATTGACTTCAAATAGTTGACTCATGTGTAGTAGTAGTAATAGTAGTACTTATCTATGTAACACTAAATGTTGATTTTATAGAGCTTTTTGTTCTTCATAATGCAATAATTTTGTCAATAAGTAACATCTTGACCAGCTTAAAAGTTTTCTTACCACTTTAAGAGGGTATTGACAAGTTCAATGCTACGATAACTTGTATGTAATGCATAAAAACACGTACATCATCCATAAACGGATTCAAGAAATACTAAAAAAAAACATGTTTGCAGTTGTACCCATGAAACGAAAACATGGGTATATGTTGATAAAGATAGTAATGAAGAAGCTAGACATAAATAGTCCTGGAAATTAAATTACATATTGATACAAACTTCTCATTTTAATTAAAAAAAAAAAAAAAAAAACCTAATTTTTTGATGCAGCCTTCGTTTTATCGATCTCTAAGGAGTCAAGAGCTAATTTATCCATCCATCATCATCATCATATACATGAACCGAAAGAATAAGGATCAAATCCATATTCTCCATCCATTATGATTGTCGGGTCCTGCTCCTGCATAAAAAACAGAGTTTGAAGGACCAGAATCAGATTTTTGAATCTTTGAGGGGCCAAACTCAAAATCAAAATTTAAGTTATAAAAGAAATGAGGGGTAAATTTGCAAAAAGTTAGAACAATAAAAAAAAAGATCATATACCCTTTTCATCATTCCATTCATAAGATCATCCAACGAGTCATAACCATTATTTGCAACAAAACCATTCAGTAACTTGGAATTCTCCAATAAATACTCTTGACCGGGTCCCATTTTCAGTTCAGTACTTGACCTCTCACTCCCTCTGTTATGTTGCATAGCCGGAGCTGGTGTCAGTGCACCATTGCCGCCCAAACAACCACCACTTAGTGGTGGTGCCGAGGCGGATAACATGCTAAAACCATTACTCGAATACTGCCCGTAATTCTGTTTCCCATATTGCCCCTGCCTTTGGCTTTGAACTTCAAGCGGCACCGAGGCCGTGGTGGTAATATTACTCGAACCAAATCCGGCGGTGTAACCGTATTTCAGGCCGCCATTAGGCGGCAATTGGTCATGGAAAGCATCCCCAATTGGTGGTGGGACTGGGACATCAAGAAAGGTGGAACTGCTTGAAACGAGGTTGAAAGATTCTGAACTCATGGGACCCATCTTTAAAGAACCTGTAAAGATTCTAGATTCATCAATGGGAGTGAAATCCGGGATTTGAGTGTTATTATTATTTGGTTTATGATGAGTAAGATCAAATGGGGATTGAAAAAGATTTGTGTTTTGGTGTGTTTGAGTTTGTGGTGTTGGTAACACAACGGGTTGAAATTTGTTGAGGGAATTGATGGAATGGGTTAAGTTTTGGGTGTGGGTTGGTTGGATTATAGAAGGTGAAGTGAGACTATGGAGTGTCATTCCAGTTGCACTATTGAGTCTTCCAAGCATTCCGGAAGGTGAATACGATGATAATGTGGGACCCGGTAATCTTCCGGAAGCTGATAGTGTCCGGAAATCACCGAGTCCTTCGAGTGAACTCATTCGCATGTAAGACGACACGTCTTTGCTTCCACCAAATGCCACCACCATGTTAGCTTGTTGACTTATCCGTTTCAAGTAAAGCCGATATTTCTGTAAAACAAACACATGTATAAGGTAAAAATATATTTTATTCTTCAAACAAAAACAGCCCCTGAGCTGGCCCACACAGTCTGTCCAACATCATATGAGATGTAATCAGATACCCACAACCCTTGAGCTGACCCACACAGAATCACGACCATGACCCATCCATATAATCGTGTAAGATGTAAATCAAGTACATAAAGATTGTGCAGCTAGATAGATGCCAACAACCCTAAACTGGCCCACAAGACTTCTTCAAAAACATCAATCCACAATGGAATTGAAATTACCAAAAAAACCCTAATATTATACTAGGAAATACGGTAAAAAAGCAAACCTGGAGATGGCTTGCTACATTTTCCCTAGTAAGACCTTCCACATTCATCAAATCAAGGATCCTTTTAGGAACAGCTTCTGGTTATAAAAATAGAAAAAAGGAATCATCAAAGAGTGTCGATGAAACAAGTTTAGATACGAACACAAGAACAAAAAGACGGAAAAACTCACTCTCGATTCCAAGTTGATTAACAGCAGCAACGAACTTTCTATGAAGATCAATAGACCAAACAACACGTGGCTTCTTCTGCGAAGATGGATCATCATCTTCATTCCCATTATCTTCACCATCGTCATCTTCATCTTTTCTTTTCCGATTAAGTTTCCCATTCAGATCTCCACTTCCGGCTTCCTGTCCACCTTCACCTCCATGATTCTGCCTATCTTGGTTGTCAGATTTCGATTGAGATTTTGACTCCACTTTTCTACGAATCACATGTTGCCATATATTGCGTAATTCCTCCAAACGAACTGGTTTCACAAGGTAATCACAAGCCCCATGTGTTATCCCCTTCATTACAAGCTTCGGGTCGCTGTTTCCCGATAACACTGTTGACAATTTCAAAGAAAAATTAGAAAACCCACATCGATTTTGACTTCGGAATTGGAGAAATTGGAGAAATTGAAGTGGGAATTAGTGAATTACTGATAACGGGTAAGTCCATTTCAAGACCCACGAGTTCAAGAAGCTTGAAACCATCCATGTCCGGCATATGAACATCACTGATCACAAGGTCAAATCGGTTTCGATTTTCTCTTAACATCTTCAATGCTGTTATGGCTTGACTTGTGGTTGTAACTGTAAAATCCAAAATTAAATGTTTTTAAAACAGAAACCTAACTCAAATTTTCATGAAAAGGGATAAAAAATAAAGATTGAAACCCTGAAAAAGTTAAAATGATTGAGTCAACACTTTAAAGAATATAATCTTTTAACAACAGTTGAAACGAAGCTAACCTTGGTATTGGCATTTCCTTAAAAGCCCATCTAATAACTTCAAACAAGTTGGATCATCATCGACAGCAAGAACTCTCATCCCAATGGGAAATCTGTCAATTTCGTTAGACCCTCTAATTTCCTCTACAGTCATCTTCTTGTTGTTTTTTTCTTTATAATTTGAAACACAAATCCAGATGATGAAAAAGAGATCAAACAAGATTCAAGAAACACACAAGATTCAGAAAGTTTGGATTTTTTTCATCTGTTTGACCACCTTGTTGACGAACAAAACCACCCCAGAAAGAAAAAAGAATGATTTCAAAGATAATAGAGAGAGAAACAGGATCTTGGAGAGAGAGAAAACAAGATAGTGACTTGGACTGGAGCTTAATACATATTGACAATGATGGGGGAAATTTGGCCAGAACAGATTGAATGGCTTTCAACGCAACAATACACAGAATCAAAAACTCTCTCTCTCATTCTCTCTCTCTGGATTTGTCTTTTGCTTTTTTTTTTTTATCTACTTCTTTTTGCAGAAATAAAAAAGCCCCTTTTTAATAAAATATTATTTTGGGTAATATCAATGTATACATATAATCTGGTATATGTACACATTTCCATCTTTGTTTCTATTGAGAAACAATGGAGACTTTCTTTTTCCCCTTTCTTAGAATCTTTACCTCTAATGGATATATATGGAAGCTTTATTATAACTTTTGGGTGATATAAGTTTGTTGTAAAAACAGAATCTTTTAATAAACATTATTAACTCTTCAACGTCAAGTTAGTTAAAAGGCAGACACTCAACACACAACGTTAAAACTTAAAAACATAAGAAGTTATATTCTGTTTTTATCTAAGAAGCTGAAAGCTTAATTTTTATTTGAATAGAAATATTAGTTTTTTTTATATTTTATATATAGAGAGATATGATGAGGTTCAATAGAGAACCATAATTAATCAAGGAACCAATGAACCAATCTTTTTTTCAACTTTTAGAACTTATTTTTTATCGAAAAAAAAAACTAAAAATACAGAAATTCATTACTTTTTATCCTTTTTCCAATGATATCAAATTCGATTTTTTTTACGTCAAATTCACAATGTGAATCCGGATTCACACGGTGAATCCGAAAAATATTTTTCATATTCACAATGTTAATATATGAATTTAGATATTTTTAGATTTTTTTTCGATAAAGAATAAGTTCTAAAAATTGAAAAAAAGATTTGATTCCTTGAAGAACCAATAATTATGGTTCTCTATTGAACTTTTCCCTAGAGAGATATTGGGTAAAAATATGTAGTATAAGATTTTGAAGATACACTTAATCTGTTAAAATTCCGGATTAGAAGAAGAATAAAGAAACCCAATTATTAAGCAATCCTAGCCGTCCATTTGCTTTGATAATACTAATGGACCCATCCATTAATCATATGCAACTCATAGTAATAAACATGTTAATTAGAAAAAGCTTTTATGGTGAAAAGACGTTTTCTTTAATTAATAAAAAGTATTGAAGGGTAATATGGTAATTGAAGAGGGACAGAATCTTGGAGTAATTATCCTATCAAGTTTAAAATGCTAATTATATTAAATTGCCATTTGAAGGTTCAACAGACTAGCCATTTAAAGCCCTCTCAAATAATACCTTTGCTTGATTAGGTATGGTGCTTAATTAGAGGCTTATTTATTTATAATTTTCAATAATAATACTACTATAAATAATAAAATAACCAAATGTCATTTTCCCCATTCATTTGACCTACCAAATGTGACATGTTCCGAGTAAGCATGTGTGTTTATGTTTGATTTTGTTTTTAGTTATTTTCTATAAATAAATCATTACATAAGTTCATAAATGACTCGTAATCATGATTTTTTATAATAAAAGTTATTGTACTATTTTTCTATGCTATGAATAACTAATATCCTAATATCCTATATGATAATTTCAACTAATCAATTTTTCGTATGAAAACTAGAAAGGTTGGTTTAATTAAACATGTCAAACTATGGTCCAAAAAGAAATTAAGCAGCATGAGTAATTTTTGTATGCACCGTAAACATTTTTTTCGTCTACTTTTTTAAATGTTAAAATGTACCATATTAATGGCTAACGTAAACTCGTTCAATGCCCATATAGGAGGTAATCTGATAAAAAAAATTTGTTATATTAAGGACGTTTTATTGTTTGATTTATAGATCTCCTATATGAAATTCCGTACAACAACTATAAGCTCCTATAATACAAGCAATTGTTTTATGATTGTAAATAACTTGTGTGTCAGATTTATAAATAACTAAATAAAATAATAATAATATACTTTTGCAATACAATATGATGGAAATACATATTTTTATTTGGTAACCTGCTTCCTATTTATCTTTTTTGAAACACTTGAAATTTTTTGAAATGGATTAAAAAACATATTATAGGCGGAAATAGTAATAATAATGAAACTAATGTGCGAGAGAGATGAACACTCGATGAAGACACCTCTAAAGTGCCATTATCTAAAAAGATATATGGAAGAAACCAAAAATACGATTAAGGTGTAATTTCGACACTCATCTTTTTCATTGATCTAAAAAGATAAGACAAACGTAAACCTTGTGACTTCATCAATTGGCCCCAAGCATTCTTCAAAAAAGAAAACGCCAAAACTCCATTTATAAACGATATTTAACTAAATAATGTTTGTTTTCATCCAATGAATGAAGCCTATGAAAATCTTTGTTTTAGTGGACTATCTCTCAACCAAACATGTTCCTAAAACTTAGTCATTGATCATTGTTCCACTTTAAAATTGCAAAACATACTCAAACCCAAGCCTTTACTTTGATGTTGAATAGAAACGCAAATAATATTAAACCAATGGATACCTTCAAAGAATAAAAACCTCATTTGAAGTTTGTTCTAAGTTCCCAGCTTCGCCATAAAGAGAATTAATCACTCGAACCCACAGAAGATTGTCATCTTCGAGAGACCGTTATTTCTATTTAAAAAAGTAATGTTTTCGAAAGAAAATAAATTACTCACTTTCATCCATGATTGTCATATATTTTTACTAGCCATCACTTTCTTCCATTTAGCCCAAGCCAACTTTCTCTCACCAAATCACCGATAGGTTTTCTATATACTTTCTAGATTAATTATAATGGCAACGGAAAATACAATTTTAATCTAAGACAAGAAAATGCTAAAACCTACAAGGATCTTTAACCTAAATGATACTAAGAACGTCAAAAATAGAGCTCGTCAATAACTACATGTGGATATAAAGAACGTCCAAAACAGAGTTCGTATGAAGAAGTTATGAAATTTACAAAATTCACGTTTTGCAACACGCGCGCATACGCGCAACACACACGCTTCTAGAAGGGTCCACGTGGACAAATTCTGACCTGGAACGTGGCAAATAGTAGGTGGAGAGACATCGGCCAAAAGGAACTACACGCCCAGAAAGAAGCGTGACGCTCCCCCTGTACTCCTATAAATATCAGTGTCTTGCTGCTCATTCTCTCATCCTTTCACCCCCAAAAACCCTCTAAAACCATTTTGCACCCTTAGCCCTTATACTCCTTAGTTCTCGGCTACTTTAGAGAAGCTATGGAGCGCTAGAGAGCCCACAAGCGCATCTAGCTAGGTCGACAACGTAAATTATGTGATTTTGGCGTACTTTGCACTTCGTGGATCAACACGTCGATTGTTGGGAGTTGACGAGTTTTTGTTATTAAAAAGATTTGGGTCGGATCAGGTTGGACCAACCTAATCAACGTTAACCATGTGTAAACTTCGTGGAAGTTTTGGGAGTTGAAGACCTTTTGTTTTTAATAGAGTTTGGGTTGGGCCGACACTGTCAACGTTGACCGCACGTTAACTTCGTTGATAAGTGCATGGAAGCTTATATAAAGTTCCAAAAAACATGTTGCTTGGAGTGAAAACAATCGCAACTAAGGTTTTGACCTGGTCAGCTTCATATGAAAACATGTGGCTTGGCATGAAATATGTCGTTCTCATCGGCCCCAAATTTTTCGAGTCTTTTAGTGTTTCTACAACTATAAATAAGGGTCTCTTTGATCCGTATTCCTCACCCCTAAAATCAAGAGCTGCTTTCTCTACTCTTTATGTTGGATTAGGTGTCTAAGCCCATAACTATAATTGGTATATACTTGAATTGATAGCAGCACAGTCCTTTTGGGTTGCCCTCAACCTAGCAACTGGACAAGGAAATTATGAAAGGAGAGATATTAATTTATAAGATTAATAAATTAATATAAATGATTTATTAATATGTTAATGGATTAATATATTAATTAGAAATCATTATGTTTAATTAATTGTTAGCCAGAAATTAATCAGAATTAATTTTGGGGTTAAAAGAATTAATTATAAAGTGCAGGGACTAGTTTGCAATTAACTAATAGTTGAGTGGAAGGTTCCAGAACCCCCTTGGAAGGGGGTGGACGAAAACCCTAGGGGAAACCCTAGAGAATTCGTCCAAGGGCTCCAAGATAAGGCCTTGGGTCTTGCTTAGGCCCTAAGCAAAGGATAACTATGGTTTCCCTTAAACCCTAGATCCCTCAGCTATATAAGGAGCCTCCTGGTTCATGTTTTTGGTCACTCTTTCTTTTGAAGAAACCCTAAGGCCGAGATTTTGCATACTCCCTCTCCCCTCTCTCTTCTACTTTCCTTCTTGCTAGTCATTGGGTGTGACTCCATTAGAGGCATTACACTTGTGGTGCTAAAGCTTCCAAGAAGATCAAGATCAAGATTAAGGGAATATCAATTGTTTGCTATAACAATTGAAAGGTATGTAAATCCTAACCCTAGTTTACTATTTTCGAAAATAGCCTCTCTCCTCTAGGGTTCTTGTTTTGCAATTCAAAGTTGTATGTTCAATAGTTAAAAACATAGATCCAAAGTAGGTTGCATGTGAACTTAGGAATTGTTTTCTAGTTTATTTGTTGTACCTAAAACCCATCAGTGGTATCAGAGACATTGTTGTTTTAAATTGAATAGCTACAATTGTTGAATTGCAAATTAGGGTTTATAGCCATTAAACCCTAAAGGCCAAATTTTCGCAATTAGGGTTTTGGATTGAAGGGTTTTTTCGAAAACCCTAGCCTCCAAAGAACCCTAATCGAAATTAGGGTTAGGGTTTTGAAAACCCTAGCCTCCTCCCTTGTAAATTTCGAAATTTGCTTAGAAGTTTTAGGGTTTCTTGTTTTGGATAATTGTTACTTAATTAGATTAATTGGATAATTATCCTTACCCTATTTTTCGAAATTTAGAGGGATAAGGATTAGGATTAAATTAATGGATTAATTTAATTAGATAATCCTTACAAGATTTAATAATTTGATTAATAGTTAATTAAAAGATAAATATTAAATCTAGTTAATTGGTTTATTTAAATTTAAATTTAATAGCTTAAATTTCGAAATTTATAAACCCTTGAAGTTTTAAAATGTTTTAAAACACACCTTATATATATATATTATAATTAAAAGTTTAATATTATATATGTATAAGAATATGGTCAGTCAAATCGCTAGTATGCCTCATTCACGAAGCTAATCTATAAGGGGGGTATAAGGAAACTGCCTATAAAATGGTAGTTGAATGGGTGTCCACTCTCACCCACCGCTTCCTTGATTAGTGGAGGGTCGTTAGCAGAACGGATTTGATAGGACAACTACTTCTCATTAAAAGTATAATGATATTAAAGAAAGTACTAGAACATTATTTTCAAAATCCCAACTCTAGTTACTTTAGGAAAAAATGTGAAAAGTATGCTAATCCATGAAATTGCACATTATGCTTTATTGGTCGTTAGTGGAGCATGTGTGGTTAACCAGCACACTAAAAGGCACCAATAAAGAGTAGTAATGGGTATCTCATAATTGTCATTTTGATGGAGCATGTGTGGTTTACCAGCACATCAATAGTTAATGATAAAGACAATGAGGTTACCAAGCACATTTGCATGGTTATTCACATCTTGTTTGTGATCCTCGGCATCCCAGTCACAAATAGAAGAGCATAATCTGAGATTAAAACATGCCATTGAATAGTTTCAATGTATCTCAAAAGAATTAGGAATTTCACTTCGTTTGTTTCGTCTAATGGTGGAATTGGTGAATCGTCATTCGCCTACTTTTATGAAGTTTGCACTTGGATCTCGGCATCCCATTTCTAAGTTGTGAATCTTCATAGTTGGATCCTAACCTTGATATTATATCTTTGGGTTATTCTATTAAGGTATCTTGAAATCTAACTAAAACTTTCTTTCTTTTCAGATGTCTACTCCTGGAAACACTTCTACTTCATCCTCCTCCAACCAGAACTTCTCCTTGCTCAATATATGCTCCAAAGTCGTTATGGATGGCTCAAACTATAACGATTGGATGCGCAACATCAAGATGGCTCTTCGTTTCGAGAACAAAGAATATGTTCTTGAAAAAGAGCTCAAAGAGCTTGATGAGAATGAAGCTACTCCTGAAGATCTTGCTGCCTACAAGAAACATTACGATGATGCTACCAAAGTGGCATGCATCATGGTGGCAACTATGTCCCCAGAACTGCAGATGTACTATGAGGACTACTGGCCTTTCGAGATGAACAAGGACCTTATGGAAAAGTACCATAAGCGAGCTCGTCAAGAAAAGTTCGAAGTAGTCAAGTCACTCATGGCTTGCAAGATGAAAGATGGGGAGTCGGTTGTGTCACATGTGCAAAGAATGCAACGCTACATAGAGCGTTTGATCAAGCTCAATATTCATTTTGATGAGGAATTGGCCATTGACATGGTCTTGAACTCACTTCCTGAATGTTATGGTCAGTTTATTCTAACTTACCATTTGAACAATACTGAGCAGACCTTGGCCCAATTGCACAACTTGTTGCAGACAGCTGAGGCAGGGATGAAGGGTAAAAGTATACCCTCCACACCTACGAGTGCCCCTGTTTTGGCTATTGGACAGGGAAAGGGGAAAAAGAGGAAAGGTCCTCCCAAGCAAAACTGGAAGAGCAAGGCTCAAGCTGGGTCATCTAGTAATGGCCCAAAGGCTAAGCCCAATGGTTCCACTCCCCATGTTTCTGATCCAAAAGAGGCAGTTTGCTTTTACTGCAACCAAAAGGGGCATTGGAAGAGATCTTGCCCACAATATCTGCAAGATATCAAGGATGGCAAAGTGAAGCCATCTTCGGCAGGTATTTACACTATTTCTGCTAATAACTCATTATCTTCTCGTTCATGGGTCCTTGATACAGGATGTGGTTTTCATATCTGTTCTGATTTGCAGGGTCTAAAGGAAAGTGAGGAGATAGAGCGAGGAAGGATAAACCTGATCATGGGAAACAGAAAGTCTTCACCAGTAACCAAGATCGGAGTTTATCAGCTTCTTCTTAGTAATGATGTTAGATTAGATTTAATAAATTGTTGCTATTCGTCTGAGATGACGAGAAACATTATTTCATTTCATGCATTGTTCAGACAAGGTTTTACATATTCTTTTAATGATTTGAATGGTTCAATTTCTGTTTATAAGAATGGTGTTTTTATGTTTGAAGCTTTGCCTTGTAATGGTGTGTATGAAACAGTGACTTGTGTTGATAGCCTAGGAAATAGTGTGCTTAATATTGACTTGTCTAATAGTGTAGACAAGGCATGCTTGTGGCATTGTCGTCTTAGACACATTAACAAGAAACGCATAGCCCAACTCCAAAAGGATGGAGTGTTGGAATCATTTGACCTAAAGTCAGATGATATGTGTGAATCTTGTCTTTTGGGAAAGATGACAAAATCACCATTCACAGGGTCTTGTGAAAGAGGTGAAGGTCTGTTGGATCTCATACACACAGATGTGTGTGGGCCCTTCAGATCAACTACAAGAGATGCTAATCGATTCTATGTGACTTTCACTGACGATTATAGCAGATATGGATATATCTACTTGATCAAGCATAAGTCAGAAACTTTTGAAAAGTTCAAAGAGTTTAAGCATGAAGTCGAAAATCAATTGGGCAGAAAGATAAAGATACTTAGATCCGATAGAGGCGGGGAGTATCTTAGTATCGAGTTTAACGACTATCTGAAAGAGTGTGGGATAGTCTCACAATTGACTCCTCCTAGGACACCATAGTTAAATGGTGTAGCTGAGAGGCGCAATCGAACCTTGTTAGACATGGTTCGTTCTATGATGAGTCGGGCTTCGCTTCCTATTCACTTCTGGGGGTATGCCTTAGAGACAGCCGCCCACATCCTCAATCTTGTCCCTACAAAGAAGGTTGCCAAAACACCTCACGAAATGTGGACAGGGAAAGTTCCCTCGTTAGCACATATTAAAGTCTGGGGTTGTGAAGCTTTCGTAAGACGAGAGACTCACGACAAGCTAGCAGCTAGAAGTGAGAAATGTGTTTTCATTGGTTACCCAAAGCAGTCTTTTGGATATTTGTTCTACAGGCCTAGTGAGAACGTGGTCTTTGTGGCATGAAGAGGAGTCTTTCTTGAAAGAGAGCTCATATTCAAAGAGGACAGTGGGAGCACTATTGACCTTGAAGAAATTCAAGAGTCAGCCAATGAAGGAACCTTAGATGACACTAGCACTCAACCAGAGGAAACAGTTCCTGTTGAACCAATTGATAACTCATTACCTCTTAGAAGATCCACTAGGGTGAGTGTGCCACCTGAGTTGTATGGTTTTCATATTACTTCAGATGGTGACACATTCATAAGTGACAGAACACTGGTAAACTTAGATGAACCAGTCACTTATAAGGAAGCAATGGCAGGCCCAGAGGCTTCCAAGTGGAAAGAGGCAATGGACAGCGAGATTAAGTCCATGTATGACAACCAAGTTTGGAATTTGGTTGATAGTGCACCAGGTCGCAAGACAGTTGGGTGCAAATGGATCTTCAAGAAGAAGACAGACATGGATGGGAATGTGCACACATTCAAAGCTCGACTGGTTGCAAAAGGTTTCACTCAAACCCCAGGGGTTGACTATGATGAGACCTTCTCACCAGTAGCTAAGATTAAATCTATTAGGATATTGCTCGCCATAGCTGCCTTTCATGATTATGAAATCTGGCAGATGGATGTCAAAACTGCTTTCCTTAATGGGAAGTTGGCTGAAGATGTTTACATGAGTCAGCCAGAGGGTTTTGTTGATGCAAAGTTCCCCAATAGAGTGTGCAAGCTTGAGAAATCCATTTATGGATTGAAACAAGCATCTCGTAGTTGGAATCTTTGCTTCCATGAGAAAGTCAAAGAGTTTGGTTTCTCTAGAAGTGAAGATGAGTTTTGTGTGTATATCAAGGCTAGTGGGAGTATAGTAACTTTTCTGGTGTTATATGTCGATGACATATTACTCATTGGTAACGACGTTCCAACCTTGAAAGAAGTTAAGTCTTGGCTTGGAAAGTGTTTTGCCATGAAAGACCTTGGAGAAGCTGCCTATATTCTTCGGATTAGAATATTGAGAGATAGAAATAAGAGACTAATTGGACTTAGTCAGAGCACATACTTGGATAAGGTACTAAAGAGGTTTAGTATGGAAAATTCCAAGAAGGGAGAGCTACCTATCCAGAGCAATACCAAATTGAGTAAGACTCAATGCCCGAGTACAGATGTTGAAATAGATGACATGAGTCGTGTACCTTATGCTTCCGCTGTCGGATCGATCATGTACGCTATGACATGTACTCGCCCTGATGTGGCATTTGCCTTGAGCATGGTCAGTCGCTATCAGGGAAACCCAGGTAGAGCTCATTGGATAGCAGTTAAGAATATACTCAAGTATTTGCGAAGGACAAAGGACTGGGTTCTTGTGCTTGGTGGCAGTGATACTTTGAGAGTAGACGGTTACAGTGATGTCAGCTTTCAGACGGATAGAGATAACTTCCGTTCTCAGTCGGGCTGGGTATTTTTACTGAATGGAGGAGCAGTTACTTGGAAGAGTTCCAAGCAAAATACGGTGGCTGATTCTACTTGTGAATCAGAGTACATAGCAGCAAGTGAAGCGTCGAAAGAAGCAGCTTGGTTGAGGAACTTCATCGGGGATCTCGGAGTTGTTCCAACCATCCAGGAGCCTATGGAACTGTTCTGCGATAATGAAGGAGCGGTTGCCTTAACAAAGGAACCGAGAGATCATGGTAAGACCAGACATATCGACAGAAAGTACCATTTCATCAGACATAGAGTATAAGAAGGCCATCTTATAGTAAAGAGGGTGTCATCTGAAGATAACCCAGCAGATCCTCTCACAAAGGGTCTGAGTAGGGCTAAGCATATTCAGCATGCTAGGAGCATAGGACTGAAAGATGTTATTAGTTTTAGTAGTTAGATTAGTTTTTGAAACTTGTAACAAAGTAAATGTAATTGACTTTTGGTGATTAAATAATAAAGTATTATTTATAAGTTTGGCTACTACCTTTTGTCAATTGTTTATTTTTGTGTTTCATTTTTGCATGTTTTACTTCCTGAATAATGAGATTATTCAAACTCCACAGTCGCTCGTACTCTTGGAAGTAAGTAGTGAATTAAGACTGTCATGAATTGGATTGCAGATTGTCTAAGGATAGACATGGCAATAGAATTGCTGCAACGTTCATGAGTACTCAGAAATTGAGATTTGAGTATTGGATAAACCCTCGCTCAGAGTATTACTTCATGGAATTCATCACGAGTAATACTGAGACGATAATATCTTGTAATCTTGAAACGAAGATATATGAGTTGTGATTTACAAGTCGGTCATACATTGGTGATACGAAAACGCATCAGTAACTTGGTGTTATAAAACGTATTGTCATGCATAATTTGATGAGTAAAAGATACAAGCATATGAGTCAACGTTTATTCGTTCCTTTTGCCCTAACAGGAAAAGCGATATTTGTGGGCCCCTCGATGATTTGGTGTTGACTTATGTGTTGGGCCCAGCCAGGACTAAATTGATGTGTTCGATTAGAAGTCCTACATCATCACAAATCAGGAATCGGGAAACATAGATTCTGGACAAACAGATTGATTACATTCCATGTCTTTTGTCTGGGGATATCAAGCAGAACGAAGGATTATATGATCACTTATCTTAGGACACGTAACTGACTGGGTCAGAGTTCGGCAGCAGCTTTTTGGAAGCTACAATTTGCTGGTCAAATTTAGAAGGCATACTAGCAATTATAGTTACAGACTTATCCAAGTGGGAGACTGTTGGATTAGGTGTCTAAGCCCATAACTATGATTGGTATATACTTGAATTGATAGCATCACAGTCCTTTTGGGTTGCCCTCAACCTAGCAACTGGACAAGGAAATTATGAAAGGAGAGATATTAATTTATAAGATTAATAAATTAATATAAATGATTTATTAATATGTTAATGGATTAATATATTAATTATAAATCATTATGTTTAATTAATTGTTAGCCAGAAATTAATCAGAATTAATTTTAGGGTTAAAAGAATTAATTATAAAGTGCAGGGACTAGTTTGCAATTAACTAATAGTTGAGTGGAAGGTTCCAGAACCCCCTTGGAAGGGGGTGGACAAAAACCCTAGGGGAAACCCTAGAGAATTCGTCCAAGGGCTCCAAGATAAGGCCTTGGGTCTTGCTTAGGCCCTAAGCAAAGGATAACTATGGTTTCCCTTAAACCCTAGATCCCTCAGCTATATAAGGAGCCTCCTGGTTCATGTTTTTGGTCACTCTTTCTTTTGAAGAAACCCTAAGGCCGAGATTTTGCATACTCCCTCTCCCCTCTCTCTTCTACTTTCCTTCTTGCTAGTCATTGGGTGTGACTCCATTAGAGGCATTACACTTGTGGTGCTAAAGCTTCCAAGAATATCAAGATCAAGATTAAGGGAATATCAATTGTTTGCTATAACAATTGAAAGGTATGTAAATCCTAAACCCTAGTTTACTATTTTCGAAAATAGCCTCTCTCCTCTAAGGTTCTTGTTTTGCAATTCAAAGTTGTATGTTCAATAGTTAAAAACATAGATCCAAAGTAGGTTGCATGTGAACTTAGGAATTGTTTTCTAGTTTATTTGTTGTACCTAAAATCCATCACTTTATTCTCTCAACAATTCAGTAAGCTTTGTGCTTCTGCGGTTCTCTGATGATTTGATATTCGTTCATCGGTTCTTCCATAACTATTGAATAGAATGATAATATGCATTAAATCATGGGGTTTTACTAAGAAGCTTACAACCTTAGAGCGACGTAAAAACTTAAAGGACACGAGTCATTCCATGAAGTTTCAATTGTCAAATATTAGCGAACATCAAACTGATTTTTGTTTTCTGTCCCGTCTTTTAATTCACCCGAAAACGAGACAATGTTCTTCTACTTTTCTTATAAATAGATCTGATCATGAAGTACCATATTTGTTGTTTCTAGACAAAATTTGGTAAAGAAATATTAATAATTAGATTTTATTATTCACGAAAAGTTAACATATAATTCTCAATATTATTTGTTGGTTTGTTTGTTTTGGATATTACTAACGATTCAAAATTAGTTTATAATAGTAATTGTCTGATTATATATTACCCGAAATACAACAACCCACACAACTTTCTTTATCTCCACATATATGAAAATGATTCGATAGAAGAAAGTTGTTAATGAGTAATTTTTTGAACATGTCAATCTCATGAGAACGCCAAAAAGTCGAAGTAGAAGAAATTTCCTAGCAAAATACAAGTGAAATTTGTGTTTCATGCATGAAGGGTCAATTGACTATTCCCCATCAATCATGCTATCACGAATTGCAATTTAACTTCTCTTCCATTAATAATTTAATGGACATACTTTATCAATCATGGTTTCACGATTTGTAATAAATTTTTGTTTGAATTTTCATCTCATTCATATCCCTAAGTTTTAACCTTTGGGTGGTTTCCTATTTAATTGTTTTTTCTTTTTCTAACAAATTTGAGTGTTACTGACCAAACTTAATTTAAATTATTCATTCATAATAAATAAAACAAAATTATCACATTAAACTATTGAAAAATATATTAAACATGAACTTAGCCCCTGTAATAGAAGCCTGGTTGATGAGAGACCTTTTATACATGAAGTGCAGGGTTTAAACATTGTCACACTCGAAATATGGCTAGTGTTTTGCGCTTGACTTCCATGTGGGTTTTGGGACGGGTCAATTTAAACTGCTCAGATGGTGTATCTTCATATTCATATTCTAATAAATGAATAAGTTTATTCTCCTATTGACAAATGTCACAATATTAGAAATCATCATTAATATTATATGTCACCTATCATGTCATATGTCAACCTATTAATTATCTATTTTAAATTTTAAATTTTAAATTTCTCACTCTAATTATATCAAATTAAAAATTTATTCTTTACTTCAAATTTTAAAATTTAAATTTCACACTCTAATTACATTAAATTAATAACATTAAAATAAAAAATAAAATAATTTAATATTTATATTATAATGTGATATAATTTCATTTATTTATTTAAATCAACGATTACAATTTTATATAACTAAAAAAATATAGGAACAGGTAAACCCCCCCCCCCCCCTCTTCTCTTTTTTTATCCCCTCCCCCTATGATTTGACATTTTATATATATATATATATATATATATATATATATATATATATATATATATAACATTTTTAAATATATAATCATATAAATATATTTTTTTTAATAAATATTATTATAAATAAAAAACAATTATAAATAATTAATCAACATTGTAATTAAATTGTCAAACAATAAAATTAAAAAAATAATAACTATTATACATATTTAACCATTAAACTAGAACGATAATAATTAATAAGACTATATAAAATTTGAGTTATTGTTTTGTATCAAAAATTAAAATACTTAAACGTGTTATAAAAGAATAATGAAAACATTGTTAATAATTATAAATAAATTGAAAAACTCTAAAAGTAAATGGGCCATAAGTGTAAAATAGAGAGTTTGTAGGTAAAAAAAAAAACGACAAGTGAGGAAATGGAAAAACAAAAAGCGCGTGATATAGGTTTATACGGGAGGAATAAGAGGACCCAAAGAATATCTCTTAATTAATAATTTATTTAAATAATTTATTTGAAATAATTGAATAATTTTGAGTATTTAGTATGAAAGTTTAATTAATTTTATAACTGTGGTTCTCATGGGTTATAAACTAGTTTTTCTATGTATAATTCTTTTCGTTAGTTTTATATTTTATTGATATATGATAACTAAAAAAATTCAAAAAATAACGCACATAAAAGAGTAATTAAGATTTGATTGATGGAATAAAAATGGTATAAACAAATACAACATAATGCTCTCTACGTATACACACACAAAAAAAAAAGTGACTGGATTTTGTAAAAGACTAAATAAAGATAGTTTTTTAATCCCATATTATTGCTAGTAATTTACTCAGCACAAAAATGAGATTCAAATTCAATGTATCACTTAATCATATATCCTTAAAACCCCTTTTTGCAAGAAGTTGGCCATTGACCTTCTGTTTATCATGAGTAAATTTAAATTCTGTTTATCATGAGTAAATTTAAAGACAGTTCATACACAGAAAACATGACAAATTTCATCAATTCAATTATTCAAACAATTGCAACGAAAACAGTTTGTTACTTTTATGGATATGATGATTAAATCTCAGCATAACCATTTTTTGTTAACCTTAGTAAATCCGCAAAATACCTTCTGAACCATGTGGAGCATATAATTTGTACTTTAATATCATAACAAAAGATGCAAGTGGTCATACAAGAGTAAAAACTCGGTGAAGATCGATAACGATAACTGGATTATGGCTAGTGGGGTGTATGGCCCCACTTGGAAGTGAGTCCCACCCAATAAATTTTCAAAAATAACCCCAGTAAATCAATATTTTGCTGAAAAAGCTTACATATGACATCTATTTATCTGAAAACCACCAAAATTCCTTGAAAATCCAGAATTTTATTTATTTATTTTTATTTTTGATTATTTATGTATAATGAACCTTGAAATTTTGTTCTGGATCTCCGGTGGTTATATATATATATATATATATATATATATATATATATATATATATATATATATATATATATATATATATATATATTCTGCAGCAAAAGTTTAGAATAATATTAGTGAATATATATTACATATGTCTATATGTTGAGTTTGTCCAAATTATTAAGGTAACTTCATATTTTTAATTTTGAACTAGATAAGAAGCCCCCGCTTCGCGGGGGTTGGATTCGACACTTATGTCAAAGAAAACCGATGGAAGACATTACGTTAAAGATGGTGTCATCGTTTATAAGTCGTTTGTCATGGAAGTATGATGCTATAATTGGTTGACTATGAAAGTATGATGCTTAAAAAATGAAGTAAAGTAGAAGCAAACTGAGATATATTCTCTTTTTAAAACACATATGTTGGGTACAAAATTAATTTAACCAAATTTAGTCTATGGCAGCACCAGCCCAACTGCTTCCTCTCGTGGGTACTGCTCCAATTCCTCCTCCTTGACCTTTATCGGGTCTCCCTTGTAGCTTCAAACCCAATGAAATCTATAAATATAAGAAAATGACCAATATACCCTTCAAAAAATTGGACTGCATAAAAATGCATTTCGTGGACCTCATTCTTTGTTATTACCTTCTATGCAGTCGGGCAGATCGGTTGATTGCTAGACATGCTATGATGATTAAACTGGCTGCAACGGTTGAGAGCCAGAAGCATAATTGTTCATGGCCCAGGAGTGTGAGGACTGCAAAGTACTTGGCAGTCTTATCTAAATCTTGATAAGCTCTTGCAGCTTTGAGATCCCTTAAGTGCTGATTTTGTAACAGAAATTTAAAAAAAAAAAAGTTTGGTTAAATCTATAACCAAGAAAAGAGTCAATTAAGAACTGAAAATAGTAAAAAAAAAAAAAAACCTACAGTAAATATGTAAATAAGATCTTCAAATAAGGGAGACCAGAGCACATTTCAATTTACGAAAAAAAAGTATCCTGTGAATTAGAAAAGCCTACAGTAAATCTGTAATAAGTTGTTTTATAAGAAAATAAATCTACCAAATGCAAGTATTTCTTGAATTCCCATGCAATTCGGTTCCATACCCTTCTATAATCAAAATTAGGAATTGACCGGAATTGAATTCCAATTGGTAATGCCTCTTACTTACCAATAAACACGAAAAATAAAAAAAGACAAAGTGCTCAAAAGTAAAATCTCTTGGTGACTACATATTAAAAACAACTAATTTCGTTAAATCTTATTCAACATCAAAGGTAGGAAATAAATTTGGCATTCTCCAAGTCCTCCTCTTTCAGTGAAGTGTATTAAAATCAGTAACTTTTACCAAAAAAAGTGTATGGAGGGGAGTTTGGTTAAAAACTATAAAATCATTAATTTTTTACCCAAAAAACCTTATATAGGGCCATTTTGGACAAATAACGTTAAAATCATTATTTTTTTAATAAAAAGTAAAAGTATGTAGGGGCATTCCCATCAAAAGCTCTTGAAATAACTATTTTTTAACAAAAGAACACTATGTAGGGGCAGTTCGGTCGAAAGTGTTAAAATCATTTTTTTATCAGAAAAACAGTATGCAGGGGCATTTTGGACAAAAAAATGTTATAAGCACGATTTTTTTTACTAAAAGAACAGTATGTAGTGCCATTTTTTGGTGAAAACTGTTACAGTTATTATTTTTTTATCAAAAAAACAATATGCCTGGGCATTTTGGAAAAAAAACTGTTAAAATCACTATTTAGTGATTTGTTGTGTTTGCTTTGATCAAAAATTGTTAAAATTAAACATACACATTCAGAAGATCTTGTAGGCAGTCATAAACTACATATAAGAGAGTCATAAACTACATATAAGGGACACTTAAAACATTTTCGTTCAAAATAAATCACACCAGAAAATGAAAGAAACATAGGAGGAACTTTTTAGCAACCGGACCTCTGCATTGATTCAATTGTATAGATAAAACTTTTTACAAACACCCAAATTTCAACTATGCATTTTATAAAACACGTGGTGTGCTTCCTCAGTTTCTTCAAATTTTTCTAATGACAGACTTACCAATTCAATTTGTAAGATATGAAGGATGGTTTTGATAGTAAATAATAAGTAAATATTTTAATTACCATTTGTATTGTTTGGCATTGTGAAGCCACCAGTTTCAAGTAGCCCAAACATGTTCATAAGCATATTTGATTTCAAGCCCAGGTTGTCAGGCCAACCTGCTACACAAAAAAATATCATTATTATTAATATAATAATATTTAATATGATGTAGTTGTAAATTTATATATATAAAAAGTGTTAACCAAACAGAAAATTTATATCAAACAATGAAGTGCATTGTCAACTGAAAGTCAACAGTCCAGTTGACCAATAAAAAAAAAGGTAGTTTTTTTACCTAGTGGGTGGTTGTGTACCAGAGAAAAGAGGCTATTGCAGTGTTGTCATTTGCTGTAAATTGTAACAGTAAACGTGATAAAATAGCAAAGGATGATAATAAAATAAAATATAAGTATAAAACGAAGAAACCAATGGATTACTGTTACATTCTTACTAATAGCAAATATACCTATTTTCCATGTCATTTAATAACATGAACATTAAAGTTGGACCTTTACAACAACACATCAATAGGCTGATAAGCATATTTGTGATATCATGAAAATATTTTTAAGAATAAAATGGGATAAAGAGGATGAAAATATAATCTATTATGCTGTAAAGAAAGTTGAAACAATCACACTCCCAGAAAAAGGACTAAAGTTCATATAAAATCTACAGTTTAGGAAAACTTTATGTGTATTTGTGGCGTTGAATTGACCATAACCCAACAATTTTTCAATCGAATACATTTTACGTTCTTGAGTCACGGCAGTTGAAATATCGTTTGTTTCCGCTTTCATTGGTAATACAGAGACAAACAAACACAACAAACAAAAAGAAGACAAATATAGGGGATAAGTTGCAATTAGGGAGATAAGTCAGGTAGGAAATAAAAAAAAAAAAGTCGGGTTCAAATCTCGGTTTGGACCTTCACAAATCTATCTGAAACAACTGCCCTATTTGTAGCTGTGATTCTGCAAGGTCTCTTTAACGTTTTATCTAATTCAATTCTATCTGCATCTGCAAAAAGATTCAAGATTATAAAATTATGTTATACTTAATAAGCAACCATGGTAATCTAATGTGAATACCTGTTAGATTTATTATAAACTAATTATGCATTTATTTGCTAACATGATGTCATATTATAGTTTTGTAAAGATCTTTTAAATAATTACCTGGATAATTATTCTGTGACGATGACAAGTTTATCTTGTGAACATATAGATCCCATAAAAAGTAACACATTTGGATGACGTAGTCTCTTCATTATACCAATCTGAAGTTAAAAGCTCAATTCATTATAGTTCATATCGTAGTGATATATTTTATTGTTTGATTGAAAAAAAAAGTAAAAGTGGTTATACCTCTTTATTGTAGTCCTGCAAAGCCTTCCCACTATATTGATTACCAAAATAAACTTTAACCGCAACATCCTGATCGAAGGAGTAACAAAAAGTTTAAAAAAATTAGTAAAAGAATATATTTTTCAATATATCGAAACTTGTAGTCTTGATAAGCAGGTGGCAATAAGTCCGCAACCATAGCAATAGTTTAGTGTTTTACATCCCGTTAATATATCAAAAACAGAAGACAGTAAGCTTAGTTATAAGAAATAATAAAAAAATTATTTATTCAATTCTGAAACATAGCAACAGCGGTAATTTTCTAGCTATTAAATGAACAGTATATCTGTATGATTACACCAAACCCAAACTGAAATTCAGCAAAACCTTAAAACTGAGAGTAATAACAACAGAATGCAACCTAATACGAAAAGGAAAGACTCTATTTGCAGGGTGAATAATAAAGAACAATGGCAAACAAAGCTGACTCGGTGTAGAATTTCTGAAATTTGAATTGGAATTTAGGGAAAACTTACTGCAATCTACATATGTTTTGAGTTACTCAAGAGCCAGAGATACCCGAAGCATTTCTAGAGAAAATCCCAACTACAACATGTCGGGTTTCATATACATCTCATATATTGATTATCCTCCTCTACAACAAAATAAGTAAGCATTATTTTCAAACGTTAGTAAAAAACACATAATTTGTTATTTACAGAAAACTTTTCTGTAAAAAAATAACAGATTTATATTTAATATATTAAATAGAAGAAAAAAGAAAGGACATCAGAGTAGGGTTTCGATTTATGAGGAAAGGAAAACCAGGTTAATTTACCTATGATGATACTGCAGATGGGAAAAACTCTTGCTGGGATTCTCTACCGGCTCCATAGGCCGTTGCTCCCTCCTCGCAACCAAATCGAATCTATGACGCAGCAAAAAATCAAAGAAAAGAAATCGGATGGAATCAAACCGAAGCACACTTTAAATTTTGTTTTTTCATTCAGGCATTTAACCAAATACCCTCAATCTTCTTTTCCTATGTTCAATAAGCTTCTAGCCCGTCATCGGTTCTGATTTTTGAAAGATACACACACCCAGTAAATGAGTTTAAATAAAAAAATAGTTCAAATCGGTTACATACCTGGAACAATAATCCCTAAATCGATGGTTGCAGATCGATGGGAAGCCAAATCCAAGGAGTAGATGAAGCGGAGGAGACATGAAGATGGCCGCAGTGGAGAAAGTGTAGAGTGAAAGCAAGAAACGGTAACTTTCTTCGATTCAAATCCTCGTAGGCACGTGGCGATATTCCCAGTGAAGGTATTGGTGATACACGCAGATGATGCGATTGTTAACTGTGTTGAGGTGAGCGGTGGGAATTTGGAGCAGCAGAGTAGAAGGATCCGAAAGTAACCTGTGTAGTAATCCGATGAACGGTAGCCTGATCAGGTACTGTTCGGCTGGAAGAAGCGGGATGAGAGAGAAGCGGGGAATATCAGACGATGGACTGAAGAGCAGAAGAAGTGGGGAATCTCACCGGCTCAGATGGTTTTCATGAGGATTGGAAGCGAAGATGTGGAGAAGAATCGAGAAACAGCAACTAAGATAAACATCACAGAGAAGTGTCGATTGCTGTGAAGGGATCTAGAACAAAAAAAGAAGCGGTGGAAAGGACATGAATAAATTAATTAAATAAGTACAGGGACCGGATATGTAAATCAAGGGATTAAACGTGGACAAAGTATGTCAATTTTACTGTTCTTTTCCTCCACAACTTTAATATATATATAATAATATGGCGTGTTATAAAAGTTATTAATATTCATAAACAAAACAAAAAAACAAAAACATTTAGGGTGCGTTTGGTTGTGGAAAATTTTCCAAGAAAAACGGAAATTTTGAAAACGCGTTTGGTTCGTTCAGTTTGCCAGAATTTTCGAAGAAAATGAAAATTTTCAATTTTCCAAATTGTATGTAAATTAGAAAAGTGATTTTTACAGTTTTCCAAAGTTTTCCAAATTTCTAAGATGAAAAATGAAAACTCCATCGGTTTCAACCAAACGCGTTTTCTAAAATTTTCATTGAAAATTGAAAGTGAAAATTCAACTCTATTTTCTGAAAACATTTTATTAGAAAATGAAAACACTTTTCCACATCCAAATACACAATTATCATCTCCAACATTATATGAAGAGGTATTTGTGAGAAAAATATATAGGTTCGGTATAAGTCTCAGTCTAAAAGGGAATTAGACGTACCAGAAAGGTACATATCACTGTGGTGGGGTTGCGCTTACCGTATCACAGCTGCGTTTCGTTTCCTGATTGGTTTAGAGGTCCTATAAAAGATGGGTCCACCCTTTTGTGGGCCCCACATGACACGTTAGTCGCAGGTTGTCATTGTGAGCCCAAAAAATGTCCATAAGACTCCAATATTCTCCTCCCTAAAAATCTTTTTAAAACATTAATATCTATTTTGTAACGCAATAATATTTTTAAATCAAAAGTTTTTATTCGGTTTATTCAGAAGATCCATAATAAGATACCTACTATACAAAAAAAAAAAAAAAAAAACTAACTGTTTTAGTGAATTCTAAGAGAATCTCCAACCCACTTCTATTTTTTATTTTTTATCCCATTTTTTTTCCTCATTTCTTTCCAACATTACCCTATTTATTCCTTCATTTTAGGGGACCAAATATGGTGTTATACTATTCATTTCTTTCAAAATGGGGATGAACTTGGAGTTGTCTATTTTAGTTATTTTTTTATATATATTTATACATTATTAGTTTATTTTTATCTACTAATTATAATTTAAATATATTATTTAATACTTATAATATTAGATTATATATTAAATTATATTAATTAATTATAAATATAAAGTTTATTTTTTGTTTATCAAATTCATATGAAAATTTAAATAATATTTAAATTTTAAAATACGATAACGTATACAAAAGCTTATAATTAAGTGTTATAAATATAATCTTATTTATTTAATAGTATTGTAATAAAAAAAATATAGATTATATATTTGTTAAAACCAAATTAGTAGAAAGGGTATTATTGATAATCTATATAAGTTAGAAAAATGAAATATACTAGGAATATACTTTTTAGAGGTAAAAATTGGGTAAAAGTTAGAGTGAGGTTGGAGATGAAATACTATTTACCTTATTTTTTACTTCATTTTGAAGGAAAAAAAATAAAAATGGGTTGAAAATGGTCTAAGGTGCAAGAGGTGTCACTGCACAATGCCCAAAAAAAAAAATAGAACCTTAATTTTTAACGAATTTAAATAGTTAATATGAAATATATATTAGTTTATATAACTAAAAAGAATAAACAACTTTTAGTTTAGCTGGCTAGCAGGCGTGTCCTAAATCCAATCCCTCAATACTAATTCGTGTTCGAGTATATTATCCTTCGTCTTCCTTTTGTTTTAACTTGTCTCATTTTTTGCTTTTTTCCGAAGGTCTTGTTCCTAATTTCCTTTTCAAGAGGGAAGATTCATTAATGGTACGTTAAATATTGTCTTTTCGTTTGTAGTTGCCTGAATTTACAAATCACCCCTCAATTCTCCAAATACACATTTACATTATTGTAATCAATTTTATTCACAATTTAGTTTTTGTGTATGACATTTAACATCCATCTATTTAATTTAAATATAAAATATGTTTTTTAAATATTAATTAAACCCTTATATTTAATTCAAATATAAATAAGTCCCTTATAAAGTCCAAAATGTCTAGCCTATCATTCTTTTATTTCGAGTGTCTTTATAACATTTAATAGATTTACTATAATATTAGCAAATTTTGCCTGTAAAAAAATTTATATTTAAGGACCCATTTTTATTTTTCGTATAGGGCACTTAAAATTCACGGGACTCCCATGGTAGAAGAAGCTAATATAGATGAAAAAAATGATTTACTACATATGGTGGACTATTTCCAAGTAAGTTATTAAATGATTATTGATTTTACATTGTTTGCATCTCTCCGATTTTGTTGAATTAGTACTATTCTTATTTGGTTGTATTGTTTTTTAGTTGTAGAATAGGGAAACAAGCATCTTATAAAGATCTCTACACGTGAGAATTTCATGGTTATTTTAGTGAATAGTTCTCTACAAATTCTTGTTACCGCACAATGAGACAAACAAAGTGATTACAAGAATTAATGTACATGTAGTCATAATGTGAATTACACTCTATTGAAAACTTGCACCTTGGATTGCAGAGGATCGTTAATGACCATTCATTTGTTCTTCTAATGAGGCCACCATAACACCAAGAAAAAATGTCTACAAAAAGTCTAGGCAGTCTAGTGATTAGTAGCAGACACCACCAATATTGGTGTATCAATATTACTAAAATGTATGTAACAATTCGTGTTGGGGTTTGATGTAATGTAAAACAGTCGTACAAAATACATTAATAAAAAAAAAGACCTGTAAATTCAAAACTTTAACCCTAAATTTGTGAATCAAATTAGACAAATATTATCAACACAAAGCTACATATGAGGTTTAGAAATCATATCCTTAGAGCATACGACATTTTATGTAGGAGATAACAATCAAAACATGTTGATGTATCCACATAAGCTAATCCAAATGATTGATATATCTTCAGCCACAAAAATAAAGCACCATATAATGCCTTTAAACTCTTTAAAATAGATAAAACCAAATGGGTTTATCGACTTTGGATCTTATGTGGCAAAGTATTAGATATAGAAATGTATAAGTTGAGGGTTAATTCTGTAATTTAGCATTCAGTTAGTTATGGTAGTTAGATGTCTGTATATAGATGGTAGAGCTGTAATTCATTTCAATCTAATGAAAAGATTCTTTCTCTCTATCTCGTAATATGGTATCAGAGCAGTTTGTTTTCATATATTGATTGAATCTTTTCTTTCTTTCTCGATCTTCTCGATCTATGTTTTCAATCATTTTTTTTCTCCTTTGTTCTTCGTTGATTGTATTGTTTCATCATATAAACCAATTCTGCTTCTAGTTCTGGATCTATTCTATCTCCTATGGATGATAGAACACATCCATATTATCTTCACCATTCCGACAGTCCAGGATTTGTTCTTGTTTCACAATTGCTTACTGGTGACAATTACAATTCGTGGAGCCAAGCAATGCAGATCGCTTTATCAGTGAATGTAATGCCCGTGTTTCTAGGCTAGGCATTAATATTGACATGATAGTCTAGGTTAACCTTTGTGACTCATTTTGGAAAAATGAAAAGGAATTATGTGAAAAATTATGTGTTTTATGCTTAATTATTAGAATTTAATTAATTAAGATTAAAAATGAGCGTCAAAAATAAATATTAGATAAAGCCGATATTTATTAAGAAAGTTGTAGTGGTCGTGACAAGGATTACGGATATATAAAGAATGCCGAAATCCGAGTTATATCGAAGAAGTTATGACCTGTCGAAGTTTCGCGACAAACCGGCATGGTGCCGAATGTCGTAAAAAGTGAGTTTTTGATAAAATACTTTTTGGCCTTAGTGATCTAAACTAAACTCGTAGTATTCGTTAAACCGAGAAGTTCGATAAAAAGAACGCCCAAATCTGACTTCGTATGAGGAAGTTATGATTTTTCGAAGTTTCAGCTTAGCAGTAGACAGCTAAAAACTCGAATTTTAGATCGAGTGATTTTTAGCCGACACAACCTAAACGAGAATCGAAGGTCTCATAAATAGTAGCACAACGGTAAAAAGTCTGACGAAAACGGACGTCGGATGAAGAAGTTATGAATTTTTAACGGATTTCCTATCCCGGTCTGTTAAAAATAATAATATAAAAATTGAAGTCAAAATTACCCGACGAAGTCTAAACGAAAGTTGTAGAGCGTAATTTTACCTACGCGTGCATATAAAGAACGTCAAAAACGGAGCTCGTATGCAAAAGTTATGATTTTCGCAAGTTTTTGGCACAAAAATCAAGAAAATGTGGAAAACCGGGAAATTTCGTTGAGTCACCTCGGACACGTCATCCCTCGCATGCGAGGCCTCCACGTGGCACCTCCTGATAGGACCGAGCTTCGCGTGTCGTATTTTGATTTGACCAAGTCCGCGGTCCACTAGCATTCGGACAGCCTCGCAGGAGACACCCCGCGGAGGCTCCTCGGACACCCCTTCGCATACGTGGACTTTTCTCATTGGACCGAGGCTGCTGACCAATCCGAAGCTCGCAGCTGACCAGTCCGAGCCTCGCCGAAGCAGCCACCTGGTCCGAGCCTCGCAGACGCGTGCCATCCCCTCCTCAGTTCGGATCCGAGCCTTCGGTCCTCCTCCCCTATAAATAGCAGCCATGCGAGACTTCCCGGGTAGAATCCGAAATTTGCCACTTTTCACCCATTTTTCATCCTTTTTATCATTTTGACTTCCCCCGAAGCCCCGATATCATTTCTAAAGCCCGAAATATGTTCCGAAGTTCCCGAAGACCCGGAAAATTTATCTTTTCGGTTTTGAAGCCCGGCCTTTCGTAGAGCCCGGTTTCTCAATAAAACTCTCGGTTTTATTAGAAACGATCATTTTTAGGAAACGAATTGTTGCCCGATTTTCATTAAATCAGGTGAGTGTGTAGTCACTTTCATCTTACACATAGATATGAAGTATTTTATATAAAATACGTGCTATGTGTATATATGTTGTTTGTTTATTTGAGATGGGTGTTAAATGAATGTTTTATACATGTCTAAAATGATTTAAAAATGTATATATACTTTATCTTCAAATATGTTGGGTAAAACATGGGTAGATAAAGTATGAGGGATAGAAGTACAGTATAGATGTACGTTGGTAGCTATGAATTTAGTACAGTATAGATGTACGTTGGTAGCTACAGATTTAGTATGTTGGCAGCTATGGACTTAGTGTCTGTTGTATAAACCTTGGCGACGATGTGACTCCATGCCTATTTGACATAAATTGTTGAAGGAAAACAATGTTGTCGCCGGTGTTTGTTTTATTTGACATAAATTGCTAAGGAAAAGCAGTGTTGTCACCACGTTGTTTGTTTTATTTGACATAAATTGTTGAGGAAAGCAATGGTGTCACCATACTGATTGTTTTATGTCAGGTGGTCTTATTTGACATAAATTGCTGAAGAAAGCAATGTTGTCACCTATTATTGGTTGATTTATTTGACATAAATTGCTAAGGGAAAAGGAATGTTGTCACCCCGGTGTTTACCTTATTTGACATAAATTGCTGAAGAAAGCAATGTTGTCACCTTATTGGTCGTTTTGTGTTAGGTTGCCTTATTTGACATAATTGCTGAGGAACCCCCGAAGCAAAGTTGTCACCCCTAATAAAAATCCTTAGGCTAGGTCCCTTGTGATAGTTGTTTTAGGGACGTAAGGTGAGGATAACGGGAATGGGTAATTAGGGTTGTTTTTGGTTGATGAAATTGATAACTTATTTGTTGATTGATAAACTTAAAGAGTTTATTATTTATTGTGGGTTGAAAACCCTATATGCTCACCAGGCTTCCAAGCCTGACCCACTCAGCTTTTTATATTACAGGTAGTGGACCCCGAGCATAGTCGGATGATGATGATGAGTGATTTTTGGATTATAGGCCAGTAGTTATAAATAACTGTTGTAAGGCTTATAATGTCTTGTTTATGCTTTTGATCTGTATCGGAACATGACATCCCGAGGTTTTGATATAAAAGGAAATTATATATTTCTTAAAGAAAGGTTTTGACAAACTTTTATCATATTTTGTTTTGGGGACCAATTCCGCAACATCTTTTATAAAGACTTCTCTGATTTGATTTTAAAAAGCATAAATTAAATCGGTCTTTTCTGGCCGAGAAATTAGGGAATGTCACAGTTGGTATCAGAGCATTAGTTTAAGCGAATTAGAAATTTATAGGATTTCTAGACTTAAACTTAGAATGCTAAGTGATGATTGTGAGATGAGTGTCTACCATATTTTAGACACGAGCACTAGTTTATTTTAGGAAAGATGCCTAAAATGCCCTTATGTGCTAAATGTTATATGTTTGCCATATATGCCATTATTTGTTCGGATCTATGGTCTGTTGCCGACTGGATCTGGAAACCTTATGTGTGTAGGATTCTAAGCGTATGATTACGAGATTAGAACTAACATGTAAACGTTTCGGAGTGATAAGGGAATTGACATGTCTAACAAGGATAAAGACTTAAATTCGCCTTATTCGGTATATAGATTATAATGGCAAGAACCCGAAGTGGAGTTGGAAATATAAATAGAAATCAGCAACCTCAACCCCAAGTGGTGGAACAGGTGCCTATAGTAGGAGCTGCACCAGAACCCATCACCATGGCTGGAGTACGAACTATGATTCAGACCATGTTGGCTGAACAAAGGGAGGAGTTGAGGCAAATGTTGTTGAACAACAGGGATGAACCTTCAGTTCCTGTTGAACAACGTGAACTAAATGACGATCGATCTGAAGAAGGGAACAACAGCAGATCGGTTGGTCATAGTGAACCGCTTGTGGTTGGGAGGAATAACCACGAGGGTAGAGTGGAGAGAAATGGGTGCAAGTATAAGGACTTTATGACTTGCAAGCCATCGACCTTCACTGGAAAAGAAGATCATGTCGGAGTAATGGACTGGATCTCGGAAATGGAGTTGGCTTTCATGACCTGTGATTGCCAAGGCAAGCTACAAACTACCTTTGCAGTACGTCAGTTCAGGGGTAGTGCTGCTCGTTGGTGGAATACATTGGGGAAAACCCTGAGCCCTAATTAGCCACTGCAAATGACTTGGGCAGAGTTCTTGGTGCACTTTAAGCGCAAGTACTGCTCGGCCCAAAACGTACTTGAGTTAGAAAACCAATTTCTAACGTTGAAGAAGGGGAGTATGACCGTTGATGAATATACGAATAACTTCACAGACAAAATGGAGTTTGCTTTGCGTATTGTCCCAGATGCGCTGGCGAAAATTGACAGGTTCGTAAAGGGACTTCCATGGGAGTATGCGGTGCCAGTACGTCAGGCACTTACTTTGGAGGCAGCTATCTGGGCTGCCAAGTCTGTTGAAGATATGATTAAGGGGAGAGCCACCAGCAAGATTGAAGTTGGCGAGAAAAGAAAGTTTGAAAGGACTTCAGGGTCCAACGAGAAAAGAAAATTCTCGAAGTCTGGAGGAGGAGAAGGCGAAGCAAAATGGTGCGTGAACTGCAAAAAGAAGCACTTCGGGAAATGTAGCGAAGAGGTGACCTGCTACAAGTGTGGAAAGACTGGGCATTATGCCAACGAGTGTCCGTCCAACAAGAGGATGTGCTATCGATGTAACGAGGAAGGGCACATTTCGAAAGACTGCCCAAAGAAGAAAGAGGCAGCAATGCCCAATGTTCCACCAAAACCAAAACCAAAGGCATTCCAAATGATCCTTAATGAAGCAGATGGAAATACAAAGGATCAGGAGTAAGGACCTTATATTCCCAAAGCTAAGATATAAAGTAGCAATGCAGTTAGTAACTTGTGGTGTAGCCTATTAGAGGCGTAGTATAGGGTAAACTCGAACCTTTGTGTAATTATTTTAAGAAATAATATAAACCCTGGTTTTGTCATCTGATGAATTGAATGATTATGTGAAATTCTTGTATGGTGACTTGGAGAACTGCGAGACAATACTTGGGACGAGTAGGAGTAGGTGTGAATGGTAGTAGAGGCCTATACTACCGGAAGCACAGGACTCGTACTTGGATCAAGGAAAGTCACAAGGTTACCAAGAAGCCAGAAATTGATTCCGTTATTGTTCGAGTACTTCATTACCTTCGTTTCGGTAATGACTAAGAAGATGATTGTTATTCTGACCCTAGAGGTCATATCAAATTGAGTCCGACTACGATGAGTTTGTTGCGTGGTTCAGAGAACCAAGTTCGATGTAGTAGTTGACTTAAGCCGAATTGAAGTAAAGGATGTTTGCAACTCAAGATCGTCAAAAGAGCTATGCTGACAAGAAAAGACAACCGATATCATTCGAAGTTGGAGATTCGGTTTTACTTAAAGTCTCGCCATGGAAAGGACTTATAAGATTTGGTAGAAGGGGAAAGTTGAGTCCATGATTTATTGGACCGTGTAAAGTTCTTTAGAGGATCGGGAATCAAGCTTACAAGCTAGAATTACCGAAAGAACTAGAGGGTATTCATAACACCTTTTATGTGTGTTATTTGGAGAAGTTCACGGGAGATGTGCCCGACATAATTGCCATTATAGAATTAAGGTTGGATGAAAACAAGAGGTTAATTGAAGAACCTGAGGCAATCGTTGACCGTAAGACTAAGGAGTTGTGACGCTAGATGGTCGATTTAGTGCTTATGTATTGGAAACATACGAATGAGCCAAATCTCACCTGGGAAAAAACGGAGAGTGACATGATGAGTCGCTACCCGTATTTGTTTGCTGATGTGTGATTCCGGGGACGGAATCATTCTAAGGAGGAGAGAATTGTAATGCCCGTGTTTCTAGGCTAGGCATTAATATTGACATGATAGTCTAGGTTAACCTTTGTGACTCATTTTGGAAAAATGAAAAGGAATTATGTGAAAAATTATGTGTTTTATGCTTAATTATTAGAATTTAATTAATTAAGATTAAAAATGAGCGTCAAAAATAAATATTAGATAAAGCCGATATTTATTAAGAAAGTTGTAGTGGTCGTGACAAGGATTACGGATATATAAAGAATGCCGAAATCCGAGTTATAACGAAGAAGTTATGACCTGTCGAAGTTTCGCGACAAACCGGCACGGTGCCGAATGTCGTAAAAAGTGAGTTTTTGATAAAATACTTTTTGGCCTTAGTGATCTAAACTAAACTCGTAGTATTCGTTAAACCGAGAAGTTCGATAAAAAGAACGTCCAAATCTGACTTCGTATGAGGAAGTTATGATTTTTCGAAGTTTCAGCTTAGCAGTAGACAGCTAAAAACTCGAATTTTAGAACGAGTGATTTTTAGCCGACACAACCTAAACGAGAATCGAAGGTCTCATAAATAGTAGCACAACGGTAAAAAGTCTGACGAAAACGGAAGTCGGATGAAGAAGTTATGAATTTTTAACGGATTTCCTATCCCGGTCTGTTAAAAATAATAATATAAAAATTAAAGTCAAAATTAGCTGACGAAGCCAAAACGAAAGTTGTAGAGCGTAATTTTACCTACGCGTGCATATAAAGAACGTCAAAACGGAGCTCGTATGCAAAAGTTATGATTTTCGCAAGTTTTTGGCACAAAAATCAAGAAAATGTGGAAAACCGGGAAATTTCGCTGAGTCACCTCGGACACGTCATCCCTCGCATGCGAGGCCTCCACGTGGCACCTCCTGATAGGACCGAGCTTCGCGTGTCGTCTTTTGATTTTACCAAGTCCGCGGTCCACTAGCATTCGGACAGCCTCGCAGGAGACACCCCGCGGAGGCTCCTCGGACACCCCTTCGCATACGTGGACTTTTCTCATTGGACCGAGGCTGCTGACCAATCCGAAGCTCGCAGCTGACCAGTCCGAGCCTCGCCGAAGCAGGCACCTGGTCCGAGCCTCGCAGACGCGTGCCATCCCCTCCTCGGTTCGGATCCGAGCCTTCGGTCCTCCTCCCCTATAAATAGCAGCCATGCGAGACTTCCCGGGTAGAATCCGAAATTTGCCACTTTTCACCCATTTTTCATCCTTATTATCATTTTGACTTCCCCCGAAGCCCCGATATCATTTCTAAAGCCCGAAATATGTTCCGAAGTTCCCGAAGACCCGGAAAATTTATCTTTTCGGTTTTGAAGCCCGACCTTTCGTAGAGCCCGGTTTCTCAATAAAACTCCCGGTTTTATTAGAAACGATCATTTTTAGGAAACGAATTGTTGCCCGATTTTCATTAAATCAGGTGAGTGTGTAGTCACTTTCATCTTACACATAGATATGAAATATTTTATATAAAATACGTGCTATGTGTATATATGTTGTTTGTTTATTCGAGATGGGTGTTAAATGAATGTTTTATACATGTCTAAAATGATTTAAAAATGTATATATATTTTATCTTCAAATATGTTGGGTAAAACATGGGTAGATAAAGTATGAGGGATAGAAGTACAGTATAGATGTACGTTGGTAGCTATGAATTTAGTACAGTATAGATGTACGTTGGTAGCTACAGATTTAGTATGTTGGTAGCTATGGACTTAGTGCCTGTTGTATAAACCTTGGCGACGATGTGACTCCATGCCTATTTGACATAAATTGTTGAAGGAAAACAATGTTGTCGCCGGTGTTTGTTTTATTTGACATAAATTGCTAAGGAAAAGCAGTGTTGTCACCACGTTGTTTGTTTTATTTGACATAAATTGTTGAGGAAAGCAATGGTGTCACCATACTGATTGTTTTATGTCAGGTGGTATTATTTGACATAAATTGCTGAAGAAAGCAATGTTGTCACCTATTATTGGTTGATTTATTTGACATAAATTGCTAAGGGAAAAGGAATGTTGTCACCCCGGTGTTTACCTTATTTGACATAAATTGCTGAAGAAAGCAATGTTGTCACCTTATTGGTCGTTTTGTGTTAGGTTGCCTTATTTGACATAATTGCTGAGGAACCCCCGAAGCAAAGTTGTCACCCCTAATAAAAATCCTTAGGCTAGGTCCCTTGTGATAGTTGTTTTAGGGACGTAAGGTGAGGATAACGGGAATGGGTAATTAGGGTTGTTTTTGGTTGATGAAATTGATAACTTATTTGTTGATTGATAAACTTAAAGAGTTTATTATTTATTGTGGGTTGAAAACCCTATATGCTCACCAGGCTTCCAAGCCTGACCCACTCAGCTTTTTATATTACAGGTAGTGGACCCCGAGCATAGTCGGATGATGATGATGAGTGATTTTTGGATTATAGGCCAGTAGTTATAAATAACTGTTGTAAGGCTTATAATGTCTTGTTTATGCTTTTGATCTGTATCGGAACATGACATCCCGAGGTTTTGATATAAAAGGAAATTATATATTTCTTAAAGAAAGGTTTTGACAAACTTTTATCATATTTTGTTTTGGGGACCAATTCCGCAACATCTTTTATAAAGACTTCTCTGATTTGATTTTAAAAAGCATAAATTAAATCGGTCTTTTCTGGCCGAGAAATTAGGGAATGTCACAGTTGGTATCAGAGCATTAGTTTAAGCGAATTAGAAATTTGTAGGATTTCTAGACTTAAACTTAGAATGCTAAGTGATGATTGTGAGATGAGTGTCTACCATATTTTAGACACGAGCACTAGTTTATTTTAGGAAAGATGCCTAAAATGCCCTTATGTGCTAAATGTTATATGTTTGCCATATATGCCATTATTTGTTCGGATCTATGGTCTGTTGCCGACTGGATCTGGAAACCTTATGTGTGTAGGATTCTAAGCGTATGATTACGAGATTAGAACTAACATGTAAACGTTTCGGAGTGATAAGGGAATTGACATGTCTAACAAGGATAAAGACTTAAATTCGCCTTATTCGGTATATAGATTATAATGGCAAGAACCCGAAGTGGAGTTGGAAATATAAATAGAAATCAGCAACCTCAACCCCAAGTGGTGGAACAGGTGCCTATAGTAGGAGCTGCACCAGAACCCATCACCATGGCTGGAGTACGAACTATGATTCAGACCATGTTGGCTGAACAAAGGGAGGAGTTGAGGCAAATGTTGCTGAACAACAGGGATGAACCTTCAGTTCCTGTTGAACAACGTGAACTAAATGACGATCGATCTGAAGAAGGGAACAACAGCAGATCGGTTGGTCATAGTGAACCGCTTGTGGTTGGGAGGAATAACCACGAGGGTAGAGTGGAGAGAAATGGGTGCAAGTATAAGGACTTTATGACTTGCAAGCCATCGACCTTCACTGGAAAAGAAGATCATGTCGGAGTAATGGACTGGATCTCGGAAATGGAGTTGGCTTTCATGACTTGTGATTGCCAAGGCAAGCTACAAACTACCTTTGCAGTACGTCAGTTCAGGGGTAGTGCTGCTCGTTGGTGGAATACATTGGGGAAAACCCTGAGCCCTAATTAGCCACTGCAAATGACTTGGGCAGAGTTCTTGGTGCACTTTAAGCGCAAGTACTGCTCGGCCCAAAACGTACTTGAGTTAGAAAACCAATTTCTAACGTTGAAGAAGGGGAGTATGACCGTTGATGAATATACGAATAACTTCACAGACAAAATGGAGTTTGCTTTGCGTATTGTCCCAGATGCGCTGGCGAAAATTGACAGGTTCGTAAAGGGACTTCCATGGGAGTATGCGGTGCCAGTACGTCAGGCACTTACTTTGGAGGCAGCTATCTGGGCTGCCAAGTCTGTTGAAGATATGATTAAGGGGAGAGCCACCAGCAAGATTGAAGTTGGCGAGAAAAGAAAGTTTGAAAGGACTTCAGGGTCCAACGAGAAAAGAAAATTCTCGAAGTCTGGAGGAGGAGAAGGCGAAGCAAAATGGTGCGAGAAGTGCAAAAAGAAGCACTTCGGGAAATGTAGCGAAGAGGTGACCTGCTACAAGTGTGGAAAGACTGGGCATTATGCCAACGAGTGTCCGTCCAACAAGAGGATGTGCTATCGATGTAACGAGGAAGGGCACATTTCGAAAGACTGCCCAAAGAAGAAAGAGGCAGCAATGCCCAATGTTCCACCAAAACCAAAACCAAAGGCATTCCAAATGATCCTTAATGAAGCAGATGGAAATACAAAGGATCAGGAGTAAGGACCTTATATTCCCAAAGCTAAGATATAAAGTAGCAATGCAGTTAGTAACTTGTGGTGTAGCCTATTAGAGGCGTAGTATAGGGTAAACTCGAACCTTTGTGTAATTATTTTAAGAAATAATATAAACCTTGGTTTTGTCATCTGATGAATTGAATGACTATGTGAAATTCTTGTATGGTGACTTGGAGAACTGCGAGACAATACTTGGGACGAGTAGGAGTAGGTGTGAATGGTAGTAGAGGCCTATACTACCGGAAGCACATGACTCGTACTTGGATCAAGGAAAGTCACAAGGTTACCAAGAAGCCAGAAATTGATTCCGTTATTGTTCGAGTACTTCATTACCTTCGTTTCGGTAATGACTAAGAAGATGATTGTTATTCTGACCCTAGAGGTCATATCAAATTGAGTCCGACTACGATGAGTTTGTTGCGTGGTTCAGAGAACCAAGTTCGATGTAGTAGTTGACTTAAGCCGAATTGAAGTAAAGGATGTTTGCAACTCAAGATCGTCAAAAGAGCTATGCTGACAAGAAAAGACAACCGATATCATTCGAAGTTGGAGATTCGGTTTTACTTAAAGTCTCGCCATGGAAAGGACTTATAAGATTTGGTAGAAGGGGAAAGTTGAGTCCATGATTTATTGGACCGTGTAAAGTTCTTTAGAGGATCGGGAATCAAGCTTACAAGCTAGAATTACCGAAAGAACTAGAGGGTATTCATAACACCTTTTATGTGTGTTATTTGGAGAAGTTCACGGGAGATGTGCCCGACATAATTGCCATTATAGAATTAAGGTTGGATGAAAACAAGAGGTTAATTGAAGAACCTGAGGCAATCGTTGACTGTAAGACTAAGGAGTTGTGACGCTAGATGGTCGATTTAGTGCTTATGTATTGGAAACATACGAATGAGCCAAATCTCACCTGGGAAAAAACGGAGAGTGACATGATGAGTCGCTACCCGTATTTGTTTGCTGATGTGTGATTCCGGGGACGGAATCATTCTAAGGGGGAGAGAATTGTAATGCCCGTGTTTCTAGGCTAGGCATTAATATTGACATGATAGTCTAGGTTAACATTTGTGACTCATTTTGGAAAAATGAAAAGGAATTATGTGAAAAATTATGTGTTTTATGCTTAATTATTAGAATTTAATTAATTAAGATTAAAAATGAGCGTCAAAAATAAATATTAGACAAAGCCGATATTTATTAAGAAAGTTGTAGTGGTCGTGACAAGGATTACGGATATATAAAGAATGCCGAAATCCGAGTTATAACGAATAAGTTATGACCTGTCGAAGTTTCGCGACAAACCGGCACGGTGCCGAATGTCGTAAAAAGTGAGTTTTTGATAAAATACTTTTTGGCCTTAGTGATCTAAACTAAACTCGTAGTATTCGTTAAACCGAGAAGTTCGATAAAAAGAATGCCTAAATCTGACTTCGTATGAGTAAGTTATGATTTTTCGAAGTTTCAGCTTAGCAGTAGACAGCTAAAAACTCGAATTTTAGATCGAGTGATTTTTAGCCGACACAACCTAAACGAGAATCGAAGGTCTCGTAAATAGTAGCACAACGGTAAAAAGTCTGACGAAAACGGACGTCGGATGAAGAAGTTATGAATTTTTAACGGATTTCCTGTCCCGGTCTGGTAAAAATAATAATATAAAAATTAAAGTCGAAATTAGCCGACGAAGTCTAAACGAAAGTTGTAGAGCGTAATTTTACCTACGCGTGCATATAAAGAACGTCAAAAACGGAGCTCGTATACAAAAGTTATGATTTTCGCAAGTTTTTGGCACAAAAATCAAGAAAATGTGGAAAACCGGGAAATTTCGCTAAGTCACCTCGGACACGTCATTCCTCGCATGCGAGGCCTCCACGTGGCACCTCCTGATAGGACCAAGCTTCGCGTGTCGTCTTTTGATTTGACCAAGTCCGCGGTCCACTAGCATTCGGACAGCCTCGCAGGAGACACCCCGCAGAGGCTCCTCGGACACCCCTTCGCATACGTGGACTTTTCTCATTGGACCGAGGCTGCTGACCCATCCGAAGCTCGCAGCTGACCAGTCCGAGCCTCGCCGAAGCAGCCACCTGGTCCGAGCCTCACAGACGCGTGCCATCCCCTCCTCGGTTCGGATCCGAGCCTTCGGTCCTCCTCCCCTATAAATAGCAGCCATGCGAGACTTCCCGGGTAGAATCCGAAATTTGCCACTTTTCACCCATTTTTCATCCTTTTTATCATTTTGACTTCCCCCGAAGCCCCGATATCATTTCTAAAGCCCGAAATATGTTCCGAAGTTCCCGAAGACCCGGAAAATTTATCTTTTCGGTTTTGAAGCCCGACCTTTCGTAGAGCCCGGTTTCTCAATAAAACTCCCGGTTTTATTAGAAACGATCATTTTTAGGAAACGAATTGTTGCCCGATTTTCATTAAATCAGGTGAGTGTGTAGTCACTTTCATCTTACACATAGATATGAAGTATTTTATGTAAAATACGTGCTATGTGTATATATGTTGTTTGTTTATTCGAGATGGGTGTTAAATGAATGTTTTATACATGTCTAAAATGATTTAAAAATGTATATATATTTTATCTTCAAATATGTTGGGTAAAACATGGGTAGATAAAGTATGAGGGATAGAAGTATAGTATAGATGTACGTTGGTAGCTATGAATTTAGTACAGTATAGATGTACGTTGGTAGCTACAGATTTAGTATGTTGGCAGCTATGGACTTAGTGCCTGTTGTATAAACCTTGGCGACGATGTGACTCCATGCCTATTTGACATAAATTGTTGAAGGAAAACAATGTTGTCGCCGGTGTTTGTTTTATTTGACATAAATTGCTAAGGAAAAGCAGTGTTGTCACCACGTTGTTTGTTTTATTTGACATAAATTGTTGAGGAAAGCAATGGTGTCACCATACTGATTGTTTTATGTCAGGTGGTCTTATTTGACATAAATTGTTGAAGAAAGCAATGTTGTCACCTATTATTGGTTGATTTATTTGACATAAATTGCTAAGGGAAAAGGAATGTTGTCACCCCGGTGTTTACCTTATTTGACATAAATTGCTGAAGAAAGCAATGTTGTCACCTTATTGGTCGTTTTGTGTTAGGTTGCCTTATTTGACATAATTGCTGAGGAACCCCCGAAGCAAAGTTGTCACCCCTAATAAAAATCCTTAGGCTAGGTCCCTTGTGATAGTTGTTTTAGGGACGTAAGGTGAGGATAACGGGAATGGGTAATTAGGGTTGTTTTTGGTTGATGAAATTGATAACTTATTTGTTGATTGATAAACTTAAAGAGTTTATTATTTATTGTGGGTTGAAAACCCTATATGCTCACCAGGCTTCCAAGCCTGACCCACTCAGCTTTTTATATTACAGGTAGTGGACCCCGAGCATAGTCGGATGATGATGATGAGTGATTTTTGGATTATAGGCCAGTAGTTATAAATAACTGTTGTAAGGCTTATAATGTCTTGTTTATGCTTTTGATCTGTATCGGAACATGACATCCCGAGGTTTTGATATAAAAGGAAATTATATATTTCTTAAAGAAAGGTTTTGACAAACTTTTATCATATTTTGTTTTGGGGACCAATTCCGCAACATCTTTTATAAAGACTTCTCTGATTTGATTTTAAAAAGCATAAATTAAATCGGTCTTTTCTGGCCGAGAAATTAGGGAATGTCACAGTTGGTATCAGAGCATTAGTTTAAGCGAATTAGAAATTTATAGGATTTCTAGACTTAAACTTAGAATGCTAAGTGATGATTGTGAGATGAGTGTCTACCATATTTTAGACACGAGCACTAGTTTATTTTAGGAAAGATGCCTAAAATGCCCTTATGTGCTAAATGTTATATGTTTGCCATATATGCCATTATTTGTTCGGATCTATGGTCTGTTGCCGACTGGATCTGGAAACCTTATGTGTGTAGGATTCTAAGCGTATGATTACGAGATTAGAACTAACATGTAAACGTTTCGGAGTGATAAGGGAATTGACATGTCTAACAAGGATAAAGACTTAAATTCGCCTTATTCGGTATATAGATTATAATGGCAAGAACCCGAAGTGGAGTTGGAAATATAAATAGAAATCAGCAACCTCAACCCCAAGTGGTGGAACAGGTGCCTATAGTAGGAGCTGCACCAGAACCCATCACCATGGCTGGAGTACGAACTATGATTCATACCATGTTGGCTGAACAAAGGGAGGAGTTGAGGCAAATGTTGTTGAACAACAGGGATGAACCTTCAGTTCCTGTTGAACAACGTGAACTAAATGACGATCGATCTGAAGAAGGGAACAACAGCAGATCGGTTGGTCATAGTGAACCGCTTGTGGTTGGGAGGAATAACCACGAGGGTAGAGTGGAGAGAAATGGGTGCAAGTATAAGGACTTTATGACTTGCAAGCCATCGACCTTCACTGGAAAAGAAGATCATGTCGGAGTAATGGACTGGATCTCGGAAATGGAGTTGGCTTTCATGACTTGTGATTGCCAAGGCAAGCTACAAACTACCTTTGCAGTACGTCAGTTCAGGGGTAGTGCTGCTCGTTGGTGGAATACATTGGGGAAAACCCTGAGCCCTAATTAGCCACTGCAAATGACTTGGGCAGAGTTCTTGGTGCACTTTAAGCGCAAGTACTGCTCGGCCCAAAACGTACTTGAGTTAGAAAACCAATTTCTAACGTTGAAGAAGGGGAGTATGACCGTTGATGAATATACGAATAACTTCACAGACAAAATGGAGTTTGCTTTGCGTATTGTCCCAGATGCGCTGGCGAAAATTGACAGGTTCGTAAAGGGACTTCCATGGGAGTATGCGGTGCCAGTACGTCAGGCACTTACTTTGGAGGCAGCTATCTGGGCTGCCAAGTCTGTTGAAGATATGATTAAGGGGAGAGCCACCAGCAAGATTGAAGTTGGCGAGAAAAGAAAGTTTGAAAGGACTTCAGGGTCCAACGAGAAAAGAAAATTCTCGAAGTCTGGAGGAGGAGAAGGCGAAGCAAAATGGTGCGAGAAGTGCAAAAAGAAGCACTTCGGGAAATGTAGCGAAGAGGTGACCTGCTACAAGTGTGGAAAGACTGGGCATTATGCCAACGAGTGTCCGTCCAACAAGAGGATGTGCTATCGATGTAACGAGGAAGGGCACATTTCGAAAGACTGCCCAAAGAAGAAAGAGGCAGCAATGCCCAATGTTCCACCAAAACCAAAACCAAAGGCATTCCAAATGATCCTTAATGAAGCAGATGGAAATACAAAGGATCAGGAGTAAGGACCTTATATTCCCAAAGCTAAGATATAAAGTAGCAATGCAGTTAGTAACTTGTGGTGTAGCCTATTAGAGGCGTAGTATAGGGTAAACTCTAACCTTTGTGTAATTATTTTAAGAAATAATATAAACCCTGGTTTTGTCATCTGATGAATTGAATGACTATGTGAAATTCTTGTATGGTGACTTGGAGAACTGCGAGACAATACTTGGGACGAGTAGGAGTAGGTGTGAATGGTAGTAGAGGCCTATACTACCGGAAGCACATGACTCGTACTTGGATCAAGGAAAGTCACAAGGTTACCAAGAAGCCAGAAATTGATTCCGTTATTGTTCGAGTACTTCATTACCTTCGTTTCGGTAATGACTAAGAAGATGATTGTTATTCTGACCCTAGAGGTCATATCAAATTGAGTCCGACTACGATGAGTTTGTTGCGTGGTTCAGAGAACCAAGTTCGATGTAGTAGTTGACTTAAGCCGAATTGAAGTAAAGGATGTTTGCAACTCAAGATCGTCAAAAGAGCTATGCTGACAAGAAAAGACAACCGATATCATTCGAAGTTGGAGATTCGGTTTTACTTAAAGTCTCGCCATGGAAAGGACTTATAAGATTTGGTAGAAGGGGAAAGTTGAGTCCATGATTTATTGGACCGTGTAAAGTTCTTTAGAGGATCGGGAATCAAGCTTACAAGCTAGAATTACCAAAAGAACTAGAGGGTATTCATAACACCTTTTATGTGTGTTATTTGGAGAAGTTCACGGGAGATGTGCCCGGCATAATTGCCATTATAGAATTAAGGTTGGATGAAAACAAGAGGTTAATTGAAGAACCTGAGGCAATCGTTGACCGTAAGACTAAGGAGTTGTGACGCTAGATGGTCGATTTAGTGCTTATGTATAGGAAACATACGAATGAGCCAAATCTCACCTGGGAAAAAACGGAGAGTGACATGATGAGTCGCTACCCGTATTTGTTTGCTGATGTGTGATTCCGGGGACGGAATCATTCTAAGGGGGAGAGAATTGTAATGCCCGTGTTTCTAGGCTAGGCATTAATATTGACATGATAGTCTAGGTTAACCTTTGTGACTCATTTTGGAAAAATGAAAAGGAATTATGTGAAAAATTATGTGTTTTATGCTTAATTATTAGAATTTAATTAATTAAGATTAAAAATGAGCGTCAAAAATAAATATTAGATAAAGCCGATATTTATTAAGAAAGTTGTAGTGGTCGTGACAAGGATTACGTATATATAAAGAATGCCGAAATCCGAGTTATAACGAAGAAGTTATGACCTGTCGAAGTTTCGCGACAAACCGGCACGGTGCCGAATGTCGTAAAAAGTGAGTTTTTGATAAAATACTTTTTGGCCTTAGTGATCTAAACTAAACTCGTAGTATTCGTTAAACCGAGAAGTTCGATAAAAAGAACGCCCAAATCTGACTTCGTATGAGGAAGTTATGATTTTTCGAAGTTTCAGCTTAGCAGTAGACAGCTAAAAACTCGAATTTTAGATCGAGTGATTTTTAGCCGACACAACCTAAACGAGAATCGAAGGTCTCGTAAATAGTAGCACAACGGTAAAAAGTCTGACGAAAACGGACGTCGGATGAAGAAGTTATGAATTTTTAACGGATTTCCTGTCCCGGTCTGGTAAAAATCATAATATAAAAATTAAATTCAAAATTATCCGACGAAGTCTAAATGAAAGTTGTAGAGCGTAATTTTACCTACGCGTGCATATAAAGAACGTCAAAAACGGAGCTCGTATACAAAAGTTATGATTTTCGCAAGTTTTTGGCACAAAAATCAAGAAAATGTGGAAAACCGGGAAATTTCGCTGAGTCACCTCAAACACGTCATCCCTCGCATGCGAGGCCTCCACGTGGCACCTCCTGATAGGACCGAGCTTCGCGTGTCGTCTTTTGATTTGACCAAGTCCGCGGTCCACTAGCATTCAGACAGCCTCGCAGGAGACACCCCGCGGAGGCTCCTCGGACACCCCTTCGCATACGTGGACTTTTCTCATTGGACCGAGGCTGCTGACCAATCCGAAGCTCGCAGCTGACCAGTCCGAGCCTCGCCGAAGCAGGCACCTGGTCCGAGCCTCGCAGACGCGTGCCATCCCCTCCTCGGTTCGGATCCGAGCCTTCGGTCCTCCTCCCCTATAAATAGCAGCCATGCGAGACTTCCCGGGTAGAATCCGAAATTTGCCACTTTTCACCCATTTTTCATCCTTATTATCATTTTGACTTCCCCCGAAGCCCCGATATCATTTCTAAAGCCCGAAATATGTTCCGAAGTTCCCGAAGACCCGGAAAATTTATCTTTTCGGTTTTGAAGCCCGACCTTTCGTAGAGCCCGGTTTCTCAATAAAACTCCCGGTTTTATTAGAAACGATCATTTTTAGGAAACGAATTGTTGCCCGATTTTCATTAAATCAGGTGAGTGTGTAGTCACTTTCATCTTACACATAGATATGAAATATTTTATATAAAATACGTGCTATGTGTATATATGTTGTTTGTTTATTCGAGATGGGTGTTAAATGAATGTTTTATACATGTCTAAAATGATTTAAAAATGTATATATATTTTATCTTCAAATATGTTGGGTAAAACATGGGTAGATAAAGTATGAGGGATAGAAGTACAGTATAGATGTACGTTGGTAGCTATGAATTTAGTACAGTATAGATGTACGTTGGTAGCTACAGATTTAGTATGTTGGTAGCTATGGACTTAGTGCCTGTTGTATAAACCTTGGCGACGATGTGACTCCATGCCTATTTGACATAAATTGTTGAAGGAAAACAATGTTGTCGCCGGTGTTTGTTTTATTTGACATAAATTGCTAAGGAAAAGCAGTGTTGTCACCACGTTGTTTGTTTTATTTGACATAAATTGTTGAGGAAAGCAATGGTGTCACCATACTGATTGTTTTATGTCAGGTGGTATTATTTGACATAAATTGCTGAAGAAAGCAATGTTGTCACCTATTATTGGTTGATTTATTTGACATAAATTGCTAAGGGAAAAGGAATGTTGTCACCCCGGTGTTTACCTTATTTGACATAAATTGCTGAAGAAAGCAATGTTGTCACCTTATTGGTCGTTTTGTGTTAGGTTGTCTTATTTGACATAATTGCTGAGGAACCCCCCGAAGCAAAGTTGTCACCCCTAATAAAAATCCTTAGGCTAGGTCCCTTATGATAGTTGTTTTAGGGACGTAAGGTGAGGATAACGGGAATGGGTAATTAGGGTTGTTTTTGGTTGATGAAATTGATAACTTATTTGTTGATTGATAAACTTAAAGAGTTTATTATTTATTGTGGGTTGAAAACCCTATATGCTCACCAGGCTTCCAAGCCTGACCCACTCAGCTTTTTATATTACAGGTAGTGGACCCCGAGCATAGTCGGATGATGATGATGAGTGATTTTTGGATTATAGGTCAGTAGTTATAAATAACTGTTGTAAGGCTTATAATGTCTTGTTTATGCTTTTGATCTGTATCGGAACATGACATCCCGAGGTTTTAATATAAAAGGAAATTATATATTTCTTAAAGAAAGGTTTTGACAAACTTTTATCATATTTTGTTTTGGAGACCAATTCTGCAACATCTTTTATAAAGACTTCTCTGATTTGATTTTTAAAAGCATAAATTAAATCGGTCTTTTCTGGCCGAGAAATTAGGGGATGTCACAGTGAAGAACAAGACTGGTTTTATTGACGGATCTCTTCCAAAGCCAAGCTCGTCTGAAATTTCTAACTTCAATGCATGGATGCGCAACAATAAATTGGTAATTTCTTGGATTTTAAACTCAGTTTCCAAAGAAATTTCAGCTAGTATCATGTTTACTGAAAGTGATTTTGAAATCTGGAACGATTTTGTAACACTCCATTTCTGGTATGTAAATTTAATTAAAGTATCTCCATTTTCTTAAGGGGTGCTCGACGAGTCTGTAGCCCGACTCGTCGAGTAGAAGCGGGATGAGCTCGCGATTTAAGTTGGCTACTCGGCGAGTCCATATGTTGGGACTCGGCGAGTCTGCTTGTCTGAATGAAGCCCTAATTTCAAGGGTTTGTACCCTATTTAAACATCATTATAGCCTCCCACCCCAGCCTCCAGCACCTTTAGAGCATTTCCCCTGTAAACCCTAGCCCCTATTGTTGAGTTTGAGTGTGTTTGTGCTAGTTTGGAAGCTTTGGAAGAGAAGGAAGGAAAGAAGGTCCATAGAAGAGAAAGGAGATCCAAGAGTTAGCTTCCATCTGTTTCTCATTCAGATAATAAGTTATTACCTTGTGTATTCCTCCATTAAACCCTCTTTTATGCTTGTTATGTCTTCTTTGGAGCCTTTTATGATTCAAAACTTGAGATATGGACTCTCCTTTGGATGGAAACCTTAGATCTGGATGTTATTGAACTCCAGGAACTCATTATAGCCACCTTTATGCAATCTTGGCCTTGTTCCAAACCCGAAGTGCTTAGTATTTGTTGATTTTGGGCATTTTAGCCTCATACTCTTGTGCATGCACGTAAAGTTGGAAACTTTACGTGTAAAACCAGTCCTAGAAGCTCAGATCTATGATCTGGAAGCACTGAAATCGATTAGAATCGACTGTATAGTAATAGCATGCTTGGGACTCGGCGAGTTGTTCTTCAACTCGGCGAGTTGTTCTTCAGACTCGACGAGTTGTTCTTACGACTCGGCGAGTCACAGACTGGACGTGTTCATATGATGAAGGAGAACTCGACGAGTTGTTCATACAACTCGGCGAGTCGGATGATGTTAGACTCGATGTTAGTATCGAAGAAGAACTCGTCGAGTCTTTGCCAAACTCGAGGAGTAGAAGCGGGTAGAGGATTAGAATGGATGATAGGGACTCGGCGAGTTGGCGGCCCAACTCGGCGAGTCCGGTCAACTGGAAGTTGACTTTGACCAGGAAGTTGGCTTGACCAGGGGTAAATAGTCATTTTGCCCTGAGATTAGTTATCAATATTTGATTTAGTGTTTATGGGATTTGTAGTCGGGGAGTTCCGGAGCAGCAGTCAGGCTGTTTCAGATTTAGCATCTCGGCAGCCAGCGTTACGAGGTGAGTTTCCTTCTAGTAGGAACGGGTCTACGGCCACAATGCCGACCCGTCTAGTTAGCAGTAGTTCCAGACTTCGGTCCGATGCAGTAGTTCAGTATGCTTGATGTCTTTGTGATTCAATCCTGTCTTTGTGTTATGTGTTCCGGGCTTGGATCCGATGCAGTATGCAGTATATGTGTTTATGTTAGTAGTTATGATTATGTTATGCTATGTGCAGTCAGACTCCGGACTTCGGTCCGATGAAGAGGCCAAGGCCCTGGTTAGTTCCAGACTTCGGTCCGATGCAGTATCCGGACTTCGGTCCGATGCAGAGGGCAAGGCCCTGGTTAGTTCCGGACTTCGGTCCGATGCAGTTTCCGGACTTCGGTCCGATGCAGAGGGCAAGGCCCTAGTTAGTTCCGGACTCCGGTCCGATGCAGTTTCCGGACTTCGGTCCGATGCAGTGGGCAAGGCCCAATATGTGTTTATATGTTGTTGTATGGTATGTGGTAGTTTGGGGGAGCTCACTAAGCTTCGTGCTTACAGTTTCAGTTTTGGTTTTCAGGTACTTCCGCTAGCAAAGGGAAGAGCTCGGGTTGATGGCATCGCACCCACCACAGCTTCAGTTTTATCCTGGGAGTTTTATTCAGATATTTTGTTATGATTGATACAGTCTTGTTTTGACACAGTTACTATGACTTTTGAGTACTCATTCCATAGTTCTTATTATATATGACATTGGATGATGTGATTTTTAGTGATACTAAAACAAAAAAAAAAATTGGGTCGTATTTTTGGGTTGTTACAAGTTGGTATCAGAGCCTTGGTTTGAGGGATTCAGGCACACTTTTGGGTATGACTGGACTCAAACTAAGGAAATGGTAAGCGATTTTCAAAAGAAAAATGTTTTCGAAAGAATTTTTGGAAAAGAAACTTAAAAAGAAAAGAGTTTTGAGAAAAGGAAAAAGGGTGTGGTGCATGCGATCAGCCGAGCTCAAGTAAGTACTCCCAAATTACCCATACAAGTTTATGTTATAATTATCAGTTCCAGTTTCAGTAGAACAACATGCTAGAATAGGACTAAGGATCTAGGAGGATGCCTTATGTGCATGTTATATGTGTTTCAGCTTATTGCGAATTGTATGCTAGTATTGAGTAAACAGCAGTAGGATAGCCTGTTTAGGTTATGCCTGATAGTATGAGCTTAGCATTGTATGCTAGTACAGTTTCTCGTTATGAGAATAGATTTGCTTGAGTAGTTTCCTGTGTCCGAATGCTGCTTGCTTCGTGCTTAGTAGGACTCGGAGTGATGGGAGTTAGCCATTAGGTGAATACTTTACGTCACATGTGATCAGGGTTGAATAATCTAAGAGTGCTGGATTTGGCCCTATTGCGCAGCTCTTGTTTGAGTCTAACCATTATAGGGACGAATCTTTTACTCGAAGGATTATCTGAGCCTCGTCACATGTGATGGTATTCAGGTGATGGCTAATTGGCATTACAAGGAGGCCTTCAGCAGCTGAGGACTGGATTGGGTGAAGTCAGAGATTTCCCTAGGGCAAGCCTAGGATGAGAGTATCAGAGATCAGTAGCAGTAGAAGTGACTTGGTGGAGTCGAGGCAGTGCTTGAGGAAAGTACGGATAGATGTGGAAGGTAGTATGGGCCCGTACTACTGAAAGCAGAGGATCCGTACTTGAATCGAGTAAAGCTGAGATGAGACCAGGGAACTTGTAGTAGTAGCGATCCCTCGAGATATATCCGTGTTTCTGACGTTTTGTCGTGGTATGTTTTCAGAATGGTTGTTTTACGCCCTAGACCAGCAGTCGGCAGTTCAGGTGCCGGGGAGGGATCAGGATCAGGCTCGGGGGCCAGGCAGTTGGACGAGCAGAATAGGGAGTTCCTCTCTTCAGAGGTTACTCGCATCATACTGGATCAGACTCCTGTGATCTTCGGTTCGATCAAGGAGGGTATTTTAGAGCTGATGGACGAGAGGTTGAGCACCTTCCGTGCCGAGGTGGCGGCTATGATGGGGTGGCGCACACTCACCTTGAGGGAGTTCCGGGCTTGTGGAGCTCCAGATTACCATGGAGCGCGGGATCCCATTGCGAGTACCAGGTGGTTGGCGGATGTCGCCAATGCGTTCCGCGCCAGCAGATGTCCTGAGGGGGACAAGGTCAGACTAGCATCCTGTCTTCTGAAGGACAGGGCACGAGATTGGTGGGAGGAGATCGGACATGTCATCGGGGATGACGCAGCGCTTGATGCTATGACTTGGGTTGATTTTACTACCAGATTCAGAGCCGAGTTTGCACCGGTTATTGAGGTGCAGCAGTTAGCCAGGGAGTTTCAGGATCTCACCCAGACTACAGAGACAGTGGCAGAGATTACCGCCAAGTTCAGGGAGAGGGCTCTTCTTGTTCCTCAGTACGCAGCTGATGAGGAAATGAAGAAGGCCCGTTATCATGAGATGTTGCGGAGTGATATCCGCCAGTTTGTGATCCGGTCCAGCTGTAAGACGCTGGATGATATGATTGTGAGGGCTCGAGAGAGGGATATAGATCTGGAGATGGAGAGGAAGAGGAAGCCAGAGGTGGCTTCTGGTACAGGGAGTTCGGGCAAAAAGCCCAAGGTGTCAGATCACAGATCTAGAGGACAGTAGAGCCACAGTCGGTGTGGCAAGTGTGGGAGATTGCACGATGGGGCGTGCAAGGCAGGTAGTGCCGGTTGCTATAAGTGGGGCCGGACCATGCATATGAGTAGAGATTGTACAGCTACTACTACCGCCACCGCAGCAGCTGATCTGATTTGCTTCCATTGCAATCAGAGGGGACATAAAAAGTCCCAATGCCCGAGTTTAGCAGCAACAGGGAAGGTGGCAGCACCTGCTCCTGCTACTTTGAGGATTACAGACGGTCGTCAGGGCCGGGGTGAGATGCCAGTGGCGAAGAGTAGAGCTTTCCAGATGACAGCAGAGGAGGCGCGAGCGACTCCTGATGTGGTGACATGGTTGTTCTTTGTGAATGGCATTTCAGCTACAGTATTGTTTGACTCGGGGGCTACCCGATCATTTGTATCTCTTGCACTTAGCAAGAGGTTTAGCAGAGCTCCGGGGGAGCTGGATTGCCCACTAGAGGTGGAAATAGCTGATGACAGGACCGTCAGGGTCGCGAGAGTTCATAGGGCGTGTTCGCTACAATTGTTTGATGAGCAGTTTTCAGTGGACTTGGTTCCCATTCCCCTGCGAGGGAATAAGGTTATAGTGGGTATGGATTGGCTGAGCCCCAATGGGGCAGTGATTGATTGTGAATTGTAGTTAGTGAGGGTTCGCACTCCCAGTGGGGGAGAGTTAGTGATTCAGGGCGAGAGGACACAGCGCGGACCAGTACTTTGTTCAGCCGCGAGAACGAGGTGTTACTTCCAGCAGGGTTGCGCGGGGTACGTCGCCTATGTTTTGGATGCCCGGGAGAAGGGCAAGGCGACTGTTGACGATGTACCGGTGGTACGTGAGTACTCGGATGTATTCCCAGAGGATCTGCCTGGGATACCTCCGGAGAGACAGGTTGAGTTTCGGATTGACCTGGTTCCGGGTGCGGCTCCGATAGCCAAGGCGCCGTATCGGTTGGCTCCTCCAGAGATGCAGGAGTTGTCTACGCAGCTGCAGGAGCTGCTAGACAAAGGTTTCATCAGACCGAGTAGTTCACCATAGGGAGCCCCGATCATGTTTGTGAAGAAGAAGGATGGGTCGCATCGTATGTGTATAGATTACCGGGAGTTGAACAAGGTAACGGTGAAGAACCGTTACCCACTCCCGAGGATAGATGATTTGTTCGATCAGCTTCAGGGAGCATCTTGGTTTTCCAAGATTGATCTGCGCTCCGGTTATCATCAGATGCAGGTCAGAGGTGAGGATGTTCAGAAGATAGCTTTTAGGACCCGTTATGGTCATTATGAGTTTGTGGTGATGCCATTTGGGCTCACCAACGCTCCAGCCGCGTTCATGGACCTCATGAACCGCGTATGCAAGCCGATGCTGGATTGTTCTGTGATAGTGTTCATTGACGATATCTTGGTTTATTCCAAGACTCAGGAGCAGCATGAGGAGCGCCTGAGGGAGGTGCTAGAGACTTTTAGGAGGGAGAGACTTTTCGCGAAGTTCTCCAAGTGCGAGTTCTGGTTGCGCAAGGTGCAGTTCCTTAGACACCTCGTCAACCAGAAGGGGATATTGGTGGATCTGGCTAAGATAGAGGCCGTGATGCAGTGGGAGGTCCCGAGGTCTCCATCTGAGATTCGGAGCTTCCTATGGTTGGCAGGGTACTACAGGAGATTCATCCAGGACTTCTCCAAGATAGCAGTTCTACTTACCCGACTGACTAGGAAGTCGGTGGTGTTTCGCTGGGGGCCTGAGCAGCAGGCAACATTTGAGACCCTCAGACAGCGATTGTGCGAGGCACCGATTCTTACCCTGCCAGAAGGAGTGGATGACTTTGTGGTCTACTGTGATGCTTCGATCACAGGGATGGGAGCAGTGTTGACGCAGCGAGGGCATGTAATAGCATATGCCTCTAGACAGTTGAAGCCTCACAAGGCTAACTATCCGACGCACGATTTAGAGCTGGGGGCAGTGGTGTTTGCCCTCAAGATTTGGAGACATTACCTCTATGGGGTCCGCTGTACCATTTACACGGATCTCAAGAGTCTGAGGTACCTCATGGACCAGCCGAATCTAAACATGAGGCAGCGTCGATGGTTAGATGTGGTAAAGGACTATGATTGTGAGATCCTTTATCATCTGGGCAAGGCCAACGTTGTGGCCGACGCCCTGAGCCGCAAGGCGATGGCGGCACCGATCAGAGGTATATGTCTGAGGATGACGGTGATTACTCCGTTATTGGAGCAGATTAGAGAGGCTCAGGTCGAGGGCCTGAAGGAGGAGAGGCAGAAGTGTGAGAGGATTGTGGGCCGAGTAGCTTCTTTCGATTATGACAGTCGAGGATTGTTGACCCTTCATGGGAGAGTCTGGGTGCCGTATTGGGGAGGAGTACGGCAGGTGTTGATGGATGAGGCCCACAAGTCCCGGTTCTCCATCCATCCAGGGGTGACGAAGATGTATAGAGATCTTCGACCCGATTATTGGTGGCCCTGCATGAAGCGGGACGTAGCCTGGTACGTAGAGAGATGCCTGACCTGCAGGAAGGTCAAGGCAGAACACCAGAGACCCCACGACAAGATGCAGCCGTTAGACATTCCGGTGTGGAATTGGGAGGATATCACTATGGATTTCATCACTAAGCTTCCCAGGACCGCACGTGGAGTTGACTCGATTTGGGTCATAGTGGATCGGCTGACCAAGAGCGCCCATTTCATACCGATTCAGGAGAGCATACCGGCCGAGAAGCTAGCCGATATTTATGTGCGCGAGGTAGTGGCACGGCATGGGGTGCCTGTATCAGTAGTATTAGACCGAGCCGTCCGTTTTACTTCCACGTTTTGGAAGCGGTTTCATGACGAGATGGGGACTCGTCTTCATTTTAGCACCGCTTTCCACCCCCAGACGGACGGGCAGAGCGAGAGGACGATTCAGACTCTCGAGGACATGCTACGGGCATGTGTTCTAGATTTTGGTGGCAGTTGGGATACGTATCTTCCATTAGCGGAATTTTTGTATAACAACAGTTACCACGCTAGTATTGACCACCCTCCTTTCGAGATGCTCTACGGGAGAAAGTGTAGGACCCCGATTTGTTGGGGCGAGGTCGGTCAGAGGGTCATCGGAAGCACTGAGGTGGTGCTCAATACCACAGAGTTGATCCAGCAGGTCCGTAGTAGACTGCAGACTACGCAGAGTCGGCAGAAGAGTTACGCCGATAGGAGGCGTTCGGATTTGGAGTTTCAGGTGGGCGATATGGTCCTCCTGAAGGTATCACCCTGGAAGGGTGTTATCAGGTTCCGGAAGAGGGGCAAGCTGGGCCCCAGATTTATTGGTCCTTTTAGGGTTTTGGCCCGGGTGGGACGGGTTGCTTATCAGTTGGACCTTCCAGTAGAGCTTAGCCAGATCCACAACACTTTCCATGTTTCTCAGTTGAGGAAGTGTTTGGTGGACGAGTCAGCAGTTGTACCCTTGGAGGATATTCAGGTTGATAGCAGCCTGAATTATATCGAGAGACCAGTTACGATCTTGGATCGGAAGACGAAGACCTTGAGGAACAAGGTGGTCCAGTTAATGAAGGTGCAGTGGCAGCACCGAAAGGGTTCAGAGTGGACGTGGAAGACCGAGGGGGAGATGAGGGAGCATTATCCCGAATTATTTTTGGATTCAGCGGCAGCAGACTTCGAGGACGAAGTCTAAGATAAGTGGGGGAGAGTTGTAACGCTCCATTTATGGTATGTAAATTTAATTAAAGTATCTCCATTTTCTTAAGGGGTGCTCGACGAGTCTGTAGCCCGACTCGTCGAGTAGAAGCGGGATGAGCTCGCGATTTAAGTTGGCTACTCGGCGAGTCCATATGTTGGGACTCGGCGAGTCTGCTTGTCTGAATGAAGTCCTAATTTCAAGGGTTTGTACCCTATTTAAACGTCATTATAGCCTCCCACCCCAACCTCTAGCACCTTTAGAGCATTTCCCCTGTAAACCCTAGCCCCCATTGTTGAGTTTGAGTGTGTTTGTGCTAGTTTGGAAGCTTTGGAAGAGAAGGAAGGAAAGAAGGTCCATAGAAGAGAAAGGAGATCCAGGAGTTAGCTTCCATCTATTTCTCATTCAGGTAATGAAGTTATTACCTTGTGTATTCCTCCATTAAACCCTCTTTTATGCTTGTTATGTCTTCTTTGGAGCCTTTTATGATTCAAAACTTGAGATATGGACTCTCCTTTGGATGGAAACCTTAGATCTGGACGTTATTGAACTCCAGGAACTCATTATAGCCACCTTTATGCAATCTTGGCCTTGTTCCAAATCCTAAGTGCTTAGTATTTGTTGATTTTGGGCATTTTAGCCTCATACTCTTGTGCATGCACGTAAATTTGGAAACTTTACGTGTAAAACAAGTCCTAGAAGCTCAGATCTATGATCTGGAAGCACTGAAATCGATTAGAATCGACTGTATAGTAATAGCATGCTTGGGACTCGGCGAGTTATTCTTCAACTCGGCGAGTTGTTCTTCAGACTCGACGAGTTGTTCTTCAGACTCGACGAGTTGTTCTTACGACTCGGCGAGTCACAGACTGGACGTGTTCATATGATGAAGGAGAACTCGACGAGTTGTTCATACAACTCGGCGAGTCGGATGAAGTTAGACTCGATGTTAGTATCGAAGAAGAACTCGTCGAGTCTTTGCCAAACTCGAGGAGTAGAAGCGGGTAGAGGATTAGAATGGATGATAGGGACTCGGCGAGTTGGCGGCCCAACTCGGCGAGTCCGGTCAACTGGAAGTTGACTTTGACCAGGAAGTTGGCTTGACCAGGGGTAAATAGTCATTTTACCCTGAGATTAGTTATCAGTATTCGATTTAGTGTTTATGGGATTTGTAGCCGGGGAGTTCCGGAGCAGCAGTCAGGCCGTTTCAGATTTAGCATCTCGGCAGCCAGCGTTACGAGGTGAGTTTCCTTCTAGTTGGAACGGGTCTACGACCACAATGTCGACCCGTCTAGTTAGCAGTAGTTCCGGACTTCGGTCCGATGCAGTAGTTCAGTATGCTTGATGTCTTTGTGATTCAAGCATGTCTTTGTGTTATGTGTTCCGGGCTTGGGTCCGATGCAGTATGCAATATATGTGTTTATGCTAGTAGTTATGATTATGTTATGTTATGTTCTGTCAGACTCCGGACTTCGGTCTGATGCAGAGGCCAAGGCCCTGGTTAGTTCCAGACTTCGGTCCGATGCAGTATCCGGACTTCGGTACGATGCAGAGGGCAAGGCCCTGGTTAGTTTTGGACTTCGGTCCGATGCAGTTTCCGGACTTCGGTCCGATGCAGAGGGCAAGGCCCTAGTTAGTTCTGGACTCCGGTCCGATGCAGTTTCCGGACTTCGGTCCGATGCAGTGGGCAAGGCCCAATATGTGTTTATATGTTGTTGTATGGTATGTGGTAGTTTGGGGGAGCTCACTAAGCTTCGTGCTTACAGTTTTAGTTTTGGTTTTCAGGTACTTCCGCTAGCAAAGGGAAGAGCTCGGGTTGATGGCATTGCACCCACCACAACTTCAGTTTTATCCTTGGAGTTTTGTTCAGATATTTTGTTATGATTGATACAGTTTTGTTTTGACACAGTTACTATGACTTTTGAGTACTCATTCCATAGTTCTTATTATATATGACATTGGATGATGTGATTTTTAGTGATATTAAAACAAAAAAAAAATTTGGGTCGTATTTTTGGGCTGTTACTGATTTGAAAGATCGTTTCCAGCAGAGTAATGGACCAAGAGTTTTTCAAATTCGAAGAGAGTTATCGAATCTTAGTCAGAATCAAGATTCTATTGCTACTTACTTCACAAAAATCAAAACGATTACTGATGAATTAGTCAATTTCAGACCTAATTGTTCTTGTAACAAGTGTGAATGTGGTGGTGTTGAGAAGATTAAGCAGTATTTTCGCAATGAGCATATAATGAATTTCTTAATGGGATTGAATGATTCGTTCTCCCACACCAGAGGTCAGATATTGCTTATGGATCCTTTGCCTTCAATTAATCAGACTTTTTCTCTAATTGTTCAAGAAGAGAAACAAAAGTCTATCCACAGTGATGTTCAACATTCAATGGCCTTTGCTGCTAAATCAACTCAAAATCGTGGCAAGCCTCAAAACAACTTCAAGAATACCACTCGTGACAGGCCTTTCTGCACTCATTGCAAGTTGCAAGGTCACACGATTGACAAATGTTACAAGCTTCACGGATATCCTCCTGGTTATAAGTCCAAAAGTAGAGTTGTTGCAGTTGCTTCTCATGATGATCCAAGTATTCAAATGTCATCTATCAACAATTATTTGTCTAACGTGTTCAAAGGATTTCTCAAGAACAATGCCACCAAATCATGTCAGCTCTTTCCAATCATATGATCTCTGTTAATCCAAACGAGGAAACAACTACTGGTAAATGTTATTCAATTTCTATTAATTCAGGGCAAAAATCACAGAAATGGATAATTGATTCAGGTGTAACTCAACATGTTTTTCATGAATTTTCCATGTTTTCCAACAAAAGAAGAGTTTCTCATTACATTTTTACTTTGCCTAACAAGATTACTCTTCCTGTTAATCTCATTGGTGACATAATCATTTATCATCTTTTCATTTTAAAAGATGTTCTATATGTTCCATCTTTTGATCAGAACTTGATTTCTGTGAGTTCTCTTACTAAGAATCAAAGATTGATGATACAGTTTACTTGTCATCATGCTTTGATCCAGGATATGAAGGACATGAAGATGATTGGCAAAGCTGATCTATGTCAAGAGCTTTATGTGTTGGATGAGAAAAGCCATAAGAAAGATATCAAGATTTGTTCTGTTTCTTTAAATGTTTGGCACACCAGATTAGGGCATCCATCTAATAAGCGTATATCACCAATAAAAGAGTTGTTATCTGTAAAAGTTGCTACTACAGATCTCTCTCATTGTTCCATTTGCCCTTTAGCCAAACAAAAACAATTGCCTTTTGTTTCTGTAAACAATATGGAAAATGACTGTTTTTCCCTTGTGCATTGTGATATATGGGGTCCATTTTCTACTCCATATATTCAAGGATTTAGATATTTTGCTACAATCATTGATGATCATAGCAGATATACTTGGATTTATATGTTGAAAAACAAGTCAGATGTTATTCCTATTATTCCAGCTTTCTGTCAAATGGTTCTTACTCAATTTGATAAGAAAATTAAAGTTTTTAGGTCTGACAATGCTAAAGAATTGGATTTTAGAGATTTTTTCATCAAAAAGGGATTATTCATCAAAGGTCATGTGTTTCTAAACCATAACAAAATTCGGTGGTGGAAAGAAAACATCAACATTTGCTTAATGTGGCTAGAGCATTATGTTTTCAGTCCAATTTACCTTTAAATTTATGGAGTGAGTGTATTCTAACTGCTGCTTATCTCATCAATCGTTTGCCTTCTAAAGTTTTGCACAACAATATTCCTTATCAAAGATTATTTGGCAAACATTCTTCTTATTCTCAGTTAAGAAGTTTTGGATGTTTGGCTTATGTTTCTACTTTGGCTACAAACAGATCAAACTTCTGTCCCAGGGAAAAATCTTGTGTTTTTGTTGGTTATCCGCCCAACATGAAGGCTTACAAACTCTATGATCTTTCAAAAAATGAGTTTATCATATCTAGAGATGTTGTATTTCATGAATCAATATTTCCTTTTACAAATACTCAAGTTCAAACATCTTCTATTTTTGATCAATTTGTGCTTCCTATTTCAACAAATGAAGATGTTCCTTTTCCAGTTGAGCACAATGATCCTTCTCATTCTGATCATTCACATGATTCCAGTTCTTCTTCTGATTCTGGAAATTCTTCTCATAATCCTAGCAATGCCACTAGTAGACCTACTAGAACCAGACATCCACCATCATACTTAAGAGATTTTCATTGTAATTCTCTAACACATCAAAAGTTCTCATCCAATACACCTTATCCTTTGGAAGATGTTCTTAGTTATGATAAGATTTCTTCAAATCACAAAGCATTGGTCATGAATATTTCAGCAAATTTTGAGCCTGAAAGTTTTATTCAAGCATCAAAATATCCTCAATGGTGTAAAGCAATGGATGAAGAACTTGTTGCAATGGAAGCAAACAACACTTGGACCATTATGCCCTTGCCTTCTGATAAACATACAGTTGGATGCAGATGGGTTTATAAGTTGAAATATGGAAGTAATGGTCAAGTTGAAAGACATAAAGCTCGATTGGTTGCCAAGGGATTTAGTCAACAAGAAGGAGTAGATTTTTTTGACACATATACCCCAGTTGCTAAGTTAGTAACTGTCAAGATGCTCCTTGCTATTTCTGCTGCCAAGTCATGGAATTTAGTACAATTAGATGTTAATAATGCTTTCCTCAATGGAGATCTAAAAGAAGAAGTTTTCATGGAAATACCACCTGGTTTCAAAATTCAGAAGGATAAATATCCTAAAAATGTTTCTTTAGCATGGAAACTCAATAAATCCATATATGGTCTTAGACAAGCTTCAAGACAATGGTTTGAGAAATGTTCTTCATTCATGTTATTTCTGGGATTTACTCAATCAAATTCAGATTATTCTTTGTTTTTCAAAGGATCAGGATCCACTTATATTGCTATGTTAGTATATGTGGATGATATCTTGATTACTGGATCCTCAAATACAGAAATAAGTTTTCTTAAGCAGCAACTAAGTGCCAAATTCAAGCTCAAAGATTTGGGTTCTCTGGGATATTTCTTAGGATTAGAAGTGGCTAAAACCAAAGAAGGAATTTTTGTTTCACAAAGAAATTATACACTTCAACTAATTGAGGATTTGGGTTTATTAGCAGCCAAACCTAGTTCTACTCCTATGGATCCTAGAAATAATCTACAAAGTGATAAAGGTGATATTTTTTATGATCATGTACGATATAGAAGATTAGTGGGTCGACTATTATACTTAAACATCACAAGACCATACATTTCTTTTTCAGTTCAGAAATTATCTCAGTTTATGTCTTCTCCAAGAGTTTCTCATTATCAAGCTGCATGTCATTTGGTGAAGTATTTGAACCAAAATCTTGGTCAAGGAATTCTCTTATCTGCTAAATCTAATTTCCAATTAAGAGCTTTTTGTGATGCAGATTGGGGTAAATGTTTAGATTCAAGAAGATCTATTACTGGTTTTTGCATATTCCTTGGTGATTCTTTAATTTCATGGAAATCTAAGAAACAAGCTACTATATCTCGTTTGTCAGCTGAAGCAGAGTATAGAGCTATTGCTTCTACTACTTGTGAGATAATATGGTTGAGACAGTTGTTACGTGATTTTGGTATTGATAATCAAGAAGCCACATTATTATTCTGTGATAATGATTCAGCCATCAAGATTGCTACTAATCCAATTTTCCATGAACGCACCAAACACTTGGGGATAGATCTACATTTTGTTTGAGAAAGAGTTCTTAATCAGACTATTCGATTAATGCCCATTAAGTCTCAATTTCAATTAGCCGATTTGTTCACCAAACCCCTACCATCTACCAAGTTACTTCCTTTTATGTCCAAGATGTCTTTGAAGAACATATATACTCCACTTCCATCTTGGGGGGGAATATTTGATATAGAAATGTATAAGTTGAGGGTTAATTCTGTAATTTACCATTCAGTTAGTTCTGGTAGTTAGATGTTTGTATATAGATGGTAGAGCTGTAACTCATTTCAATCTAATGAAAAGATTCATTCTATCTATCTTGTAATACAAAACTAGGAAAGAAGGAGAGGGCTAAGGAAGGAATTATGAATATAAAAGTGTTTTACTTAATTCAGTAATCATGCTAATTACCTCGTTAGAAGTGGGTAAGGCTTTTAAACCTTTAGTAACCCAAAATAATAAGTTAATTACTTTAGCTAATTACTTTGGCTTATTAGATTAACTCTTTTATTTAATAAATAAAACTATTTTATTTAATTTTTTTATTAATAAATAATACATAAACTATTTTATTTTCTTATTTATTTTGGCTGATAAATAATTATAATTTATCTAATAAATACTTATTATTTATTATGGATCTTATGTGTATTTTAGTATGTGATATCATAGTATAAACACATAATCATTAATATAGTAATTTGTTTATTTATTTCACATCATTTAATAGTCTCACACATAATCAGTAGAACATCAATTTATTTATTTCTTCTACACGCTTTTTAATCGATTCCAATTTGTGCAAGCAATAAACCAAGTGACTTTACAACGCTAAACGTTTAACAACATATCACTCCCCTTACTATATATGAGTTTCTTATCTTTGCAAACCACCATCCAGTTTTAATGGGTCAAAATGCGTTTGTAACATCTCAAAAATCACAACCATTTTAAACTTTTCAAATCAACTCATTTACTAATAAAAGTGTTTACAAAACAATTATTTTCAAAACATTTTTCAAAACAGAGTCTCCCAATATCAACAACATAAAATCAGGATGTGTGCGGTCACGTCTTCGCCTTCCCACGATCATCGGAAGTAAACCATAACAAAAAACTGTAAGCCAACACTTAGTGAGTTTCCCCCAAAGTACCACCACACAATACACATATCATATACAAACAATCATGTTGGGTCTAATCATTCATCGGACTGGGATACCATCGGGTCCACAGCCATCGGTCTGGATTACCCCTGGCCCAATCAGTCATCGGATTGGAATGCCAATATGCAATAGGTCTACTCAGTCATCGGACTGGAATACCAATATACAGCGGGCCCACTTAGTTATCAGGCTGGAATACCCTCGGGTCCACTCAGCCATCGGGCTGGAATACCCCCGGTCTGTTGACTCACGCACAAAGTAGTTGTGACAACCGTCAAATTAAAAGTCAACAAGTCAAAGTCAACAAGTGAAAGTCAAAGTCAAAATCATCAATTCAAAGTCAAAATCAACAAGTCAAACTTAATTAGTACTTGTATGCTAAAAGTTATTCTATGTATAAAATATGCATTGTATGTCAAGGATTCAAGTGTTCCAGATATTCTAAGTGTTAACAATGTAAAAACCCTAAAAAGGGAGTTAAACGCGTCAAAACACGACTAAGGACCCTCTCGGGGACCTAAAACAATCATAAACGAAGTATAACGGAGTTCACGAACCTTACATTACGAGATTATGCGATAATAATGGCTAAGATGAAATCTCTCCCAAATCTCTCCAAGTATGTGAAATCTCTCCCAAGTATGTGAAATCTCTCCCCAATCTCTCCAAGTATGTGAAATCTCTCCCAAGTATGTGAAATCTCTCCAAGTATGTGAAATCTCTCTCAAATCTCTCCAAGTACGTGAAATCTCTCCCAAAATCTCTCTCAAACTTTTTATAGTCATCCGAGTCATCCCGACCCTTAACTTGGTCAAAAATCACGCAAAACGGAAAGATTTCTCGAAAAACAGCTAATTAGAGCCGAAACCCTTCTTACGAACCGAAACCCTTCTTAGGAACCGAACCTCTTAGGAACCGAACCTCTTAGAGCCGAACCTCTTAGAGGCGAAACCCTAAGAAGCCTCCTGGACCGAACTACTGAAGAACCGAACTGATGAAGGACCGAAACCTTGGTGAGCCGAAGCAAATCCGAGACCGAACCCGAAACCTCCCTTCGCCTTCGCTTGCGAGACCCTCGAACCGAAACTCCTCTCGGTTCTCATCAACAGCCGAACACTCCCTTCGGTTCTAAGCACCAAGGACCGAACCTCCGGCCCAGACTTGGGATGTTCGCAGCTTTCACCCGGTTTTCGACCACGACTTCGTTTTAAGCCTGTTTTTCATGATTTTAACGTGGGATTTTCACCCAAATCCATATTTTACTATTTTTAACCCCCAGAACTCTTATTTTAATTATTTTTCAAGGATTTATTAATTAAAATGGCTTAGATTATCAAGTGGGTCAAGTGTGCCCACTTGCCCTCCATGTGTCACCCTCTCATTAGCCACCTTATCCACATCACACAAACCAAGACACACGTCACTTCAAACTCACAAGTTGCTCCAGCAACCTTCTATATAAAGAAATCCCTGGAGGATTTCTTGATTTACTTGCTAATTTCAAACATACACACACTTGTCATACCACCTCAAGAAATCTTCTTTCTCTCTACTTCCCACCACCTTGTGCAAGTGTTCTTGAGTTGCTACTGCACTTTTTGGTAACTATTCCATCTAAACTAAAGTGTTATTCCATAATTTCATAACACTCTTGGATCATTGACTCATATCTTAACGCCAAAAAAAAATCGTTCTTAGGATCATCCAAGTCTTCACGTGTTCATCAAGGGCTCTTGACTTGATATTCCTTAACTTCAACCTTCCACTCTTCAAGTCATCACTCAAGGTGAGTTCATACCCCTACATTTTCTAGTTTTCTTCAGTTTTCAGGGGGGTAATACAAGCAAAAACACCAAAACATATTCAAAAATTAACTTGACAGATTACAACAGAAAAGTTGTGACCTGTTCACGAACTATTTTACCCAACTTAAACTTAATATTTCTCAAAACTCTTTAATATGAAAATATTTCAGGTTTATACCTTTAAAATGACTACTTGCACATCTCAATACGATTTTTCTACGATTTATGGTGGTTTTTACAAAACTGCCTATCATTTCAGAAACGAATTCGGACCAGTCTGTGATTATGAACACTTTCACATAAGTTAGAGAATTCTAAAAATCATAATAAAAATCATGAATAAACTAGACATATTTTCTAAATTCTCAGAGTTTACGGAGTTAGTTTTCGACTTCGTATGATTTTTCTATGATGATTTCAAAACAGTGCAGAAAGGTTAAAAACTAGTTAACAGCTTACAACTTTCATAACACTTTGTAATATGTTGAGAAAAGTGCATAACAATAAGTTTCTATATGTTTGGATGCATTCATGTTAAGTTTATCATCATAAACAGAAATTAGTCATTCACGTTAAGGTTTTTCCTCCATTCATTTCGAACACATATAATAAACTACATTAAGTATAGTTTATGAATTTTCAATAAAAGCATACTACATGGAAAAGGTTTTACTATCAAAACAAAAGGGTTTTCATATACTACTTGATAAACTATAATAGTAATAGTTTATGGATTCATATCACAAATGTATTTTCATAAAAGGTGATTTCACTTCCACCCTGGAAGAGGTTTTATACTCAAACTATATGTAAACTAGTTAACGTAAGTTGTGAGACACGTCTTCATTGTACTCTTTGAGTACTAGTTAAAAATCCTGAATTAGTTATAACCAGAGTCTCTTGTAGGGAGAGCGTGATAACTGTGTATAGATCTATATTTGGATTGACAACCCACACCCATGCTGCTTGCATAAGTCCGATCGGCCGATTGGGGGTGACAAATGTCATTTCGTTTCCGACGTCTGAAGAACGTCGCAGCAGGTCGTCCTGTCGTAGTATGGTTATAACGACTCACATAGGGAGTTAACAATATTTCAAGTTTACAGGGAAAATTCTACTTTGAAAATGGGTTTTACTTCTAAATTAAACGAGTTTATGTCGATTTAAACTTGCATGAATTAGTTTAAGTATGGAAAAATACTTGTACATATTCTCGGTGTTGACAATTAAGACTACATGACTTATTATAAGGAAAATATTGGATTTTCTTTGGAAACACATTACCATTACAAACATTATAAGTACAAAACACACACATATTTTCGGTCTTGACAATTAAGACTACATGACTTATTATAAGGAAAATATTGGACTTTCTTTGGAAACACATTACCATTATGAACATTATAAGTACAAAACACACACATATTCTCGGTCTTGACAATTAAGACTACATGACTTTTATAAGGAAAATATTGGATTTTCTTTGGAAACATACTTCTATCAAAACTACATTTCATCTAAAATTATTAGACTCCAGCTATAATTGCTAAGTGTATATGCTAGAGTTGTATAAGAATCTAGTCACAATCGACTTAGAATTGGTGGGCCCGCCTTATTTCCTGTTCCTTGTTTGGTTGTGGACCTAGGGCAGACCCATTATATTCGACGGTTTATTTAACTTAAATTTTATATAACTTATATACACTGTGTGATTATAGAAGGAATCTACGGGTCTTTCTAGGGTACATTATTGCATAACATAGGAGAGTCCATTTCGCGTTTAATAAAGAAAATATTGAATTTTCTAGAATCATACTCTATCGCTTTTTACAAGGAAAACGACTTCTTTCTCAAATAAAACTCTTATGAACTCACCAACTTAATTGTTGACACTTTTTCAAACTACTTGTATTCTCAGGATTCAGTGAAACAGGAAATCAACTGCTTTTGAGAATGGGACGTTAAATCGTCAAACATTTCATTTTGTCATCATAGTGTAATTGATTTGAAACATGTAAAACATACTATGGTATAACTTTTTCAATTATATTTATGATGGTTGTATTTACTTTGAGCACTATTATACTCGTTGTTGTGATACTATACATGAAGTCCTCCACCCCTGGATGTTTCCGCCATCCTTGGTTTGGGGGTGTGACAGTAGTAAGGTCTCAACCCAACACAATATGTCGACATATAACAAAAAAATCAACAAACAGATAATCATGCAGCCAGAAATCACAGGTAATCCTACAGATCTACTGGTCTACGCATATCAGCAACTATCATATAATCATACATGTCTATCCCACACCCATCATATCATAAATCAATTTACAACAGGATATTAATCCAATGGGCCGGCTTTGGTGCCTTCGACCCGTAAGTATAGTGAGGAAAACTCACCTCAAAATCTGACGAACTGCTAATCACTACTTTGCTCCCAAATACTAGCTCAACCCAACATTATCCGTTAATAATATTTTCCCCAACCTAGTCAATGGTCAAAAATCTATTCAACACCTATCCGAGTCAACACAGCCGAGCCAACCCGACCGAGTCGACTCAGCCGAGTACGCTGGGCGTACTCTTCTGTACGCGGAACGTACTCGGTGGTCGACCAGCTTACGGGGCGCTGACCACGTACGTTCAGCATACCACTTGGTATGCCTAGCGTACGTGCCAGTTCAACCCTTTCCCCATTAAGAGCTTAATACTCCAGATCTTCACGTCCAAAATCATATCCAAGGCCAAAATATCCTCAAGAGTCATAAAGCTTCCAACTTTATGACTTTGCATGTCCATTAATTGCTTAAAACACAAATTCTCATCATCTTAATGCATTAAGACCTTCTATAGCATGCATGGAGCAAAACTAACCATCAATACCACATTTTTATGACTTAAGACCCCTCCTAAGGTCTGAAAGGACGACTTATTGGGTCAAGAACATGACATGCTCAAGAATCACCATAATTGGGATAAAAAGTGTCTTAAAGGAAGAAATGTTTAGATCTACAAGATGGAGTGATCAAGTTGCAAAGTTTATACCTCATGGAGGTTGCTAACAAGAAGGAAATCCCAGATCCAAGATGCTTCCAAGCTCCAAGCTCTTCTCACCACCTTCTTCTTCTTCTTCTTTAAGACCACCTCCAAAACACTCCAATGGGCTCAAAATGCACTCTTCTCGCTTAGGGTTTGCTTGTAGTTGTTTTTCACAGAGGGATGATAATGAAGAAATTATGCATGAGGCTATAATGAGGTTTATATATAGACCAAACCCTATAAATTAGGGTTTGCACATTCTTCACGTACACCCTACGTACGAGGTATACGCCCAGCGCCCCTAGTACACCTAGCGTACACAACGTACGCTCAACGTACTACACTGGGATAAAATTACCATATTGCCACTATGGGCCATTTTGCAATCCTTTTCAATCCCAATGGCTAAAATGCAATATTATCCAAACATAGGGTTGAAATTGAAAGTACCTTGACATCGGGATGTTACAACATTGTTTTTTATTTCTCTTTATTTTGACTTTATGGAGCATGCAACATTAATTTTAAACACTTGTTTGCTTAACACAAGTTTTCGGTGTGCAGAGTCAGATTAGATAAAAAAATATAATTCAACATGGAAAATCTGGGTATGACCATCCACTACATCTTATCCTACCTACCAAAGGACGCAGTCAAATATCACGATCTAAACTTTTAAAGGAACAAACCCTATATTAAATGTATGTGTTCGTTATAATTTTCACGTCATACCTAGTTGTAGTCTTTATAACTATTATGTTTCATAACATCGTTTGGCGTACTTCTACGTATGACACTACGCTTGGTTAGAACCTACTTACATCCTAGGTCATAGGCTTGTTAGATTAGTGTCTAAGCCCGTAACTATATTTGGTAAGTACTTGACCCGGTTGTGCATGGTCCTTTTGGGTTTCCTTCACCATAGCAACTTGACAGGGTGATTTATAAAGAGAGAAGAGATATTATTATATTAATATATTATGAGAATAATATATTAAAGGAATAATAATATTATTTGATTAATATTAGTCATAGATTAATTAGGAATTAATTTGGTGACTAAAAGAGATTAATTGAATAAAGGGGCTTAAACTGTCAAATGTGTGATAGTTGTGTTTTTGGGCTATGAATCCTTGTAGATCTAAGGGTGGCCGAATTTAGGGTTATGGACACCTTGAATTCGTCCAAGCCTTAATCTAGAAGGATCCTTGGATTGCTTAGGGCCTAACTTATTCAATTAGGGTTATGGATGTAACCCTAGTAGCTCGTAGTATAAAAGGACCCCATGGGTAGGGGAAATCGGCTATCTTGTTACCTAAGAAACCCTAGAGCCGATTTCCACATCTCTTCCCTCTCTCCAAATCATCCTCTTGGTAGTTGGTGTTTGTAAGCCATTAGAGGAGTGACAATTGTGACTCTAAGCTCCAAGAACAAGAAGATTCAAGCAAGCAACTTAAGGTATTCATCTAGATCTGATTCCATATGTTATGATTCCATTTTATTCACTAGATCTAGCATTGAAAGTCTTGGATACATTGCATGTTCAATTAGAGAAACCTAGATCCAAGCATTAGAGTTTGCATGTGCACATAGAATGTTCTTATGGCTCAAACCCATCAATGGTATCAGAGCTTTGGTTGATTTCCATTGAATTGATGCATTGTTTGATTGTTCTTGCATTGAAAATTCGTTTTTTTGCCTTCTGACTGACAGACTCGGCGAGTCCCATTGTGGAACTCGGCGAGTCCCATTGTGGAACTCGGCGAGTCGTATGAACTCGGCGAGTCCATGATGGGACTCGGCGAGTCCAAGCGTCTGTCAGAGTAGATTTCGGGATTTCTTGCTGTTTTCCTTGAGGATACTTGCCTTAATTGTTTTGGGTCAATTAAATCCGAATTTTATCATATATTTGAATATATCCTTGTCAAACAAAAGATTATTACCATTTGATTAAATAATAATTTCCTTATATGATAATAATTGATTATTTGAATTGATTGGTAAATTGTCGTGCAAGTAATATTGACTAGGTCAAATCTAGATAATCATTAAATTAATTAGTTAATTTATATTATTTGCTATTTGATCCTTAATGTTTTGAAAAGTTCAAAACTTGTCCTCAAGTTTTGAAATTTAAGTTTTGTGATTAAAAGTTTAATTTGAATTATTTAAATTTCAAACCTTAGAATTTTACAAGTTTTAAAATTCAACCCTATACTTATAATATTATAAGATTAATATATATATATATATATATATATATATATATATATATATATATATATATATATATGTATAACTTAAATGCTAGTCTTACCGTTAGTAGGCCTCATTCACGAAGCCATTCTATAAGGGGGGGGGGGGGTATAAGGTTATGGCCTATAAAATGGCCGTTTAATGGGTGTCCATTCTCACCCACCGCTTCCTTGATTGGTGGAGGGTCGTTAGTCGAACGGGTAGGATCGGGCAAACCTTTCCTCATTAAAAGTATAATGAATCTATATAAAGTAACTAAACGTTTCTACAAAATTCCCAATCTTAATTACTTTAGGAAAAAGTGAATTGATGCAATCGCATGAAATTACACTTTGTACCCTTGCTAAGACATTAATGGAGCGCGTGTGGTTAACCGGCACACTAATTGGTTTCTAAGCAATGGTAGCAAAGGGTGACTCATTGTTTATCATAGTTCGATGGAGCGGGTGTGGTTAACCAGCACATCGAATAGCTGACTGTAACAATGAGGGCACCATGTACATTTGCATGGTTATTCACACCCACTTTGTGATCCTCGGCATCCCAGTCACAAACGAGAGGGGCATATCGAGATTTAAACATGCCATTGAAAAGTTCAATGTATCTCAAAAGATCTAGGAGTTTTTCAATACATTTAAAACCTAATTTCTTTTCGTTTTTCATGGTGGAGAATTAGTGAATCGGCATTCACTTGCCTTCAAATTATTTACTTGTTAGATTACGGCATCCCTCTTCTAATTTGTAAATAATGTTGTTGGTTCCTAGCCCTAATTTTTCATTTGGGTGATTAATTTGGGAAATTCATTTCTAATCAACTTTGTTCTTTTTCCTTTCCAGATGTCGAACGCAAACAACAACGCTTCTGGGTCGAACTCCTCTGGTTCATTCTCACTCATGAACTTGTGTGGGAAAGTGATCTTTGATGGGACCAATTTTAGTAATTGGATCCGCAACATTCGCATGGTCACTCGCTACGAGGATAAAGAGTATGTCCTCGACGAGAAGCTAAAGGAGATTGATATCGAAATTGCTACTGACGATGAGATCGCGGCCTACGAGGCCCATGAGCGTGATGCTGTGAAAGTCCATTGCATCATGCTAGCGACTATGACTGCTGAACTTCCAAAGTCCTATGAGGACAAGTACCCCTACGAGATGCATCAGGATCTGCTGGAACGCTACCACCAGAGCGCTAGGCAAGAGAGGTATGAGATCATCACTTCGATGATCACTACCAAAATGGGAAATAGAGAGTCTCTTACTGCCCATCTGCAAAAGATGCAAAGATATGTTGATCGCCTTCTGAAGTTGAATGTGAACTTCGATGAAGAGCTGGCAATTGACATTATCCTTCACTCATTTCCTTCCTGCTATAGCCAGTTCCGCATGACCTACCACATGAATAAGGAAGAGGTCTCCTTGAGCAAGCTTCAGGGCTTGTTGAGGACTGCTGAGAGCAACCTCAAGGATAAATCTGTTGCATCACCTCCAACTCCAGCTTCTGCCCATGTCTTGGCAATAGGGCAAGGGAAAGGTAAGAAGAGGAAAGCCTCCTCAAGGGGCCACCACAAGGGAAAGTCTCATGATGGCACCTCTTCTAGTGGAACCAAAGTTGGTTCTGCTAAACCCAACTCAAAACCCAAGGAGGCAGAGTGCCACCACTGCCACAGGATAGGGCATTGGAAGAGAAGCTGCCCAGAATATCTGCAGGCCATCAAGGATGGAAAGATCAAGCCATCTTTCGCAGGTATTTACACAATTAAATCTAATAGTTTGTCACATGCTACTTCTTGGGTTCTTGATACAGGATATGGTTTTCACATATGTTCTGATTTGCAGGGACTAAAAAGAAATAGGGATGTGGAGCGTGGAAGGATGAATCTGATCATGGGAAACAGAAGATCGTCGCCTGTGACCAAGATTGGAGTTTATTCCTTAGTGCTTAGTAATGGTTTAGATTTAAATTTGAATAATTGTTGCTATTCGCCAGATATGGCTAGAAACATCATTTCATTTCATGGTTTATATAAACAAGGTTTTAGATATTCATTTGATAATGAAAAGGGTTCTATTTATGCTTATTTTAATAATGTTTTATATTTTGAAGCATTGCCTTGTAATGGAATATATGAAACTGTGATGGTTGTAGACAACTTAGGAAATGATGTGTTGTGTGTGGATTCTTCTAATAGTATGGATAAAGCATGCTTGTGGCATTGTCGTCTTGGACATGTCAACAAGAAACGCATAGCCCAACTCCAAAAGGATGGAGTGTTGGAGTCATTATACCTTAGAGACGATGACGTGTGCGAGTCTTGTTTACTTGGAAAGATGACCAAGTCACCCTTCACTGGCACTTGTGCGAGGGGTGAGGGTTTATTGGATCTCATACATACAAATATATGTGGACCCTTTAGATCCACCACAAGGGATGCGAATCGCTTCTATGTGACTTTCACAGATGATTATAGCAGATATGGGTATATCTACTTAATCAAGCACAAGTCAGAAACCTTTGAAAAGTTCAAGGAGTTTACACAAGAAGTGGAGAATCAGTTGGGCAGGAAAATCAAGATGCTTCGATATGATGGAGGTGGAGAGTACCTAAGTCTTGAGTTCCACGACTACCTCAAGGAATGTGGAATATTTTCACAACTGACGCCACCTAGGACACAACAATTGAATGGTGTAGCTGAGAGGCGTAATCGAACCTTGCTAGACATGGTTCGTTCCATGATGAGTCGTGCTTCACTACCTATCTCATTCTGGGGGTATGCCTTAGAGACTGCCACCCATATCCTTAACTTAGTACCTACGAAGAAGGTTGCCAAAACACCTCACGAGATGTGGACAGGGAAAGCTCCCTCGTTGGCACATATCAAGGTTTGGGGTTGCGAGGTTTTCGTAAGACGAGAAACTCATGACAAGCTCGAACCTTGTAGTGAACGATGTATTTTCATCGGATACCCACAGAAATCCTTTGGATATCTCTTCTACAGATCGAGTGACAATGTAGTCTTCGTTGCGAGGAGAGGGGTTTTCCTAGAGCGAGAACTCATAAGCCAAGGAGACAGTGGGAGGCAGATCGATCTTGAAGAGCTTCAAGAGTCAAGCGATGAAGGAACCTCTAACACTGGCGCTCAACCCGAGGAGGAAATTCCGGTTGAACCGATTGACGAGTCCTTACCTCTTAGATGTTCCGAAAGAGTTAGTGTTACACCCCAGTTTTATGGTTTTCATGTTACTATGGAAGGGGATACGTTCATTAGTGATAGTACACTAGTGAATATGGACGAACCTAACAGTTATAAGGAAGCCATGGCAGGCCCAGAGTCTGCGAAATGGAAGATTTTGGTTTTCTGCGAAGCGAAGATGAATCATGTGTATATGTCAAAGCAAGTGGGAGTGTAGTAAGCTTTCTCGTACTGTATGTCGACGACATATTACTCATAGGAAATGACATCCCGACATTGCAGGAGGTTAAGTCCTGGCTCGGGAAGTGCTTCGCTATGAAGGACCTCGGAGAGGCTTCCTATATTCTGGGAATAAGGATAGTGAGAGACAGAAGTAAGAGACTAATAGGACTTAGTCAGAATACTTACTTGGATAAGGTACTAAAACGTTTTAGTATGGAGAATTCGAAGAAAGGGGAATTACCAATCCAGAGTAATGTCAAGTTGAGTAAGACTCAGAGTCCGAGTACTGAAGTCGAGATAGCAGAGATGAGCCGAGTACCTTACGCTTCCGCAGTTGGCTCGATCATGTACGTTATGACTTGTACTCGCCCTGATGTGGCCTTCGCTTTGAGCATGGTCAGCAGATATCAAGGGAACCCTGGCAGAGCGCATTGGATCGCAGTCAAGAACATTCTTAAGTACCTAGGGAGGACCAAAGAATGGTTTCTAGTCCTCGGTGGGAGTGATGACTTAAAGGTGCGAGGGTACAGTGACGCCAACTTTCAGACCGATAGGGACAACTATCTTTCGCAGTCGGGCTGGGTCTTTACCCTAAATGGAGGAGCAGTAACTTGGAAGAGTTCCAAGCAAGAAACCGTAGCTGATTCAACGTGCGAATCAGAATACATTGCAGCAAGCGAAGCGTCAAAGGAGGCAATATGGTTGAAGAACTTCATTGGAGATCTTGGAGTTGTGCTAGCCATAAAGGAGCCTATGGAGATTTTCAGTGATAATGAAGGAGCAGTTGCCTTGACCAAGGAACCTAGACATCACGGTAGATCTCGACATATCAACAGAAAATATCACTTTATTCGACATCGGGTGGAAGAAGGACTCCTCGTAGTGAAGAGGGTATCGTCAGAGGATAACCCATCAGTTTTCAGACCGACAGGGACAACTACCGTTCGCAGTCGGGCTGGGTCTTTACCCTTAATGGAGGAGCAGTAACTTGGAAGAGTTCCAAGCAGGAAACTGTAGCTGATTCAACGTGCGAATCAGAGTACATTGCAGCAAGCGAAGCGTCAAAGGAGGCAATATGGTTGAAGAACTTTATTGGAGACCTTGGAGTTGTGCCAGCCATAAAGGAGCCTATGGAGATTTTCTGTGATAATGAAGGAGCAGTTGCCTTGACCAAGGAACCAAGAGATCACGGTAGATCTCGACATATCGACAGAAAATATCACTTTATTCGACATCGGGTGGAAGAAGGACTCCTCGTAGTGAAGAGGGTATCGTCAGAGGATAACCCAGCAGATCCGCTTACGAAGGGACTGAGCAGGGTTAAGCACTTGCAGCACGCTAGGAGCATTGGCTGAAGGACGATATTAGTTTAGATTAGATAGTTTGGAAACGTGTAATAGATAAGTTGTTATTAACATTCGATGATTAAATAAATGAGTATTATTTATTAGTAAAGTTACTGTCTTATGTTAATCATTTACCTATTGTTTCATTTTGCATGTTTTGACTTCCTGAATAATTGAATTATTTGATAATAATCGAATTATTCGAACGGTCCACAGTCGTTCATATGTTGGAAGTAGATATGAATGAAGACTGTCATGAATTGGAGTGTAGACTGTATAAAGTGTATTATACATAGCAAAGGTTTGCTACAACGTTCATGAGTGCTTATGAACTTGATTTGAGCATTGGAATAAACCCACACTTGTTGGAATCACTTCATGGAATTTATCACGAGTGATCGCAAGATGGTAATATCATATGGTCATAAAACCTAGATATATGGTTTATTGTTTGTTAATTAGTTATGCATTGATAATGTGTAAACGCATCAGTAACTTGATGTTATAAAACACATTGTTGTGTAAAATTTGATTAGTGGATAGTAAATGCATATAAGTCGAAGTTTATCTGTTCCTTTTGTCCTAAGAGGGTAAAAGCGATATGAGGGCCCCTCGATGATTTGATTTAACTTATGTGTCGGGCCCGGTCAGGACTGAATTGATGTGTTCAATTAAGTTCTATGTCAAATGAATATGAGATCGAGAAACCAATTGTTGGACAATAAGTATGACAATGTTCCATGTGATTGTCCGCACGATATCTAGAACAGAGGATTATACGATCCCTTATCTGAAGGACAGGTTACTGATAAGATCAGAGTTTGACGGCGTCTTTGAGAGCTACGATTGCTAATCAGATTAGACTTGCATTTATAGTTACTAGACTTATCCAAGTGGGAGACTGTTGGATTAGTGTCTAAGCGCGTAACTATATTTTGTAAGTACTTGACCCGGTTGTGCATGGTCCTTTTGGGTTGCCTTCACCATAGCAACTTGACAGGGTGATTTATAAAGAGAGAAGAGATATTATTATATTAATATATTATGAGAATAATATATTAAAGGAATAATAATATTATTTGATTAATATTAGTCATAGATTAATTAGGAATTAATTTGGTGACTAAAAGAGATTAATTGAATAAAGGGGCTTAAACTGTCAAATGTGTGATAGTTGTGTTTTTGGGCTATGAATCCATGTAGATCTAAGGGTGGCCGAATTTAGGGTTATGGAAACGTTGAATTCATCCAAGCCTTAATCTAGAAGGATCCTTGGATTGCTTAGGGCCTAAGTGTTGGGTTTTGAGCATTCTAACACTCCTATGGTGTACATGCAACCCTATAAACCTTGGATCTATGTTTTCTCTATTATACATGCAAATATTAACTATTCCAAGGTTTCATCCTAACTAGCATATTATGAAGCACCTATACTACAAAGTTCTAGTTAGATGACATACCTTTTGATGTAGCTTGATGTCTTCAAGCTTTAAGAGCTTAGCCCCATAAGTGTGGAAACCTCAAATGGAATCACAAATCGCCAAAACACCTTGGAAGAACTTGAGAGAATATGTATGCACACTAAAATCGGCCCACTCTTATTTTCACACACTTGTTCCAATTTTGTGAGCCAAGGACCCCTTTATATATTATGGAGGATTAGGGTTATATCCATGTAAACCCAAATACCCATGACCTTTCATTTACATAGGATCCATGGGTTAAAAGCTCCATGGACCATCCATGAAAGCTTAGCCCAACCTAAATGAACTTGGCCCATTCCATATATATAAGAGTCCATATTTAATTAGTTCTTTTTGATTACTTAATTAATTCTAAATTAATTCTTGATCAATACTAATTAAATAATATGATTCCATATTAATATATTAGAACTTATAATATATTAATATAAATCATAAATATACTATTCTCAAAAGACTATCCATATAAATTGTGTCGGTGAAGTGCAACCCAAATGGACCATGCCGGGTCGGGTCAAGTACATACCAAATATAGTTATGGACTTAGACATTAATCCAACAGTCTCCCACTTGGATAAGTATAAAACTATTATTGAGTATGACTTCAAAACCTAACTGGCAATCGTAGCTCTTAAAGCCGCTGTCGAACTCTGACCTTGTCAATGACTTGTCCATTAGATAAGGGATCATATATTCCTCCATTCTAGATATCATATGGACTGAGACATGGATTATAATCATTCTCTCTGTCCATTTGTTGTTTCCCGATTTTCGATTTATGATGACTGACTGATTGAACAAATCAAATCAGTCCTGGCTTGGCCAAGCACTCACATGTGTCATCGCTAAATCATCGAGGGGCCCACAGATATCGCTTTTATCCCGAAGGTAAAAGGAATGGATAAACTTCGACTCATATGACTTGTTCTACTACTTTTTGAATCATACACAAAGGCACGTTTTATAACATCGAGTTACCAAATGCGTTTTTGTGTAATCAATGTATAACCAACTCATAGTAACAACTCATATCTCTAGGTTTGAAGAATATAAGATATTATCGTCTCATGATCACTCGTGATAAAATCCATGAAGTGATTTAAATGAGCGCGGGTTGAATCCAATACTCAAAACTTATGAGCACTCATGAGTGTTGTAGCACCACTTTGTCCACCAACTTGGACCTCTACAAACCAACCCATGACAGTCTTGATTCATATCTACTTCCAACATATGACCGACTGTGGATGGTTTGAATAACTTAATCATTCAGGAAGAGCGACTTAGTTATTCTGGAAGTCAAAACATGCAAAGTGAAACACAAGAATAAATGAATCAAATATGGTATCAAACCCTATGAATATAAATAAACACTTTTATTTATCACCATACTGATTACTCATTATTCATTGTTTCGGTTTTATCAACTTTATACTTGAATTAAAAACACTAGTTGTCCCATGCTCCAAGCATGTACACTATGTTTTTCTTAAACAATAGCTTTGCCATACACCAAGTATGCACTCTATGTTTGTCTATGATCCTTACTTTGTGAAATAAACCAATTGAACATAATTTCAATGATTCTAATTTCACACTCCCAAATCCTTATCGAAAAATGTGAGAATTACAAATTCCTATCATTTATCGAAATCTGTTTAGATTTTAAACTTATATGCACTGACCCTCCTGTAATGAATATGTACAAAGTCACAAAGACTTGTCAACAGTCATTATAAGGTATTCCAATGGAGATCAACTCCATGGAAACTAAGTCTCATATTCAATGTACATTGCTTTGGACATGCTTCTTGCATTAAGTTTTCTAATCTTACACAGATAACTTCCACCTATGGAGACAACTCCATATTCTCATTTTGACTATCACTTCTGAATAAGAGATGCCTCTTTTCAGAATATGTCAATATGGTCCTTCCAAAATTAGCACTATACTTCCAACTGTCCCCGAGCAACCAATCTTTGGTAAACCTCAGATTGTCCTCGACAATTGCTTAATCATTTTAGTCATATCCAATTCTAGACCTTTTCCCTTCTTAATGCCTCTGGGCATTTGGAAAAATTTAGAAATGAAAAATATTATAGCACATGCAATCGATCCTGTACCCAAAGCAAATGGTACACGATTCATGATGTCTCACATAAAGACATGATTCTAGACCAGTCTTTTGCTACAATATTTTTATTTGCCATGTTTTCAAAATTTGACTATGAAGAGGGATGCCGTAATCATAATCGAATTTTGAGAACGCAATATACAGAATTTCCCTAAGTTGAACCAATCCAACATGAAATTCATATATATATTCTTGACTAAAGATGATTAAGGTCTCAATCTAAGCCTTTAGAACTGAAATGAAGTATATCCTCTCCCTTAATTATAGCAAAACAACTTTTTCAATCCCTGTAGCCTCACGAATTGAAACTTTTGTTTTCTATAATTAACATTGATAACTTGCAACACTAACAATAATTATCATGCTCCCACTAACATGATGATTATTAGCATAACACTTATGCTCCCACTAGCTTTGACATGTACTTAGAAATCAGCTGGACTTCTAGAAATCAATACTTTATTGACTTTCTTACCAAAGTTCAGATTTCTGATATGAGATGCTTTGATAAAACTTTATCAAAATCATACACCTTTCCTTAGATAGCATGCATGTGTGTCTAAACAATTTCGGAACTATGAAAAGGGATGCCGTAATCATAGTGTCAATTGTTTAGACCTTTTGCCATTTGCTTCAAATCTACTTGGTGGAAGTTTTTCCTCACCATTATTTTCATGAATCGGAGAGAAACCTTATGACCCTTAGATTTTATGGTGTATGTGTTCTTATCCATGTGAATCGTCAGAACCATAGTCACAAGACAAGGATAATGACAAATCCAAACTCATATGGACTGAACTTATGCAATCTGAACTTCTTGCTACCTGGCAGTACAGGGCCTGCCATTGCTTCCAAGTTGTTATGCAACCAATTGAGAACTTTCAGAACTCCTATGCAAAGCCAACTTTAACTGGAATGGGCACAGAATATGTCAACACGATAGGTTATAAACCTCAAGTCGTATGCTAGTGAAGAACCTCAGGTTTTATTCTTGATTACTTCTTGAAATTCTTTTTAGGATCTTTAAGACTCCCACTATCCTCTTGACATATAAGACTATCTTGCCAAATATTCAAGAGATAGTGCGGATTCTTTATCAAGACAAACACTTCACACAATTGGCCTTAGTTGGTCTTTGTTTTATCCAAAACATCACAACTTACCAATTTCAAATGTACAAGAGTAGGAGACTTTTACTCTTACATTTGACAAGTGTTTTAAACCTTTCTTTAAGATATGTCACTCAAGTTACAATCTTGGAGTATGACTCTAAGAATTGTTTTGGAACGAAGTATGACTCATCTTCCTGATCTAACCATTTCAACAATTCATGACTCCACTTCTTAGTCATAAGAATGCACTAAGATGACCTTTAGAGGACTAATTGTGATATGATTTCTAAATCATTAAGATGATCACAAACATGATACTAAAGTACTCTCCCATCTTTTCAAATTTGAGAAACTTTTATCTTTCTGCCTAATTTGATTCTTCCCATTCGTTCTGCCATACATTGAGACTTTTCCAATGTTTCAGAATTATACTTAAACTTGTAAGTATAACCATATTTACTAAACTTTAGTAAATCAAATAGTCTTAACGAGCTTTGTGGTGGACATGACCAGTGCACAAGAATGTGTACTCGATCCCTTTAGTCCTTCACTTGACTCACACATCCATGTGAACAAGTAATTAGTCTTGATTTTCCAATGCTTGAAAGTTCTCATTCGTCATACTATTCAACTTGCATGATTCCAAGTTTCGGTCCAATTGAAACTTGGGTGATGAGGAACTTTCCTGATTTGGTAAATTTAGACACTACCACAAGTGAAAGAATCAAATCCATTTTCCAATATTGCTGTCAGTGGAATCATATAAGCAACAATTTTCCACAAATGCCATTGTAAGGATACTTCAAATAAATAAAATTAAACAATTTTCTTTTATTTTAAAACTTTGCGGAAAAACTTATCCTTACAATCCACATGGAAAATTGTTGTTATCTATTCCTTAGCAATATATCATAACTTCTTAAGCAACTGCTCAAAATTCTGATGCGATCGAAATCCACCTTCGCGATCAGAATCAACATATACTTCCTTTAAGATTTCTCTCTATTCTTTGATTCTTAAAACATCAACATGTGACCCAGTCACATCATGTAATGAGGATCTCAGAATAGAACTTAATAGAGTTAGATAATGGGCTCTACCTGATGTAGAGTCAAACTTATTGACTTTAACATCCTTAGGTAAATTTGGCAGCTTTGCAATCAACGCCCCTTCCTTTGGCAAAATAAACATATGGACCCTTTGGTAATGAGACTATCTCAGACTTAGCCTTTCTCTTTACCATTTGGTCAACCGGGTTGACTATGGCCAATCCCTTTCCATTGGGAAGAGAATGCTTTTTCTGGATTTCCAGTGTCACCATTGTCACTGTCCATAAAGTTTTTGGGAAGTTGATCTTCTAATCAAATTTGCTTTACTATCGTTCCAAATCATTGCTGATTCAGCAGCACCAAGCAAATAGATATGATCATTAAGGTTCATGTCATAGTGTGTTTCATAGTAGTCCCAAAGGAACTCACTATGTGACTTAGAAAGTGATTGAACATCCAACTTTCTCAAGACTTTGACACCCAACTCTCTCGGCTTGTCAATATGTGACTTCATCTCTAAGATGTGATCACACATAGACCTTGCTTGCCATTAGGGCTTGAGTGACCTTGAACTTGTGGGTTAGGGAGAATAATTGGAGGAGGTGGAGGAAGAGAAGTATGACTTCCATGAGCCAAACTCGGGAAGTCATATTCATTAGGAAAGCTTGGTTTGGGAAGATCATTGTTGTCTAAACCAGACATCAACAATGGAAGAAATTCACGTAAAGTTGAATTAAGTCCTTAATATAACACCCAATATGATATATTAAGGCTAGGACCTAACAAACTATTTTATAACTTGGAAGAGGGATGCCGTAATCCAAGCTATAAAATATTTGAAGGTAGGTGAATGACGATTCACCAATTTCCACCAAGATAAACGAAATGTATTATTAGGTTTTAATTGGTTTTGAAACTCCTAGATTCTTTTGAGATTCATTGAACTTTTCAATGGCATGTTTCAATCTCGAGTGTGCCCTTCAGGTTTTGTGACTGGGATGCCGAGGATCACAAAACAAGGTGTGAAGTAACCATGCAAATATACTTGGTACCCTTAATATTTACCCCTCAATCGATGTGCCGGTTAACCACACACGCTCCAACGATACTATGATAAACATTAAGTTACCCTTTTGCCTACCTTGTTAAGTCCAGGTTAGTGTGCCGGTTAACCACACACGCTCCACTAACAGCTTAAACAAAGTGCAAAGTGTAATTTCATGGATTAGCACCTTATTCACATTTTCCTAAGTAACTAAGATTGGGAATTTATAAGTGTTTAGTTACTTAGTATTTATAATTATACTTATAATGAAGGGAGAATTATAGTCCTTGTCCTACCTGTTCGGCTAACGACCCTCCACCAGTCAAGGAAGCGGTGGGTGAGAGTGGACACCCATTAAACTGCCATTTTATAGGCAGTAACCTTATACCCCCCTTATAGACCGGCTTCGTGAATGAGGCCTACTAATGGTAAGACGACTTGCTCTTATACATATAATATATTAAACTTTTAATATTATAATAGTATAAGGGTGTATTTTAGACATTTAAAATACTTGGTGGTATAATCTATTAATTAAACTATACTCTTAATTTAATTAAATTTAAACCATATCATTATGGAATTATTAATTATCTTTTAATTAAACACTTTAATTATCTATTAATAAAGTCCATAAGAGTTAATTGAATTATTCAATAAAAACATCATAATTCCAATTATTAAATTCAAAATTAAAACCATTTAATTAATTGTTTAAGTTATGAACCCAAGAGTTTTAGAATTCAATTCTTTTTTTTATCATAAAAAACTTTTTCCAAATTCCAAAACTTGAGGGCAAGTTTTGTAACTCTTGAAAACTTTTGGATTCCATAACTTATGGAGTTAAATACTTGTTTTATGATGAAACTTTTCCATAACTTAAGAACAAGTTATGGAATTCTTTAAAACATTAAGACCAAGTTTTGTAACTCCATAAAAAACTTTGAATCAATTTTTTTAAAAACCTTTTCATATCCATAATTATGGAGGTTTCAAAAAACTCTTTAGATCAAACTTTTAAAACTAATAAAATAATCATATCATTTTATCTTTTACTAAATTTGACCTAATTCAACTCATATAGCAAATGATTCAAATTTTACAAATAATTAGTTTTTCACAAAAACAAGTAATTATCTTAAAATTTGACAAACGTCATGTTTTTTTTCCTTTTTTTTCAACTTGAAAATAAAACATTTGCATCAATATAACAGAAAACAACCCATGGCTCTGATACCACTGTTGGGTTTTGAGCATTCTAACACTCCTATGGTGTACATGCAACCCTATAAACCTTGGATCTATGTTTTCTCTATTATACATGCAAATATTAACTATTCCAAGGTTTCATCCTAACTAGCGTATTATAAAGCACCTATACTATAAAGTTCTAGTTAGATGACATACCTTTTGATGTAGCTTGATGTCTTCAAGCTTTAAGAGCTTAGCCCCAATAGTGTGGAAGCCTCAAATGGAATCACAAATCACCAAAACACCTTGGAAGAACTTGAGAGAATATGTATGCACACTAAAATCGGCCCACTCTTATTTTCACACACTTGTTCCAATTTTGTGAGCCAAGGACCCCTTTATATATTATGGAGGATTAGGGTTACATCCATGTAAACCCTAATACCCATGACCTTTCATTTACATAGGATCCATGGGTTAAAAGCTCCATGGACCATCTATGAAAGCTTAGCCCAACCTAAATGAACTTGGCCCATTCCATATATATAAGAGTCCATATTTAATTAGTTCTTTTTGATCACTTAATTAATTCTAAATTAATTCTTGATCAATACTAATTAAATAATATGATTCCATATTAATATATTAGAACTTATAATATATTAATATAAATCATAAATATACCATTCTCAAAAGACTATCCATATAAATTGTGCCGGTGAAGTGCAACCCAAATGGACCATGCCGGGTCGGGTCAAGTACATACCAAATATAGTTATGGACTTAGACATTAATCCAACACTAAGTTATTCAATTAGGGTTAAGGATGTAACCCTAGTAGCTCATAGTATAAAAGGACCCCATGGGTAGGGGAAATCGGCTATCTTGTTACCTAAGAAACCCTAGAGCCGATTTCCACATCTCTTCCCTCTCTCCAAATCATCCTCTTGCTAGTTGGTGTTTGTAAACCATTAAAGAAGTGACAATTGTGACTCTAAGCTCCAAGAACAAGAAGATTCAAGCAAGCAACTTAAGGTATTCATCTAGATCTGATTCTATATGTTATGATTCCATTTTATTCACTAGATCTAGCATTGAAAGTCTTGGATACATTGCATGTTCAATTAGAGAAACATAGATCCAAGCATTAGGGTTTGCATGTGCACATAAGAATGTTCTTATGGCTCAAACCCATCAAGTCTAACATAAACTTAATGTATTTTTTTACAAGACAATGAAGACGATCCATGAAGTGCAATCTCAAAGTGAGCTGATCCAATATTCATCTCTATAAATACATGTAGATCTTGTCTATCCCTAGATGTATCCAAGTCCTTTAAAATAGTCTTACATATAATTACTCCAATAACCATATATAACTAAGTACGGGTTAGAAAAACTCAAAGAAAATGAACATGTAAAATGGAACATAATTTTGCTAGATGAAATAATACGACCCCCAAAGAAATTAATGGATTGTTTGATAGTTGATAACTAGGTTAAAGTTGATTGGGTTAGAAGTTTTTACTGAAACTTGTCGTTTGATTTTGCATCCGACTGACTCTACGGAATGACTATATTACCCTCAAACAATATTTTTTATAAAAACATTCAACCTACGGTAAAAATAAAGAAATTAAAGATTTATAACTTTTGATTGAAAAAAAAACCCTCAAGATGAAGAACTACATATTTTGCCATGCAACACACAAGATTTTTATAAAATTAATATCAAATCAACGTAACAACTCTCTTGTGCATTCCCCCTCAATAACACCTGCATCATGTCATATTAGAAATGTCAAAAAATAGCATATTTTTAGTACTTCGAAAGCTCAAAAAATAAAAAACTAGCATAATTATGCTATAATTAAGTTTTGATAAGTTAATCCAATTTTGCTCACTTTACCAATGGATCCTTATAAGGTAATTAATTTTATAATAGATATTATCAAGTTATTACTAGTATTTATCACCATCTCTACTAAAAAACTTGTCAATATATGATTTTCTCCCAAACCCTTTTTCATACTATCTTATCATGTTCATGCCTTGGCTTGGAAAAAGATTGTATAAAAGATATTACCAAATTATAGCTAGTATTAAAACTCTTTTCCATCTTTCTTCTATAATTTTGACTTCCAGTTTTGAAGACCCCACGTCTCAGGAAAAAGATTGAGCTTGCAAGAGATAAAAAATCTCCAATAAAGACCTTTTTTCCCATTATTAAAAATGTTCTTCCAGGAAGAGTAGAAGCTCCTGATCTTTCTATTCATATCTTCATTACAATTCTGATAGAAAACTTCTAGCAATCTAAAGCAAACCAAATCCATCTATAGTTGTAAACAACATATAACATCAATCAAAACCATTGATTTTTTTTTCACTTGGAACTTCATTATCAAATCCCATTTAACATACCATCCAGTCACTTGCAGTAGCATGTTTAATTGTAATCTCGTTAAAGCAAAACATCAAATAGTTTACATGCATTCCAATTCACAGAAAATTACATCAAAATAACAGTCAAATTTAGTAAAAGAAACCTATGTATTCAATGAATTACCAGTTTTGATAGCTTTTACATCATCCCTGATCACATTTCCCTTCATATGAATGCTTTAAGTGATTATAGTATTTCCATATATAGATTGACTTTCAATTAGTTTCAAAACAACTAGATATAATTTGTGTGCCTATCACACATCATATTTATGTTATAAACAGTTCTTTGACTAACTCCAATAAACACCCACAATATTACTATATAGACGTCTTGTCATATATGATAATTTTCCCTTCATAAGAATGATTTAAGAAAGTCTAGTGTTTTCATGAATCCTTCAATTTAGAACTTTAAAAATATACATGGAATTTATATTTCCTAATTTGATATAGACTTCTACGAGAAACTTGAATGCATGTTGGTAATCTATTGCGTTTTGTTTACATCAAGTGCACATTAATAGTTATGGAAGGTGATATATAATCAAGTTCTTAGATTTACTCACGATCTATCAAGCTCATACTTTCCTTTTGTAGGAAAAGACCACAAAAACAATTATTATGTGGAGTTTGATAATATTTTCTTGATTCATGCAAGATGTATTAAGCTCTAACTTTCCTATTGTAAGAAGAGAACAACAAATAAACTATTTGTGTTGAGTCTAATAGACAAATCATTCATAATATTAGAAAACTAGGAATTACATAAGCGGTATGTTGAACATGGTCTTTGAAGTTCCATATTCTCAATCAAGACAGTTTTTGGTATCTAATCCAAAACTCATAACAATTATAATGTGTTGATTATCTTTCTTAATTGCAATCATTCGAGAATACATAATTCACACTACAAGACACTAAACTTAACGAATAAGAGGAGAGTGGTTAGATTCATCATGTATCAAAATATATCTAATAGGTTCTAATTCTTTCATTAAAAATATTTCATTAAATGTGACATTCTAGGAGGATTGGAGTATGAAACAGTCTCACATTCGACATATAATTTGAAAACTCACGTCCACACCAATATGATATAATCAAACGGATTTTAGCCTCACAGATTTAATCCTCTACTTAATTTTGGCAACACTTTGAGCTATTTAAATCTTCAAGTTCATGTCTAAATTGGTTTATATACAAACAAAAGGGATGAAGTAGTTACATCTTCCTTAGATATGGTTCTATAGGACTTCAATGTATTGTTGTAATTAAATAAAACTTTGGGATTGGTTTGTATATGAATCCCAACACATCCTAAAAAATCCCACTTAAACGAGTAAAAGGCCTTAGTCTTCTTTCCACATACAACAAGATTCATATGGACCAAATGACTTCGGATTCAGTTGATTTCAAAATCTCATCCAAATGTGATATTTTCATGTTGGATTAGGTGTCTAAGCCCATAACTATTTTGGTATGTACTTGACCCGATTATGAGCACGGTCCTTTTGGGTTGCCTTCACTCATGCAACTTGATAGGATGACAAGAGGAGAGAGAGTAGAATTTGTTATATGAATAATAAATTCGTACTTAAAATGGTTTTATTAATATATTACAAGATTAATATATTATTTGGAAATCATATTATTTAATTAGTATTGATCATAAATTAATTTGGTGATCAAAAGAGACTGATCAAATAAAGGGGACTGATATTGTAATTATTCAATAGTTGCAATTGGGCTGATGGATTACCTTGGAATAAGGTTAGACGAATTCTATGGGAAGCCCATAAGGAATTCGTCCAAGGGATATTCTAGAAGGGGTTCATGGGCAGTTTAAGGCCTAAGCAGTCACATTAGGGTTTCCACCTAAAACCCTAGCAGCCACAAGTATAAATAGACCCCATTACAAGGGATTTTTGGCTAATGCTTTATGAAACCCTAAGGTGACCGAAAATCTCATCTCTCCAAGTCTTCCTTTGCATTGAGTGTTTGTGACTTCATTAGAGGTGCAACACTTGGGGTACTAAGCTTTCAAGAGTCAAGGACTATGTGGATTGTTCTTGTTATTGCTACATAACAAGGTAAGATTCCAAACCCTTATTTACATATGAATTTCGTTCTTAGACATGTTAGATTAGGGGTTACGCTTTGGAAGATTGTTTGCATGTATAACTTGAGAAAAACCTAGATCCAAAGCTTTAGGGTTGCATGTACACCATAGGAATGTTGTAATGCTCAAAACCCATCAGTGGTATCAGAGCCTAGTTCGTTTTTTTTTGTTATATGTGATGCTAATGTGAATTGTTCAAAGCTAGAAAAATTTTCCTTTTTTGCTTCCTGCATGATCGCCACGAGGTGGTGGGCCATCACGAGGTGGTAAAAATCACCACGAGGTGGTGTCAGGTCAGATTGCAGATTTTTCGGATTTTTGGCCTTAATTAGGTTAGGATAATTACCATAAGTTGCTTTAATTGATTAAAATCGTTTTTTAATACGGTGATGAATATTCTCATCTAATTGAAGGATAATTGTCAAATTTTAAGATAATTACAAGATTTTATGATATATTAGTTATTTGTAAAATTTGATTTGAATTATCTTGCCATAATAATAGGGTTTAGATCAAATTTGTAATAAAAATAAAATTATATGATTAATTTAAATTATTTTAATTTTGATCTAGAAGTTTTGAAAAGTTTCAAAATTTTCCCTCAAGTTTTCGAATTTAAAATTTGATTAAAAAGTTTTAATTTTGAAAAGTTAAATTCTAAAACCCTTGATATTTTGAATAGTTCAAATTTGACCCTTATTGATTTTATTAAATTAATTAAATGTTTAATTAAAGGAGAGAATTAATAAATCCATAATAATATGGTTTAAGTTTAATAAAATTAAAAGTCTAATTTATTAATAGATTAAACCATTTAGTATTTTAAATGTATAAAATACACCCTTATACTATATAAAATTAAAAGTCTAATATATTATATATGTATTAGTAAAAGGTCAGTCTTACCGTTACTAGGCCTCATTCACGAAGCTGGTCTATAAGGGGTGTTTAAGGAAGCGGCCTGTAAAGTGACCGACATTGGGTATCCATTCTTACCCACCGCACTCTTGACTAGTGGAGGGTCGTTAGCCGAACGGATAGGATAGGACACAACCTTCCATTATAAGTATAATTAAATATGAAGTAACTTAACGCCTTTTATAAATTCCCAAATCTTAGTTACTTTAGCAAAAATGTGAATTTGGTGCTAATCCATGAAATTGCACATTGCACCTTGTTGGTCGTTAGTCGAGCGTGTGTGGTTAACCGGCACACTAATATGGGACCAATGAAGGATGACAATGGGTAACTCGTAGATTATCATAGATCAATGGAGCGTGTGTGGTTAACCGGCACATTGATTATGTGATATACGTCTTCGAGAGTACCAAGTTAATTTGCATGGTTATTCACACCTTGTTTGTGATCCTCGGTATCCTAGTCACAAACTTGAAGGGCATAATCGAGATTAAACATTCCATTGAAAAGTTTAATGAATCTCAAAAGATCTAGGAGTTTCAATTCATTTAAAACTAAATTTCTTTTCATTTTTCATGGTGGAAATTGGTAAATCATCATTTACCTACCTTCAAATATTCTGCAGCTGGATTACGGCATCCCTCTTCCGAGTTGTAGAATATTATGTTGGGTCCTAGCCTTAATATTTCATTTGGGTGTTATATTAAGGATTGAATCAACTAACTTGAATTTCTCCCGTTTTGTAGATGTCAAAATCTAACAACTATGGTCTTCCCGAATCCTGTGGAAAAAGCTTTCCACATGAAGATGATGTTCCACGATTGGATCATGAAAATGGAAATCATGCTTCACTTCCTCCACCTCCTCCAATAATTATCCCTAAACCACGTATTCGTCGACTTGAAAAGTTCAAGGTCACTCAAGCCCTATTGGCAAACAAACACGAAGATGGAAAGTCTATATGTGCTCGCGTCTTGGAGATGAAGTTACATATTGACAAGTTGGGAATGTTGGGTGTCGATGTCTCAAGGAAGTTGGCTGTTGACTTGGTTCTTCAATCACTTCCTAAATCATATAGTGAGTTCTTTAAAGATTACTAAATGATGGACCACGACGTGACCCTCATTGATCTTACTTATTTTCTTATTGCTGCTGAATCAGCAATGATTTGGTGTACTGGTCAAGCAAATTTGACTGGTAGATCAACCTCCTAAACTTCCATGGACATTAAAAATGGCAACATTGGAAGTCCAGAAAAGTCTTCTCTTCCCAATGGAAAGGGATCGGCCAAGGTCAAACCGTTTGACCGGATGGTAAAGAGAAATGTTGTCCCGTGTGTTGTTCCAAAAGAGTCCATTTTTTTCTACTGCCAAGAGAAGGGGCATTGGTTACGAAGCTGCCATACTTACCTGAAAGATTGCAAGGATGGAAGAGTCAAAATGTATGACTCTGCTTTAGGTAAAATCCACTATCTAACTCTGTTAAATTCATATTTGTAGATTCTTAATACATGATGTGATAAGATTACATTTTGATGTTTTGTACGATCGAAGAAAAGAAAGAAAGCTTAAAGGATGAGTTGAATCTGGTCGCGAAGAGATGGATTTCGATCGCATGGTTCGATGATCGGATTTTTGAGCTGCTTCTTAGGAGTTATGATAGATTGCTTAGAAATATTTAGTAACATAGTTTTCATTTGTAATTGCATTGTAAGGATAAGTTTTTTCCGCACTTTAATAAATAAAATAAATTTTGTTTTTGTCTTATTTATATATCCTTGCAATGGCATTTGTGAAAATTGATGTTTGTATGTTTCTATTGATAGCAATATTTAAATGGATGTGATTCTTTATTATGTTGTTTGTGGTAGTGTCGAAAGTTTATCAAATAAGGAATGATTCTCATCACCCAAATTTCAATTGGACAGAAACTTGGAGTCATGCGACTTGTATTGTGTGATGAATGAGAACCTTCATCTTTGGGAAATTAAGACTAATTCCTTGTTCACATAAGTATGTGAGTCAAGTGAAGGACTAGAAGGATCTAGTACGCATTGTTGTGCACTAAGTCAAGTCCACCACAAAGAACGATAAGTATATTCGTCATGATTTGCTAAAAGTTTAGTAAATATGGTTATGCTTACAAGATTAAGTGTAATCCTGAATCGTTGAAAAGGTTTCAATGTAAAACATAACGAATAGGAAGAATCAATTAGGCAGAAAGACAAAAGTTTCTCCAATCTGAAAAGAAGGTAGAGTACTTAGGTATCGTGTTTTATGATTAACTTAGTGATTATGAAACCGTGTCACAATTGATCCTCTAAGGAGACCTTAGTACACTAGTATGGCTAAGAAAAGGAATGGGAAATTGTTGAAACAGTTAAATCAAAAGGTGAATCGTACTTCGTTCCAAAAAACAAGTCTTAGAGTCATACTCCAAGATTGTGCATTGAGTGACACATCTTTAGTAGGTTCATAACACTCATCAAATGTGGAGTAAAAAAAAGTTTTTTATTACTCTTGCACATTTATAATTGGTAGTTGTGATGTTTTAGATAAGACAAATACCAACTAAGACCAATTGTGTAATGTGTTTGTCTTTATAGGAACCCGCACTATCTCTTGAATATTTGTTTGTCAAGGAATGTTTCTTGACAAGAGAATCTTATATGTCAAGAGGTCACTGGGAGTCTAAATGATCTTGAAAAGTTTCAAGAACTAATCAAGAGTAAACCTATTGTTAAACACTAGCACACGACTTGAGGTTTATAACCTATCGTGTTGACATATTCTTGTTTCTGTTCCCATTCCATTTAAAGTTGACTATGCATGTGAGTCCTATGAATTCTCATTTGAATGCATAAAGGCAAAACACCTTAATCAATGAAAGTTCATTGATTTGAATGGGTGATCTGCTCAACAACTTGGAAGACATGGTAGGCCCTTGTGCTGCCAGGTGACAAGAAATTAAGATTGAACAAGTTCAGTCCATATGAGTTTGGATTTGTCACAAACATTGTCTTATGATTATGGTTATGAAAAATTCACATGGATAGGGACACATACACCATAAAATCTAAGTGACAAGGTTTCTCTCCATTTCATGAAAATGATTGTGAGGAAACGCTTTCACTAAGAAGATTTTAAGGAGATAGCAATTGTGATATTTGCATTATCGAATTCGATTATGATTACGTCATCCCTCTTCATAGTTCGAATTGTGAGAAAAGGCAAATAGTTTGAACATTTAAGACTTATTTCTGTAAGTTCTAGAATTGTTTAGACACACATATGAGGTATCTAAGGAAAGGTGTATGAGTTTGAGAAGCTTAGATAAAGTCTTATCGAAGCATCACGTATCAGAAATATGAACTTTGGTAAGAAAGTCAATAACTATTGATTTCTAGAAGTCCAACTGATTTCTGAATACATTTCAAAGCTAGTGGGAGCATAAGTGTTATGTTGGTAAGGATATAATTGTCATGTTAGTGGGAGCATGATTATTATGTTAAATATTGCGAGTTAGCAATATTAATTATAGAAAACAAAAGTTTTAATTCGTAAAGTTGGAGAGGTTGAAAAGTTGTTTTGCTATAATTAAGGGAGAGGAACTTATACTTCATTTCAAATCTAAAAGCTTAGATCGATAAATTTTAATCAAATTTAGTCAAAGGACATATATGAATGGTATGTTGAAAAGATTCAACATAAGGGAATTCTATATATAGCAATATTATAGAGAGAGACTGGTAAAATATCATGTCTTTATGTAAGACATTATGTATCATATCCCATGCGCTTCGGGTATAGGATCAATTACATATGTTGTAATATTCGGTCGTTCTGTGTATTCCAAATGCCTAGAGCGTTAAGAGGGAAAAAGGACAAGAATCAGATATGACTAAAGTAAGTTAAACAACTGTCAAGTAGAATCTAAGGTTCGCCAAGGATTGGTCACTTGTGGGCAGTTGGAAGTATAGTAATGGATGGACAATATCAACATTATTGTGAATAGATAGGATTATATTTAGAATGAGTTTTCATATGGAAAATATGGAAATGTTTCCATAATGGGAGTTGGATATTAAGAATCTATGTAGATTAGAAACTTTTATGCAAGAAGGATGTTCAAAGGAATGTACTTTGAATGTAAGACTTCATAGAGTACTTTGTAATATCATTGACAAAGTCTTTGTGACTTTGGTGCTATAACATTACAAAAGGATCATTGCGTAAAATGTTAGAATCTGACATATTCTAATAGTGGCAAGAATTTGATATTCTTACACTTGTGATAAGGATTGGGAATTGTGAAATGAGCATCATTGGAAATGTGTTCAATTGATCTATTTCACAAAGTAAGGATCATAGGTAAACATAGTGTTTATGCTTGGAGCATCGGATAACTATTGTTTTTCAATTCAAGTATTAAGTTGATTATCCGAAACATTATACAATGATTAATGTGTAATCGATATGGTGATTAAATAAAAGGTGTTTCATTTATACTCAAAAGTTTGAGACCATATTGGATTCAATTATTCTTGTGTTTCACTTTGCATGTTTTGACTTCTAGAATAACTAAGTTATTCAAACATCCACAGTCAATCATACTTTGGAAGTAGGCAATGAGGTAAGACTGTCATGAATCCGACTGTAGATTGTCTAAAGCGTTTTAGACATAGCAAAAGTCTGTTGCAGTGTTCATGAGTACTCATGAAATAAGATTTGAGTATTTGATTAAACCCACGCTCACGTGAATCACTTCATGGATTTTATCACGGGTGTTTGTGAGACGATAATATCTTATATTATTGAAACGGAGACATATGAGTTGTAGTTTGCAAGTCGGTTGCACACTGACATATGTAAACGCACCAGTAACTTGGTGTTATAAAACATATTATTGTGTGTGATTTGATGAGTAAGTACAAGCGAGAATTTGAGTTGAAGTTTATCCATTCCTTTTGACCTAAGAGGGATAAAAGCGATATCTGTGGGCCCCTCGATGATTTAGTGATGACACCCTATGCGCTTGGCCAAGCCAGGACAGATTTGATTTGTTCAATTAGTCAGTCGTCATAAATCGGAAATCGGGAAACAACACATAGACAGAGAGAATGGTTATAATCCATGTCTCATGTCTATATGATATCTAGAATGGAGGAATATGTGATCCCTTATATAAAGGACACGTTGCTGATAATATTAGAGTTCGACAGCGGCTTTTGAAAGCTACGATTGCTAATCAGGTTCTAAAGTCGTACTTGCAAAATAGTTATTAGACTTATCCAAGTGGGAGACTGTTGGATTAGGTGTCTAAGCCCATAACTATTTTGGTATGTACTTGACCCGATTATGAGTATGGTCCTTTTGGGTTGCCTTCACTCATGCAACTTGATAGGATGTCAAGAGGAGAGAGAGTAGAATTTGTTATATGAATAATAAATTCGTACTTAAAATGGTTTTATTACTATATTACAAGATTAATATATTATTTGAAAATCATATTATTTAATTAGTATTGATCATAAATTAATTTGGAATTAATTTGGTGATCAAAAGAGACTGATCAAATAAAGGTGACTGATATTGTAATTATTCAATAGTTGCAATTGGGCTGATGGATTACCTTGGAATATGGTTAGACGAATTCTATGGGAAGCCCATAAGGAATTCGTCCAAGGGATATTCTAGAAGGGGTTCATGGGCTGTTTAAGGCCTAAGCAGTCACATTAGGGTTTCCACCTAAAACCCTAGCAGCCACAAGTATAAATAGATCCCATTACAAGGGATTTTCGGCTAATGCTTTATGAAACCCTAAGGTGGCCGAAAATCTCATCTCTCCAAGTCTTCCTTTGCATTGAGTGTTTGTGACTCCATTAGAGGTGCAACACTTGGGGCACTAAGCTTTCAAGAGTCAAGGACTTTGTGGATTGTTCTTGTTATTGCTACATAACAATGTAAGATTCCAAACCCTTATTTACATATGAATTTCGTTCTTAGTCATGTTAGATTAGGGGTTACGCTTTGGAAGATTGTTTGCATGTATAACTTGAGAAAAACCTAGATCCAAAGCTTTAGGGTTGCATGTACACCATATGAATGTTGTAGTACTCAAAACCCATCCGTTCATGCATATATTGTTAGTGTGTTCAAGAAGCATAATTTCATAGAAAAGTAATTTTTAATTCATAACTAAAAAATCAGCATCACAGATATGATTAAAATATAATTATGTATATATGTTTCATAAATATCATGAGGATGATTATCAATAATAAAAGGACATTCTTCGAAAAAGATGAAATCTTTGATAAAAAGAAAACCATTATAACATAATCTAAATAAAATATTCCATAATATTAATCTGCTTCCAACCATTTTGTTTCAGATAGAAAATATACTACTAAATAACATCACCAATACAACTTGAAAAGTCACTTGATATGTATCAAGTTTCTTGATAATATTTTCTACTTCTTCCAAACCTTGTCAATATCAAATACTTGAAAAGTGGATGGTAGTGTATACTTGTAAATGCAAGACTTTCCATTTATCAACTGACTAAACTGGAAGGATAATTCATATTCAATTAAAAAATGTTGATTTTTTTCTAATGTTACAAACAAATTATACACCTACATATCTTTGTCAACACTTATAAATTTCAAACTCTGAAAAATGTATTTTAAGTTATAAATAAACATTTAAACTAAAAACCTTAGTTTGTTTGCTTTAATAAAATTTGTATGTTACAAATTGCATGCATACAATGTATTTTTCAACATCCATTTAAATTTCAAAACATTTTATATTTTTCCAAAAAATATTTAGCGTGCTTTTTAAAGTAAAACATTTTAAATTAAAATAGTTAAATTTCTTTCGACCAAACATAATAATAAGCAACAACCACATATTTTAAAAAAAATATAATAATTAATAAAATGAATGTATTATCTATATTTGGTAGTAAATAATTATTTCTTGAGTCGTCAACAAATAATAATATAAGTATAAGGTAAAGCCTTTTTACATACGTAAAGAATAGGTCTATAAGAACATTGTTATATATATATATATATATATATATATATATATATATATATATATATATATATATATATATATATAGGTCTAGGATCTTTTATCTTTAGCAAATAGTATAACAAAATTCTGACCATTGAATAGAAAGATTGAACAACTATGATCTTAGGGTGTATGTTATTACAATGGAATAACATGCACCATGTAGACATTACTATAATTTTTACATCAAAACAAGAAAACTATAATAATTTGTTGCATTTCTGCAAGAACTTTTCTCTTAAATCTGAATTGCTTATTAGAAGCCTACAAAATCAAGACCTTTGAACCTGTTTTATCCTTCTTTTATTCTCAGAAAGACAACATCATTATCAAACACTGAAAGTGGTTCAAAATGGGTGCAATCAAAATACTTTAACATAGCAGGATCATGGTCACCAACAATTGTCACAATTTACCTTGCATAATAAAACAGAAAAATGTCAACTAATAATAACATATGAAATTTTCCCACATTATCATTTACATTCTTAAACTATTATATGGGTATCTTAATAATAATTTCTATCATTTGAAGTGTTTACAAACATCTCTTACACACCTAAAATATATTTAAAAATCTAAACTAAATGATAACATATTACTCATTTTTTTTTAAGAATGTGAAGTACCATATGAAAAACTTTACATCGGAAAACACAATTGTTTGAATGAAATTTCACAATCTTAAAAGAATGTAAACATAAAAAATGAAAATTACACAATTAAAAACTTGTACAAAATTTATAAACATCCACAATGCACTTTTTCATAAGAATGATCAAAAACACAACTCATTTTTTACAAATTGTGTTACAATGCACCTTTTCGTACATATCATGCTTAATCTTGTTATATTCTAGAAATTCAAATTGGATTTCTAGGTATCTATACGAGGAACCTAACCCAACTTCATAAATGAATTCAGAAGACATTACTTTTTTATTAATTCAACAACCCAACATGTAACATTCATAAATTTCACGAAACATTTAAACTTTTTAAACAATCCAATTCATCACTTGTTTACAAAAATAGTTTTCCAAAACATGTCCATTATCATAGTTTTCACAAAATCATAAACGAAACATGAGGAGGTGCACAATCAAGCCTTCGCCTTCCCGCGATCATCTGAGGTACCTGAAACATGTTGGATAAGGTGTCTAAGTCCATAACTATATTTGGTATGTACTTGACCCGGTTTAGCATGGTCAATTTGGGTTGCATGGCATCAGAACAATTTGGATAGACTTTTGTGAGAAAATGATATTTATGATTTATTAATATATTATAAGTTCTAATATATTAATATGAAATCATATTGTTTAATTAGTATTGATCAAGAATTATTTTGAAATTAATTTTGTGATCAAAAGAGACTAATTAAATAAATGGGGATTGATTTGGTAAATCATTCATTCTTATGTAGTTGGATTATGATCCATAGTTCTTCATGTTGGGCTAAACCCATGTGGTGACCCATGGATACTCCATGGAGGTTAAAACCCATGGATCATGAGGAATGTGGAAAGTCATGAGTTACATGGTGTAACCCTAATGTGCACACTATATAAAGAAACCTCACTCTAGCAAAATCGACACTTAAGATACACAAGTGAGGGCTAGCCGATTTTGGTGCAATATAATCTTCTCTCAAGTTATTCCAATTGTTGGTGGTGTTGTGTGAAGCATTTGAGGCATCACATTTGGGGTGCTAGGCTCACAAAGTCTTAAGGAATCAAAGCTACAAGAAAGGTATGTCATTCTACTAGATTTTTATATTACATATGTGACATCCCCATTTTTCACGGCCAGAAAAAACTGATTTTGTTTATGCTTTATAAAATTAGAGTACTTCTTTTAATAAAAATGTTGCGGAATTTGTTCCCAGTAAAACATGATAAATACGTTATCAAAGCATTTCCGAAGGAATGTATTTTTATTCATTTTAAAACATTTGGGATGTCATCGTCAATACAGAAACATAAGCATAAACAGAACTTACATTCATTTACACTAGTGATCTACATCTCTTTTAAATCCCTCAGTGTAAAGTAGTTTCATATCGATACCTGTGATACAAATAAGCTTGAGTGGGTCAGGTTGGGAAACCTGGTGAGTACATAGGGTTTTCAACCCATAATAATATAATTATTATGTTAAACATCAAACAATCAACCCAATTACCCATCCCCATTATCTTCTTTACTTTTAAGGATCTACCCTAAGATTCAGCTATTCCTCGTTCATTCATTCCTAAGGATCATCCTAAGGAATCGGCACGAAATCCATCGTTGCCAGGGTTTACTCAAGAGGCACTAAGTCATATAGTTGCCAGGGTTTATACAAGAGGGTACATCTGGTGGACACGCAGTTCAAAACATCTGGTGAACACGTAGTTCAAAACATCTGGTGAACATGTAGTTCAAAACGTATGGTGAACACTTAGTTCAAAACATATGGTGAACACTTAGTTCAAAAATACCTAGTGAATACGTAGTTCAAAAACACCTACAAGTTACGAGCCTGCTAGTGTTCCACTGGACTGTCTAGAATAGTCTGTGGTCGTCATCTATACTCCGCTAGATGGATAGGTCATCTTAAACATTGAGGCCTCTCATCATTTTATCACATATCAACTATTTCATCTACCCATGTTTTACCCAACATTTTTGTAGATATAAAATACATATACAGTTTAAATCATTTAAAACATGTATAAATCGTTCATCCCTCATAGATATTAAGAACACAGATAATATGCACACATAGCACGTAATTTATATTAAATACTTCATATCTATGTGTAAGATGATAGTAACTATGCACTCACTTGATAAGGTGGTGACTCGGTACTCGGACAGCGCTTTGTTTACTTTAAAATAATTTCCTTCGACGAAACCTAGTATTATTACCACTAGATTTTAGTCTAATATTTACTGTGACTAATTATTAGTCTTATTATTATTATTATTATTATATAAGTGTTTAAACAATACTTTCCAACCACTATGTACAGACATGGGCCAGACATAAAACACCGGAGGGCATGACCATTTTGGCATATAGCACTTCTGAAATCCAACAACCCTATGCGGCCCTTTAAACCAGATTCCCCGTACCGCGAGTAGTTAAAAAGATATTATAACGACACTTATATAAGTCATAATAATAGCTCAAATATTTATTATAAGTTCATAATAACAATACTAATTTTAAATATAAGCTATACTAAAATAGGTAAGCATAACTTACTTACAAGGGGGTTTTAGCTAGGAGTCGGGATCTGCAGGGGCAGAACTTTGTCGCTGAATCTTTCTAAGAAAGATTTGTGCAGCGCTTCATCGCTCACCTTACTATACTAAAACTACAGAAAGAGAAGTCGAATCACGAGGGACCGAAATGCTCGGGGGATAATAAGATAAAGACTCTTGAATCAAGAGAATGATGCAAGAAATATGAGAGCCCAAGCCTCTTATTTATAGTAATTGAATTTACAAAAACTAGCCTCCATAATTACTTAATGACCTTATAGTTATATAAACGACTAAACACCCCTTCATAATACTATTTTAAATAAATTTAACGATATTTGTACTAAACTAATGTCGAAAGTGCTCAACACTAGTCTTATAATAACCGCATCGTCGATACCTTTCTAATGATATATACATTTGTATATATATATGTGTACGTATATATGATTTATACTTTATTTTAATACGTAAATATGCTATTATAATTTGTAGCTCGTTCATACGAAATCCATTTTTGACGTTCTTTATATCCACGTGTTGGTATTTACGAGTACTACAACTTTCATTTAGACGCCGTCAGCTAATTCTCATTCTATCTCAGATTTACAAAACTGTATCGAATTTATCGCGCTCGAAGAGTAGGGACCAAGTTTCGTCCATATCTTTAACATACGAGCTCTACTCTCGACAATCTTTATATCCACGCGTAGGTAAAAACAATATCTAAAACTTTCATTTAGACTCCGTCGGCTAATTCTCAACCGATCTTAAATTTAACAGTAGGAGGAGATTATACGGTTAAATGTCTGCGTAAAATTCATAACTTCTACATACGAACTCCGTTTTCGTCTGTCTTTTTACCGTTGAGTTCCTATTAATGAGATATTCAACTCTCATTTAGGTCGCGTAGGCCAAAAACCGCTCAAACTAAAATTCGAGTTTCGGGTCGTGCACTGCTAAGCCGAATCTTAGAAAAATCATAACTTCCTCATACGAAGTCAGATTTGGGCGTTCTTTTTATGGATGTTCTCGGTTTAACATATTCTACGACTTTAGTTTAGATTACTAAGGTCAAAAAGTCCTCTATCGCAAATTCGCTATATACGCTTCCCGGTGTCGTGCTGGTTCCATCGCGAAACTTCGACGGGTCATAACTTCTTCGTTATAACTCGGATTTATGCGTTCTTTATATGTACGGAACCCTTGAGACATATTCTACAACTTGTTTAAGATTATTTATTCTAAATAATCTTTTGTAGAAAAGTCGTTTTCGACCACCTATTATCTCTAAATTGACTAGCCCGGATCTAAGGGCGTTACAACATATACCCCATGATATGTTAGTTAGGATGAAACCTTGGAAAAAAGAAAGTTTGCATGTATAATAGAGAAAACATAGATCCAAGGTTTCTAGGGTTGCATGCACACCATAGGAGTGTTAGAATGCTCAAAACCCAACAAAACATAACCTAAAACTGTAAGCCCAAAGCTTAGTGAGTTCTCCCTCCCCCCTCCCCCCCCCCCCCCCCAAATTATCAACCAAATACAGAAACATCATAATAACAATAAACAACATGCATAAAGAGCCTTCAGTCTGACTAGAACACCCCACCGGCCTACAATCTACTTGGTACAGTCACAGAACCTTTAGCATGACTGGTACGCCACACCGGGGCCTTCATCCCATCTTGACCGTTCTCCGGGCCTTCAGCCTGACTGGTACACCCTCCTAGCCTTCAGTCTATCTGGGACGCCATGGGTCTGTTGGCATTCAGCACAAAGCAGGTCCGTCTCAACCCAACCACACATACACCATGTCGACATATATATATATATATATATATATATATATATATATATATATATATATATATATATAACAAATAATCATACAATTAACGAGCCTATAACAAACAGACAGATCTTACAGATCACTAAACATATCATAATCCTATCTACCAGGATACATATCTAACAAATCACTACAATACTCAATCATTCAATTATTAGCATAATAATCCAAAAGGGTCGGCCTTGGTGCCTTCGACCAAAAAGTACAGTGAGGAACACTCACCTCACACTGCTGAATCACACTGAAAGTCTCTGGCTGCTAGCTCACTAAAATCCCCACAATATCACAACATAAAAGTCATCCAATTAATACGAATTACAATCTAAGATAATAGTCCAATATTAGGGTAAATGGCTACTTTACCCTTTTTCCTTAGTTGGGCTAAGACCCAGGCCCAAATCTTGATCCAAAAGGCCCAATCATTAAATAACCATCCAAGGCCCATTATTGGCCCATTTCCAAATTTGGCCCAACTCCATCTTGGGCTTTTCCCCAAAGCCCAATCCTTCACTTGGCCCAAAACATCAACACTCAGATGGCCCAAAGAGGACCCAAACATCGAAGCCCTAAAAGGTGGCCCAAACTCGAAGCCCAAAACCGCAAAGCCCATAAAATGAGTACGCGGGGCGCACTCGCACTAGGGCTTTTACGTTGCGCGTACTGGCTTGTATGTCCAATGTACTCCTCTGCTAAGCCAATAATCTCATTAAGCACATAATACCTTAAGATATGGCCCCAAAACGTAGATCTAACTTCCATGAGCTGAAATAACATGTAAAGTTGCTAACTTTACGTTAATGCAATGCTACACGAAGCTATTAAGCTTAGAAATGACTTAATGAATGGCTTAATGCATGAATGATGACTAAAACCCCATAAAGCTGGCACCTTTATGCCAAGCAAACCTCTAACAAGGTCAGATCTAATGAAATGTGTAACATCCCAAGCTTTGCAGGTCTATTTCAAATCTCCCTTCTTATTATTATTTGACATTTGTATTCCGTGGAGTTGGATGAGTTGGACCATGAGAAGTATAAGGGCTAAAGTTGCAACTTTGGGTCAGAAAGGAGTACGTTGAGCGTACATAAGGGTACGCTGAGCGTACTAGGCACGCCCTAGTATGCTGGGCGTACACTCATCTACGCCCAGCGTACTCACGTCAGGTGAAAACCCTAATATTTAGGGTTGGGGACTATATAAACACCATTATGGCTCATTTCCTCTGATTATCCTTAGCCTCCATATTCCAGAAAACGTTCCAAACCCTAGTTTTGTGTGTGAGTGTGATTTGGTGTGTATTTTGAACCCTTGAAGGTGAAGGCATTGCATCAAGTTGTCGGAGAAGGAGAACAAGACTATAGATCTGAAGTTGTGTTGTGCCCTAGAAGCTCCAAAAGGTAAAAACCTTGGAACTTTATACTTGTATGATATAGATCTAGTCATTTTATCTTTATGGAAGCACTCTTGTCCCAAAAGTCCCAAGATGGTGCATGTTATGATTTACACAAAATGAGTTGTCCTTTCAGACCTTAGAAGAGGTCCTAAGTGATAAAAATGGTGTCCCAATAGCTAGATTTGTCTCATGCATGAAGTAGGAAGGTATTAATGGATTAAGACCATGTGTTAAGAACTTTCTGGACGTCCAAAGTGATAAAGTTCAAGACTTTATAGTCCTATGGCACATTTGGTCGATGGATCTGGAGTTTGGGCTTAAGTACTTAAGCCATTAAGCACTTATTAGGGTTTTCGTGAAACCCCGCGTACACCCATCGTAATTTTTCTGTACGCTTAGCGTACGGGGTTAACCACCCCGATGGCGGTCAACATAGAGCAGGAGTACGCCCAACGTATCGGAGGGGTACGCCCCGCATACGTCCTCTGTTGGGATTTTGACATTTGGGCTTCGGGTTTGGGCCGCTTTTAGACTATTGGACTTGGGCCTTTTTGGGCCCTGAATAATTGAAGTTGGGTTATTTTTGATAAGGGGTCCTATGGTACGGCCCAATTAGGAAAATTAGGCCATTGATGTGCTTATGTATATGGACTTTGGGTAGTGAATTGATATTGGGCCTTGGGCCCAAATTAGAGAAATGGACAATATGGATCCTTTGGCAATTTTGAGCCCACTTACTATTTAGTATTCGTTATTTTAGACAATCGAGGTTGTCGGTGAGGTAGCGGTTGGAGACTCTCAGTTCAATTCTGCACTACTTACAAGGTGAGTTATTCTCACTATATCAACAGGTTCTAAGGTACCAATGTCGGCCCTTCGGATTGTATATGGGTTTATTGCATGCTATGCTTATTGATTTGCACTCTGGTAGTTAGGATGATAGTATGCTTAGTGGCCTGTTATGTTGGTATCCTGGTTATAGGATGTTGTTGTGCTAATTGATTTATTAGAGCTGTCGATTGATATATTTATATGCTAGCATATGTAACTTATGTACACATGATTGTTTGTCTGGTGGTGGGGTTGAGGCGGTCCTGCTTTGTGTTGTAGGCCAACATACCCGGGGTTGTCTGGATAGGCTGTAGTCCCTGTGAGGCGGTCCAGTCATGCCGAAGGCCCGGCGAGCGATCCAGATAGGTTGTAGACCCTGCGAGGCGGTCCAGTCACGCCGAAGGCTCGGGAGCGGTCCATATAGGCTGTAGGCCCTACAAGGCGGTCCAGTCATGCTGAAGGCTCATTATGCATAATGTTTGTTATTATATTGTCTGGTTTGTATATATTGGTATTTTAGGGGTAACTCACTAAGCCTTCGAGCTTACATTTATTGATTATTGTTTCAGGTACTTCAGGTGGCCATGGAAAGGCGAAGGCGTGACGTACACATCCTCACATTTTATGACCTGGGATTTCTGGGAACTCTGATATGAAACTGTTTTGAAAACAATTTGTGAACTATGTCGGTGTTTGAATAATTTTATTTACTTGGATTGGTTTTGAAAAGTTTAAATTTTTGGTAAATTTCGAGGTTGTTACAAAATGATCCCATCAAATAGACCCAAACCACAAATCCATGAAAAAAGGACCAAAAAGAGCAAAATCAACCCATAAAGGAAACTAGACATTGAAAAGTCAAGGTTTGAACTTAATACCTTAAGAAGCTTGCAATGTGATGGGGTTCTGGATCTCAAGTCTCCTACCAAGCTAAGAACTTCACTCTCTTCTTGTTTGTTCAAATATGGATCAAAACAACACAAATTTCTCTTCAAAAGCTCAAAGATGCAAGAATGGAGGCTAAGGGGACGTTTAGGGTTTTTCTGGGGGTTTAGGGACAAGAGATGAGGCCAACCCTAAAGGTTAAGGATGAATATATAGGGTGCAACACCCCACGTTAGGGTTTCTGGAAGATACACGTATGCCCATTGTACATAAGCGTACGCCCAGCGTATGCGCCCCGCGTACCAGCTTAAAGGGAAACTGCATATCTTGATAATTGAAGGCTAAAAAGCATAAATACCAAGATCGGGGTGTTACAATTCTCCCCCACTTGAACTACACTTCGTCCTCGAAGCCTGCTGCAGAAAACAAATCTGGATAATGCTCCCGCATCTCAGCCTCCGGCACCTAGGTCCACTCGGAGCCCTTCCGGTGCTGCCAACGTACCTTCACCAAAGGTACTTCCTTGCTATTAAAAACCTTTACCTTCCTTTCCAGAATAGCTACTAGCCTTTCAACATAGTTCAGGTGCCCATCGACCTGAATATCATCCAAAAAACCACTGCATCCTCATCCAATACGCACTTTCGCAGCTGCGAAACATGGAAAGTGCTGTGAATCTGACTGAGCTCCTCAGGAAGATCAAATCTATAAGCAACCTTGCAAACCCTAGAGATCACTCGGAACGGCCCAATATACCGGGGACCCAATTTTCCCCTCTTCCTAAAGCGAATCACAGCTTTCCAAGGTGAGACCTTCAGCAATACCATATCGTCGACCTGAAACTCCAACTCGGATCGACGTCGGTCGGCATAGCTCTTCTGCCAACTCTGAGCAGTCTGCAATCTCTACCTGATCTGCTGAATCATCTCTGTAGTCTGGAGGACCACTTCAGTCCGTCCCATAACTCTATGATCAACCTCGCCCCAGTAAACCAGGCTACAACATCTTCGCCCATACAAGAGCTCAAAAAGCGGAGCACCAATGCTGGAGTGATAACTGTTGTTGTAGGAGAGCTCCGCGAGAGGTAGGTAGGAGTCCCAACTCCCATCAAAATTGATGACACAGGCCCGCAGCTCAACGGTCTGTATCGTACGCTCACTCTGGCTGTTGGTCTACAGATGATAAGTTGTGCTGAAGTGCAACCTCGTGCCCAGTTCCTCATGGAACTTCTGCCAAAAAAGGGAGGTGAATCGAACATCGCGGTCTGAAACAATGGAGATTAGAACCCCATGGGAAGCAAAGATCTCGCGAATATAAGCATCGGCCAACTTTTTGGTCGAAGATCTCTCCCGTATCGCGAGGAAGTAGGCACTCTTGGTCAATCGATCCACGATGACCCAAATAGCATCGAAACCCTTTGCCGTATTTGACAACATGGTGATGAAATCCATCGAAATTTGCTCCCATTTCCACATGGGAACCTCCAGAGGCTGCAGCTTTCCATGTGGCCTCTGATGCTCAGCCTTGACCATTGTAGGTCATGCACCTCTCCACGTACCGGGCTATCTCCCTCTTCACACATGGCCACCAATAGCTCAATCTCAGATCCCGATACATCTTGGCGGCCCCCGGATGGATAGAAAAACAAGACTTATGAGCCTCCTCCGACACAATATGTTTGACCCCACCAGACATAGGAACCTATACCCAAACACAACGGGTCAACAGTCCACGACTATCCGGAACAAATCGGGAAATCTCACCCCTGATCATCTTTATCTTCCAGTTCTCTTGTCGAACACCCTCGTCCTGCGCCTCCCTAATCAATCCCAAAAGCGAATAATCCACTGATATCCTCATACTCGATGCCCCATCTGAAGACCCAGCCAACTTGTGGCTCAAAGCATCCGCCACCACATTCACTTTACCCGGATGGTAAAGGATATCACAGTCATAATCATTGACTACGTCCAGCCACCTGCACTGCCTCATGTTCAGGTTCGGCTGATCCATAATATGTCTCAAACTCTTATGATGTGTATACAATAGGCACTAAGTCTGCATGGTCGCCAGGGTTTATACAATAGGCACTAAGTCCGCATAGTCGCCAGGGTTTAGGCACTAAGTCTACATAGTTGCCAGGGTTTATACAACATGCACTAAGTCCGCATAGTCGCCAGGGTTTTGGCACAAAGTCTGCATGATCGCCAAGGTTTAGGCACCAAGTCTGCATGATCTCCAGGGTTTAGAGTACACCGGGTGAACACATCGTTCACAACACCTACAGGTTGCGAGCTTGCTAGTGTTCCACTGGACTGCCTAGAACAGTCTGTGATTGTCATCCATACTCTGCTAGATGATGGGGACATCATTTGGGAAAAAGGCTTCTCACATCGTCCACCTCTCACCCTTACCTCATGGTCTATATCACCTCTCAACTCATCATCCAACTCATATTTCATCCACCCAAGTTTTACCCAACATATTTGTGTAGATATAAATACATATACAGTTTAAATCATATAAAACTTGTATAAAATCGTTCCTCCAGCATAGATAGCAAGTATACAGATAATATGCACACATAGCACGTAATTTATATAAAATACTTCATATCTATGTGTAAGATGAAAGTAACTATGCACTCACCTGATAAGGTGGTCACTCGGTACTCGGACAGGGCTTCGTTAATCTTAAAACAATTTCCCTCGGACAAAACCTAGTATCATTGCCACTAGAGTTTAGTCTAACGTTAATCACGACTAATTAATAGTCTAGCTATTATTACTATTATATAAGCGTTAAGAAACACTCTTATATAACTCATAATAATAGCCCAAACAATTATTTTAAGGTCCTAATAATGTTACTATATTAAAACATAAGCTATAAAAGATGGGGTAGGCATAGCTCACTTACAGTGGGTTTTTCGCAAAACCGGGCTCCGCTGGAGCAGCGTTCCCGAACCGAAAGGCTCTTCTTCTCGGAGCCGTTGGGCGCTCCGGGGCTTCCTTCTCGTGCTAGGGAGGTTCCCTAGGCTTTTTGGGGGGTTTGGGGGCTTAGAGAGAGGTTCTAGAGAGAGAAAGAAATGGGGAAAGGTGTGAGGAATGAAGGGAACCCGACACCTCTATTTATAGGCTTCCTGGAGCGTCACCACGTCGTGGTTCCTCTCACCACGTCGTGGTGTTGCGTAGGCTCCAAGGCTTCGCCTGGTGCTGACACGTGGCATCGCACACAGGGTGGAAATTAGCTGATTTTCAAAAATTCATAACTCTCGCATACGAGCTCTGTTTTCGACGTTCTTTATATCCACGCATAGGTAAAAATAAGATCTACAACTTTCATTTTGACTCCGTCGGCTAATTCTCGACCGATCTTAAATTTAACAGTAGGAGGAGATTATACTGTTAAGTGACCGCGAAAAATTCGTAATTCCTTCATACGGACTCCGTTTTCGTCTGTCTTTTTACCTTTGAGTTCCTATTAATGAGATCTTCAATTCTCATTTAGGTCGCGTAGGCCAAAAACCGCTCGATCTAAAATTTGAGTTTCGGGCCGTGCGCTGCTAAGCCAAATTTTAGAAAAATCATAACTTCCTCATACGAAGTCAGATTTGGGCGTTCTTTTTATCCTGGCTCTCGGTTTAACGTATACTACAACTTTTGTTTAGATGAATAAGGCTAAAAAGTCCTCTATCGTAAATTCACTATTTACATTTCCCGGTGTCGTGCCGGTTTTGCCGTAAAACTTCGACGGGCCATAACTTCTTCGTTATAACTCGGATTTCGGCGTTCTTTATATCTACGGAACCCTTGTAACTTATACTACCACTTGGTTAAGATTATTCCTTCTAAATAATCTTCCATCAAAAACTCAATTTTGATGCTTATTGTCTCTAAATTGACTAGCCCGGATCTGCGGGCGTTACAATTATCTCCCCCTTAGGATGATTACGTCCCGAAATCATCAACGTAACAGGGCTGTATGATGACTCCGTATGTTATCTCTTTATCCTAGGTAATAATCGTAACTTCTATGTTCCTTCAAATGAGTATCTAATTCTTGGACTTCTCGACTGCAGGCAGTGCTCGATTTTGCACTTGCTCCCTATCTCACGTTAGACTGCAAATTATGACCTTCAAGTCACAATCTCGAACCTCACTGGATATGAACTTAAGATAAGTTATTTTATTACTACAATGGAACGATGTGTCATATTCTAATGACCTATCATCGTATGTTGCAATTCTTAGACTCAGGCCTCTTAGAGTCTTCCAGAACAGACTATACTTTCCTTCATGTTCTAATCTCATCTTAAAAGGTAGCATTTCTAGCTACAGGCAACCGTCGCGATACCTCTACTATTCGCTTTGATTGTCTTTCACATCAAGCTTCTAGCTTAAGTAAGATGATACATCTGCCTTGGTTCTCTCAAACCATTTAACATACTCGTCTTAGTCGGACTCAATTTGATATGACCACTAGGGTCGGAATAACAATAATCTTCTTAGTCATTACCGAAACAATGGTAACGACATACATGAACAAAACAGAATCAATTACTAGCTTCTTGGTAACCTTGTGACTTTTCCTGATCCAAGCGTGAGTCCTGTGCTTCCGGTAGTATATGCATCTACTACCTTTCACACCTGCTCATACTCGTCCCAAGTATTGTCTCACAGTTTTTCCAAGTCACCATTCAAGAAAATCACATATCAACTTAACACACCAGATAACAAAACGAAGGTTTTACATTATTCCTTTAAAAGTTACATAGGTGTTCAAGTTCACCCTAGACTATGCCTCTATTGGGCTACACCATATGATACTATGGCTACTGCATAACTCGATCTTCGGATATGAAGTCCTCATCATTGATTCCTCGCGTTGTTATCTGCTTCGTCGAGTATCATGTGGAATGCCCTTGGCCTTGGTGGCGTTTCTGGCATTGCTGCCTCGTTTTTCTTCGGGCAGTCTTTAGAAACATGCCCTTCTTTATTACATCTGTAGCACATCCTTTTGTTGGATGTACACTTGCTGGCGTAATGCCCTATCTTTCCACATTTGTAGCAAGTCACCTCTTCGCTACATTTCCCGAAGTGTTTCTTTTTACACTTCTCGCATCACTTAGCTTCACCTCCTCCTCCTCCTTCGGTCTTTGAGAATTTCTTTTCTTTGTTGGATTTTGAAGATCCTTCGTACTTCCTTTTCTCGCCAACTTCAGCTCTCTCCAGACCTTTTCCCTAATTTGGGTCTCAGCATTCCTGGCTGCTCTAACGGCTGTTTTCAAGGTAGTTGCCATTTTGAATGTTGGGCCAAAGTCTGTGGGCAATCCGTTAGCAAACCTATAGATCTTGGAGATTTCAGTAGGCACCAAGTAGGGGAATAGCTTCATCCTCTCGGTGAATGTGGTGGCATACTCATCCACACTCATCTTTCCTTTATTTAGGTTCTGAAATTCGTTGTTTAGGTCTATCAGATCTATCTCTGAGCAGTATTGCATTTTCAACTGCTCCAAGAATGCTTCCCAAGACATTCGCATGGCTTCTCCTCGTGGCATTGTGATGGGTTTTGAGCATTCTAACACTTCCTAAGTGTACATGCAACCCTAATAACCTTGAATCTATGTTTTCTCTATATACATGCAAATTTCTTTTCCAAGGTTATTTCCTAACTAGCATGGCATGGGGATTACATAAAACATATAAACTAGTAGAAATACATACCTTGTTGTTGCTTGGATTCCTTCAAGACTTTGTGAGCCTAGCACCCCAAATGTTGTGCCTCAAATGCTTCACACAACACCACAAGACTTGGAATAACTTGAGAGAATACTTCTAGCACTCAAAATCGGTTATGCCCTCTCTAGTAACACCAGGTCACGATTTTGCTAGCCATAGGGTTCCTTTTATAGTGTTGTCACAATTAGGGTTTACACATGAATGCCCTTAATTGTCATGACTCTTGATTTCTCATGACCCATGGGTTTGTAACTCCCATGGACTATCCATGGAGCTCCATATGGTTATAACCAAACCCATAAACCATGGATCATTAATCCACCATAAAAGAATTGATGATTGTCATAATCAACCCTATATATTTAATTAGTCTCACTTTGATCACCAAATTAATACTAGATTAATACTTGATCAATACTAATTAAATAATACTATTATTAATATATTAGAACTTATAATATATTAATAATCATAAGTGCCTTATTCTCTCATCTAGTCTATCCAAGTATTGCAATGCCATGCAACCCAAATGGACCATGCCGGGTCGGGTCAAGTACATACCAAATAAAGTTATGGACTTAGACACTATATCCAACAGTCTCCCACTTGGATAAGTCTAATAACTATATTTGCAAATATGACTTCAAAATCCGACTAGCAATCGTAGCTCTTTCAAAGTCTCTCGGAACTGAGATGATGATGATACGCCATTTAAGATAAGTGATCATATAATCCTCTGTTCTCATGATATCAGCCGGACAAACACATGGAACATGGTCTTACTTATTGTCCAACATTTGTTTCTCGATCTCTGATTTGTTTCGACATAGAACTAAATTGAACACATCAATTAGGTTCTGACCGGGCCCGGTACATGGGTCAAAACCAAATCATCGAGGGGCCCAGATATCGCTTCTATTTCTAGAAGGAACAGATAAACTTCGACTGATATGCTTGTACTAACTACTTGTTGAATTATTCACAAAGGCACGTTTTATGACATCAAGTTACCAATGCGTTTTCGTGCAATCAATGAATAACCAACTCATAGTCAACAACTCATATCTCTAGGTTTGAAGATTTATATGATATTACCGTCTCACGATCACTCGAGATAAATTCCATGAAGTGATGCAAGTGAGCGTGGGTTGGATCCAATACTCAGCCCTTATGAGTACTCATGAATGTTGTAGCAACCATTGCATTGTCTAAAGCACTTTAGACAAATCATACAAGCCAAATTCATGACAGTCTTGATTCATATCTACTTCCAACATATGACTGACTGTGGATGGTTTGAATAATATGATATATACCATAACATAATTATTCTGGAAGTCAAAACATGCAAAGTGAAACACAAGAATAATACTAATCTTATATGGCCCCAACACTTTGAGTGTAAATAAAAACACCTTTTATTTAAGCACCATATTGATTACTCATTATTTATGTTTCGATTAATCAACTTTATGCTTGAATTAAAACATTAGTTGTCCCATGCTCCAAGCATGTACACTATGTTTTTCCAAACAACAATTATGCCATACTCCAAGTATGCATACTATGTTTACATATGGTCCTCTCTTTGTGAAATAGATCAATTGACAATATTCCAATGATGCTCATTTCACAATTCCAATCCTCGTTGTAAATGAAAGAATACCAAACTCTTGCCATCTACTGTAATCTGTTAGATTCTAAACTTATATGCAATGATCACCTTGTAATGACTATGAACAGAAGTCACAAAGACTTGGCAACAGAAATTACAAAGTATTCCAATGGAAAACAATTCCATGGAAATGAAGTCTCAAATTCAAAGTACATTCCTTTGAACATCCTTCTTAGCATTAAGTTCTTTAATCTTACACAGATTCAAAGAATAACTTCCACCTATGGAGACAATTCCATATTACCATTTTGACCATCACTTCTGAACAAGAGTTGCCTCTTTTCAAAATATGTCAATATGGTCCTTACTCTATACTTCTAATTGTCCATGAGCAACCAATCTTTGGTAAACCTCAGATTGTCCTCGACAACTTTGCTTAATCATTTTAGTCATTTCCAATTCTATTCCTTTTTCCATCTTAATGCCCTAGGCATTTGGAAAATTTAGAATGGATGAATATTATAGCACATGTAATCAAACCTATACCCAAAGCATATGGGACATGATTTATGCTATAAAATTTTTTATTTGCCATGTTTTCATAATTCGAACTATGAAGAGGGATGCCGTAATCATAATCGAATTTTGAGAACGCAACATATATAGAATTTCCTTATGTTAAACCATTCCAACATAACATTCATATATATTCTTGACTAAAGTAGATTAAATTCTCAATCTAAGCTTGTAGAATTAGAGTGAAGTATAAAATCCTCTCCCTTAATTATAGCAAAACAACTTTTTCAAGGCGAATTGAAACTTTTGTTTTCTATAATTAACATTGCTAACCTGCAATATTTAACATAATCGTCATGCTCCCACTAGCATAATGATTACCAGCATAACACTTTATGCTCCCACTAGCTTTGACATGTACTCAGAAATCAACTGGACTTCTAGAAATCAATACTTTATTGACTTTCTTACCAAAGTTCATATTTCTGATACTAGATTGCTTTGATAAGACTTTATCAAAAACATACACCTTTCCTTAGATAGCTCACATGTTTGTCTAGACCTTTTGCAATTCTCACTAGTTAGTGTGCCGGTTAACCACACACGCTCCACTAACTATATGAGAATGCAAATATCACATCCGCTATCTACTTAAAATCTTCTTAGTGGAAGTGTTTCCTCACCATCATTTTCATGAATCGAAGAGAAACCTTATGACACTTAGATTTTATGGTGTATGTGTTCCTATCCATGTGAATTTGTCATAACCATAATCACAGGACTAGGTTAGTGACACTTCCAAATTCATATGGACTGAACTTGTGCAATCTTAATTTCTTGCCACCTGGTAGCACAATGCCCACCATTGCTTCCGGGTTGTTATGCAAACAATTGAGAACTCATAGAATTCACAAGCATAATCAACTTTTAACTGGAATAGACACAGAAATAAGAATATGTCAACACGATAGGTTACAAACCTCAAGTCGTGGGCTAGTGATTAACAAAACTCTTGATTAGTTCTTGAAACTATTTCAGAATCTTTTAGACTCCCACTGTCCTCGTGACATATAAGACTTCTCTTTGTTAAGAACCATTTCTTGACAATACAAATATTCAAGAGCTAGTGCGGATTCTTATCAAGTTCAACACTTCTCACTATTGGTTTTAGCTGGTCTATGTTTTATTCAAAACATCACAACTTACCAATCTCAAATGTACAAGAATAGGAAACATCTTACTCTACATTTTACAAGTGTTATGAACTTTCTAAAGACTATGTCACTCAAGTTACAATCTTGGAGTATTACTCCAGGATTTGTTTTTTGGAACGAAGTATGAATTATCTTTTGATTTAACCATTTCAACAATTCACGATTCCTCTCCTTAGGCAACAAACACACTAAGGTGTCCTTAGAGGATCAATTGTGATATGGTTCCATAATCACTAAGATAATCATAAAACAAAATACACAAGTACTCTCCCATCTCTTCAGATTGGAGAAACTTTTATCTTTCTGGCTTATTTGATTCTTCTTATTCATTCTGCCATACATTGAAACTTTTCCAATGTTTCAGAATTACACTTAAACTCGTAAGCATAACCATATTTACTGAACTTTAGTAAATCATAACGAATAATCTTATCTACCTTTGTGGTGGACCTGACCAGCACACAACCAAGTGTACCCAATCTTTTAGTCCTTCACTTGACTCACATGTACATGTGAACAAGGAATTAGTCTTAATTTCCCAAAGACGAAAACTTCTCATTCATCATACAATACAAGTTGCATGATTCCAAGTTTCTATCTAACTGAAACTTGGGCGATGAGAATCTTTCCTTATTTGGTAAATTATGATACTACCACAAATGAAAGAATCAAATCCATTTCCAAATATTGCTATTAATGGAAACATATAATCATCAATTTTTCACAAATTCCATTGTAAGGATACTTAAAATAAATAAAATCAAAACTTTTCTTTATTTTAAAACTTTGCGGAAAACTTATCCTTACAACCCATATGAAAACCTTGTTGTTATCTATTCCTAAGCAATATGTCTCAACTCTTAAGTAATAGCTCAAAATTCTGATCACCGAACCATGCGATCAAAATCCCTCTTCGCGATCAGAATCAACATATACTTTCTTTAGGTTTCTTCACTTTTCTTTGATTCTTAAAACATCAACATGTGACCCAGTCACATCATGCAATAAGAATCTCATAATAGAAACTTAATAGAGTTAGACAATGGACTTTACCTGAAGTAGATTCAAACATTTGACTTTACTATCCTTATGGACTTTTAGGTAAATTTGGCGGCTTCGCAACCAATGCCCTTCCTTTGGCAACAGAAACATATGGACTCTTTGGAAACGATACACGGGACTATCACAGACTTAGCCTTTCTCTTTACCATTTGGTCAACCGAGTTGACTATGGCCAATCCCTTTCAATTGGAAAGAGAAAGTTTTTCTGGACTTCCAATGTTACCATTGTCAATGTCCATGGAAGTTTGGGAAGTTGATCTTCCAATCAAATTTTGCTTTACCAATGCTCCAAATCATTGCTGATTCAGCATCATCAAGCAACTAGGTAAGATCATTAAGGGTCATGTCGTGATCTGTTATCAGGGAGTGACCAACTCAACAGCCAGCTACCTTGAGACTTCGACACCCGACTCTCCCGGCTTGTCAATATGTGACTTAATCTCCAAGACCTAAGCACATATAGACTTTGTTTGCCAATAGGGATTGAGTGACTTAGAACTTATCATGTCTTGAAACTTGTGGGATAGGGAGATTTATTGGAGTAGGTGGAGGAAGTGAAGTATGATTTTCAGTCCCACTAATGCATAACAAAGGGATTGATCTTTCACCTTGATTGCCATTCGGGATATCATCTTCATTAGAAAACTTCTTCCTAAAGATTTAGGAAGACCATAGCTGTCTAAACTAGACATCTATAATGGGAGAAATTCAAGTTAGTTGATTTAAAGTCCTTAATATAACACCCAATATGAAATATTAAGGCTAGGACCCAATAACCTATTTATAACTGGAAGAGGGATGCCGTAATCTAAATTATAAAATAGTTAAAGGTAGGTAAATGACGATTTACCAATTTCCATCATGAAAAACGAAATATAATTAAGTTTTAATTGGATTTGAAACTCCTAGATCTTTTGAGATACATTGAACTTTCAATGGCATGTTTGAATCTCGATTGTGCCCTCTCAAGTTTGTGACTGGGATGCCGAGGATCACAAACAAGGTGTGAATAACCATACAAATTGACTTGGTACCCTCAACAATATTACCTAATCGATGTGCCGGTTAACCACACACGCTCCACCGATCTATAATAAGGTCAAGTTACCCTTTGCCACTCTTACTAGTCCATGTTAGTGTGCCGGTTAACCACACACGCTCCACTAACGACTTGGTAAGGTACAAAGTGTAATTTTATGGGCTAGCACCAATTTCACATTTTCCTAAAGTAACTAAGATTGGGAATTTATAATGTATAGTTACTTTATAATTCATTATACTTTTAACGAGTATTTAAAGTCGTATCCTACCCATTCGGCTAACGACCCTCCACCGATCAAGGAAGCGGTGGGTGAGAGTGGACACCCATTAAGTCACCATTTTATAGGCAACAACCTTATACCCCCCTTATAGACCGACTTCGTGAATGAGGCCTACTAACGATAAGAATGACATATTCTTATACATATCTATATAATAAAATTATAATAATAGTATAAGTGTTGATTTTTAAAGTATTAAAGTGTAAGACTTTTCAAATTCCAAAACTTGAGGGCAAGATTTGAAACTATTCCAAGTCTCTTCAATTTGTAACTTATGAGTTTTAATGGTTCATAAAAATGAAGACTCTTCATTTTATGAAACCTCTTTAGTTCTTTAATCATAATTAAAAGAAGTGACTTTTGGTTATCCATAACTTGAGGACAAGTTATGGACACCATCATAGCCATTAAGATCATGAATTAAACACACATGGAGGTTACACATAATTCCTATGATCTTCTAAACTCATATGAACACAAATTCATGTCAAACAATTTCAAGAAAATCATATAAACATATACAATACTTGAAAATTGAAAAAAGTCATGTAAAATGGGTTAACATAATCATTATCATTTTGAAAAACAGATTTTACAAGTCCAAAACAGATTGGGATAATGATCTTAATCCATTTCCAGCAACAAAACTCGAAAAAACTGCCCAGCACGCTCCTACTCGCCGAGTGCATTATTCTACTCGTCGAGTAGGATGAATTTGTTCATGGACTCAGCGAGTCCTCCCCATGGACTCGGCGAGTCCAGTCGTCAGAATGCAGAATTTTCGATTTTTAAGCAGTTTTGCATCAAGTATACAGAAAACAATCCTAGGCTCTGATACCACTGATGGGTTTTGAGCATTCTAACACTTCCTAAGTGTACATGCAACCCTAATAACCTTGAATCTATGTTTTCTCTATATACATGCAAATTTCTTTTCCAAGGTTATTTCCTAACTAGCATGGCATGGGGATTACATAAAACATATAAACTAGTAGAAATACATACCTTGTTGTTGCTTGGATTCCTTCAAGACTTTGTGAGCCTAGCACCCCAAATGTTGTGCCTCAAATGCTTCACACAACACCACAAGACTTGGAATAACTTGAGAGAATACTTCTAGCACTCAAAATCGGTTATGCCCTCTCTAGTAACACCAGGTCACGATTTTGCTAGCCATAGGGTTCCTTTTATAGTGTTGTCACAATTAGGGTTTACACATGAATGCCCTTAATTGTCATGACTCTTGATTTCTCATGACCCATGGGTTTGTAACTCCTATGGACTATCCATGGAGCTCCATATGGTTATAACCAAACCCATAAACCATGGATCATTAATCCACCATAAAAGAATTGATGATTGTCATAATCAACCCTATATATTTAATTAGTCTCACTTTGATCACCAAATTAATACTAGATTAATACTTTATCAATACTAATTAAATAATACTATTATTAATATATTAGAACTTATAATATATTAACAATCATAAGTGCCTTATTCTCTCATCTAGTCTATCCAAGTATTGCAATGTCATGCAACCCAAATGGACCATGCCGGGTCGGGTCAAGTACATACCAAATAAAGTTATGGACTTAGACACTATATCCAACACATTGTATCTTCCAACAACTTCCACCAACTTAGCACTCCAGTCTTTAGTTGTCTGACGGCAAAGACGGTCTTTTGCTTGTCGCTACAGTCATAGCTCTCAAACACCATCTCCATTTCGGAGATCCAGTCCATAATCTCAACCGGCTTCGGGCTTCCAGAAAGGCTTGGTGGCTTGGCTCCCAAGAAGTTCTTATACATTCGTCCATCCTTGTCTTTTCCCCTCTCCGGGCCATTCCTTCGTTCTCCTTGAGTCCTAACTTAACTCACCGGACGGCTATAGTTCCCTTCCTCCGATTGCTCGGGAATCAGCTCAAGTTGCTCAACGGGCATGGTAGCTTCGTCCCTATTCAACATTTGCCTCATTTCTTCCCTTTGTTCAGCTAACATAGCCCGAATCATGGCTTGTACTCCAGCCATGGTGATTGGTTCAGTTGCAGCTTCTACTACAACAGGTATTTGCTCAATCACTGGGGGCTGTTGATTCCTATTTCTATTTGCGTTCCCGACTCCACTTCGGGTTCTTGCCATTTCGATCTATACACCAATTCAGACGTTTGGTGTGTAATGACGAGAATTAAGATAGGAAAGATTTTATTTACGATCGACGTGTAAACCTCCCCATCACTCCGAAAAGTTACATGCCAATTCTAATACCGTATTTAAACGTTTAGAAATCTGAACACATAAAGTTTCCAGATCCGGTCGGCAACAGACCATAGATCCGATCATACATTTAGCATCATAAAGCATCACAAATCATTTAGCACATAAAAGCATGTTAGGCATTTTCCCTAAATTAGCTAGTGCTTGTGTCTATTCAGGTGTATTACCTAAATTTTATTAGACACACTCCTCACGATCATCGCTTAGCATTCTAAGTTTAAGTCTAGAAATAAATCCTTATTCCTAGTTCGCTTAAACTAATGCTCTGATACCAACTGTGACATCCCCATTTTCACGGCCAGAAAAGACCGATTTTGTTTATGCTTTCTAAAAATCAGAGTACTTCTTTTAATAAAAATGTTGCGGAATTTGTTCCCAGTAAAACATGATAAATACGTTATCAAAGCTTTTCCGAAGAAATGTATTTTTATTCATTTTTAAAACATTTGGGATGTCATTGTCAATACAGAAACATAAGCATAAACAGAACTTACGATCATTTACACTAGTGATCTACATCTCTTTTAAATCTCTTAGTGTAATGTAACTTCATATCGACACCTGTGATAGAAATAAGCTGGAGTGGGTCAGGTTGGGAAACCTGGTGAGTACATAGGGTTTTCAACCCACAATAATATAATTATTATGTTTAAACATCAAGCAATCAACCCAATTACCCATCCCCATTATCTTCTTTACTCTTAAGGATCTACCCTAAGAATCAACTATTCCTCGTTCATTCATTCCTAAGGATCATCCTAAGGAATCGGCACGAAGTCCATCGTCACTGGGGGTTTAGGCACTAAGTCTGCATAGTCGCCAGGGTTTATACAACAGGCACTAAGTCCGCATAGTCGCTAGGGTTTATACAACAGGCACTAAGTCCGCATAGTCGCCAGGGTTTATACAACAGGCACTATGTCCGCATAGTCGCCAGGGTTTAGGCACTAAGTCTGCATAGTTGCCAGGGTTTATACAACAGGCACTAAGTCCACAGAGTCGTCAGGGTTTTGGCACCAAGTCTGCATGATCGCCAAGGTTTAGGCACCAAGTCTGCATGATCGCCAGGGTTTAGAGTACACCGGGTGAACACATCGTTCACAACACCTACAGGTTGCGAGCCTCCTAGTGTTCCACTGGACTGTCTAGAATAGTCCGTGGTTGTCATCCATACTCTGCTAGATGACGGGGACATCATTTGGGAAAAAGGCTTCTCACATCTTCCACCTCTCACCCTTACCTCATGGTCTATATCACCTCTCAACTCATCATCCAACTCATATTTCATCCACCCATGTTTTACACAACATATTTGTGTAGATATAAATACATATACAGTTTAAATCATATAAAACTTGTATAAAATCGTTCCTCCAGCATATATAGCAAGTATACAGATAATATGCACACATAGCACGTAATTTATATAAAATACTTTATATCTATGTGTAAGATGAAAGTAACTATGCACTCACCTGATAAGGTGGTCACTCGGTACTCGGACAGGGCTTCGTTAATCTTAAAACAGTTTCCCTCGGACAAAACCTAGTATCATTACCACTAGAGTTTAGTCTACGTTAATCGCGACTAATTAATAGTCTAGCTATTATTACTATTATATAAGCGTTAAGCAACACTCTTATATAACTCATAATAATAGCCCAAACAATTATTTTAAGGTCCTAATAATGTTACTATATTAAAACATAAGCTATAAAAGATAGGGTAGGCATAGCTCACTTACGGTGGGTTTTTCGCAAAACCGGGCTCCGCTGGAGCAGCGTTCCCGAGCCGAAAGGCTCTTCTTCTCGGAGCCGTTGGGCGCTCCGGGGCTTCCTTCTCGTGCTAGGGAGGTTCCCTAGGCTTTTTGGGGGGTTTAGGGGCTTAGAGAGAGGTTCTAGAGAGAGAAAGAAGTGGGGAAATGTATGAGGAATGAAGGAAACCCGGCACCTCTATTTATAGGCTTCCTGGAGCGTCACCACGTCGTGGTGCCTCTCACCACGTCGTGGTGTTGCGTAGGCTCCAAGGCTTCGCCTGGTGCTGACACGTTGCATCGCACACAGGGTGGAAATCAGCTGATTTTCAAAAATTCATAACTCTCGCATACGAGCTCTGTTTTCGACGTTCTTTATTTCCACGCGTAGGTAAAAATAAGATCTACAACTTTCATTTTGACTCTGTCGGCTAATTATCGACCGATCTTAAATTTAACAGTAGGAGGAGATTATACTGTTACGTGACCGCAAAAAATTCGTAATTCCTTCATACGGACTCCGTTTTCGTCTGTCTTTTTACCGTTGAGTTCCTATTAATGAGATCTTCAATTCTCATTTAGGTCGCGTAGGCCAAAAACCTCTCGATCTAAAATTCGAGTTTCGGGTCGTGCACTGCTAAGCCAAATTTTAGAAAAATCATAACTTCCTCATACGAAGTCAGATTTGGGCGTTCTTTTTATCCACGCTCTCGATTTAACGTATACACAAATTTTCTTTAGATGACTAAGGCTAAAAAGTCCTCTATCGTAAATTCACTATTTACGTTTCCTAGTGTCGTGTCGGTTTTTCCGTAAAACTTCGACGGGCCATAACTTATTCGTTATAACTCGGATTTCGGCATTCTTTATATCTACGGAACCCTTGTAACTTATACTACCACTTGGTTAAGATTATTCCTTCTAAATAATCTTCCATCAAAAACTCATTTTTGATGCTTATTGTCTCTAAATTGACTAACCCGGATCTGCGGGCGTTACATGAGGTCAATCTTGAACTCAACCTGCCTCTTAGGAGGCACAGTGGGTAACTCCACCGGAAACACATCGGCAAACTCCCTGAAAATCGGGACCTCTGAAACTAAAACCTGATCCCCAAAACGCGTATCCACCACATAAGCCAAATAACTCGCACACCCGTGCTGAATATACTGTCGACCTCTGGTTGCAGAACAAAACCCTGAACGCATCCTGGTGCCCTCTCCATAGATAACCAGTTCTCCCCCACTTGGGGTTCGAACTACCACGCACTGGCCCTCATAATCAATCAGAGCACCAAAATGGCTCAGCCAGTCCATACCCACAATCACGTAGACATCCCCCATGGGCATAGGGATCAAATCGATCGGAAAAGATACCCCGAAGATCTCCAGAACACCACCCTGATACACTGAAGAAGCAGAAACCCCGTGTTCGTTGGCGATAGAAACTCGCAATGGACACTTCAACTCCCCAATGGGCATATCAAACCCCCTACTAAACGACCGAGAAACGAAGTACCGACTCACACCCGAGTCAAACAACACTAATGTAGGAAATGAGTTAACTAGGAACGTATCTAATAGAGGTACAAATATATAAGCATAACACAATACATAATCAACAAGATAAAATATAGAAACATACCAGCCACAACATTTGGAGCTGCTCTGGCCTCCTCGGCAGTGATCTGGAAAGCGCGACCTCGAGCCCTCAGGGTCTTCGCCTTCCCCTGACGCCCATCTGTGATCCTCAAAGTAGCTGGCGCGGGGGCCTGCGCCGACTTGGCAGCGAGCAATGGAAAATTTACCTTCCCATGGCCAACCTGATCACAATGATAGCAGATCATGGTACTCTGAACAGGGTCCAACTGGCGGCAATCCCTCGCATAGTGTCCCTCCCTGCCACATTTGTGGCATACACCTCCTGATCGAAAAACCCCATCATGAACCATTCCGCACTTCCCACAAGTGTTGCCTCGCGGACCCCCAGATCTAGAATCAGCGGCTTTGAACCGCTTCGACGCTGGTTGCGACTGCATAGGGACCGAAATCTGCTCTCTCGTCTGCAGCTCTATATCAATCTCATGCCGCCTAGCGGCCTCCTACATCTCCAACAAAGAGTCATATCTCTGGTTGGAAACAAACTGCCTGATATCCGTCTTGAGCATGCTCAAGTAACGTGTCATCTGAGCCTGCTCCGAAGCAAACTCAGGGAAAAACATGGCCCTTTCAGTAAACATCATGGTGATCTCCGTCACCGACTCCAATCCCTGCTCAGATCCAAAAAACTCCTAGCCCAACCGTTCATGCTCTACCCACGACATATATCGGGTACAAAGAATCTCCATGAACTGATCCCAAAATACTGCAGCCCTCTGCTCAGCAGAATATGATCCCGTAAGAAGTCTCCACCAATCCTTCGCTCCGGACCTCAGGAGGTTCAGAGCGCACCTAACCTTCTGATCAGCTGGGCAGGAGCAGGTGAAAAAGCATCCCTTGAAATCAGATAGCCACCTCATGGCTACAATCGGGTCCTGAACTCCATCGAAAGTCGGGGGCTTCGTATTGTCAAAGTCCCGATATTGAAAAACCCGACCCGGTCCAACACCTGCAGCTGCAACAAGTGCGAAGGCTGCATCACCAGCAGTCCCAGCAACGGTTGCGTATCTGTCATCAATGAACTCCATCACCGCGGTCTTAATAGACCCAAATAACTCCGGTATCTGATCCCTGACAATAGCCACAACCTCCTCACGGAGAATCTCCCTAATCTTGTCATCCAATGCAACTGACCCACCCTGACTGCCAACTCCTGATCCTGATCCGAACCCAATCTTAACTCGCTTCGTCGTCACCATACTGAAAATAAACCAGGGAATATCATATAAAACGCATATCAAAATAGGGAACCAACTCCCAATAAATCACTAGGGGTTGTGACTTCCTTGTTACGCGTACGGGTCCTGTGTTTCCAGTAGTACGGGCCCATACTACCTTCCACACCTACCCGCATTTGTTCCAGAGGATCATTACAACAACCCTAACGATACATACTAGCATAAACATAAACTCGATCCTCACACCCTAGAGGACAACCTAATCATCCCAGAACTGGTTGGCTGACCCTACACAACCTATCCATGCAACTTCCAACAACCCTGCAGCACTCGTGTATGCTAGTCATACATAACGCTGGACCCCATAGAAAGTCAAAGATCTAATCCTACCCTAAGCCCTTCATCAAACAAGAACATGAAATAAGGCCAAATCAAACATTCTCAGGCTATAGAATCTTATTTATGCATGGTCATGATGCATACACTAAGCAACTATAGCAATGATGTCAATTGCATGTAAGAAGAACCCTAGGCTATCAGGCATCATAAAATCATGCAATTCTATCATGAAAATCCCTGAAGATCCCTAGCCTATCACTAGCATGTTGTTTTAACATATAACAATATCAAATAACAGTGTGGTAATTTGGGGTCTACTTACTGGCTCCGGCTGATCGTACACATCACATCCTCCTTGATTAATTTGAAAACTTTTGAAAATTGTTTTTGAAAAAAACCCTTTCCTTAGTTTGAAACTGTACTCATACGAGTGTTTCATCAAATTCACTCAAACCAAGGCCCTGGTACCAACTTGTAACATTCATAAATTTCACGAAAAAATTAAACTTTTTAAACAATCCAAATCATCACTTGTTTACAAAAATGGTTTTCCAAAACATGTCCATTATCAGAGTTTTCCCAAAATCATAAACAAAACATGAGGAGGTGCACGATCAAGCCTTCGCCTTCCCGCGATCATCTGAGGTACCTGAAACATAACCCAAAACTGTAAGCCCAAAGCTTAGTGAGTTTCCTCCAAATTACCAACCCAATAAAGAACCAACATAATAACAATAAACAACATGCATACAGAGCCTTCAGTCTGAATGGAACGCCCCACCGGCCTACAGTCTACCTGGTATGCTCACAAAAACTTCAGTGTGGCTGGTACCCCACACTGGGCCTTCATCCCATCTGGACCGTTGTCCGGGCCTTCGACCTGACTGGTACGCCCCACTGGTCTTCAATCTATCCGAGATGCCCTGGGTCTGTTGCCCTTCAGCACAAAGCAGGTCCGCCTCAACCCAACCACACATACACCATGTCAATATATATATATATATATATATATATATATATATAACAGATAATCATACAATTAACCAGCCAATAACAAACAGACAGATCTTACATATCACTAAGCATAGCATCATCTTATCTACTAGGATACAAATCTAAAAGATCACTACAATACTCAATCAAATAATAATCAAGATAACAATCCAAAAGGGTCGGCCTTGGTGCCTTCTACCCAAAAGTATAGTGAGGAACACTCACCTCACACTGTTGAATCACAATGAAAGTCTTCGGTTGCTAGCTCACTAAAATCCCCGCACTATCACAACATAAAAGTCATCCAATTAATACTTGGATTACAATCGAAGTTGATAGTCCAATATTAGGGTAAATGGCTACTTTACACTTTTTCCTTAGTTGGGCTAAGACCCAGGACCAAATCTTGATTCAAAAGGCCCAATCATTAAATAACCGTCCAAGGCCCATTATTGGCCTAATTTTCCAAATTGGGCCCAACTCCATCTTGGGCTTTTCCCCAAAGCCCAATCCTTCACTTGGACCAAAACATCAACACTCAGATGGCCCAAAAAGGACCCAAGCATCTAAGCCCAAGAAGGTGGCCCAAACTCAAAGCCCAAAACCACAAAGCCCACAGACTGAGTACGCGGGGCGTACCCAGCTGTACGCTAAGCGTACTTACATTAGCGCTTGTACGCTACGCGTATTGGCTTGTACGCCCAGCGTACTCTTATACTAAGCTAATAATCTCATTAAGCACTTAATACCTTAAGATAATGCCCCAAAACGTAGATCTAACTTCCATGAGCTGAAATCACACGTAAAGTTGCTAACTTTACGTTCTTGCACGACTACATGAAGCTATTAAGCTTAGAAATGACTTAATGAATGGCTTAATGCATGAATGATGACTAAAACCCCATAAAGTTGGCACCTTTATGCCAAGGAAACCTCTAACAAGGTTAGATCTAATGAAATGATCCCATCTAATTGACACAAACAACAAATCCATGAAAAAGGGACCAAAAAGAGCCAAATCAACCCATAAAGGAAACTAGACATTGACAAGTCAAGGTTTGCACTTGATACCTTAAGAAGATTTCAATGTGATGGAGGGTTCTGGATCTCAGGTCTCCCACCAAGATAAGAACTTCACTCTCTTCTTGGTTCTTCAAAGATGGACCAAAACAACACAAATTTCTCTTCAAAAGCTCAAAGATGGAAGAATGGAGGTTAAGGGGACGCTTAGAGTTTTTTGGGGGTTTAGGGACAAGATATGAGGTCAACCCTAAAGGTTAAGGATGAATATATAGGGCGCAGCACCCCCACATTAGGGTTTCTGGAAGACACACGTACGCCCATCATACATGCCCGTTGTCCTGATCCAACTCTAGCCAGTATGCTAAGTGTACCAAGTGGTACGCCCCGCGTACCAGCTTAAAGGGAAAAATGCAAATCTTGATAATTGAAGGGGAAAAAGTATACATACCAAGATCGGGGTGTTACACAACATGTCAAGATAGATGGTAGTTACTATTTCATCAAAAATTCCAATATGAAAGAATAATCCTTTGCAAATAAAATTATTATGCGAGATTAGAAAAAATAATAACTTACTCTAAGATGATTGTAACATCCATATTCAGGTATGCGATACTTTAAAATTCTCTTAATTTTAGTTTGGGGATTTGAGTTTTTTACTTACCATAGTGCATTGGTAGATACTCATCGTAGCACGACCACGTCATTTAAGTGGCAGCATAGCCAGTGCGTGTCCGCGACGCGATGGTTGCCACAAATCAAAACCCTAGGTCTTGGATTTTGAGCCTTATTTAAGGAATGAGTTGTTCATGGTTACCCCCATTCTCACCCTCCATTATCATAAATGCCCCTCTCTCCAAAACCTAGCCTCCCTTTGTGTTCTTTTATTGATTTCAACCTTTACTTTGCATAAAGGTGGCCAATGAGATCTTTGTTAGAAGAAGGTATTGTTCTAAGTCTTCTCCAGCAAGCTAGATTTCTTCTGTACCTTTTGTGTGTATTAAAGCTTCCATCTTTATGTTTCCTTTGTGTAGACCTAGGTTGTTCTTTAATTTTTGGCCCATAAATCACATGATTCTTGGAGTTGGGGTGACTCCAGAATCTTTGAAAGAGTTACGGTTATTTTCAGAACCTTGGAGTGCAAGAAAGTTAAATGCTTACACTCATCTCATCCATGCAATGATTTTTGGTGAATAATCTAGTCCCTTAGTGAAGTTAGGGTTCTAGGTCTAGGTTATTGAAGGTCAAGGAATGGATAAAGTCGGAAACTTTATCCATACATGTGTAACATCCCAAAAATACAGATAATTTTTTTGCTTTTAATTTCATTCAAACAAAGAGTGCTAATATCAAAATAGTCAAAAGGGTATCATAGTAACATGTTATCAGAGTACAAATTCCCAGAATCTCTAAATGCGGAAATCATAGGGTGATGTGTTGCGATCAGGTCGGGCCCTTCCCTATCGATCTGGAAATACCTGAAACAGAACCTAAAAACTGTAAGCACAAAGCTTAGTGAGTTCCCCCAAAATACCACATACAAAATAAACATACTGCCAAGCATATATGGGTGCTTGCCTACCCCTTTGGTCTATTTCAACCGGATACTATCAAGCATAACTGGGTGTTTGCCTACCCCTTCGATCTATTTCAACTGGATACTACCAAGCATATATGGGTGCTTGCAACCCCCTTCGGTCTATTTCAACCGGATACCGGGTCTATTTCACCTCCACTACTACCACATAATATCATAACAGGAATCACAGAGTCATCAAGAAAATACAGGCATAACTGACAATTGTCACAAAGACAATCATCACACTACATCATAAACTAGCGGGTCGACATTGGTGCCTTCGACCCACGGATACAGTGAAGGAAACTCACCTCAAACTGAAGATATCAAATCGCACTCGGCGGATGACTCGTGAAATCCTCTCCCTGATACATAAGCATAAAACCCTAAAAGAAATTAGGCCACATTCTAACTCGAAGGTGCAAACCCTAATTCTTGACTTAAGGCAAAAAAAGGCTTCTTTACCCTTGCCTCATTGGGCTTCCCTCCCTACAAGGCCCAAATGCATACAAGGTCCAAAAAGGCATCCAAGCCCAACAATAAGGCCTCTAAGGACCAATATGGCCCAAGAACACCTAACATGGCCTTAGGCCTAAAAATGCCATGTTAAAACAGGTGGGCCTGAGACCCAACCTAAACAAGCCCAAAAGCACATCCCTAAATGAGCCTAAAAATCATCTAAGGCTACAGACTGCGTATACACGACTTACACGGCTCGTACGCCCAGCGTACGTTGATGACCATCCGGAGTCGGGGCACTGATCCAGTACACTCCACGTAATCTAGAGTACGCCCAACGTACTGGTCAGTCAACCCATTCTCATTCCCAAGTCTTAATCCATTCCACCTTTACGTACAAAACTTAGATCCAAGTTCAAAATAACATCTTAAGCCATAAAGTTGCAAATTTTATGCTTTTGCATGCATAGATGGGGCTCAAACCATGAATTAAGTCCATTAACTCACTTGCATGGTTACTAACACTTGCATGGTTGAGTCTTAACCACTAAGATCCAATTTTTACGAGTCAAGACACTTCCAATAGTCCAAAAAGATAACTCAAATGGCATGGAGTTGCTCATACTCCAAGAAACCAAGCTATGGGATCAAAAGGTGTCATACTTTACCCTAAACCTAGATCTAAGATTGTAATGATCAAGGTTCAAACTTTATACCTTCAATAGGCTAGAAATGGTGCACAAAATCTGGATCTACAAGCTCCTTCTTCTCCTTTGCTTCTTCCCAAACCTGCTTCTTCTTTAAAACCACCAAAGAACACCAAAACACTCAAGGTAAGCTCAAATATGCACTCAAGAAGGCTAGGGTTTAAGATTGACACTAAAAGGGAAGTGGAGGCTGAGAGGCTAACATAATTGAGGGACATAAGTTCTTTAAATAGGGTGCAAACCCAAAAAATTAGGGTTTGCCCCTGACTTGAGTACGCCCAGCATACGTCGGGAGATCAATCGATGATGCCCATTCAAGGAGTACGTCGTGCGTACCAAATGTACGCCAACGTACTCAAGAGTCATCCACGACCTTTTTACTTGAATTAAAATAGAATGAATCATTAAATTCATACTTGGCGACTTGGGTGATACAACATGCCTTGAGTCGATCCAGATCTGATGTGACAACCCGTTATTTTCAACCTTGTAAAAGTCAACCTAAGGTCAAACATATCAAATAAAGGTCAAATTGTTGTTTTAATTTAACTTATTTAGGTTAAATTAATAAACTCTATGTGTATAAACCTTGTATATAAGGTTTTATAAGAATTGGAAGAAAACCACTCAAAATCGAGAAATCTCGTTGGCAACCGAAAACCCTCACAAGGGCTGTGAACTCCTCAAACCGTAGACGTCTGAAGCCGCAAACCCTCAGTTCACAACTGCAAACGGTTTCAAGACGAGAACCCTCGGTCTCATTCTCTCCGTTCGCAAACCCATGCATGAGTCACATCAGTTTTGACCCTATATGGAGGCCCAACCGAAAACACTTCCTAACTTCTACACCTTCTAACCAAAAACACTATATTTGCTCTCAAGATTCTTCAACCGAAAACCCTTATTCTCTCTCAACTATCATCCGAAAAAGCCTTGAATCTCCTTCGGATCTTGCTAAGAACACCAAGTGTTCTTCATTTCATCAAGCTATCACCTTCCTTTCTGGTGATCGTCAACTGAAAACACTTGAATCTCCTTGATTTCACCAAGAACACCAAGATCTTCATGTGGCCGAAAACCCAAAAGGCTGGCCAAAAACTCATTGCAGCCTTCTAAATAGCTGCTAACCCTCTTATTTGTAAGTGAAACTTACAAATTAGGCTATTTCCTTAACATATTTGTCATTATATTCACTAATTGTATACATATATACGTGAAATGCTATTAGGACTCGTTTTTTCACGAGATCTAACTTGTGGAACAACATCCTATATCGAACCTTCAAATGAATCACTCACTTAAGGTGAGTTCATAGCCCTACAATTTACCTTTTTCAATGTTTTTAGGGGGGAATACAAGCTAAACACAATTTAATTATGTTAACTCTTACATGTGAAAACAAACAAACAAAGGATTTCTTATGCTTATAAATATTGTTAAAAATCATTTTCAAACTCTTTTAATCTATTTTAGATTTCTTTTTATTATCAAAATCATATTCATTTGCATATTGATGTATAATCATGCTTTAACGGACTTAGGACTATTGCTAAATACTGTAACTCATGTTCCTTGTTTGGTTGTGGGCTTAGGGTAGGATCACTAGTCCGACTGTCGGCTAAATCATAATTATGCATGCTAAATATATACATGAATATTAAATCTCATTTTCAAAGAAAATACTTAACTCAATTGCATATGCTGGGCAAATGAGTCTTTTCTCCAAATCATTTACAGTTCAAACAAACATACTAGTAAACTATAATAGGTATAGTTTAGAGAAACAATTCTGACTATTTTCTAGATTAGAGAAACAATACATGAATCAATGCATACATACTATTACTTTTCATTACAAAGTACACCATTCATTTACAAGAACAAGAAACATATACATACTATACGAAAACAAGTTAACTAGAATGTGATATACTTATTCATGGTACTTATCAACATTTCTTGCGAAGTCATGTTTTATAACTAGAGTCTCCTGGAGGGAGAGCGTGAGTTTGTGTATAGATCTATACGGGACTGACAATCTCGCACCTTGCTGTTAGCTACAGTTGGGACCGGCAGGTCTACGGGTGACAAATGTCATTCCTTTTTTTTGACGCCTGAAGAACTTCGTGTTTTATACTAGTCAATTAAGTATTGTTATAACCTCAATCACATTAAAACATTAACTACAACAGTTAGGTTTACAATACAAACATTTCTTCAGTGGTTTTATTTTAAACAAAACTACTAAAAGATATTATCTTCCATTCCATACATACAGTGATGTTCACACATGAACAAGGCATACTATTTTTCTAGTAAAGATAGTTTACAAATATGGAAAACATACATTTATACTATTTCAAGTACAAACATACATTTTACATTAAGTCAAGAGGACAAAACATACAAACAGTTGGGTCTTGGGTAAAAGACTACTCTTCATTTTAAGTAGAAAATATAGGATTTTCTGGGAAGTATACTAACATTTTCATGAAACAAATACAAACATTAGACACTAAATACTTATGAACTCACCAACTTAAATGTTGATATTCTCTTTCAAAATAACTTGTATTCTCAAGTAACCAGTAGACAGGTACACGAGCACAGGTTTTTGAGAAGACGGAGCATGCTCAAGACTCGTCTTTTATTTTTGCTATACATTTTTGGTATCATACAACTATACAAAGAACACACATGTATTAACTATATTATTAATACAATGGATGTTGTTGCTTGTTTTACTATTGTGCATTGTTATGATACTGTACATGACGTCTTCCGCCCCCGAATGTTTCCGTCATCTCAGTTTGGGGGTGTGACATCTGAGCTTTAGAGCTTTGGATTAAGAGTTAAGATCTTAATGAATTAAGTTGTGTTTGATGTTAACCATGACGCATTGATTGGTCGGTCGCAACGTAGGTTGCGAGATCCAGCCGCGACTGTGGTCGGTGGTGATTGATAGTTGACTTTGATTGTTGACTAATTTGACTTTTGGTCAAACTTAGTGTTAGGATTAAATATCCTTGAATGATCGATAGATTCAAGCAGATTAAAGTAAGAACACGGCAATGACTCAAAATATGTTGAATGATTCAAAAGTCACGCCTCAGAAGAACTCGATGAAGAATTGCTACTGTAGAGGCGTGATTAGGGTTACAAAATAATATCAGAGTTACCAAAAACACGATGCATGCATGCATCTTAAATACTCTAACCCTAGTAAATAAATACAGGAGGACAGGCCCAACCCACTAACAAAACAAACATTACAAAAGGCCCAATGACGCAACATAATTATCCTAACACTTAGAGATTATGAGGTTTAGACTGAGATGTAAGCTCTGATTGGTTTATGTGATTCGTATAGTTGTTAGTACGAGAGTTAGAGTGTTTGATATCAAGCTTCTGATTCAGATGATTTTTCTCACTATATTATGCAGAATATTGGGTGTCGATATATGCTTGATGTATGTGTAACTAGTTCTTGTATGCTTATGTGCTTGTTGGGATCGGACCATGTAAACTATTGGGTTAGGTCCGTTCATAGTTTGGGATATGGTATGTTGGAGAACTCAGTAAGCTTTGTGCTAACGGTTTTAGTTTTAAATATTTCAGGTGCTTCGTGTAGCAAAGGAAAGGGCGTGGCGTGATTACATCGCATATGTTGTTATGTTTTAGAGATTTTCTACATTCATGACTTTATTCCTATAACTCTGATTATATGTTGACAAAACAATTAGATTTTTACTTTTGAGATTAAAATTGGTATGCTTTTCTTGGGTTTTAAAAGGAAAAATTCGTTTGAAATTTGGGACGTTACAATGATAAGAACAACTTGGGATGGCGGAATCAAGTAAACAGTAAGGGAGACTAGAAGAGTATCAGCAAAATAGAAGTGGAACCGGCCAAAACTCAAACTCATCTTGTACATGAATTGAAGGAAAATACACTTGAAAGAATCTGGTTAGTAAAACTACAATAAAGACACACATCAAAAGAAAACCCACATATCAAAAGAAAATTCTAAAATTGCAACTATTGTAACCTAACCAATGACTACCTTTTATGAGAACAATAAACACATGCCAATGCCCACCTTCATCACGATCTGAACCAGCCACCAATCATCATCATTTCGATAATGTCACACCCCCAAACCAAGGATGGCGGAAACGTCCGGGGGTGGAGGACTTCATGTATAGTATCATAACAGCAATTGTAATAGTAATTCAAGCAAACACAACCAACATATATATAATTGAAAAAAAATTACATCATTGTATGAATTACATGTTTACGAATCAATCACAATATGTTGATAAAATATGAAATAGTAGACGTCTTAGCGTCCCATCCTCAAAAGCACTTGATTACCTGTTTAATGATTTCCTGAGAATACAAGTTGTTTGAAAAAGTGTCAACACAAAGGTTGGTGAGTTCATAAGCTTCTGTTTGGTATTATTAAAAGCCTTTCGTTTGTAAAAGTAGTATTTGTGTTAGAAAAATCCAATATTTTCCTTAATGTGTAAATGTAGTCTTAAAACCCAAAGACCGAAATGTACAAGTAATTTGTCATATTTATAGTAAAACAATGCAAGTTTAAATCGACATAAACTCGTTAAATTTTAATGAAGTTCCCGTAAATTCCAATGTTTGTTAATACTTTATGTGAGTTTATTATAACCATACTATGACCAAGGTTGCCTAAAACGACGTTCTTCAGGCGTCGGAAATGTTATGACATTTGTCACCCCAGACCTATCGGTCTAACTGTTGCATGCAGTTTAGGTGTGGGTTTGTCAAACCGAATATAGATCTATACACAAGTATCACGCTCTCCCTCAAGGAGACTCTGGTTACAATACAGGACTTAATGGTAATTTGAAGTAAATGTCTCACAAAGTCATTAACGGAATTACGTGTTATGAAAACTTGGTACCGTATGGCCGTACCTTGCTTAATGAAAATATCCTTTGTATAAATGTACCCTTTTTAAATGTATGTGTTATGTAATGTATCATAAACTATACCTATTATAGTTTATCAACCAAGGGTAGTACGTGGTAATGTATGCAAACTATATTCAAAATAGTTTATTTAATGTTTGAATGTATCGATTGTACTTTGATTATAATCACTTGTTATTCTTTATATTTTATATGACCAAATCCATTTGTAAACTGATGTGTGTCTAAATATTAAGATAAAATGTCATATATTGCAGTAACATATAGTCACATAAAGATATACACCTTGCTCAACATGTTACAAGGTGAAATGAAATTAACAGCAACTTTTCGTTAAAAACAGTTTCTGTTACCGTTCTTAGAAAATTTATAGAAAAATCATCACAGCTCTAAATCCAAATCCGCAAATTTTGAGAGTTTGGAATATGAGTCTAGTTTGTTCGTAAATTTTATCATGATTTTTAGTGATCTCTAACAGATGTGAAAATGTTCATAATCACAGACTGGTCCGGGTTTGCCTCTGAAATGACAGGCAGTTTTGTAAAAATCACCATTAATTGTAGAAAAATCATTTGGAGATGTGCAAGTAGTCATTTTAAAGCTAAGAGTTTGAACTACTTGCACCTGAAACAGTTTTGAAAACTAAAATTTTTAAGTTGACCAAAACAGTCCGTGATTAACGTCCATCTTTTCTGATGCAATCTGTTAGAAAAAGTTTAATTGTGTTCTTGATGATTTTACTTGTATTCCCCCCTTAAAACTTAAGAAAAACATGTAAATGTATGGGTATGAATTCACCTTATGTGGTTTTAGTAGATGAAAGTGAGAGAGAGGAAGTGTTCAACTCAAGAACACTAAGAAGATGTCTTGATGATTCGAGAATCTAACACCGAATAAGATGGAACTTGTGTAAGATATCAATGATTTGAGTAGAATGGAGTTTAATAATTATGTGAATGATGAAGATACTTACTAATTGAAGAAAGAAATCCCTGGAGAGGGCCTTGAAGTTCTTGAAGTTGAGAGAAAAGATGAGAGAATTTTGGAGAGTGTTCTTGGTTGCTAAGTGTAGAATGAAAGAGTTTTATGGAGAATGAGGAGAGAGGATCAATCCTCCAGCTCTTAGAACGTGGGAAGAGCTGGAGATTGGCTGTAAATGTCCACTAAGGAGACAAGGGGTAGTGGGAAAGAGTGGCTAATCATAGAGTGAGGTGGTAGTGGTTTGCTTTTGCCATAAATTAAGGAAAAGCAAATATTCCCTCAATAATTAGTTCAATCACCAATTCTTTTAATATATTTTATAAAAACCCTGGAGATTTATATATTTTGGGGCCTTAGTTTATAAAATAAAGTTTTGGGTGAAAATCCCACGTTAAAATAATGAAAAACGGAGTTAAAACGAAGTCGTAGTCGAAAAACCGGTAAAAAAGGGGCTGGCTTCGGACCCTGGCTTCGGACACGGGCTTCGGACCCTGGCTTCGGACACGGGCTTCGGACCCTGGCTTCGGACACGGGCTTCGGACCCTGTCTGCGTCTCGTGCGAAGCCTCGGCTTCGGATCAGAGGCCTCGGATGCGAGGCTTCGGTCCAAAAGCTTTGGTTTCGGATCCTTAAAGCTATTTTACTCGTTTTTACCCCGTTTCAAGCGATTTTTGACCCGGTTAAGGGTCGAGATGACCCAAATGATTACAAAAAGTTAAAGTAACTTTTGAGAGAGATTTGGGAGAGATTTGGGAGAGATTTCAATTAGAAAGAGATAGAGTGAAAACGATTTAGAGAGGTTTCGTTTGTGATTAATTTGAGTGTCCGGCTTCACAACGCAAGGTTCGTAAACCCCATTAAACCGTGTTTTAGTGTCTTACACAATCCCGATGATTGTGTAATAGTGTTTTATCGCTTTGGTTCGTTGTTTAGCACTTGTTAAGGCTAAGGAAAATCAAACACATGAACTTTCCAAATGATGATTTCTCATTAAAATAGCGAATTGTATAGTGATTACATAACGTAAACCCTAGCATACAAGGGTTATTGGAGTTGACCGGTTTGACTTGTTGACTTTGAATTGACCGAAATTTGACGGTTGTCACAGATAATGAATCTGTAATTTGGATTCAGGAGAGATAAGGAATTGTGATCGATTTTAAGAGAAGGGGGTTGTAATCAAGACACAAGAGGAGGAGTGGATATAATATTTTGTTCTTGATCTCAGACCTATATCGAGAAAAAGAAAGGGAGGTATCGAACCTATTATCAGATCTCTCCCAACTAATTTGAGATAGAACCGTTTTTGCAACTTCGAGGATTGGTCAAGGGAGAGAAGAGAGCAACAATTTACAGGTTACTGGGCAGAGAAAAATGAGAATACCTGTAGAGGAGAGGACGTCAGTGTAACGAACGACATTGGCAACGGGTGAACAACGGGGACATCATTTGAATGATAATGAGAGACATTAAAAGTGATAGTCAGGGAGAAGATAAAAAAGAAAAAATCGATGGAGCCCTAGAAAGGAAAAACATGTGATATTAGGGAGAGAGAGAGAGAGAGAGAGAGAGTACTTTCCTAATTTTTAGCTTTAATTTAAAAATAATTAATTGAATTATTTATTATTTGACTAATATCCATGTTTGTAAAACGATTGTATGATATTAAGTTAGACATTCACATAATGCATGTCTACTTACAAATGATCCAAACGATATATATATATATATATATATATATATATATATATATATATATATATATATATATATATATATATATATATATATATATATATATATATATAGAGAGAGAGAGAGAGAGAGAGATAGATATGTTCAATTGAGAAAAAAATTGAGGATGAGAGAATCAATCTCACCTATATATTTATTTTGGCGTAAAATATTTGGGCGTACCGGTAAAATGAGCAAAGGATACATGTGTGTTTTCAAACCAAATATGTTTCGTTAAACTATGTAAATCATTATTTTAATATATACAAAAAAATAGTTTGTTTGTTTTGTTTTGTTTTTTTTTTTGTTTTTGTTTTTTTTTTTTTGTAAGGATCTATATTTATCAAAACATTATTTTAAATATATCAAAATTCATAATTTTTTATTCTCTATAAATAGACATCCATATTGATATAGTTTTAAAATAAAATATTTTTTTATCGTTTTAGCTCTTGTTATTCATAAGTGAATAAAAATGCATCAGATTTTTATTACAGTACATTCGTTATTCATTTATGAATAAAACGAATACTTTATTTTTTACAGTTTAAGTGTCATTTATATACCAATATAACACGTAATAAAGTTTTCTTACCTAAAATATATTTTTTTACATCATATTTCATCACATGTTATATTAATATATAAATAAAACATGTATTAACTATTGTCATATGTTATATTCATACATTAATAAAACATTTATCAGATTTTTGTTACAGTTCATTTGTTATTCATATATGAATAAGTAGTATGTTAATAAAAGACAAAGTATTTTGAAAATTCGAACTCATTAGTCATATATGAATAACAAATGAACTGTAACAAAATTATGATAAATGTGTTATTCATATATGAATATAACTTGTGAGAATAGCTAATACATGTTTCATTCATATATTAATGATAGTTAAACTGTAAAAAATAAACATATTTTTTTATTCATAAGTGATTAACGAATGTAATGTACTAAAATCTGATGCATTTTTATTCACTTATTAATAACGAGAACAAAACTATAAAAAAATTATCTTAAAAATATATTAATATTGATGTTTGTTTATAGAGAATAAAAAATTATGAGTTTTGATATATTTAAAATAGGTTTTCGATAAAAATAGCTCCTTAAAAAAATTTAAAAAAAACTATATTTTTGTATATATTAAAGTAAAGATTAGCATAGTTTAAGAAAAATGTTTGGTTGGAAAAAACATGTGTATTCATTTTCACTTTCTGCCGGCACAATGGGAGATTTTGTCGCAAAAATAAATGATTGGCTGAAAACGATTCATCAATTCTCAACCTTTTTTATTTTCATAATTGAACTTATCTCTCTCTCTCTCTCTCTCTATATATATATATATATATATATACACACACACACACACACACTCACACACATATAAGTAGGTTAATGCAAAAACGTAAATATTTGCGAAAATGCAAAAACATATTTTATCTTATAAAAATCAAACACATGTACTTTAGAAATAAAATTTATTTTCAAGATAATTAGTTTACATGGGAAGGTGTTACGATAATATAGATTTAAATGTGATTTTAACAACTGTTTTTTTTCACGTCCTTAACCACTTTTAAATTCAAGTTTTCATAATAAAAAAGTCAAAAAAACATGTTTTGTTAATATGAAAAAATTTCTCATGTAGCACGATTATCATCATGCAGTTCAAAATTTTGATGAATTATTGTCCAAAATATAAGGTTGAGGTGACACAATCTCATAAGTTTTCATTGTTTTCGCAAATTATTTGTATTTTCGAATGAGTTATGATATATATATATATATATATATATATATATATATATATATATATATATATATAAAGTGGATTATTAAATTATTTTATATAAAGGTTAATGAAATTATGCAAGCTCATATAAAGAGAGCACTTTCGAACATTCCTATTGGAAGCAACATAAAGTAGTGACATGTATTTACCACTCACGTCCTATTCAGAACTCACATAACCTTATATTATCTAATATTACCAACGATTATTCATTTCTTTATTTTGAATAGACAATATTATACACATCTTTTAAAAAGTTAGGGTATGTAATTTGATATACTATCTAATTTTTCAAAATACATCAACTGTCAAAAATAGTGAAAGAACGATAAATCAAAATCGTTATCATTAATGTTTGGAAGCATTAGTTCTCCGCAAATAGATAAATCTCGAAAAGAGGTTTTTATGTTTGGACTTAGATTTGGCATTTAGATACAAACCTCAACATGTCGAGAAACAGACGGGTGTTTGCCGAGCCACGTTGACATTGCCGAGGAGGGCGTTGAACCCATGCATTCTCCTCAATCTAAGAAGGGTTTTTGTCGTAAAAGCCCATAAATTTACATAAAATAGTTGGTTATGCCCAAACTCCATTTTTCGGTTCATTAATATCATAATATTTTGGAAAACTTGTTAGATCTTGCCAATTATCCGGTTTTGACCTTCTAAGATAGGTTATAGGTTATCTAAGTTGAATGGAAGAACTTTGCTGACTTGGAGCCATGTCAGCAGCTCTTCTACAAGAGAAAAATAAAATTTACATAAAATAGTTGGTTATGCCCAAACTCCATTTTTTGGTTCATTAATATCATAATATTTTGGAAAACTTGTTAGATCTTGCCAATTATCCGGTTTTGACCTTCTAAGGTAGGTTATAGGTTATCTAAGTTGAATGGAAGAACTTTGTTGACTTGGAGCCATGTCAGCGGCTCTTCTACAAGAGAAAAATAAAAAGGTACAAAGGGCCTGGGAAGATTCGAATCCAGGTCTCCCATGAAACAAACAAAGCTCTCAAGTCTCAACCACTAGGCTGTAAGAAAATTTGTATATATACCCCTTAGTAAATATATTTAACCTATAGTATTCTGGAAGAATATATTATTATTATTATTATTTATTATTATTATTATTATTATTATTATTTATTATTATTATTACTATTATTATTATTATTAATATTATTATTTATTATTTATTATTATTATTATTATTATTATTATTAATATTAATATTTATAAAAATACATTTATATATAAATATTAATAAAAATATATTTACATATGAATATGTATAAAAACTCATTTATGCGTATAAAAACATTTATAGCGTTTTTATGTGTAGAATTTCGTATAAAAACATTTGATGTATAAATAAATAAATAAAACGTACAAATATGTATACACACAATTTTAAAATGAATAAATGCATATACTTATATTTATATACATTTACAAACTTTTTTATATATTATAAGTGTCTTTATATATTTTTATAAATCATTTATGCGTATAAATACGTATAAAACATATATAACGTTTTTATGCGTATAATTTTATATAAAAACATTCGATGTATAATTAAATAAATAAAAATGTACAAATATGTATTCATACAACTTTAAAATGAATAAATGCATATACTTATATTTATATACCTTTACAAACTTATTTATATATTGTAAATGTCTTTATATATTTTTATAGATATAAATACATTTTTAAATATATAAATATAAATTTTATTCGTATAAGTTTTGTGTTTTTCCCATCGGTGAAGCTTTGTGTTTTTCCCATCGGTGAAGCAACGCTGACGTGGCTGACATGGGAAAGTCACGTCAGCTCCAACTCACTCTCTTCACTCCACTCAGTTAAGTTGTAACCGGCCCTAGAAGGTCAAATCCGGTTGAGGGGCAAAGCTGCACAATTTATCCGGTATTTGAGGCATTTTCGCACAAAAAATTCGACTTTGGGCATAACCGAACATTTCGTGTAAAATTGAGGTCTTTTACGACAAAAACTCATCTAAGAAAAGATAATGTTTTGAATTTTTAAAATTACCCAAATTAAACAAATATTATAGTAAGATTGAAATATACTATTTGGAGTAAACTATGAAAATCCTAGAGTTTATATTATTTTTGTTAAAGTTTGAAGACAAAATTGCACAAATGGTCCCTGTGGTTAGCTGAAAATTGTCATTTTGGTCCAAAAATGTTTGGACTAGCACCAGAGGTCCAAACTCTTCATTTTGTTGCGAGTTTGGCCCAGTTTTCTATAAACTTTTTCATAATGACTATTTTGCCCCCTTTTTTTCTTTTTCAGTTTTTTTTATTATTTAAGTACTTTTTTATTAAAAGAAAAAATAAAAAAAGAAAATTTGCAATTTCTATTTTATTTTTATAATTTTTTATAACAAAATAAAAAAAATAAAAATGAAAAATCTCTTTCTTTCTCTCTCTCTCTCTCTCTCTCTCTCTCTCTCTCTCTCGTTTCTTGCTTACCACCGGCCAAAGAAAAATAAATCGGCGGCTGTCGCCTGCCTAGGCTGCCCCTCCGCCTCCCACCAGTCAGGTAGCACCACCCCAAACACCCGCTTCGATCATTGCTACCCTTCATTTGAACCTCCACGAGAGAAAGGAGATCGAGATCTGAAAGTTAGGGTTTCTTGGCGGCTAGTGTTTTCAAATGGGGCATTTAATGACCAGAAATCGAGGGGGAGACACATGGGGTTGCTCTGGCGGCTTTTGCTGCTTCGTTTCATAGTAGCAATCAGCGATGGTGGTTCCACAGCAGCGGCGTCAGTGGTGGCAGGGGTTGCTCCGACGGCTTCTGCTGCTTCGTTCCTTGCTGTTCCGACGAGGTCGACGAGAGGGAGGGCAGCGAGGCGATGGTTGGAGCTTGAGCTCGTTCCAATTCAACAGAAAAAAAAGAGATTAAAGATGGTGGTGTCTTGCGGTGGCTGAGGAAGAACTTCGACTGCGGCAGTAGCGGGGGCTTTTGGTTGGTGTTTGTTTGACATAACAGAAGGAAGTGGGTGGTTGGAGTGGTGGTTTTTGGTGGTTACAGTGGTGGTGAGTGGTGAAGTGGTGGGTTTTTCTTGGAAGGGAGAGGGAGGTGGCATCGGTGATGGTGGGTGTTTCTTGGTGGCCGGAAAACAGCTCCACCTCCAGTGGAGTTCTCGTGCTCGAAAATGAAGAAGAAGGAGGAGGGATAACCTGGCTGGTTCGATCGTCATAAACACACGAAGAAGGAAGAAGGATTCACGAACGGAGCAGGGGAAGGACGAAGGTGGTGACAGGGGGCTCCGGTGGTGGCATGGTCGAATGCTCACAGTGGCAGCAATCGATTCGGTTTGGTGATTTAGTTGCGGTCATCGATCGTCAACAGGTAAAAGAATATTCTTTTCTCTCTCTCTCTCTCTCTCTCTCTCTCTCTCTCTCTCTCTCTTTCTCTCTCTCTTTTTTTTCAATCAATCAAATTAGGTAAAAATGGTGTTTTGGGATGTTGTTTGTTTTATCATGAATCTATGAAATGAACAAATTAGATATTTTGGGTTTGCTTTTGACAGAAAATCGATGGGTGTTTGTAGAAGTGATTGGGTTTGTTGTTTTCACAGGAATGGGAGAAGGAAGAACACGAATTGGAAACTGCCCTCTTTTTTTTGTTGGCTTGCTGGGTACATAAGGGCAAGAACAAGATTGTTCTTGTATTTCTTGACTGGAATCCATGTAGAATGACATGGGGTTCATTAAGAGGAAACGTAGAAGAGAGGGGTGAGTGGGGTTGATCTTGTGACAACGTTTATTGTGAAAAGGAAACACTTTTTCCTTTGGGTTTGAGTGTAGTAATGTCCTAAAAACCATAATGAAATTTTGCATTTCTCCCAATTACTTTTTGAATATACATATCAGAATGAGTAGTTTTTTAGCTGCATTTTATGAATTGATTCATATTTTAATTTATGTTTTTTTATTTTTTCTGATTTAACACTTCATTTATGTGGACAGTGCAGGATCTTGACAAGGTTGAATTCTGAAAATGTATCAAGTATGTTTATGTAGATGATTCAATGGATGATATTGGTGAGATTCCAATTCTATTGGAATTGAGTCACGAATTCCAATTCTGTTGGAATCACAAAAGTTGATGCTTGAAAAACGGACCACAAAATTGAAAGTGATTCTAAGCAACATTATTCTTTTAGAATGTATTAGTCGTTGTTAGATTTTGATGTTTTCTTTCCCGTTTTGAAAGTTTTTTTTAGTTTTATTCTTTAACAATAAATGTAATTCTTAACAATTGTTACCCGTATTCTATAAGAAATAATGTATTTTTTGTTTTTATTCTTCAATTGATTGTTCAATAATTTGTTATTCTACAAGAAGTTTTTAAATTCATGATCAAGAAATAGGTTCAAGAATATTTTTATTATTTATAGTTCAAGAATATTTTTATTTTTGAATATACTCATAAACATATTCTGTCAGAATGTCCGAATTAAAAGAATTATAATTCGTAAAATCGGATTTTTACAATTAATAGAATTTATGATCCCTTAAAAAATGCAATTTTCCTTTATTAAATCTATATTAATTGACTAAATTACCCTTGTAATTAATTAAGATGATATTTTTCAATTATATTTAATTCAATAATATATATTAATCACTTTCTTAAAATAAGTAAATTTGATTGGCCCACATTTATGCATACAATAACACAATAATTACTTTGAATAAAATAATCTAACCCTATATATATATATATATATATATATATATATATATATGTGTGTGTGTGTGTGTGGGGGGGGGGGGCAGGGATTAGCCACACAATTAGTGGGAGTTACTTAAGACGCACAACTTGGAAGAACAAATCCAAGTCATGCATTGAGAATCTTGTTTAAATTCATAAACATATTCTGTCAGAATGTCCGAATTAAAAGAATTATAATTCGTAAAATCGGATTTTTAAAATTAATAAAATCTATGATCCCTTAAAAAATGCAATTTTCCTTTATTAAATCTATATTAATTGACTAAATTACCCTTGTAATTAATTAAGATGATATTTTTCAATTATATTTAATTCAATAATATATATTAATCACTTTATTAAAATAAGTAAATTTGATTGGTCCACATTTATGCATACAATAACACAATAATTACTTTGAATAGAATAATCTAAGTCTATATATATATATATATATATATATATATATATATATATATATATATATATATATATATAGGGCTAGGTTATTTTGTTTTTTACATTTATTGTGAGTTAGAATGCACCAATAGGAATTTAGTAAATTAAATAATTATTTAATTAAATAAATATAGATATTAAATGATTTCTATAATTATATGTATATTAAATGATAGCCATAATTATAATTCTCTTTTTATAGAAACTAATTAAATCTGTCATTAATATCAGCAATAACATTCTTTCAGAATAAATTCGCATCTAGGTTTTTATATATGAGTTCGTATTTTGTTTCAAGACTCAATCACTTAAAATACAATAAAATTGCATGGAATATGAAGAACGAGAGTGTATTCTAGTAGAATACATTCTCATTCTTCTAGATATGAATTCATTCTGAAAGAATATTATTGTTGACATTAATGACAAATTTAGTTAGTTTCCATAAAAATGAGTTATAAGTATGGATAACATTTAATATACATATAATTAATACTAAATTTCTATTGGTGCATTCTAGCACACAATAGATGTGAAAAACATTTGAACCTATATATATATATATATATATATATATATATATATATATATATATATATATATATATATATATATATATATATATATATATATATATATGGGCAGGGATTGGCCACACAATTAGTAGGAGTTACTTAAGACGCACAAGTTGGAAGAACAAATCCAGGTCATGCATTGAGAATCTTGTTTAAATTATAAATAAAGTCAAAATTTCTTGTCGCCTAAATCAAGAATCTTGACTTAGCATTTACCTTCTACCAATGCCACTTACGGACCTCAAATTCTTTTAGCACATGATAGTCACAGAATTGGTTTTGTTAACAAATTGATTACTCTTGTAAAGAATACTCAATTTATGCGTATAGAGGTGACAAATTGGACAGATCAAAGAAATATGCCAAGAATTCTGTTAAGTTAGAAATTTTTTAATATAAAATAATATAAAGTGGGTTTTATCTATTGACCACTTCACAATAAATTAAAACTAAAACTGACTCAAGATTAATATTACTAAAGTCCCATGTTTTTTGCACTAAATTGAGAAAAGCCCTGAATTTAATTTTTCGTTGACTGTGGACACAATATTTTCGTGGAATTATGGCAAAATGGCGAATGCCAGTTTCACCGGTTTCAGCAGGTTACAAAGCTTAGTCGAACGTTGGAGCTAGTTGTTAGTTAGGTTTTGTTCCATTCTTCTCTCCATCGTCAAACCAAAAAGATCGTAAACTCCTCCAACACGCACACACAAGGGTACAGAGAATGTGCTTTAAGGAATCGTTGGTATGAAGATTTGAAATGTGAGTGTGATGAACCTGCGACATTCTCGTTCTCCAAAATTGTCGATAATCCATGGAGGAAATTCAGGGGGTGTCCAAAAAGGGGTATGTAATTTACAAAGCTTCCCACAAACCACTACCATACCATGTAACCTAATTAGAACCAAACTTCTAATTCTACCAAACATTGTGGATAGGAATTGGAAGCTTGTTACCAAAAGTAGATGTTTACAAAAATGACAACCTATTTACTAATGCTCATTCTGCCCATTAAACCCTTAAACACAACTTCTTAATCTAAAACCCAAAAGGGTTTTGGAAAAAACATCACCATCAGCATCTCTGACCATTTTCCTGAGCTTCAGTTTCCTAATTCTTTCAGAGGGAGTCCTCTTTTTCTCCCAATGGAAATTGTAAGAACCAGGACCCAATGGTATCACTCTTGCTCTAACCTCTCTCTCTCTCTCTCTCTCTCTCTCTCTTCAACTTCTTCTTCCTCAACCTCTCTGCCTTCAACTTCTTCTTCCTCAACCTCTCTCTTTTCAACTTCTTCTTCCTTAGCCTCTCTTTCTTCAGTCTCTCTTTCCTAAACATCTCTTTTCTGAACATTTCTTTCATCAACATCTGTTTCCTCAACTTTTCCATAAACCTACAATATGGCAGGCTAGTTAGTAAAGCTACAATATGAAAGCCAAAAATAATGTAACAACACATAGCTCTTTCATAGCAGCCATTGCATCAGCATGTGTATATCCAGACATCAGCAACTCCTTTAAAGTAACTCTTTCATTCACCTTCACCTCATTGTCATTCTCTTGTTCCTGAACATCCTCCTTTGCTTGACTCATAGGTTGTTTACCATTAGGTGTATGGATGAAAAGATCATCAAAATCCTCATCACAGGTTAAGGACGTATCCTCCTTTGCTTGACTCTTATGTTGCTTACCATTAGGTGTTTTCTTTGGTGTTTTGTTCCTTGATCCAGAAACTTTAGTTTTTCGTCCTCTCCTTGCCATTATCTTAGTCTTTTTCATAGGACTAACATTAGGACCACCATCTTGATCACCAGATTCTGAAACAGGGGGAGGAGGAACATCCCTTCTTGGTATATCAAGCCCAACTTGAGGGGAATTGGTCAAATATAGGCTGGCCTCCCCCATCTTTCCTAGGTCTTCCAATCTTCCTTTTTGGGACAGGGGGATTAGGTACCTCATCATTTGTGCATGAAATCTTATTATGCCCAAGTTGTTGGCACTTTCCACACCTCACATTCCTAGGAACCTTTAACCTTTGTGAGGTGTTCCAGGCATCCTTCTAGCTGAGGGTGGTAATGGTTTAATAAACTCAGTCCTTAGTCACAAGTTGCTTCCACCTACAGGTTGTATGTTCTGACTGTATGTTGCAACATATTTGTCCTTGTGGAACCAATAATAAAGGAATTTACTTGGATCTTTGTGGATATAGTTGATTGCAGCTTGACTATGCACACATGGTATGCCAGACAACACCCACAAGTCGTAGGTGCAAGTGTGAGTAGCTAAATCAACCTTGTATCCATTGTAGCCATACCTAGTCTCAAACACATCACCACCACTTGGCACCACTGTCCACAACCTACACACAAAACAAACAAAGTATACACATAAAAAATAAATACATAATACATTTGGATACATGCCCATAAAAACTTATATTACCTTATATCTTTCCCAAATTCATCAATCTTCAGTTGTATGTTAGGCCCACAATTACCCCTCCATTTGGCTACCTCTTGACCTTGATGATAAAACCTTTTTCATAAAGGGAATCCTTATTTCCTCAAGCATTATAAGTAGAGGCTTTTTCCTTATTTCTTTGATCATGCCATTGAAACATTTTGCGACCCCTTCTCTACTGCTTCACAAGCATACCCATGAGAAAAGAAGGCTCTGCACCAGGTTTCAGGTTTCCTTGCCATAAGATAGGTTTATCATGTTTCTGTTATCTTCTTTATCTTCTCCATTGTAGCAAGAAAGTCCCCTTCCATTGTACTCATAGCAGCTTCCCAGAACAAATTATTTAGCTCTAATCCTATGAATTTCTTCCTAAAGTTTGCAAAGATGTGTCTAGCACATTGTTTGTGCTCAACATGGGGGAGTACGTCTGCCATAACTTGTAGAAGTCCCTATAATTAACAAACAAACACAACACATGTAAAAATAAATGAGTGTTACATAGAAATATATATTGTATACTAATATATGTTGTTGGTACCTTGTGTTGGTCTGAGATAACAACCAGTCGATTGCCAGCACCAAGATCCAAATCAGCAACCAAATTCCCAGTGAACCAGGTCCAGTTGTGCTTATTCTCAAAATTCACAACTGCCCATGCTAGTGGGTAGACATGGTTGTTTGCATCCCTCCCAATAGTAGTTAAAATCTCCCCCTTTACCTGCCCCTTCAAGAAACTACCAGCTAGTCCTATTACCCTTCTACATCCTTTGTTCCATCCATCTCTGAAAGCCTTGAAGCCAACATAAAACCTCTTGAAATAGTTACACCCCGGATTACTTTCTACCCCCACCAAGCAAGTTGTACCCGAATTACTCAACCTAATTGCAGTTGCATTGTCCCAAACCTTGGCATAGTGGTCTTCTAACTTCCCTTCTATCATCCCCATTGTAATAGCCCTTGCTCTTTGACATTTCCCAACAGATACACTCACTGAAAACCTTTGTATCACATCTGCTTGCATCTCTATCAATGTCATCTTGGGCTTCACGATTACATCTTTCAGGTAGTGTTTGGCTAACCAAATGCTAGTAACTAGGGAACCAAAGTGATAATTCCTAGCATACAGATGAATTTCATTACAAAATTTAATATGGAATGTCCTTTCATTGTACTTCCATCCAGCTGCAACCCTAAATGGACACTTCATTTTTTTATTGCCACTGCTTCCACTACCACACTTATCTATATAACCCTCACTCTATCACTTTTTTCAAAATAAAGTTTGTATCCTCCATGGACTGTATAGTTAGTTAAAGCAAACCTGAGTTGAGCAGGTGCTTCATAACAATCTCCTAATCGAGGCCCCATCTCTTTCCAGTCAACATTAGGATCATGCACCCTATATCCGACACCAACATCTTCATCGTCCTCATCTAAGTGGGCATGCTCATTTTTTGGACACCAGGTGTGTCTCCATCATCTACCATTCCATCAATACTCCTCCTTAATATGTTTCCGTCATACAATAAGTTAAGAAAATAATCATCACATAGTTTTGAGGGGGCTTTGAAAGCTTCTTCAGAAAAATCCAAGAAGCTAAAGTTAGATGCATCATCATCGGAGTCAGAGTCTAGAAGGTATGTATTCTCAGGGTGTCACACCCCCAAACCAGGACGGCGGAAGTGTCCGGGGGCGGTTGACGTCATTGTGTAATATCATAACAGTTGAATATAAATGATACATAGCCAAACTCCATACAATACAATACACCAATATTCATTGTTTACAAAGTGTGTTTGTTCTTCGATTACACAAAAATCACCAAAAAGTATGATGTCTCTAAAGATAGTAACATATCCAGATCCGAGGCTCGAGTACCTGTTCACTAAGTTCCTGAGAATACAAGTCGTTTTGAAAAACGTCAACATAGAATGTTGGTGAGTTCATAAGCATAGTTGTAGAAAACTTTGCATTATCTTTGTTCATAATAAGTTGTAAAGCTCCAGAAAATCTAATATTTTCTATAAAAAGTAGTTTGTGGGTCTCGTTCCAAAAACCGTGTATATTTGCATGCATGTTCCTTATTTTCCTTTGTTTTGTATTAAAAAGAGTGTGATCCCAGAAAATCATATATCTTCTGTATATAAAAGTGTTGTGGTCTTTAAACCCTAAGACCGGAGTTGTGAAATCAGTTTACAAAATATGCGAAACATAGTTTTGTATTTTATAAAACTAATGGAGTGTATATTCCTCGTAATTCCAATGTTAATAGGACCCTACTCTATGTGAGTTGTTATAACCATACTAATATGACGAGAACGTCTGTCCTGACGTTCTTCAGGCGTCAGCTACTATGAAAGATATTTGTCACCTTAGACTGGCCTATCTAGCTATAACGAACAGCACAGGTGTGGGGTGTCAACCTCGTATAGATCTATACACATTTATCCCGCTCCCCCTCCAGGAGACTCTGGTTATAACTACAGGACTTACAATGTATACTAGGTAGGTATGGTGAAGACAAAAAGAAAAACAAATCTCACAAGAGCCTTAACGGAATTTCCGCGAGTTTTGACTCCCATTATTAAATAATGCAAATAATGTTTTCCTTGTGTAAAGTTATGACTGCAGCTTTATGACACGCGTTTTACTGCTTTATGACATATAGCTTATTACTTGTATTTCTGAAAGTTTTATGATAGACAGTTTATGACACGCGGATATTACTGTCATAAAAACTTTGTTTTGTATACCGACTTGATAAAATTATTTATATTAATAATTATAAATAATCACTAATAGTTTGTCAACTTGCAATATGTTATGAATATGACATAATATACTAAGTTTAAAACCCTTGAAATGGTATCATCATAACATGATTGTTTTACTAGCAACATTTATTTATCTTGAAAAATAACCAAGTTTTGTAGGGTGTTTTGACATACCCAAAATTTTGTGGGAATCTTTGCAAAAAAAATATTCTATTTTTATTGTGACTAAAATATTTTCACTAATTCCACCAAAATCTCATATTAATCCATAAAATCAATTATGTTTCAATGTTTACACAAGTTTTAAAGGTAAAAGTATTTTTAACCACCAAGTTACCATTTTGAGTATAACTCATCATATTTTACCTAGTAACTTCATTTTATGCATAATATAATACAAAAATATGTAGATCTATACAAAGATAGCTTAGTTCTAACTACATGAGACTTGTAAAATCTCAAGTTTATGGATTATTAACATGAAATAATATCATTTCAAATTTTCAACACACATAAACATATAATCATATGAGTGGATGCAATTATCCAAGGATTTAAACAAGATTTGACTTGTATTCCCCCCCCCCCCCCCCCTAAAAAAAGAATGAAAACTTGAAAAGAGTGGGGTATGAAGCTCACCTTGTGTAGGGAAAAGATGTAGTGGAAGTGATGGGGTGAAGGTTTGGAGCCCAGAACACTTGGAGTGTTTGATGAATTTCTTGGAGACTTTGATACCCTAAGGTTGTTAACACATAAATTTATGTGTGATTAGGAAGAATTTCAACCAAGTAACGTGTAAAATCTATAGCTAGGCACGAAATACTTACAAGGATTTAGAAGAGTTAGTGAAGAAATAAGATTCCTGGAACTTGGCTTGAATTCTTTGAGAGTGTTCACGGACTTCTCAGTAAGTGAAAATGAGTTTGGTGAAAGAAGGAATGGGGTTTACGTTCATCTTAAGGGATAAGGAAATGATTTGATATTTTCTTGGATTACTAATGGATAAAGTTTTGTTATTGGTGGTTAATACATGTTTTACTGAGATTTGCATGGGAAAGTGGCAAAAGACAACTCATAATCTGTAAACACTTCAAATCCTTCAAGCCTAGGCGTAAACACATGAGTTTACACCCTATATGTGGTCCACCAAAGGTGTTTACGCCCAAGCCTTGTCTCTTTAAGGAGTTTACACCCATACATCCCATCATGGAGTAGTTTACGCCCAAACATCACATCATGGAGTAGTTTACGCCCAAGGCACTATCTAAGAAGGTGTTCACGACCTAACTTTGGTTTATTAAAGTTGTTTACGCCCCCAAAGGGGCCCACTAAGGAGGTTCGTGGTCTTAGCACTTAATTATGTTGGCCTTATAATTCAAATGTTCAAGATTGTAACATATACACAAGTCTTTATGTTTACATCATCATCCTTATTTGATGTGCTATAATCATTAGGGCTTAGGGTAATATGAACTTCAATTATATATCATAGTTGTATCAAATCTAAAACACTTGCATATACAAGACTCTTGGACTTGGTTATGACGTGAAATTTCTAGTTGTGACGCAGGGAGCTTAGGCCCTTTAAGCTTCTTAGTTCCAGAAGTAGAAGCCATCTGTTTCATAAAAAAAACAACTTGTTAGTTCAAACTTGGAACTCCATACTCCATAGACGAAGATAACCATCCTCAGAATCATCAATTTCTTGTTTCCATACACGTACCTTTCTATTCCACCTTACTTCACCAACGATTTCAGAGCTTCAAATTACGAAATTGGGGACTGTGAAACCCTTCTTAGCGTCAAACCCCTCTCGAATGCATGAAACCATTTATCAATGATGGTTTGTGAAAGGTGATGGCTAGGGAATAGGTTAGTGGTGACCAGATAGAAGAGGTTACCATGTATTAGCTCTCAAGTGATAATTCCACGAAAATATCGTGTCTACAGTCCACAAAAAATTAAAATAAGGGCTTTATCCAGTTTAGTGGTAAAAATATAGGACTTTTATGATATTAGTCCAATTGACTCAAATAGGTTCATACGTTAAAAATTACCTTATGTTGTTGGAAGTCGATTCAAAGTTACTGATTCATGCAGAAATTGCATTGTTCTCGTTAATATATTCATAACTCATAAGAATGATGATTGGTTTTCTCTCAAAAGTTAAACAGGTGTTTTAGGGTGGAAAGCCATAAAATCTCTAATATTTATATTGGATATACAATTTCAAAGAAAACAACTATTGTCAAATGAGTTGAATCTGTCTTCATTAAAAAAAATAAAAAATAAAAATCACCCCGTTTTAAATTTTATCAAAACATCACATTCTTGATTCATTTCCAATCTTGCTTTCAAAATTTAAAATTTTCATTGCCATAACAACAAATCTAACATCTCCATAAAGAATCTAATTACACTCGTGATCAAATACACAAACATAAACACGAAAACACAAGGATCATTTCAAAAACACGAATCAAAGAGATATACGAAAGATTTGATTATCCGTGATCATTATTTCATCATCTTCTTCCAAATCTCAAGCATCTGTTGTGTTTGACTTGTTTGATATTTGGGACTGAAGAAACGCGTTGTTTATTCTGTTTTGAGGAGAGTTTCTCCATTGTGTTTATAAACTTGCGCATGTGTTTTATGTATTCAGGGAAACTTTCAAGGTTAGAATGGCCTCCACCTTGGACCCACAATGGATCATATTTGTCTTTTGCAAGTTCCCATAATCTTTTCCCATGTGAAAAATCAACAATATCATCCTTTGTACCCTATATATCATTCAAAACATCAACAATGAAACAAATGACATAAAAATAACCAAAAGATTCTTTGCTATTATATGATTTATGTGGTTAGTTGACTTACATGTATGACCAAAACCGGGCAGTTGACTTTTTGTACTTTGTCGATATTCTGTATCAAAAACAAAACAAAAAAGGATTGAACAAAATGAATTGGTGGACAAATAGTTGAAGGGTAATTTGGGAATTACCTTAAAAATATCGAACCAGAATGTCATTTTGACAGGATAGAGAACGCGTATTCCTGAAAGAATAGCACTATGTAGAACAACACCTCTCAATTTTTGTAGGCGAGAAGCCAGGTGTAATGTGGGCCCACTCCCAACCGATTGTCCATATAAGATCATGTCTTCTTGCTTGATTCCATAATTGTTCTTTAAACAATTGTAAACAGCCTCTATGTCATAGTATGTATTGAATTCAGATGGCTAAACACACAAAAAAAAAATGATTATTGGTTAAATGTCTAAAATACCCTTCAACAGTAACATAACGGAAGAGAAAACCAAAACCAAAACCATCTTGAATCTTGGCTTACCTTGCCAGTGGAGGCTCCATATCCTGAATAATCATAACTGCAATATAAGCATATATATAGATGGAGTAAATTAGCACAAAATGTTGTTATATAATTAAACAATATTGATTTATTACTAGCAATTACACATACATATATAAAACATAAAGGTGTCCAAGAAAAACCCTAAGAATAAACATTAAACTAACTAAAAACCCCAATATTTTGATCATCATCCCAAAAACAAAGAACCAAACACATATGAACACAATGGAAACATATTTTTGCAGCTATAACATTTAAGAAATGGAAGTTTCAAAAATACCCATTTGATTATCATCCCTAAACCAAGAAACAAACACATACAAACACAATTCAAAATATTTCTCTAACAATAAGAATTTGATGAAATGGAATGTTCAGAAATACGCATGATTATCATCCCTAATAAAACCAAGAAACAAACAGTAGTAACATAATTGAAACTTATTTCTATAACAATAAACATTAAGGAAATCAAAGTTTCAGAAATTGTCATTTGATTATCGTCCCTAAAATCGAAAAACAAAGACACATGAACAAAAGTTACAAAACTGAAACATATTTTTGAAATACCTCATAATATTGACTCTGAGGTGAGCTCTAAGCTCAAGAAAGAGCTCTTTCATTTGACCCAAATCAGCAGCGTTGCCATGAGAGTACAAAAGGGTGAACCTCCCAAAAGGGTGTTTCCAGAAGGTAGCAACAATTTTGTTCCCGCCCTTTGTATCAAGCAAATGAACATCAACGTTTCTATCTGCTGTAATTCCTGTAAAAACAAGCTTTGTTTCCCCATTTGTTGAATCATCTTCGTCTTTGAAAACATCATACGTTGGTGGGTAAGGTGGGAAAAATGCAAATTTTGCAGCTACGTTTGAGGTTACATTTCCCATTGAAGAACAAAAACCCACCTCATGAAGATCATTAATTCGCCCAATAAATTGAAAAACCCCTGATTCTATCTGGGTTTGAATGGTTTACCTCAAAATCTTACGAAAATTGAAACGATTTTTGAATAAGAAAATCTTTAATAGGAAATGTTGGATGTGGATTTTGTGTTTGAGTGGCGTAAGACAAAATTAAACGATCTGAAGAAATTTATGAAAGAAAAGATGAACAGGGAATGATGTGGATAATGACGAATAGACAATGGCGATGATCTCTATTTTAAGTCATCTTGCTTTAGACTTTGTTGCATTAAAGTTCGTCTAGGTTTCGCAGGCTTTGTTGCATTAAAGCTCCAATGTAAAGCGAAATAGCGACAGGGAAGTTTGTACATCATATTAAATTTAAATGATTTAAACCAATGTCTATGTTATTATATGAATTATAGAAATTTTTGGAAAAGTATTTATATTTTTAACCATTTATCTAAAAGTACTATTTTATTTAATTTATTTATTTTTAGAAAAAAAAACATTTCTATTTTTTAAACTTTTCAGAATAATCATTTATATTTCTAAAAAAAAAATCTTCCTCTAAAGTCTTTTTTTTTTTTTCAAAATACAAAGTATTTGTTCATCATGAAAAAGAATTTGCTAACCAACAACTTCATTTTTCATCTAATCATGAGGGTATCTACCGACATACACGATGTTCATTTTTCTATACAATTTTGAGATTATAGGGTTCTTATAATTATATACATCGGTAATAGACTTTTGTCATCATTCTTAAACTTTAGTATACATCATGCGTATCTTTACAAAACTATAATATCATACACTTATATCAAAATTATTGGACGCTGCCAAAATTCCAATGGGCAAGTTTGAACATAGATCTCTCATGTGTACTCTTAAGGGTTATGCTTCCAATCAAAAATGATATTTTCTTACATAATCTCAAATCATGGTGTTATCAAAATAGAAATGTCAAATTCTATGGAAATGAACGTCTACTTGATCAATCTTTTGATTCTACCTTTCTACATCTAGCTAAGTTCTTAAGTATGACATCTTTTTTTGAGTGATTGCCATTTCATGGTAAACATACACGAATAAATTTTAAATGTACCAAATTATTGGAAGTTGAAGAGTTATAATAATTAAAATGATTAAATATAATAAAAAAATCAAATTGATAGAGTTTAAAAGTTATTTGTAATGAATCACATGATAATAAAAATGATAAAAGAATTGAAATTGTTGGTCATAAAAATAATAAATTACCATAAATATAAAAACCAATCATATCATAATATCGAGTTAGGTATTATACATACCAATTCATTACCATAAGTTAAAAAAAAATCATTTAGTTACAATATATACCTTGGAATTTCATTGAGTCACCATTTCTCTGTTCAATAAGAACACAAATCATGATTGTAAACATGAATCGCCTCTTTCAGTTTGAAAAAGTTTCACACGTGTAACTCTTACTCTGATCTTTTCTTTACCGCAACATATCAAGAACGTGTCTTCTTTTCTTCTCATATACTTGAGAATGCTCTTGACTGCCATCTGATGGGCATGATATCGACTTGCCATGCTTAAGGCATATGACACATTAGGCCTCATACATAACATAGATAATTGATCCTATAGTTGAAGCATATTGGACTCAAATCATCTAGCTTCACACTAGAACTAAGACATTGAGTTTAGATCAATCTTAAACCATGTTGCATATGTATGAGTTGTTTTGGAGTCTTGCATCTTGAAATTCTTCAAGATTTTATATATGTGCATATTTTGGTTTATCACAATGAGACATCTAGATCAATCTTTATACTCGTTAATATGATTAAGCACTTCGGTAAACACATAAACACAATCACACAACAATTAAAGATTCGGATAATAAAAAAAACATAAGGATTTAACATGGTTCACTCGATCAGAGAAACCGACCTACGTCTACAAAACAAATAGAAAGAATTTTAATTAATAATAGTCGTCACACATGCTTTCGATCTTAGGGTTAGATTTATACAGAGAGATATATTTATATGAACGAGATGACCTAAATCTTCTTGTGGGCTAGGCCTAAAAAACATCGCCGACTCTGGCACATTGATCAGGCACCATAACTACCCTTCGAGATACCGTAATTGTTGTGTGGAGATACCGTAGTTATGGTATGTTGGACACTACATCCTTACTTTGTCACCTCATAACCACTCTACAACAGTGGTCCTACTCTACAACTTCATATTCTGATGTCGAAACTAATACATAAACTATCCTATGAGCTCAAAGGGAATATCAGGCTCCATAACTTAACATATAGCATTGTGCTTTGTATAAACTTAATGGAAAACCAAGTATACCAAAATAAAATGTTACATTAACATCAAACTACATCTTACATTACATGAACCCGTTACATAAACAAGTAAAAGAAAATCACTACAATTACACTCCCAAAATATAATCCATAAACTTCTAATTATTTTGGACTTCTTGTCTTCTGATTACATTCTCATTTTTTAAGATCAACGTCAATCTTGGACTTATGTAGAGCCATTTCTTTATCCATGTTTTCAATCTTAGTTTTTGTATGAAGTCAACTCATTTCCCACAACTTTAAGCTTTAAATACATTTTCACTGGTCTTGCCTTCAATTTCTTCATAATACCCACATAATGCACATGTGGAAGTTTGAAGTCAATCCAATTGAAGTATTTGTATTTCTTACTTGGATCCTACATATTGGATAAGAAATTAACAAAATTCCATTAAAAAATAAGAAGGACGACATGACCATCCAATTAGGGCAGTCCCTAAACCTTTGACCTATGTTATTCTTACTCCAACTAATTGTAATCTTTGATTCCTTTCCAGTTACATCCCTATGGAGAGTTTCATTGATATTCAATTTTATTCCTGTAGCTCCTTCGAGTCGATTAGGATGACATTGTATTGCAAAGATCAAATCGTCCAGAGAAAGAAATGGGAAAAGTACAATTTCACGGACCCTTACGGACATTCTTGCCACATCATCATCTACGTGTCATATGCCATATTGGGCAAACAATTACATATCTCATGGAATGGACAATAGCATGTAATAAGGACTAAATGTGGACCAAATACTACTTTAGGGACCCATGTCGGAAAAAAAATATCAAATGAGATTGTACAATAATTGCTCTAGTTTTTCAATTTATTTCCTTACAACAATAGTTTACAAAAATAAATATTAGTTATCTCATAGTATATTTTTGGAATAGTCTACCCTAGTATAAATCACTCATAATCCCAAGGCCTAAATATGGTTATTCATGAAGATGCGTGAAGCATATAGAAAAAATTGTGGAACATGCATTTCACACCGAAAAATATACAGGACCACATTCCCCTAGAAAAAATCTACACTATAATATATAATGTTAATGTGTGATATAATATAAAATATGATCGTTGAAGACGAATATCAAACCGAAACAACCATTAACAACCTAAAGAAAACGCCAATATCTAAAAGCAATAACAACTAGATTTTATGAATTTTAATCATTTTGTATTCAGCTATAAATAAATTAGATAGGAAATTTTATTTATCAGTTTAATAAATAAAATCATCTAACTAAATAAAGTATGTATAAAGTTGAACCAATTTTTAGACTAATTAGGTTGAAAGTAGATGGTTGAAGAGTGTATTTAAAGATGCATTATTTTTTTCTATATTTGGAGATAAAGAAACAAAAATGGTTAAATATAACCTGAAAACACCATAATTCAAAAGAAAAATCAAATCACATATAGCTTAAAAAGTGTAAATGTACTCCACAATCTTAGAGGAAAGTAACTCAAGTTTGTAAATGGTAGATTGTAATCTTCCTTCAATTCCTTTTTGTAAAAAAAAAAAAAAAAAAAAAAAAAAAAGAATACATGTATTTGTAATAAAAAAGAACTTAATAAATTTATTTAAAACTTAAAAGGTCAAAAAGCAAAAAATATATATATGGAAGTTGGTGTCCTAACAAAAGCCGATGCCTTGAACAAAGCCAAAGATGACAAGAGTTTCTTCTTTTTATTCCTTTGCAAACTAACATCCCGATATTTAATACAATAACGAGTTCATTAAGCCATTATTAGGTATTGAAGTGTAAATAAGATTAATATAATGAACTTTAAAAAATAAAAAAATAATAATAAAAAAAATTCTATCTCATAAGAAATTGATATTAGAGTCTAGAGATGTTGACCTGGAAAAACATATATCACAATGAAACGTTATTACGGAAATATCAACATATGACCACGGTTTTCAAATATGGCCTTATTCCTAAATTGATTTATGACAAAAAGGTTATCCATGAAATATTTCGAAGTTAACTTGGAATATGGTTTGGAAATAAGATTTGTGGAAATGGCCTATGGTTTTCGAAATCTGATTACAAGACGTAAAGTAATTTCGAAAAGAACATTATCAGAATTTGCGAACTCGTGTTATAATTTTTGAACTCACTTAGATTTAAGGAATCAATTTTCTAACATAAAGAACTCAAATTCTGATAATTTTGAAATATTCATATTTTTTTTTAATCAATTTAAGGATACATTTTCAGTCTATTAGAACGGTGGGAATAAAAACTCTTCCAAACCTGATATCACATAGGCGTTTTTCTCTTCTCTGTCTCTCTCTCACTTTCAACCCTCCCAACCCAAGAAATGGAATCCTCTCATCCCACATAATATGATACAAATATACAAGCACAAGGTACAAGTTGAAAGGAGAGAAAAGAGAGAGGGGTATCGGCTCCAAGAACCACCTCGACTTAAATTTTTCTGGTACCGACCATGGTGGAGCCTTGTTCCCAACAGTACCAATTGCAACCATGAACGCCTTGCTGTTCGATTTTGTCCACTCTTAAAGGGTAGATTTTCTTTGCTTGAATACATTATCAATGTATGTAGGTGGCCATCAAAACCTTTTGAGTTAGGTGTGTTGGGAGGTACACATAAGTGTTATTCAAATTCCTTTTTTAAAGAGATTATCAAAACAAGAGAAGAAGAAATTTATGAAGCAGTTACAACAAATGACGCGCTACATATGGTCTGTAATGCATGAATTAATTACGATATGCAATGTTGGAGTCACAAACTACTAAAACAATGTGGAATCCAACTTTCCGATTTGGTTCTTACCTACGATTTGACCACTATTTAGAATATGTAATAAAGGCTAAAAAACAACATGGTTGGATGTACATGGATGGTTTCCCCTGGTTGGATGTATGTGGATGGTAGAGTAGATAACAATAGTTACAAAAATTTAGGAATTTATATCTATTTTTCGTTCGATATCAATTCGGGTGAAAATGCGTCGGAACTTAAAGACCACTAACTCTCGTTGTAGGTGGCAGTCCAAGAACCTAAAAACATTTCGTCAAAGACATGAATACCTTATTTGTTGACTTTATTTCTTTTGTTATGACAATCTTTCAATGCACATACTACCTCAAATTGTTCTATTAAAAAAACATAATAATGCATATCAATTAGAAATAGTTTCAAAAATAACTTTCTTGAATTGCGAAGTAGTTCTTGTTTTTCAAAGATATTAACTTCATGCTTTTAACAAAAGTATTTTGAAAATAAAACAAAGATAAATTGTACTTGTATTTATGCAAAACGATGTTGAAGATAAAAAAAAAAAAAAAAAAAAAAATTGCTTCACATGTTTCCGAAGATATGTAATCTGATTTTCGAACATATTCTTCATATTTGAAAATGTTTACTTGGGAAATATTGTATTGGAAATTCGTAATGCATTTTTGAAAATATATTTCTCCATAATAGGTTGTTAAAATGTAATATATGTTTTTCCTTTGTGGTCGGTCAATGTAGTGAATTATCTCTTAATATCATTACCAATAACAAAAGATACCATTTACCAAATCCTTGGAGGATGAGCTTATTTTAAAGAGCATTTTGCATGATTAAAAAGAGTGTACTATCAAACTTAAACAATAAGAAATAAAGTAAAAGTAAAGTAAAGTTGGTGTAGTATTCACTATTCAAAAGGAATGAGTCAACACTTACAAAATTAGTTACACATCTGACCCCCATCGCCCATCACCTTTAATACTTTTCATTTCACCTTTCAACATTTGTCTAGGTGGGTCACTACTTATTTTCATGTCATCTCCACCTGCCCATCGTAACACCCTAAAAGTCCACTTATTCATATAAAATTTTATGTTTTTTTTTTTTATATAGTATATATTATATAGAAGATGTAGTGGGTATGTTGTTATTAGTAAATAAAATATGTTCCTCCTCAATAGTGGTGGTATCCGTATCTTGGGTTAATGAAACTGAAACCCAAGTTTGGGTGATTTTTTCTAGTTTTCCTTGTTTTGAGTCTATTAAAGTAAAGGCTCGAAGTGTGTTGTGAGAGAATCTTTTGACCCTAGGAACAATGGCCCCGTTTAGGTATATGGTGTTGTCATCCCCATCCCCAACCACAATCATTTTACGTTGACCATTTCCAAATGCCAGCTCCTTATGCATGTGTCCAAACACCACCACTGGAATGGAATATTTGGTGCTACTACTACCGCTACCTTTAAGTTGAGATATAGCAACCGCTAAATCTGTACACCATGATTAATGAGAGGAGTAAATGACCGTTTTGCCCCTTAATAAATGAAAGTATGTTGCTATACCTGGATCACCATGGTCTCCACCTCCACGCACCCAATCTCTTCCACAAATGTCATTCATGTTGGACCCAAGCCCTCAACATACAAAACAATAAAATCTTGCAAAATTGATTTGACCGTTTGACCATGAGACATGAAATGAGAGGTTTATATGTTGAGAAAATGGCATACCTGTGGGCCCATTGTGAGCAAGAAGAATGATGGAATGATCCTTTGGTGTCCCTACAGCAGCTTCACAGATTTTCTTTGCACTTTCGTTCATGTTGTGAACTCCATATCTAACAGGTTCTTTCAAATATTAGCACCAAAAGTTTAAATGAAAGAAATAGCATCCTACTTTCATTTATTTGTGTATTATAGCATCCTACTGAAAATCATTGTTCAACAAAATCCAGTGGCTAAATCGATAAAAAATAAAAATAAAAAAGTATGTTGTGCTTTTCTGCATTACAACTTTTTTCAAAACTTGCAACCAGGGTTCAGGGTTCAGGGTTCTTCAATGCAATTGATACATGCAAAAAACTTAAAAGCAAACAGACCTTTTAGTCAAAAGTTGTTTCCTAAAGAGCCTTTCACCTCCACAAGAAAAGGGGCGTCCTCCAACAACACTAAGCTTCAATGAATGGAAGTCCAATCTTTGGTAACCAACATGTTCTTCCCCAAAACTGGATGTCATGTCACAATATAATTATACAATGGATTTTTTTTTCTTTTTTAAAAAAAAAAAAAAAAAAAAAGAGGAACATATGATATTGTATTAAACATGATTGTTATATCAGAATACGGAGTCATGTACATTTTTGAGCTTAAAAATAAGATAAAAATCTTCAAAACTGGGAATAAGTAAAGCTCTCACCTTTCCAGCTGGAGTTGAACAGCATCTTTCCCCCTTCAAAATAAATGAATGGACACAGTTAGAAGATTTCTTACTTTTCTAGTATTTAATTACATAGCAATTATAAATTATGAAGATAAATAAATCAGATGTTGATAATGCATTTTATTAAAAATTGTCTAAATTATTATTATTATTTACAAAAGAATTGTTAAATAATTAGATGGGTACCTAAATTTGAACCTTAAGGTGTCCTTGAGCCCTTGAGGTGTGAAATTTGTATTTGATTTTGGGGATGGGTTTTTGACATATAAATAAATCACTTAAAAATAATGATAATTTTATATTAGAAATTTCATCACTTGTGTCTTCCAATTAATATGTGTATTTGATGTCATAGCTTCATTCTTCTTAACAATCATTCCATTAATGATCCAAATTCTGCTTGAAAAGCACCTGTTTTATTTGGAAGTGAAGGGTATTTTGATCAACATAAGACTTTGTGAGCTATCATATCTAAATTCTAAAAGATAATTAGTTTGAGTTTGGAGGTGCATAATTGTTGACAAAATATACTTATTAATTCTATGAATTAGAACTGATGTGGTTGTAAACCCTAACTATGGTGATTGAGGTTTGTGTCGAATTTATGGTGTATAGCGATGAATGGAAGCTATAATAACATGATTTCAAGCTTATTGAGTACTAACTCATAGCTATTTTCTTGAACTAGGGATGAAATTTGAGTTTAACTCATATGATGTATTGTGATATGCAAAGTAAGCTTGTACATATTTTATGATTGGTATAAACTGTTAATAAAAGCGTTACATGATGAGATGAGAATATCCATGTAAGACTTATAAAGAGTATAAGTCTATCATATGAGGATTGGTATTGTCACAGTTAAATTATCCACTAAGCTTAGGCTTATGCTGTGAGTTACAGGAAATAAAGGAAAGGCGGTTATGGAGAAGTGATAGTTTAGTCGGTGTGAACATGTTAACTTTTGTGTAGTATACTGTAATACCCGGTTTGGGTCATGGTTGTATTTTGGCAACTAATTGTTTTGTTTTGTAAATGTTAAAGTACAACAGTGGTTTATGAAATATAAACTTGTGAAAAATTTGGGTGTATTTTAATATTAAAGATCGGGCGTTAGTTACACAAATTCATATTTATCCTCGACTGGATCCAACCTAAATGATCTAACGGGAAAATGACCCTATTGCCCTTACTAACTGTATTTAAGCCACAAGTGGAAGTACTACACCCAAGACTACTTAAAAGTGTAAGGTTGCGTCTAGTTATGGAAAAGCAGTTTTTCGTTTTCCCTTTTTAGTTTTCATTGGAAAATTTAGAAAATGAGTTTAGTTAAAACTTTTTCATTTTTCATTTTCAGTATTAGAAAATCGTATGTTTTTCTATCGGTTTTCATTTTTAGAAAACGGTAGCGGTGGTAGGGTGGGGGTGGGGGCGGCGGCAGTGGGGTGATGATGACAGGCGGTGGTAACGATGGCGGTGTTGGTGCTGGTGCTGGTGATGAGGTAGTGGTGGTGGTGATGGTGATGGACTGATGGTAGTGATTGTGGTGGTGGTGTTGGGTGTGTGTGTGTGTGGGGGGGGGGGGGGGGGGGGGGGGTGGGCTTGGGCTTGGGAGTGGGTGGGTGTGGGTAGGTAGGGGGGTGTTAAGGTGGGGGTAGGTAGAGGTGGGTGTAGGTGTGTGTTTATATTTTAGAAAAAAATTGGAATTAGAAAAATGTGGAAAACAATGATTATCAGTTTTCCAAAAATTTCCAACTTCTTTGTAATTTTAGAAAACAGAAAATTTTCATTTTCCGTGAAAATTTTAGAAAAATAGACGAATTAAATGCGTTTTCAAAATTCTCATTTTTCTTGGAAACTTTTTCCGAAAAAAGGCCCATTTTTCCACAACTAAACGCAACCTAAGGGTGCGTTTGGTTGTGGAAAACTGTTTTCATTTTCTAAAAAAGATGTTTTCAGAAAATAGAGTTTAGTTTTCATTTTCAATTTTCAATGAAAATTTTAGAAAACGTGCTTGGTTGGAACCGGTGGAGTTTTCATTTTCCATCTTAGAAATTTGGAAAACGGTAAAAATCACTTTTCTAATTTACATACAATTTGGAAAACTGAAAATTTTCATTTTCTTAGAAAACTTTGGAAAACTAAACAAACCAAACACGTTTTCAAAATTTCTGTTTTTCTTGGAAAATTTTCCTAGTAAACTAGAAAATTTTCCACAACCAAACTCACCCTAACATTCTTGCTCAGAGTCCTTCGGTTCATGTTCTTGCAAATTTACCATTTCAACTATGAAACTCTCATAGACAATTTGATATAATCATGCTCCAACTTGAGAGGAAGTGTTAGATATATGTATGTGTAGAATATAGGGTTTTATTGCTTTTGATGCTTTCTTTTATTCAATTTCCTAGTTAGGTAATATTTTCATATAAATGAGGCTTTAACCTCACTATGAATGTATAAGAAACATTTCCAGTATATTACAAAATTCAGGGACGGATGCCATGGTGTATGTTTTTTTCTCCAATGACATTGTGGAGTAGTATAGGTGTTTCTTTACTTCTAGTATCAGTATTTTAAATCCCCCTCCCCTCTTTTTTTCTTTCACCCATGTATGGCAAGCACTTTATTCTTTTCAAAGAAGGTATAAAATTACCATAATGCCCTATTAAATATTGATGATTTTTACGAACAGAATTGTTAAGTTGGGTCTTTCAGCTCCAGAATGTTGGCCAGTAACTGAATTTGGGAATAAAATCGGTAGTGGTAAAAATGGTATTCCTATTATAGTCCAGTGGCAGTTGTTGCACTTTAATGATTAACCTAATACTTACTTTTCAGAAAAACTTTGTGTATTCCAGGCATCATGGTTCCCTAGAATAGCTGCTTTGGGCATTTTCAGTGCTGCAATGCTTCTAACAAGTTTAACATTTTCATTACCAAAATCACCTGGGCAAAGAAAACCAGAAGAAGATGATTAAAGAAAAGAGCACCAATATAAAGATTATAACTAGACACTGAATTCATAAAGAAATTGCTTTGAAAGCAAAAATGAAAGAAATCTTGCCAGATAAATCTAGAAGAAAAAAAAGCTTTGCACCAAAAACCTGCCTGTAAATAGCACCAAATCTGGCTGCAATTTCAAACAACAACTATTAACTAACAATAGAAAAATGCATAAGCATAACAATAACTTCATGAGTGAAAATGAGATAAATTCGTTATTTTGTTCAAAGGTAGAATACACACCCACACACATGCATATACATACTTATGAAAGAATCAATTAATGTTTGGAATGATCCACAGAAGAAGTAGCTGTGAATCCATTCCTACTATGAACTATATGCATAAGAACCACCTCAATCAGTCTTATATCGTTTCGAATTTGGAATTCATAAAAATTATATATTATTTTAGGGCAAAAAAAGGAGTTGATTAGTTCATATTGAGCTGTAATAAAACAAAATTAAGCCAAACTTAGTAAAAGTTGGAATGTGGAAATTAAAGCAGTTGAAGGACATAATTACCCGCAATAGCTCAAGAGCCTTTGAATCTTCTTCGAGATTCCAATCATCATGCTTCAAAATCCAACAATTACAGATAATTAATAGCTAAAAATCCATCGATTAGCACGTAATAATTAACACACAACGAAGCTCACAACGTCTCCGACGATGACTATCCTGACGGAGGAGGCCATGGATAAACGAATATTGCAGTTTAGCTTAGAAGAGTAAGACGCCGAAAAGGTCGGTGGCGACGGCGATTGGCTGGAGGAACCGAAGAGAACCGTCGGAATTGGCGTGTGAAGCAACGCGCCGGTGAACATAGAGGATCGTAATCTCGTGGTCGTACTGCCGTATATAAACTGCCACGACTTATATCTGATTTAAGAAAAATGTTACGGTTAACCCCCTCAAGCTTTGAAACTTTTACATATAGTCCTTCAATAATTTTTCAATGTTGGTGCTAATGGCTAAACAAACCCCTTTATTTGAAGAGGTACGGGTGGTGATAACAAAGCAGGTGGGTGGTGATGACAATTGGCACCAGATAGGTGATGCATCAAACCCGTTATCAATGCAGTCTATAATAATTAATAAACCTGGTTAGATTTGCTCATTATCCCAAATCATAAGTTAAGTTTGGCTTACCTGCACTGCTTCCATAGCTTCTATATAAGCTTAGAAAAAGTAAAAAATTTGCTAAACAAGTTAACCAACCTTGAAAATATATTTTGGTCATTTTAGAACTTTTTTAATGTCATACAATAGGAGGGGTGTTCAGATTTCCGAAAAAATTGGATACAAGATATTACTCTCCATATTTGTATCTGAATTTTCGGATATGGATTCGGATATATGCTTCTCTTACTTGTATATTTAATCATGTTTTACCTGTCGACCCTTTCACTCTTCATGTGCAAATGTTCCGTTCTCATTGTAGGTTGCTTTACTAAGCCTTATTCCACTTTATAATTCATTACGAACTTACATTTTCTATGCGGAGATCTTATGTCAATCATACTTTATTATATTTATTTGTTTTTTTCTTTTTTGTTATCTTTTGTCGGATGTCTTCTAGAGAAACAGTCTCTCAACCTATGTTGGGGCTACAGACCATCCTACCTTTCTCTTACCCCATTTGTAGATTGGGGTAATGTTGTGTATTTAGTTTTAATTATTGGAAAACCAATCTGTTTGATACCGATTGTGACACCCAATTTTCATAAATGACAAGTATAAAGTTATAGAAATATTGAGAGTTGATATTATAGGAGTTTAGCGAAATTCTCAAACAAAGATTGTATTGCTAGTCTTCTATGATAAATCCCTAATCAGCCATCCACACAGGTCGTCGAGGGTGTAGTTTACCTATTTTTTTCTTGATGGAGACATAAAATATCACATTTCTTCTTATTTGATCACATATCGAGTCTATAACATAGTTGTAACAATCTAACATTTGAAATACTTCACAAGATAAACAAAAAAAACATAGACACCGAGAGCGTTTATGTATTATTCAATCTAGTTCTAGGCCTCCGATTTCAACTTAAGTTAATTCATTTTGCGACTACTTAAAGGTGTGTAGCTAATTACTATTCAACTTTTGTTTTAGTAGATTAAAATTTTAATTCATCCATTAATCCTTTTGTTATATGTTTTTATCATAAGAGTACAATGTGATAAACATGGATCAACAGTCTTTAACTTTTTTCCATTTTTGTCAAGAGGCATTGGACCAATTGTCACTTTTATCAAATAAAAAACTGCTATAAACATGAATCAGAGCAAGAATGGAATGAGAAGAAGAAACAGTTTGTTTTAAAGTAGTAGTTGCACGAATGGTTAGAATATTTGAAACAAAACATATTTTTTTGCCCAAATTCAGAAAGAAAAAAATGTATACGAAATTATCATTTCATTTAGTACTGAAAAAAAAAAATCAAATTCTTATGCTACGAACAAACATTCAAAGAGTAGGAGCCATTTTTGGCACAACAAAGTAACAAAGCACAGTTGCAAAAAAGTATTCTCATTTCTCTCCAAAATTGACATCATCTCTATAAAATTCCTGCCAATAAAACACACAATTATTATGTTCCTATATAGAACTAAATGTCAGAAATACCAAAATTGACACTTTTGATTCTTTACTTATTTAGGCATTGTACTTTTAAAAAAAAATATCTTATTATTTGAAACATTCTACCTAGTTCTTGTATATCATTTAAAATTGTTTTGTATTTGGATCACATTGCTATAATTTCAGTAGGACGAAATGAGTGAGATGCTATAAATAAATGAATGAAAATACATAAATACCCTTGTAGAAATTACCTTGTATAACCAGCATTATACATATTATGGGTGGTTTGACTTTTCTCTCAACCATTCTACAAAATTGTCAAGAATCAATGGCCATGCTTGGCAAGCATCATAATTTTCAAGCTCTGGAAACTTTATCTGCACACATACAAATCACACCCCAAATCCAAATAACTATAATTTTTCGTTTTTATTTATTGCAATATATAACGAGGGTATTTTGGTCTTTTAATAAATAAGAAAGAAGAAAATTTAAATTCCTTCCACCCTCCCCTACAAATGGTAAAATCCATCCAAAATGGTATTTGAAGGATTCCGATGGAATTGAATTCCGTCCATTTGGCAACCAAAATGGAATCTCCAATTCCAATTCCATCATAAAATCGACAAAAATAAAGATAAGTTGAGTACCTCTTGACAAAAACGAAAAAAGTTAGTCCATTGATCCATGTTAACCACCTTATACTCCTTTTGTATCTATCAAAATTCAAAACATAACACAAAGAAATCAATGATTTTAAACAAAATCACAAAAGTCAAATCAGAATTAGATACAAACCTTTAAGTAGTCACAGAATGAATCAATCTGAAGTCGGAAATAGGGCCCTAAAACAAGATCAAGTAATACACAAACACTCTCGATGTCTAAACTCTTTTGTTTATCTTCTGAAATACATAAAATCATACAAATGTGTTACAAAAAATAAAATGCTATTTGGAGTTCAAAAAAAAACATAAAGATTACCTGTTAAGCAGTAACGAAAGGAGAAGCGATAGAAATCTTCAAAATTGTTTGGCTTAGCAACCTTCATAAAGAACATGGACACAAGAAGTTAGATACTAATTGAAGTTGAAATACAAATAATTACGAGGGCTAAACATGTAAAAATACCTCTCTCTCCAACTCAGAGAGTTCTTTCTTTAGCTTTTTAAGAGTGTCAGCACGAAGAGATTTGAGGCCTGTTCTCCATTCTTCCTGATAAGATAAATTGAGAAGCATTTTTCGAAAAACACCATTTTCTTAAATACTAAAACATGTTATATAAAAAGAGTAAAAAAATCAATTGAATTAGATTAGGAAAGATTTATACTCTTTGATGTAAGAAACTAAAGAACACTTATAAAACACACCTGTGGCATACCTGTGTAAAGTATCCCTGCTTCTTAGCATTCATTTTCCTGGAATATCTTTAACTGTCAATAACTGAATTACCTTAAAAGATTCAATTTCATTTAAGAAAAAAAAAAAAAAAAGAATTATACCAAGCAAGCATCAAGATTCTGACATCAGTGTGCTCAACTGATAGATCTGAGCAGAGCTTCTCAACCCCTTCTGGACTATTACAGACAAAACAAACTATAAGAAATCCACAATAAAAAGTACAAATGATCCAATAAAAATTTGCCAAAAGAGTTTTTAATAATGATGATGGTAAAGATAAATAGTTAACAGAAACAAATTTATACTTACTCAATCATGCCTATTGAAGTATTAGCATATGATGCAAAGAAGTTGTCTATTCGTTCCACTTCCTTTGTGGCTTTCTTTGGGGCTGGAGAACAGTTGAGAAAAAAAATAATAAGAATATAGTGAACAGGGTCTGAAAAGGTACAAATTTCACTAGGTGTACATTTAAATTCCATGAAGATGAACTCAAATCCTTACTTTGAAATGGAAAGCCTAAATCTAAACAAATCAGTATAGTAATAGGTGGTGAAAAAATTGTACATTAAGATCAACAATATTCTCAACCAATCCCATTATAAACCCTGCAATATAATGTACTACATCACAACTGCATAAATTTGTTCCTGTTTTTCTTTACTCAATCTATCAATCTAAAGCTATCAAGCACCAGATCAGTTTAACAAAGATTTTTAGGAGATCAATTTCCTCCTCGTTTCAGTGATTGGTTGTAATTCTACACTCCACATTCTCCATATATCCCTAACAAATAATTCTATTCAAACCCTTTTTATTACTTTCCAGGCGTTCAATTTCATAAAGGGGGGATTCCCATCACTTAAACCTCTAATTAATCAAGTTAAGAACTCAATTTCTGCAATCAAACCGCCAACATAATTTCAAATTTCGATCAGCATCGACCCAATTATAACAAACCTACGCATATAAGAATATGAAGCACGGGTTTCATGCAATTTCGGTAGCGTCACAATTAACGCAAGAAAAATATGGAAGAAGTGTATCGTTTTACAAAATATCCAGATTACTGACCAGGTTCGGCAAGAGATGATTTTACGGCGTCCGATTTCCTCTTCGAAGCGCGAGGCATTGTTGATTACGAAATGAATTTTACAAAATTAAATCGGAAATATAGCGGTTAGAGCATTTGATAGGAGAGAGTGTTTTGAGGGTTTTGGATTTGCTATGTTCGAGCTACGAAGACGAACTGCAATGTCTATGTAGAGACCAGAGACTACACAGTGGGTTTTATAAGAGAGGGGAAAGGTTTGAGAATTCCCTTCGGGTCCTCATAGGGGTTTTTTTTTTCTTTTTTTGGACATTTTTTTTTCTTATATTTTAGTCAGGTCTTAATCTAGACCAATTCGATTTTGTGGTATTTATATTTGTTTTTTTGGTTTATTAGTTTAAATTCCGAGGTTTGATGTGATTTTATTTTGCTTGGATTCATGGAGAGTCGTGTCACATAGATTGTAGGTAGGAGTTGTTTAATTTCATAAATGGTCGAGTCAACTTAGTGTTTAACGGTTTCACAAATGATCAAGTTAGGTTAAAGTTAGATGGTTTATAAATGGAAGTGTGCACATTTTGAGTATTCTACTTTTATGGCCTTAGTATGAAGTCTTTCATTCTCAAATCCCCTATATAAGATTCAAGTCCACCATAATATGTCCATAATATGTCAGTAACATGTAGTTTGGTAAAGGATAATACCTTACGAGAGTTATTCTTTCTCTGGTGGATCTTCGAATAACAAGAGATTCATACTTATCTATGTAACCTCATCCTATGGACTCTTAGTACTCTCACTATCAACATGTTCATCTAAGTTCGAAATGCTTCCTCAACTTTCACATATCTCATAAGTATTGATAGGTTTTACAATGTCGTATTCTAAGATTTCATCGAAATTAAATTGATCTTTATTTCATGGTTGCTTTTCTCTATTGGAGCTTGCTGCAATCTCATCCTTATATAGGGGCATTCTTGTTAACGACTGCATCCTCACGTCTAATAACCCTTTTTGTTTTGATTATCCCAGAAGCAATATTCCATGTCATCTAAACTGTAGCATGTAAAGGTGCATTTCCTTGTCTTTGCCTCGAGCTTGTATATTTTCGGAATCCTTGATCTTCACATTTAAGACACAACCAAATACTTTCAAGTAACTGAGCGAAATCTCACGACTCTTCCATTTCACTTATGGAATTCTGAACCATATAGGGACTGAGGGTCCTCTATTAATTAAATATGTTGTTGTACTCACTGAATCTGCCAAAATATCATGGACATTGTAACGTCCCAAAAATCATAGTAAATTTTTTTGCATTTTAAATAAGTCAAACTATTCTTTCATTGCTCTAAAAACGATTAGAGTCAAGGTATTCTCAAAACATCAGATTAATTTGTAAACATTCAGTGTGGAATAAATCTTCAGGGGATGTAGTGCGATCAAGCCGGACCCTTCCTTTTGAAAACAAAAATGTCGGAAACCATAAACATAAAACCGTAAGCACAAAGCTTAGTGAGTTTCCCAAAATATTCCACACAATAAACATATACAAACGTGCATGTTGGGTCCACAGTTATCAGATTGGATTACCCCCGGCCCACAGTCATCGGACTGGATTGCCCTGCACACTGGGTCCACAATCATCGGACTAGATTACCCTTGGGTCCACAGTCATCAGATTAGATTACCCCCTGAGTCCACAACATAAGTCTAGATTGCTCTCCCGACCCTCGGCTCATGTCTGGATTGCTCCTAAACCCACAACATAAGTCTGGATTTCCCTCCTGTCCCTCAACTTATGTATAGATTGCTCCCGGGTTTGTTGGCGTACAGCACGAAGCAATACCACCTCAACCCAACCATACTATATTGATATATGCAATAAATAAACATATAACTAGCAAACAAATAATTAGGCAGATCTACCAATCTAACAGATTACTACACCATAGCAACATCATATATACCATGATACATTGTACAACCTAGTGGGTCGGCATTGGTGCCTTCAACACATGAGTATAGTAAGGAAAAACTCACCTCGATCGGTAACGGATAGATCTCACACACGAGTCGCTGATGCTAAAGTCTCTCCCACTAAACATATCCAAAATCAAACCCTAATTAGCAATTAAGGTAATATCCTACTTAACAGGTCCAAAAGTCAATGTTAATCCCCATTTGGGCACAAGACCATTTTGCCCTTCCAAATCCTCAACCCCTCACAGTTGACCAAGGGTCAAACTGGTCAAAAAATCAACGGTCACCAGTTGACTTACGCCCTGCATAATGAGAGTACGCTCTACCTACTTATGTTGTTAAGCCATTTCCTATTTTTAGCTCTTAATCCATAAAGACCAATCATCCATTTCTCAGACCTGGTCCTGATAAATGTCTAGAGTGATAAAGTTCCTAACTTTATGCCTTTGCATGGCTAGATAGAGCTCAAGTCCAAACTCTAGCTTCCTAACACCTTCTAATGTCCCAAAACTCTTGCATGACTGAATAAAGACATCTAAGATCCCATTTTTATGACTCCTTAAACTCATAAACCACAAGAAATGACAACCACAAGGTCTGGAGTAGCTTATACTCATAATACCCAATATTATGGAACCAAAGGACATGAAGATCAAGAATCTAAAGGGATAAAACAAATGGACCAACAAGCTTTGGACTCCCCAAGCACACCTTCAATGATATCCTTCTTCTTAAAACACAAGGAACACTAAAATGCTTCAAAATCCTCACAATATGGTTAAGGTTTTGAGTTTTAGGCTCAAGAGGGTGGATGTTGATAATAAGAAGGACCCCAAGGGGTTAGAGTCCTTAAATACGGCTCAAAACCCCAAAATTAGGGTTTTTACTTTGCACAATTATGCTCTGCGTAACATAAGTTACGCCATGCTTAACTCACTAGAAAAGCGCCCCCACTACTGTTGGATTAGGTGTCTAAGCCCATAACTATAATTGGTATGCATTTAACTTGATAGTAGCACAATCCTTTTGAGTTGCCCTCAAAACTAGCAACTAGACTGGATGATATTTGGAGAGAGAGTTTTGATTTATTATTTGATTAATGAATTGAAATAAATGATTTGTTAATATATCATGAAAATAATATATTAATTAGAAATAGTAATATTTAATTAATATTTAATCAAAAATTAATTGGAATTAATTTTGGGATTAAAGGAATTATTTATAAGTGCAAGGACTAAAGTGAAATTGTTTAATAGTTGTGCAAAAGGCAATCTAGAACCCTCCATAGGCTTGGACGGTTTTCTTATGGCCTAAGGGTTCTAGAATAGTCTTTGGTAGATAAACAGGAAAGTGGATAACTGACCGGTTTAAGATTATCTTGGATTAGGGTTTATCTAGGGTTTCCTAACGGCACTATAAATAAGGCATAACCCTATGATTTTCGGCCAACTGATTCCTTAGAGGGTTAGGCAAAAAATTCATCCTCTCTCCTCCTTCTCCATCATCTTCCATTGCTAGTGTTGGGTGTGAACCATTAGAGACGTGATATTTGTGACGCTTGCTCTCAAGGCTTCAACAACATAAGGATTTGCATTGTTATTACTATATAACAATCAAGGTATGAATCTTCTAACCCTAATTGTGTATTTTGATTATATGCTAGTGTTCCAGGATTTCTATTTTGTTGTTCAAATTGTATGTTAAATTAGAGAAAACATATATCAATTTTTTTAGGGTTGCATGCACACATAGGATTTATATGTTTTGCATAATCCTCATCAGTGGTATCAGAGCGTAGGTTTAGTTTTCTTTTGAATTGATACAATGGTTGAACTTTAACAAGGAGTTGCAAACATAATCGTCATTCTTGTAACATCCGGATTCCCAGGTATATTATTTTAATTTTTATTTTTGAGGTTAATTGATCCACTCGACGAGTTGGTGCTATAACTCGCCGAGTAGAAGCGGGTTTGGCCACGTGAGATTAATGATCTACTCAACGAGTCTGGAGTAGACTCGCCGAGTAGGCACTGTAAGTGGAAACCCTAGATCCCCGGGTTTGGGGCCTATTTAAAGGCACTTATAGCCTCATCTGCGGCTACACCTCACTGAGAAGAAACCCTAATCGCCCCTTGAGCTTTTGAGAGAGTTTTGAGCTTTATTTGAGATTTTTTAGTGTATTTTGGTAGAGGAAAAGAGGATTCCAAGCAAGGATTGTGAAGAGGCTGTTAGATCTGTTGCTTATACGTCCAGGAGCTTTTGTTTGAGGTATAAAGTTTGGACCTTTCTCTTTTGTATGGATAGATCTCATGGTCCTAGAGTTAGGGTTCCATTTCCATCTTCTTGTGGGGGACCTTGAAGGTTTTGAGCACCTTCTTAGAGTTGGACATCAGATCTGGACCTTGTGAGGTCCCTAGAGTCGAAAGTCCCCTGCTTTATTCAGCCATGTTAGCCCTTTTGTATGAGAAACTTCTTCTCAAACTTGTTCTTGGCACTTTTAGCCCTTTTGTGCCATGCATGAACGTAAAGCTCAAGGCTTTACGTGATATTCGAGCCTAGAGAGCTTAGATCTAGAGTGTGAGAGAGTTTTATGCCTTAGAATCGTCTGAATAGCAATTGAGTCTGAATGGACTCGCCGAGTCGATGAGCCGACTCGACGAGTCGATTAGGGTTTGTCCCGATGAGCTTTATCATGCGATGGCTCGGCGAGTTAGGGGTTAACTCGACGAGCTGGACCTTCATGAGATTACTGAGAACGATGGGACTCGACGAGTCGCACGAGGGCACTCGACGAGTCTGGTCAATTTGGGCTGTTGACTGGAATTGACTTCTGTTGACTTTAGGGTTGGTCAAATGAGTAATGGAGGTCAAGGAAGGGTAAAATGGTCTTTTACCCATTTCTAGGGCTAAGAGTGTAAGAGAGACCAATGAATGGTGTAGTCGAGTGTGAGGAGAGTATTAATTAGAGATATTATCCTTGTGATAGGCGGAGGCTAGATCGAGGATTTCGGGCACACGATTTTACTAGCTAGCTTACGAGGTGAGTTTTCTCACTATACTTTGCCTAGAGTGGTATCTATGTGTGACCAGAGGGTCTTATGTGTTTATTTGAGTACTGTGATATTACTGCATTATGTATGTGTGATTTATGCTATTTGTATTCAGAGTTTACAGAGTTAGGACCGGAGGGTCTACAGAGTTAGGACCGGAGGGTCCATCAGAGTTGTGGGACTGGAGGGTCCCACTGAGACACATTGACCGGAGGGTCTTACAGAGTTATAGCCTCGAGTGGCTAATATATTGTATGTGGTATTTTGGGGAACTCACTAAGCTTTGTGCTTACCGTGTTATGTGTTTTGTGTTTCAGGTACTTCCGATGATCGCGGGAAGGCCCCGACTTGATTGTACACACACTCACTTTGGAGATATATTTTGGAGGATCCTGGTTTATGTAATAACAGTTTTTAATAAATAAATTGTATTAATGTCGATACTTGAGGTTTTGGGAAATATGACATGTGATTTTTATGTTCGAAATGAAAATTTTGGTTTGAAAAATTCACGTCGTTACAATTCTGTTCCGCAAACACGTCGTGGTGTTCTTCCACCACAGCGTGTTTGCCTGCGAAATCGTCCAAACATTGCATGATGATTGTTTACCACGACGTGTTGGACAATCAGATCCACAAAAATCGGATTTTATGCTTGTATCATGAATTGATTAGGATAATTACCTTAAATAATGTTTTAATTAAGTAAAACTGAATAATTATCTAAGTAATTGGATATTCTTATCTTGAATTCATGGTTGGTTTATTTTTAATTCAATTAATTGAATATTAATTTTGAAAATTTAAAAATATAACCCTAATATTTTGAAAAATTTAAAATACATCCTTATGGATCTTATTATTAATTTAATTAAATGATTAATTAAAAGATAATTAATAAATCCATAAATTGTTTAAATTTAATTAAATTAAAAGTTTAATTTATTAAAAGATTAAACTCTTGGAATTTTAAAATGTTTTAAAATACACCTTATACTATGTATATAATTAAAAGTTTAAATATATATTATATGTATAAGAAAAGTTAGTCGAACCGCTGGTACGCCTCATTCACAAAGCCATACTATAAGGGGAGTTTAAGGAAGCGGTCTGTAAAATGACCGTAATTGGGTATCCTTTCTTATCCACCGCTCTCTTGTATGGTGGAGGGTCGTTAGTCGAACGGGTTTGATAGGACAACTTAATCCTCATTAATAAGTATAATGAACTATGAAGTAACTAAACATTTTTTATAAAATTCTTAATCTTAGTTACTTTAGGAAAAATGTGAATATGTATGCTAATTCATGAAATTGCACGTTACACTTTAGAAGTCGTTAGTGGAGCGTGTGTAGTTAACCGACACACTAATGGGGGACTAATAAAGGGTAGTAATGGGTGTCTCGAAAATTATCATTGATTAATGGAGTGTTTGTGGTTAACTGACACATTAAAACGAGATGATAAATGACATCAAGAGTATCAAGCTAATTTGCATGGTTATTCACATCTCGTTTGTGATCCTCAGCATCCCAGTCACAAAAGTGAGAGAATAATTGAGATTAAACATGTCATTGGTTAAATTCAATGAATCTCAAAAAATCTAGGAGTTTCATAAGATTGAAACGGGTAAAAGGCTTACTTACCTAAAATAGATTCGAATTTAATTACGACATCCCTTTTCAAAGTTCGAATCAATAATATGGATCATAGCCTTGATTAAAATTTATGGGTTAACAAGGATTAAAATTAACTAACTTGAATTCTCTTTTTTATAGATTTCAAGTGAAGATAACAATGGTCTTCCTCATTCTTTTGGAAATGGTTTTCCTCTACCTTCTGAAGATGATCTTCCACATTCTGATCAAGGTGAAAGTATATTCCCTTTTCGAGCAATGGTGGAAATGGATATCAAACTCTTCCTCCTCCTCCTCCAATAAATATCCCCATGTCACGGGTTGAAAGATACGAAACTACTCAAGCCCTATTAGGGGTGTTCGTTTGGATGAATCGGTTCGATCCGATCCAATCAAGTGAATCCAAATGGATTTCGGTTTTCAAAACATGGATCCGAACAATCCAAACTAAATTCAAATCTGATCCGAACCAACCAAATTATAATTCGGTTGGATCGGTTTTTACAATTCGGTTTTCAAGAGGCGTAACATTTAAAACTTGAATGTTAGACAACTTTAAACAAAAATAAATTGTTTAGTTGTGAATTAAAATTTATGAACAGCCATTAAGAAAAATAGAAAAATGTGTTATCATTTAATAATCTATAGATAAAAACATTTGAGAAGTACATATTTAGGTGTTTTATTGGGTAACACGTTCAAATCTATTAAAAAAAACAATTTACACTTAAAAAATAATTAAAAGAAATATATTAAAAACAAACAATATATATAAATTAACAAATGATAAATCGTTATTCGGTTTTTTAGACTATTATGTTTTTATTTTATAAACCAAAACCAATCCGAAATCCAAAATAATAACTCGGTTTTGCTAAAAACCAATCCAAAAATCCAATTATCCGAACCAAAAAGTCCAATCCAAATTGTTCAATTGGACATTTCGGTTTCATCCGAATAGTGAACAGCCCTAAGCCCTATTGGCAAGCAAACATAAAGATGGAAATTTTGTGTGTACGCATGTTTTGAAAATAAAATTATACATTGACAAATTGGACAGAATGGGTGTCATTTTCCCAAGGGAGCAAGCCATTGATTTGGTTCTACTTTCGCTTCCTAAGTTATATAGTCAGTTCATTGAGAACTTTTATATGAGCGACCGCGACGTGACCCTAATTGATCTAACACATATGTTGATTGTTGTTGAAGCAGAAATGCTTAAGAGCACAAGTGAAGCAAAAGTGTTTGGAGGATCTAATTCCAAAGTTTCCATGGACATTGACGATGGTGACAACGTTGGTCCAGAACAATTTTCTCTTCCCAATGTAAAGGGATCAGCCAAGGTCAAACTGTTGGATCGTATGGTAAAGAGAAAGGTTGGTTCTGAGATAGTCCCATGCGTTAACCCTAAAGAATCCATATGTTTCTATTGCCAATTGAAGGGACATTGGTTTCGAAGCTACCCAGACTACCTGAAAGATCTTAGAGATGGTAAAGTCAAGTTGTGTGACTCTACTTCAGGTACATCCATTATATAACTCATTTATTTTAAATAAGTTCTTATTCATAGACTCTTAATACATTATGTGATGATCACATTTTGATGGTATTTCAGGATATAAGAAAAAGAAGGAAGCTTAAGAAAAGTGAGCTAATTCTGATCGTGAGAGATGGATTTTGATCACATGATTCGATGGTCAGAATTTGGAACTGTTATTGGAAGTTAGGATAATTTAATAGATTTTTTAGGAAATATCTAGAAACATAGTTTTCAATTTATGCATTGTAAGGACAAGTTCCAAAATTTTGTTTATTATCAATAAAAGTGAAATTTCGGTTTATATAGTTGGCTTACTTTATATTTCCTTGCAATGACATCTATGAAAGTGTTGGTTACATTTCTATTATTAGCAATATTAATTGTGGATTAGATTCTTTTAATTTCACTTGTGGTAAATGTCGTAATTGACTAAGTGATAAAGAATTCTCATCACCCAAGTTTCAATTGGATAGAAACTTGGAGTCATACAATTCGAATCGTGTGATGTATGAGAATCTTGATCTTTGGAATATTATGACCAAATCATCGATCACATGCTTTATGTAAGTCAAAGTGAAGGACTGATGAATCTAGTCCATTGATATGGACGATTCAAATCTGCCACGAAGGATAAAAAAAACTATATGTCATGATTTACTGATGATTCAGTAAATATGGTTATGTTTATAAGATTAAGCATAATTCTAACATTTTGCAAAGTTTTTTTTTCAAAGGGTGACAGAACGAATAAGAAGAGTCTGAAAGGAAAGGAGAATACTTTAGTATTATGTTTTATGATCATCTTAATGATTGTGGAACTATATCTCAATTGATCCTCGAAGAACATCTTAGTGCAATTGTTTGATTAAGAAGATGAATCGAATATTATTGAAATGGTTCAAATCAAAAGATGAGTCATACTTCGTTTTCCAATCAAGTTTTAGAGCCATGCTCTAGTTACTACACATCGTATCTTGAAACTTATTTCATACCAAGTAGGTTTATAACACATCATGAAATTTGGAGTAATAATGTTTTCTTACTCTAGTACATTTGGAATTGGTAGTTGTGATGTTTTTGGTTAAAACAAAGTATAAACTAAGACCAATTCATGAAGTGTTTCTTATCGAGAATCCACACTAATTTTTGAATATTTGTTTTACCCTTCAAGGAATGTTCCTTGAGAGAGAAATTTATATGTCAAGAAGTCAGTTGGAGTCTTAATGATCATGAAGAGTTTCAGGAGTCAACTAAGAATAAACCTTTTAGTTATCACTAGCATACAACCTTGAATATTGCTCCCACTTAGAAAAAGAACTTTTTAAGCACTTGTCTTCTGGAATGAAAATTAGTTGGATTAGTAGAAACTTCATCCTAAACAATCATTTAGGATAATCTACATAAATGTAGTTAGTATATGCTAGAGTGGTTAAGCTTATTGTCTAACATAAGCTCCATAACTACCTTTTAGATAAGGATAAACCATTACATCCTTAGTCTAAAGAAAGTATTTATTATACTTGTTTGGTTGAATATATATATATATATATATATATATATATATATATATATATATATATATATATATATATATATATTACAGTAGGTATAATTCCAAAAAAAATTATAAAGTAAATAGTTATTTTAAAACATCATATAGTAGACTGCAAGGTCTATGTTTATCCTCTTCAAAAACTTGTACTATCGCCATTCAACCAGGGGCCAGGTGACCTTATCCCACTAGAGAATACAAAGGCTACCTCGAATATCAAAACACAAATCCAACTAACCAGGTGATCACGTGCCACAAGAACCATACTAATGACGAGTGAGTGTTTTTGATGGAATGAGTTATGAATCGATTCCACAACTCCTAAGATGTTCCAAGAAGACTTGGTTTACACAAATCATTTTCTTTATCACAACGAAAGGTTAATGATGGTCTCATTAAGTCATATCTCAATCTTCACTATGAAACAATTTGAGCAAATCAAAGGTTCCAACAATAACAAATAAAAGTTGTCAGTGAAATTGACTAAGCATCTATCACCAAATTTATTCATGGATTGAAAAGATTACATACATCACTTATGTATAATTCTTTGTGAAGCCTTTTGTTCTTTAACTACTAATAGATAAATACACTTGTGAATCATCTTCCCATATGAATAGGATTCACATATATCAAATGAATCAAAGCTCAATTGTCTTAAAAAATTCCATCCTTTTGAAGTTGGTATATGTGTTTCTTATTTATATAGTCACGATGATTATGACATAGATAAGTTTAATCAAATATCATTTAATTATTTAGGTGTTATGATTAGAACTATCAATTTAGTGAAAGCTTATAGATTTACTTCATAAATAACATTATGAGAAAATACTATTTAACACATAATACATTGTTTCAGAACATGAATGTGAACATCCATTAAACGATAAGTAAATCTAGATTTATTCATAAATTTACAACTGTTACATTTCCCTATAAAATAGTTATAAAACATCTATTGTTCAAATACATAGTAAAACAACACTTGTTATATCTTCAACATGAAATATATTCGTTTGTAATTAGTTGATTATTTCTTCCAATCATCAGCACATAATATAAATTATTAGTGTCACATGCAGTATGAAGTACGCAAGTGAATGATGTAAAAATAAAAAGTTCTGTCGTATAGATATCTGAAGTCTTGTCAAAGTCAGACTTTCTCAGCTCAATGAGATAAGAAGAGTAATTCCTCTTTTAATGTCCAATTTCTTCTACAATAGGAACAACATTAATCATTTAGATCCTTTCTTGATTTATGGGTTTATGTTGTAACACCCGTGTTCCATATTGGTTAAGCCTTTTGTCGTCAAATATTAAAGATGGAGTTTTGAAGATGTGACATCCCCATTTTCACGGCCAGAAAACACCGATTTTGTTTATGCTTTATAAAAATCAGAGTACCTCTTTTAATAAAAATGTTGTGGAATTTGTTCCCAGAAAAACATGATAAATACGTTATCAAATCATTTCCGAAGAAATGTATTTCATTCATTTTCAAAACATTGGGATGTCATCGTCAATACAGAAACATAAGCATAAACAGAACTTACATTCATTTACACTAGTGATCTACATATCTTTTAAATCTCTCAGTTTAAAGTAGTTTCATATCGACACCTGTGATACAAATAAGCTTGAGTGGGTCAGGTTGGGAAACCTGGTGAGTACATAGGGTTTTCAACCCACAATAATATAATTATTATGTTTAAACAATCAAACAATCAACCCAATTACCCATCCCCATTTTCTTCATTTAATATTCCCTAAAGAATTATCTTAAGGGTCATCTCCTATGTCGTATTTACCTCTCATCTTTTTACATCACATTTCCTTATATGCTCGTTCCTAAGGCATGAATACGTAGTTACAACGTCGCCTGAACTCGTAATTCATAGTAAGGGTTAGAGTATCATCACATGAATATACAGTCACAACATCACCTGGACTCGTAATTCATCACCTACAGGTTATAAGTCTGCTGGTGTTTCCACGGGTTGTCTAGAATAGTCCGTGGTCGCCATCTATACTCTAGTAGATGACTACATCTCCAAATTGCCGGACAAGGTTATAGTATCTTTCATCCTACATCACCGATTCATCATCACCTATCCATCACCTAATTATCATCACCTTCCTATCATCACCTATCTCTCATCATTTTATTTCATCACACACCAACTATTTCATCTACCCATGTTTTATCCCAACATATTTGTAGATATAAAATAAATATATATTTAAATCATTTAAAACATGTATAAAATCATTCATACATCATAGACAACAAGTATTAAGATAATATGCACACATAGCACATAATTTATATAAAATACTTCATATATATGTGTAAGATGAAAGGGACCATGCACTCACTTGAAAAGGTGGTGATTCCGAACTCAGACAGCGCTTCGCTTCTAAAAAAATAATTTCCTTCAACGAAACCTAGTATTATTACCACTAGAGTTTAGTCTATTATTCGTCGAGACTAATTAATAGTCTAGCTATTATTACTATTATATAAGCGTTAAAAAAATACTTATATAACCCATAATAATAGCCCAAGTACTTATTATAAGCTCCTAATAATGCTACTATAATTAAATAAACGATATATTAAAAATAGCGTAGGCGTAGCTCACTTACATCGGGTTTTATAGAAAACCGGGCTTTGCTTGGAGCAGCGTTCCCGAGCCGAAAAGCTCTTCTTCTCGGAGCCGTCGACCACTCTGGGGCTTCCGCCTCGTGCTAGGGAGGTTCCCTAGGCTTTTCGGGGGGTTTCGGGGCTAGAGAGAGAGTAAAGAGAAGAAAGAATGGGAAAGGTGTGAAGAAAATGAGAGTGTGAGTGGTTCTATTTATAGGGTGAAAAATGGCTGAACTTGGTGCCACATGTCACCATCTAGTGGCAAGACTTGGGGAGAAAGCAATGGCCAAGATTGTGCCACATCACCCATTTTCGCACAACACACTTCCGACTTCTAAAATCCGTAACTTTCACATACGACCTTCGTTTTTGACGTTCTTTATATCCACGAGTAGGTAAAAATAAGATCTATAACTTTCATTTTGACTCCGTCGGCTAATTCTCGACCGATCTTAAATTTAACAGGACGAGGAGATTATACTGTTAAATGTCCGCGTAAAATTCATAACTTCTACATACGGACTTTGTTTTCGTCTGTCTTTTTACTGTTGAGTTCCTATTAATGAGATATTCAATTCTCATTTATGTCGCGTAGGCCAAAAACCGCTCGAACTAAAATTCGAGTTTCGGGTCGTGCACTGCTATGCCAAATCTTAGAAAATTCATAACTTCCTTATACGAAGTCAGATTTGGGCGTTCTTTTTTTGTATGTTCTTGGTTTAATGTATACTACATCTTTTATTTAGATCACTAAGGCTAAAAAGTCCTTTATCAAAAATTCACTATTTACGTCTCCCGATGTCGTGCCGGTTTTGCCGTAAAACTTCGACGGACCATAACTTCTTCATTATAACTCGGATTCCGGCGTTCTTTATATGTACGGAACCCTTGAGACATATTATACAACTTGGTTAAGATTATTTATTCTAAATAATATTTTGTATTATCTCTAAATTGACTAGCCCAGATCTACGGGCGTTACAGAAGAAAACTCTGTGCCACGACGTGGTGCTAGGATGCCCACGACGTGGCCATGTTGGAAGGGAATGCGCGTTTTATGGAGCCACCACGACGTGGCGTAAGGTCGCCACAACGTGACAGCTGTTCAGGACCAAGCCCACATATTTTTAGGGTTTCTCCCATATTTAAGCATCTTAACCCCCATTCTAGTCCATCTTCTTCAGTCTCCATCCCTTCATTTTGAAACCCTAGCCTCTCTTCCATGAAAATGAGCTTGGTGGCTTGATCTTGAGGTTAATGTCTTATTTTGGTGAAACTTGAAGAAGAAATAAATTCATCTTGGTGTAAGGAAGTAAGGAGCAAGCTTGGATCCAACATCTTCTTCACATTTCTGAGTTATTGGTGGTATCAAGGTCATATCTTGACCTTTGTGTTTCTTGTTTGATGTCTGAGCCTATTTTTGGATATTTTGGTCCCATTCTTGGGTACTCTTGGAGTTTGAGGAACTCCAGAGCTTGATATGGTTTTCTCATGGTCATGAACTTCTGAGTCGGTGAGAAAAAGGTCTTAGCTTGAGTGTTCTTGATCCCATGTTTGAGTTTTGGTCATATTAAGTGATTATTGGACTTAGGTCTCATGATTTTACCTTTGGATGAGGTCCTAATGGATAAAGTTGGAAACTTTATCCATTAAGTCATTGAGAAGGAGTAGATCTGGAGTTTTGGATTTAGATCTGTAAGGATTAAGTGCCTAGTGAAGAAATGGCGATTTAGACTGTTACCACGGCATGAGAAAGGTGACCATGGCGTGGTAGAGTTTGAAACCTCGACTGTTTTGTCCTGGCATGGCCACGATGTGGCCAAGGAAGGCCATGACGTGGCAATAGTTTGCATGTTGACTGTTTGACTTTGACCATTGATTGTTGACTTTTTTTTACCATTTTGACTTTTGGTCAAACTTGAGTAGAATTAAGCATGTGACTAAGGATTGATTTCGGTTTGGCTTTAGGAAGCTTGGATTGGCTGTTCTGTTGTTGAGGTGGCGGTTAAGCTTTTGATGAGTAGTTCGGGTGAGTTTGCTCATTATTGTAGGACACTAGGGATTGTATGTGCTTGTAGTCTTTGTGACTCCTGATGTATGTGTCATATGCATGTGTACCATTTTGTTATATATATATATATATATATATATATATATATATATATATATATATATATATATATATATATATATATAAATATATATATGTGTGTGTGTGTGTGAGGTGAAATAGACCTAGGGGTAAAATAGACCCGGTACAACCTTGTGATGACATATGAGTTGAAATAGACTCGGGGGTGAAATAGACCTAGGGGTGAAATAGACCCGATACAACCTTGTGCTAACATATGAGTTGAAATAGACTCGGTGGTGAAATAGATCCGGGGGTGAAATAGACTCGGTACAACCTTGGGCTGACATATGAGTTGAAATAGACTCGGGGGTGAAATAGACCCAGGGGTGAAATAGACACGGTACAACCTTGAGCTGACATATATGTATGGTATGCGGTATTTTGGGGAACTCACTAAGCTTTGTGCTTACGGTTTTGTGGTTTAAACATTTTCAGGTACTACCAGTTTTAAAAAGAAGAGTTCGGCTTGATCGCACTGCATCCCCTGAAGATTTATTCCGCAATGATTATTTATGATTTTACTTTGATGTTTTGAGAATACTTTTACTCTAATCGTCTTTTGAGATAATGTATAAATGATTTTTACTTATTTAAAAGTTTTACTCGGTATTTTTGGGACGTTACATATGTTGTATTTCCCTTAACCGAACTATAAGTCTATTTGAGTACACAATCTCTGATACTTCCTTTTATTCAATGTTTGAACATATTTGAAGCTCATTCTACTGTTCATAATGAATATATGTTTTACTTGATGAGGCATCTGACATGTTTCATAATTATCAAAGACTTTCTGCAGGTTAACGTTAATTACTCCAAGTGATATTATCTCATGCTAAAATGTTGTTTGACATGTAAAACTCATTTTCATACACAAAATATAACATACAATAACATAAAAATAAACATCACATGCATTCATTTAAAATGCGTATAAACCAAGTCATGTCTAGTAATAATTTTTGTGAGCCATCATAAGAATTATTAAGTCTTTCCTAAAGGACTTAAAGGACTCTTCAAAATGTATTCAATCTCCCACTTGTTAAGTTAACTCTTGCTTGCAAAAGCACTTCAAGTCTTTATGTTGTAAATGTTGCAACACTTAAACCATTAAGACTATAATTAAGCTAAAAACCAAGAGTAGAAGCTCATGGTTGGTATTATAGTCTCAAGTGGTTAAGTCATCTTCAAGGAGGTTATTTCTTCATCTTGTTAGATTTAAAAATAAATACAACTAGTTTAACTAATTTATTACATAAAATAAACAAATGAAAAAAAAAATACTTATTTATCTAGGATCCATTTAAAAATAAATATGATTATGATACCACTGATGAGTTTTGATACAAAGTAAAGCATAATCATTAAAATACTCTAAAGTAATGACTAGTAGAATGAGCATGAGAGACAAGGTATGGAGGTTGACAAACAACCTCCACTCCTTTAAACAACTTTCGACCATGCTATAATGTAGAAAAAGAATTGTTTAAATGTTATAAACTCAAAGTTTATAAAATAAAAACTTTGTCTTTAGGTAAAAGACTAAATGATTCAACTAATCCAAATGATTATGCATGACTTACTAAATCATATCATATGATATAATAACTAGTTATACTCTCTTATAATTATTATTTTCACAAAAAGATAATTATTCTCTAATTAAATACAAGAATTGATATTATTTATTAATAATCATATTAATAACAAATTAGTGAGTAAGCCTGTGGTGAACCACAAGTCAGTTTTTTGTATTTGGAGTGGGCTTGGTCGTTCCATCTTTTATGATGTAAAATTGGTCCATTATGAACAATTTTTGTTGTCAAAATGCTCCAATAAACCTGTGAAAATAATATATGGAAGTTGGTTGTTTAGTTTTGCTGTCAAAATGGTTATTATTTGTTGTTATAAGGATCCTTTTTTACATTAAAACATGTCATTGTTTGGCTGTGCAAAAATGTCATTTTTTGTTGTTAAAATGGTAAGAGTATTTTTCCATTGAGCATTGCTTTTGTATTTAATAAAAAAACTTCAACTTGAAAATGTTTAATATGTTCTAAAATACCAAAAAAACATGGTTTTTAACTTTTAGATTGGTATTTGTTTTCATTTAAATATGTTTGGTTTTTGATCAATTAGGAAAAAACATACGTATTTATTGTTTTTTCTTTTTGATGCAGGGGAATCCAGAACCTATTTTCATACCCACTAACATAATTCGGTTTTTTATAGCACATAAGTGAAAATGACAAAATATATTTGACACTTTTATTTTTCAATTCACCTTAAGATCCAAAAAAAGCAAACTTCTATGCAGCTTTACCATTCCTACCACCCCCATCAGCCTGATTCATCTTAATTATTGTTGGCTGCAAATGTTACCCAAAAAGAAAGTTTATAAATTTGTGTTAGATGTAGTACATTGGTATTTCTTGGTTTTACTTTGATCTAACCAAAAGTGTAATTTCTTTTTATATATATATATATATATATATATATATATATATATATATATATATATATATATATATATATATAGGATAACGTTTGTTTGTTGTACAACACCGACTACATTGTTAATCGTTTTGCTTATATATATACAATTAAACTGAAACCATGGAAAATAGAAGATGTATAGAGAGATTGATAGATTAGAACCTCGGAATGATGTGGGTGCTTATAATGTGGTTTCCAGAACCCGAAGTCGGACAAGCGAACACATCTCCATGTTTTTAAAAGCAAATAAGATAAGAAGAAATTAGTAAATTAATAACTAAAAAAAGTTACATGTTATAGTTTAAAGAAATAACTGAAAACATTTTGCTATTTTTTCATATAAAACAATTTAAAACAACGAATAAAAAATAAACACAAATGTCTTGCACTTACTTGTTGAACCTCTCATTCCTTTTAAAGTGAAGAAAGTATGTTTATAGATAATTAGATTAATGCAAAAACAAAAAAGTTGAAGCCGGTTTAGTCTGTACGGTGGATGGTATTCGGTTTCTGTACAAGACAGACAAATCATCTTAACTTTTGTCACAGGTAGTTCAACTGTAAACATAGCCAAAGCATCTTCCCTTACAATTAACTACATATTCGATCAACAGATTAGTCTCTATTGGCGATTCACATTGACTTTTTCAATTTTTTTTACTTTAAAGTTTTGTCATGTAACCCTAAGATGTTGTAATCATATATTTTAAGCTCTTGCCTTTCCAATACCAGCAACCAACCTTCATTTGTAAATCAGACCATCACTGGTACTTAGTCATACATGTGTCCCCAAAGTGCTAACCATCAATACCACCCTTATCATAAAATTGTGGTCATAAGACGTCTTTACATTTGTTATGAACCTCATGTAGTGTTTGTTTATGTATTAATTGCTATGAAATCAGTTAATCTAATTGCCACTCAAAGGAAAAATAAAAACAAATTGTATTCCTCTTTATAGCCACTCCCCCAAACAATGAATTCCAGATTTCACAAAATATAGATTTTCTCCTCTCCTGGTACGTTTATGACTTCGTTTCCATGTCTATTTGGATTTGTAAATTTAGTCAAAGATGGATCACACAAAGAATCAAGAAGTTTACCAAATGCATAATTCTGATTTCTAAGTAAGGATTTTACAAAGTAATATATAGGGGATGAGGGAAACGCCTTTGAAAGATTTTGGCAATCAAGGTAATAGAGAAAAACTATTTTTGCACTATATTCAGAAAGAGTGAAAAAAAACGATGCCTTACTATGTACGTATGAGAAAGAGAAAGAGATTGCATTTAATATACCTTATAAATCAGAAATCAAACCCTAATTGATGAAAGTGGAGACAATTCCTACACATCTTCTTAATCGCAAGCAAGTTTTGTTGCTGACTGGGATCATGATTGAAGAAGTATTTCAGAAATCAACAAAATTTTCATATCAAAGAAACCATTTTTGTCGATGTTTTTGCACATATTCAGACAGATTGGAGAAAGTTGCTGATTAGAATTGTGAATTGTTGGTAACTGTTTGTGTATGAGAGAAAGGGAGAGAGAGAAAGAGTTTTCAATTGACATACCTTATGAATCGGAAGTGTTGGTGTCGAAATTGTAAGTGCTTGGAGGAAAGACGAGGGAAGCGTCAAATGAAGAGGCTCGAAAACGAATTAGGAAGGAATTCAAAGAATGTGGAGAAACATATGTAATATGATGATGGTGGGAATATTCGATTAGGGAAGAAGGTAGTTGCAAATTTAAAAGGATGAAAAGAGTTATATTAGGGAAGAAGGCAGTTGGAAATTTAGAAGGATGAAAAGAGTCAATGTGTAGATATTGTTGTGGTTAAAATTTGAAACGGGTGAACTTTACAGTTCATAATCGTGAAGGGTTTTAATATATGTATATAATATACAAAATGTGCAAACTTGATAAAGGTGTTACCATATAGGATCATATATTATTAGCAATATCACTCAATAATGATTATTGGTCATATAGATTCAATAAAAAGGTTCGGGTTCTTGTTTTTTCGATTGGTGTTAAAGAAGTGTGCAAGGCTCCCAAAAAACGAGTTAAAGTCACCAAAGTCTTTTTCTTTTTGAAATTAATGTATCATTAAACTAGAAACTTGTTGATTTCTTTTGATTTGGTTGGTGTAGCTTTTGATCTCGGAACAATAACAACTTCGTGTCTTCCCTTTTTTCTTATCTCTTCAAATGTAATATAGCAAAAGCCTAAATGAAGACTTTCCCTTATGAACTCTTATACCTTGAATTTTGAACAATCAACTTTCATGCCTTTGGATGTTTCTTTTATCCTATTTGATAGTGTGTTTCAAAAGCATAAAAGACCTTAATAAACTTGAACTTGGACATTTAATTGGGCTCTTTAATATTGCAATGTGATTTGTTTCACTTGATCCTTTTTTTTATTGTTGAACTTTGAATAACCAAACCTGTTTATTTTCACAATAAGAACATTCATGACAAAACCTGCGCACGCGAACCATATCCGTCAATTCCTTATTAAAAACATATATGGACTTCATAAAATGAAGACCAACTCTTACCAAAACATGTGGAATAGGTTACAGGGAACCTGTGAATCACGGGTTGTACTTGCAATAACAAGTAAAATAAAATTCGTTAATTCAATTGCAAAGCACAATGTTTTATATTTTGATTTTCATAAAAAGAAAATCAACTCCCACCAACCCATGGAATAGGCGGAGGGGAACCAAGAGACTATGGTTGCACATGTGATGAAAAGTGGTGATACAAGCCGTCAATTCATATCAAAGAGTTTGTAAAAAGCTATATTTGGATTTCATGAGATGAAAATCAACTCTTACCAATACCCGTTCGAATAGGCGGTGGGGACCTAAGAAACTTAGGCGAACTTGTAAAAACAAGTTAATGAGTTGTCAATTCGTTAAGAACTTTGGACTACATAAAAGAAAGTTCAACTCCCACCAACCTATTGAATAGGCTACGAGGGACCTACCAAAGGAGGTCTACCCAACTGAATGAGACAAAGAAACATCAACAAGGAGATTTGAAATCCATCACGAAATTTAACGTAAATTTGTCTTTTTATTCTTAAAAACTATATTTTTTTTTTAAAACTGGAGGTAAAAATAGGTTTTTTAAATCATTTAGTGAACGCAAAATGGGCATTAAACATGATTACCTAATTTATGTAGTGATATTATGGTTGATTACCCTCTCTTAAACTCTTTTGAAAATATGAATATTTTGAGAATTAAAAACTATGGAACCGTTTTCAACAAAATGATTTATTGAATACGTTAAAGACTTTTATATGGTTTTAAATTATTAAACCAAAATAGAGTGATTCATATGCTATTTTTTTAGCTTATTGCAATTTATTGTTTGATGAGATCATATACGTAGTTTATAGTATCTTATAAACCATTTTTTTTATAAGTTATTTTAGATAACATTGTTTCACTAGGTTTTCAGCTAGCATGTCAAACATAACTAAAAAGTGATATACATTTATATTTTTTTATGCTTATCATTTTTTTCTTGTTTATATTTATCCATTTCTTTATTGTAAAAAATGTATGAATAAATGTGAAAACTAGTTTTAAACTTCATATTTTCATAACATTATATAACATTGAAAACATAAGCATACCATTAAAATTAAAAACTTAAAATTGGTTCATAACATTCCAAAAGTTGTAAAAAATTAAGCATATCATTTATATAAAATTTTAAAAATTGATTCATAAGATTACATAACTTGTAAAACATAAACATGCCATCAAAATGCCATATCTGAAGGCAAATTACAATAATTATAGGTGTCATTGCTATATGAATATTCTTGATCGAAGGTAGGGTATTCTTGGTTATGTATGACATATTCTTTTGTCACAAGCGGTGATGGACGATGTATTTTGTATGTAACTTTCATATCGTACTTTATTTGAAATGAACAACATTATAAATCTGAAATTGGTGCCATATGACAGGTGATGTTTTTAATAAAGTTTTTATGGAAGCTGATATAAAAATCTTCAACTACCATCTACTTTCTTATAAAGCTTGTTTGTTTGTTTGTTTTTTTTAATCATTATTTTTTAAACAAAAAAGCTTTTGTTAAGGGTAGTAAAATAAGATGTTTATATAAAATCTACTTTTTAGGTTCTAAAAACAAAAAATTATATGTCCACAATACATCATGTGCCTTTTTTCTTGCCACATACAAAGAACCAGCTTTACTGCATAAGTTCGTTAACCTACAAAACCGGAAAAAATAAAACATTAACGTCATTAATCAGGTCCTAGTAAGTTTAATGAAAAAAATAGTTGTTTACATTGACTCTTAAAATATATAGATTCAACATTTTATAAATCAAGAAATAAATTACTCAAAATTTTCAATAATATTTTGAATTTAATTAGCTCTTAAACAAATTATCTAAATATAATACAATAGTAACAATTTTTATCCTAAGTTAGAAAAGAAAAGATATAGCTAAGTTTTTGCAAGTGATTGTGATCAAGCATAACATACTTTTGAGTTTTGTGTGCATATTTTACGAAATATTTTTGTTATTAACACGTGACCAAGTCATAATTTTTTTTTAAACGGCATAATTTTTATTAAGAATAGAAAAATACTAGAAAATAACAAACCCTTTTAACATCTTCAAAATCATATCTAATTCAATTGTTTTCATTAATATACCGTTTTAATGTGCAAATAGCAAATATGGCAAAACAATTTACATAATCAAAAGTGCGTATTTAACATGTTTACATAACGTACACTTATCTTTTGTTAAATCTAAAATAGGTTACCAAGTTATTTAATCTAAAGTATATTGAATATAATTAACTACAAAGTAAATAAATTATATAATTAAAAAAAATATAATTAATTTTCAATTTAAATTTGAAAAAAATAGTCTAGCTAGGATTCTTTTAGCTAGGATTCTTTAAGAGACTAAAACACTGCACTCAAATTATGTACATAGGTCGCAAAGAAATACTTTGTTAATTTTATATTTAGTGAAGACTTACTTTGTTAAATTTATATTTAGTGAAGACTTGTGGCCAAATACATTTACGTATAGTTAAACTCAAATCACAATCGATAGTTTTAGTCATCAATCATTAAATCTATCTCATCACCATATATTGAAATTGTTTGTTATAAAAGTAAAGACTATTATAGTGTTATTGATTTTTAAATTTGGATTACGAAATTAAAAATTAAGAAAAAGTTGATCGCAGTTATTTGCATTTTATCCATAGAGTAATAGATATGGCCTTTTGAATAAGTGAAATGTAGTCTTTAGAAGTACAAAAAATTAGTCGTTATTCAGCCAAAAATTGTTTTAAAGAATATATTGATTACAAAAATTATTTTTTCAAATAAAAATTACTTACTTATTTATTATTATTATTTTTTTCAAAATCGACCATTTTAAAGTTTAAACCCTAATTGGGCTTCTTCGACATAGCCCACCCAAAACCAGAACAAAACCCTAGCTACATATAACCTCTGTCATAGCGGCCACCATCTTAAGCGAACCATAGAAGATCCGAAGAAGTAGGGCTCTTGTGCTCTCCGAAGACGAACGCCATGGTAATCTATTCTATCTTTTCTTCACCCTCATGTTAAAAATTGCTGATCGTAACTACAAATCGTAGATAGTTTCTTCCTTTTAGATCAATTTCAGAACTCGAAATTATGTAACTCTAATTCTGTTTTGGTTATAAGAAACCACTACGCACTACCTTCGATGAAGATTCTAGACTCTTGTTTTTTCGTTACTTAAGTTTTCAGTGTTTTACTGGTTGCGGTTGTTCGTTTAGGGTTATAAGAGAGATATTTGCTAAATAACTTAAGGTTTCAACGCTGTAGTGTAATATAAATTCGAGAACAGAATCTCCATCGCAGATTCTGTGAGTTGGACCTAAATTTTCTGTATATCGATTGTTGCAATGGGCTAAAAGCATGTAGAAAATGAGATGCTCTGTCCGCTCTGGTTCGAGCAGTCCATGAGTATTTATCTTTGAGCTCATAGAATTCGTATGAACAATCATAAAAATGTTTAGTTTTGAAACAGCCTTCACACAAATCATTCATGATCAAGAAGAAGCTCGCAAAGAAGATGAGGCAGAACAGGCCCATTCCTCACTGGATTCGCATGAGGACTGACAACACAATCAGGTCAAATTAATTTCTCCAACTTTCATCATCATTCTGAAATCCCAAATTATGATTTTGCTTTTGTATTTTTTTGTTGACATCTGTTTGTGTGATTCAGGTACAATGCAAAGCGCAGGCATTGGCGTAGAACCAAGCTTGGATTTTGAAGTGCTATTTTGTTTAATTCAATCAAGATTTTTGTTCTTGTTTTTCAATATTTAGCTTAAAGTGGATTTGAGTTTAATGTTTTTAATTTCTTGGAATTTGAAGATGTTTTTGATTTGACCTTGTTTATCATGTATCTTAAATGATGTTAGGCTGATTGTTGTTTTGATCTAACTTGTTCTTAATCCAATCCATTTTTGAGAGTAGTAGGAGATAATCAAAGGAATCTTTCAGAGAGTTTGTGTTTCTGATCTTTTGACAAATCAATAGTAATGTTTAATAGAAAGAATAATATTATAATGTTTGACGTCTGTGAAACCATAAGCACAAAATTAACCACTTTTTATAAATTCAAATATCATTTTTTTTTCTGGTTTCATTGGTAGTGTGCTTATTTTTATTTAGACTTGATGTAGTGGTAGGGAGTGGTGGATTGTAGATTATGCTCACATTGGTAGTGTCCAGTCCTTCATGTCTTAACTATGACACGCAATGTGTCTGATCACTCATCACTTCATTTTTTTTTGTCATAGAGAAACTCAAAGGAAATTTTCACAATTTTTGTTTTAAACATTAGATTAATTAAGTCAACTGGATAAACTAGAATTATCAACAACATACCAAAAGCTCTTAGGTGTATTAAATTCTTTATCCAATGAAGTACCATCGCGTAATCCGAATGAGACTTTGAAGGTCGTATTTTGGATTTTAGCATTTCCATAAAAACCAAACACGAACAATGGAAAAGTATAAATAAGAGAACTAGAACAAGGGTCTTCTAATATTGTCCAAGAGTACAGACAAATTTCATGGAAAGGCAATGTTTGCATACCATTCTCTACTGAAGAGTGGAAAGAATAGGGGTTTACAATAGAGTCGATAGGGAACAGTTTTAAAAGTGGAGAAACAAAAATAAATACTTTGAGCTAAAGGAAGACAGGAAGTGCATATACCAATACCACAAAAGAAACATAGGAGACACCTATCATAGTCTTATATACATTTTTTTCATCAAAAAAAGTATTTGCCTATGTTTTGTTTGATTCATGTGTGAGTAGAAGTTTTTTGTTTCCACTTTTTGACACTATTTGAATATAGAAAGCTAAGAAATTAGATGTGAAGAGATCGATTGGAATGAAAAAGTTGCATGTTTAGATAATCTAAAAGAATGAAGTTGCTACCATACAAATTTGTTAACCTTGAATTAAAAATGCTACAGTTATTTTTATTTTTTTAGAAATCGTTTTCATAAAATAAAGTTAAGTTTTTATATTCAATTTTCAACGAAAATTTTATAAAATAAGTTTGGTAGAAATCGGTAGAGTTTTCTTTTTCCATATTATTTAAAATCTTCCGAAAACTATAAAAATTATTTTTCTAATTTACATACAATTTGAAACAAAAAAAAATCACTTTTTTGGATTTTTTTTTTAAAACTGCATCAACCAAATGCGTTTTCAAAATTTTTATTTTTATTAGAAAATTTTCAAAAAAAAACTGAAAAGATTTCCACAATCAAACATACCCTAAGATTAACAAAATTTATAATTTCTATGTGAAATGAAGAACTTGATAAAATGTTTGGTAAAAACAAAAATAAAGTTTGTAAGATGTTTGGTTTGATAACAAATATGGTGTAGGTTATGCCATCCATAACTTGCTTCAACTTCCACCACCACACTGAAATTAATCATACTTGTGAAATCGGTTTATGATGATAATTCATTTTTGCATGATAAGAATGAGATTTTTTTTGTTAAACATAGTACTCATAATATTCATGCTAGATAAAAACAGAAAAACAGAAATGTTGTTAGAAATAAACCTTATATGTAAAGCATGCATACTTCACCACCTTATTTATTTGCATGCTAGAAATTTTAATAGTAATAATTATGTCACGCAAATACAATAAAGATAACATGTAAAATAGATATCCCATGCATAATAGGACTTAAAACATAAAAAATAATCTAGGGACAATAATCAAACGTATCAAATATCAAATAAAAACCTCACAAAATATATATAAAATGAATGAGCACATGTTATGTTGTTACATGGTATACTAACCTAACAAAATATCAAACATATCAAATAAAACCTCACACGTAAATGAAGGACCGAGCTTCCTGGAAGCAAATAATGGATTACCCCTAGTTCCTAATTGCAGGGATGAAAGAAAGAAACTAAAAGCGACTCATCTTGAAAACCAGAAGATACGAAGCAAGTATTTCTTTTTTAGATAAAAGGGGCTTCTGCAATTCCCTCTCATCGTCTCCTAAAAAAGCCTCTACTATGTCCGCAAGCATGGTGGAGCCTCTCTGAAGAGGGATTTTAGAGAGGCCCGATTTTATCTTAAAATCTTTATTGCTTTATTTTTCATTTAATTGAATTTAGTATTTTCTATAACCATGGCTGATAATTCCATGGATCAAATAAAAAATAACGAAGTTGATCTTGAGAAAATCCCTATCGAAGAATTGTTCAAGAGCTTAAAGTGTAGCAGAGATGGGTTGAGCGACGATGAAGGTGCGAGAAGGCTCGAAATATTTGGCCCCAATAAGCTCCAGGAGAAAAAGGAAAGCAAACTCCTCAAATTTCTAGGGTTCATGTGGAATCCCCTTTCATGGGTGATGGAAATTGCAGCGATCATGGCGATTGTTTTGGCCAATGGTGGTGGTCGGCCGCCGGATTGGCCGGATTTTGTAGGCATCGTTGTGCTTCTTCTGATCAACGCAACCATCAGTTTTGTCGAGGAAAATAATGCCGGAAACGCCGCCTCCGCCCTGATGGCGAGCCTGGCTCCCAAGTGTAAAATTTTGAGAAACGGGAAATGGAGGGAGGAGGAGGCTTCTGTCTTGGTGCCCGGAGATATGATATGCGTAAAGCTGGGAGATATTATTCCGGCCGACGCTCGTCTCCTTGAAGGTGACATGTTAAAGATCGACCAAGCTGCACTTACCGGAGAATCGCTGCCTGTGACTAAGAACACCGGTGACGCTGTGTACTCCGGGTCGACGTGTAAGCAGGGAGAGATTGAGGCTGTTGTCATCGCCACCGGCGTCCGTACGTTTTTTGGCAAGGCTGCACACCTTGTGGATAGCACTAATCAATCTGGTCATTTCCAACAGGTACAACGTACAAGTGCTTATGCATGCATCTTGCATCTTCTTTTTTAATGCCAAAATACAAAAAAATAAAATAAAAGAGTATATATTATATATTTTTATCAATTGATGCACGTGACACTTTTCCAAGTAATGCTACAAGTGCTTAATGCATGTACCATTTTTTTTTCTGATTAGAAATTCCACATGTTGATTAGGTATTAACCGACATTGGTAACTTCTGTATATGTTCGATTGCGGTTGGAATGGTGATCGAGATTATAGTGATATATCCGATTCAACGAAGAGCATATAGAGACGGTATTGATAATCTATTGGTTCTTCTGATTGGAGGGATTCCGATTGCCATGCCTACAGTGTTATCTGTAACAATGGCAATCGGGGCCCACCACCTTTCACAACAAGGTGCCATCACCAAGCGAATGACCGCCATTGAGGAAATGGCAGGCATGGATATTCTTTGTAGTGATAAAACAGGCACCCTCACTCTTAACAAATTGAGTGTCGACAAGAACTTAATCGAGGTTCACTTTTGGTGTTTTGTTTTGAATTATCTGATTATTATTGCAGCTTAAAGCTGCAATAATCAGCTTGGACAAACACGGATTATATGATTATTTGGGAATCAAATAATAGGTATTTGCCAAGGATTGTGACAAGGATACAGTGGTATTGTATGGTGCTCGGGCTTCGAGGACTGAAAACCAGGACGCGATTGATGCGTCCATGGTCAACATGTTGGCTGACCCAAAAGAAGCACGAGCGGGAATCAAAGAGGTTCATTTTCTTCCGTTTAATCCCGTGGATAAGCGTACGGCCATCACTTACATTGACGATCATGGGGATTGGCATCGATCTAGCAAGGGTGCACCGGAAGAAGTAACGAATCACTTTCTTTGTTTGTCTTTTCTAATGCAACATATTTTCACAATTGTTTTTTATATATATATTTTTCGATTTAGTTACTAAATTGTTTTATTTGCTAATTAAAATATTATAAAATTTTCTTCCTTTTTAAAATAATCATTTTTCCAGTTATCTGGTTTCAGCAAATGCAACATATTTTCACAATATCGATTTTGCTATTAAACTTTAAAAAAAAAAATTATGAATGACTAACTCGACAAAAATTAATAGAATAGTTTTGTGATTAATAAATCGCTTGTTTATTCTGCATTCTCTATCGCATTTAATATCAAGCAAAATGCAACAAAAAAAAAAAAAGACATTTGTAATTTTACTATTTTATCGATTCAACTGGTTAATTCTTATATCGAAGAGATTAAACCATTATAACTTTTTTTTTTTCTAATGAGTAAACTACTACTTTTACTATTTTACCATTTTAACGGGTAAACTACAACTTTTATGACTATCATAACAATAAATCATTAGTTAAATCGATAAAAATAATAATTAATAATTGAGAGACAACCAATAATAAGATAATAAAATTATGTTGTGTTTATTGGTAGTTTGCCGGGGCAACTGACTTTTAAATGGTAAAAAATTATAATGACTGAATGAATACAGAAAATGGTTTAGTCATTGAACTATTATCGTTTTCTTTAAGACGATTATAACAATCGTTTAATGGAAAATCGAAAAGACAGTAAAAACAAATATATAATCTTTGTGACTCTAAAACCGAATTTGCAAAAAAAAAGCTTTTTTAAGTCAAAATATGACTGATCAATCACTATGTAAAATAGTTAAGTGATTAAATCGATAAAATTGTAAAACTACAAAGTTTTTTATTTTTGAAAATTTCCCTTTAATATTCAATTTTCAAATTGCTAACGGATGACGGTTAAATATTATCCAGATCATCCAACTTTGTGAGCTCAAGGGCGAAACACTGAGGCGGGCTAATGATGTCATCGAGGGGTACGCAAACCGAGGTCTTCGATCATTGGGAGTTGCTCGTCAAACCGTGCCAGAGAAGTCAAAAGAGAGTGCAGGTTCACCATGGGAGTTTGTTGGATTATTGCCTCTTTTTGATCCACCAAGACACGACAGTGCCGAGACTATTCGAAAGGCTTTGGAACTTGGTGTTAAAGTTAAAATGATAACCGGAGATCAACTCGCTATTGGTAAAGAAACCGGTAGAAGACTTGGCATGGGGTCTGACATGTATCCGTCTTCTTCACTTCTTGGACAAGGTGGCAACGATGCTTCCATTGATGACCTCATCGAGAAAGCCGATGGCTTCGCCGGAGTTTTCCCCGGTAACTAATAATCCATAACTCTAAGTATAGATGAACAAAGACATGTCAAATGCAGTACAACATGTTCTGTTTTGTCATCATGGCATTTACAGTTGCAAATTAACGTAAATTTCTCCGATCTTATAGAGCACAAGTACGAGATTGTCAAGAGGTTACAACAAAGGAATCACATATGCGGTATGACCGGAGACGGTGTGAACGATGCACCCGCACTCAAGCGAGCCGACATCGGAATTGCAGTGGCCGACGCCACAGACGCTGCAAGGAGCGCCTCCGATATAATCCTGACCGAGCCCGGGCTTGGCGTGATCGTGGACGCAGTATTAACAAGCCGAGCAATCTTCCAAAGGATGAAAAACTACACGATCTATGCAGTCACAATCACCATCCGTATCGTGATGGGGTTCATGCTCCTCACACTCATATGGAGGTTTGACTTCTCGCCATTCATGATCCTCATTATCGCACTGCTTAACGATAGCACCATCATGACGATATCCACCGATCGGGTCAAGCCGTCACCCGTCCCAGATTCTTGGAAGCTTAACGAAATCTTCGCCACCGGTATCGTCCTCGGATCCTATCTCGCACTCATAACCGTCCTCTTTTTTTGGCTTACATCAAGAACCAACTTCTTCCCGGTAAGTCGTATGCTTTTTCTAGGACACTGATTTACCTTCTCCATGTTGGCTGTGGGACCGGTTATTATAACTTATTTATTTATTTATTTACAGATTTGACATTTTTAACGTTTGTAATTTATTTATAATATTTTAGAGGCTTTTTGGTGTTCACTCGCTCATCGGAAATGAGGACGAAATCACGGCGGCAGTTTACCTACAAGTGAGCATCATTAGCCAAGCCCTCATCTTTGTGACCAGGTCTCAAAGTTGGTCATTTGTCGAGCGCCCTGGCTTCTTGCTCTTACTCGCATTCGCTCTAGCCCAAATAGTAAGGACCGAAATAACATCTTTTTTTTTTTTAATTAAAAGACCAAACTACCCTCACCACCCATATTATGTTTTATACAGGTGGCTACAATGCTTGCGGTATATTCAGACTGGGATTTTGCGGAAATGAAAGGAGTTGGATGGCGATGGGCGGGAGTAATCTGGCTCTTCAGTATCATCACCTACATCCCTCTAGACATCCTCAAGTTCATCATCCATAAATCATTGAATGGAAAATAGTCAAATAGTCAATATCCAACACCGCCACACGGCGTAAGTCAATGGTGGTTGTGAAGGGATTGGCCACCCGTACACACAAAACACCGCCACAAACCACCACACTAGTACTAGTACTAGTACTACGCTAGGAAAAGTCTGAGGAAGTTATAATAGGAAAAGAAAGGAATTCAGCAAGAAATGTGAATATTTTTTTTGTTAACTTTTGATGTCCTATTTGTTGTTGTATCTGGTAGTAGGAAAGTCTTAAGGGTAGACAACTGGGATTTTGACTGGTGTAGATGAAGAGGAAACTACAAGTGAAAGTGGGTAATGCATAACAGAACCAAAGAGTATTGTAATGTAAATTCTGTATCTAATACTTTTTTGTGTTTGTAAATACTTATCTTCAATCACAAACAATCATTATATTTATAGCTAAAATTCCAATTCCCACCAATCTTGAACAAAAAAAAAAAAAAAACACTAGTACTAATAGTATCATAACTTTGGTCTCCATGAGGTGAATTCTTGGGGTATTACACCCTCATCACAAGAAATTACAGCTTGTGCCATTAATTTCCCGAGCCAAGCATGATACAAAAGACCTCGAGATCCGAGGCCTGAAAATAACCAGAATTTACTCGAATGATTTTGAGTGATGAAATCATCTATACACCCTAAAAGTGGAAGAGATCCATTACCTGTGAGAGGTGGCATTGCTCTTAGACCCGCGGATGCTCCATGAAAAACCCATTTTCTTAAGCTTGGATACACCGCAGATGCTTTAGGTAAAAGTTCTTCCAAAGCTCTAGAAGCTTCTTCCATCGACACTTTTTGTGAGTAGTTGCAAGATTTCCAGTCCCATGTGGACCCCACATGTAAATTTCGTGGATTCTGGATCGCAAGCCATGCGTCTGATAAAATCGAGGGGCTATGTTCAGGGATTTCTTCTCTGAAACATATTTTGTTAACAACACGTTCAATTTTTAATATAAAATCAATCTATTTTTTGTGCTAATTAATACCTGATGTTTTCAGGCAGATGGAAGTGGGCAGTGACACCTCTGCAAGTCCTCAATGGCAGCCTTCCGGAAAGTTCTGGAAGGAAAGTGGATCTGGCGCCTAGACATACGATAACTGCATCGTATTCCCCTAAAATGGATCATGTAAACATATTACTTATGAGAGGAAAATAGTAACATATTTTACTCTTTTTATCAATATAGACAATGTACTTTATTTTTTACCCATAATAGCAATGTACTTACATTTATTTACCAATTATGGAAATATTTAACAAGAACATCAGCAACACAGTATTACATGACATTCATAGAAAGGAACTATATATATATATATATATATATATATATATATATATATATATATATATATTACCTTCTAGTTGAAGGAGATTGTCAACAGATTTCTTGTGAAAATTTATCTCTTTTTCACCGGGGCCCACACTGGACATGTCTCTAGCTAGAGCTTCACAAGCTACATATAGGGCCTAATCAAAGTGAAATTTCTATGAAATAAAAAAAAAGGATACAAGAAACAATGGTAAGTGGTTAAAATATGTGTATATATTATATTAAAGTTTCCATACCTGAAGATAGAGTTGGGGATGTATATTTATAGCACCTTGCATATGAAAGGCCAAATTGGAAGGTACACATATGTTAGGCATTAATATCTGGGCTGCATCTTCATTGATAGACTGTATTCTGCAACTGGCAAGGGAGTTCTGAGCATTCTACTAGTAGGAAAAAATGAATTATTATGTGCCTATTAAGAGAAAAAGCAACATACTTTCAAATGTATATATGTACTTTAAAAAACTTACTTTAGTTTCTTTCTATTACATTCTTATTAAGGCATTGTGTTTTGAAAAATCTACTCAACTATAGCATTGTACTTTCAATCTTTTTTTTTTTTTCATTCTTTGGAAATTCTAGCCAATTATAATAGTTGAAATTGCTTTGTATTTGGATGACATTGCTATAATTTGGTAGATTTTTCAAAGTATAAGGTTGTAACAGGATGAAATGAAAGTAGGATGCTAATTAACAAATCAATAGAAGTAGGTTGCTATTTCTTTCATTTAGCCCTTAAGAGTATTGCATTGTGCGTTGTATTTACAATTTGGAGAACTTACTTCATTCATTATGCTCATTTTCTTCAAGCTGACTGCTGGTCTAAGGATACCCCTGAAGTGAATAAATTCAATTGTAGCTTATACTTGTTAGATATGTACACCAAGGCACAACTTTTGGACCAAAATTCTTATGAAAAATCACAATGGTAGTTAGAGATGTTATTTTTCTATCTTATCCATGTTTTTGTATCAAATGATATAAATCGTGTTTGTATGATCTTTATCTGTGTGAATGGTGATTCTAACAACTGTTATACAGAAATTCTGAGAGAATTGAGGGCAAAACCTTCTTCGTGCAATAAATTCATAAGAACTCTGAGCAATTTCTCCATTGTTGAAGCTTGATTCCTTGGTCTGTATTGCTGTTTCAGCAATTCTTAAAAGCTTTAAACTCTCTTCCCAGCACTCAGCTGCCCTCCATAAAGGCTTAACTACAGAAACAGACTTATCCAAATGTCAAAATAGAAAAGAGACATATAACTAAAAAATGAATGGAATATGTAGTGGTGAAATGATGGAGACCTTTAGGAGAATAAGGATGAAGGAGTCCTCCAGACACTCCAGAAGCACCACCCCCAATTCCAACCTCATCAAGAACATCTATGGAAATGTGCAACTCGATAGGACTATGCTGAAAAAACATTGAGAAATTGGAACTTTATTCTTCAATTTTCATGAAAATGCATGTTATATTCTTCAATTTCTATAAACAACTCAAGCTTCTTAATTCAAAACTTTCAATTATCAGACACATATACAGAGGAGAGAAAAAGTGTGTACTTCCAGCAAGTGCCATGCTACTGATAATCCAGCAAACCCCGCACCAAGTACAGCATATCTACACATGAACATAAACACTGCTTCATTACGCTCCAAACTTAAATTCTAATTTACAAAAATTCGTTTCTTAATGAGAGTTCAGTTTGTTATAACTAGTCCAATTGAGACTATGAAGCTCAAAATTAGGACGCGCAATTTAGGTTTTGGAGCTTAAAGAAGCTTTTACTTCAATGATTATCAGTTTTTTGGCTTCAACCACGGCGATTTTAGTAGGTCTTAACGTTAACAAGTAATCTGCAACAGACACCTAAAGATATTACAATCAGACTATATTTACCTGAGAGACTGTTGATGAAGATGAGAGGAAGAAGAAAAATCCACCACCGGAGATTGGTGTTTTCCAATACGCATAAGTTGTGAGGTTTTGCCTATTACCGAAAAATTTGAATGCAAAGACAGCATCTTCTACGATTTTTGATAGTGGTCGTCGCCACCGCCGGCGTAATCCCTCCGACGAGGGGTCTGGTTTGAAGATAGGATGACCCTAACTACCAGTTACTACTCTAAGCGGCCGGACTTCCAGTCCGGGTCCGATCTCCAAATTCAATGAACCGCCGGTCTCTATCGGTCTCAAGTCGAACCGGTATCGGTCCTATATCAGTCTCCCGATGGCTACTAGACGGACCGGGTCGGTCTCCAATGGTACAACGTCTATATTTTCTCCTTTTTTTTTTTTTTTTTTTTTTTTTTTTTTTTTCTTCCCCAAAACTCATCTTATGAGTACCCCATACTTCCTAACCATTTTCTTACCCGATCACTATTGTCTCTTAAAATCTCTCTAGAATTCCATCATACTTTTAAATCTATAATCTTATGATTCCAAAGAATAGAGAAATATGGGGAGGCGAATCTAGTTCTTGTGTCGCTTCAAAAGTTTGTAGTTTTGATTTGTTGTTACCATTTGAGGAAGTTAGCAAAATAACCCGTACCGCGACAATTTGGATTAAGTATACGCAAATCCGACAACAAATTAAATTGTTTTCTAGATGCAATTGATGTAGCTTTGTTATTTTCGACTTCAATAGCAATTTCATACGACATGATGTAAATTTTTGTAAATCTAATTATCACTTTTATAGTTTACTTAATTTATAAGGTGTTTTTTTTTTGGATACTACTATAAATACCATCATTCCTAGTTGCACCTCCTAAAGTCAATCAAATCAATTGATTTGTTGGTCCCCGACCGAGTTAAATTGACTATCTTATAATAGGTGTAGATTAGCATACTTTTTGTCTTTTTTATGTGTGTTAAGTCTAATATTAATCTCCGATTAGTCCTTAGACGGTAGGTTGTCGTTTCAGTCACACCTAATAATCATGTCTAATAAACACTTTTAAGTGTTTTGATAGAAAAACTTTATAAGTAACTTAAAGTTCATTTTTTTAGGTTTTCGTGCTCATTGGTAGTTATATATTGGAAATAGTCAATGATACCGACCTTGTAAATTTAATTACCAACAGGTGCAACAATATCTATGTAACGTCACAAATTTCAAACTAAAATTTTCATTTTGGGATAGAATATAATATCAAACTTCGTTCCAAAAGTAATATAAAACTCATTTGTTAAAAGCTAAAAAAACATAGTTTCCAAAACACTATAAAAACATAGTTTCTAAAAATAATATGAAAACCCTATCGTTCCGTCGCCAATCCTCAAACATTATGCTTTGTTCTTCTAATTTATATAATTAACTATAATAGTTGTTTAGAAATAAATAATTTATGTTTTATTAAGTATAATAGTCATTTAGAAATAATTAATAGGTATTAAATATAGATTTGTAGCTAGCTATCGTGATACTTTTTTTTCTTTATATTACTTGTGTCTCTTTTTTATTTAGTTATTGCTTTTTTTCTTGATAATTTAATATATGTATATCAATAATCATTAGTTAATCGAAGAAATAAGAACATTACAATTTCCAAAAAAAAAATGTGTGAAGAAAAGAGGGAGATTGCGGGGGCATGAGTAGATGTCATTTCAATTTGGAGTTTAAACCAGGTCAAAAGTGGTTTTGACTTAGTAAAATGGTTTTGACATGTGTAATTCGGGTGCCAATAACAACACCCTTCAAATTCACTTATGAATGAAATTTCACAAGAATTTCATCCATCCGAGCACAAAGAAGTGCTTGGAGATGGAACTTATAAGTTATGGACCATAGTTATTTCTATTGGTTATAGTGAGGATGACTGGAGTGGAATTATGTATACAACAAATTATTAGCACATATATTCATTGATTTATGAAGACTTGTTCAACAACATAAATCATCTAGTAAACTACTTTAGATCAGATTGTGGGGTAACTAAAATGTTGGTTTAATATGACAAACACTACTTTTATCATTCCAACAACTATTATCGTCCATATTTATGGTCATCATTATATGAATGTTGATTTACAAAGAGTATCAAATGCCTACTATTGTACCACTATGGTGGAACTCTTTCACTCTTTAATTGATCCCATTAAAATGGCAGCCAACAATTAGTTCTTGAACCTTAAGAACACCAACCTTTTTTTTTTTTTGAACACCAATCTGACCTCGAATTTTTGTTAACCACTTGATGTGATTACTTTGAACTCCACCTCAACCCAAAATTTCTTTGTAAATTGATCCCAAAAATGATACACACACTCAAAGAAGACAAACTCGAATTAAACTTGCAATTAACAATTTCGATCAGCCAGCTATCCTTAAGACCACATTAAAAGTTGAGTTCTGAAAATTGATGTTGCCTTAATTTTGATCGATTATCATCTGTGAAGTTGCAATTAAAAACCGTCCAAATGGTTGAAGTTGGCCCTGGTATTAGGAATAATCCTGAAATCTTATGTATAAAGTATAAACCAACTCAATATTTTTTGGGCAATCACACACATTCCATTCCAACTTGCTATCAAACACATACAGATACAAACCAATAATGATTTTTCACTGCTAACCAAAAACCACCTTAGAAACAAACAGATAACATCTGGACTACGACCTTAAGCAGACATTTCTTTAAAACTGAAACTGTTGAATAAACTACAAATTTCACCAAAAACACTTTTTAACTACTTCTTCCAATACACAAGAAGGCAGACAACACATCACATCATTCATAATTGTATGAAGATTAGGCATACAGCTTCATAAATGGTACACTCGACTTTGTGTGTGTATACAGGGCTCTATACTATATGTATACCCTTTGTCTCACACAAGTCATAACTATCACTACACTACATCCAGTTTTATATATATGCATACATTGACCACAATAGAAAAATACCGGATCCTAATTTTGTAAATACCCGACTTGCTTTAAGTACCAAATTACCCCTTGAGCTGCAAACTCAGCTGCATCTTTCTTTTTAGTACGATGATCTCCTACACACTCCAAGATTGTATTAGAGGCTTCTTCAATTATCACTGTCACTTTGAATGCAAACCTAAATGAAAAAAAAAAAAAAAAACATGTATATAAGTATATAACACTTGTTGCAGATTGACCCATGATGCGCTTCAACTTACTGTTTGAGGTGGGCGGGTCCCATTTCTTGGAAACATTCAAACAAAGGTGGTTTCCAACAGTTGATAGCACAAATTTCATATAAATGTGATTTTGCCGATGATTTCTTCACCCCATCACCTGAAAAGAAACCGGATATTTATAGGTGTAGGGAGCGTTTGTTAGATATGACATGACATGACAGAACAGATTTGACTGGGACTCAGACAGATATCTGTTAGTGAGACAAAATTAATTTTTTTTTAACCTGAAGGAGCTTGTGAATTGCTATCACTGACGTCTGAGGAAGAAGGGCTTCTTTGAGGTGTGGGCTGTGACAACCGTCTAATACTGCTACTGCTTTTAACCGAAGAATTTAAATGACGAGAATGCCCTTCTATGGGAATATTTCTAACTTTATCCGAGTTCAAGTCCACAGCTTGATTGGCACGTGAAACGTCAATATCTGTCGGGACTTCATCGTATCCAATCAATTTCGCCTCCATTTTTTTACTCGATTTCAAGATTTCCTCTAACGATTTCACTTTCGTCTTATAACCTTTGTCCTGTAACACCATAAACCCACGTAAGAAAACCGTGTAAAAGAACCTAAGGGTATATTAGTCTTTTTACCTTCAACGACAAGTACAGTTTCTGACACGCGATTCTCTTGGCGGTTTTTTTATTAAAATTTGTAGCAGAAGCAGCGTCACTAACTTCAATTCCATCAACAATTGCTTCAACCGTAAACGCCCCGTCTTTCTTTAGGGACGGAAACGTCAATTCCCAATTATAATATTGACAAAGTTCTTGAAGTTCTCTAACAGGATTAAGCTGCAATGCGGAAAATTTCATCACAGGATCAAGAAACGAGATCATTATGTTCCAAACCACATCCAAATCAAACCCTGAATCAAGAAGAATGGCTCCAACACAAGACTCCACCAAATCACCAAGAGCCTGAAAAATAAAAAAATTATTAATTATCATACAAGATATAATAAAATATTTAAGTATAGTAAGTTACCTTAGGACATGATACGGTTTCTACTACACCATTTTTTGATGCAGAAGTCTTGAAAAATTTGGCATATTTATCCACAGACATGACAAGACTATTGGAATCACATAGCATATATGTGTAGAAAGATCGATTTACAGCAATACCCGCAAATGAATTATTGTTGACTGAAAGGGATCTTAAATCGGTGAGTTGACCGGGTTTCAAGTTTGGGTATACCGAATAAAGATAAGAGGTGATCAAGTAATCCAATACTGCATCTCCAAGAAACTCCAATCTCTGTTAAAATGTTATCATAAGTAACCCTAAAGTAGACACATATTTAAGTAAATAGGTTGAGATTGTGGTGTTTACCTGATAGCAGCCACCGTAATTGTTATGGTAAGATGGATGTAAGAAGGCCTGTAAGAGAAGACCTTTATGATGAAAGCGATACCCTAAAAGACTTTCAAGGGTAGGAATGTCAATTTGATCACTGAGTGCAGTAAAGATAGCACTGGAAGCACAAATATTAGCAACATGAGAGTCTTTGAAGTCCACTGGGATACCAATCCACTTAAGAAAAGCAATTGCAGCTTTAAAACCACTATCAACTATAAAAGCTCCAACAAGAGCTTCCACAACATCTGCAACGGTTTTCTTTTGTAACCAATGATGACCTTTATTGCATCTAACTTCAGTGGTTACACCTGTGGTTAAATTGCTCTCATGTGAAGAATGGATGCTGACTCTTGTGGCTTCTGTGCATATTTTCGAACATCTTCGACCCAAAGGGTAGAAATGGAAAGGCTCGAATGGTTGATCACGTACGTAAACCTGGACAAAAATTCATCAAATGCTTTCAAAAAGTAACATTTAATAGGAAAAAGAAAAGAAACAGAGTCTTACATGCAGATTGTTGGATAATGCAAGCTTGAATAAATGGGAATTGTTAACCATATTGGAACGTTTTCTCGTTAGTTGTCCTTCATCAAGGGCATGATTCAACAAAAAAAGGTGTCTACCAACTGCAAATTTGAGAAACGCATCACCTAACACTTCAAGTCTTTCAAGAGAAAACCGTTCATTACATCTCTCTGTAGTAATTGCTTCAAAAATCTAACAAATCCAAAAAATAATAATCTCATAAAAAAGAGGAAACAATGGTGTAATAAGAACAAACGAAAGTATTACTAAGTATCCATACGCGATCTGCAGAAACTTGTGAGCCTTCTGGGAATGAAGCAGAGAGCCTATGCCTCAGTTCAATTGCAACAAGAAAGCTTTCCAATCGGTGTACAATTGAAGGCAATAATGACAATGAACTTCCAATGTCCTTTGAAAAACCAAGAATTTTCACAACACATATTTCAGGAGGTATCTCTACAAAATGCTCCTCCTTTTCTCGTGGCTCTGTTTCAAATATCAGGATTAGGGTTTAGGGTTTAGGTTTTAGAAGAAGACATAATTAAACCGGTTTACAACTTACCAGAATTCCCTCTCTTCCTCAACAAGTTGTCCAATCGAAAGAGTTGTTTGGCTTTTAAAAGAGGTTGGTTGGGGTGCAACATTTTGATGCCGAATCTGTTCACAAATTAGGAAAGTAGTAAACAACTCGATTCTCACAAGGGGCAATTACGTAAATTTACAATTGGAAAGGGTAAAGACGTACACTTCCGCATAGTGGTCGACATAATTTGTGTCTTCTTTAAAAAGATTGAACGCGTCCTTCTCATGAAGAACATCCGAGACAAAGAAAAAAGTATCTTTGCATGGAACATAAGCCAAACTATTCACTATGTCATTGATCCGTGTGGGCCCATTTGCAAGATACAAGCAATCATCCAAACAAAAAGGTTGATGTTGATCAAATGCAATATCTCGTGGAGATTTAAAAATCGGTGATGATAAACATCTTGTAATCAGCTTCCAGTCAACACTCATCGATCCTCCTCGGTCAACAGTCACAGGTAGCATTAAGTAGAATGTCGAGACGGAATTGCTGACATCATCTTTTCCTAAAGGGACAAAATTGGAAGCAAAATCCGACTTGTCCACTATCGCCTTTAGCCACATCTCTTGGAACCTCTCCGCTAGCACAATCTGTATAAATAAATTATCATAGATATTATTAACACTGACACTGATACTGACACTGTAATATGATTACCTCGTTGTTGTTGAATGTGGAGGCGCCACATGGGACGATTTCGGTTAAGACAGATCGACCCTTAGCCAAATGGAGATCAAGTTTCATTCTTTCAGCCTCTTGAGGGATTGGTGCTTTTAAAAAAAGACCAAAATCTTTATAAAGTCTATCAGCAGGGAAAGGGCTAAATTTTATAAAGTAGGAGTTGAGACGAATCATTGTACGTTTGGATTTAATCCAGGGTTCTCGAAGAGCAGAGGGAACAAGCATCTCATGGAGCTCTCTTCGTGAGTTATCCTCTGTTCACAATTTTCATTAAATAAAATAAAAATTTACTATTGAATAAAGATTATAACTTGTTTCATTTATGAAACTAACCTTCATCGGAATCAGAATCAGAAGAATCTTGGGTGTCTTCATCAACTTCATCATCAGGTAAGAGGTAGTTGGTTAAGGCACCCAATTGATGCAACTGTTGGCATGCTTTTAAACAGGCGTCTTTTTTTGCAGCTTCACGAGATGGTTGAGGCAAACTTATGACTTGGTGGATAGGGGCATTTGCGGGAAGATATATGTAACAAACCGTTCCCTCCGCATCATCAAAGAAATATAGCCGTGGCTTAGGGTTGAAGAATCTATACATAAAATAAAATTACTAAGTTTACAATGTTGATTAGTAACACACATAAACTTGCTAGTTTACTCAAACTAAATTACATTATAGTCATTTTACTTGGAACAACTACAAGGACCACAAGTGTTACAAGAACCTCAAATAAGGACCAAAGATGCAAAAGAAAACTTTTTGGGGACAAAATTTGCAAATATCAGCTATACTTGGGGATCCAAAATGTAATTTACTCTAGAATATATTAATATGCAAATGCAAGAAACTTATGGTTCCAAACATGTAGAAAAGAAAATCTTACTCATCGTGTGGGAGTTTGGAGCAATATTGGTGAAGTAATGAGACACTAGATCCTGAACTAATGGTGGCACCTGTTGAATCAACTGTATATGTTTTCTCCTCAAAATCAACATATTTCACAGTTGATGATCGTGAAGATATTTGATTGTTCATATTGGCTTCATCCTTGGTGAAGTTCTGTATTAAATTCATCTCTTTTTGGTTCCCCCTGCAAATATGTAATAGTTTAAGATATAGAATATAGGGGTAGGGTTTATATTAAAACCAAAAAAGAAAAGAAAAGAAAAGGGTGTTACCTATCTACCAAAAAGGCGTATTCAGATTGTGGCATGCGTGCACGACCTCTTGATTGTATAAAACTAGCAACGGTTTCCGGAAGATCAAATCTTATAACAAGACAACATGTTTGGATATCAAGCCCTTCCTCTCCCACTTTTGTTGCTACTAACAAATTCAACTGACATAACAAAACCCTAAATTACCTCTTTATGCATACACATATTTGTAAAATGAGGCTCCACTTGTTATGCATGACATGACATAACAGACAATGACACTGACCCTGACACTGACACTGACAGACTGTGACACGACCTCTTTATGCAAACAAGTATTCATACAAAATAGGAGTAAAGTAGCATAATGCATACCTCACCGGAACGAAACTTCTCTAAAATGGCGTTTGTGCTTTTTCGTGAAATATTTCTGAGCCCTGAGTGGACCCCAACAAGGTAACTACACCTCCATGCGGATAAAAACCTAAGTTGTTGAAGGACATATGCTAACGATCTAGCAGTTATGATTCTATTCACAAATATTATACATTTCATATCCGGTATTGCCCTGGGAATAACAACATACATATGTAAAAAATATCGTTCAGTGGTGAAAAAAAAGTTTCAAAAGTTGATTGCTTTTTCTTCCCATGTGTTACAAACCTAAAATTGGAAAGAATTTGGATTAGTCGTAAGAGCTTCCAAGAGAAATCCGGAACTTTCAAAGCCTCCACGGATGATAAATCAGCTTCCATGCAGTTTGCTTCAATAGGGTAATCTAGAAGAAGCTTATATATGAGTGCTTCTTTTTGACTTAATGCAGAAAGAACAACTTAAAGGAGAAATGCTTTTTGGAAAACAGAAAAACAAAAAGAATAAAATGTACCTTTTTTGCATTCGGAAGTGAAGTAGGAAGCAACTTGTGATAGAAAACTTCCACATAGAATATCATCACTACATTCCTCATTTACCTCAATAACTTCATTTCTCTCAACCAGATCTCCTTTCAACAAAATCCGACATGCCTTGACAATTTGAAACAAAATCATATTTAGTGGTTTAGAGTTTAGGGTTTATAAAATCACAAGTACGATCAATAGTGCAATGAGAACTTACTTGTAATGCTCCCCAAAGGCCAAGATTTTCAAGACAAAACAACAGATTTCCATGAAGACGTTGAAGTGCCTTTTTGGTGTTCTTAAGAATAGAAAGATCCTCAATCTTTGTGATCAAAGCTAACATACACTAATATGCAAATAAAACACATAATTAGCAATGGGTTGTTAATTGTATAATTGAGCAAAAATTTAACCAAAAAAAAAGACATAAAATAGATTTTACCTCAGCCTTTATTGTTTCAAGTCTTGCAGAATAAGTAACATGAGGGCTTAATGAATTGCTTATAGTAGTGCCATAATAATAGACATTAACTTTAGGGGATGACACAAATCGATCTAGCTCTTCCCTGGCTTCAACAGTATAAACCTATAAAAATGTTCGATAAAGAAAATGTTGAATTTAAATCAGTTTTCATTAATTTAATTATTGAAAAATGAATAATTATTGGCAGAAAATGAATCTTGTGACATAGATGACACACCTTGGCATGAAGTAAGGTCTCAAGACTACCAATAGAAGCACCTAATAAGACAATAATGACATACTAAACATTTAGATGAAGTACATATTTTTACCTATCTAATATACAATGCAAAAATATGCCAAACATGATCATATTACCTTTCCCAAATATTGGTGATGCAGTCATGCCAAATATACGGGGAAGTTTAGCAACACCTGGTTTGTAAAATATCTGCATTAATTCAAAAAAAAAAAAGTCAAATGCATTGACCAAAATATATTCAAAGCATGAAAGAGAAACATCAAGAAACATGTAATTAATTACTACCTTCATGATTTCAGCATAAGGATGATTACTTTCAACTTGTGCATAATGGCACTCATCAAATATAAGAAGGGCAATGTGCTCAATCCTAATGAAGCAGTGTGATAAATTATGCAACAAGATTTGTGGGGTCATGACAAAGACCTGTAGAAGAACATACATTATCAAGATCAAGAGTCAAGAACTTCAATTGAGAAATTACAAATATACCCTTTGTCAAATTAAAGCAACAAACCTCGTGTTGTTCCAATTCCTTCTCCCAATCATGATGACCCTTCAAACGATTAGAACTCCCACAATAGATTCCAACTTCTACATCTAAAGAATCTTTTATAACCTTGGCTTGCTGCATAAATAAAGTATGATAAGGAACAAGAAGAATATTTCACAATAAAATCTAAATTTGACCGGTCAAAGTGAATAATTATTGGTTCTAAGTCTTCAATTTTCATCATCAAGGCCATACTAGTAGTAAAAGTGAAAAGCTTCTCAAATATATCAAACAACACTTTTTAAAAGAAAAAGAAAGGAACAAAGGGTAAAGAAGGAAACAAAGGAAAGTTACTAACTTGTTCAACAAGAGCCACAGTGGGAGCAAGAAAAATGCATATCTCCTTTTGGGACTTCTTCATCTGGCGTTTGATCTCATAAATAAGTAAAACAGCAATGTGGGTTTTGCCACAACCTGTTTCTAAATACACTATAATGTTCTCCATTAAAGCCTTTTGACATAATTCAATCTGGTAACTGCAATAAAAAAAACAAAGGGGAACAACATGAAATCTTCAAACTTTGGAGATGGATTTAAACACCATTTTGTTTTCACGTTTAGAGCTTTAAGGCTATCATATAGATATAGTTAAAAAACTTGATGGGAAAACTAAATGAGGAATCAATATGAAAGGGATCTTTTGATTCAAAAATTCATATCATTCTGTAAAACATTTTCCTCTGTTCTCAACATATCAACTGGATAAATGATGTCTGAAAGATATGTGAACTAATTAAATGATTTGATAATCAGCTTTTAACACACAACATTTAATAAGTAACATGTTATTATAAGCCAAGAATTATAATTATGTGAACTAATTAAAGAACTTTATGCAATAAACTAAAGAAGATAGCATCCATGTATATTTAAGAAAATAGATAAGAAACCAATTATACGATTCTCATGAATGAAGTAATAATTAATATAAAATTAAGAATATGATTGTTCTTCTCTTTCATAACAAGAAACACACTAAACATAAATATTTACAAATAAAACGCCATAAGCCTTTTCTTACCCAGGGAATTTGACTCTATACACACAAATAAGAAATTTAAGTAAAAAGATATCTAAATTCAAGAATCTCTTATGAGTTTTTACCCAAAGAAAAGGTAAAATTTTGAAAAAAAAAAAAAATCACGGAATAAAGTCAATAAACTGATGAAGTAATGAACTACATTCAAAAGTATATATTTAACAAGAACATAATTTCAAGAAAAAAAAACATAAATAAAGAAATGAAGAACAAAAAAAAAAAAAAAAAAAAAAAAAAAAAAAAACTACATTCTATCACTAATCAAAAGTAAACAAATGAAGATATATGAAGAATTAGTAAAGAAAAATCAAATAACAAAGCAAAAACTAAAGCACAAAGTGGCATACCCTCTCGCAATTCTTCTCGGATCCTTTCCGGTTTGCTGCAATTGGGTTTCCGACATAGTCGATCCCTCGTCTTCTTCGTTTCCCCCATTAAAAATTGGGCTACCGATCGATATCGCTTCGAATGCTCCCATGACATTAATGTTCTCGCTAATGTGCCCCATGGTTTGACTCTTCGTTGACGATAAACTTAAAGACTAAGACATGGAATAAAGTAACTATTTCGCAATCAATCAGGTCTCTAGAGAGAGAGTAGAGTAGAGAATATATTAGATTCTAGTTTCTAGAGAGAGAAAGAGGATGTGTGAGTTTTTGGTTTTGCGGGAGAGTGGGGTTGAAGGCGCATAGTGATGATGATGACGACTGAGTAAGGTTTTGTATGACCAGGTCCTGAAGGAGTTGAGACTTGAGGGAGTTTCTTCATAAGTTTGGTTTTTTTTTTTTTTTTTTTTTTTTTTTTTAAATTGTTTTGAAATCGTAATAAAAATAAGCAATTTTTATTTATTTAAGTTAACCGATTTATATAAATAAACACTTAAAGTACAAATTCTTATTTTTTATTTTATTTTATTATTATTTTTTTTTAATTTGGGTTACAAGTAACATATAAAAAAAATTCTTGATTCAAAAATGATCAAAACCAAGAATGACTAAATAGTATAAAAATAAATTATTTTAAAAAAAAATCTGGTTTAAATTCATTATCTTAAATAATTGAAATTCCAGACTCCTATTTTGGCAGAAAAAAATGATGATTTTAAACGAGAAAATAAGCAAAATTTGATTATCAATATATGCAATTTATTCATTTATGAATCAAGCGTAGAGTGTAAATTATATAAATGGTCCCTATACTTTGGTCAGATTTATAGTTTTAGCTCCTAAATTTAAAAATTAATAGATTGTATCCCTTTGGTTTATGAATATTGCAGTTTAGGTCATTGATTTATATAAAAAGACTAACTTATCCTTTATTTTTCTTTTATCAATTACTAGGTGTGAAACTCGTGTACTACACGAGTTGATTAAAAAAAATTATATATGAAGATATAAACTTTAAATATTTTTTTAAAGAAAATATTAAATATCATTGTGCAAACATTAAGTATTTTTTAAAATAAAATTTCAAAAAATATATATACAAACAAAATGATGAATAAATATATAATTCAGTTTATATTAATAAAACAAACTATAGAAAAATAATTATATTTTGACCATATAACATTTTTTTTAGTTTGTCAATAAAAAGCAACAAAGTTTGATTATTTTTTTTATAAAGACTATTTTGCCCAAAATGACAATGAACTTTAAAAGAAAACATGTCAATTTTGAATTATATATATTAAAGGAAACATATTAATGACACATTAATTACTTTCTATAACCTAAAAATTAGATACTTAATTAAGAAAATCAAAATTTACCACATAATGACAAGTGGAAATTAATTTTTAAGAATTAACCACAAAATTACATGTGTCCAGATGCATAAAAAATTGACAAGTGACAAAATGTTCTTTATTTATTAGAGATGATTATTATTATTATTATATAACAATTTTATTTGTTTTTTATTTTAATAGAATTTGTATAGATTTCTTATAAAATTATCTTTATATTTTGCTCTCTCTCTCTCTCTCACCCCCCCCCCTCTCTCTCTCTCTCTCTATATATATATATATATATATATATATATATATATATATATATATATATATATATATATATATATATATATATATATATATATATATATATATATAGAAACAGGATCAGGAGAGGACTCTTTTTAAAGTAAGGACTCGTGAGGACACCTTAAAAAATTGAAAAAAAAATCTAAAAAAAATACAAATCATAAAATCGAGCATAGTATTACATTGGAGAGAAAAAAAATGGAAAAAAAAAATTTGGATCATTAAAATTGAAGCACATATCATTTTTATATATAGAGGTAGGTTTAAATGTTTCTCACATCTATTGTGTGCTAGAATGCACCAATAAGAATTTAATAAAAATTAAATTATTATTTAATCAAATAAATATAGATATTAAATGATTTCCATAATTATATGTATATTAAATGATATCCATAATTATAATTCTTTTTATGGAAACTAATTAAATTCGTCATTAATGTCAGCAATAATATTTTTCCAAAATGATTTCGTATCTAGAAGAATGAGAGTGTATTCTAGCAGAATGAAAGTGTATTCTAGTAAAATACACTCTCGTTCTTCATAATCAATGCAAATTTATTTTATTTTAAGTGAGTGAGTCGTGAAACAAAACATGAACCCATACATAAAAATCTAGATGCAAATTCATTCTGAAAGAATGTTATTGTTGACATTAGTAACGAAATTAATTAGTTTCTATAAAAAGAGAATTATAATTATGGATATCATTTAATATATACATACAATTATGAAAATCATTTAATATCTATCTTTATTTAATTAAATAAGTATTTAATTTTACTAAATTCTTATTGGTGCATTCTAGCACACAATTAATGTAAACACACACACACATACACACACACACACACACACACACATATATATATATATATATATATATATATATATATTATTTATTCTTAACTTTATTTATTTATCTTTGTTTTTGTAGTTTACAAATCTTTTAATATTTTTGACGTCTTATTCGAATATACGATTCAATATTGTTTTTTTTAACGTTTTGTTCGTTCACATTATATAACGTTTTTTTATGCTTTGCTCGAATAAACACATTAAAATATAACCCCGGATAACTATCAAACATCAAATATAATTATTTAATGTTGTTTTTTATGTGTTTTTCATTTATATCATTCATTCATGCGCTTTATCTTTTTTATTCAGCTTTAAGAGGTTTTATTGTTACTTTTTAAACGAATAATCTTAAATATTATGATAAACAACTATCATACTTTCATAACAACTATCGAAATAACAACTATATTTTAATAACTATTTGTTAAGAGAATAATCTTAAATAAAATCTACCGCTTGTTAATACTTATTAAGTATATATTGTCTGAAATAATAAAAAAATTCTCTCATATTTATTTTAAAAATAGAAATAGAATTCAAATATAATATCTTAAATTAATAAATAGTATAATAACAAGTAAAACATATAAATGAATGTTTTAAATGAAAAAAACCTAAAAAATTAGCATTAAATAATTATATTGTATGATTGATAGTTATCCACATTTTTATTTTAATTTGTTTGTTCAAATAAATCGTCAAATTGTAGATAATGTAAACGAACAAAACCTAAAAAACAACATTAAATAATATATTCAAATAAAACGTCAAAAATATTTAAAAAAAATTAAACCACAAAAACAAAGATAAATAAATAATGCTATGAATAAATAATAATATGATTTCATATAATTTAGATAATTAATTAAAAAAAATAAAAATAATTTTATAAATAATTTATATTAATTATGTTAAAATAAAGAACAAATAAAATTGTTTTATATAATAATAATAATAATAATAATAATAATAATAATAATAATAATAACTAGAAAGGTTACCCCCGCTACGCGGGGGCCAGAAGCTTTCAATGTTGTTTGTGAATCGATAAATATGACAGACGTAGAAAGTGTAAGGATAAAAATCCCGGACTTTGCCCCGGACCGTTTTTTTCATGTTTTTATGAAAAAATGTAAAAGTTTTGACTGCAAGGACCAGAAGTGTCAAAATGGCTAAAGAATTAAAGGGGTAGGAATTAGCAACTTTTTAGAAAAGGGATCAAAGTTGTCAAACCGTTAAAGTTTTGTGGCCAAACTTTAAAGATTAAAAGGTTCCTAAAAAGTGTAAAAATATTGATTGTAAGGACCAAAAGTGTCAAAATGGTTAAAGAATGAGGAGCAAAGTTGCCAAAAAACATCCAGTTTTTATGAAAAAATGTAAAAGTTTTGACTGCAAGGACCAGAATTGTCAAAATGGCTAAAGAATTAAAGGGGTAGGAATTTGCAACTTTTTAGAAAATGGATCAAAGTTGTCAAACCATTAAAGTTTTGTGGCCAAACTTTAAATATTAAAAGGTTCTTAAAAAGTGTAAAAATATTGGTTGCAAGGACCAAAAGTGTCAAAATTGTTAAGGAATGAGGAGCAAAGTTGCCAAAAAAACATCCAAATTTATTATACCTAACTTTGAAGCCCAATACAGGGACCAATTCTACCAAAAAAATGACAAGTTTACTATTCATTTTCTTCATAACTTTAATATATATATATATATATATATATATATATATATATATATATATATATATATATATATATATATATATATATATATATATATATATATATATATATATATATATATATATATAATAATAATAATAATAATAATAATAATAATAATTTTGTTTAAAGGAAAAGAAATGGTAAGTTAAGTGATGTTTGTTTTAAAAAAAAACATCTTCATACCACTTTTTGCTGAGCGGCGCAGCACACGCGCAACATTTGTCCTCTCGTAGCAGTTTGTTTTTTGGAAGACTTCATACTACAAAACTCTGTGTGTGTTCTGTGTGGCGCAACACTTGACTTGCCTCTTCAAAGCTCTTCAACTTTCAATTTTTTCCAAGTTTTTTTTAGAATTTTGGTATAACTTTTTTTTTTTTTTTTTAACTTTGATTTACGGATTTGATACAATTTCTTTTTATCGTTTCCGCAATTTTTTATAACTTGATTTAAAAAAAAAACTTTGATTTTTTAATTTTTTTACCGTTTTTGTTAATAATATTTTCAGTTTCGGTTGCATTTTTTTAACATGTGTAATTGTTTACGAACTTTGTAGACATCGTTTGCAATATTTTCTTAGTTTTTGTTTTTATTTTATTTTTTTATGTTTTTTAAAATTAGTTTTTTTCCTAGAATAAAACTTGATAGGTTCTTTTTTATTTTTTATATTTTTTTAGAAACTTTATATTTTTGTTTTTTACATGTTTTTTTAGTATACTTTCAATGTTTTAAGACTAGAACTATTGAAATTTCGGTGTTAACAACTATTTTCAGTTTATAAAATTAGTTTATTTAAATTTTAGTTTACTATAACAGTCTGCAGATGTTAAAAAACAAAATGCTTATTATTACAGATTGCAGCCGTTTGGTCCACCTCTTCTGTTGTAGAGGTGATCCGCAAACTTCATGAATTTTTGCTTCGAAAAAACAAACAACACTTTAGTCTTTTTATATGGAATAAGGACATTTGGTGCAATATCCATAAACTATAGGGATGCAACCTATTAATTTTTAAACTTAGGACTAAAACTACGAATCTGACCAAAGCGTAGGGACCATTTCTGTAATTTACTCTTTTGTAGATGTTAAATTATAATGCTAAAAATCTATTTTAAATTTTGAATGAACATGAAAATAAAGATGTTAATATGGTGTCTAATTATCAATTTAAATGGTAGCATTTATGTTAATTATCAATTTTAATCATTCATTTTAATTGGCATGCATACATTTTTGTAATAACCTGTTTGTAACAAATAGATAAAAAGACATGAGATTTGGGATAAAATTAATAGAAACGAATTGTTTGGCAATGTGATAAAATGGAATGAGAAATGGCTTCCAATACGGAAGGACACGACGGTTTCAATCACATTCACAACCGAATATGGGCCAAAATCTTAACACGCTATTTGTAGGAAAATTGGATTAATCAATTTTCAAAAAATAAAAAATCTATTTTTTAACACAAATTTTGATAGATAGTTATATGTAAGGGCGTGTTTGATATAGTTGCTAATCGGGTCCAATAGGGGACTCGGTCCAAAAAAAAAACAATTAGCGTGTTCGATATAGAATTTACAATCAATGACTCAATCCAAGGACATGATTCGGTCCAAGAATTTTATATGATTCGGTCCTTTCTATTCCACTGTTGGACCGGGACAACATCTAAGGAAAAGGTTTGCTTTCCCATTTGGCCCTATCTTTTTATGAATGCCTCCGTAGAAGAAACCAACAACGATGACCTATTGATCAACGATAGCCCTCGACGGCCTGCTGCTCGACGAACGTCTTCTTCCGAGCAGGTGAGTTTTTTGTTTGCTCGTTTTTTGTTGCTTGATTTTTGCAGAGATGTCTGCTTTTTGCTGCTCGTTTTTTTGGTGTTCGAGTTTTGTTGTTTGTTGTCTACTACTCAACCGGAGACCACCCAATTTTGTTCCTTTTTGTTGGTTGAATTTTGATGTTAATTGTTTATGATCTTTATTGATGATGCAAAGTGCAGGTTGATTGATGATGCCCACAAGGTGTTTGTTAGATTGGCTGACAAAGACTAGGTGTCTTAGACCACAATTATTGTTGTATACGCTTAAACCAATTTTGCAGGTAGAGCAATTGAATTGGTCCCACAGATGCAAGATGAACAACTAAAGCCAAACCCCATAACCATAATCTCACTATTCCCAGCTATTGGTAATATTGGCTACTCAACAATCTCAAGGAATATAATGATCAATGTTTTTTCCAGAAAGTGGTGTTTGGATATTGATTTTGTGTTTTATATATTTATGTCTTCTTTGTGTAGCTCCTTGCTGATGTACAAACAATTTTTTCACAAAGAAAAGTGATAAAAATTGTATATCTATATAGAAAAAGTATGATGTGAGTTGGGAGCAATGCAGTTTGTTGTACGTTACAACATGATAGAGAAGATTTTAATATACTCTCATTGTGATTTTGTACTTTTTATTTTTTTTGAACAGATAACGACAATGGAGTTTAGAGGATGTAACATTCTGTTTATTTAATTAATAAATAAGATAAAATTGATGAACGAATAGTCGCCCTAAATCCATATTATTTAGTGGAATGTTGGTTTTAGGGAGCCGAATGTTATAATTTGGATTAATTGGGGGTCAAAGTGTAATTTCAGGATGTATTTTGTAAAGATTTTTAGAAGTTAGGGTGTGTTCGGTAAGTATTGGGACTTAATTGGAAAAGATTTTGGAGGCTAAGGGGCTGTTAGGTAACTGTTGGTCTTAAAATGAAAGGAACTATAGGAGAAAGGGTGTAATGGGTAAATATGGGATCTGTTTCGAAAAGAATTTTATGGAGAAGGGCCATTCTTGCCATTATGGGATGAAGTTTGATAGGGCACGGGTATTTAACTGTTCTATTGCTCTCATAACCCTAACCCTAATGTATAACCTCAGCCGCCACCTCCACCCTTATGCCTCCCACCATCGGCCGCCACCCTACCCTCTCGCTCCTCCGACCACCGTAGCCACCGTCATGTAGAGCGTCGCAACCACTGTTGTTCCAAGGTTGGTGAAGACGAAGTGGTTGCTGCCGTTGTCCGGTGGAGGCGACCTCCACTTCCCCGCTGCCTACACCACAGTTGAAGACGGAGGCATGCTTGGACATAGCGGTTGTAGGTCGCCGGAAGAACGTCCGCGGGACGTCATTGCTGCTGTTTCGGTGGGGGGTCGTCACCTCCTCCTCCTTCTTCTGTTCGTCATCGCCGCGTCTCAGCTGCGTTGGCGCCGCCTGTTAGGCGTGTTAAACCCAACAAATAATAAGGGTACGATATACTCCAAAATAATCCCACTATATTGCACTAGAAAGGTAGTACAAGGCAAGTAGGGTCGATCCACAGAGACACGAGACAATCAGTCTATACCTGTTTTGCGTAAGGTATTTGTTCACAAAAGATTAAAAGGGGGGTTTTGAATGCAATGATTAAACAAACAAATTTAAAACACGAGTAAACAACTAAACAAATGAATTAAGTTCAAATTTTTGTAAGGACTCCAACTTCATGTATGATAATCCAGCAATGTGAATCAAAGATGACAAGACATTTGTTTCATTCTATCTAAGTTGGTACTTGAAAGTGTTAACAAGCTCTAACACTTTCCATTCACCACATTAATCAATCAAAACAAGCTCTTTGATTAATCCTAACATTGTTAACCTAATCTAAACAAGCTCTTAGAATTAGATTAAAAGATTGCATTAAGCTTATTGTGAATGTTCCCAACAACACCCAATACTCCTCACAAGCTCGGGAGCGTAAGAATGTATGAAAAGATTTACACTAAATTCATTCATAAGAAATCAATTTAATGCTTGTTACTTAGTTCAATTCACAAAACAATTACGGATTTTGCAAAATGAATAACTTGAATGACCTAACCCTAATTCAAATGGCCAATAAGAATCATTATTAGAATCAAACATTCGATTAAATCAAAATCAAATTCACTAGATAGAAATTAAACACAAACATCAGGTCATATGATTTGATTCACAACCAAAAAGTCAAAACATGAAATTGGAGAAGTTAGGGTTCTAGCCACACATGGCTAGAACAAGATTAACAATTTTAAAAGATGAAATTAAGTGCTAAAGTGCTTACAAAGAAGAAATTAAAATGTTTCCTAATGATTAACGGACAAACCCTTGCTAAAACCCTTGAGTTCTCCTCTCCAAAAGTGCTATGGTATGTCTTGTGTGTGTAAAAATGACCCAATTCCCGTGATATGAAAAATAGGAAAAACTGCCAAAAGACAGTTTTTGGGTTGAACACGGCCCATGTCAAAATAGGCTAAACTGACGGGTCGTGTTCAGCAGTCAACACGACCCGTGTTGATTTGCACTAAACTGACACGGCCCGTGTTCAGCATGGTCAACAGCTTCTTCTTGGTCAAACACGCCCCGTGCTTACTTTTCAGTGTAAATCCAACACGACCCGTGTACCCCTCTGACTCCGAATTCAAACTTGATTTTTCCAACTTTTCCGTTCTTCGTCCGATCATCCCAAAATCTTCACCAATGCTTCCCGGCACCTCCCAAAACGCATTCCAAGCTCCGGTTTACCTGAAAAAGACATGAAAGTGTGCAAATAAGGTTGTTCTAGAGACTAACATGAATATGATGAAATGCAAGAAAAAGGAAGAACAATTATGCTAAATAGATGCATGAAATGGGACTAAAAGGTGTGCAAAAAGGTGCACAAATTGCACCTAACACCGCCGCTTCCCAGTTCCGTTGAAGACCAAGCCGTCGCCGGACACTAGGCCCCCGTTGCTGCTGTGAATCGTTGCTATGGCCGCCTCCTAGTGTCGCTTTTCACCTCCTCTTCAGTCCCGTCGCCAGCCACGTCCCGCCATCGCAATACCGCCATGACTGTCGCTGTTATGCCGCTTGGGGTGCTGCTGCCGTCGCCAAACGCCACCAAGTAGGTGGCTGGATCCATTTGCAAGCAAGAAAATGTATGGGTGTGTGTATTTCTGCTGTAGAGTGTGTTGTGTCTGTGTGGTCTGTTTGGCCGAAAAACCGGGAAAGGCCACCACCACCACCATGAGGTGGTGGCTGCCACCATGTGCCACCGCCGGCCACCGCAAGGTGGCTGTGTGTGTGTGTTTATGTTAGTTAGTGTGTGTGGTTATTTTTGTAACACCATGTTTATTATGCGAATAAATAGATAAAGATTAATAAATGAATCCTGGACTTAAAATCCATATTATTTAGTGGGGCGTTGGTTTTGCGAGCCAAAAGTTATTGTTTGAATTATTCGTGGGTTAAAGTGTAAATTCGAGACTTATTTTGTAAATATTTATGAAGGCGGGGGCTCCGTGGTAATTATTGGGACTTAATTTGGAAGAAAAGAGAGGAGAAGGCTGAATATGTCATAATTGAGAGTTGGGGGTTAAAAAGATAACTTTTGGATTAGTTTTGTAAAGATTTTAGAAGATGGGGACCGTTTAGTAAAATCCAGACTTATTTTGTAAAGTAATTCAAGGGGCAGGGTTTAATTGGTAATTTGTAGACTTCTTTTGAAAATGAATCTTGATAAGAGGGGCCGATAGTGTCAACATGGAATATAGTTTGAGGAGTCGGATATAAAACTGTTGCATTGCCCTCACTAAACCCTAACCCTAAACACTCTTACAGCCGCCACCCTTATGCCTCCCTCTTCCAGCCGTCGAACCACCCATTTACTTCTACCACCGGCGCCGCTACCGTCCCATCTCCGATTAGCAAGCAACCACCGAGACCAGTCGAGCCACCGAGGTTGCTGTTGCCTTGCGCAGTTGTTGTTGAAACCGGAGACGCGAGAAGGCGCCTCCTTCTCCTGCCGCGGATGCTGTCATCGTGGATCGCCATCGCCGTCACCACCCTCTGCCACGACCTGCCGCCACCATCACAGTCCGATGACGATGCGGCTGCTGTTCCGTTGAAGATCAAGATTCGCCACCGTTGTCGTTTTGGAGATTGCTACATCCCGTTCGCCGCCTGCCACCGTAAAATTGTGGCTGGGTTTGTCACCTCGTGGAGTTGGGTTCGTGTTGGGTGTTGTAGGCGTGCATTGCTATATGGTTAAGACTGCAGGAGAGTCCTTTGGCCGGAGATCGAGGAAAGAAACACCGTGGCCGCCAGCCACGGTGGCCACCGCTGCTGCCGTTGGTTTGTACTTCTACCGTTGCCAACCGCCACCAGGAGGGTGGCAGAACCTGTTTACAAACGAGAAAAGAGTGTGGGTGTTTATTCTTCTGTAGCATGTGTGGTGTGTGTAGCTTGTTGGCCGGAAAAGCCGCTGCCACCACCGTAGAGTGGTGGCTGCCGCCATGTTCAGCCACCTGCCGCCATAAGGTGGCTAGGTGTGTGCGTGTGTGTGATTTATTCACTGTGAGTGTGATGTAGTGCGTGTCGTGTGTGTTGGATATTGGGTTGTAATTTGTAATCGGTATTGGAATAATGAAAGGAGAACTAAAAACCACCACCGTGAAGTGGTGGCTGCCGCCTCCTGCCGCCACCGGCCGCCGTGTCGGGTGGCGGTGTGCTTTGATGGTGTTTTGACTCGTTTGGATACTTGGACAAGGGACTAAGAAACCCTAATGGGCCCAATGAGGCTTAATAAACCCTAATGGGCCCAATGAAGCTTAATGGACCTAAAAGCCCAAACAGATGACTAATGGGCCTAGTGAAACCTTAATGAGTCTAATGAACCTTAATTGATCAAAAGACATATCAATTGGGCCTATTGGGCTAAGATCAGGTTGGAAACCCTAATTAGGGTTTAGAAAACCTTAATATTGGATTTATGGGCTTGAGTTTATTGGGACCCACTTTTGGGCCATTGGAATGAAATTGTGTGATTGAGCCCAATCACACCATATGACTTATTTAGAAGAATGATGGACTTAATGGATTAAGTCCTTAATGGATTAAGTCTTTAATGGGTTAAGTGAGAAACACTTAACCCTAATCGTCATTTCATGTGAAAACCCTAATTTCACTTGGGTTTATTGTTGGGCCTTTCTATTGGGGCTTGATGATTGGATTATTATTGGGCCTTTCTATTGGGGCTTGATGATTGGATTATTATTGGGCCATATTGTAACATCCGAAATTTCAGAAGTATGATTTAAGGGTTTAAAGTGTAATTTTGAAGAAGGGACTCGACGAGTTGGTGCTGGAATGAGAAAAACCCTAATCTCGTGGGTTGCACCCTATTTAAAGGACTTTATGTCCTTCTCTCAGCCTCCGTATTGCCCTTGAGAACCAGAAAACCCTAAGCTCGTGTGTGTGAGGCCTTTGGAGGGAGATTGAAGCTTTGGAAGTTGTTTCTAGTGGAAGAAACTTGAAGATCAAAAGGGCTTGCATCAAGAGAGTGGTGTAGATCCAGAATCTACTGCAGTTTGGGCACATTTTGGAGGTAACAAGCTGTTACCTTGACTCTATTGCATTTATATCTATTCAAGAATGAGATTTGGGGCCCTTTTTGCATGTTAAGGATCTATTTCGGGTTAGGGGTCTAGATCTGAGGTTGCTACTTCAGATCTAGACTTGTCTTGGTCCAGAAACTCACAAAGTATCAGCCTTTGGCTTGTAGGTGAAGCATCATTGTCTTAATCCTTAGCCCTAGAGTGATTTGGGCTTATAGCTCCTTGTTTCCACGTAAAGTTTACAACTTTACGTGAGAGTCATGCCCTAGAAGAGTGGATCTACAGTTTGGAGCCCCTGCATGACTCGAAAAGCCCCTGTATGAATAAAGGACTGAAGAGACTCAACGAGTCTGTTCTTGGACCCGGCGAGTCTGTTGAAGATATGCATGGACTCGACGAGTTGGAGGAACAACTCGGCGAGTCTATTAAAGATTGTCGTTGACTCGGCGAGTCTGTTCTTGGACTCGGCGAGTCAGAACACAAAACCCCAACCTCTTCTGGTTAAGACTCAGATCAGTGAGTTGAGTGGTGACTCAGTGAGTTGGACATGATAGAACTCAGAGATTGTTGAACTCGACAAGTCATGGGGTGACTCGGCGAGTCGAGTTGTGATATAAGAGTTTTCTGAAGTTGGGAACTCGGCGAGTCAGCGGGTTGACTAGGCGAGTAGGGTCAATCAGGAAAGTTGACTTCGGCTAGGACTTTGACTTTGACCAGTTTGACCTTCAAGGGTATTATGGTAATTTGGATATTTACGTCAATGGATCATTGATGGCTATAGGTGTTGGAGTTTGAGGCGGTGCTTCGGGATTGTGCTTTTGTGGTTCGGCTCGACAGTTGCAAGGTGAGTTATCCTCACTATACCCAAGGGTCTAAGGCACCAAGGCCAGCCCTTTGATTTGTTATTGAGTTAGTTACTGCTGTGTTATGTTAGTTGGCATCCTGGTAGATAATGTTGGGTTTTGAGCATTCTAACACTCCTATGGTGTACATGCAACCCTATAAACCTTGGATCTATGTTTTCTCTATTATACATGCAAATATTAACTATTCCAAGGTTTCATCCTAACTATCATATTATGAAGCACCTATACTACAAAGTTCTAGTTAGATGACATACCTTTTGATGTAGCTTGATGTCTTCAAGCTTTAAGAGCTTAGCCCCAATAGTGTGGAAGCCTCAAATGGAATCACAAATTACCAAAACACCTTGGAAGAACTTGAGAGAATATGTATGCACACTAAAATCGGCCCACTCTTATTTTCACACACTTGTGCCCATTTTGCGAGCCAAGGATCCCTTTATATATTATGGAGGATTAGGGTTACATCCATGTAAACCCTAATACCCATGACCTTTCATTTACATAGGATCCATGGGTTAAAAGCTCCATGGACCATCCATGAAAGCTTAGCCCAACCTAAATGAACTTGGCCCATTCCATATATATAAGAGTCCATATTTAATTAGTTCTTTTTGATCACTTAATTAATTCTAAATTAATTCTTGATCAATACTAATTAAATAATATGATTCCATATTAATATATTAGAACTTATAATATATTAATATAAATCATAAATATACTATTCTCAAAAGACTATCCATATAAATTGTGTCGGTGAAGTGCAACCCAAATGGACCATGCCGGGTCGGGTCAAGTACATACCAAATATAGTTATGGACTTAGACATTAATCCAACAGTCTCCCACTTGGATAAGTCTAAAACTATTATTGAGTATGACTTCAAAACCTAACTGACAATCGTAGCTCTTAAAGCCGCTGTCGAACTCTGACCTTGTCAATGACTTGTCCATTAGATAAGGGATCATATATTCCTCCATTCTAGATATCATATGGACTGGGACATGGATTATAATCATTCTCTCTGTCCATTTGTTGTTTCCCGATTTTCGATTTATGATGACTGACTGATTGAACAAATCAAATCAGTCCTGGCTTGGCCAAGCACTCACATGTGTCATCACTAAATCATCGAGGGGCCCACAGATATCGCTTTTATCCCGAAGGTAAAAGGAATGGATAAACTTCGACTCATATGGCTTGTTCTACTACTTGTTGAATCATAGACAAAGGCACGTTTTATAACATCGAGTTACCAAATGCATTTTCGTGCAATCAATGTATAACCAACTCATAATAACAACTCATATCTCTAGGTTTAAAGAATATAAGTTATTATCGTCTCATGATCACTCGTGATAAAATCCATGAAGTGATTCAAATGAGCGCGGGTTGAATCCAATACTCAGAACTTATGAGCACTCATGAGTGTTGTAGCACCACTTTGTCCACCAACTTGGACCTCTACAAACCAACCCATGACAACCTTGATTCATATCTACTTCCAACATATGACCGACTGTGGGTGGTTTGAATAACTTAATCATTCAGGAAGAGCGACTTAGTTATTCTGGAAGTCAAAAAATGCAAAGTGAAACACAAGAATAAATGAATCAAATATGGTATCAAACCCTATGAATATAAATAAACACTTTTATTTATCACCATACTGATTACTCATTATTCATTGTTTCAGTTTTATTAACTTTATATTTGAATTAAAAACACTAGTTGTCCCATGCTCCAAGCATGTACACTATGTTTTTCTTAAACAATAGCTTTGCCATACACCAAGTATGCACTCTATGTTTGTTTATGATCCTTACTTTGTGAAATAAACCAATTGAACATAATTTCAATGATTCTAATTTCACACTCCCAAATCCTTATCGAAAAATGTGAGAATTTCAAATTCCTATCATTTATCGAAATCTGTTTAGATTTTAAACTTATATGCATTGACCCTCCTGTAATGAATATGTACAAAGTCACAAAGACTTGTCAACAGTCATTATAAGGTATTCCAATGGAGGTCAACTCCATGGAAACTAAGTCTCATATTCAAAGTACATTGCTTTGGACATGCTTCTTGCATTAAGTTTTCTAATCTTACACAGATAACTTCCACCTATGGAGACAACTCCATATTCTCATTTTGACTATCACTTCTGAATAAGAGATGCCTCTTTTCAGAATATGTCAATATGGTCCTTCCAAAATTAGCACTATACTTCCAACTGTCCCTGAGCAACCAATCTTTGGTAAACCTCAGATTGTCCTCGACAATTGCTTAATCATTTTAGTCATATCCAATTCTAGACCTTTTCCCTTCTTAATGTCTCTGGGCATTTGGAAAAATTTAGAAATGAAAAATATTATAGCACATGCAATCGATCCTGTACCCAAAGCAAATGGTACACGATTCATGATGTCTCACATAAAGACATGATTCTAGACCAGTCTTTTGCTACAATATTTTTATTTGCCATGTTTTCAAAATTTGACTATGAAGAGGGATGCCGTAATCATAATCGAATTTTGAGAACACAATATATAGAATTTCCTTAAGTTGAACCAATCCAACATGAAATTCATATATATATTCTTGACTAAAGATGATTAAGGTCTCAATCTAAGCCTTTAGAACTGAAATGAAGTATATCCTCTCCCTTAATTATAGCAAAACAACTTTTTTAATCCCTGCAGCCTCACGAATTGAAACTTTTGTTTTCTATAATTAACATTGATAACTTGCAACACTAACAATAATTATTATGCTCCCACTAACATGATGATTATTAGCATAACACTTATGCTCCCACTAGCTTTGACATGTACTCAAAAATCAGCTGGACTTCTAGAAATCAATACTTTATTGACTTTCTTACCAAAGTTCAGATTTCTGATATGAGATGCTTTGATAAAACTTTATCAAAATCATACACCTTTCCTTAGATAGCATGCATGTGTGTCTAAACAATTTCGGAACTATGAAAAGGGATGCCGTAATCATAGTGTCAATTGTTTAGACCTTTTGCCATCTGCTTCAAATCTACTTGGTGGAAGTGTTTCCTCACCATCATTTTCATGAATCGGAGAGAAACCTTATGACCCTTAGATTTTATGGTGTATGTGTTCTTATCCATGTGAATCGTCAAAACCATAGTCACAAGACAAGGATAATGACAAATCCAAACTCATATGGACTGAACTTATGCAATCTGAACTTCTTGCTACCTGGCAGTACAGGGCCTGCCATTGCTTCCAAGTTGTTATGCAACCAATTGAGAACTTTCAGAACTCCTATGCAAAGCCAACTTTAACTGGAATGGGCACAGAATATGTCAACACGATAGGTTATAAACCTCAAGTCGTGTGCTAGTGAAGAACCTCAGGTTTTATTCTTGATTAGTTCTTGAAACTCTTTTTAGGATCTTTAAGACTCCCACTATCCTCTTGACATATAAGACTATCTTGCCAAATATTCAAGAGATAGTGCGGATTCTTTATCAAGACAAACACTTCACACAATTGGCCTTAGTTGGCCTTTGTTTTATCCAAAACATCACAACTTACCAATTTCAAATGTACAAGAGTAGGACACTTTTACTCTTACATTTGACAAGTGTTTTAAACCTTTCTTTAAGATATGTCACTCAAGTTACAATCTTGGAGTATGACTCTAAGAATTGTTTTGGAACGAAGTATGACTCATCTTCCTAATCTAACCATTTCAACAATTCATGACTCCTCTTCTTAGTCATAAGAATGCACTAAGATGACCTTTAGAGGACTAATTGTGATATTATTTCTAAATCATTAAGATGATCACAAACATGATACTAAAGTACTATCCCATCTTTTCAGATTTGAGAAACTTTTATCTTTCTGCCTAATTTGATTCTTCCCATTCGTTCTGCCATACATTGAGACTTTTCCAATGTTTTAGAATTATACTTAAACTTGTAAGTATAACCATATTTACTAAACTTTAGTAAATCAAATAGTCTTAACGAGCTTTGTGGTGGACATGACCAGTGCACAAGAATGTGTACTCGATCCCTTTAGTCCTTCACTTGACTCACACATCCATGTGAACAAGTAATTAGTCTTGATTTTCCAATGCTTGAAAGTTCTCATTCATCATACTATTCAACTTGCATGATTCCAAGTTTCGGTCCAATTGAAACTTGGGTGTTGAGGAACTTTCCTGATTTGGTAAATTTAGACACTACCACAAATGAAAGAATCAAATCCATTTTCCAATATTGCTGTCAGTGGAATCATATAAGCAACAATTTTCCACAAATGCCATTGTAAGGATATATAACACCCAATATGATATATTAAGGCTAGGACCCAACAAACTATTTTATAACTTAGAAGAGGGATGCCGTAATCCAAGCTATAAAATATTTGAAGGTAGGTGAATGACGATTCACCAATTTCCACCAAGATAAACGAAATGTATTATTAGGTTTTAATTGGTTTTGAAACTCCTAGATTCTTTTGAGATTCATTGAACTTTTCAATGGCATGTTTCAATCTCGAGTGTGCCCTTCAGGTTTTGTGACTGGGATGCCGAGGATCACAAAACAAGGTGTGAAGTAACCATGCAAATATACTTGGTACCCTTAATATTTACCCCTCAATCGATGTGCCGGTTAACCACACACGCTCCAACGATACTATGATAAACATTAAGTTACCCTTTGCCTACCTTGTTAAGTCCAGGTTAGTGTGCCGGTTAACCACACACGCTCCACTAACAGCTTAAACAAAGTGCAAAGTGTAATTTCATGGATTAGCACCTTATTCACATTTTCCTAAGTAACTAAGATTGGGAATTTATAAGTGTTTGGTTACTTAGTATTTATCATTATACTTATAATGAAGGGAGAATTATAGTCCTTGTCCTACCTGTTCGGCTAACGACCCTCCACCGGTCAAGGAAGCGGTGAGTGAGAGTGGACACCCATTAAACTGACATTTTATAGGCAGTAACCTTATACCCCCCTTATAGATCGGCTTCGTGAATGAGGCCTACTAATGGTAAGACGACTTGCTCTTATACATATAATATATTAAAATTTTAATATTATAATAGTATAAGGGTGTATTTTAGATATTTAAAATACTTGGTGGTTTAATCTATTAATTAAACTAGACTTTTAATTTAATTAAACTCAAACCATATATTTATGGATTAATAATACTCTTTTAATTAAATGCTTTAATTAACTATTAATAAAGTCCATAAGAGTTAATTTGAACTATTCAACAAAACATCATAATTCCAATTATTAAACTCAAAATTAAAACCATTTAATTAATTGTTTAAGTTATGAACCCAAGAGTTTTAGAATTCAATTCTTTTTTTCATAAAAAACTTTTCTCAAATTCCAAAACTTGAGGGCAAATTTTGTAATTCTTGAAAACCTTTGGATTCCATAACTTATGGAATTAATGGTGTTTTATGATGAAACTTTCCATGTTCCATAACTTAAGAACAAGTTATGGAATTCTTTAAAACATTAACACCAAATTTTGTAACTCCATAAGAACTTTGAATCAATTTTTTTTTTAAAAAAAAACTTTCATATCCATAACTTATGGAAGTTTCAAAAACCCATAAGATCACAACTTTTAAAAAAACTTTTGAGCTCCAAAATTTTATGACAAAATTTGTAACTCCTTAAAACATTTAGATCAAACTTTTAAAACTAATAAAATAATCATATCATTTTATCTTTTACTAAATTTGACCTAATTCAACTCATATAACAAATGATTCAAATTTTACAAATAATTCGTTTTTCACAAAACAAGTAATTATCTTAAAATTTGACAAACGTCATGTTTTTTTTTCCTTTTTTTTCCAACTTGAAAATAAAACATTTGCATCAATATAACAGAAAACAACCCATGGCTCTGATACCACTGTTGGGTTTTGAGCATTCTAACACTCCTTTGGTGTACATGCAACCCTATAAACCTTGGATCTATGTTTTCTCTATTATACATGCAAATATTAACTATTCCAAGGTTTCATCCTAACTAGCATATTATGAAGCACCTATACTACAAAGTTCTAGTTAGATGACATACCTTTTGATGTAGCTTGATGTCTTCAAGCTTTAAGAGCTTAGCCCCAATAGTGTGGAAGCCTCAAATGGAATCACAAATCACCAAAACACCTTGGAAGAACTTGAGAGAATATGTATGCACACTAAAATCGGCCCACTCTTATTTTCACACACTTGTGCCCATTTTGCGAGCCAAGGATCCCTTTATATATTATGGAGGATTAGGGTTACATCCATGTAAACCCTAATACCCATGACCTTTAATTTACATAGGATCCATGGGTTAAAAGCTCCATGGACCATCCATGAAAGCTTAGCCCAACCTAAATGAACTTGGCCCATTCCATATATATAAGAGTCCATATTTAATTAGTTCTTTTTGATCACTTAATTAATTCTAAATTAATTCTTGATCAATACTAATTAAATAATATGATTCCATATTAATATATTAGAACTTATAATATATTAATATAAATCATAAATATACTATTCTCAAAAGACTATCCATATAAATTGTGCCGGTGAAGTGCAACCCAAATGGACCATGCCGGGTCGGGTCAAGTACATACCAAATATAGTTATGGACTTAGACATTAATCCAACAGATAAGATGGCTATATGATGGTATGCTCTGTTAGATCGGTATTCTGGTAGATTGGATGTGGCTATGCTTAGTGACCTGTAGTTGGTCTGACTGTCTGTATGATGGTAGGAGATTACCTGTTATATGTGCACGTGTTGAGCAGTAGTAGAGGGTATTCCATCCCGGTAGGATGATAGGACCCTAGTATGTTGTCTTGTAGACTGTTATATGGTTATTTGATAGGTGTGCATGTTTGCTAGTATGTGGGCATTCCAACCCGACGGTTGAGGGCCAGGAGTATTCCATCCCGGTAGGATGATTGGACTCATAGTAGGTGGGCATTCCAACCTGATGGTTGAGGGCCTGGGGTATTCCATCCCGAGTGATGATTGGACCCATAGTAGCTATTGTATGTATAGTAGGTGGGCATTCCAACCCGATGGTTGAGGGCCAGGAGTATTCCATCCCGGTAGGATGATTGGACTCATAGTAGGTGGGCATTCCAACCTGATGGTTGAGGGCCTGGGGTATTTTATGGTCGTTACAAGTTGGTATCAGAGCCTTGGTTTGAATGAGTTGGAGGAACATTCGTGTGAATCCAGTGTCAAATCAAGGAAAGATTTTCAAATGGTTTTCAAATAAGTAAAGGAGGATGCAGAGGGTACAATCAGCCGGAGCCAGTAAGTAGACCCCAAAATACCATACAAGTTATTTGATTATGTGATATGATTAGAACAGCATGCTAGTACTAGGCTAGGGATCTTCAGGAATTGCATGATAGAATTGCCGGATTACATGATGCCTACTAGCCTAGGGTTTCCTTTATATGAAATTGACATCATTACTGTAGTTGCTTAGTGTATGCATCACGGTTATACATAATTAAGATCTTATAGCCTGAGAATGTTTGATTTGGCCTTATGTTCTGTTCTTCTTTGATTGGGAGCTTGGGGTAGGATTGGATATTCGAAAGTCTATAGGGTCCAGCGTCATGTATGGCTAGCATACACTAGTGCTGCAGGGTTGGTGGAAGTTTCATGGATGGGTGGGTGGTGTGAGACCGGTAGGCCAGTGATGAGATAATTAGCATTCCTCTAGGAGTGAGGGTTGAGCATTCACTATGTTTATGTATATTGTTAGGGTGTTGTGGTGATACTTGAGACAAATATGGGTAGGTGTGGAAGGTAGTATAGGCCCGTACTACTGAAAGCACAGGACCCATACGCGTAGCAAGGAAGTCACAACCCCTAGGGTTTAGAAGGGAGTTGGTCCCCGGTAATCTAGGCGGATTGTCTGATATTGTCTTCCTCTTCTATTTTCAGTATGGTGGTTACGAGGCGTGTTGTGACTGGATCCGGATCGGGATCAGGTCAGGGTGATCAGGGGGCCCCAACGGCACCTGGGATTATCGGTCAGGAGGGGCCAATGTTGACAGAGGATCGGGTCAGGGAGATCATCCGCGAGGAGGTGGTCGAGATTGTTCGGGGTCAGATTCCGGAGTTGTTTGGGACTATTAAGTCCGCTATGAGGGAGTACTTCGATGATCGTTATGCAGCTCTTACTGAGACGGCTGCCGCGACAGCTACAGCGGTTGTATCAGTGGCAAAGGGAGGAGCTGGTCGGGGTTTCCAGTACCGGGACTTCGATAATACGAAGCCCCCTACCTTCGACGGAGTTCAGGATCCGATTGTTGCGATGAGATGGTTGTCGGACGTGGAGGGATGTTTCTTCACGTGTTCATGCCCTGCTGAGCAGAGGGTGAGGTGTGCTCTGAACCTTTTGAGGCTCGGGGCGAAGGATTGGTGGAGGTTGATTACGGGATCATACTCTGACGCGCAGCGAGATGTGGTGACTTGGGATCCGTTTCGGGATATGTTTAGTACTCGTTATGTTCTGCGAGTAGAGCGGGAGAGATTGGCTCAGGAGTTTTTGGAGCTTATACAGGATTTAGAGTCGGTGACGGAGATCACCAGGATGTTTACGGAGAGGGCAATGTTCTGCCCTGAGTTTGCTTCGGAGCAGGCTCAGATGACCCGGTATCTGAGCATGCTCAAGAGGGACATCAGACAGTTTGTGTCCACGCAGAGATGTGATACTTTGTTGGAGTTGCAGGAGGCCGCCAGGCGGCGCGAGCTAGAGATTCAGCTCCAGCTGAGGGAGCAGAGGCAGGCCCCGGTGCAGTCGCAGCCTGCACCGAAACGGATGAGGGCCGCTGATTATCGTCAGGAAAGCCAGAGGAGTCGCACTTGTGGGAAGTGCGGTAAGGTACATGATGGAGTTTTTCGATCTTCTTCTGGGTGCCACAAGTGTGGCAAGGAGGGCCACATAGCCAGGGATTGTAGGTAGCAGGCTCCAGTTGCCGGAGTCCGACTTTGTTATCATTGTGATCAAATGGGCCATATGAAGGCCCAGTGTCCTCTCTTGGCTGCCAGGCCAGTGCAGGTCCCAGCACCAGCCACTTTGAGACTTACTGACGGGGGTCAGGGTCGAGAAGAGCCTCCGAAGGCTCCAGGGCGTGCTTATCAACTTGTGGCCGAGGAGATCGGGACAACGCCAGAGGTGACAGCCGGTATGTCTTTTCCTTCTATATCTTGTTCATGTTATTATGAGTTGTTTGTTTCCTGCATAAGTTATTAGAGCATAGTAGATGATAGTGAGAAGTTATTATTGAGAAATTATAGAGGGGTAGTATCTGATGATGCATTCAAGAGAGAGGAAGGTCATGATCCAGAGATTCAGAATCATCAGTGGGAACTCGGATCACTTGAAGTTCGTCATCTCGGATTGGGACGAATGAGTCACGTACCAGCTTCGCCGCTTGTAGACAGCAGTTAGCGCTCTAAGTGGGGGAGAATTGGAAATTCTCGGATGGGGCGTGGTTTGGAAGAATGTCGCCTGATGCAGTTTGGATGTCGGTTACGGGAAGTGGTGCGATGAGGCGTTCCAGTTATGGTAAGAACCCTGTCTGTATGGTGGATCTTTGAGCGAGCAGTGAGGATACTGCTTTACTATAACAATCAGTGGGGTTGTTACCAAGTGTTTGAAATGTTGAGGGGCACGCGAAAGACTCTTTATGGATGGTAGGTTATGCAATCAGTCTCTGAGTATATATACATGTTATGGGATAGCGACGTGCTCCACAAGTGGATGATGTAGAGTGAGGTTCCGATATTTCGGCACCGACTGATGATGCGAGGTCATGGTTCAGGTCTCCTTGGAAGAGGAGAAGGTGAGTAACTCCAGATTGGAGATTTGGACAGAGGAGCTAGAGATAGCGGAGTTAATAGACTCGGGAGCAATCTAGACCGGGCTGAGAACCGTGTGAGGATATTCCAGTCGTAGGTCGTGGACCTAGGGATCGCGAGAGTAATGTTTCCTGTCATGGTACGTTTGGAGTAGACGTGATATCGAGATATGAGTGAGTTACACTCGGTTGTGTCGAATCAGAGTAGATTGAGGGAGCTGCAAGGTTGGATCCTTGGGCTTCAAGTATGGTTGTAGGCATGGGTTACGTGAGAAGTGGTATTCCAATCTAGGGTATTCCATCATGAGGATGACCGGACCCTATGATTGATTGGACCTGGTGTGTTTGGTATTCCAACCCGAGGGTTGATTGGGCCAAACATGCGTGGGAATGCGAGGGTATACCATCCTTGGGATGACGGGACCCGTTATAGGCGTACCTGGTATTCCAGCCCGAGGCTGATTGGGCTAGGTACGAATGGTTATGTGATATAACTGGCTGATTCATAAGAGTTGCTAGAAGCTGAAGGATGCAGTATCCTGTCATTGTAAAAGGGAATAGATTCGGGATGGGAACAGGATTCGTTCCCTATTGCAGGTTGTCCGGGTTATCGCCAATTTCGGGCAAAGGAAAGGTGGATTAGTGTTATAGCAGAGCTCAGTGGATTATTGTGGTGTCTAACTTTCGCAAGTCTTGAAGGTGTGTTCATGTCAGGAAGGTGGCAGTATCATCGGGTGATACTGGTTTGATGTGTTCTGACATTAAGTAGAAAAGGCCGATGGTCGGCCGGGAGTATTGGCAAGGATACCACACAAGAAGAAGTTATTTTTTTTAAAAGGGGTACAGTGGTAGGGTCTGGAAGGGCTTGAGTTGATTGGGAAATCGGAGTCTGCAGTGCAAGAGGTATATTCAGAAATTGTATACTGCAGCAGGCTTCGAGGACGAAGCCTAATTTAAGTGGGGGAGAGTTGTAACATCCCAAATTTCAGAAGTATGATTTAAGGGTTTAAAGTGTAATTTTGAAGAAGGGACTCGACGAGTAGGTATGCTTACTCGCCGAGTCGGAGCGGGTCTTGGGTCCTGAATTAAGTGACCAACTCGCCGAGTCGGAAGCTGGACTCGATGAGTTGGTGCTGGAATGAGAAAAACCCTAATCTCGGGGGTTGCACCCTATTTAAAGGACTTTATGTCCTTCTCTCAGCCTCCGTATTGCCCTTGAGAACCAGAAAACCCTAAGCTCGTGTGTGTGAGGCCTTTGGAGGGAGATTGAAGCTTTGGAAGTTGTTTCTAGTGGAAGAAACTTGAAGATCAAAAGGGCTTGCATCAAGAGAGTGGTGTAGATCCAGAATCTACTGCAGTTTGGGCACATTTTGGAGGTAACAAGCTGTTACCTTGACTCTATTGCATTTATATCTATTCAAGAATGAGATTTGGGGCCCTTTTTGCATGTTAAGGATCTATTTCGGGTTAGGGGTCTAGATCTGAGGTTGCTACTTCAGATCTAGACTTGTCTTGGTCCAGAAACTCACAAAGTATCAGCCTTTGGCTTGTAGGTGAAGCATCCTTGTCTTAATCCTTAGCCATAGAGTGATTTGGGCTTATAGCTCCTTGTTTCCACGTAAAGTTTACAACTTTACGTGAGAGTCATGCCCTAGAAGAGTGGATCTACAGTTTGGAGCCCCTGCATGACTCGAAAAGCCCCTGTATGAATAAAGGACTAAAGAGACTCAACGAGTCTGTTCTTGGACTCGGCGAGTCTGTTGAAGATATGCATGGACTCGACGAGTTGGAGGAACAACTCGGCGAGTCTATTAAAGATTGTCGTTGACTCGGCGAGTCTGTTCTTGGACTCGGCGAGTCAGAACACAAAACCCCAACCTCTTCTGGTTAAGACTCAGATCAGTGAGTTGAGTTGTGACTCAGTGAGTTTGACATGATAGGACTAGAGATGGCAACGGGGGCGGGTATTACAGGGGACCCCAATCCCCATCCCTATCCCCGAATCCTCATTCCAATCCCCATCCCCATCCCCATCCCCGTCGGGGAATATAAATAAACCCCCATCCCCACCCCCAATGGGGATTGGGGATCCCCAACGGGGAAGCGGGGATTTCTTTTTCTCTTTTAATATGAAAACTTTTACGTAAAGAAAAACTCTAAATTTCAATTTTACCATCATAAGTTTAGAGCATACGGTATGGGCAACGAGAAGTGGTATTATTGCTGATGTGACACCTCATCACCTAGTCATAACAAGATGAGCACCAACCTCTTCTTGTTAAGAGGGTGTTATGGGATATCTCGTTGTGACGGAGACAAGATGCAACGGGAAGTTTAATTGGTTGTTGCCTTTATCAACCAATCAAATCATTTTCTTTCTTTCTCTCTCTACCTCTTAACATGTTATAACATGGGGAACACCATTTCCCCCTTGGTGTTATGGTTGAGGTGGCATATGAAATTGGTGTTATAACGTGATCCATACCTAATGCTCTTAAAGATTTTACAAATTATAAAAATATCCATAGATTGCATAAAAAATATAAACAAATTTTCTTCCAAATTTAAATACATACATGAAAAATCAAGTAGAAAAAATTTATCAAAGTGATCTTTGAGTTAAAATAGATAAACAAAATACAAAAAATATACATGAGTTTAACTTAGATAAAAGAAAAAATATATAATTTCAACCAAGTAATTACTAATGAGTTAGGTTACTTGGATCAAATTTTATGTATTGTAAATTGTAATATAAATATATGTTTTGTATTCTTTTTATATATTAATATATATCGGAGGCGGGTCCAGGGTCGGGGATTAGGGGTATCCCCATCCCCATCCCCATCCCCATTTTTTTATTCGGGGATTCCCCATCGCCGGTCAACTTGGGGATTCCCCGGTCAAAACGGGTGTGGGTTTCGGGTTCCCCATCGGGTATGGGGTTTTTTCCATCCCTAGATAGGACTCAGAGATTGTTGAACTCGACGAGTCATGGGGTGACTCGGTGAGTCGAGTTGTGATATAAGAGTTTTCTGAAGTTGGGAACTCGGCGAGTCAGCGGGTTGACTCGGCGAGTAGGGTCAATCAGGAAAGTTGACTTCGGCCAGGACTTTGATTTTGACCAGTTTGACCTTCAAGGGTATTATGGTAATTTGGATATTTACGTCAATGGATCATTGATGGCTATAGGTGTTGGAGTTTGAGGCAGTGCTTCGGGATTGTGTTTTCGTGGTTCGGCTCGGCAGTTGCAAGGTGAGTTATCCTCACTATACCCAAGGGTCTAAGGCACCAAGGCCGGCCCTTTGATTTGTTATTGAGTTAGTTACTGCTGTGTTATGTTAGTTGGCATCCTGGTAGATAAGATGGCTATATGATGGTATGCTCTGTTAGACCGGTATTCTGGTAGATTGGATGTGGCTATGCTTAGTGACCTGTAGTTGGTCTGACTGTCTGTATGCTGGTAGGAGATTACATGTTATATGTGCACGTGTTGAGCAGTAGTAGAGGGTATTCCATCCCGGTAGGATGATAAGGCCCTAGTATGTTGTCTTGTAGACTGTTATATGGTTATTTGATAGGTGTGCATGTTTGCTAGTATGTGGGCATTCCAACCCGACGGTTGAGGGCCAGGAGTATTCCATCCCGGTAGGATGATTGGACTCATAGTAGGTGGGCATTCCAACCTGATGGTTGAAGGCCTGGGGTATTCCATCCCGAGTGATGATTGGACCCATAGTAGCTATTGTATGTATAGTAGGTGGGCATTCCAACCCGATGGTTGAGGGCCAGGAGTATTCCATCCCGGTAGGATGATTGGACTCATAGTTGGTGGGCATTCCAACCTGATGGTTGAGGGCCTGGGGTATTCCATCCCGAGGGATGATTGGACCCATAGTAGTTTTTATATGTATAGGTGTGTGGGCATTCCAACCCGATGGTTGTGGGCCGAGAGTATTCCATCCCGAGGATGATTGGACTCGTAGTATGTTGGCATTCCAACCAGACGGTTGAGGGCCTGGGGTATTCCAACCTGACGGTTGATTGGACCCATAATATGTTGTTCATTGTTGTATGTGTATGGTTGTGTGTGTACGGGTATTTTGGGGGAACTCACTAAGCTTTCGAGCTTACGGTTTCAGTTTATTGTTTCAGGTACATCAGGTGATCGTGGCAAGGCAAAGGCGTGATCGTACCGCTCCTCATATTTCATGATTTTATGATTTGGTTATGGGGATACTCTGATGTTTAAACTATTTTGAAAACAAGTTGTAATAACTTAATGGTTTCTGAATGGGTTAAAATGTTTTAAATTGGCTTGAATTTTATGGTCGTTACACATATGTTGGGCCTTGGCCCATTACTTGACTTTTGAGCTTTTGGATTGTGAGTTGGACTTTGAGCTTGGAACCCAATTATTAATTGGGTATTGTTTGATGTTGACAGTTCGGGAATCTATCAATCAGCAGCTGGAGCGTACCTGCGGGACTTCAGCAGTGCCATGTGAGTTCTCTTCACTATATCAACAGGGTCTAAGGCACCAAGGCCGACCCTTCATGGATTGTATTCATATTATTGCATGTTATGCTTACTGATTTATATCGTGGTAGTTAGGATGATGATATGATATGCTTTAGTGACCCGGTTGGGTCGGTATCCTGGTATATAGGATGATGTTATGTTAGTGACCTGTTAGGTCGATATCCTGGTCATAGGATTGTTGCTATGCTTTGTGATCTGTTAGATCGGTTTGACTGTTATATATATACATGCTAGTGTTATATGATGTCTATGTGCACATGATCGTCCTGGTTATTGGATGATGCTATGTTAGTGACCGGTTAGGTCTGTATGCCGGTTATTGGGATGTTGCTATGATTGGTGATTTGTTAGATCAGTTTGATTGTTATATGAAATGAGCTAGCGTATGATATTTATGTGCACATGGTTGTTTGATTGGGGGTTGGGTTGAGGCGGTCCTGCTTTGTGCTGTAGGCCAACATACCCGACGAGCGGTCCGGATAGGCTGTAGGCCCTGCGTGGCGGTCCAGACGTGCCGAAGGCTCGAAGAGCAGTCCAGATAGACTGAAGGCCTGTGAGGCGGTTCAGTCAGGCTGATGACTCATTATGCATGCTGTTCTGTATTGGTTATATGATATGGTTATGTTTGTATGGCGTTGGTATTTTGGGGAAACTCACTAAGCTTCGGGCTTACAGTTGTTGATTTTGTTTCAGGCACTTCAGATGATTGCGGGAAGGCGAAGGCGTGATCGTGCACCTCCTCATATTTTCATGATTGATTCTGGGAATACTCTGATGTCTAAACTATTTTGAAAACAACCTGTAATAACTTAACGGTTTTAAAATGTGTTAAAAAGTTTAAATTTGGCTTGAATTTTATGGGTGTTACAAGTTGGTATCAGAGCCTTGGTTTGAGTGAATTGGAGGAACACTTGTGTGAATCCAGTCTCAAATCAAGGAAAGGATTTTAAAATGAATTTTAAATGGTTTTTAAAATAAGTAAAGGAGGATGCAGGGTGTACGATCAGCCAAAGCCAGTAAGTAGACCCCAAAATACCATACAGTTATTTGATTATGTGATATGTTAGAACAGCATGCTAGTACTAGGCTAGGGATCTTCAGGAATTGCATGATAGAATTGCCTGATTACATGATGCCTGCTAGCCTAGGGTTTCCTTATATGAGATTGACATCATTACTGTAGTTGTTTAGTGTATGCATCACGGTTGTACATAACTAAGATCTTATAGCCCAAGAATGTTTGATTTGGCCTTATGTTCTGTTCTTATTGATTGGGGCTTAGGGTAAGATTGGATATTCGAAAGTCTATAGGGTCCAACGTTATGTATGGCTAGCATACACTAGTGCTGCAGGGTTGGTGGAAGTTTCATGGATGGGTGGGTTGTGTGAGGCCAGTAGGCCAGTTACGAGATATTTAGCATTCCTATAGGAGTGAGGATTGAGCGCTCGCCATGATTATGTATATTGATTAGGGCGTTGTGATGAAACTTGAGACAAATATGGGTAGTTGTAGAAGGTAGTATGGGCCCGTACTACTGAAAGCACAGGACCCATACGCGTAGCAAGGAAGTCACAACCCCTAGGGTTTGGTTGGGAATTAGCTCTTTGTCATTATATGGGTTATCAGAGACCTTTCTGGTGTGTTACCAGAATGGTGGTTACGAGAGGTCTTGAGAGCGGATTCGAGTTAGGATCGGGAGCTGGCAGCCAGGATAGGCCAGCATTGTCAGTGGATCGTGTCGGTGAGATCATCCGGGAGGAGATGATCGAGATTTATCCGGGGTCAGATTCCGGAGATGTTTGGGTCTATCAAGACCGCCATGGTTGAATACCTTGATGAGCGCTATGTAGCCATTGTTGAGACGGCTTCCGCCACAGCTTCAACAGCTGTAACGACGGCAGGGGGAGGAGCTGGTCGAGCTTTTCAGTACCAGGACTTGTTACTGGGACATATTTTGATGAGTCGAGGGCTGCAGTTATTTGGGATCAGGGAGATGTTCTGTACTCGTTACATTCCGCAGGTTGAGCGGGAGAGTCTAGTACATGAGCTTCTTGAGTTGAGGCTTCGGGGGTTTTGCTTGAGGCCGGAATGTGAGTCGCGAGGACTCTGGAAATGAGTGATGTTTATGTTTAGCTGGGGTTTCGCAGATGGATGTAGAATGGTTAATTGGTGGTTTGGAATGTCGTTTTATAGGGCAAGGATTGTGCCCTTTCAGTTTTCGAGCTCGAAGGAGTGAGCAGACTTGGGACCCCAGGATCAGGTTGTGTTCCAACTCGGGTCAGTTAGTCGCAGGGGTTGGCGACAGTATTTCAGCGCTGGTGAGCACAGGTGGGTCGATGTGGCATGAGTATCTTGTGAGGTGTATGCCATTACCGTTCCGACCCATAGGATCTAAGATCCGATTCATCTTGGATCTCTTGCATCTGACGGTAAGGATTGATTGTGCGATCCATTACATTTCTGGGGATTGGAGACTATGTCTGGGGAGTAGTTTGTGGCCGGTTTAGGGCAGAGGTTGTTTCAGTTATTGCAGTTCAGTTGTGCATAATCGAGCTGGTGAGTGAGTCAGGGTGCGAGACCCTGAATGATATGATTTCTAGAGCCGAGAGCGGGAGATTTATAGGAGCACCTTGGGAAGAAGGGTACTATATGGGAGGTCTGCGGACAGGGTCCCACATGATGGTTATTTAGCATTTTCAGGATTCAGTGGTTTTAGTAAGCGTTATTGATTGGCGGGGGAAAGCGCCAAGGGAAGTAGCTCGTTGTTGAGACATTAGTTGGAGTATCTATCTTTGGACTTTAAGATTTGGGAGTGGGATCATTCGAGCATTGGGGACTGTTGGTGTCCCTGGGATTCAGAAAGTGTTCAGCTAGTTATTAGAAGCGTGCGATCATATGGGGTTGGCTAGTAAAGGAGTACTAGTTGGAAAGGTCTGGTTGTCATCAGATCGATCGTTGGAAAGTGAGGAGAATCTGGAATTCTCCAAATTATCATGTATTGTGAAGACTTAGTCAAAGCTAAGTGGGGGGAGAATCGTCCCGAGATGCAGAAGCAGGAGCAGTGTTGAGAAGGGGATAAGTCTCGCATCGTTGTCAGGAAGGAAGCCAAACCAAGTGGCTGCTTGGTTTGTGGGTTGTGTGAATTGGGAGTTCGGTAAAACTCCCGAGCATGTGTATCACGTCTTCTTGGTGCTTGATAGCAGAAGTCGGGAAACCAGGTTGGAGTTCTATTCATGAATTGAGTTCAGTTCGAGTATTCAGTCGAGGGTGTGCTCGACTCTGAGGGGTTCTGGGTTGATAGATTGAGGGGTTTGTTAGCTGCCAGGACTCGACAGTACTTTCAGCACGTGCGTGCGGGTTATTAGCGTATGTGGGAGACACACGGGTCAGGGAACAGGTCACGGATTTCTGAGAGGATGGACGATCGTCATGAGGCCTAGAGATTAGGTCGGGGTTAGAGTCCATGAAATGGATCAGGAGTTCGGAACCCCAAGTGGGTGGGAACAGACTGCATGGGAAGGATCACCAGGGGGTGGTCCAAGGAGATGCACAACAGTTTAGAGTGGTCCAGATGATTGAAGGCCTGGTAAGGCGGTCCAGTCATGCTGAAGACTCTGTATGTGTTTGTAGATTTATGTGCGGGTATTGAGTATGCTGCTATGCTATATCAATCAATAGGTCTGTTCCCAAGTATCGAACGTGTTGCTGGAGTAGGCTGAAGACTCCGGTGTATTTTGGGTTGATCGGAAGTTGTTATTAGAAATCGGATAGAGTACAGTGGATCTTGGTGATCTCATCAGTTCGGAGTGTCTCATGGGATTAATCTGTTTGGATCAGGTAATACTCCAGTTAGGTGACCGGGAGTAGATCTGAATGGGTATCCGTCGGTTTTAGGAAGGCTTGGGAATTTGAATGTTCTGTCGTTCAGGTTCTGGGAACCGGATTAGACCTGGTTAAGCTAGTGATAAGATTGTAGGAACGCCACCACAGTTATGAGGCCAAGGAAGCAATGGATTGCTTAAGGTTCCATGTGATGTAAGGCTACCATTGGTCATGTAGCAGTCGCTTTTAGCCATGGGTTAGTAGCGACGGGATTCGACGCATGGATCCGATCGGTTGGATCAGGAGGTTATTAGAGGCTTAGTGACATGATAACTAGTGGCAACTAGTTCCAGAGAAGGATTTCGTTCGAAAGTCGTGTGAGGTGACTAAGTGGGAGTCCTTTGGCCCCGCAGCCGGGCCGAAACCCGATATTTCAGATGATTGGTGAACAAATAGAGATCAGGGGGGGTCTCGTTAGATTTTGGAAAGCAACCACGTGGCAACATACTGCTCTTCAGGCAGTTCAGTGTTCGGGGAGTTTCAGCGTCTGGGCAGCATTAGTATTTGTGTTCTAGGTTGCAAGTTCGGACGGAATACCAGATTGTTTGGGTTATGCTAAATGACTGGCAGGGATAATTGGGTTTGTGATCTCAATTTTCTAGAGGAAAACTACAGGTTATAAGAAGTTGAGTAGTCAGTTGAGGGATAAACAAACTCTTCAACGATAATGATTCAATATGAAGTGGTCTGTTAGGGACTCAGACCATCTAGAGACAACAAATTGCAGACCGAGTAGATGTTATCTTGTTGCGAGGAACTCGTTCACCTACGGATTTTAGGGCTTACGAAGATTGGTCACGGCTACCCTGAGGAGGCTAGGGTATGCCCAGAATGGTGACCATATGATTTGAGTGGTTTAGTACATAAGAAATGGTAAGGAATGATTTCGAGGACGAAATCTAATTTAAGTGGGGGAGAGTTGTAACACCCTGTTTATTATGCGAATAAATAGATAAAGATTAATAAATGAATCCTGGACTTAAAATCCATATTATTTAGTGGGGCGTTGGTTTTGGGAGCCAAAAGTTATTGTTTGAATTATTCGTGGGTTAAAGTGTAAATTCGAGACTTATTTTGTAAATATTTATGAAGGCGGGGGCTCCGTGGTAATTATTGGGACTTAATTTGGAAGAAAAGAGAGGAGAAGGCTGAATATGTCATAATTGAGAGTTGGGGGTTAAAAAGATAACTTCTGGATTAGTTTTGTAAAGATTTTAGAAGATGGGGACCGTTTAGTAAAATCCAGACTTATGTTGTAAAGTAATTCAAGGGTCAGGGTTTAATTGGTAATTTGTAGACTTCTTTTGAAAATGAATCTTGATAAGAGGGGCCGATAGTGTCAACATGGAATATAGTTTGAGGAGTCGGATATAAAACTGTTGCATTGCCCTCACTAAACCCTAACCCTAAACACTCTTACAGCCGCCACCCTTATGCCTCCCTCTTCCAGCCGTCGAACCACCCATTTACTTCCACCACCGGCGCCGCTACCATCCCATCTCCGATTAGCAAGGAACCACCGAGACCAGTCGACCCACCGAGGTTGCTGTTGCCTAGCGCAGTTGTTGTTGAAGCCGGAGACGCGAGAAGGCGCCTCCTTCTCCTGCCGCGGATAATGTCGTCGTGGCTCGCCATCGCCGTCGCCACCCTTTGCCACGACCTGCCGCCGCCATCACAGTCCGATGACGATGCGGCTGCTGTTCCGTTGAAGATCAAGATTCACCACCGTTGTCGTTAAGGAGATTGCTACATCCCGTTCGCCGCCTGCCACCGTGAAATTGTGGCTGGGTTTGTGACCTCGTGGAGCTGGGTTCGTGTTGGGTGTTGTAGGCGCACGTTGCTATATGGTTAGGACTGTAGGAGAGTCCTTTGGCCGGAGATCGAGGAAAGAAACACCATGGCCGCCAGCCATGGTGGCCGCCGCTGCTGCCGTCGGTTCGTACTTCTACCGTCGCCAACCGCCACCAGGAGGGTGGCAGGACTTGTTTACAAACGAGAAAAGAGTGTGGGTGTTCATTCTTCTGTAGCATGTGTGGTGTGTGTAGCTTGTTGGCCGGAAAAGCCGCTGCCACCAACGTAGAGTGGTGGTTGCCGCCATGTTCAGCCACCTGCCGCCATAAGGTGGCTAGGTGTGTGTGTGTGTGATTTATTCACTGTGAGTGTGATGTAGTGTGTGTCGTGTGTGTTGGATATTGGGTTGTAATCTGTAATCGGTATTGGAATAATGAAAGGAAAACTAAAAACCACCACCGTGAGGTGGTGGCTGCCGCCTCCTGCCGCCGTGTCGGGTGGCGGTGTGCTTTGATGGTGTTTTGACTCGTTTGGATACTTGGACAAGGGACTAAGAAACCCTAATGGGCCCAATGAGGCTTAATGGGCTTAATAAACCCTAATGGGCCCAATGAAGCTTAATGGACCTAAAAGCCCAAACAGATGACTAATGGGCCTAGTGAAACCTTAATGAGTCTAATGAACCTTAATTGATCAAAATACATATCAATTGGGCCTATTGGGCTAAGATGGGGTTGGAAACCCTAATTAGGGTTTAGAAAACCTTAATATTGGATTTATGGGCTTGAGTTTATTGGGACCCACTTTTGGGCCATTGGAATGGAATTGTGTGATTGAGCCCTGATGTGTGTGAAATGCACTGGTTTTAATCATACTTTTGAGTTATAAATTAAGCACACAAAGGCAGTGAACCTGTCTTTTAGTGGTATAGTTGGGTAAGTAGAGTGCCGAACTCAGGGAACGGTAAATTAAAACTAAAGACTAATTTTATCTAAATTAAATAGTAAATATGGGTTTTCTCTAGTTTTACAAGACTAGAAACTTACTAATACTACTTAGGCTAAGAACTAGAAAAACAAAGATTTAACTGAAATAAATAATAAAAGGGACTTCTGTTTAGTTCAACTCAATTGATCCTATGGTTGATATTATGGTAATAGTGCAATGGATTAATTCTTCTATTGGCTACCGATTCAAGTGATTAGCCTTGCGTTCGCTACGATAATCCTTAGAAAACAAATTAACTCAAACAGTGATCAGTTGTCTAATTTAATTTAATTCACTAGATTATTTATTCGGGTTAATTTAGACTTGTAATAGCTAACTAAATTGGTCCTTTAGTTAACCTCTTGCTGATGGTCATCAAACAAGCTCACACATGAATTTACCTAATTTTTCTTATTAATTCTAGTTTCACGTTCGTTAGTCCTAGACATATGATAAAGTGGTCACATAAACATATGGGGTTGATAATTAAAAGATGTTCATACTATTTAATTATCTTCCTATTAACAGAAAATTAGTTATCATTCACACACAAGGTTCTTTAACAAGCTAAAATTAACAAAATCACAAATATTTAATTAATCCTACCATTAATCAAACCATAATATCAATTTTGTATCCCCAAACAGAAGTTTAAGAGTTTTAGCTCATGATTGAGGTAATTAACAGCAATAAAACGAATTCTAATTGTCTAACCATAATTGAGAAACAATAGATTAAGTAGAATGATGAGAATGTGCCTCAAATCTTCTTCGGAATTGGATTCTAGGTTGTATCTTCGTTCTCTAGGGTTCTTCTGGCTCTTCAATCGCAGCTTGCTTCTCCCCAAAGGTTCCAGAAGTCCTTCCATTGGATTAAGACCCGCTATTTATAATTATCAGAAAACAGGGGCTACTCGGCGAGTAGGCCGTGGACTCGCCGAGTACTAGTGTGAAATCCGTGTTCGGTAAGGAATCTTGACTTTTCTTTCGGGAACATTCTAATGAACTCGCCGAGTACATGCGTGGACTCGCCGAGTAGGTGTGTAGTTTTCCCTTTTTCTTCATTCTTTGGTCTCTAATTGCTTCTCCTTTTTCCTTTCTGCTTCCAAGCATGTCTTTTGGACTGAAAACACAATATAAGCATTATTAAGTACCTTTTGTCCATATTATGCATATAATTAGCCAAAAATGAATAGAAATATATGTTAAACATATGATTAATTATGCACATATCAAAATACCCCACACTTGACTTTTGCTTGCCCCCAAGCAAAACTGAATTTTAACACATTAGAGTCACATAGGACAACTCAAGTCGAACCCAGCCATTATGCCAAGACCGCAACGCGCACATTTGTGTCTAAAATTCCTAATAACCCCCATACTCTAAATACTCACAATCCTCATAAACATTCGCCCACTCACCTCGAACTATGCTCATTTTATGCATCCCTCCGAATCCATCCTCAAAAAACCTCTTAACCTCAAGGTGTTTTTGGTTGAGTAACCCAAGCATACATAATCTAGATAATTACAATTTATGATACCACATTGGAGCTCTTTGGAATTCTTCATTTCTTTGGCATTTGATCTTTGATCTCTTTGAATTCACCACTTTGTTGTTTGGTTTTTGGTATCTTCAACTTTTTGAATTTCTTGGAATTTTTGATATTCTAATTTCATATTTGACTTTGATGCTCCAAAAATTCTTACAACTTTTCTTTTGTAATTCTCTCTTTTTTTTTCATGTAACTCACTTTTTTCTTTACTCAATACCTACATGCTTAAACAGGGGCACTCAACTTCAACCTTTATTGATTAATGATAACAATTTTCCTGGATACATTTCAAGTACACGATGCTAAACATATTGCATCCTTCGGGCTAAGCGAGGTTGTGTTTTTGTCCCATGATTTCACTAGAATAAGGGGGCCACAAATGCACTATAACGTATATAGGCTCAACTAAACATTTGGGTCTTCATACAATCATCCACACAATTCTAACATGGAATCCTAATTACTTTTTACCAAAATTTTCTAAATTAAATCCTAAGTAACATTTTTGGTATGCAATAGTGCAAATTTTTTTTTAAAAAATAGACCTAAATTATGATATTAGAATTCTAAATTTGCTAAGGTTCGACCAACCCCCTACCCCACACTTATTTCATGCAATGCCCCCATTGCATGCTATGCATGATAAAGAAAAAATACTAAAGTATAGAGGGAATTGGAACAAACTCCCCTGGGATAGCAGTGGCGAGGCTGATCATCTTCAATTTAGCTCCATCTTTGAATGACTTTAAACATGGGAACAGCTCATCCATGTCTTGGGTGTCATGTCGCGTGTGGTAGACTTGCAAATGACTCAAATATGTAGGATACAACTCCTAGAAACCTCCAGCAATGATTCTCTATGAAAGAGTTGGATAAAACTGCAACGAACGTGCCCAAAACAACTCTGGAATCCGAAAAATGATGATGGACTCGGCGAGTATGTTGCTAACTTGCAGAAAAGTCGTGTAATTGTCCATGCACTCGCCGAGTACACGACTGAAGTGCTGAATTGGGGTAATTCAGTGACTCTTTTTCTAATTACTTCAGTAATAAAGCACTCTACACTCCCAACTCTAACGGACTCGAACTTAATGGAAAAGACTTCGCACTCTCAATTGAACATTCCTTACTTGAACCTTGACCCATAAGACTTCTAAATGTATCCTAACGTTCCAATCCTGAAAAAAATGCAGACAAAAGTGAAAGCAACCAAAAGTCCTAACAAGAAATAAAATCATCCAAGTTTAACAAGTTGTCCAAATCAAACATCACGAAAATAAATTAAAAACACAAAAGAAACATTCTTCATTCTTCATCATCCATGTCGGCTCTTCCAGCTCCACTTCCTCCTCCTTCATTGCCTTTCCTCATCCTTTCTTCCCAACTCATGATGTGGGGGTTGCAGGGTCCAGGTCTCGGTGCGATGTTCATTTGTTTGAAGAGATAGCAAAATGATTGATTTTTATAGTTAACTCCTCTTCCAATATCATCCAAGTAGCGCCGATACTCAAGTTGATTCCATCCATCGTTCTCTTCTTCCACCGGAATAACCGGTGGGTCTTCCCGTACCCGCTCGCTTCTTTGCCTCACTCGCCTTCCCGGCTCCTCGGGGATAGCCGGCTCATCTGCATGAGGAATAGAAAAAGAATCACCAAACTTTTCCACAATCCTTGCCCTCCTATATAATGCGGTGTTGAACGGAGGGGGATAAATGACCGTCAGCGCCCTTGACTCTTGCAAATCTAATACCCCAAATGACCTTGCAAGCCTCGTCACAAACATCCCTCCATTAATCTTGGAGTTCATCTTCTCCTTAACAGCCCCTTCAGCAAGATACTTGGCTACGCGATAGGGGAGATTGCAGAAAACATCGGGAGTAATAATACTCCAAAGATAAAAGATGTCAAGGGTCAGGACCTTGTCCCAGTCCTTTCGCATATTAATCGTGCTGGCAATGAACCGATGAATGAGACGGTGGATCAGTGAACGTATGTGACCCTCCTGTGCGGTAGATGGGATGTACACCCGGTTAGCAATACTATTCCACCAGGTAGAAGCAACCACTCCCTCGGGGAGATCTTTGTGGCAATTCTCTAAAAAAACTTCAAAATCTTCATTCAACATAGTGCTTTGCTCATAGATTCCAAGCCTCCCTGAAAATTCAGCCATGCTGCATTGTCGCAGCTCCCCACCAAGAGAAAAGGAAACTACATTGGGATTGTAGTACTCACTACCACCTCGGAATGAGATGGTAGCAAAAAACTCCCAACATAATTCAGCGTAGACCGGTTCTTGAATTTTGAAAAGCTGTAACCAACCCTCACATATGATGGTTGAATCCCCCAAATTACATTCTTTCACCAAATATGGTGTTAGCTCTTCTTCCAAACCAACTTTCCCCATCCAATCCCAATCCACTGCATTGGGTAAATGAATCTCTTTCTGTTTTAAAGCCTCTAACTTGTTTTTGGCACGGGCTTGAGACGATTTGGATGTGATTTGGCGGAACGAGAGCCACGGGATGTCCCCTTGGCTTCCCCCTCTTGAAGACTGACCTCGTCTGGACATGGTACCTGCATGACAACATTAAGAAAACACAAACAAACAACACCCAGTAATTAAAATTGAATAAAACATATCTGTATAGCCTCCTACTTGCCGAGTTCATGTCCTACTCGGCGAGTAGGATGAACATCGGGACCAGAATCTGTCGAACACATATGGGTCACTTAAAACACCCAATTTTGCACAGGGGTTTGCTGTACTAAGTCCATTAACCACTAAACCAAAAGAAAATTCTCCTAACAACTCCTAATTCATGGTAAAATTAAAACCCTAGAATTTGAGGAAACCCCCAAATCCGAATTTAGACTAAATAGGGGCAAATCAGTGATAAAGCTTGAACCTTTGATGAGTTTTTAAGTGTAAAGATCATACCTTTTCCCTTGAAAGTCGAGGATTAAGCCAAAAATCATAGAAATCGCTTGAAGGAGGCTGTGCACGGCGAGTGTGTGGGTAAAATGGGTAAAAACCCTTATTTCTCAGATTTTTATACCGTCTGTGTAAGTTGGCTATTCGCTGAGTACAAATGCTTTTACGCGGTTTTTTGGTTATTTAGACAAGCACTCGCCGAGTACTCGTACCTACTCGGCGAGTAAAGCTTGCAGTTTGACAAAAATTGATTTTTTTTTTAATTTAATTTTTTAACCCACCACCCCACACTCTAGGCATTGCTTGCCCTCAAGCAATCATTTAGAACATATTTCCAGAAGAAGATGAATGAACAAGATCCTAAGAAATTAAAAAGAAAGTAAAGGAAAAAGAAATGCAAACTCTAAACTCGGGTTGCCTCCCGGAAGCGCTTCTTTTTAAGGAGTCATTAGCTGGACTCCTCCCATTCTACGTGGCTGCAATCCCTTCCAGCAACATCAACTCTTCCATGCCTTCATTCCTTGGAACTCCTTTTTCATACTTTTTGACTCTATGTCCATTGACCTTGAACGGGGTGCCATCTTTTGACAATAGCTCTATAGCACCATGTGGAAACACCTTCTTTACCAGAAAAGGACCATCCCATCTTGACTTGAGTTTGCCCGAGAAGAGTTTTAACCTTGAATTAAAGAGCAACACCTTTTGCCCTTCATGAAATTCTTTATTTTCCTTGATCCTCCTGTCATGCCAATTCTTAGTTTTCTCTTTATAGATCAAAGAACTAGTGTATGCATCATTTCTAAGTTCCTCAAGAGCATTCATTTGCATTAACCGGTTGTTCTTGAGCTCCTCCATGTTGAAGTTGCACATCTTTAAAGCCCAAAAAGCTTTATGCTCTATCTCCACCGGTAAATGACATTGCTTTCCATAAACTAACCTATATGGTGTAGTACCAATAGGGGTTTTGAAAGCTGTACGGAAGGCCCAAAGTGCATCGTCTAGCTTATCCGACCATTCTTTTCGATTGCTCCCCACCGATTTCTCCAAGATTCTCTTTAAAGCTCGATTTGTCACTTCGGTTTGTCCACTAGTTTGTGGATGGTAGGATGTTGAAAATTTATGGGTTACCCCATATTTACTTAGCACCTTCTCTAGTTGATCATTGGCAAAATGAGTGCCTTGGTCACTTATGAGAGCTTTCGGGACCCCAAATCTTGAAAATAACTTCTTTAAAAACCTCACCACTACCCGACCGTCATTAGTTGGCAAAGCTTGTGCCTCCGCCCACTTGGATACATAATCCACCGCCACCAATATGTATTTGTTGCCTTTGGATATGGGAAATGGTCCCATGAAATCGATCCCCCACACATCAAATACTTCGCACACTTGGATACTATGTTGTGGCATTTCATTTCGAGATGAAATGTTTCCCGCTCTTTGACATGCATCACATTCTTTGACAAATTGGGTTGCATCTTTAAAAATCGTGGGCCAGTAAAACCCAATGTCAAAGATCTTCTTAGCAGTGTAATGTGCTCCATGATGTCCACCCGTGGGCCCGCTATGACATTGCTCCAATATTTTCCAGCTTTCATTCCCGAACACGCATCTTCGTATGATTCCATCCGCGCAGCTTCGAAAAAGATATGGTTCATCCCAAAAGTAATACTTTATCTCGGAAAAGAATTTCTTCTTTTGTTGACTTGTGAGATCTTTTGGGATGTAATTGCTAGCTAAGTAATTAGCTATATTTGCAAACCATGGTTCTTCTCCCACAATCACCATAATATACTCGTCCGGAAAATCATCTCCAACTCTATCTTCTTGCAATCGCGGGTTTTCAAGCCTTGACAAGTGGTCAGCTGCTACATTCTCCATTCCCTTTTTGTCGTGTATCTCTATGTCAAACTCTTGAAGAAGTAGAACCCATCGTATCAATCTTGGCTTGGCATCCTGTTTGGCAAACAAATACTTGATAGCAGAGTGGTCAGTAAAAACAGTTGTTTTAGATAAAACTAAATAAGGGCGGAATTTATCAAAAGCGTACACCACAGCTAATAATTCCTTTTCCGTGGTGGTGTAGTTTTCTTGGGCTGGATTTAAAGTCTTGCTAGCATAATATATGGGTCGGAAGTGCTTATCAACCCTTTGACCAAGGACAGCTCCTAATGCAAAATCACTAGCATCACACATTATTTCAAATGGTAAATTCCAATTTGGTGCAACAATGATCGGGGCATTAGTCAATTTTTCCTTTAAAAATTCAAATGCCTCTAAACACTCTTTAGTAAAATTAAATGGTGCATCTTTTAGGAGTAATTGTGTTAGAGGTCTAGTTATTTTAGAAAAATCTTTGATAAAACGCCGGTAAAAACCCGCGTTTCCTAGAAAACTTCTAATACCCTTCACATTAGTTGGTGGAGGTAATTTGGCAATGGTGTCAATCTTTGCCCGATCCACTTCAATTCCCGATTTGGAAACCTTGTGGCCCAAAACTATACCCTCCTTAACCATAAAGTGACATTTTTCTCAATTAAGGACTAAGTCGGTCTTTTCACACCTAGCAAGCATTAGGTCAAGATTTGTGAGACAATCATGGAAGGAAGATCCAAAAACAGAAAAATCGTCCATAAAGACTTCCATGAATTTTTCCACCATGTCGTGGAATATGGCTGTCATGCACCTTTGAAATGTCGCGGGTGCATTGCATAGCCCAAAGGGCATGCGTCGATAAGCAAAAGTCCCACTTGGGCAAGTGAATGTGGTCTTTTCTTGGTCCAATGGGTCTATGGGTATTTGGAAATAACCCGAAAATCCGTCTAGGAAGCAATAATAACTATGGCCCGATAATCTTTCTAACATTTGATCAATAAAGGGTAAGGGAAAATGGTCTTTACGAGTGGCATCGTTTAGTTTTCGATAATCAATGCACACTCTCCAACCGGTTACCGTTCGTGTCGGAATAAGCTCATTCTTTTCGTTGGTTATGACCGTCATCCCTCCTTTCTTGGGCACCACTTGAACCGGACTCACCCACGGGCTGTCGAAAATGGAATATATAATCCCCGCATCTAAAAGCTTGACCACTTCTTTCTTGACCACCTCTTGCATATTTGGGTTTAGTCTTCTTTGGTGCTGCACAACCGGCTTTGCTCCTTCTTCCAGGTTAATCTTGTGTGAACAATAAGAGGGACTTATTCCCTTGATGTCGGTAATGCTCCATGCTATGGCCCGTTTTCGCTTCTTCAAAACTTGCAGTAGTTCTTCCTTTTCAGAGTTGGAAAGGTCAGAGGCTATAATGACTGGCTTTTGATGGCCATCTTCAAGGAAGGCATACTCCAAATGTTCTGGTAACTTTTTGAGCTCAGTTTTTGGGTTCTGTTTGTTGTACTCGCCAAGTGTAGGTAAGGGACTCGGCGAGTTGGTAGCTGAATTTACGAATTCTGTTTTTTTTTTCGCTTGGACTCGGCGAGTAGATCGGCCCTACTCGGCGAGTTGAAGTGTCAGATTGCCTCACCAATTCTTCAAACTCAGCTTCTTCCAGCAGCCTCTCGATGTCCATTAAGTTTTTTTCTGCATCAAATTCTTCATCAAAAATTGGGAACTTGCTGGAATCTTCACTTATGCATTCCTCCAATAATTCATCAAGCATGTCAATTGAGAATGCCGTGTCGTCACTATTCCGTGCATACTTCATAGCTTGATCAACCCCAAATGTGACTGAATCTTCTCCTACCCGCAAAGTGAGCTTCGAGTCCCTCATGTCTACTATAGCACTTGCCGTGTTGAGGAAGGGTCTTCCAAGGATGATTGGGACTTGAGGATCCGCCTCCATGTCTAGAATTATGAAATCAGCGGGAAATACAAACTTGTCCACTTTGACCACTAAGTCTTCACATATTCCTCTTGGGAAAGTGATTGTCTTGTTAGCTAAATGAATCGCCATACGAATTGGTCTTGGTTCCGGGAGATCCAGCTTCTTGAAGAATGAATAAGGCATTAAATTCACACTTGCTCCTGAATCAGCCAAGGCATGAGTGGTAGCTAAATTGCCAAATTGGCAAGGTAAAGTTAAGCTCCCCGGGTCACCCTTCTTCTTTGGTAGTTTGTTGAGCATGGCGGCTGAGCAATTCTCATTGAGGACTACCTTCTTCACTTCCTCCATCTTCCTTCTATTAGTGAGAAGTTCCTTAAGGAACTTTGCATATTTGGGCATTTGTGCGACAACTTCGATGAAGGGTATGTTGATTTGAAGAGCCTTTATATGATCTAGAAACTTCTGGTACTCCTCTTCCTGCTTCACTTTCTTAGCTCGGGCTGGGTATGGCAATGGCGGCTGGTAAAACTTTTCAGGGGTCTGATTGTTCGGATTTGGCAGTAGACTCGCCGAGTCCATATTCTGTACTCGGCGAGTAGAGCTGTCAGATTGAAGATTTTGATTTTCTGCTTGATTTTCTGCTTCCTCCTTCTGTGATTCTTTGGGTGCTTCATTCTGAATAGGGGCCAAAGGAGTGATTATTTTCCCACTTCTTATTGTGACTATGTTTATGTGCGCGCCTCGTGGGTTGTTTTCGGTTTTGCTAGGAAGTTCGCCCGGTGATATTTGGTTTATTTGTTGAGCAAGTTGCCCTAGCTGCGTTTCTATGTTGTGGATAGATGCTTGTTGGTTTCTAAGCATGGTCCTTGTTTCTTGAATTGCAGCATCATGATCACTATGTCTCTTTTCTGAAGCAGCTACAAATTTGGTAAGCATTTCTTCCAAACTTGGTTTTCTTTCTTGTGATGGCTCCTCCTTTTGGTAAAAACCCCTTCCCTTTTGCTTGAACTTCTCGTCCTTAGCCTTCTTGTACTCGTCATAAGGGAGCCACTCTTTCTTTGGTCTACGCCAATCTTCATCATATCGGTCCCCACTTGAATAACAAACTTGCACCTTTTTGTTGCCATTCTCATCCAAATCGCAGTCTCTAGTAAGGTGAGGCCAATTGCAATTTTCGCAACCCACCCGAATAGCATGTATCGTTTGGTCCATTTTATCCATCCTCCTATCCATGGTTTTTAGCATAGCCATAACTGCTGACAAGTCTTCTGAAGCTGCATAGGCAGCCCCCCTCGTCACATCATTTCTTGGATTGTGGTATTCTCTAGAATGCTTAGAGAATTCTTCAATTAGTTGCTTTATCACTGGAGGTGCCTTCTTCGTGAGTGGACCTTGCGAGTCAAGTAATTGCCTAGTGGTAACATTTACTCCATCATAGAAGATGGAGACTTCTTGTTGACTATTGAGGTCATGATGTGGGCAATTCCTTAGCAGGCTCTTGTACCTCTCCCATGCTTCATATAGTGATTCTCCAGCTTGTTGTTCAAAGTTAGCTATGGCTTTCTTTAGCTTGGATATCTTGGATGGCGGGCAGAATTGATCAATGAACTCTTCTTTCATTTGGGCCTATGTAGTGATAGATCCTGGGGGCAATGACTTGAGCCAATCCTTGGCAGCATCCTTCGAAGTAACCGGAAGCATGCGAAGTAGCTGAGTTTCCCGAGGCACATTTGGAACATTGAAATAATCAGCTACATCATTGACTTCGTCCAAGTGTTTGTAAGCGTCTTCGTGATCTTTGCCTGTGAAGGGGATCTCCTTATGTAGAGCCAGGATGTGACCCTTGAGCTCAAAAGTAGCAGTAGCGGGGATTGCGGGTTGTACAAGTCCCGGTCCGGTATCATCGCGTATCCTCTTCTTCCATTCCCCCATGGGGACTTCATCAATGTTAGCCATGAGAATAGCTAATTCGTCGTCGGAATAGGAAACGTGACCGAATGTAGGGTCTTCTTCTTCCTCGGTCTCGTACTCGGCGTCTTCTTTAGTTGGGTCTTCGATTGTCAAAGAGGCGCTGGATGCTCCTGATTTGCTGCTCTTCTTCTTGCTGAAAATGGACTTTAGGTTCTTTAGTGGCGAATTCCTTGAAGAAGCGGATTCTCTAACAGATTTTCCTTTGTTCTTCCTTAGGGCGGATTCCGGGTCGTCTAGAGGAGGGATCAAAGGTGTATCAGATCCTCGGGTCATGAAACAACTGCAAATAAAACAAGAAAAACGCGTAAAAAGAACAAAAATAAAATAAAAGCTAAAACTGTGAACAGTGATGGACTCGCCGAGTTTCGTCGAGTGCACTCGGCGAGTTCAAGGTAAAAACAGAAAAAATTTCTACTTAATTTATTAAAATAGGGATTGATCAAAACCTATACTAACTACTAAATTACCTCAGAATTAACTTTGTGTAAGATAAATCCCACACTGAGGATCGATAAAAATAGAAATTAGTGCTAATTTAGAACCGTTCCTCGGCAACGGCGCCAAAAACTTGATGTGTGTGAAATGCACTGGTTTTAATCATACTTTTGAGTTATAAATTAAGCACACAAAGGCAGTGAACCTGTCTTTTAGTGGTATAGTTGGATAAGTAGAGTGTCGAACTCAGGGAACGGTAAATTAAAACTAAAGACTAATTTTATCTAAATTAAATAGTAAATATGGGTTTTCTCTAGTTTTACAAGACTAGAAACTTACTAATACTACTTAGGCTAAGAACTAGAAAAACAAAGATTTAACTGAATTCAATAATAAAAGGGACTTCTGTTTAGTTCAACTCAATTGATCCTATGGTTGATATTATGGTAATAGTGCAATGGATTAATTCTTCTATTGGCTACCGATTCAAGTGATTAGCCTTGCGTTCGCTACGATAATCCTTAGAAAACAAATTAACTCAAACAGTGATCAGTTGTCTAATTTAATTTAATTCACTAGATTATTTATTCGGGTTAATTTAGACTTGTAATAGCTAACTAAATTGGTCCTTTAGTTAACCTCTTGCTGATGGTCATCAAACAAGCTCACACATGTATTTACCTAATTTTTCTTATTAATTCTAGTTTCATGTTCGTTAGTCCTAGACATATGATAAAGTGGTCACATAAACATATGGGGTTGATAATTAAAAGATGTTCATACTATTTAATTATCTTCCTATTAACAGAAAATTAGTTATCATTCACACACAAGGTTCTTTAACAAGCTAAAATTAACAAAATCACCAATATTTAATTAATCCTACCATTAATCAAACCATAATATCAATTTTGTATCCCCAAACAGAAGTTTAAGAGTTTTAGCTCATGATTGAGGTAATTAACAGCAATAAAACGAATTCTAATTGTCTAACCATAATTGAGAAACAATAGATTAAGTAGAATGATGAGAATGTGCCTCAAATCTTCTTCGGAATTGGATTCTAGGTTGTATCTTCGTTCTCTAGGGTTCTTCTGGCTCTTCAATCGCAGCTTGCTTCTCCCCAAAGGTTCCAGAAATCCTTCCATCGGATTAAGACCCGCTATTTATAATTATCACAAAACAGGGGCTACTCGGCGAGTAGGTCATGGACTCGCCGAGTACTAGTGTGAAATCCGTGTTCGGTAAGGAATCTTGACTTTTCTTTCAGGAACATTCTTATGAACTCGCCGAGTACATGCGTGGACTCGCCGAGTAGGTGTGTAGTTTTCCCTTTTTCTTCATTCTTTGGTCTCTAATTGCTTCTCCTTTTTCCTTTCTGCTTCCAAGCATGTCTTTTGGACTGAAAACACAATATAAGCATTATTAAGTACCTTTTGTCCATATTATGCATATAATTAGCCAAAAATGAATAGAAATATATGTTAAACATATGATTAATTATGTACATATCAAGCCCAATCACACCATATGACTTATTTAGAAGAATTATGGACTTAATGGATTAAGTCCTTAATGGATTAAGTCTTTAATGGGTTAAGTGAGAAACACTTAACCCTAATCGTCATTTCATGTGAAAACCCTAATTTCACTTGGGTTTATTGTTGGGCCTTTCTATTGGGGCTTGATGATTGGATTATTATTGGGCCTTTCTATTGGGGCTTGATGATTGGATTATTATTGGGCCATCCAAGAATAATCATATGGACTAGAATATGTCTATGGGCTTAGGGTGAGGCCCATATGAGGGTTTGGGCTCAATTTGGAAAATTAGGCCATAGATGGGCCATAGTTTGGGCCTTTATGATTATGTGATATTGGGCCATTAGAATGTTGAATGTTGGACCGGACTAAATGGTTGGGCCTTATGGTAAGACCTTATAAAGGTTTGGGCCCAATTTGGAAGATTGGGCCATATGTTGGGCCTTGGCCCATTACTCGACTTTTGGGCTTTTGGAATGTGAGTTGGACTTTGAGCTTGGAACCCAATTATTAATTGGGTATTGTTTGATGTTGACAGTTTGAGAATCTGTCAATCAGCAGCTGGAGCGTACCTGCGGGACTTCAGCAGTGCCAGGTGAGTTCTCCTCACTATATCAACAGGGTCTAAGGCACCAAGGCCGGCCCTTTATGGATTGTATTCGGATTATTGCATGTTATGCTTACTGATTTATATCCTGGTAGTTAGGATGGTGATATGCTATGCTTTAGTGACCTGGTTGGGTCGGTATCCTGGTATATAGGATGATGCTATGTTAGTGACCTGTTAGGTCGATATCCTGGTCATAGGATTGTTGCTATGCTTTGTGATCTGTTAGATCGGTTTGACTGTTATATATATACATGCTAGTGTTATATGATGTCTATGTGCACATGATCGTCCTGGTTATTGGATGATGCTATGTTAGTGACCGGTTAGGTCTGTATCCCGGTTATTGGGATGTTGCTATGATTGGTGATTTGTTAGATCAGTTTGACTGTTATATGAAATGAGCTAGCGTATGATATTTATGTGCACATGGTTGTTTGATTGGGGGTTGGGTTGAGGCGGTCCTGCTTTGTGCTGTAGGCCAACATACCCGGCGAGCGGTCCGGATAGGCTGTAGGCCCTGCGTGGCGGTCCAGACGTGCCGAAGGCTCGAAGAGCAGTCCAGATAGACTGAAGGCCTGTGAGGCGGTCCAGTCAGGTTGATGACTCATTATGCATGCTGTTCTGTATTGGTTATATGATATGGTTATGTTTGTATGGCGTTGGTATTTTGGGGAAACTCACTAAGCTTCGGGCTTACAGTTATTGATTTTGTTTCAGGCACTTCGGATGATTGCGGGAAGGCGAAGGCGTGATCGTGCACCTCCTCATATTTTCATGATTGATTCTGGGAATACTCTGATGTCTAAACTATTTTGAAAACAACCTGTAATAACTTAACGGTTTTAAAATGTGTTAAAAAGTTTAAATTTGGCTTGAATTTTATGGGTGTTACAATTTTTGTATTAAAGCATTGTAATTGTAATTAGTAAAAGAATAATGAAAAGAAACTCAAAACCACCACCGTAAGGTGGTGTCCGCCTCCGTGAGCCGGCGTTGACCACCACTACGTGAGGTGGTAGTGGGTGGTGTCCGCCTTATGAAACCCTATTGGGCCTTATGAGACCCTAGTGGGCCTAATGAAGCCCTAATTGATCTAAGGACTTAGTTTTGGGCCTATTGGGCTTTGATTGGGTTGGAAACCCTAATTAGGGTTTAGAAAATCCTAATTTTGGGATTATTGGTTTGGACTTATTGGGACCCGCATTTTGGACCATTGGAGTGAAGTTATGACTCAAGCCCGATTTTATTGTATGTTGGACTTAATGGATTAAGTCCTTAATGGATTAAGGCCTTAATGGATTAAGGCCTTAATGGGTTAAGTAACCCTAATCGTCATTTTATGTGAAAAACCCTAATTGGGTTTGGATGCTTGTTGGGGCATTTACTGGACTAAGCTGCAGTGGGCCTTTGTGGGACAATTAAGAACATATTTATGGACTAAGGGAAATTATTGGGCTTCAGGATAATACCCATTAGAGAGGCTTGGGCCCAATTTGGAAAATTGGGCCATAAGTGGGCCATAACTGGGCCTTGAGGATTATTATCTATTGGGCCATCAGAATACCAATTGTTTAGACTAAAATAATTTGTTGGGCCTTAAGATAAGCCCATATAGAGGTTTGGGCGCAATTTGGAAAATTGGGCCATATGTTTGGCCTTGGTTGACTATTGGGCTTTTGGGCCTTCAGGGTGTGAGTTTGGGCCTTGGTTTTGAACCAAGCTATGTTAGGGGTAAAATGGTCCATTTACCCTAAGTGTGGATTATGGTTGTGTATTGGAACCCAATTATTAATCGGGTGTTGTTTTGATATTGACAGTTCGGGAATCTGTTAACCAGCAGCTAGAGTTTTATCTGCGGGACTTCAGCAGTGTCAGGTGAGTCTTCTCACCATACCAATGGGTCTAAGGCACCAAGGCCGGCCCATTTTATGATATGTGGTACACTAGCTGTAGTAGAGATATGTGGTATGATAGTTAGCTTTATGCTAGGTTGTATGCTAGTGATTATGTTATGTTTGCATGAAAGACCATGGGGGAGCCCATGACACTTGGATGTAAGACCATGTGGGGGAGCCCATGGCTGTCCGACAGGGAAAGACCATGGGGGAGCCCATGGCACTTAGGTGTAAGACCATGTGGGGGAGCCCATGACCTCCTTATGCAAGGATATGTGGTAGAGATAACTTAATAGCTAATGATATGTGGTAGAGATAGCTTTTATAGCTAATGTTATGTGGTAGAGATAACTTTTATAGCTTATATGATATGTGACATGTGATAGAGATAGCTTGTATAGCTAATATGGTATGCGATATGTGGTAGAGATAGCTTGTATAGCTAATATGATATGTGGTACGTGGTAGAGATAACTTTAACAGCTAATGTGATTTATGATATGTGGTAGAGATAGCTTTTATAGCTAATATGATATGTGTTATGTGGATTGTGTGTGGGGTATGCTCTGGGGGACTCACTAAGCTTCGTGCTTACGGTTTATAATTTTGGTTTCAGGTATCATAGATTTGGAAATGAAGGGATCAGATTGATCGCAATGCACACACCTATGATTTCCGCAATGAATGATTTTGGGATGGACTCTGATAAACGTTTTACTTAATGATGATTTGAAATGTTTGAAATAAAAAGTATCAATGTTTTAGCTACATTAAAAATAAAATTTTTACCCTTGATTTTTGGGTCGTTACAGAGGATGAGAGAGTGAAATATTTGAGAGCAATGTGTATATTGACTTGAAAATGAAAGAATATAATATATGGGTAATATGATCATTTTTTATTATTCACCACAGTCGGCAGAGAGATAATCAAACAACATAAACTCAGTCAGATGTGGACTAAGTCAGAACTTCTAACCCAGTCAACTTCTAACCCAATCAGTTGTAACCTGGTTACCAACTATCAAACGACCCTAAGTGTTTTTTTACATGATACTTTAATTTTGGCATATTACAAGTTTAAAAAGGAATTAAGATAAATAAAAAATAAATCTCAAAAGTAAGATAGTTATAAATTTTTGAAAAAAATATTTAAGAGAAAATGACTTGTAATGACCATTTTTTTTCAAAGATTTGTCAACAAAATAGCTAAATATCAGAAAAATAGGTTCTCACATAAAATTTTGTCATTATTGGCATTCTTTGCCTTGCCTACAAGTAGGATGTGAATTTTGTCATTATTGGCATTCTTTGCCTTGCCTACAAGTAGGATGTGGTTTGTCATCCATTTAAATTTTAAATGTAACATTTATTTTATTTATAATAAAAAAACATGAATAATAATTCAAATAAAACTGAAGTTTCTATTAACCAAAAGAATGAAAATTACAAATAAAAACAGAAAATATAAAATAACATGACTAATCGTAACTGAAATTTGAATCGGAAACATTTAGGTTGGAAGAGTTGGAAACTTTTGGTTATTTTTTTAATTGTAGGAAGACATTTTGAATATAAAAACTATTTAGAATGAATATATATTTAAAGACTAGTATTTTATAATAGTACAAATGATGAAAGGTTGGTGTGTGTGTGTGTGTGTGTGTGTGTGTGTGTGTGTGTGTATATATATATATATATATATATATATATATATAAGCCTCAAATTTCAACGGCAAAAACATGTCGTTGACACCTTGCCGACGATAACAAGCTGGGACACGGGACGATGTTTGCCACCGGTAGGCCGGACCCAAAAGGTAGGACAGGTTGGGCGACAGATTGGGGCCCAACGACCATTTTGGGCCATATTTTGGGTTGACTTCCTCGCGTTTAGGCTATATTTTGGGCTTTTAGGGTTTGTGCCTTGTTGGGCATTAGACTTATGAATTTAGGCCATAGACTATGGGCTTCTTGGGTTTGGGTCCATGATAGTTTTTGGGCCCAATTAGGAAGTTGGGTCATATTGGGCAATGGAATGCCATTTAAGGAATTTGGGCCTTTTTAGTAGATGGGTTGGGCCTTAGTTTTGTGCCAAATAAGAAGAAGGGTAAAATGGTCTTTTACCTTGAGTATTGGACAAGTAACTTAGATTGATTATGGGTCGAGATCCAATTATTAATTGGATATTTATTTGATGATGTTAGCGCGGGGATTTTCTGGACCAGCAGACTGAGATTTATCTGAGAGATACTGTAGCTTGAGGTGAGTTTCCTCACTGTGTTTAGCGGGCCGAAGGCACCAATGTCGGTCCATGGTTTGTTATGCTTAGGATGCTAGTTGTCTGCATGACTCTTGAATATGTTATGTGTTTATTTGTTTATCGGGCGGGGCCTGATGATTATATTGTATGCTATTTATCTTTGTGATTGTTATGCATGTGTTTATATGTTGTATGTATACCGGGCGGGGCCCATTATATGTTTGATATGTATGGTATGTGATATTTTGGGGAACTCACTAAGCTTAGTGCTTACAGTTTTCAGTTTATGTTTCAGGTACTTCTAGTTCAAAGGGGAAGAGTCTGGGATGATTGCAGTGCACACACCACATCGTTCCTTATTTTATATTACTATGATGTACTTGGATGTTTATTGATACACTTGATTCCCCATGGTTTTTATGATGTTATTTTGGATAATGGTTTTATTAAATTAAAAATCGAAATTTTTAGTCTTAATTTTTGGGACGTTACACGGAACGTGTCCGGAATTAGAAAATCATGTCCGGAATACAATGAACCGGGTCCAGAATTTTGGTACGAAATTTATGGTCCGGACTACCATTTTGGATTTTTTTGTCCGGAATTCCGCTTCGGAACATACATGCAAAAATCCCTAATTAATAATTTTTTTGATTGTAGCACGATAGAACATATGAAGCGGTTGTTTCTACAACCTACAGACCTGAACTTGGGCGTGAAATCATGGCGCGCTTACAAAACCGACCAGTTTGTGGAGTGATGTTTAGGAAATCATGTTTTGGTGCTTACGTGAACATACCGATGGGTGTCGAATGTCACCCTTTACTATGTCAATGTCTTATATGCAAGGAAGTTACTACTTTTGATCCAGTTGACCTAGAAAAGAGCTTCTATTTCCGGTTGGCGACTATCGAGTTTTCTTTGACATGAAAGCATTCTGCTTGGTCACCAGCTTGCGGTTCGGGGATTATTTCCATCCCAGTTCTGGTTTTGCAGAACTCGGAGAGTGTGTATTTCCATTTGTGTCGCTTTCACGTTCAGTGAGTGTGGTTGACCTTACGCACGTGTTCAATTACTTACTTCATCAATTAAGCAATGAAGGCATGGTGAGAGTCTCCCTGTTGTATATGCTAGAGCAAGGAATTTTGGGGAAATACCCGCGACAGCCAGTTACTAATGAATGTATGGAACCCGTCTCTAATTACAAGAGTTTAACAGGTATACGGTTTTTTACCCACATTATATTAAAATGATACTTATTAGGGAAATTGAGTACTCTAACCCTTATTACGTGTAATTTTTTGACATAGGTACCCATGGGGCTGATTGATATGGGATTTCACTTACAAAATATGCGTCCTATGTTTGATAATATTGAGGACCTTTTGAACCCAAATCTGCTAAGAGTCGGCAGTAGACACAAATATACTCTGTAGGGATTTGTCTATGTGTTTAAGGTATGTACACTATGTTTAATATGAGTTATTAAACAAGTTTTGTAAATTTGTTAACTTAGTAAGTTGCTTGACATCTTACTTTTGTAGATTTGGATCTTGGAGACATTTCCCAATAGTAGTATAGTTGGTTCCCTTATACCGGGTGTTATCCCTCGGGCAATTGCATACCCTAGGATGTGGCATTTGCATGCATCTAATTGTCAACGTATTCTCAATGTTACTAATGTTTGTAGTTTACTACACCTTATAATTTATAAGTTTCTATGACATAAATAACTTAAGATTAACCTTTATATATTGTTTTTATGCAACGTCCCCTCAACGAGTTGTTGCAGCCTATTGCGCAGGAGCATGTTGCTAGGTGGTGGATTGAGAGTGTCCAGTGGATAGATGTTGCATATTACGCTAATGTTTGAGTTATGTTTTTTTTGTCAATGTTTTAAAACAATTTCCTTTTGAAGATGTAGCAAAAACAAGTTTATCCTTCCGAACAACATTTTGTAGAATATTATGATATCGTACAAACATCACTACAGATTTTTTAAATCAAAAGTATCATATTATTGGCTACCTTTTTTACTAGTATGTCTACTCTTAGACTTAACGTTACTTTTACCACTTGACTTGGTACTACTTGAAGATTCACCTTTTGTTGGCTCTGCGGGAAACAGAGTGTCGCAGTTTCTGCTTGTGTGGCTGATCCTTTGGCAACGACTACAATTTTTCTGAATCGAACCTTCACCTTGGGATGGAATAAGGTTATGATTTTTAGGTCGTCCGACTTGTCATTTTTCCATCAATGGTGGAAAAAAACATGACTTCATCCGGTTCTTCGTATATATCTGAGACTGGCACAGGAAACACAACCTTCACATATGTTGATCGATATGTTTCCATTGTGAAGTACAATGACATCCATGCACTGCAGTGTTGATATCTTAGTTCCTTGAATACTACCATAACATGAGTACAACGTATACCCGACAACTGCCATTTCCCACACATGCAGTAACGTATTTCCAAGTTTACTATACCATTTTTCATAGGTCAGTCACCTCATATCTGCTTTGATCAATCTGGTATACCCGAATATTAGAGGATTTGTTGATCCTCCTGTCGATGAACTTCTGAGCATACTTAGTAACATTTTTTTGCTTTCATCTATAACAAACATATACATATATGTTTTCATGCACAGTAAATTACACTACAGTTATCATTGAAGTATTACAATATAGGGAAACACTTACCTCCAACATTACGTCGCTGGCCCCACCATTATTGCATAGTTTCTCGAAAGAAATCAATCAATATTGTTATCAACAATTTTTTGTGTATCTCTTGATAATGCATTGACGGACTCGGAAATGTTTGCTGTCATAATCTTGTACCGAACCATAGGGAAACATGACCTTGCCCATTTCTCATTAGCGATTTTGTCTATCCATGTCCGAAAATCATCGTTTAGTGCACGATGTAGCCTTCCCAAGCTTTCTTTGAAATCAGACTCTCGGTAAGCCTTTGCAACCTCCCAAAACAAAATCTTTGTTCCCTCTTGCTTGCCAATCTTTGCTCTGATATTCATCAACAAATGGAGACAACATAGTCTGTGATATACATTCTGGAACACGACTTGAATGACCATTTCAATTGAATTGGCTGTATCTAATATGATAGCCAAAGATGGCATGTCCCTAATACATTCTTTAAGTCTTGATAAAACTCAAATCCATGACTCTCCACTTTCAGTTTTCCCAACACCAAATGCAATAGGGAGGATTTGGTTATTACCATCCATGCATACTACTGGGAACGTGGTGCCCAAGTATTTCCCTTTAAGGTGTTCGTCGTCAATGATAATAACAGGACGCAAACATCTTTGAAACACTCGAACCTAAAAAGTAATTAATAATCTAATTAAAGTGAACGCATGGGTGTGGACATTAAATATAAAGAAGTCAATATATAAAATATATTACCGTGCAACCGATAGGCATGGAAAAGTATTCAAATTTGGTGTCATCACTCGTATTTATATGTGTAACATTCCCTGGATTGTTCTTCTCCAAGTTGTAACAATATAAATGTAGTCTTTGAAAGCTTTCTTCAGGGGTCTCTCTCAATAGATTTAGAGCATAAATTTTAGCATCCCATGCTTGCTAGTATAAAATATGTACACAAAGACGGTCATTTAAAGTTCATTGTATATGTTCCCCCGCAACATACTATCGGTACCATCAGCTAATATTCCCTTCAAGAAGTGATCCAATACATTTTTGTTGGGTTGTTGGTGATGGGGACGTAGCTGTGTGTTTGAGCAAGTGTGTTTCTCCGATAGTTTAACCACTTGAAATGTATCAGTAGTATTATGTTTTGTTGCCCTAATCCGCTAGTCACAGTTATCCATATAACCAACAGCTTCAAACCTGTCTTTTGTAGATTTTTTCACTTTATATTGGAAACCTTCACTAACACTTTTCATACCTAAATTAAGCTTAAGTGCTTCTTTGTTTTTAAAGAGTTGGTATAAATTCAGATGGGAATTATAGTTGTGCTTTGTGGCCCATTTACGATTTTGTTGAGCAAATTCGGGCAGTGATAAAGGTTCAGTCATACCCCAATTGGTGGGTTGTGTTTCTTCAGGATCGGAAAAATAAAAAGGAAACTTTTCTTGTTGTTCTTTTCGGGGTTGTAAGGGATTAGTTTCCTCATTTCCACCTTCATGATCATCCCCATCAAATTTAGTGTAACTATGAAAATGTTCAACTCGCTCTCCATGTGGAATTATATTACCATCATCAACCAACATCATTAGTTTTGCCTCATCTTTCACAGATTCATCAACATCAACAGTAAGGTCAGTGTGAACAACAACCTTACCTTTAGACCTATAATCACCCCCATGTATAGGGTCATTGAAATAAGGAACATGGTTGATTGTCAAAGGTAATAAATTACAAATTTGGTTACATTAAGCACCAGAAGAACCATTTCCATAAAGATTTTCCCCGGGAAATCGATTAGTACCACTTTTCATAACATTATTAACAATAAACAATTATATTGTGTTGGGAGGCATAGTAGTAACCGAACTAAGAAAATATCTAGCATCACATATCGTCAAAAATATGCATAACTATATTTGATCAAGGAAATTCAAAAAATAGACGAATTTGATTAGTGTGTAACCTGGACTTGGAAGCGACCCACGTAACTAACCCAACGACGTTGATATCATTGCTTATATCTACACCAAAGCATGTGTAATCCGGAGCAAGATACTACATACATCCATCGATACGTTGTTATTGCCCTCTACTAGAAACTAGAATTTCAAAAAAACCCGTATACGTACTCATTCTGGAACGTTTATGGAAAGTATCAAACACAAAAATATATTAAACACATAAATGTATTGCATATTTGGAACAAAAACATACAAAAACCCTAATTCTAGCTCTCCGGAATAACACTCTGGAATGTAAGGACGTTCCGGACTTCAGTCCAGAATACACTTTTTCAGTCCGTAACGTACGGAGTGTAAGATTCCAGACCAAATTTCCACCAGCCGGCACCCACTCCGGAACAAGATCATACATACTTTGGAATATCGTATTCCATATCACAAGTTTGGAACAAAACTACGTGCTCCGGAATATGATATTTCAGATCATGTGGTCAATTTCCCAAAAAAAATGTTGGTTATTTTTATTAAAATGGTTGTTTATAAGGGTTAGATTACTCAATTTCCCTATTTTCTTTTCGGTAAATATTGAGTAATTAGAGTAGAAAGTGTAGAGTAAGTTGATTGTAGTGAGTTTTGGTTGTAATCTGTACATGAAAATGAACTGAATTTTAATGAGAAATCTGTTCATGTTGGAATTGTTGAGTTTGTATAGTTTTAGAATAAAATACATAGACTATCACTATCTCTTCGTTACCTATGTTATGTTTATTTATTTTTATATTTTTTTTTATCTTTAATGGGGTAAATGAATCCCTCTAAGGCTTGAGAGAGGGATGCATGACATGTCGCACTGTTACATCTGTTTTGACATCCACCTCATTGTCACATCATTTTTTCCACACGACATGTTTGTCATGTTATTTTCAGGGGGTGATTAAATTGGTAAATTTGACAAAAAATGATTTTTTTTATAAATAGTTTATACCCTCTCTCACCTCGGGATTTGAATGCCGTTTGAAGCCAAGAAGCTCAACACCTCATTGTCGGCTAGGAGGATGGTGTATGTCATGGATGTCATGGTGTTGCTGAGCTAAATGCCATACCACACCCCTTGAACCTAATTCTCATCAACAACACTTGAATACATTCAACTAGATAAAATAAATCTCGCGTAAATTACAATAACATACTACCTTTGTACATGATGATTCTACTTAGGTGATTGCACAAGCATAAACCAAAAAAAATTACGAGCATTAAGATCCATACAATTAATACGTCACTTATGCAAAAATAGTATTTTAAACTTATTAAAACTAGATAAGAGACTCATGTGTTGCATGGGTTGGAAGGATTTTTTTTATAGGGTTAAGTAGGTGTTTTATGGTCTTTATATATATATATATATATATATATATATATATATATATATATATATATATATATATATCAATCAGAAACTTACTTTCTTCATCATGTTAACAGTTCTTACAAATCAAAAGTTCATATATATCAATAAAGGAGATATAAAAGTTTGCTAATGATTAGTGAAGTGTTGTAGCTGAACTTCATACATATTATACGAAAATAACAAAGGAGGAGAGATTACATAGCATATTCAGAAAGCAAAACAAAAGATACGAAAGGTTGTAACTGCCTGGTAAAGTTTTATGTTCTTATTCTTCATTGTAGATGACATGCAGTATATCTTGGTAAACTTATATGGTTTTATTAATACTTTTTACATCTTCATTATAAATGTAGTCGGCCCCTGGTTCCTTCTTTGTTGTCTGACAAGCAGAAGAACTAACATGTACTGAATTGTGTACCATTTCTTGCCTAGTATCTGCCTAGTCTTTGACCGAAACATATTTCAGATATGCTACTGAAAGGCAGCTGGATTATATTTTCATGTTTTTAGATCTGTATGTATGTGTGTATGTGTGTCTGTTTTGAACTATCTCTATAATTGTTTGTGTGTGTGTCTTTTGATGTACGAAGTATATGTTCAAAAATATGTAGAAAAACAAAGTAATAAAAATACAGTTCAAAGCAACAAATACCAACGTACTATTACAAATTTGTTAATTATAGCATCTTACTTTCACTCAATTAATATAAATGCCACACAAATACAAAGAAATTTCATTGCTATAATTGGGTAGCTTTCTCAAAGGAATATACACCTATAAGAAAGAAATGGAAGTACAATGTCATAAATTATAATAGAAAGAAACGAGACTAAGATGCCTTAATATGAAAAAAAGTTAAATTACATGGCTATATCTAATTAGGTTTTCGAAGTACAATGCTCTATTAAGATGAAAATTAAAACATACCTAAATTCACTTTGGTGAATTCAATATCAATATCAACATGATGACTTGAACGACTGTATCTTCCATAGATAGTTGTATACTCATATATCAACCATAAATCAAATCTGAAATATATAAATTCAGGAGACATGCATGTGCTTTCTATAATCGATTTGATTTTATTCTTCTTGGCTTCAATGGTTTAAGAAATATGGGACTTGTCAAGTTAAATAGGGGTTTTATTTCCCTAATGGTTATAATATAACATAAGATTAAAATGTTATAATTTTAAAGAATGATGCTTTAAATGAAAAAAAATATCAAAGTCATTACGAAAAACTCTTGTTAAACTAACATACCATTGAATCAACAACAAGGGTAGGCCTGACAATGGAGCGGGTTTAGAGCGGATCAGTCTTAATCCAAACCCGTTAAGCAATTTTCAAATGATGATCTAAACCCGACATGTAACCCGTAGGGTTTTGAATGATTAAACCCATACCCTTATCCACCGGATCAACGGATTTCAACTTTTTACCCGACCCATTTATAATATTAAGTTTAGGCTATAATTATTCATTAAAACACATATAACATGATCACTAAAACCAAACAACATTCACTCCAAACAAACATCAACTATGGCTATATAAATAACTTTTCCAATGTATTATGATTGTGGAATGTGGATCACTCGATTGCAACCTTTTCTTCTTCTTCTTGAATCTTGACTAAAACCCTTTTCTTCTTTCTCTTGAGTCTTGATTGTGGAATATCGATTTCAAAAGATTATATAGTCGATTATATTGGGAGTCGACTGCAATCGGCAATTTGGATTAGGAACTGAACTGGGAAGTTGAAGTAGAACATATAACAGTCTAACTCATTGACTCCTATATGTGAAGATTGATAAATGTATTATTACTTATAAATACTTAATTTATATTTCAAAATTTTAGACGGGGCGGGTCATAAACGGATCGGATCGATAGTGATCCATACCCGACCCTTTTAATAAAAGGGTTAACGGGTATGGGTCGTTAACGGGTAAACGAATCATAAAATATGATCCAAACCCATTAATTTTGCACGGGTTTGGAGCGGATCAGGGTCAAAACCCGCTCCACTGCCAGGTCTAAACAAGGGTTGAGGTAGCTTCCCTTAAACTAAGAACTCCACTGATAGCTCCTGTTTCAACTCCATATATAAAAATGTTTTCCCAGTATTTCTTTTTCAAGAAAGGCTGAAGAATATCACAAATATAGGATCAATCACTCTTCAATTTTTTTTGCCAATTCCATAGAATATCAGAATTTAATGATTACATATCATATCTTATAGTTTATTCATAATCTAATTAAATGCATGGCTACAACGGTACATGCAATGTCCACCGTAACCCCAACCCAACATCATAACCTGTTCCACCACCAACACGTACTAAATAAACAAAATGAATAATATGCAAATTCACAAACCACAACAATTTTTTCTTTCTATAACAGCAAATGAGAAAGGTTAACACAACCCTAAATTCGATCTCTTATATTTTCAAACATTTGAGGAGTACACTGAAAGAAAAAAAGAGATGGAACAAAAGAATTATAAAGATTCATTATAGATGCCAATAAGCTGAGCTACTTTTGAACAAAACGGGAACTCTCTTTCCATGCATTACCAAGTTCCTGAAGCAAAGTTTTCCATAGAAGTGTCAATAGCCTTTATGCCCTATAGGATAAAAAAATCAGAGATTTAGAATAAAATCAAAGCAGGAAACCATTAATAATACAAGTTATTAAACTATCATTTAAAAGTTGCTTGGCCAAGGATTGTGTTTTCTGTGGCTTTCTGAAGCCTTTCATGAGCAACCTTGCGCTTCTTATCATCTTCATCTTCACTTTCTTGAACTTTATCAGATACTTCTTGATGATTTTGATCCTCTTTAGAAGATTATGAGCCTTCAAGCTCGTTTTGCAACTCAGAGATACTATTTTCAGCTGTCTTAGCTACATCAACCGCATGTGAACACAAAACAGTGATAAGAAGAAACTTAATGTTGCTTTTGCAAATTTATTGCCTAAAATAGATATCAGACTAAAATTAAGGTTGTAATAAAAATCCATAACAAAACTTCATGTAACCACTATTTGGTTTGGAATCAAAGTTAAAAAAATGTAACTCCTCCCACGAAACATTCAAGAGGGGTTTAATAACAAAAATAGAAAAGCCAATGTTCGTCGTTGTTTTGTAAGAAAATCCTATCAGATAATTTGTATTTGTATTTGTTATACTAATTTGATGTAAAAAATCGAAGTCTCAATTCGTATCCATTTCTATCGAGCAGTAGACACTAATTACCAAGAAATTTAAGCATACTAATAAAAAGCCTTGCGATCGTTGACTAAAACAAAAACCTAGATCGGGTAAGGGTGCGTGAGAGTGAAAGTGAGATAGTAAAACCCTAATTCTATTATTCCAATATACAGTAAAATATTTCAAAATGTGATAGAAAAGGAAGTGAACCAAATATGATTTCCAAACAAATTAACATTACATTGTGCGAGATCTCCTCAACAGCCTGCTGAAGATCTAAAAGAACAGAAAATGTAGAGAATCCCCAACCCCATCCACCGGAGTTTTGGTTTTCTCCTGTTTTCCTCATCTGCAGCAACATGGGTGTGAAAAAAAAATTAAATTAGTAGATAGAGGATCAAGAACATGATGGGTTTTAAGCACTATAAAAATCCTATGGTGTGCAAACAACCCTAAATGCTTTGGATCTAAGTTAGTTACACATGCAATTTTATTTTCCAAAGCACAAACCCTAAATAGCATGCAATTTGAGATACATAACATAAAAAAACTAGTTATATGAATACCTCTTTGTGTAGCTAGTGATTCTTGTCCTTTCAAGAGCTTAGTACCTCAAGTGTGATACCTCTAATGGAGTCACAAACACCATGAACAAATGGTGGATAAAGAGAGTGAGGTAAGGAGGCACCAAATCGGCTAGGGTTTCACCTATGGAGTGCTTGGTCGATTTTGGGAGCTTAGGGGTTCAATTTATAGTATGGAATCCCTAGGGTTTCATACATAAAACCCTAATTTACTTAAGCCTTTAAGTATTCCAATGATCCAATAATCCATTAGGCCCTTTGGACTAAATATTCATGAACTCACACATAGATTTAGTCCATCCCTAATCAACATGGATTATTAGCCCAAACTATAAGTATTACTGATTACCTAATCAATCCCCGTTAATTTAATTAGTCTCTTTTGATCACTAAATTAATTCCAAATTAATTCTTGATCAATACTATATAATAATATGATTTCTCAATTAATATATTATTCATATAATATATTAATAAATCACAAATAACCTCTTTCTCAAATATCCATCCTATCAAATTGCCCTGGTGAAGGCAACCCAAAAGGACCATGCTACTATCAGGCCAAGTACATACCGATTATAGTTATGGGCTTAGATACCTAATCTAACAGTCTCCCACTTGGATAAGTCTAATAACTATAACTACAAGTACGACTTCAAAACCGACTAGCAATCATAGCTCTCAAAAGCCGCTGTCAACTCTGATCAATAACGCATCCTTTAGATAAGGGATCATATATTCCTCCATTCTACAAGATATCATATGAACTGAGACATGAATTATAATCCTTCTCTCTGTTCATGTGTTGTTTCCCGATTTCCGATTTATAACGACTGACTAATTGAACAAATCAAATCAGTCCATGCTTGGCCTAGTACTTAGTTTGTCATCACTAAATCATCGAGGGCCCACAGATATCGCTTTTACCCCGCATTAGGTAAAAGGAATGGATAAACTTCGACTCATATGCTTGCTCAATTTACTCATCAAATCACACACAACAATACATTTTATAACACCAAGTTACTGGTGCGTTTACATATCATCAATGTGCAACTGATTTGTAAACTACAACTCATATGTCTTGGTTTCAAGAATATAAGATATTATCGTCTCACAATCACTCGTGATAATATCCATGAAGTGATTCACGTGAGCGTGGGTTTAATCCAATACTCAAATCCTATTTCAGGAGCACTCATGAACACTGCAACAAACGAGTGCTATGTCTAAGCACTTAGACAATCTACAGTCGGATTCATGATGGTCTTACCTCATTACTTACTTCCAAAGTATGATTGACTGTGGATGTTTGAATAACCTAGTTATTCGGGAAGTAAAACATGCAAAGTGAAACACAAGAATAATCGAATCTAATATGGTCTTAACACTTTTGAATATAAATATAACACTTATTATTTAATCACCATATTGACTACACATTATTCATTGTATAATGTTTTGACCAATCAAATTAATACTTGAATTAAAACAATAGTTATCCCATGCTCCAAGCATGCACACTATGTTTACCTATGGTCCTTGCTTTGTGAAATAAATCAATTGAACACATTTCCAATGATGTTTATTTCACAATTCCGAATCCTTATCATAAATGTAAAAACCAAATTCTTGCCATTTACTGTAATCTGTTAGATTCTAAACTTATATGCAATTATCTTTTTTTTTTGTAATGACTATGCACAAAAGTCACAGAGATTTGGCAAAAGATATTACAAAGTATTCTAATAAAGAGCAATTCCATGGAACCGAAGTCTCAAATTCAAAGCACATTCCTTTGAACATCCTTCTTGCATAAAAGTTTCTATCTTACACATAGATTCTTAATATCCAACTCCCATTATGGAAACATTTCCATATTTTCCATATTACAATCCATTCTTAATAGAGTTCTATCTATTCATAATCATGTCAATATGGTCCATCCATTACCATACTTCCAACTGTCCATAAGCAACCAATCTTTGGCGAACCTTGGATTGTTCTTAGCAATTGTTTAACAACTTTAGTCATACCTGGTTCTGTTCCCATTTCCATCTTAATGCCCTAGGCATTTGGAAAATTCTGAACACATAAGTATTATGGCATATGCAATCGATCCTATACCCGAAGGATACGATACATAATGTCTTACATAAAGACATGATACTTTACCAGTCTCTTGATATAACATTTCCATATATACAGAATTTCCTTATGTTTTTCATCATAAAATTCATATATGTTCATGAATAAATTCTATTAAAATCTGAATCTAAGCTTTTAGATTTGAAATGAAGTATGAGTTCCTCTCCCTTAATTATAGCAAAACAATTTTTTCAAACTGTGCAACTTTGCAAACTTTTGTTTTCTCTAATTAGCATTGCTAACTCGCAATACTTAACGTAATAATTGTGCTCCCACTAGCATAATAATTACATTCTTACTAGCATAACACTTATGATCCCACTAGCCTTGACATGTATCCAAAGATCAGCTAGACTTCTAGAAATCAATACTTATTGACTTTCTTTCCAAAGTTTAGATTTCTGTTACTTGGTGCTTCGAAAAGTCTTTTATTTAGACTTCACAAGCTTATACACCTTTCATTAGAAAGATCACATGTGTGTCTAAACAATTTTAGAACTTACAACAGTAAGTCCCGAATGTTCAAACTTTTTACCATTTCTCATAATTCAAACTATGAAGAGGGATGCCGTAATCGAATTGGAGAATGCAATTAACACAACTGTGATCTCTTTAAAATCTACTTAGTGAAAGTGTTTCATCACAATCATTTTCATGAAGCTTAGAGAAACCTTTGCCACTTAGATTTAATGGTGTATGTGTTCCTATCCATGTGAATTTGTCAAAACCATAATCACAAGACAAGGTTTGTGACAAATCCAAACTCATATGGATTGAACTAGTTCAATCTTAATTTCCTGCAATCTAGTAGCACAAGGGTCCTACCATTGCTTCCATGTTGATGAGCAGCTCACCTATACAAATCAATGTACTTTCCATTGATCAAGGTGCTTTGCCTTATGCATTCAAATGAGAACTCATAGAACTCACATGCATAGTTAACTTAACTGGAATGGGCACAAAAACAAGAATATGTCAACACGATAGGTTACAAACCTCAAGTTGTGAGCTAGTGATTAACAATAGGTTTATTCTTGATTAGTTCTTGAAACTTTTTAATACCTTTAAGACTCCCACTGACCTCTTGACATATAAGGTTCTCTGTCAAGAAACATTTCTTGACAACCATATATTCAAGAGTTAGTATGAGACCTTATCAAGACAACACTTCATGCAATTGGTCTTAGTTGATCTTTGTTTTATCCAAAACATCACAACTACCAATTTCAAATGTGCAAGAGTAAGACACCTTTCACATTTCATGATGTGTTATAAACCTACTTAAAATTATGTCACTCAAGGCACAATCTTGGAGTATGACTCTAAGACTCGATTTTGGAACGAAGTATGACTCACCTTTTTGATTTAGCCATTTCAACAATTCTTGATTCCTCTTCTTAGTCATGCAAGTACACTAAGGTGTCTTTGGAGGATCAATTGAGATATGGTTCCATAATCATTAGGATGATCATAAAACACGATACTAAAGTTCTTTCCTTTCCTTTCAGATTGGAGAAACTTTTATCTTTCTGCCTAATTGATTCTTTTTATTCGTTCTGCTATACATTGAAACTTTTCAAGGTATTAGAATTACACTTAAACTTGTAAGCATAAGCATATTTACTGAACTTTCAGTAAATCATGACGAATATACTTTATCATCCTTTGTGGTGGACCTGACCAGTACACATTAATGTGTACTAGATCCTTTCATCTTTCACTTGACTTACGTATATATGTAAACAATGAATTAGTCTTAATTTCCCAAGTACCAAGATTTTCATACATCATATGATTCCAAGTTTCTATCCAATTGAAACTTGGGCGATGAGAATCTTTCCTTACTTAGAAAATTATGACACTACCATAATTGATATAACTAAGAATCAAACCATTTTAAATATTGCTAGAAACATACACACAACAATGCTCACAAATGTCATTGCAAGGAAACATAAAATAAGATAAAAACAAAATTTCGTTTATTTATAAAATGCGGAAAACTTGTCCTTACAATGCAAATTCAAATGAAAACTATGTTGCTAAATATTCCTAAGCAATCTATCATAAGTACTAAGCAACAGCTCAAAAAATCTGACCATCGAACAATGCGATCGAAATTCATATCTTCGCGATCAGAATCAGCTTACTCTTCTTTCAAGCTTTCTTCTCTTCTTTGATCCTACAAAACATCAAAATGAAATCTTATCACATAATGTATTAAGAATCTATAAGTAGGAACTTAATAAAGTTAGATAGTGAACTTACCTGAAGTAGAACCATACAATTTGATTTTACCATCTCTTAGATCTCTCAGGTAGTCAGAGCAGCTTCGCAACCAATGTCCCTTCTCTTGGCAATAGAAACAAATAGACTCTCTCGAAATGGTACACAGGACAATCACAGACTTAGCCTTTCTCTTTACCATTTGGTCAAACAGTTTGACCTTGGCCAAACCCTTTCCATTGGGAAGAGAAAGCCTTTCTGGACTTCCAATGTCGCCATTGTCAATGTCCATGGAAGTTTGGGAAGTAGATCTTCCAATTAAGTTTGCTTTACCAGTGTGCCAAATCATTGCCGATTCAGCAGCAATAAGCAAATAAGTAAGATCGATAAGGGTCACGTCGTGGTCTGTCACATAGTAGTCTTTAACAAACTCACTATATGACCTAGGAAGTGAATGAAGAACCAAGTCAACAGCCAACTTCCTTGGGAACACAACACCCAACATTCCTAGCCTGTCAATATGTAGTTTTATGTCCAAGACATGAGCACATACAAACTTTCCATCTTCATGTTTGCTTGCCAATAGGGCTTGAGTGATCTTGAACTTTTCAAGTCGACGAACATGTGGGTCAAGAAGAATAATCGGAGGAGGTGGAGGAAGTGAAGAATGATTTCCATTTTCATGATCGAAGCATGGAACATCATCTTCATGAGGGAAGCTATTTTCAAAAGATTTAGGAAGACCATAGTTGTCAGAATTAGACATCTACAAGGGAGAAATTCAATTAATTGATTTATGTCCTTAATATAACACCCAAATGAAATATTAAGGCTAGGACCCTACACAATATTTTATATTTAGGAAGAGGGATGCCGTAATCCAATTGCAAAATATTTGAAGGTAGGTAAATGACGATTTACCAATTTCCACCATGAAAAACGAAAGTGAACATTAGGTTTTAAATGAATTGAAATTCCTAGATTCTTTGAGATTCATTAAAATTTTCAATGGCATGTTTAATCTCGATTATGCCCTTCAAGTTTGTGACTGGGATACCGAGGATCACAAACAAGGTCTGAATAACCATGCAAATTAGCTTGGTACACTTGAAGACATTTATCACCTAATCAATGTGCCGGTTAACCACACACGCTCCATTGATCTATGATAATCTCCGAGCTACCCATTTCCATCCTACATTAGTCCCAGATTAGTGTGCCGGTTAACCACACACGCTCCACTAACGACCAATAAGGTGGAATGTGCAATTTCATGGATTAGCACCAAATTCACATTTTTACTAAGTACCTAAGATTTGAGAATTTATAAAACATTTAGTTACTTGTATTTCATTATACTTATTAATGAAAGTTTGTGTCCTATCTTACTCGTTCGACTAACGACCCTCCAATGGTCAAGGGTGCGGTGGGTAAGAGTGGATACCCAATGGCGGTCATTTTACTGGCCGCTTCCTTAAACACCCCTTATAGACCAACTTCGTGAATGAGGCCTACTAACAGTAAGACTGACTTTTAACTTATACATATATAATATATTAGACTTTTAATTTTATATAGTATAAGGGTGTATTTTAAACATTTAAAATACTAGGAGGTTTAATCTTTTAAATAAATTAGACTTTTAATTCAACTAAACATTAAACCTTTCTATTATGGATTTATTAATACTCTTTTAATTAATCTTTTAATTAATTATCAAAAAAGCCATAATTTAAAACATTTTAATTCTAAATTTAAGTTATGAAACCAAAGGGTTTTAGTACTTTAAGTTATGAAACCAAAGAGTTTTAGTATTTAATATTTTACAATTAAAACTTTTAATCAAAGTTTAAATTCCAAAACTTGAGGGCAAGTTTTGAAACTTTTCAAATCCTCTTGAATTCCATAACTTAAGGAGTTAATGTTTCATGAATGAGACTTTTCATATTCCATAACTTGAGGACAAGTTATGAAACTCTTCAAGAAACATTTAGATCAAATTTAACTAATAAAATTATCATATAATTTATTATTTACCAAATTGACCTAATTTAACTCATAAAGCAAGGCAATTCAAATCAAATAATGCAAATAATCAACTTATCATATAATAAAATAATTATCTCAAAATTTTGACAATTGTCTTTATAATTTGGATGAGGCAAATCATTACCTTATCAAAAAAAAAAAAAAACGAATTTTATGATACAAAACAATTTATGGCAATGTTCCTAATCCAATTCTGGCCATCTGATGATCCAACTCGTCGAGCCAGGCTATGGACTTGTCGAGTTCATCACCATATGATCCAACTTGTCGAGTTCCCTTATGGGAGTCGACGAGTCCAGCAGTCAGTGGCCCAAAATCACATTTTTTCAACTTTGAAAAGTAAACAATTACATCAATATAATAGAAAACACCCACGGCTCTGATACCACTGATGAGTTTTAAGCACTATAAAAATCCTATGGTGTGCATACATCCCTAAATGCTTTAGATCTAAGTTTTCTCAAGTTACACATGCAATTTTATTTTCCAAAGCACAAACCCTAACTAGCATGGAATTTGAGATACATAACATAAAAAAACTAGTTAGATGAATACCTCTTTGTGTAGCTAGTGATTGTTGCCCTTTCAAGAGCTTAGTACCTCAAGTGTGATACCTCTAATGGAGTCACAAACACCATGAACAAATGAAGGATAAAGAGAGTGAGGTAAGGAGGCACCAAATCGGCTAGGGTTTCACCTATGGAGTGCTTGGCCGATTTTGGGAGCTTAGGGGTTTAATTTATAGTGTGGAATCCCTAGGGTTTCATACATAAAACCCTAATTTACTTAAGCCTTTAAGTATTCCAATGATCCAATAATCCATTAGGCCCTTTGGACTAAATCTTCATGAACTCACACATACATTTAGTCCATCCCTAATCAACATGGATTATTAGCCCAAACTATAAGTATTACTGATTTACCTAATCAGTCCCCATTAATTTAATTAGTCTCTTTTGATCACTAAATTAATTTACCAAATTAATTCTTGATCAATACTAATTAAATAATATGATTTCTCAATTAATATATTATTCATATAATATATTAATAAATCACAAATAACCTCTTTCTCAAATATCCATCCTATCAAATTGCTCTGGTGAAGGCAACCCAAAAGGACCATGCTACTATCGGGTCAAGTACATACCAATGATAGTTATGGGCTTAGACACCTAATCCACCAGAACAGTACAGATGGGAAGTATAAGATGTGCACAGATGCAGATACAGGTGCGTCGGGTACATAACTAAAACTGAAACGTAGCTGGTAGCATCATGGTGCACAAGTATGAAACAGAGAAGCTTGTTTGATCATAATCCATATCTTAATGCTTTTGAGGATAGAAAAGGGAGAAAGAAAATGAAAATAAAATAAAAGGAGGTCAAAAAAAGAACATGTAGGTTGTAGTTATGTTGATGGCACCACATGGAAAGCACTCTTTCAAACCAAGAATAGGGGTAAAGGAGATATCAAGAAAAGATTATGAAAAACACAAAAAATAATGACCAATATCACAGATCACTGTTCATAAAGGAAGGTCTCTTTTCATATATATATATATATATATATATATATATATATATATATATATATATATATATATATACGAAAAAAATCCACTTCATTTTGTTATTTTTTTTAATATTTACACTTATTTTTTATCGAAAAAATAAAATAAATATATCGAAATTCATAATTTTTGGTACTCTTTAAATATAGAATAATATCGCTGTAAAAAATAATTTTTTTTTCAGATTGCAGGCCAGATCCACAGTGTGAATCAGATTCACACTTTGAATGTGATATGTAATGTCCCGAAAATCCAAGGTAAAATTTTTCTTTTTAAAACAATAATTCATACATGAATTTGTTCCCAAACCATTCAAGTGAAAAATAGTATTTAAACATCAGAGTAAAAATCATCAAGGCGGAATAAACTTTGGGGGATGGTGTGCAGTCATGCCGGGCCCTTCCCTTTCGAACAAGAAGTACCTGAAATCATACATATGAAACCATAAGCACAAAGCTTAGCGAGTTCCCCAAAATACCACATACCATACATATGATAATGAATGCTATGGGTTGAATCATAGTCTTACTGTCACTTTCTGCCATGTGGAAATTCATGGTCTTTCCTTACGATGTTGAGGGCCAAATCTTAGTGTTACATATAAATTGCCAGGGGCCAGATCCTGGTCTTTCATACATATGTTAGGGGCCAGATCCTGGTCTTCCATGCAAGTATCACAAAGACAACTAGCATCCTACATAACATATCCTAGTGGGCCGACATTGTTGCCTTTGACCCACGAGTATAGTAAGGAGACTCACACAAATTGAAGAACTCTGAAACACTGCGATACGATCCCTTTTGCACTGCTTGCTCCCGCGAAACCGCTAAATATCACAACCAGGTAAAATCTTAATCAATAGTCCAAGATCCTCAAGTTTGACCGAAAGTCAAACTTGATCTAAAAGTCAACGGTCAACGGAAGTCAACAAAAATCAAAGTCCAAGGTTGTTAAGTCCGCCCAACGTACACGGCCTATCTTTACTCCTCCATTAAGCACTTTATCCATTAAGTCCTTTTTTCAGAGCTCAGATCTAGACTCGGAACATCGACTTAATTCATAAAGTTTCCACCTTTATGACTTTCCATGGCTAAAAAAGGTCCAAAAGCTAAACCTTAACTTATTAATTAATTAAGACATCATAACTCTTGCATGGATAGGATAAAAGGACCAAGATCACATTTTTATGGTTCCTAGTAGCTCCATAATGGATAAAGTTTCCAAATTTATCCATTAAGATGATCCAAACAACCAAGATCTAGTCTTTAAGTCTCAAAGGGACCAAAAGTGCATCTTTCTCAACTTAATCCATTAAGTCCAAGTTTCCAACCTTCATATATCCGAATCAATATGATGTTTAGATGGATAAAGTCTCCAACTTTATCCATAACAAGGTCACAAACTTTCAAGATCTAAAATTTATGCACCAAAGTGACCAAAAGCTCATAACTCCCAAAACTAGTTAGATCTAACAAATGCATCATCAAGATTCAAGCTTTATACCTCTAGAAGAAAGATCAAAGTGAACAAGGTCTGGATCTATAAGCTCGAATGCAACCAACACTTCTCCAATGATATCCTTCTTCTCCAAGGTGCACCAAGAACACTCCAAAACACTTAAAACACCTTCTTTTGTTCACAAGGCTCAAACTAAGGTTAGGGTTTCAAGGTAGGACGTTGTAGAGGTGGAGGCTGAGAATGGAAAGGGTTTGGGGAAGTTATGGAGCTTAAATAGGGCTCGAAACGTCGAAATTAGGGTTTGGGTTCTGATCGCATACGCCCAACGTATTCCTGGTACGCCCAGCGTACCAGGTTGAATCTCCACGATCATCATTGCCTAGTATGCCCAACATACACCCTGTACGCCGAACGTACTAGGCTAAACCCAAAACCCTCCTAACTTTTAAGAGTCATAACTTCTTCATTCCAACTCCATTTTCGACGATCTTTATATCCATGGAAAGGTATTGCAGAGCCCCACAATATTATCTAGATATCTTGGACTAAAAACTTATCGAAAAAAAAATCCATATTTCATGCAAGACCCCGACTTATGACTTTCCTTTTTCTACCCTTTGGCCCAAAACACAATTCAAAGTTTAAGGTCTCGTAACCATCATTGCCTATTTCAAAAGGTCTAAACACTAAATCCTCAAGGCCCAATGCCTTTACACAATCGACTTCCGGCCCACGACCCTGAAATAAGAAATCACAGGAACCAGGATGTTACAGGGTCACTGCCCTGAATTTAGAAACGACTCAAAACAGGGTGTTACAACTCTCCCCGACTTAAATTAAATTTCATCCTCGAAATAACTCCGTACTACCTTCCGGGTACCTTGGCGATCCAACCCATTCTTCCCGAACCCCGCCTCGGGCTAAACGTCGACTCATACATACGGCGACCCTCCAATGCTATAATAGAAACCCAACGACAAACAAATGCTTGACCTACTCACTGAAACCAAAGATGAATAACCATTGCTACTCGGCCCAAAATCCAGGAATCTAAAACCTTGTCTGACTTTCCGACATATATAAAACCATTTGAAACACATATAATACGACTACACGTCGTGATCCAAACCAAACGAAGTCCTTTCGACCTTGAATTATCTTGCTGATACCAATGGAAAATAGAATCCCTATCCATTCGTTGCTGTTGAAAAAATCTTTCGCAAAAAACAAAGGTGACTGCCATTGCGAGTCTCATCCCAATATCCAAAGATTCACAAATTCAATATATCCGAGATCTTCTAATTCTATGGTGACCTCCTACTAAGCTAAGATATATAATCCCCAATCGTCTATTAATACTGACAACCTTATGTCTGGTCATACTACGTGACTCCGCCCAAGAGTCTAATTGGTAAACGCTACCCTAGACTAGCTATCACACATATTCCCTTTGTTGATCACATAGTCATCATATTCTGAATGTGATCCAACACCTTAATCAAGCCACTTTCTACCGGTCTCACTCATACTATCATCACCAAATGGTCCTCGCCCACAGGTCTCACCCATCTGAGGGCCATACAAGCCTAAGACACCGTCACAACTCCGAAAATCCTCATTCCCAACAAGGAGTAGTCAACCAACAATAACGGTCCGCCTTGATCCATACGTGCTGTATGATCCCTCTACAACCAAAAATCACCCTGCAATGGTCCACCCCATACTGGTGAATGCTATGACTACCCGTTGTTATACAACATTTCCATAACATACATCCATCTCCTATACTAAACCATGATCAATCACGAGTCGAAACCTCGTCCGAATATTCCCAGATTAGGTGTCATGTCATGCTTCGAACCCTAAAGCCTTTATCAGACAAGAACATGCAAAAAGGTTCTAATAGATCCCTCAATATGAGGCTAATCACAAAAATATGCCCCGCTACTGATGCTTCGCGTATTCGACACGATAACCTGAATTCTCATTTCTTGTGCAACCTTAGTCCATTCCATAAATAGATTTAACTCTCCACTTTCATGAGGTATGGAACTCCTCTATGTTTCGTGTCTGGAATCATTTTCATTAATCCAATCGGTTCATCCCCACTTGGATTCAACTACTCTCTGCCAACCTTGCTAATGCCAGTGAATGTTAAACCCTTCACCGAAACGGACGGATCACTAACCAGATAATCCACTTACCTAAAGATCAATGCACTCTAAACATTTCCAACAACTACAAATTTGAAATTGATGGGTTTTATGAAAAACAAATAAACTTAAACTCTTAAGTGTGCACGCAACCCTAATAAAGATCTATGTTTTCTCTATTGAAGCTATTGTTGGATAAGGTGTCTAAATCCATAACTATTTCTGGTATGTACTTGACCCGATTGGCATGGTCCATTTGGGTTGCATGGCATCATGATAATTGGATAGACAAAATGAGAAAAAGGACACTTATGATTTGTTAATATATTATAAGTTATAATATATTAATATGAAATCATACTATTTAATTAGTATTGATCAAGAATTAATTTGGAATTAATTTTGTGATCAAAATTGAGACTAATTAAATATATGGGTTGATTGTGTAAATCATCCATTCTTATATAGTGGGCTAATGATCCATGGTTTATTGGATTGGGCTAAATCCATAGGGTGCTCCATGGAGGCTAAAACCCATGGATCATGGAGGAAATGAAAAGCCATGTCAATTAGGGTTTACATGGTGTAACCCTACTTATGACACACTATATAAAGACCCCATGAGCTACCAAAATCGGTACTAACAAAAAGAACAAAGAGGGCTAGCCTATTTTAAGTGTTTGTGTACTTCTCTCAAAGTTATTCCAAGAGTTGTGGTGTTGTGTGAAACACTTGAGGCATCACATTTGGGGTGCTAGGCTCACAAAGTTCTTAAGGAATCCAAACAACAAGAAAGGTAAGTTCTTCTACTAGCTTTTATGTTTCCCCATGCCATGCTAGTTAGGTTAAGAACCTTGGAAAAATCAAATTTGCATGTATCTTAGTAAAACATAGATCCATGGTTTCTAGGGTTGCATGTACACTTTAAGAGTTTTAGAATGCTCAAAAACCTTCAGTGGTATCAAAGCCTAGGCTTTTTTTCTTGATACTTGATGCAAATTGTTGAAGAAAGTTGAAATTTCTGCATTCTGTTGAGTGAACTCGCCGAGTCCATAGGGGGACTCGACGAGTCCATGCTTATATTCATCCTACTCGTCGAGTAGGTTCATGCACTCAACGAGTAGAAGGCCCAGAGTGCAGTTTTTCGAGTTTTGTTGCTGGAAATGGACTAGAATCATTACCCTATACTGTTTTGGACTTATAAAACCTGTTTTTGATGTGGTAATGATTATGCTAATCCATTACAATGGTTATTATCAAAATTTCAAGTTTTATATGTGTTTATATGATTCTTAAATATTTTGATATGAATGTTCATACACCTATGAGTTTGGTAGATCATAGGAATCATTTGCAAAATTGTTTGTTAGTTTAATTCTTGATCTAATTGTTTTAATGGAAACCATAATTTGTCTTCAAGTTATGGATTATCAAAAGTCTTTCTTTTAAAGTCCATTAAAGAACACATAGGTTACATAAAATGAAGAGTCTTCATTTTAATAAACCATTAACTCATAAGTTATGAAGTTGAAAAGTTTTGAATAGTTACAACTTTCCCTCAAGTTTTGGAACATGTAAAGTCACTTTAGAAAACTTTAGTCCCAGCCCCTACAATTTTAAAAGTTAAAACTCAACTCTTATATTTTATAGTATTATAAGTTAATATATATATATATATATATATATATATATATATATATATATAAGATCAAGTCGTTTTACTGTTAGTAGGCCTCATTCACGAATCATCGTAAGGGGGAGATAATTGTAACGCCCGCAGATCCGGGCTAGTCAATTTAGAGACAATGAGCATCAAAAATGAGTTTTTGATGGAAGATTATTAAGAAGGAATAGTCTTAATAAACGTTTTAGCATATGTTACAAGGATTCCGTACATATAAAGAACGCCGAAATCCAAGTTATAACGAAAAAGTTATGGCTCGTCGAAGTTTTATGACAAAACCGGCACGACACGACGCGACGTAAATAGTGAATTTACGATAGAAGACTTTTTGGACTTAGTTATCTAAACAAAAGTCGTAGTATACGTTAAACCAAGATTGTGCATAAAAAGAACGCCCAAATCTGACTTCGTATGAGGAAGTTATAGTTTTTCTAAGATTTGGCATAGCAGTGCACAACCCGAAATTCGAATTTTAGATCGAGCGGTTTTTGGCCAACATGACCTAAATGAGAATTGAATATCTCATTAATAGGAACTCAAGGACAAAAAGACAGACGAAAACGGAGTCCGTATGTAAAAGTTATGAATTTTACGCGGACATTTAACAGTGTAATCACCTCCTACTGTTAAATTTAAGATCGGTCGAGAATTAGCCGACGGAGTAAAAAGGAAAGTTGTAGATTTTATTTTTACCTACGCGTGGATATAAATAACGTCAAATACGGAGCTCGTATGCGAATTTTATGGACGAAGCTTAGCCTCTACTTTTCGAGCGCGGCGAATTCGATACAGTTTTGTAAATCCGAGATAGAATGAGAATTAGCCAACGGGATCTAAATGAAAGTTGTAGCACTCGTAAATACCAACGAATGGATATAAATAACTTCGGAAACGGAGCTCGTATGCGAAAGATATGGACGAAGCTTAGTCGCTACTCTTCGTGCGCGATAAATACGATACAGTTTTTGTAAATCTGAGATAGAAGGAGAATTAGCCAACGAGGTCTAAATGAAAGTTGTAGTGCTCGTGAATACCAACTCGTGGATATGAAGAACGTAGAAAATGGAGCTCGTACACGGAAGATACGGACGAAACTTAGGGGCTAGTTTACTATAAAACTCCTATAAATAAGAGATGAACTCTTCATAATTTCTTCACACCATAAGTCTTTCTTTCTCTCTCTAACTTCTCCCTAGCCTCCCTAAACCCCTCCCAAATCTAGGGAACCTCCCTAGCACGAGAAGGAAGCACCGGAGTGCCCGACGGCTTCGAGAAGAAAAGCTTTCGGCTCGGAAACGCTGCTCCAGCGAAGCCCGATTTTTTAATAAAACCCCGCTGTAAGTGAGCTACGCCTACACTATTTTTAATATAGATTTTAATTAATTATAGTAATGTTATTAGGACATTAGAATAATTATTTGGGCTATTATTATGGGTTATATAAGTGTCGTCGTAATATCTTTTTAACCACTCGCGGTACGGGGAATCTGGTTTGGAGGGCCGCTTGGGTTGCTGGATTCAGAAGTGCTATATGCCGAAATGATCCTGCCCTCCGGTGTTTCATGTCTGGCCCCTGTCTGTACATAGTGGTTGAGAAATATTGTTTCGTGCTTATATAATAGTAATAATAGCAAGACAATTAATTAGTCTCGGTGAATATTAGACTAAACCCTAGTGGTAATGATACTAGGTTTCGTCGAGGGAAATTGTTTTAAGACAACGCAGTGCTGTCCGAGCACCGAGTCACCACCGTATCAGGTGAGTGCATAGTTACTTTCATCTTACACATAGATATGAAGTATTTTATATAAATTACGTACTATGTGTGCATATTATCTGTATACTTGCTAACTATGCTGGAGGAACGATTTTATACAAGTTTATATGATTTAAACTGTATATGTATTTATATCTACATAATATGTTGGGTAAAACATGGGTAGATGAAATATGAGTTGGATGATGAGTTGAGAGGTGATATAGACCATGAGGTAAGGGTGAGAGGTGGACGATGTGAGAAGCCTTTTTCCCAAATGATGTCCCTGTTATCTAGCAGAGTATGGATGACAACCACATACTATTCTAGACAGTCCAGTGGAACACTAGCAGGCTCGCAACCTGTAGGTGTTGTGAACGATGTGTTCACCCGATGTACTCTAAACCCTGGCGATCATGCAGACTTGGTGCCTAAACCTTGGCGATCATGCAGACTTGTTGCCAAAACCCTGGCGACTATGCAGACTTAGTGCCTGTTGTATAAACCCTGGCGACTATGCAGACTTAGTGCCTAAACCCTGGCGACTATGGGGACTTAGTGCCTGTTGTATAAACCCTGGCGACTATGCAGACTTAGTGCCTAAACCCCCGGTGAAGATGGACTTCGTGCCGATTCCTTAGGATGATCCTTAGGAATGAATGAACGAGGAATAGTTGATTCTTAGGGTAGATCCTTAAGAGTAAAGCAGATAATGGGGATGGGTAATTGGGTTGATTGTTTGATGTTTAAACATAATAATTATATTATTGTGGGTTGAATACCCTATGTACTCACCGGGTTTCCCAACCTGAGCCACTGCAGCTTATTTCTATCACAGGTGCCGATATGAAGTTACATTACACTGAGAGATTTAAAAGAGATGTAGATCACTAGTGTAAATGAATGTAAGTTCTGTTTATGCTTATGTTTCTGTATTGACGATGACATCCCAAATGTTTTAAAAATGAATAAAAATACATTTCTTCGGAAATGCTTTGATAACGTATTTATCATGTTTTACTGGGAAGAAATTCCTCAACATTTTTATTAAAAGAAGTACTCTGATTTTTATAAAGCATAAACAAAATCTATCTTTTCTGGCCGTGAAAATGGGGATGTCACAGTTGGTATCAGAGCATTAGTTTAAGCGAACTAGGAATAAATATTTATTTCTACACTTAAACTTAGAATGCTAAGCGATGATCGTGAGGAGTGTGTCTAATATATTTTAGGTAGTACACCTGAATAGACACAAGCACTAGCTCATTTAGGGAAGATGCCTAAATTGCTTTATGTGCTAAATGATTTGTGATGCTTTATGATGCCATTAGTTGATCGGATATATGGTTTGTTGCCGACCGGATCTGGAAATTTTATGTGTTCAGATTTCTAAACGTTTAATTACGATATTAGAACTGACATGTAACTTTTCGGAGTAATAAGGAGGAATACGCATCTAAATCTTCTCTATATATATTCTCGTCTCGATACACTGAACGCATGCTTCCGTGAACGTAACATCTTGGTGAAGACTCGTAGCGAATTGAATAAATGGAGGAAATGAGAAGGCTTAAGATAGTGAATGATACCTATCGGAAGATATCGTAAAAGTGGTATCTTGCTTTTAGAATACGTCTGATAAAATAACGTTACGTATAAAGGAGTATGGTACGTACGAATGTACACATTTGATTGGAGGGATGATAGAACGCTGGTGTAATTCCTAAAGTTGTCCTATCGTCTAGTGTTTCCACCACCAACCGAGTTGAAGCAAAATTGTTGTTGAAGATATGCATGGAAGAAGTCCTAGTAGAGTCTAGGGAAATATTAATGATTATTTGGATACATTCGTATGTGTTAAATTGTTTTGTGCTTTTAAGAGATAAGAACTTGGGGGACTGCGAGACAATACTTGGGACGAGTATGAGTAGGTGTGAATGGTAGTAGAGGCCTATACTATCGGAAGCACATGACTCACACTTGGATCAGGGAAAGTCACAGGGTTACCAAGAAGCTAGTAATTGATTTCGTTTTGTTCAAGTATGTCGTTACCATCGTTTTGGTAATGACTAAGAATATGATTATTATTCCGACCCTAGTGGTCATATCAAATTGAGTCCGACTACGATAAGTATGTTACGTGGTATAGAGAACCAAGCTCGATGTAACATCTGACTTAAGCCAGAAGATTGAAGTGAAAGAAAATCGAAGCGATCAATAGAAGTATCGCGCTCATTGTTAAAGAAGCTTGTAGCTAGAAGTGCTACATTAGAACACGAAGGTAGGTATAGTCTGTTCTGGAATTTGACTCTAAGAGATCTGAGTCTAAGCACACGATGAGAGGTCATTAGAATATGACACATCGGCCCATTGTAGAAATCAAATAACTTATCTTAAGTTTGTTAAGAAAAAGAAGGAGTCTCTGATAAAGATCGAGATTGTGACATGAAGGTCATGATTTAAAATCTAACAAGAGATAGAGAACGGGTGCAAGATCAAGCACCGCATGTAGTTAAAGAAGTCCAAGAGTTAGAAGGAACATAGAAGTTACGACTATTACCTAGGATGAAGAGATAACGTATGGAGTCATTATACAACCCTGTTTCGTTGATGATTCCGGGACATAATCATCGTAAGGGGGAGATAATTGTAACGCCCGCAGATTCGGGCTAGTCAATTTAGAGACAATGAGCATCAAAAATGAGTTTTTGATGGAAGATTATTTAGAAGGAATAGTCTTAATAAAAGTTGTAGCATATGTTACAAGGATTCCGTACATATAAAGAACGCCGAAATCCGAGTTATAACGAAGAAGTTATGGCCCGTCGAAGTTTTACGGCAAAACCGGCACGACACGGCGCGACATAAATAGTGAATTTACGATAGAAGACTTTTTGGACTTAGTGATCTAAAAAAAATTCATTGTATACGTTAAACCAAGAGCGTGCATAAAAAGAACGCCCAAATCTGACTTCGTATGAGGAAGTTATAGTTTTTCTAAGATTTGGCATAACAGTGCACATCCCGGAATTCGAATTTTAGATCGAGGGGTTTTTTACCAACGTGAACTAAATGAGAATTGAATATCTCATTAATAGGAACTCAGCGACAAAAAGACAGACGAAAACGGAGTCCGTTTGCAAAAGTTATGAATTTTACACGGACATTTAACAGTATAATCACCTCCTACTGTTATATTTAAGATCGGTCGAGAATTAGCCGACAGAGTAAAAAGGAAAGTTTTAGATTTTATTTTTACCTACGCGTGGATATAAATAACGTCAAATACGGAGTTCGTATGCGAAAGTTATGGACGAAGCTTAGTCTCTACTTTTCGAGCGCGGCGAATTCGATACAGTTTTGTAAATCCGAGATAGAATGAGAATTAGCCAACGGGCTCTAAATGAAAGTTGTAGTACTCGTAAATACCAACGCATGGATATAAATAACTTCGGAAACAGAGCTCGTATGCGAAAAATATGGACGAAGCTTAGTCGCTACTCTTCGTGCGCGATAAATACGATACAGTTTTTGTAAATCTGAGATAGAAGGAGAATTAGCCAACGAGGTCTAAATGAAAGTTGTAGTGCTCGTGAATACCAACTCGTGGATATAAAGAACGTAGAAAATGGAGCTCGTACACGGAAGATACGGACGAAACTTAGGGGCTAGTTTACTATAAAACTCCTATAAATAAGAGATGAACTCTTCATAATTTCTTCACACCATAAGTCTTTCTTTCTCTCTCTAACTTCTCCCTAGCCTCCCTAAACCCCTCCCAAGTCTAGGGAACCTCCCTAGCACGAGAAGGAAGCCCCGGAGTGCCCGACGGCTTCGAGAAGAAAAGCTTTCGGCTCGGAAACGCTGCTCCAGCGAAGCCCAGTTTTTTAATAAAAACCCGCTGTAAGTGAGCTACGCCTACACTATTTTTAATATAGCTTTTAATTAATTATAGTAATGTTATTAGGACATTAGAATAGTTATTTGGGCTATTATTATGGGTTATATAAGTGTCGTCGTAATATCTTTTTAACCACTCGCGGTACGGGGAATCTGGTTTGGAGGGCCGCTTGGGTTGCTGGATTCAGAAGTGCTATATGCCGAAATGATCCTGCCCTCCGGTGTTTCATGTCTGGCCCCTGTCTGTACATAGTGGTTGAGAAATATTGTTTCCTGCTTATATAATAGTAATAATAGCAAGACTATTAATTAGTCTCGGTGAATATTAGACTAAACCCTAGTGGTAATGATACTAGGTTTCGTCGAGGGAAATTGTTTTAAGACAACGCAGTGCTGTCCGAGTACCGAGTCACCACCGTATCAGGTGAGTGCATAGTTACTTTCATCTTACACATAGATATGAAGTATTTTATATAAATTATATGCTATGTGTGCATATTATTTGTATACTTGCTATCTATGCTGGAGGAACGATTTTATACAAGTTTTATATGATTTAAACTGTATATGTATTTATATCTACATAATATGTTGGGTAAAACATGGGTAGATGAAATATGAGTTGGATGATGAGTTGAGAGGTGATATATACCATGAGGTAAGGGTGAGAGGTGGACGATGTGAGAAGCCTTTTTCCCAAATGATGTCCCCGTCATCTCGTAGAGTATGGATGACAACCACGGACTATTCTAGACAGTCCAGTGGAACACTAGCAGGCTCGCAACCTGTAGGTGTTGTGAACGATGTGTTCACCCGGTATACTCTAAACCCTGGCGATCATGCAGACTTGGTGCCTAAACCTTGGCGATCATGCGGACTTGGTGCCAAAACCCTGGCGACTATGCAGACTTAGTGCCTGTTGTATAAACCCTGGCGACTATGCAGACTTAGTGCCTAAACCCTGGCGACTATGCGGACTTAGTGCATGTTGTATAAACCCTGGTGACTATGCAGACTTAGTGCCTAAACCCCCGGTGACGATGGACTTCGTGCCGATTCCTTAGGATGATCCTTAGGAATGAATGAACGAGGAATAGTTGATTCTTAGGGTAGATCCTTAAGAGTAAAGAAGATAATGGGGATGGGTAATTGGGTTGATTGTTTGATGTTTAAACATAATAATTATATTACTGTGGGTTGAAAACCCTATGTACTCACCAGGTTTCCCAACCTGACCCACTCCAGCTTATTTCTATTATAGGTGCCGATATGAAGTTACATTACACTGAGAGATTTAAAAGAGATGTAGATCACTAGTGTAAATGAATGTAAGTTCTCTTTATGCTTATGTTTCTGTATTGACGATGACATCCCAAATGTTTTAAAAATGAATAAAAATACATTTCTTCGGAAATTCTTTGATAACGTATTTATCATGTTTTACTGGGAACAAATTCCGCAACATTTTTATTAAAAGGAGTACTCTTATTTTTATAAAGCATAAACAAAATCGGTCTTTTCTGGCCGTGAAAATGGGGATGTCACATCGTGTGTGGTTAACCGACACACTAACTTGGATTTAACAAGGTTGGAAAAGGGTGGCTTAAGGTTTATCATAGATCGGTGGAGCGCGTGTGGTTAACCGACACATCGATTAGATGATAAACATTAAGAGTAACAAGTAATTTGCATGGTTATTCACACCTTGTTTTGTGATCCTCGGCATCCCAGTCACAAAACTTGAAGGGAACAATTGAGATTGAAACATGCCATTGAAAAGTTAAATGAATCCTAAAAGAATCTAGGAGTTTCAAAAACCAATTAAAACCTGATAATTCATTTCGTTTTTCATGGTGGAAATTGGTGAATCGTCATTCACCTACCTTCAAATATTTTATAGATTAGATTACGATATCCCTCTTCTAAGTTATAAAATATTGTGTTGGGTCCTAGCCTTAATATTACATTTGAGTGTCTTATTAAGGACTATCTTTATATCTAATCTAAACTTGTCTTTCTTCCTTTTCAGATGTCTTCCAACAATGCTGCTTCTGGATCAAACCCTACCGACTCATTCTCTCTCTGAACCTGTGTGGGAGAGTCATCTTTGATGGGACTAATTTCAATGATTGGATCAGGAACATAAGGATGGTCACTCGCTATGAGGACAAGGAATATGTCCTCGACAAGGAGCTGAAGGAACTTGATGAGTCTTCTGCTACTCTCGAGGAGATCGCTGACTTCAGGACTCATGAGAGAGATGCCACTAAAGTGGCATGTATCATGCTGGCCACGATGACAGCCGAGCTCCAAAAGTCCTATGAGGACTTTTATCCTTTTGAGATGCACCAGGATCTGATGGAAAGATACCATCAGAGTGCTCATCAAGAGCGATATGAAATAATCTCCTCCATGATAACAACCCGAATGAAAGATGGTGAACCCATCACAGGCCACATGCAAAAAATGCAAAGGTTTGTAGACCGTCTGATGAAGTTGAATGTGAACTTCCCCGAGGAGTTGGCAATTGTGATCATATTGCACTCCTTACCTTCTTGTTATGATCAATTTCGAATTACCTATCATATGAACAAGGAGGAGGTCACACTCAGCAAACTTCAAGGACTTCTGAAGACCGCCGAAATTGGTCTTAAAGGTAAATCGGTTGTTACTACTTCTACTCCTACCACCGCCCCTGTTCTGGCTATCGGGCAAGGTAAAGGGAAGAAGAGGAAGAGCCCTTCGAAGGGTACTAAGGGAAAGTCTCTTGATGGATCCTCTTCAAGTAGAACCAACAGTGGTTCTGTCACTCCTTCTGCCAACCCTAAAGAGGCTGAATGCTTCTATTGCCATGAAAAGGCGCACTGGAAACGAAACTGCCCAAAGTACTTGCAAGATGTTAAGGATGGGAAAGTGAAACCCAACCATGCAGGTATTTACACTATATTGTCTAATAACTCACCATATTCTAATTCTTGGGTCCTTGATACAGGTTGTGGTATTCACATATGTTCTGATTTGCAGGGACTAAGAAGAAGTGAGAATGTGGAGCATGGGAAGATAAACTTAATCATGGGGAATAGGAAAGCTTCACCTGTCACCAAGATTGAAGTTTATTCTTTGTTGCTAAGTAGTGGGTTAACATTAGATTTGAATAAATGTTGTTACTCGTTTGAAATGGCAAGAAATATTATTTCCTTTCATGGTTTGTACAAACAAGGATTTACTTTTTCATTTGATAATGAATGTGGTGGTATTAATGTTTTTTATGATAATGTTCTTTATTTTAAAGCATTACCTTGTGATGGTGTATATGAAATTGTGTCGGTTGTAGATAACCTAGGAAATAATGTGTTGTGTATTGATTCTTCCACTAGTTCGGATAAAGCATCATTATGGCATTGTCATCTTGGACATGTTAGCAAGAAACGCATAGGCCAACTCCAAAAGGATGGAGTCTTGGAGTCATTTGACCTAAAGTCAGATGATAGTTGTGAATCTTGTTTACTTGGAAAAATGACAAAGTCACCCTTCACTGGTACTTGTGCTAGGGGTGAAGGTTTGTTGGATCTTGTACACATAGATGTGTGTGGACCCTTTAGAACCACCATAAGGGATGCTAACCGCTTCTATGTGACTTTTACTGATGATTACAGTAGATATGGTTATGTCTACTTAATCAATCATAAGTCAGAAACCTTTGAAAAGTTCAAAGAGTTTAAACAGGAAGTGGAGAACCAGCTGGGCAGGAACATTAAGATGCTTCGATCCGATCGAGGTGGTGAGTATCTTAGTACAGTGTTCCTTGACTATCTTAGGGAATGTGGGATTGTCTCACAATTGACACCTCCCAGGACACCACAACTTAATGGTGTGGCTGAGAGGCGTAATCGAACCTTATTGGACATGGTTCGTTCCATGATGAGTCGAGCTTCGCTACCAATCTTATTCTGGGGGTATGCCTTAGAGACTTCCGCCCATATCCTTAATCTAGTCCCTACCAAAAAGGTTGCCAAAACACCTCACGAGATGTGGACTGGGAAAGTTCCCATTTTGGACCACATCAAGATTTGGGGTTGCGAGGCTTTCGTGAGGCGCGAGGCTCACGATAAGCTCGAACCTCGGAGTGAGCGGTGTATTTTCGTCGGCTACCCACAAAAATCCTTTGGTTACCTCTTCTATAGACCCGGTGATAATGTGGTCTTTGTGGCAAGGAGAAGAGTCTTTTGCGAGAGAGAGTTCATAAGCCAAGGAGATAGTGGGAGGCATATTGACCTTGAAGAAATTCAAGAGTCAAGTGGTGAAGGAATCTCAAACCCTAGCAATCAACCTGAGGAGGAAACTCTTGTTGATCCAACTGACGAGTCTGTACCTCTGAGGCGTTCCACGAGAGTTAGGAATGCACCTGAGCATTACTATGGTTTCCATATTACTGTGGAAGGTGATACACTTATCAGTGATAGTACACTGGTAACTTTGGATGAACCTAACAGCTACACGGAAGCCATGGCAGGCCCCGAGTCTGCTAAATGGAAACAGGCTATGGATAGCGAGATACAATCCATGTATGACAATCAAGTTAGGAACTTGGTTGACAATATACCAGGTCGTAAGATAGCCGGGTGTAAATGGATCTTCAAGAAGTAGAGCGACATGGATGGGAATGTACACACTTATAAGGCACGACTGGTTGCAAAGGGCTTTTCTCAAACTTCCGGGAGTTGACTATGATGAGACCTTTTCACCAATAGCGAAGATTAAGTCTATTAGGGTTATGCTAGCCATTGCTGCATTTAATGACTATGAAATATGGAAAATGGATGTCAAAACCGCTTTCCTTAATGGAAAGTTGGCTGAGGATGTTTACATGAGTCATCCAAAGGGTTTTGTCAGTACAGAGTACCCTAATAGAGTGTGTAAGCTTGAGAAATCCATCTATGGATTGAAACAAGCACCTCGCAGATGGAATCGTTGTTTCGATGAGAAAGTCAAAGAGTTTGGCTTTTCGAGGAGCGAAGATGAGTCCTGTGTATATGTCAAGGCTAGTGGGAGTATAGTTAGCTTTTTGGTATACTGTATGTGGATGACATACTACTCATAGGAAATGACATCCCAACTCTGCAGGAAGTAAAGTCCTGGCTTGGGAAGTGTTTTGCTATGAAGGACCTTGGAGAAGCTGCCTATATCCTAGGGATAAGGATTTTGAGAGACAGGAGTAAGAGACTAATTGGACTTATTCAGAGTACCTACTTGGATAAGGTGTTGAATAGGTTCAACATGCAAGATTCCAAGAAAGGAGAGTTACCGATCCAGAGTAACGCCAGATTGAGTAAGACTCAGAGCCCGAGTACAGAGGCTGAGATAGCTGAGATGAGTCGAGTACTGTATGCTTCCATTGTAGGCTCGATCATGTATGTTATGACTTGTACTCGTCCTGATGTGGCCTTTGCTTTGAGCATGGTCATCAGATATCAGGGGAACCTTGGCAAGGCTTACTGGACTGCGGTAAAGAACATTCTCAAGTACCTGCGGAGGACTAAAGACTGGGTCCTTACCCTCTGTGGGAGTGATGACTTGAGAGTAGTAGGGTATAGTGATGCTAGCTTCCAAACTGATAAGGATAATTTCCGCTCTTAGTCAGGATGGGTCTTTACCTTAAACGGAGGAGCAATTACTTGGAAAAGTTCCAAGCAGGAGACAGTGGTTAATTCAACTTGCGAATCGGAGTATATAGCAGCAAGCGAGGCATCAAAGGAGGCGATATGGCTGAAGAACTTCATTGGAGACCTTGGAGTAGTACCAGCTATAAAGGAGCCTATGGAGATTTTCTATGATAGTGAAAGTGCAGTTGCCTTAGCCAAGGAACCAAGGGATCACGGGAGATCCAAACACATCGACAGAAAATACCATTTCATTAGACATCGAATAGAAGAAGGACTCCTCGTGGCAAAGAGGGTATCATCGGATGAGAACCCAGTAGATCCCCTCACGAAGGGACTGGGTAGGGTTAAGCATCTTCAGCATGCGAGGCGCATCGGGCTAAAGGATGATATTAGTTTTAGAAATTAGATAGCTTTTGAAATTTGTAAAGTGTAATTGACATTTGATGATAAATAAAAGTTGTTGTTTGTTTATATGTAAAGTGGTACTATCTTCTGTCAATCGTTTACTATCATTTCAATTTTTGCATGTTTTGACTTCCAGAATAATTATGTTATGGTATATCATATTATTCAAACCATCCACAGTCAATCATACTTTGGAAGTAGGTAATGAGGCAAGACAGTCATGAAGGGTCTGTAGTTTGTCTGGGACAAAGGGACTGCAGTGTTCATGAGTACTCTTGGAATGGGGATTCGAGTATTGGATTCAACCCACGCTCACTTGTATCACTTCATGGAATTTATCTCGAGTGATCATGAGACGGTAATATCATATAAGTCTTCAAACCTAGAGATACGAGTTGTTGACTATGAGTTGGTTATACATTGATTGTACGAAAACGCATTGGTAACTCGATGTAATAAAACATGCCTTTGTGTATGATTCAACAAGTAGTAGAACAAGCATATGAGTCGAAGTTTATCTGTTCCTTCTAGTCCTTGGAGGATTAGAAGCGATATATGGGCCCCTCGATGATTTTGTTTTGACCTATGTACCGGGACCGATCAGAACTAAATTGATGTGTTCGATTAAGTTCTATGTCAAACAAATCGGAAATCGGGAAACAAACTGCTGGACAATAAGTACGACATTGTTCCATGTATTTGTCCGGATGATATCTTGAGAGCAGAGGATTATATGATCACTTATCTTAAATGACACGCCATCTTAGTTCCGCGAGACTTTGAAAGAGCTACGATTGCTGATCAGTTCCTGAAGTCATACTTGCAGTTATAGTTATTAGACTTATCCAAGTGGGAGAGTGTTGGATAAGGTGTCTAAGTCCATAACTGTTTTTGGTATGTACTTGACCCGATTGGCATGGTCTATTTGGGTTGCATGGCATCATGATAATTGGATAGACAAAATGAGAAGAAGGACACTTATGATTTGTTAATATATTATAAGTTATAATATATTAATATGAAATCATATTATTTAATTAGTATTGATCAAGAATTAATTTTGTGATCAAAATTGAGACTAATTAAATATATGGGGTTGATTGTGTAAATCATCCATTCTTATATAGTGGGCTAATGATCCATGGTTTATTGGATTGGGCTAAATCCATAGGGTGCTCCATGGATTCTCCATGGAGGCTAAAACCCATGGATCATGGAGGAAATGAAAAGCCATGTCAATTAGGGTTTACATGGTGTAACCCTACTTATGACACACTATATAAAGACCCCATGAACTACCAAAATCGGTACTAAGAAAAAGAACAAAGAGAGCTAGCCGATTTTGAGTGTTTGTGTACTTCTATCAAAGTTATTCCAAGAGTTGTGGTGTTGTGTGAAACACTTGAGGCATCACATTTGGGGTGATAGGCTCACAAAGTTCTTAAAGAATCCAAGCAACAAGAAAGGTAAGTTCTTCTACTAGCTTTTATGTTTCAAGTTCCCCATGCCATGCTAGTTAGGTTAAGAACCTTGGAAAAATCAAATTTGCATGTATCTTAGTAAAACATAGATCCAAGTTTTCTAGGGTTGCATGTACAGTTTAGGAGTGTTAGAATGCTCAAAACCCTTCAGCTATCACTATGAACATCAAAAGAAAACCCTAAGAACACTAGGCTATTTTATAAAATACCAAATTAGGGTTAAGGATTACATACCTTGATTGTTATTATAGCAAATAACAAAGAAACCTCTCGTTGATCCTTTGGAAGCAAGCACCACAATTGTCGTGCCTCTAATGAAATCACACCCAACATAAGCATGAGGATGAGAGGAGAAGGAGTTGAGAATTTCGGCCAACCCAAGAGGAAGAAGAGATGGCCAAAATTGTGAAGGGCTAGGTCCCTTATATAGTTGAGGTAGCTTTGTGCTAAAGCTAGGGTTTAAGGAGGAAACCCTAAATCCCTTTGCTTGGTGACCAAGAAACACATTCCCGTCATTCAAGGGGCTTGGACGAAAACTCCTTGGGCTTACCCAAGTGATTTTTGTCCACCTCATCCGATGAGGTCCTTGGGCTTATTTCCTCAACTTTCAATAAATAACCAAATAATCCTTGCACTTTTAATTAATCTAATTAATCCCAAAATTAATTCCATTTAATTTTTGATTAATTTTTAATTAAATAATATGATTTCTAGTTAATATATTATTTTCATAATACATTTATAAATCATTTATTTCAATTTATTACTCAAATAATAAATCAACCTCTCTCTCTATCTCTCTCTCCAACATCATCCTATCCAGTTGCTAGGTTTGAGGGCAACCCAAAAGGACTATGCTACTATCAATTCAAGTTTATACCAATTATAGTTATGGGCTTAGACACCTAATCCAATAGTCTCCCACTTGGATAAGTTTAATAACCATAACTGCTAGTATAACTTCTAAACTGATTAGCAAATTGTAGCTTCCAAAAGCCGTTGCCGAACTCTGACCTAGTCAGTTACGTGTCCTAAGATAAATGATCATATAATCCTACGTTCTGCAAGATATCATTCGAACATGAGACATCGAACAAAATCAATCTCAATGTCCAATACTTTGTTTCCCGATTTCTGATTTTTAATGACATAGAACTTCTAATCGAACACATCAATTTAGTCCTGGCCGGGCCCGACACTATAAGTCAACACCAAATCACCGATGGGCCCAAATATATCGCTTTTCCCGTTAATGAAAAAGGAACAAATAAACTTTGACTTATATGCTTGCACCATTTACTTATCAAATCATGCACAACAATACGTTTTATGACATCAAGTTACTGATACAGTTGGGAGTAAAACCCTAATTGTGATTTAATGAACAAGATGCGGAAAATAAGAACAAACACAATAAAGAAGATATGTCGAATGATCACTCGATTTATTCAAAACATGAGGAATAAATTACACTTTCGGAATAGACTAAAGAATCTAACTCTACATAAGAAACCTCACAACGTTTGGCGGCTACATTTTGCCTCACTCTTAACACTAATTATGAATAATACATGACTATTTATAGGGAAAAGACAAGTCTTGGGCTTTTAACCTACACTTCATCAAGGGGGCCCATTGCCATAATCCATGGAGTACTTTGAAACCCTACAATCTCCCCCTCAAAGTATGAAATGGATGCCAAGGCTTCAACTTCCAAAACAAGCATGTAGCAAATAAGAAAAGATCTTGCGACGAGGAATATTTGAAGCAATCCACGAATCTTGATTCTTCAATAGTCTTCAAAAATGGGTTCTAGGATATATATAAACCAAGCACTGAAGTAATGTTTTTAAACTTCATTTTCTAATGTAATCCCAAAGATCTTCAATAAAGTCAAACCCGCCATAAAAACCCATTTCAGAATTAAGAAACCAAAACACTTCTTGTCTTTGAAGAACTCCCCCTCCAAGTCACAATGATCTTCAAATAAGATAATGATATAAGCCACCAAAAAATATCATGTAACAACCCAAATTTTAAGATTTGTAACGCCACTTGATCGAGAAAATACTAGAAGTCGGAGATATATCAAGGCATTAGAAGAGATCGACGAAGAACTGCTACTGTAAAGGCTACTTCTCTGTAAAAGCTTTAGAAGAGCTCGATGAAGAACTGCTACTGTAAAAGCTACCTTCATAATTCTACCACAAGCTTTATCAAAAATCTTCAAATTTGAAAAGTCACAAATCCAATTTCGAATGGCCATACCAAATTCTCCCCTGATTTATAATAAAAAATGTGATTATAAAGCCTTCAAATGGTCATGAGAATGATCTTGAATGGATAAATAATTACTGTGCTCCCCCGCGACAAAATGATATAAACGATGAAGTATAAAATCCGAAATAGTCGAAAAAAATTTGACGTTATCACGAAAAACGACTTTCCGAACCGCCAAGACTTGATGGAATCCTTAATTTTCTGTTCACGAAAAAAATATGTGCGTTAAAAAATCCAAAACTGTTCACCAACCCTCAAATTTATAAACTTTTTGAAAAATGGGCTGAAATTTTCACTTTGCTGAAAGTTAAGGGATTAAAAATCTGCATCACATTCCCCTTAATTTGTAACAATTTCTGGAAATAGTCCAAAACTGCCAGGCTGTGAAAACAACAGGGACCAAAAGCGTTAAACCGCTGAAGTTGCAGGGACCAAAAATGAAGCTTTGACATCTTCTTCCCCATTTGATTAAATACAACGACTTAATTCCAAAGACCAATTCGGAGATCAACCAATATTTCCAAACTCCGAACATCCCTTCGTTTCGATCGCATAGTTACGAGTGCCAGGCCATACACCATCTCATTCCAATCCTGATCTTAATTTTGATGTTCGTGGGTGAGGCCGTTCGTTCCACTGTGACCATTAAATGCGAACATAGCAAAATGACCTGATTCCGAACGCTCGCAAACGAAAACCAAAATTCCGATTCCGATCAGCCCCATCGTTCCGAGCACTGGTTCACAATAAGTATTCCGAATCAAAAACGACACGATCAATTATTCCAGTTCCGAGCCGACTGGAACCCCGATTCCGAGTCGGTTCGTTCTGAGTCAAACAATTGCAGTGCGAATCAAAGCCAATCCCCAAATCCAAGCACATTCCGAACAATCAGTTGTGAACGTTCGTGGGAAAAACGAGTCCGAGCCCAGATGATCAACTCTGATTCTTAGATCGTTCGCAGGTAAGGCCAATCACACCAATTTTGACTTTTAGCATTGACCACCAAGAACATCTGATCAAATCATTCCGATTGAGTTCTAATTCCGATTTCATTTGTTCGCATCACACTTCCGATTACGATTGCAATTAAGTTCGCAGGGAGTCCGTTCGCACCAATAAGTTCACAATTTCAATTTTGACATTTAGCGCTGACCATCGACATCAGGTAACGCCAAATCGATTTCCTTCAACACAATTTCCGGACTCAACATATCGATTTCCAGATCAAACATCACATTCAATCAAAAATAAGTATAAACTCCCTATGTTCTTCGTCTGTTCATCATCGGTTCTCAAAAAAATATCGATTTATCAATAAGAATATCAAAGAACAATACTGGATCCAAAATCTCAGTCGATGATAACAGGGATGGTTCACTTTCAGAAAAAAATCATTATCAATCGTTGAACAAAACCGATGTTAAGAACAAAACACAAGAACAAGAACAAAGCGACTAGTGACAAAAATCGAGAATGATGAAATCCAATAAGAACTCTTAATCGACGTGAGATTGAACGCTTTGTTTGAATAAAAGACTTTGACTTACGGATTCAGAACTTAAGATTTCAACAACTATGTGGGCTAAACAATGAACAGTAAACGAACACAATGAGCCCAATGAATGGAACGAATGAACTGTAATAAAAAAAATGGGTTCAAGAACAGTTTATCGGCTGAATGAATATTAAGCAACAACAATTGGGCTAAATAAATGGAACTAGATCTGGGAAGCAATAGAATAACCTTGGATTGAACAATCGATCAGATCTAATCAGAAAATACAAACAAGATACGAATCAGATTAAAAAAAAATTACCCAGATGAACAGTTGAAGAATCCCATAAATCTTCATGAACAGTAGAACGAACAAGAATCTTGATTCCAAACCGCCAAAACACCAAAAATCTTCAATAATTTGTGCAGAAAATCATCAAATCAAGAACCGATACTTCAAAAATCCATAGATCTTCAAAGACCCGCTCTGATACCACTTGTTGGGAGTAAAACCCTAATTGTGATTTGATGAACACGATGCGGAAAATAAGAACAAACACAATAAAGAAGATATGTCGAATGATCACTCGATTTATTCAAAACATGAGGAATAAATTACACTTTTAAAATAGACTAAAGAATCTAACTCTACATAAGAAACCTCACAAAGTTTGGCGGATACATTTTGCCTCACTCTTAACACTAATTATGAATAATACATGACTATTTATAGGGAAAAGACAAGTCTTGGGCTTTTAACCTACACTTCATCAAGGGGGCCTATTGCCATAATCCATGGAGTACTTTGAAACCCTACAGATGCGTTTACGTATCATCAACGTACAACTGATTTGTAAACCACAACTCATATATCTCCATTTCAGCATTATAAGATATTATCGTCTCATAATTACTCGTGATAAATTCCATGAAGCAATTCTCTGAGCTTGGGTTAATCCAATACTTTAATCTCCATTTCAAAGTACTCATGAACATTGCAACAATGCCATTGCTATGTCTAAAACTCTTTAAACAACATACAATCTAATTCATGCCAGTCTTAATTCACTACTTATTTTCAAAAGTACGAACGACTGTGGAGTTTGAATAATCGAATTATTCGGAAAGAAAAACATGAAAAATGAAACACAGTAATAAACAATTGACAAAAGGTAGTAAACAAAATCATAAATAATTCTCTATTATTTAATCACCAAAAGTCAATTCATTTAATTTGTTACAAGTTTCAAACTAACTATCTAACTACAAAAACTAATATCATCTTTCAGACCAATGCTCCTGACATGCTGAATGTGTTTGACCCTACTCAGACCCTTTGTGAGGGGATCTGCAAGATTCTCTTCTGATGATAACTTCTTTACTACGAGGTGACCTTCTTCTAATCTATGTCTGATGAAATGGTATTTTCAGTTGATATGTCTTGATATGCCATGATCTGTTGGTTCCTTTGTCAAGGCAACCGCTCCTTTGTTATCACAAAAATTTTTCATTGGCTCTTTAATGGCTGGAATAACTCCAAGGTCTCCGATGAAGTTCTTCAACCAAATTGCCTCCTTTGATGCTTCGCTCGCCGCTATGTACTCTGATTCACAGGTAGAATCAGCCACTGTCTCTTGTTTGGAACTTTTCCAGGTTACTGCTCCTCCATTTAAGGTAAACACCCAACCAGATTGAGAACAAAAGTTATCTCTATCTGTTTGAAAGCTGGCGTCACTATACCTAGTTACTCTCAAGGCATCACTGCCACCAAGTACTAGGACCCAGTCCTTAGTCCTTCGTAGATACTTGAGAATATTCTTAAATGCTATCCAATGAGCGCTACCTGAATTTCCATGATAACGACTGACCACGCTCAAATAAAAAGTCACATCAGTGCGAGTACATGTCATAGCATACATGATAGATCCAACGACGAAAGCATATGTAACTCTGCTCATTTCTGCTATCTCAGCATCGGTACTCGGACTCTAAGTCTTACTCAGTTTGGTATTACTCTGTATAGTCAGTTCTCCTTTCTTGGATTTTTTCATACTAAAACGTTTTAGTACCTTTTCCAAATATGTATTCTGACTAAGTCAAATTAACCTTTTACTCATGTCTCTTAAAATTCTTATCCCCAGAATATAAGCAGCCTCTCCTAGATCCTTCATAGCAAAACACTTTCCAAGCCAAGACTTAACCTCTTGCAAAGTTGGAATGTCGTTTCCTATAAGAAGTATGTCATTAACATACAAAACTAGGAGGGTTTCTATACTCCCACTAGCTTTGACATATACACAAGACTCATATTCACTTCTAGAGAAGCCAAATTCCTTGACCTTCTCGTCAAAACAAATATTCCATTTGCGAGAAGCTTGTTTCAATCCATAGATTGATTTCTCAAGTTTACACACTCTATTGGGAAACTTTGCATCAACAAAACCCTCTGGCTGACTCATGTAAACATCCTCAGCCAACTTCCTATTAAGGAAAGCAGTTTTGACATCCATCTGCCAAATTTCATAGTCATGAAATGCAGCTATGGCTAGCATTATCCTAATAGATTTTATCTTAGCCACTGGTAAGAAGGTCTCATCATAATCAAACCCTAGGGTTTGAGTAAAGCCCTTCGCAACCAGTCGAGCCTTGAAAGTGTGCACCTTTCCATCCATGTCAGTATTCTTCTTGAAGATCCATTTGCACCCAACTGTCTTACGACCTGGTACGTTATCAACCAAATTCTAAACTTGGTTGTCATACATGGACTTGATCTCGCTGTCCATTGCCTCTTTCCATTTGGCTGCCTCAGGGCATGTCATTTCTTCCTTGTAGTTAGTAGGTTCATCCAAATTTACCAGTGCACTGTCATTGATAAACATGTCACCAGCTGTAGTTTTCACACCCCCAAACCAGAACGGCGGAAACGTTCGGGGGCGGAGGGCGTCATGTAAGTATCACAACACATGCACTATAGTAATCAAACTACAAACAACCATTGCATTAATAAGTATAAGTTTTACATAAGTGTTTAAACATTACATATTCAAACATCAAAGTACAAGACAAGAGTCGCAGTACGGTACTAGGTAGTCTTATAAGTAGAAGACAAGAGTCGCAGTACGGTACTAGGTAGTCTTCTCAAAAGCTTCGGGAGTGTACCTGTTTACTGGATTCTTGAGAATACAAGTTATTTTGAAAGAGAGGATCAACATTTAAGCTGGTGAGTTCATAAGTATTTAGTTATGGTTGTTTTTAGTTTTAAGAAAGTGATTGAATGCGCTCCAGAAAGTCCTATACTTTCTGCTTTACAATTGAAAAGTAGTTTTAATCCCATAATCCATTCCATTTGTAAAAGTAGTTTAATCACATAAACCGTTCCATTTGTAAAAGTAATTTAATCCCATAAACCGTTCCTTTTGTAAAAGTAGTTTAATCCCATAAACCGTTCCATTTGTAAAAGTAGTTTAATCCCATAAACCGTTCCATTTGTAAAAGTAGTTTAATCCCATAAACCGTTCCATTTGTAAAAGTAGTTTAATCCCATAAACCGTTCCATTTGTAAACATATTCTTTGTTATATCCGTTCTACAGTAAAACATTGATATTAATCCTGGAAAATATTATATTTTCCATAATACTAATTTGTGGTTTTAAACGTTCCAAAACCAAAAAGTACAAGTATATTTGTCATACTTAATTTCATGATACGTAGTTTTGTCCATAAGTAAAACTAACAGAAGGTATATTTCGTCAGTAGAATAGATAGGATGTAAATATCTTTTCTTACTGTTTTAAAAGAAGTATATTACTACGTAAATTAATCGTTGTTTTCTCCATGTGAGTTCTACTAACCATACTAATATGACTGATATGCCTGCTGCGACGTTCTTCAGGCGTCGGAACGATATGATATTTGTCACCCCAGGCCTGCCGCCTAACTGTAGCGAACAACTAAGGTGCGGGGTTGTCAGTCCCGTATAGATCTATACACAAATTCACGCTCTCCCTCCAGGAGATTCTGGTTAATAAGTCAGGACTTAAGGTCGTACTTAGATAAGTATACCACAAAGTGTCTCACAAATTTATCGTTTCAACGAGATTACAAGTAATACAGTGGAAAAAGCCTTTTAACAGTAATGATGAAGCTTTTCCATATATAAGTTTAAGATGATTGATATTGAGAATTGACCCATAAATTATACCTATTATAATTTATATGTTCTATCTGATTAGCATTATTTCTCATGGATGAACACCTTTGTTCAACATGATACAAAGGTAATGATACCGAATGAAGTAACCTTTTATATTCATATATGTATAATATATATATATATATATATATATATATATATATATATATATATATATATATATATATATATATATATATATATATATATATAATTAAGAAGGAAACGACCTTCGGACAAACAACACCACCTTAATTCCACATCCAAACAAGGAAAAGGAAATAAGATAATTCATTAGTCCTAAGCCCTTCAAATCTTATTTATATATTTATACATAGATAAACATGATTTTGGCCATTATATGTGTAAAGAGTTATAAAAACATTTAAAAGAGTTTAACATTATTCTAAAAGAATTTATATGACTTCAATTTATTCTGGAAACAATTGGTAATTCTTTATTTTAAAGTCCATATTTAAAAGCATAAGAAGAACCTTTATGCGATTGATATCACATGAATTATTAACACAATATGATTGTGTTCAACTTGTATTTCCCCCTTATAAAGCATTTAAAACCATTTAAAAATGTATATTATAGGGGTATGAACTCACTTGATAAGTGGTGATTTGGGCAGCGCTTCGTTTCTATAAATGATCTTTCTCGAAGAAACCGCGAGTTTTTGATTAAAAACCGGGGTTTACGCAAGCAGCACTTCAACTGGAAAGAGGTTAGCTTCTCGAGAATTTCGGGGCTTCGGGGCTTGCTTTGGGTTTTAGATATGATACCGGGGCTTCGGGGGGTTGTAAGGAAGTTTAAAGGGGTGAAAATTTTGAAAAAGCATGAAATTTGGGGTGAAAATGAGTTAAGAACCGGAGTCTCTCAGGCTATTTATAAGCCGAAGCCTCGGATCCGAAGCAAGGGGAAGGAGACGCGTGTCTCGGACAGGTGGCGAGGGGGAGGAGTCAGCAGGCGAGCTGGCAGCGAAGGAAGGGAGGCACGTGTCTCGGCTCGCAGGCGGACACGGGTCCGAGCTCGGAAGCTCCACCGTGCGAGGCGCGTGTCGGATCAGGAGTGGCCGAGACTTTGGTCGAATCAGGAGAGGACACGGGGCGACACGCGGTAGTCTTGCATGTGAGGTGACGTGGCCGGTTCTCAGCCTTGCGATTTTTCCCGGTTTTCAACATTTTTCGATTTTTGTGCCCAAAACATGCAAAATTCATAACTTTAGCACACGAGCTCCGTTTTCGACGTTCTTTATATGCACGCATAGGTAAAATTATACTCTACGACTTTTGTTTAGACTTCGTCGGCTAATTTTGAATTTATTTTTAATATTATTATTTTTAACAGACCGGGACAGGAAAATCCGTTAAAAAATCATAACTTCTTTATCCGACGTTCGTTTTTGTCTGTATTTTTACCGTTGCACTACTATTGACGAGACCTTCAATTCTCGTTTAGGTTGTGTTGGCTAAAAATCACTCCATCTTTATTTCGAGTTTTTAGCTGTATACTGCTATACTGAAACTTAGAAAAATCATAACTTCCTCATACGAAGTCAGATTTTGACATTCTTTTTATGAAAGTTCTCGGTTTAACATAATCTACAACTTTAATTTAGTTGTTATGGCTAAAAAGCCTTTTGTTGAAAATTCACTCGTTACACTGAACAGTGTTTTGCCGGTTTTGTCGCGGATCTTCGATTGGTCATAACTTCTTCGTTATAACTCGGATTTCAGTGTTCTTTATATTTTTGGAAACCTTGTTACAATCTCTACCACTTTGTTCATCCTAATTAAGATTATTGAACAATTTATTTTTGACCTAAATTTGACTGGTGTTACATTATCCCCCCGTTAGAGTGAATTTCGTCCCGAAATTAAGTCTAAAGTGATACTCATGGACTAGGGAAAAGATGTGAATATTTTCGTGTCATATAATCTTCCCTTTCCCAAGTGAATTCAGGTCCCCAGTTTGCAATGCAGCGTACCTTCACTATCAGGATAAGACTATGCTTGGTTCTTTTGATTTTCCTATCCATGATTTCTATTGGTTCTTCTACAAAGTGTAGACTTTTATTTAACTTGATTTCATCGAGTGAAATAACAAGTGTTTCATCAGATAGACACCTCTTTAGATTAGATATGTGAAAGGTGGGATGAATGTTATTAAGTTCTTTTGTGGTAGTTTAAGTTTATAAGCTAGAAGACCGATTCTAGCAAGAATCTCAAATGGTCCTATGTACCTTGGATTTAGTATTCCACAATTTCTGAAGCGTATCTTGCCCTTCCGGGGTTAGACTTTCATATGACAAGGTCACCAACCTGGAATTCCAAGGGTTTTCTTTTATTGAAGCCGTAGCTTCTCTGATTAACTATGGAAGCTTTACGTTGCTTCCTGATTCGTATTCTCTTTTCGGTAGTTTCTCGGATGAATTCTAGACCAGGGAAGGTGTTGTGTGGAAATTGGACCTCTAGCTAGTTGGGTGTCACAAGCTTTAGTCCAGTGCATATAGGATCTGCACTTGCGACCACAGAAGGTTTCGAATGGAGCAACTTAAATGCTAACATGATAAAGGACTTGACTAATTGGTAAATGGGTATCCCAAACTTTACCAAAGTCGATCACATATGCTCATGACTACTCTAGTTCCCAGAGATTTCTAAAGTGACTGCCTGATCTGGGAGATGATTCTATTATCTCAACGGAGATAACAGATATTGGAACACCGTGCACTCCGACTAATCTCTCTAACACACGTTCTAGTTATCTTCTCTATTTGCCTGTTTCTTCAAAATTGTAGGAAGTGTGTGGACTTGGCTAACGTGTCGACGATCACCCAAAATGGCATCAAGTCCACCTGTTGCCTTGGTAACTTGATTATAAAGCCTATTGTAATCCGCTACCACTTCCACTCAGGTATCTCCGGTTGTTGTAGTAAGCCTGCGGACTTTTGCTTTAATAAGACTCATACTTGGCTCATCTATCATCACCTCGTGTATACGAGTCATATATAATTTAGATTGACAAAACGTTCGGTTGTGTGGCTCTGCCCCAAGTCCACAACCAGACAAGGAACAGGAAATAGGGCGGAATCATACATCCTAAATCTTGTTGAGTCTAAACTATATGCCACTCTTGCGTATACATTTAGCAGCGATAGATTAGTCTAATGAGTTCTTTATTCTTGAACTTTAGTCTTCTTCGGAGGTCTATTCGGTATACTACGGGTGGTTACTGACTTCTGAAACTTCTTTGGTGCTTTTCGCTTCTAGTTTTCTATCTACTGAGTAGGCTAGAAGGTGTGGTACCCCTCACATGGGTACTTCTGAGGTCTTGAGGTGAGAGATGACATAAGGGTTTGCGTTATGGTTTGGAAGAATTTTATCTTACGGCTGATTAAGGAAGAGGTTCTTTTACACAGTATAAGAATTTTTACATGGTAAGGACCAGGCCAAACTATGTCGAATGAGGATGTCAGAATTTTCTCGACGAAATAGATATTAAGTCGTTCTGGGGGAAATGATTACTAGGATGATGAACTATCCTATGTACCTAAGTTTTGAGTGCTTCCGGTTTTATTTTGTTATTACTGTTACGAATCCCCTTTTTGATTCGAAATTGGCGGTTACTACCAATACGAGGGTTCTGATAATTTGAAATTATGAACTTTCATAAAATGATCCTTATTAGGTCTCTCTATAATCGCTTGGTGTATACAAGTCATGTATAATTAAGATTGGTAAGACCTTTGACTGAGCAACCCTGCCTTAAATTCACAACCAAACAAGGAACAGGAAATGAGGCGGGATCACTCACTCTAAGTCTACAAATCATAATTATAAATGACCCTAATGTATACACTAAGCCATCATAGGTTACCTGTTAGGGTTACATATTTTATATGAATACTGTGATTTAATTTGAACGAGAGAGTAATCACAATTATAACTAATTATTGGGGTTTGGAAGCATACCAAAATATAGCAGGGTTCTTTGATGCCTTCCCATGTATTGGGGTCAAACTCCTCCTGCTGCCCCGTCGTTCCTCTCGGTTGCACAATCCCTATTGTAATGTCCTATTTTCACCACAAAGGTGACATATTGGAATGGTTCCAACATTGGTGGTTGAAGTGATGAACTCAACCGGAGTTCTACAAATGCGGGCGATGTGCCCCTTTATGTTGCATCTATTGCAATGTAGCTCTCTGCAAACTCCATGATGATGGTAGTTGCACTTGCTGTAGTGTGGGAGGTTTCCTAAGTACGGCGTGGTCGGTGCTGGAATAACAGGGCTGATGGGGGTATTGACTGCCCCAGTTCGTTGCCCTCTGTTAGGTTCTTGAGTTGAACAACCCCCTTTCTTGTTCTCAAACTTTCGTTTCAGGATATTAGGCTTAAGGTTCGAAGTGTTCTCACAAATAGGTACTCGTTGCTGTACTTAGTTATCACTACGATCGGGATTACCGATATTATTACCACTAACATTTGCGTTGTTAGCATTAAGGTGTGCCATGACAGTTGCTACAGCTGCTGTGACTGCAGCTTGAAACGTAGCCGAATCTATTTGAAGAATTGGTGTGTTGCCAGTGGGTTGGTTTTGTTTCTTCGGAGGCATAATCCTGTTACACGATAAGAAAATGAGCTCGTGAGCGACTATCGTTGGCTCTAGATGTATTCTAATCATTTGTATCTACATATAAATCTTTCCCTTTGTTATACTGTTCTCAATGATTCGACCTGCATCCTTATGATGCAGTCCTAGTAAGGAGCAGAAATAAGTTTCTAGAATGGTTATGAACCGAGTGTCATCCGAGCTAAGTTACCTTCGATTGGTGGATATTGTTTTCCAACTTTCGAAATGATTTGAAAACATTTCATAATAAAGTCTACATAAAATAGACTTATGAATTTGAGAAGTAATCACTATCAATTGAGATTTTGTGATCCGATTTATTGTTATTAGCCGTGTCAGGGAAAGACGATAAGCTCAAAACCTAATGTGAGTAATGTAAACACTAACTCACTAGGTTGTATTATTTATTAGTTATTACTTAGATGAAAAGGCGCTCAAACACTTCACATGAATCACGCATGGTTTTCCTCTGATCTCTATTCTATTCTTGGCGGTAATGATTTGTTCTCTCCTGGTATCTATAGGGTGTCCTTCTCCTCCGTAGGTATATTGAATTCCTGAGCTGTCTTACTTCCGATTCTGACACTGATCCCCATTACTTCGTAATGAAGATTTTGAATCTTGGAAGTTCATGCGAATCTCTCATTGTTGTCCTTAATAGGGTAAGGGCACTAAATGATTTCTATAGTTTCTTTATTTCTCATCTGTTTCTTTCTCAGAATTCTCCTAATGAAATTCTGTTGGATCCTCCTTGACTCTTCTATTGATTGCTGGAGTGACTACATCTATCTAAGGGGTTTATACGAGAATGGGAATGTCTAAAGAATCTATGAGAAAATCTAATTTTTTATGAAGGTGATCCTTTCTGGTCCTTCTATAATCACATAGTGTGTATCGATTATATATAATCCAGATCAAATAGACCTTCGAATAAGTAATCCTACTCTAAAACCACATCCAAACAAGGAAAAGGAAGTAGAGTGAAAATCACATATTCTAAGTCTATAAAATCTCAACTATATATAACCTTAACGTATCCACTTAGTAATTATAGACTTACCAGAAATGATCTTTTTAACATTTCCCCAAAGTTATTTATGGTTTCTAAAATACTTCCATGGTATTTTAATTATAAGTTTGATTCTTGGACTTCTAGATATAAGAAGTTGATAAGTTTTCAGTTTTCTTGTTATAGCATCCTAAAATACTCCTATAGTATTTTAACCTTTATGTTTGGTTCTAGAATTCTTCTGGTACCTAGGTAAGTTTTAGACTTGTTGCAACACTAAAATCACTCCCAAACACATGTTGGTCATATCTCAAATGAATATAGTTGATCAGGATATATTGATCCCAGATATGATTACATAACTGTCCAGGTTTAACTGTAATGTCCAACATCCAAATACTTTTGTTTTGTTCTACTTGTGATACTCATTCTAGTATATATATTCTGCATGTACTTATACTTTTATAAAATATTGTTATATTTTTGAAATATAACTCTTGGTCAGAGTGTTTTTATCCCAATGGGTTTATAGTTGTATATCTTTTATGACTGATATACTGAGTTCTCTATAAACAATGCTTTGATACCAATCTGTCACACCCCCAAACCAGAACGGCGGAAACGTTCGCGGGCGGAGGACGTCATGTAAGTATCACAACACATGCAATATAGTAATCAAAGTACAAACAACCATTGCGTTACTAAGTATAAGTTTTACATAAGTGTTTAAACATTACATATTCAAACATCAAAGTAGAAGACAAGAGTCGCAGTACGGTACTGGGTAGTCTTCTAAGTAGAAGACAAGAGTCGCAGTACGGTACTAGGTAGTCTTCTCAAAAGCTTCGAGAGTGTACCTGTTTACTGGATTCCTGAGAATACAAGTTATTTTGAAAGAGAGGATCAACATTTAAGCTGGTGAGTTCATAAGTATTTAGTTATGGTTATTTTTAGTTGTAAGAAAGTGATTGAATGCGCTCCAGAAAGTTCTATACTTTCTGTTTTACAATTGAAAAGTAGTTTTAATCCCATAAACTGTTCCATTTGTAAAAGTAGTTTAACCCCATAAACCGTTCCATTTGTAAAAGTAATTTAATCCTATAAACCGTTCCATTTGTAAAAGTAGTTTAATCCCATAAACCGTTCCATTTGTAAAAGTAGTTTAATCCCATAGACCGTTCCATTTGTAAAAGTAGTTTAATCCCATAAACTATTCCATTTGTAAAAGTAGTTTAATCCCATAAACCGTTCCATTTGTAATATTCTTAGTTATATCCCTTCTACAGTAAAACATTGATATTAATCCTGGAAAATATTATATTTTCCATAATACTGATTTGTGGTTTTAAACGTTCCAGAACCAAAAAGTACAAGTATATTTGTCATACTTAATTTCATGATACGTAGTTTTAACCATAAGTAAAACTAACAGAAGGTATATTTCGTCAGTAGAATAGATAGGATGTAAATATCTTTTCTTACTGTTTTAAAAGAAGTATATTACTACGTAAATTAATCGTTGTTTTCTCCATGTGAGTTCTACTAACCATACTAATATGACTGATATGCCTGTTGCGACGTTCTTCAGGCGTCGGAACGATATGATATTTGTCACCCCAGGCCTGCCGGCCTAACTGTAGCGAACAACTAAGGTGCGGGGTTGTCAGTCCCGTATAGATCTATACACAAATTCACGCTCTCCCACCAGGAGATTCTGGTTAATAAGTCAGGACTTAAGGTCGTACTTAGATAAGTATACCACAAAGTGTCTCACAAATTTATCGTTTCAACGAGATTACAAGTAATACAGTGGAAAAAGTCTTTTAACAGTAATGATGAAGCTTTTCCATATATAAGTTTAAGATGATTGATATTGAGAATTGACCCATAAATTATACCTATTATAATTTATATGTTCTATCTGATTAGCATGATTTCTCATGGATGAACACCTTTGTTCAGCATGATACAAAGGTAATGATACCGAATGATGTAACCTTTTATATTCATATATGTATAATATATATATAATTAAGAAGGAAACGACCTTCGGACAAATAACACCACCTTAATTCCACATCCAAACAAGGAAAAGGAAATAAGATAATTCATTAGTCCTAAGCCCTTCAAATCTTATTTATATATTTATACATATATAAACATGATTTTGGCAATTATAAGTTTAAAGAGTTATAAAAACATTTAAAAGAGTTTAACGTTATTCTAAAAGAATTTATATGACTTCAATTTATTCTGGAAACAATTGGTAATTCTTTATTTTAAAGTCCATATTTAAAAGCATAAGAAGAACCTTTATGCGATTGATATCACATGAATTATTAACACAATATGATTGTGTTCAACTTGTATTTCCCCCTTATAAATCATTTAAAACCATTTAAAAAGGTATATTATAGGGGTATGAACTCACTTGATAAGTGGTGATTTGGGCTGCGCTTCGTTTCTATAAATGATCTTTCTTGAAGAAACCGCGAGTTTTTGATTAAAAACTGGGATTTACGCGAGCAGCACTTCGACTGGAAAGAGGTTAGCTTCTTGAGAATTTTGGGGCTTCGGGGCTTGCTTCGGGTTTTAGATATGATATCGGGGCTTCGGGGGGTTGTAAGGAAGTTTAAAGGGGTGAAAAATGTGAAAAAGCATGAAATTTGGGGTGAAAATGAGTTAAGAACCGGAGAATCTCGCAGGCTATTTATAGGTCGAAGCCTCGAATCCGAAGCAAGGGGAAGGAGAAACGTGTCTCGGACAGGTGGCGAGGAGGAGGAGTCAGCAGGCGAGCTGGCAGCGAAGGAAGGGAGGCACGTGTCTCGGCTCGCAGGCGGACACGGGTCCGAGCTCGGAAGCTCCACCGTGCGAGGCGCGTGTCGGATCAGGAGTGGCCGAGACTTTGGTCGAATCAGGAGAGGACACGGGGCGACACGCGGTAGTCTTGCATGTGAGGTGACGTGGCCGGTTCTCAGCCTTGCGATTTTTCCCGGTTTTCAACATTTTTCGATTTTTGTGCCCAAAACATGCAAAATTCATAACTTTCGCACACGAGCTCCGTTTTCGACATTCTTTATATGCACGCGTAGGTAAAATTATACTCTACGACTTTTGTTTAGACTTCGTCAGCTAATTTTGAATTTATTTTTAATATTATTATTTTTAACAGACCGGGACAGGAAAATCCGTTAAAAAATCATAACTTCTTTATCCGACGTCCGTTTTTGTCTGTCTTTTTACCGTTGTACTACTATTGACGAGACCTTCAATTCTCGTTTAGGTTGTGCTGGCTAAAAATCACTCGATCTTTATTTCGAGTTTTTAGCTGTATACTGCTATACTGAAACTTACAAAAATCATAACTTCCTCATACGAAGTCAGATTTTGACGTTCTTTTTATGAAAGTTCTCGGTTTAACATAATCTACAACTTTAATTTAGATTGTTATGGCTAAAAAGCCTTTTGTTGAAAATTCATTTTTTACACTGAACAATGTTTTGCCGGTTTTGTTACGGATCTTCGATTGGTCATAACTTCTTCGTTATAACTCGGATTTCAGTGTTCTTTATATTTTTGGAAACCTTGTTACAATCTCTACCACTTTGTTCATCCCAATTAAGATTATTGAACAATTTATTTTTGACCTAAATTTGACTGGTGTTACAGTAGTAATATGGAAACCATGGAACTCAGGTGGCATTCTAACTCTACTGGAACGCCTAAGAGGTAATGAATCGGCAATTGGTTCAACTGGAATTTCTTCCTCAGGTTGAGCCCTAGCTTCTTCAGAGGTTCCTTCATTGTTTGATTCTTGAACCTCTTCAATATCAATGGTGATCTTACTGTCCTCTTTGCATATGAGCTCTCTCTCTCTCTCTCTCTCTCTCTCTCTCTCTCTCTCGAAATACTCCTCTTCATGCTACAAAGACCACATTCTCACTAGGTCTATAGAACAAATATCCAAAGGACTTCTGTGGATAGCAGATGAAAATACATCTCCTACTCCAAGGTTCAAGCTTGTCGTGACTATCTCGTCTAACGAAAGCTTCACAACCACAAACCTTGATATGTGCTAAGGAGGGAACCTTCAATGTCCACATTTCGTGAGATGTTTTTGCAACCTTCTTAGTTAGGACAAGATTAAGAATGTGGGCGGTAGTCTCTAAGGCATACCCCTAGAATGAAATTGGAAGAAATACTCGACTCATCGTGGAACGGACCATGTCCAACAAGGTTTGATTACACCTCTCAGCTACATCATTAAGTTGTGTTGTTCTAGGAGGTGTCAATTGTGAAACTATTCCACATTCCTTGAGGTAGTCGTGGAACTTGATACAAAGATACGCACTGCCTCTATCGGATCTAAGCATCTTTATCTTCTTGCACAGTTGATTATCGACGTCATGTTTAAACTCTTTGAAATTTTCAAAGGTTTTTGACTTATGCTTGATTTAGTAGATATAACCATATCTATTATAATCATCAGTAAAAGTCACATAGAATCGATTAGCATCCCTTATGGTGGATCTGAAGGGACCACACACATCTGTGTGTATAAGGTCCAACAACCCTTCACCTCTTTCACAAGATACAATGAAAGGTGATTTTGTCATATTACCCAAAAGACAAGATTCACATTCATCATCTGACCTTATGTCAAATGATTCCAACACTCCATCCTTTTAGAGTTGGGCGAGGCGTTTCTTGTTAATGTGTCCAAGACGACAATGCCACAAGCACGCTTTGTCTATACCATTAGATGAATCAATTTGAAATACATTATTGCCTAAATTTTCTACACTCATCACAGTTTCATACACACCATCACAAGGTAAAGCTTAAAAAAAACCATTTTTATGAGCAGAAATAGAACCATTCTCATCATTGAAAGAATATCTAAAACCTTGTTTAAACAATGCATGAAAGGAAATAATGTTTTGTGTCATTTCTGACGAGTAGCAACAATTTATTAATTCCAAACTAACTCCATCACTAAGTACTAGACTATAAACTCCAATATTGGTGACAGGTGATGATCGCATATCCGCCATGATCAGGTTTATTCTACCATGCTCCACATCCTCACTTATTGTTTGCCCTTGCTAATCAAAACAAATATGAATACCACATCCTGTATCAAGGACCCAAGAATGAGAAGATGATGAGTTATTTGATATGATAGTGTATATACCTGTAGAAGTCGACTTCACCTTGCCGTCTTTGTTGTCTTGCAGATATTTTGGGCATCTTCGTTTCCAATTCCCTTTGTCGTTGCAGTAGAAGCAAGTGGCCTTTTTGGGATCAAAGATAGGGGGAGCATCAAATTTGGATTTTCCTTTGGGTCCATTGCTTGATGACCCATCTTGAGCTTTCCCTTCCAGTTTTTCTTAGGATGACCTTTCCTCTTTTTTCCCTTCCCTTGACCAATGGCTAGAACGGGAGCACTAGCAGGAGTGGAGGAAACACTTTTTCCTTTCATCCCCGCTTCAACTGTTTGCAGGAGGTTGTGAAGTTGAGACAATGTGGTCTCATTGTTGTTCAAATGATAAGTCAATATGAACTGATCATAACAACTTGGAAAGGAGTTCAAGACTATATCGATAGCCAACTCTTCATCAAAGTTCAAATTGAGCTTGGCAAGCCTGTCCATGTATCGTTGCATTCTTTGCACGTGGCCGCTAATAGATTCCCCCTCTTTCATCTTGCTTGCTATGAGGGACTTTACCACCTCGTACTTTTCCTGACGAGATCGCTTATGGTATTTCTCCATAAGGTCCGTGTTCATCTCATACGGCCAGTAATCCTCATAGTATCTCTGTAATTCAGGAGTCATTGTGGCCACCATGATGCAAGTAACTTTTGTTGCATCATTGTAGTGTTTCTTGTAGGCGACCATTTCATCAGGAGTGACCTTCTCTTCATGAATCTCATCTAATAGTTTTTCAAGGACATATTCCTTGTCCTCTAAACGAAGGGAGATTTTTGTGTTGCGCATCCAGTCATTGTAGTTGGTGAGATCCAATGTCACCTTGGAGCAGATGTTCAACAAGGAAAAGTTATGGTTGGAGGAGGAGGAGAAACCAGAAGCATCATTTGGAGTAGACATCTGTAAAAGAATGGTAGTTTTAGTTAGAACAGAACAATCCTTAATATAACAACCCAAAATGAAATATTAAGGCTAGGATCCAACTATAAAAGTCAAAACTTAGAAAAGGGATGCCTTAATCTAATTATAAATTTTATAAAGGTAGGTAATGACGATTTACGAATTCTACCATCGAAAAACGAAATTTGATGGAAATTTAGTTTAGTGAAATTCCTAGATCTTTTGAGACTCATTGAAACTATTCAGTGGCATGTTTAATCTCAGATTATGCTCTTCCATTTGTGAGTGGGATACCGAACATCTCAAACAAGATGTGAATAACCATGCAAATTAGCTTGACACTCTCGATGTCATTTATCATCTCATTTTAATGTGCCGATTAACCACACACACTCCATTAATCAATGATAATTTTCGAGATGCCCATTATTACTCTTTATAGTCACTATTAGTGTACCGGTTAACCACACGCGCTCCACTAACTACTATAATGTATAATGTACAATTTCATGGGTTAGCATACAAATTCACATTTTTCTTAAAGTAACTAAGATTGAGATTTAAATAAAGTAGTTTAGTTACCTTTTTAATCACATTATATTTATTAATGAGAATTAATTGTCCTATCAAACATGTTTGGCTAATGACCATCCACCATACAAGAGAGCGGTGGGTAAGAAAGGATGCCCAATGTGTGACAACCCAAAATTTCTATCTTGTAAAGTCAATCAATTCAATCAAAAGTCAGACTTTTTTCTTTTACCTTTATGCTGTGTTAAGGGTCTGTTTGAGAGTTTCTAAGCCTAGTAAACTCAAGGATTGTGTGTTAGGAAGTGTTAGCTTGAGATCATGAGTTTCAATTGAGCCAGAAACACCATCAAAAGGAGTTCACGGCCACAAACTAGGTTCACGGCCGTGAACCCTTCCTTGGCCGGGAACAACCCCTATATATATAAAGTTGGCTCATTTTTCTTCACTTTTTTAACTATAGCCATGAACATCTCCTTTCTCTCTCAACTATCTTCCAGAGTGATCACTTCTAAAGGCCTCAAAAACATAATTATCTCATCCATCTTCATGTTGTCCCTTAGAAACACTTGATTCCACCCATGATACAAACACTTTCTTGCAAGACCTTCAAGAGTTCACGGCCGTGAACCCTTCATAGGGCCGTGAACCCTTCATAGATGCAAGATTGGACTGTTAAGCCTCCATCTTTGTCCGTAAACCCTTCATAGGATCAAGCTTGGGCTGTGAACACATCATGTGTTCTTAGGCCGTGAATCCTCCTAAGGCCGTGAACTCCTAGAGTTTGGCCGTGAACACCTTTCAACTAATCATTTGTGATTCTAACACTTCATTTAAAGTGTTTCCTAAATCCTAAGGTTGTTACCTTTACACTTTAGTTGTTATAAACACTAATTGTATACATATATGTGTTATTATATGCTTAATAGGATCCGTTTGTGCTCGAGTCTTCACTTGGCATACTTAGCATCCTATATCAATCTTTCATTCGAATCACACACTACAGGTGAGTTCATACCCCTACAACTACACTTTTAAATGCTTTTAAATGCTTTTAGGGGGGATACAAGTAGAACACAATGAAATTGTGTTAACCATTTACATGTGAAAACAACATCCAAAAGGATTTCTTATACTCAAAACTTGTTTAAAACTCTATTAAAGCTTTTATAAAGTTCTTTTATATCAAATCATATTCGTCAATCTATTTACATATAAGTATGCTTTAACAGACTTAGGACTACTGCGAGATACCTTGACTCCTGTTCCTTGTTTGGTTGTGGGCTTGGGGTTGGATCACTAGTCCGAATGTCGGTTAAATCATAGTTATACTTATTAAATACATATATGAATGTTAAACCTATTTTTAAGGATTATACTTAACTTAGTTGCTTAGTGAGTAATTGAGTCTTTTCTATAAATCAGTAACAGTCAAACAATCATACTAGTAAACTATAATAGGTATAGTTTAGAGGATTACTTCTTACTACTTCTAGAATATTGAAACTTACATGAGTCAGTTCTTACATACTATACTAGAACAGAAAGGAACATACATACTATAACTAGAACAGAAGGAACATACATACTATACTAGAACAGAAAGGAACATACATACTATAACTAGAACAGAAAGGAACATACATACTATAACTAGAACAGGAAGGATCATACATACTATAACAAGAACAAGATAACAATAATGTGAGCCACTACTTCATGACATAGCAATATACTTGTTATGTCACGTTTTGTAACCAGAGTCTCCTGGAGGGAGAGCGTGAGTTTGTGTATAGATCTATACGGGATTGACCATCCTATACCTTGCTGCTAGCTATAGTGGGACCTGCAGGTCTACGGGTGACCAATGTCATACCATTTCGACGTCTTTAGATCGTCGTGTTTTATACTAGTCAATCAAGCATGGTTATAACCTCATCACATTTTACCTTAATTTAACTAATTGGTTTTAAGGTAGTTAGTACTTCAGTAGTTATTTTATACAATACTACTGTACATCTTCATTTTTCCCATTATATTCATATGGTGATATTCTTACATCAAGTAATGCAAACTATTTTCTAGTAAAGATAGTCATAAACTTGGGAAAACATACATTTTTATGAGAAAACAAACATAAAAAATAGTCGGGTCTTGGTAGAAGACTACTTTCCATTTTAGTAGAAAATATAGGATTTTCTAGGAAGTATACAAACATTTACATCAAAACACTTACAAACATTTTCATAAAACTAATGCAAACATTTGACACAAAAATACTTATGAACTCACCAGCTTTAATGCTGATCTACTCTTTCAAAATAACTTGTATTCTCAGGTCACCAGTAGACATGTACAGATGACCAGGTTTTGAGAAGACGGAGCATATTCAACACTCGTCTTTATTTTGATTACATATTTTTGGTGTCTTACAACTGTACACAGAACACACTTGTATTAATTATTTTATTAATGCAATGGATGATGTTGTTGCTTGTTTTACTATTATGCATTGTTATGATACTGTACATGATGTCGTCCGCCCCCGAACGTTTCCGCTGTTCCGGTTTGGGGGTGTGACACAATGGCGGTCATTTTATAGGTCGCTTCCTTAAACGCCCCTTATAGTATGGCTTCGTGGATGAGGTGTACTAGCGGTTTGACTGACTTATTCTTATACATATAGAAATAATTAAACATTTAATTTTACATATAGTATAATGTGTATTTTAAAACTTTTCAAAATACTAGGGTTTATATTTAAATTTCGAAATTAATATTCAATTAATTAAATTTAAAATAAATGATTTAATTATTAACAATTAAATCAATTTAGGATTCCAAATTTGTAATTATTCCTTTTAATAAGATAAACTAATAATTATTAAATAAGGAAACTCTAAAAAACCCTTGCCTAATTCGAAATCTTGGGGAGGAAGACTAGGGTTTCCAAACCGTAGCCCTTATTTTCGAAAACAAGGAGGGGGAGGCTAGGGTTCTTAAAACCCTAGCCCCTTGTTGAAATTTGAGGCAAGAAACCCTTTCCCAAAATCGATTACTTGGGAGGGAAAGTAAGGGTTTCATCCCTTAGCAAATTTTCTAAACTTTGGGTCCAAGAAACCATAATTTTGAAATTCTTGGCCTAGAGGGTTTAATTTACATAAACCCTAATTTGATTAATTCAACAATTATAGCAATTCAATAGAAAACAAGCCAAGCTCTGATACCACTGATGGGTTTTATGCAAAACAAATAAACTTAAACTCTTAAGTGTGGATGCAACCCTAATAAAGATCTATGTTTTCTCTATTGAATCTATAACTATGGACATCAAAAGAAAACCCTAAGAACACTAGGCTATTTTCAAAAATACCAAATTAGGGTTAATGATTACATACCTTGATTGTTATTGTAGCAAATAATAAAGAAACCTTCTTGTTGATCCTTTGGAAGCAAGCACCATAATTGTCGTGCCTCTAATGGAATCGCACCCAACACAAGCAAGAGGATGAGAGGAGAAGGAGTTGAGAATTTCATCCAGCCCAAGAGTTAGAAGAGATGGCCAGAATTGTGAAAGGCTAGGTACCTTATATAGCTAAGGTAGCTTGGTGCCAAAGCTAGGGTTTAAGGAGGAAACCCTAAATCCCTTTGCTTTGTGACCAAGCAACCCATTCCCCTCATTCAAGGGGTTTGGACAAAAACTCTGTGGGCTTGCCCAAGTGATTTTTGTCCACCTCATCCAATGAGGTCCTTGGGCTTCTTTCCTCAACTTTCAATAAATAACCAAACAGTGCTTGCACTTTTAATTAATCCCAAAATTAATTCCAATTAATTTTTGATTAATTATTAATTAAACAATATGATTTCTAATTAATATATTATTTTCATAATAAATTAATAAATTATTTATTTCAATTTATTACTCAAATAATAAATCAACCTATCTCTCTCCAAAATCATCATGTCCAGTTGCTAAGTTTGAGGGCAACCCAAAAGGATTATGCTACGATCAATTCAAGTTTATACCAGTTATAGTTATGAGATTAGACACCTAATCCAACAGAAATTTCCTTGACAGTCCCATATGACCAATTCCTCACCCACACTCTAGAGTGATAGGTCACTACCACTCTTACCCTATTGGCGGTAGCGATTGGGTTAAAAACCTATCAACAATCAACTGACATCCATCCTGAGAGAACAAGTACATATGAACTCTGACTTCGTTGTCCCAGAAGGGAACAACCAGCTTCCATGTAATCTTTTCCTTAAAGCTTCTGATGCGAGGACTACCATCACAACCTGAGAACGTAAAACCGGCAACAACTCTCTTGCACTCGAATCCTGATTGATCCCTTACACCCCACAACTATCTTGAAACTAAACCAAAGGTAATGTCTTACACATACAAATACATGAGCCAAAGGAATATGTATTCAAATAATAAATCACGAGTAAAACAAAAGATAACGTACCCACGATAGCATTGGATGAAACTCTAGTCTCCCGTGTCTTTAACTGCAAAGCACGGCTCCTCACTGCCAAGGTTCTAAAAAACGCAAGGCGTGACTTGGCGGCGAGGTCAAAGTTAAGTTATGCCAAGCCTTGGCGAGCCATGGCGTTTTTCAAGGCGTGACTATTTTATATACATTAAAAGAGATAATTCATATAATTATTGAATTGTATCAAATATATGAAGTTTTTAGAAGTGTTATATTAATATTTAATATAAAAAAGTTAACAAAAACTCAATTATTTTAGGCCCGAAAAAACATACAAAAAAAAATAAAAAAATAAAAAAAAACCCGCGCCGTGAAAAAAACTCGCGCCATAACGCGATAAGGCACGCCCTGACACGTTATTTGGGCGCCACGCTTAACAAAACCGCCTGGGACGTTTTCGTAACGGCTACACTACACCTTGCGCCATGGCACGCCTTGAGGCACACTTTTTAGAACCATGCTCACTGATGGAGCCTTCGCCCTGCCCTCTCGTCCATCAGTAATCCTCAATGTAGCTGGAGCAGGTGCCCTCACTACTCCACTCATCATCCTCAGACAACCGTCCTTTTTGTGGCCCACCTGATTGCAGTAAAAACACATAGGAACCGATCCTCGAGGGCAATCCCTACTGAAATGACCCATCTGACCGCAATTGAAACATCCCCTTCCTGTCTCCCGACAACCTACCTCATGAGTCCTCCCACACTTGGCACAACGATCCTGGACCTGATGGCCTCCCATACGCGAATCCTGAGTCTTGGGCCTCTTCACCTAGCCAACTGTGATCTGAATCTTCTCTGACTTCCTCTTCTCGAGGTGCTCCAAATCAATATTTCCGCTCTCGGGCTCTAGTAGTCATATCATTCAAGGTATTGCGCCCTGATAGGATCACAAACTAGTTGGATTAATGTCTAAGTCCATAACTATAATTGGTAAGACTTGACCGGACCCGGCATGGTCCATTTGGGTTGCATGGCATCATGCATTTGGATAGACTATAATGAGAGAAATAACACTTAAGGTTGGTTAATATATTATAAGTTCTAATATATTAATAAGGTTATTTAATTAGTATTGATCAAGAATTAATTTGGAATTAATTAAGTGATCAAAAGGAGACTAATTAAATATATGGGTTGATTGTGTAAATCATTCATTCTTATATATGTGGGCTTGTGATCCAAGATTCCTTATGTTGGACTAAGTCCATGGGGTGACCCATGGATACTCCATGGAGGTTAAAATCCATGGAGCATAAGGAATGGGTAAAGTTATGAGTTACATGGTGTAACCCTAATAGCCACCATATAAAAGAATCCCATGGCTCAAGAAATCGTGCACTAATGTGTGAGTGTGAGGGCTAGACGATTTCAAGGAGTGTTCAAGTTTCTCTCAAGTTATTCCAAGTGTATTTGGTGTTGTGTGAACCATTTGAGGTGTCACACTTAGGGCACTAGGCACTCAAGCTTCATGAAGACATTCTACATCAAAGAGGTATGTATTCTATCTTGTTATATTTATTATTTTGTATGCTAGATTAGGATAATACCTTGGATGTTCATAATTGTATGTATAATAGAGAAAACATAGATCTAAGGTATTTAGGGTTGCATGTACACTTAGGAGTGTTAGAATGCTCATAACCCAACAGTGGTATCAGAGCCTAGGCTTGTTTTCTTGTTATACTTGCAAAAGTAGCTGAAAAATCGAGTTGGATGCATATATTCGATTGTTTTGGCTGGAATTGGACTAGGAACATTACCCTAAGATGTTTTTGGACTTATAAACTTGTTTTTGATGTGGTAATGTTCATGCTAATCCAATTTCTAAGATAATTGTCATAATTTCAAGATTTGTATTAGTTTGTATGTTCATGCTAATTTTTTGAAGATTGATGATTTGAATTATCTTGTTCTTATGAGGTTCTTAGATTAATAGAAAAGTTGTGTGAAATAGTTGTTTTCAATCCATTTTAATCTAAGAGTTGATTCCAAAGTGTGTTTTTGTAACTTGTCCTCAAGTTATATGAAAAGTCACATTTAAGAATCATAAAACTCATAAAAGTTGGCAAAGGTTACAAAATGAAGAGTCTCTTCATTAAATTAAAAAAAAGTGTAACCTTAATTAGTTCCATAAGTTACAATAAAAAAAAAGTTATTTTTTTATTAATTAGTTTAAAGTCTTCCATAACTTGTCCTCAAGTTATGGAACTTGAAGAGTTTTTTTTTTTTTTAATTAAAACTACTTTAAACTCATAAGTTATGGAATTAATTAGTTTTGAATAGTTTCAAAACTTGCCCTCAAGTTTTGGAATTTGAAAAGTTTTCACTTATGAATACTTTAATTCCAAGTTAGCCCTTACAATTTTAAAAGTTAAAATTCAACCCTTATACTTTATAATATTATAAGTTAATAATATTTATATATATGTATAAGAGTAAAGTCAGTCTTACCGTTAGTAGGCCTCATTCACGAAGCCGGTCTATAAGGGGGGTATAAGGTTACTGCCTATAAAATGGCAGTTTAATGGGTGTCCACTCTCACCCACCGCTTCCTTGACTGGTGGAGGGTCGTTAGCCGAACGGGTAGGACAAGGACTATAATTCTCCTTTCATTAAAAGTATTAATGATAAATACTAAGTAACTAAACTCTTATTAATACCCAATCTTAGTTACTTAGGAAAATGTGAATTTGGTGCTAACCCATGAAATTACACTTTGCACTTTGCTTAAGTCGTTAGTGGAGCGTGTGTGGTTAACCGGCACACTAACCTGGACTTAACAAGGTAGGCAAAGGGTAACTTAATATTTATCATAGTATCGGTGGAGCGTGTGTGGTTAACCGGCACACTGATTAAGGGGTAAATATTAAGGGTACCAAGTATATTTGCATGGTTATTCACACCTTGTTTTGTGATCCTCGGCATCCCAGTCACAAAACCTGAAGGGCACACTCGAGATTGAAACATGCCTTTGAACAGTTCAATGAATCTCAAAGATCTAGGACTTTCAAATCCAATTAAAACCTAATAAATTATTTCGTTTTTCATGGTGGAAATTGGTGAATCGTCATTCACCTACCTTCAAATATTTTATAGCTTGGATTACGGCATCCCTCTTCTAAGTTATAAAATAGTTTGTTGGGTTCTAGCCTTAATATTTCATATTGGGTGTCATATTAAGGACTTTAAATCAACTATCTTGAATATCTCCCAAAAAGATGTCTGGTCTAGACATTTATGATCTTCCCAAATCTCTTGAAACAAGCTTTCCTAAATGAAGATGATGTCCCATGGATATCATACTTCTTTCACCTCCTCCAATTATTCTCCCTAACCCACAAGTTCCTAAAAAGTTTAAGGTCACTCAAGCCCTATTGGCAAGGCAAGGTCTAGGTGTGATCACATCTTGGAGATGTAGTCACATATTGACAAGCCGGGAGAGTTGGGTGTCAAAGTCTTGAGAAAGTTGGTGGCTCAACTACTTTCTAAGTCACATAGTGAGTTCTTTTGGGAATCCTATGAAACAGACTAAGACAAGACCCTTAATGATCTTATCTATTTGCTAAGATCAACTTCCTAAAACGCTATGGACATTGACAATGATGACATTGGATATCCAGTAAAGCTCTCTCTTCCCAATGGAAAGGGATCGGCCATAGTCAACTCGGTTGACCCAATGGTAAAGAGAGAGGCGAAGTCTGAGATAGTCCCATTATCAAGGGTCCATAGGTAACTATTGCCAAAGGAAGGGGCATTGGTTACGAAGCTGCTAAATTTACCTAAGGATGTTAAAGTCAATAAGTTTGGCTCTACTTCAGGTAAAGTCCATTGTCTAACTCTATTAAGTACATGCTGATTCTGATCGCGAAGATGGATTTCAATCGCATGGTTCGTTGATCAGAATTTTGGGCTATTACTTAAGAGTTATGATATTTATATTGCTTAGGAATAGATAACAACAAGGTTTTCATATGGATTGTAAGGATAAGTTTTTCCGCAAAGTTTTAAAATAAAAGAAAAAGGTTTTGATTTTATATATTTTAAGTATCCTTACAATGGCATTTGTGAAAAGTTGTTGCTTATTAGATTCCATTGATAGCAATATTGGAAAAATGGATTTGATTCTTTCGGTTGTGGTAGTGTCTAATATTACCAAATAAGGAAATATTCTCATCACCCAAGGTTCAATTGGACCGAAACTTGGAATCATGCAAGTTGTATAGTATGATGAATGAGAACTTTCAGCTTGGAAAATTAAGACTAATTCCTTATGTGAATAAGGAAAGGACTAAGGGATCGAGTACACATTCTTGTGCACTGGTCAAGTCCACCACAAAAGATCAAGAAGACTATTCGTCATGATTTACTTAAGTTCAGTAAATATGGTTATACTTATAAGTTTAAGTATAAGTCTGTAGCATTGGAGAAGTTTCAATGTGAGACAGAACGAATAAGAAGAATCAAAGTATGGCAGAAAGATAAAAGTTTCTCAAATCTGAAAAGATGGGAGAGTACTTTAGTATCATGTTTATGATCATCTTAATGATTAAGATACCATATCACAATTGGTCCTCTAAAGTCAAGAAGAGGAGTCATGAATTGTTGAAATGGTTAAATAAAAAAGATGAGTCATACTTCGTTCCAAAACAATTCTTAGAGTCATACTCCAAGATTGTAACTTGAGTGACATATCTTAAAGAGGGTTTGTTAACACTAGTCAAATGTAAGAGTAAAAGGTTATCTACTCTTGTACATTTGAAATTGGTAAGTTGTGATGTTTTGGATAAAACAGAGACCAACTTAGGCCAATTGTGTAAAGTGTTAGTCTTGATAAAGAATCCGCACTATCTCTTGAATATTTGACAAGGGAGTCTTATATGTCAAGAGGACAGTGGGAGTCTTAAAGCTCTTGAAAGTTTCAAGACTTAATCAAGAATAAAACCTAAAGTCCTTCACTAGCACACGACTTGAGGTTTATAACCTATCGTGTTGAAATTTTTGTGCCTATTCAAGTTGGCTTTGCATAGGAGTTCTGAGAGTTCTCAATTGGTTGCACAACTACTTGGAAGCAATGGCAGGCACCTGAGCTGCCAAATGGCAAGAATTTAAGATTGCACAAGTTTAATCAATATGAGTTTGGATTTGTCACTAACCTTGTCTTGTGATTATGGTTTTGACACATTCACATGGATAAGAACACATACACTATTAAATCTAAGTGTCATAAGGTTTCTCTCCGATTCATGAAAATGATGGTGAGGAAACACTTTCACTAAGTAGATTTTAGCTAGATAGCAATTGTGATATTTGCATTCTCAAATTCGTTAGTGGAGCGTGTGTGGTTTACCGGCACACTAACATGGACTTGTGAGAAGTGGCAAAGGTCTAAACAATTGAGACTATGATTACGGCATCCCTTTTCATAGTTCTAAAATTGTTTAGACACACATGTGAGCTATCTAAGAGAGGTGTATGATTTTGATAAAGTTTTATCAAAGCATATCGTATCAGAAATCTGAACTTTGGTAAGAAAGTCAATAAAGTATTGATTTCTAGAAGTCCAGCTGATTTCTGAGTACATGTCAAAGCTAGTGGGAGCATAAGTGTTATGCTAATAATCATCATGTTAGTGGGAGCATGATAATTATTGTTAGTGTTGCAAGTTAGCAATGTTAATTATAGAAAACAAAAGTTTCAATTCGTGAGGCTGCAAGGATTGAAAAAGTTGTTTTGCTATAATTAAGGGAGAGGATATACTTCATTTCAGTTCTGAAGGCTTAGATTGAGACATTAATCATCTTTAGTCAAGAATATATATATGAATTTCATGTTGGATTGGTTCAACTTAAGGAAATTCTATATATTGCGTTCTCAAAATTCGATTATGATTACGGCATCCCTCTTCATAGTCAAATTTTGAAAACATGGAAAATAAAAATATTGTAGCAAAAGACTGGTCTAGAATCATGTCTTTATGTGAGACATCATGAATCGTGTACCATTTGCTTTGGGTACAGGATCGATTGCATGTGCTATAATATTTGTCATTTCTAAATTTTTCCAAATGCCCAGAGGCATTAAGAAGGGAAAAGGTCTAGAATTGGATATGACTAAAATGATTAAGCAATTGTCGAGGACAATCTGAGGTTTACCAAAGATTGGTTGCTCAGGGACAGTTGGAAGTACAGTGCTAATTTTGGAAGGACCGTATTGACATATTCTGAAAAGAGGCATCTCTTATTCAGAAGTGATGGTCAAAATGAGAATATGGAGTTGTCTCCATAGGTGGAAGTTATCTGTGTAAGATTAGAAAACTTAATGCAAGAAGCATGTCCAAAGCAATGTACTTTGAATATGAGACTTAGTTTCCATGGAGTTGATCTCCATTGGAATACCTTATAATGACTGTTGACAAGTCTTTGTGACTTTGTACATATTCATTACAGGAGGGTCAGTGCATATAAGTTTAAAATCTAAACAAATTTCGATAAATGATAGGAATTTGAAATTCTCACATTTTTCGATAAGGATTTGGGAGTGTGAAATTAGAATCATTGAAATTATGTTCAATTGGTTTATTTCACAAAGTAAGGATCATAGACAAACATAGAGTGCATACTTGGTGTATGGCAAAGCTATTGTTTAAGAAAAACATAGTGTACATGCTTGGAGCATGGGGCAACTAGTGTTTTTAATTCAAGTATAAAGTTGATAAAACCGAAACAATGAATAATGAGTAATCAGTATGGTGATAAATAAAAGTGTTTATTTATATTCATAGGGTTTGATACCATATTTCATTCATTTATTCTTGTGTTTCACTTTGCATGTTTTGACTTCCAGAATAACTAAGTCGCTCTTCCTGAATGATTAAGTTATTCAAACCATCCACAGTCGGTCATATGTTGGAAGTAGATATGAATCAAGACTGTCATGGGTTGGTTTGTAGAGGTCCAAGTTGGTGGACAAAGTGGTGCTACAACACTCATGAGTGCTCATAAGTTCTGAGTATTGGATTCAACCCGTGCTCAGTTGAATCACTTCATGGATTTTATCACGAGTGATCATGAGACGATAATATCTTATATTCTTCAAACCTAGAGATATGAGTTGTTACTATGAGTTGGTTATACATTGATTGCACGAAAATGCATTGGTAACTCGATGTTATAAAATGTGCCTTTGTGTATGATTCAACAAGTAGTAGAACAAGCCATATGAGTCGAAGTTTATCCATTCCTTTTACCTTCGGGATAAAAGCGATATCTGTGGGCCCCTCGATGATTTAAAGATGATACATGTGAGTGCTTGGCCAAGCCAGGACTGATTTGATTTGTTCAATCAGTCAGTCATCATGAATCGGAAATCGGGAAACAACAAATAGACAGAGAGAATGATTGATAATCCATGTCTCAGTCCATATGATATCTAGAATGGAGGAATATATGATCCCTTATCTAATGGACAAGTCATTGACAAAGGTCAGAGTTCATCGACAAGGTCAGAGTTCGACAGAAGCTTTTGAGAGCTACGATTGCTGATCGGTTCCTGAAGTCATACGCAATAATAGTTTTAGACTTATCCAAGTGGGAGACTGTTGGATTAATGTCTAAGTCCATAACTATAATTGGTAAGACTTGACCCGACCCGGCATGCTCCATTTGGGTTGCATGGCATCATGCATTTGGATAGACTATAATGAGAGAAATAACACTTAAGGTTGGTTAATATATTATAAGTTCTAATATATTAATAAGGTTATTTAATTAGTATTGATCAAGAATTAATTTGGAATTAATTAAGTGATCAAAAGGAGACTAATTAAATATATGGGTTGATTGTGTAAATCATTCATTCTTATATATGTGGGCTTGTGATCCAAGATTCCTTATGTTGGACTAAGTCCATGGGGTGACCCATGGATACTCCATCGAGGTTAAAATCCATGGAGCATAAGGAATGGGTAAAGTTATGAGTTACATGGTGTAACCCTAATAGCCACCATATAAAAGAATCCCATGGCTCAAGAAATCGTGCAATAATGTGTGAGTGTGAGGGCTAGACGATTTCAAGGAGTGTTCAAGTTTCTCTCAAGTTATTCCAAGTGTATTTGGTGTTGTGTGAACCATTTGAGGTGTCACACTTGGGGCACTAGGCACTCAAGCTTCATGAAGACATTCTACATCAAAGAGGTATGTATTCTATCTTGTTATATTTATTATTTTGTATGCTAGATTAGGATAATACCTTGGATGTTCATAATTGTATGTATAATAGAGAAAACATAGATCCAAGGTATTTAGGGTTGTATGTACACTTAGGAGTGTTAGAATGCTCATAACCCAACAAAACTTTATGATGTTTCCCTCAACATATCATGATACCTCACCTTCTCTATCTCCTCGCCCCCCACATAATGCGGAACCAACAAATCCCTCTCCCGAAACTTGGCAGTGATCTCTGCCACAGTCTTAGTAGTCCGACGAAGGTCCTGAAACTCCCTCGACAGCTTCTGCACCTCAATTGCTGGTGAAAACTCCTCCCAGAATCTTGTGACAAACTCGTCCCAAGTCGTGGACGTCATGGCCGCATATCCTAATGCACCACCGACCTCCTCCTACCAATCATGGGCTCGGTCCCTCAAATTACAAGATGCCAATCCCACCTTTGCCCCCTTAGGGCAGAAACTCATCCGCTGAGCATTCTCCATGTCAACGATCCATCAACGGCTAGCAATGGGGTCCTTAGCCTCAAAGAAATCCAGAGCTCTACAAGCCTTGAACTACCGAAAAGAGGGAGTCCGCGCTCCGAACTATCCTGCCGTGATCTCGGCCCGAAAGGCCCTAAGCCGCTCATCCAAAAGCTTCATAATCCTAAAGCGATACGCGTCCTGACGCTCCTCCATAATCTCCATGATCCCCTTCTTGACCGTACCAAAGATCACATGAGTCTGTTCCAAAATACAACTGGTGTCCTATAATGAAATGAACTCCCGCATCCACTCTTCCACCAGCTCAACACCTGCACCTAAGCCTGTACCATAACCTGAACCTCCTCCACGCGTGATCATCACCATTCTGAAAATCAATCATACAAATGATCAGAACCTACCCAAAGATTCCTCATCCTACAGGTTTCCTAGATTCTTTGTGACCCTTCTCGATTCGAGTATGGATCCTGTGCTTTCAGTATTACGGGCCCAATACTACCTTCCATACCTATCCATACTTTCTTCAAGAATTATCCTGAATCCTCTAAGTCACCTTCTCAAACTAGTACTCCAAGTACCCGCTAAACAACACATCCATACCCACTAATACACTTCCTAGGCTCTGCTAGGATCCCAACCTCACCCTGCCATCAGCTGCTGAAGAACTCATACTAATTTCAGCTAACTACTTTTTGAATACAATCACATGCAACAAATTTTAGATAATACTTCGAATAAAAGACTCAACACTACAACTGTTAGACTCAAATGAGAGCTACGTAACAGAGCTAAATCCATCACTCTGAGATTATTTAACCTTTGCAGCATGCGACTTAACATATTCACATAATAGTTAACTCACATCAATAAGGGTACCACAAAGCACAAAGCAAGCAGCATTTGTGCAATAACACTCCTAGCCATAACCAATAAAAGGACATCTCAGCTAGCTCGCTACTACCATGCTAGGAACTTCTACTAACACTGCAGGTTGCCTTATGCATGCAAATTATACACAATATAGGATCAAATATACTGTCAAGTGAAAGACTCTATCCTAGGACCGGAACCAGACAAGGAATAGGAAATAAGGCTAAATCAATCATTCTAGGTCTATGTGATCCTAACCGTATATAATTTTTAAAGCATACACTTAGCAATAACTTCTATCAATAAAAATTAAAAATCTAGCATAACATCCAATTCCTTCTAGGCTATAAGGAATCATATATAGGCGAATCTATCATGCAATTCCTGAAATACCTAGCCTTATCCTAGCATGTAAACATTCATATCATATGACATATCAACATGTGTGGGTATTCTGGGAATCACTTACTTGAGCTTGGTTGATTGCACACATCACACCCCCTTTTTCTTTATAAAAATCTTTCTTTTTATAAATTCGTTTTCTTTCAAAAGATTACTAATTCCTCAGTTTGAGTTCAGTCACACCCGAGAGTGTGCCTGAATCCCTCTAACCAAGGCTCTGATACCAACTTGTAACGTCTTGAAAATCCAAGGAAATTTTTTTATTTTTAAAATAATAATTCATACATCAATTTGTTCTAAAACCATTCAAGTGAAAAATAGTATTTAAACATCACAATAAAAATCATCAAGGAGGAATAAACTCTGGGGGATGCTGCACAATCACACCGGGCCCTTTCCTTTCGAATCGAAAGTACCTAAAACTATAAATATGAAACCGTAAGCACAAAGCTTAGTGAGTTCCCCAAATTACCACATACCATAGATAAGAGAGTGAATGTTATGACCTGAATCATAGTCTTACTGTCACTTTCTACCATGGGCCAAATCATGGTCTTTGATTGCAATGTTGAGGGCGAAATCCCGGTCTTACATATAAATTGCAGGGGCCAAATCTTGGTCTTTCATACATATGCTAGGGGCCAGATCATGGTCTTCCATGCAAGTATCACAAAGACAACTAGCATCCTACAAAACATATCCTAGTGGGTCGGAATTGGTGCCTTCGACCCACGGGTACAGTGAGAAGACTCATATAAATTGAAGAACTCTAAAACACTGTGATACGATCCCTTTTGCATTGCTTGCTCCCGCGAACCCACTAATGATCACAACCAGGTAAAACCTTAATGAACAGTCCAAAATCCTCAAGTTTGACCCAAAGTCAAACTTGGTAAAAAAGTCAACAGTCAACGAAAGTCAACACAAATCAAAGTCCAAGGTTGTTGAGTATGCCCAACGTACGCGGCCAATCCTCACTCCTCTATTAAGCACTTTGTCACACCCCCAAACCAGAGCGGCGGAAACGTCCGGGGGTGGATGACGTCATGTTAAGTATCACAACACATGCATCATAGTAATCAAAGTACAACAACCATTGCATTAATAATGCATAATTTTTACATAGTGTTCAAGTCATTATATATATGACATCAAAAGTTATATAACAAAAGATAGAAGACATGACTCTATACACCTCCGTCTTCTCAAAATCCAGGGGATGTACCTGTCTACTGGTTCCCTGAGAATACAAGTATTTTGAAAAAGAGAGTATCAACATTTAAGTTGGTGAGTATATAAGTATTTATGTTTAGAAGTTTGTTGTTCGTTTCTTGAATAGTGATCATGTTTGTTATTCCAGAAAATCCAATATTTTCTAATATCATTGAAAAGTAGTTTTAATACTATAAAACCATTCTGTTTAAGTGTTGTTGTACTATAAAGTAATGTAACATAATTTTAATTCACAATAAAACTATAAAAGAATGTTTTCTATATTGTTTATGTTTTCCAAGTTCTGTAATTGTACTCTTTGAAAACCCAGTAAAAGTGAGTATGCCTGGCTCCACCAGCTGTAATTGTAAATTGTAATATAATACTGTAAATCGTATTATTGTAAAACCAGTACTTTGTATTCGTACTCTTTAGTTTAATTAGTTATACACTAATCGTATTTGTTCATATCTTTTTGGTGAGTTATTATAACCATACGATGACTAGATGGCCTGCTACGACGCTTTGTAGGCGTCCGAACTGTTAACGACGTTTGTTACTCATAGGCATACCAGCCCAACTGTAGCTAACAGTCTGAGTGCGGGATTGTCAATTCCGTATAGATCTATACACATTTGTCTCGCTCTCTGTCGGGAGATTCAGGTTATAATATCAGGACTTTAACTGTGTTGCCTAAATGAATAAGCAACTGAACATTGTCTCAAAAAAAGCATATTGACGATTACGTATATAAAAAATGATGAAAAGTCATTTTGAAACAAATGATGAACTGATAGTATGATCTTTCTCTAGTATTCTTGAATGTAAAGTATTTGTACAAGTGTAATCTGTTAAACTTTGTAAAACTGGTTCGTGAAAATAGTTTGAGAGTTACATAAATTATACCTATTATAATTTATATGTGTGTTCTGCTTGATATGTAATATTCATGAAAGTATCCCCTTTGCTCGACATGTTACAAAGGGAATATGAATATGATTGAAGTAACTTATATATATATATATATATATATATATATATATATATATATATATATATATATATATATATATATATATATATATATATATATATATATATATATAACTAAAATATAAATGGCATTCAGCCAAATAATTTTACCCTAAGCCCACATCCAAACAAGGAAAAGGAACTAATAGTGAATTATTAGTCTTAAGCCCTTTAAACCTTATATATATATATATATATATATATATATATATATATATATATATATATATATATATATTAAACCTATAATATTATAATAGTATAAGGGTTGAATTTTAAACTTTTAAAATTCTAAGGGTTTAATTAGGAATTAAAGTATTCATTGGGGGGGGGGAACTTTACAAATTCCAAAACTTGAGGGCTAGTTTTGAACAATTCAAAAACTTTTGGTTTCCATAACTTATGAGTTTAAAGTAGTTTAATGAAAAAACTGTTCAAGTTCCATAACTTGAGGACAAGTTATGGAAGACTTTAAAAACATTTAAAAATGACTCTTCATTTTCATAACTTATGGAAATTTTATGAGTTTTTAAAATTAATAAATGAGACTTTTCATATAACTTGAGGACAAGTTACAAAAACTCATATTATGAACAACTTTTAGATCAATTTGAATCGAAAACCAATTATCACATAATTTTTTTATTAATCTAAACTAACTCATAAGAACAAGATAATTCATATCATCAATCTTCAAGAAATTAGCATAAACATATAAACTAATACAAATCTTGAAATTATGACAATTATCTTTTAATTGGATGAGAATCATCATTACCATAACAACAAAATCAAATTTCATGAACAAAAACACTTTGTAATAATGATTCTAATCCAAAACAAGCCAAAAAACTCGAATATATGCTGTCAGGGGCTCCAACTCGCCGAGTGCAAGAACCAACTCGACGAGTTGGATGAGTTTACACATGGACTCGTCGATTCCCTCAATGGACTCGTCGAGTCCCCTTTCCAGACAGCAAAAAATTCGATTTTTTCAGTTTTTTTTCAGCAAGTAGCTTCAAATATAATTTGAAAACAACCCATGGCTCTGATACCACTGATGGGTTTTTATATACTACAACATCCTATGGTGCACATACAACCCTAAATGCCTTGGATCTATGTTTTCTCTAATTATACATGTAATGGTATTTCCAAAGCATTAAGCCTATAACTAGCATGCAATTGACAAAAACAATATGGTATACTAGTTAGGATGACATATCTTTTATGTAGCTTGAAACCTTGTTGTATTTGGCCTTAAGAGCTTAGCACCAAAAGTATGAATGCCTCAATTGGCTCACAACTCACCTAGGACAAAGGTGGCTCTTGAGAGAGAATCTCCATGCACCAAAACACCTCATGAGCTCCAAGAATATGTGTGTAGGCGTTTTTTGGCTAAGGAGTACATATTTATATGTTGGATTCCAAGGGTCATGGGTATAACCCAAAACCACGCCCATGGGTTTTATGATCCATGGTTCATGTGGCCCAACTCTTTATGTGTTCACACATAAACTTGGTCCAACATAGATCATAAGCCCAACACATATAAATATAACTAATTACCATAATTAGTCCCCATAGATTTAATTAGTCTCTTTTGATCACTAAATTAATTCCAAATTAATTCTTGATCAATACTAATTAAAACATATGATTTCATATTAATATATTAGAACTTATAATATATTAATAAATCATATATAACCTTCTCTCAAGAGTCCATCCTAACAAATTGTCATGGTGTTATGCAACCCAAATGGACCATGCTACTCTCGGGTCGAGTACATACCAATAATATTTATGGGCTTAGACATCTAATCCAACATATTCTAGTTAGCTTTTCCATATTGTCAGTTTCCTTTATTGGTAAGAAGTGCGCGGATTTGGTTAATCTATCGACGATTACCCAAATGGTATCATGACCACCCGTTGTCTTGGGTAACTTAGTTATGAAAGCCATCGTAATCCGCTCCCACTTCCATTCGGGGATTTCCGGTTGTTGTAGTAGACCTGAAGGCTTTTGGTACTCTACCTTGACTTTGGCACAAGTAAGACACTTGCCCACAAAGGTAGCAATCTCAGCCTTCATGTTTGGCCACCAATAAAGTTTCTTAAGGTCCAGATACATCTTGTCTGAACCTGGGTGAATGGAGTATCACGTCTTATGTGCTTCATTCATGAAAACCTCTCTGTAACCACCGAACTTTGGTGTCTAGATCCGGTTCATGAAGTATCGGGCTTCATCATCTTTGATGTTTAAATTTTTGTCCATTCCTCTTAAAGTTTCACCTGCCACATTTTCAGGTTTCAAGGCCTCAAGCTGAGCCTCTCTGATCTGTGTGGACAGGTGTGAATAGATTGTCATGGTCAACGACTTTACTCGACGTCCCGAGTATTCTTTTCTGCTTAGGGCATCATCTACTACATTGGCTTTACCAGGATGATAACAAATTTCGCATTCGTAATCGTTTAGTAGCTCCACCCAACGTCGTTGTCTCATGTTTAGATCTTTCTAGTCGAAGCTATGCTGGAGACTTTTATGGTCCGTGAATATTGTGCATTTCATGCCATATAGGTAGTGTCTCCGGATCTTTAGAGAAAATATCACTGCTCCCAGTTCAAGGTCGTGAGTTGTATAGTTGACCTCATGTGTCTTAAGCTGTCTCGAGGCATAGGATATGACCTTTCCTCATTGCATAAGAACACAACCTACCTTGGTTAGACGCATCACACTATATTACAAAGTCTTATGTTCCTTCCAGAAGAAACAAGATAGGTGCACTGCACAGGGCTCGTTTCAGTGTTTGAAACGTTGTTTCTTGTTTTTCTCCCCAGCTAAAAGTTACACCCTTTTGTGTCAGGGTGGTAAGTGGCTTAACAATTCGGGAGAAATTCTGAATGAATATGCGATAGTAGCCAGCAAGGCCTAAGAATTGGCGGATTTCTGTAGGCATTTTGGGTGCTGACCAGTTCTCGATTGCCTTTATTTTGGATGGGTCCACGTGTATTCCCTCTTCACTGATCATGTGACCTAGAAAACCTACCTTCCTAATCCAAAATTTGCACTTTGAGAACTTCGCATATAGCTTCTCTGCTCTCAATGTTTGCAAGACTTGTCGGAGATGTTGGCTATGCTCCTCCTCACTTCGTGAGTAGATAAGATTATCGTCTATGAAGACTATTACGAATTTGTCGAGGTAAGGACGACACACTCTTTTTATCAAGTCCATGAACACTCCAGGTGCATTCGTAAATCCGAAAGGCATCACTACAAACTCGTGGTGACCATAACGAGTTCGAAAGGCTGTTTTGGGAACATCTTCCTCTAAAACTTATAACTGGTGATACCCGGATCTTAAGTCAATCTTTGAAAAGTAGCTTGATCCTTAAAGTTGTTGGATTAGATGTCTAAGCCCATAACTATTATTGGTATGTACTTGACCCGAGAGTAGCATGGTCCATTTGGGTTGCATATCATCAGGACAATTTGTTAGGATGGACTTTTGAGAGAAGGTTATTTATGGTTTATTAATATATTATAAGTTATAATATATTAATATGAAATCATATGTTTTAATTAGTATCGATCAAGAATTAATTTGGAATTAATTTAGTGATCAAAAGAGACTAATTAAATCTATGGGGACTAATTATGATAATTAGTTATATTTATATGTGTTGGGCTTATGATCCATGTTGGACCAAGTTTATGTATGGATACATAAAGAGTTGGGCCACATGAACCATGGATCATAAAACCCATGGGTATGGATTATGGGTTATACCCATGACCCTTGGAATCCTACATATAAATAGGTTACTCCATAGCCAAAATCACCACTTCTTTTCTTAGAGAAATATGGAGGTGTTTTGGTGCATGGAATTCTCTCTCAAGAGCCACCTTTGTCCTAGGTGTGTTGTGATTCCATTTGAGGCATTTCATACTATTGGTGCTAAGCTCTTAAGGCCAAATACATCAAGACTTCAAGCCACATAAAAGGTATGTTTCCCTAACTACTATATTATATGGTTTATGTCAAATGCATGCTAGTTATAGGTTTAATGCCTTGGAAACCATTTGCATGTATAATTAGTGAAAACATAGATCCAAGGTATTTAGGGTTGTATGTGCACCATAGGATGTTGTATTATACTAAAATCCAACAAAAGTTGGTCAAACAAGTCATCTATTCGTGGTAGAGGGTATTGGTTTTTGATGGTAAGTTTGTTTAGCTTGCGATAGTCTATGCACATGCGGAAAGATCTATCCTTCTTCTTCACGAACAAAACCGGTGCTCCCCAAGGTGAGAAGCTTGGTCTAATGAATCCCTTGCTAAGAAGTTCGTTTAGCTGGCTGGATAGTGTTGGGTTTTGAGCATTCTAACACTTCCTAAGTGTACATGCAACACTAATAAACCTTGGATCTATGTTTGTCTAAGGTACATGCAAAATATTATTTTCCAAGGTTTATAACCTATCTAGCATGGCATGGGGTACTTTTAAACATAAAAGGACTAGATGAATTACATACCTTTTGTTGATTGTTGATTCCTTGGAGTTTGAGAGCCAAGCACCAATAATGTGAATGCCTCAAATGGAAATCACAAATCACCACAAACTTGGAAAATATATGAGAGAGTATACTAACACTTAGAAATCGGCCACCACTATTACACACACACTAGCGTGTTATTTCATGCAACATGAGCTTGTTTATATAGTGTGCATGGTTAGGGTGAAACCCTAATAACCCATGTCTTTTCCTTTCCAAGGATCCATGGGTTAAAAGCTCCATGGATCATCCATGGACTTCCATATAAGCTTAGCCCATTAAAAAATGAGTATTAGCCCACACCATATAAATATAATAGCCCATGATTTAATTAGTCTTCCTTTTAATCACTAAATTAATTCATAATTAATTAAAGATTAAAACTAATTAAATAACATGACTTTATATTAATATATTATAACTTATAATATATTAATAAATCGTAAGTATACAATTCTCATAAAATTATCCATAAACAGTTTGGGTGAAGTGCAACCCAAATGGACCATGCCGGGTCGGGTCAAGTATATACCAAATAAGTTATGGACTTAGACACCTTATCCAACAGTCTCCCACTTGGATAAGTCTAATAACTGTATTTGCGTATGTTACTTCAGGAACCAACCAACAATCGTAGCTCTCGAAAATTCTGTTGAACTATGAAGCACCATTTTAGATAAGTGATCATATAATCCTCTGTTCTCATGATATCAGCCGGACAAATACATGGAACAACGTCGTACTTATTGTCCAGCAGTTTGTTTCCCGATTTTCGATTTGTTTGACAAAGAACTAAATTGAACACATCAATTAGGTTCTGACCGGGCCCGGTACATAGGTCAAAACAAAATCATCGAGGGGCCCAGATATCGCTTCTAATCCTCCAAGGACTAGAAGGAACAGATAAACTTCGACTCATATACTTGTTTCTACTACTTGTTGAATTATACACAAAGGCACGTTTTATAACATCAAGTTACTGATGCGTTTACGTGCAATCAATGCACAACCAACTCATAGGTAACAACTCATATCTCTAGGTTTGAAGACTTATATGATATTACCGTCTCACGATCACTCGAGATAAATTCCATGAAGTGATACAAGTGAGCGTGGGTTAATTCCAATACTCATAACTTATGAGTACTCATGAATGTTGTAGCAACCATTGCTATGTCTAAACACGTTTATCCATCAACAAACTCGATTCATGACAGTCTTAATTCATACCTACTTCCAACATATGAACGACTGTGGAGTGTTTAAATAACTTAGTCATTCGGAAAGAATAACCTAGCTATTCTGGAAGTCAAAACATGCAAAGTGAAACACAATAATAATCGAATCCAATATGGTCTCAGAACCCTTTTGAATATAAATAAAACCACCTTTTATTTATCACCATATTGATTACACATTATTCATTGTATAATGTTTCAAATAATCAACTTAATACTTGAACAAAAAAAAAACAGTCGTCCCATGCTCCTAGCATGTACACTTTGTTTTTCTAAACAATAGTTATGCCATACTCCAAGTATGCACACTATGTTTGTCTATGATCTTTACTTTGTGAAATAGATCAATTGAACATGATTCCAATGATGCTCATTTCACAATCCCAAATCCTTATTGTAAATGTAAGAATTCCTAATTCCTACCATTTACCAAAAAAAACTGTTAGATTTTAAACTTATATGCACTGATCCTCTCGTAATGATTATGCACAAGGTCACCAAAACCTTGTCATCAGTCATTATAGAGGATTCCAAAGGAGATCAACTCTATGGAAACGAACTCTCACATTCAAAGTACATTGCTTTGAACATCCTTCTTGCATAAAAGTTTCTAACTATCTCATAGATTCTTAATATCCAACTCCCAATATGGAAAATTTCCATATTCCTATTTTGATTATCATATCTGAACAAGAGCTACCTCTTTTCAGAATATATCCATATGGTCCTTCCAAAATTTAACACTATACTTCCAATTGTCCCTGAGCAACCAATCTTTGGTGAGCCTCAGACTGTCATCGACAATTTCTTAATCACTTTAGTCATATCCCGTTCTAGACTTTTCCCTTCTTAATGCCCTAAGCATGTGGAAAATTTAGAAATGATGAATATTATAGCACATGCAATCGATCCTATATCCGAAGCATATGGGACACGATTCATGATGTTTCTCATAAAGACATGATACTAGACCAGTCTTTTGCTACAATAAGGATGAATATTATAGCACATGAAATCGATCCTATATCCGAAGTACATGGAACACGATTCATGATGTCTCACATAAAGACATGATACTAGACCAGTCTTTTGCTACAATATTTTTTATTTGCCATGTTTTCAAAATTTAACTATGAAGAGGGATGCCGTAATCATAATCAAATTTTGATAACGCAATATATATAGAATTTCTTTAAGTTGAACCATTCCAACATAAAATACATATATATATCCTTGACTAAAGATGATTAAAAACTCAATCTAAGCTTTTAGAATTGAAATGAAGTATAATTTCCTCTCCCTTAATTATAGCAAAACAACTTTTCAACCCCTACAACTTTACGAATTGAAACTTTTGGTTTTCTATAATTAACATTGCTAACTTGCAACACTAAACATAATAATCATGCTCCCACTAACATGATGATTATCAGCATAACACTTATGCTCCCACTAGCTCTGACATATTTCCAGAAATCAGCTGGACTCCTGAAATTTATATTCGTACACCCTATCTTAGATAGCTCACATGTGTGTCTAAACAATTTCCAGAACTATGAAAAGGGATGCCGTAATCATAGTCTTAATTGTTTAGACCTTTGCCATTTCTCACAAGTCCATGTTAGTGTGCCGGTTAACCACACACGCTCCACTAACGACTTTGAGAATGCAAACATCACAATTGCTATCTACTTAAAATCTTCTTAGTGAAAGCATTTCCTCACCATCATTTTCATGAATCGGAGAGAAACCTTATGACACTTAGATTTTATAGTGTATGAGTTTCTATCCATGTGAATTTGTCAAAACCATAATCACAAGACAAGGTTAGTAACAAATTCAGCCTTACATGGATTGAACTTGCTCAATCTTAATTTCTTGTCATCTGGTAGCACAAGGCCCACCAATGCTTCCAAGCTGTTATGCACACAGTTTAGAACTAACAGAACTCATATGCATAGACAACTTAATAGGAACAGACACAGAAACAAGAATTATGTCAACTTAGCTAGTGATAAAACTCAGGTTTTACTCTTGATATCTTGAAATCCTTTCAGGATCTTAAAGACTCCCACTGTTCTCTTGACATATAAGTTTCCCTAGTCAAGAACCATTCCTTGACAAAACAAATATTCAAGGGATAGTGCAGATTCTTATCAACATAAACACTTCACACAATTGGTCTTAGTTGGTCTTTGTCTTATCTAAGACATCACAACTTACCAATTTCAAATGTACAGGAGTAGAAAACATTTTACACTACATTTGATAAGTGTTTTAAACCTTACTTTATGTCACTCAATGTTACAATCTTGGATTATGACTCTAAGAGTTGTTTTGGAACGAAGTATGATCCATCTTCTTGATTTTAACCATTCCAATAATTCACGACCCCTCATCTTAGTCATAACAATGCACTAAGATGTCCTTAGAGTATGAATTTGTGATATGGTTTGATAATCATTAAGATGATCATAAAACATGATACTAAAGTACTCTCCCATCTTTTCAGATTTGAGAAACTTTTATCTTTCTGCCAAATTTGATTCTTCTCATCCGTTCTGCCATATATTGAAACTTTTCCAATGTTACAGAATTATACTTAACCTTATAAGTATAACCATATTTACTAATCTTTAGTAAATCATGACGAATTGATCTTTGTGGTGGACCTTGACCAGCACACACCCAGTGTGCCTAATTCCTTAGTCCTTCAATTGACTCACATATGCATGTGATCAATGAATTAGTCTCAATTTTACAAAGATGAAAATCCTCATTCATCATACAATACAACTTGTATGATTCCAAGTTTCTGTCTAACTGAAGCTTGGGTGATGAGAACCTTTCCTCATTTGGTAAATTCAGACACTACCACATATGAGAGAATCAAACTCATATTTCCAATATTGCTAGAAACATACAAACATCAATTTTCCATAAATGCCATTGTAAGGGGATATAATATAAAATAAACTAAACAAAACTTTTATTTCTTTATTAAAATGCGGAAAAATATTCCTTACAATGAAACTTTAAATGAAAACTATGCTATTACATATTTCTTAGCAATCTATCATAACTTTTAAGTAGTGGCTCAAAAATCCGATCCTCGAACCATGCGATAGAAATCCATCTTCGTGATCAGATTCAACACACTCTTCTTTTAACCTTCCTTTTGCTCGATCCTGCTAAACATCAAGATGCAACCTAGTCACATCATGTAATAAGAATCAACAATTAGGAACTTTAACAAAGTTAGATAGTGGACTTACCTGAAGCCGAGTCAAACATTTTGTCTCTACTTGCTTTCAAATATTTCAGGTATTCAGGGCAGCTTCGCTTCCAATGTCCCTTCTCATGACAATAAAAACATATAGACTCTTTGGGAATGGTACACGAGATAATCACAGACTTAGCCTTTCCCTTTACCTTTTAGTCAACCGGGTTGACCAAGGCCGATCCCCTTCCATTGGGACGAGAAAGCTTTTCTGGACTTCCAATGTTACCATTGTCCATGTCCATGGAAGTTTGAGAATTAGATTTTCAACCTGTCTATGTGTGACTTCATTCCTAAGACATGAGTGCACACAGGTCTTCCATCTTTATGTTTCGTTTCTAGTAGAGCTTGAGTGACCTTGAACCTTTCAAGTCTTCGGGCTTGTGGGTCAGGGAGAATAAATGGAGGAGGTGGAGGGAGTGAAGCATGATGTTGAGGGACATCATCTTCAAGAGGAAAGCTTGTTCCAAGCGATTTGGGAAGATCATAGTTGTTTGAACCAGACATCTACAATGGGAGAAAATCAAGTTAGTTGATTCAAGTCCTTAATATAACACCCAATATGAAATATTAAGGCTAGGACCCAACACAATATTTTATAACTTGGAAGAGGGATGCCGTAATCCAAGCTATAAAATATTTGAAGATAGGCGAATGACGATTCACCAATTTCCACCATGAAAAACGAAATAATTTATTAGTATTTAATTGGATTTGAAACTCCTAGATCTTTTGAGATTCATTGAACTTTTCAATGGCATGTTTCAATCTCGATTGTGCCCTCTCAAGTTTTGTGACTGGGATGTCGAGGATCACAAAACAAGGTGTGAATAACCATGCAAACTCACTAGGTACCCTTAATATTATCACCTAATCGATGTGCCGGTTAACCACACACGCTCCACCGATCTATGATAAACATTAAGTCACCCTTCGTGATCCTTACTAGTCCAAGTTAGTGTGCCGGTTAACCACACACGCTCCACCAACGACTTGGTAAGGTACAAAGTGTGAATTCCATGGACTAGCACCAAGTACACATTTTTCCTAAAGTAACTAAGATTGGGAATTAAAATATTTAGTTACTTTATAATAATCATTATACTTTTAATGAGGATTTAAAGTCATTGTCCTACCTGTTCGGCTAACGACCCTCCACCGATCAAGGAAGCGGTGGGTGAGAGTGGACACCCATTAAGCTGCCATTTTATAGGCAACAACCTTATACCCCCCTTATAGACCGGCTTCGTGAATGAGGCCTACTAACGGTAGAACGACTTATTCTTATACATATATATATAATAATTAACCATTAATGTTATAAATAGTATAAGTGTTGAATTTTAACTATTAAAACTCTAAGGGTTGGAATTAAAGTTTATTAAAGTGTGTGAAACTTTACAAATTCCAAAACTTGAGGGCAAGTTTTGTAACTATCCAAAACTTTTCATTTCATAACTTATGAATTAAAGGTTCATAAAAATGAAGACTCTTCATTTTTATGTAACTTATGTGTTTAAATGTGTGTTTAAAAGAAGTGACCTTTGGATATCCATAACTTGAGGACAAATTATGGACTCCATTAAAACACATAAATGATCAAGAATTAATCCTAAACAATTCAGCAAATAATTTCTATCATCTTCTAAATTCATAAGAACATGAAGATGATCATCAAAGTTTCAAGAATTATATGAACACATACAAAGCATGAAATTTTGATATAAGCTATTGTAAATGGATTAGAACAACCATTACACCAACTAAAACAAGTTTTAAAACACCAAAATAGTTTAGGGTAATGTTTCTAGTCCATTTCCAGCAGCGAAAGTCGAAAATCTGCATTCTGAGGCTCCTACTCACCGAGTGCACGAACTTACTCGGCGCGTAGGATGAGTTTACACATGAACTCGGCGAGTCCCCCCATGGACTCGGCGAGTTCATCAGTCAGACAGCAAAAAATCGACTTTTTATCACTATTTTGCATCAAGTATCAAACAAACAAGTCTAGGCTCTGATACCACTGTTGGGTTTTGAGCATTCTAACACTTCCTAAGTGTAAATGCAACCCTAATAAACCTTGGATCTATGTTTTTCTAAGGTACATGCAAAATATTATTTTCCAAGGTTTATAACCTATCTAGCATGGCATGGGGTACTTTTAAACATAAAAGGACTAGATGAATTACATACCTTTTGTTGATTGTTGATTCCTTGGAGTTTGAGAGCCAAGCACCAATAATGTGAATGCCTCAAATGGAAATCACAAATCACCACAAACTTGGAAAATATATGAGAGAGTATACTAACACTTAGAAATCAGCCACCACTATTACACACACACTAGCGTGTTATTTCATGCAACATGAGCTTGTTTATATAGTGTGCATGGTTAGGGTGAAACCCTAATAACCCATGTCTTTTCCTTTCCAAGGATCCATGGGTTAAAAGCTCCATGGATCATCCATGGACTTCCATATAAGCTTAGCCCATTAAAAAATGAGTATTAGCCCACACCATATAAATATAATAGCCCATGATTTAATTAGTCTTCCTTTTAATCACTAAATTAATTCATAATTAATTAAAGATTAAAACTAATTAAATAACATGATTTTATATTAATATATTATAACTTATAATATATTAATAAATCGTAAGTATACAATTCACATAAAATTATCCATAAACAGTTTGGGTGAAGTGCAACCCAAATGGACCATGCCGGGTCGGGTCAAGTATATATCAAATAAATTATGGACTTAGACACCTTATCCAACAGATAGTTCCTGCATTTCTGCCGGTGCAAGACGATAAGGTGATTTGGCTACGGGGGTAGCTCCAGGAATTAAGTCGATTCTGAATTCGACTTGTCTTTCAGGAGGGACTCCTGGAAGATCATCAGGGAAAATTTCGGGAAATTACAGACTTCGGGAATGCTCTCGAAGTCTTTCACTTCTTGATTCTTGTCTATCATGTGAGCTAGAAAAGCACAGTACTCCTTGCGAAGATACTTTTGTCCCTTGATACAGGAGATGATTTGTAGGTTCGCGTCGGGTTTGTCACCGTAAATGATAAGAGTTTCATTACTTGGCAGATTAAGGCGAATGGCTTTCTCGTAACATAGGATGTCGGAACGATTAGGACTTAACCAATCCATACCAATGATGACGTCAAAAATTTTTATGGAGACCGGCATCAGGCTGATTGGGAAGGAAAAGTTATTTAGAGTAAGGGTACATCCTATGTATATGTTGTTAGTGCACTCGGTTTTCCCGTTGGCCATTTCTACAGTGAAGGTATCTTTTAGTGGTTGGGAATTTTGTTTAAGTAGGTGTTCGAATTTATGGCTCACGAAGCTTTTCTCTGCACCACTATCAAATAAAATACATGCGTATGAATTGTTGAGAGGAAACGTAACCGTGACCACAATAGGATCTGCCACGGCTTCCTCGTGACCAATAGCTAATATTCTTCCCACAGCACCGACATTCTTCACCTTTGGACAATCCTTTTTGAAGTGCCCAGTTTCACCGCACTCATAACATGCCCGACTTACTCCAATGCCAAGAACTTGCGTGATTGGTTGCGGATGTAACCTACATAATTGGGCAGTGTGCCCTTTTCTGTTGCAGTTCCTACACTGCATCTCACAAAAATTTCCATTGGTATATTAAATACACGGAGTTCGGGAAATATGACCTTGAAGTAGGTCTACAACATACCAACTTTGACAGCTTACCGACCTATCGAAAAGTGAAACTTCGAGGTCGTACTATGTACATGAAAACATCACTAGTGTATATACGTAGACTTAAAATATAAACTATATTCAAAAGAGTGAGTAGAGTATGCTCTACTCGCGTGGAGTGTTGTTTGGTTTGCTACTAGTTTTAGCCTTGGATTTAGCCAATTGGCGTTCTGTTGCAAACATACGCCTTTCTAGTGTCGCTTGACGTTCTCGAAGTTCTCTAACTTCATTTCGACTTTCAGCCAGTTCCCTTCGCAAGGCTTCAGCATGATTCCTGGTTGTTTCATGGTTTTTGAATCAGGTGGTGAAGACGAACCGTGTTGACTCTAGTGGTAGCATCAACCTGCATGACTTGATCGATGGCAGTTCTTCCTTGTTCATTGTTACGCGCAACTCGACGAACTAACACAGGGAGGGCTCTATCTGCTGAGCCTCCTTCATTAAGGTTGTAGAAGCTTCAATATCCATTGTAAGGACGGTCCTGACCTTGCTCGTGACTCCACGTATCTAAGTTCACTGCCCACTGCGGTGTCAGATCTTGGAAGTTCTGACGGGGATTGAGATATTGGGAAATTTGAGGTGGATTATAGACTTCTGGTTCTGAGTCAGAATCTTCCGGAAAATCTTCTTCGAAGTCTTCTTCTATCCAACCACCGTCTCCTTGATCAGGAAAGAATGGGATTCCCGGTGGATGAAATCCAGCCATGTTATCTATGCGAGAATAAGGATATAAGAGATATCTAATAGATTTAGTAAAAACAAGTAAACAGTTTCAAGTTTCCATATAAGAAACTTACAGTTAACAGTTAATGTATTATAGTGCCTAAAATACTCCTATAGTATTTTAAATTTTATGTTCTGTTCTAGTGTGTTCTGTATATGTAGAGTTGGTAAGTTTTAGACTTGTCGCAACACTACCATCACTCTCAAACACATGTTGGTCATACCTCAAATAAATATAGTTGATCAGGCTATATTTGTTCCAGATATGATTACATAGTTGTCCAGGTTTAACTGCAATGTCCAACATCCAAATACACTTATGTTATTACGACTGTGATACTGTTTCTGGTATGTATGAGTTGTCAGTATACCTCTTGTAAAATACTTATATTTTTAAAAGTATACTTATATTTAGAGCTCTTTAGCCCCAATGTATTTATAGTTGTATATCTTTTATGGATTGATATACCGAGTTCACTATAAACAATGCTCTGATACCAATCTGTCACACCCCCAAACCGGAGCGGCGGAAACGTCCGGGGGTGGATGACGTCATGTTAAGTATCACAACACATGCATCATAGTAATCAAAGTACAACAACCATTGCATTAATAATGCATAAGTTTTACATAGTGTTCAAGTCATTGTATATATGACATCAAAAGTTATATAACAAAAGATAGAAGACATGACTCTATACACCTCCGTCTTCTCAAAATCCAGGGGATGTACCTGTCTACTGGTTCCCTGAGAATACCAGTATTTTGAAAAAGAGAGTATCAACATTTAAGTTGGTGAGTACATAAGTATTTATGTTTAGAAGTTTGCTATTCGTTTCTTGAATAGTGATCATGTTTGTTATTCCAGAAAATCCAATATTTTCTAATATCATTGAAAAGTAGTTTTAATACTATAAAACCATTCTGTTTAAGTGTTGTTGTACTATAAAGTAATGTAACATAATTTTAATTCACAATAAAACTATAAAAGAATGTTTTCTGTATTGTTTATGTTTTCCAAGTTCTGTAATTGTACTCTTTGAAAACCCAGTAAAAGTGAGTATGTCTGGCTCCACCAGCTGTAATTGTAAATTGTAATATAATACTGTAAATCGTATTATTGTAAAACCAGTACTTTGTATTCGTACTCTTTGGTTTAATTAATTATACACTAATCGTATTTATTCATATCTTTTTGGTGAGTTATTATAACCATACGATGACTAGATGGCGTGCTACGACGCTTTGTAGGCGTCCGAACTGTTAACGACGTTTGTTACTCATAGGCATACCAGCCCAACTGTAGCTAACAGTCTGAGTACGGGATTGTCAATCCCGTATAGATCTATACACATTTGTCTCGCTCTCTGTCGGGAGATTCTGGTTATAATATCAGGACTTTAACTGTATTGCCTAAATGAATAAGTAACTGAACATTGTCTCACAAAAAGCATAGTGACTATTACGTATATAAAAAATGATGAAAAGTCATTTTGAAACAAATGATGAACTGATAGTATGATCTTTCTCTAGTATTCTTGAATGTAAAGTATTTGTACAAGAGTAATCTGTTAAACTTTGTAAAACTGGTTCGTGAAAATAGTTTGAGAGTTCCATAAATTATACATATTATAATTTATATGTGTGTTCTGCTTGATATGTAATATTCATGAAAGTATCCCCTTTGCTCGACATGTTACAAAGGGAATATGAATATGATTGAAATAACTAATATATATATATATATATATATATATATATATATATATATATATATATATATATATATATATATATATATATATATATATAAAATATAAATGGCATTCAGCCAAATAATTTTACCCTAAGCCCACATCCAAACAAGGAAAAGGAACTAATAGTGAATTATTAGTCTTAAGCCCTTTAAACCTTTATATATATATATATATATATATATATATATATATATATATATGATTTTGGCAAAATATAAGTTTAAAAGAGTTTGACAATATTTAAAAGAGTTTCAGTAGTTTAAAAATCGTTTTAGAAATATTTAGAAATCATTTGATTATAAACACAATATTCTTGTGTTAGACTTGTATCCCCCCGCCTCTAAAACAGTGAAAAATAGTAAAAATGCAGGGGTATGAACTCACCTTGTATGTGTGTCCTTGGGTGATAACGAGGTGGTAGTGACGATTTTTGGGTTAGAACACGTGTTAACAAACGAATCCTAATAATATTATACACGTAATATTATGTATGGATTAGTTGTATATGTATGGTAAATATCTTTAAGAGACTAAACTAATTCATAGCAACTTACTAATTTGTTGGAAGTATTTGGATGCAGATACGAATGTGTTCTTGAAGGTGTGTTGAAGTTTGAAGTTTAACTGGATATATGAAAGGAATAAGGTTTGCAATTGAGAGAGTTTATGTTTGTAGAATGTGCAAATGAATTCATTTTCACTTTAAATATGGAAGTATCTCATGACGTGGTGATGTGATATGTTCGTTGGTAACTGGAATATATCACTTTGGGAATTTAAATTGGATAAGAATTAAAGAGTTTACGGTACTAAACTCCAAAATAATGAAGTGTTTACGGATCTATAAAATATCAAATGGTGAAGGGAGGGTTTGACTTCCACTTTATAAGTTGTTCACGGTTTGACTTTTGCTTCTTAATGTGTTCACGGTTTGGTCTTTGCTTCATTTGAGTTCACGGTTAGCACCCTTTAAGAGGGTTCACGGTTTGCTTTCCAATCGTGAACACCTTTTGGTTTCACAATTTGGACCGTGAACACCTCTTCTAGATGTTCTTGGCCCTTCAACTCATTGTGGTGTGTCATTTTGTGCCTTAAACTTTAATCCCTTAACTTATCTTGACTTGTATATTGAATTATAAATGTATAGTTTCAATATAAGTGTTCATAACTTATAAATAAATGTGATTTACAAGGTATGTATATAAAATTACTTATATAAACATGTCCTTAAGGCATTCAAGTTCCTATGGTATTAATGTTATGATATGAATTTTCAATAACGGGTTGTATATACACACTTTATCCATTAAGGCCTTTTTTTCCAGATCTCAGATCTAGACTCAGAACATCGACTTAAGTCATAAAGTTTCCACCTTTATGATATTCCATGGCTAGAAAAGGTCCTAAAGCTAAAACCCTAACTTATTAATCCATTAATACATCATAACTCTTTCATTGAAGGGATAGAGGGACCAAGATCGCATTTTTATGGTAGTTAAGACTAAACGGTGTGGGCAACGCCCACATCCGTTTTTTTGACGTGGCAAGGGCATAACGACGTGGTCACGGCTAAACACCGCCCCCATTTCATTTTCGTCCATTACCAGCCATTTCATTTCCCTTCGTTGCCAACTTAACGATCGATAACGCGTAAGAACGGTCATTTTTTTGACCGATGGCGAACGGTCAATATCTAAAAAAAATTAACTTTTTTTATTTTAAATATAAATACACATACAAACATAATTTTAACCACACAATCTTCTCTCATCTTCATACTACTTTCAACTTAAAAAAACACTTTTCCTTTCAACAAAATATGGAGCAAAACCCGAACACCCAGCCTCCAAACACAAACACATCCATCTCGATGGGGTTCGCACAATACGGAAGTTATATGAACCTGCTCAACTCAAACTCACCCTCAATGCAATTTCCTACATCCCCTTACATGCAACAAAACCCAAATCTTCAACAAAACCTTTTCAGTGCTTTAACTTCCATGCAACAAACAACCACACAACCACCACCCACACAACCACCACCGGAAACTGTTCCTGAAACACAAGCGGGAGGCAGTCGGAAAGGGATAGGGAAAGGAAAAGCGAAAAGGAAAGGGAAGGCAATTGCAGATACAGAAGAAGATCCTCCACTATGGTGGACACCGGAGGAGGAGTACGCGTTGGCGGTGGCGTGGTGAGGGACATCAAAGAGTTCAACCATCGGAAATGATATGCGAAGAACTGGGTTTTAGGAATTCATGCTCGGTAAATTCCACGCTCTTATGAAGAAACAACCATACAATATCGATATGCTTAGTAGCAAGTGGAATCCGATCAATCGTCGGTGCACCAAGTTTAATGGGATTTTCATGAGACTAGAATCGCAAAAAGAAAGTGGTGCAAATAATTTTGATGTGTACAAAGCTGCACGGGAACAATATCAAGTCAAAATGGGGCACGCTTTTGAGTTTGAAAAAATATGGGAGACTGTCAGGCTAGATCCAAAATGGATTAAGGCGATAACATCGTCGAAGGCACAATCAAAGAGGTCTCGCAATTCTAGTTCGTTTGACGTTTCCAACGCACGAACTAACATCACCCTCAACGCCGACATGGATGACATCCCCGACGACATCGAAGAGATCTCCCCCCCACGTCGACCGATCGGACGCGACAAAGCGAAACACGCTCACCGTCATGCAGACGAAACTGATAGAAGGGCACAAGAGTTGGTGGAAATGAAAGCAAAGTTAGACCAACACAATCTGATCGCCCAACAACAGGTTGATGTGCAACGTGAGCACTTGGAGTTTCTTTGTAAGCAAGCGTAGAAAGATCAAATGGCGAAGGATTTAGCAATTCTTCAGACTAGCAAAGAAAATATGGGACCACGAGAAGTGCATGTGCTCCGGAAGATGAAGGAGAAAATCGGAAAGCAATATTTGGATGACTAGTTGATCGGTTTTTAGTTTTTAGGACAATGACTTTTTTTTGTTAAACGTTGTGTTTTTTTTGGTGTGTAATGTTTTTTTTAAGTTTTTAATGTTATGGTTAATCTACGAGTTAATTAAATTGCATGTTTCGTTTTTTTATTTAATCCAACATGATTAAAAAAATAAATTGAAAAACAACAATCGAAAAAAATAAATTGAAAAAAAACAATCGAAAAAAAATAAATTGAAAAAAAAAAACCGAAAAAAATAAAAAAAAAATGATCACAAGGAAAGTTAAAGATGTTATAACTAGTTGCCCATTTCCTCCATTTGGTCTTATAACACCATTTTGACATGGCATATGAGATGACACCTTTTGGGTGTGATAACTAGTTGCCCACACCCACTAGTCTATTAGCTCCATAATGGATAAAGTTTCCAACTTTATCCATTATGATGATCCAAACAACCAATATTAAATATTTAAGTCTCAAAAGGACCAAAAGTGCATCTCTCTCAACTTAATCCATTAAGTCAAAGTCTCCAACCTTCAGGTCTGAATCAATATGATATTTAGATGGATAAAGTTTCCAACTTTATCCAGAACAAGGTCACAAAATTTCAATATCTAAACTTTATGCACTAAAATGACCAAAAGCTCATAACACCCAAAACTAGCTAGATCTAACAAATGCATCATCAAGATTCAAACTTTATACCTCTAGAAGAAAGATCAAGGTGAACAAGGTATGGATCTACAAGCTCCAATGCAACCAACACTTCTCTAATGAGACCCTTCTTCTCCAAGGTGCAACAAGAACACTCCAAATCACTTAAAAACACCTTCTTTTGCTCACAAGGCTCAAACTAGGGTTAGGGTTTCAAGGGAGCATGTTGGAGAGGTAGAGGCTGACAATGGAAAGGGTTTCGAAAAGTTAAGGAGCTTAAATAGGGCTCAAAACCCCAAAATTAGGGTTTGGGTTCTGATCGCGTACGCCTAGCATACTCTTCGTACGCCCAGCGTACCAGGTTGAATCTCTGCGATCATCCTTGCCTAGTATGCCCAGTGTACATGTGACATCCCTAATTTCATGGCTAGGAAAAGGCCGATTTGTTTATGCCTATTTAAAAATCAGAGTATCCTTTTTGAAGAATAATATTGTGGAATTGGTTCCCAAATATATGATAAAGATATTGTCAATGCATTTCCGAAGAAATGTATTTTGTATATACTAAAAAATTGAGATGTCATCATCCATGCAGAAAAATAAGCATAACAAAATATTACAAGCCTTATAGTAATTAAACTAGTGGCCTAATACTCCTTAAATCTCTCAGCATAATGTATCTTTAATATCGCTACATGTGATACAATAAATTAAGTGGGTCAGGTTGGCAAACCAAGTGAGTACATAGTGTTTTCAACCCACAATAATATAATTAATATGTTTAATCATCAAACAATTAACCTAATTTCCCATCCACATTATCTTCTTTATTCTTAAGGATTTATCCTAAGGATCATCTATGCTGACAATACTAGTTCAGGGATTCCTCCATGATACTTGTCAATAGCTATTCTTCTATATTTATTGCTAAGGGTTTGCCCTAAGGAATAGGCACGAAGTCCATCACTGCCAGAGTTTATCTAATAGACACTAAGTCCATAGCTGCCAGTGTTATCTATTAGGCACTAAGTCCATAGTTGTCAGTGTTTATCTAATAGGCACTAAGTCCATAGCTGTCATGGTTTAACTTCTTTATTGATAGTACGGTTTCAGGGATTCCACCCACAATACATGTCAATGGGTTTTAGAGTACATCTGATGAACACATGGTTCACAAAAACCTACAGGCTGCGAGCCTACTAAAGTTCCACTGGACTGTCTAGAATAGTCAGTGGTTGTCATCTATACTCTGCTAGATGACATCATTTTTAAAGTCAAGACATCTCAACATCTATTTCATATTTCATCTTTCATCTCTCATCTCTCATCATCTCTCATCATCTTTCATCTCCCATCATCTATATCATCTTTCATCTAACCATCTGTACCCAATATATTTATAGGTATAAAAATACATATACAGTTTAAATCAAGTAAAACATGTATAAATCATTCATCTAGCATACATATTAGGAACACAGATAATAGGAACATATAGCATGTATTTTATATTAAATACTTCATATCTATGTGTAAGATGAAAGTAACTATGCACTCACTTGTTAAAGTGAAGACTCAAAATTCGGACAACACTTCGTTTCTAGCAATTGTCTTTTCCTTTGACATAACCAAGTATCATTATCACTAAGTTCTAGTCTAATATTATTGTGACTAATTATTAGTCTAGATTCATCATTAATTCAAAGTCTACTGATCTATAGCTGATAAGGGACAACCAGGTAGGATCATATCAGAGGTAGGGTCCGTTTGGTATACAAAGTATACTGTTTGGAAAACCCACTTTAAACACCTCACTAAATCCAGCCTAGACATCATCCCAGTAAGTAGATCAATCAATATAATGACATGGAATCACTAATAAATATTGTTTATGGGTTCATAATAATGATAATGAACTTAAACATTAGTTATACTTAAAGCACGGTAAGCGTAACTCAACTTACAGGTGGTTTAGCGAGAAACCGAACTCTGCGCGGGCATAACTTCCAAACCGAAATCTCTATTTCTTGGGGCTTTCTGGCGCTCCGTAGCTTCGCTACTAACATTTAGGAGGTACTAGAGAAAGGTCTTGGGACCTTGGGAGGGTTTGGGAGAGAATGGAATGGAAATGTGTGAAGAAAAGAGTGAAATTCGGCCTCTATTTATAGGCTGTCAAGTGCCTCGAATGTTGGGCGTTCATAACCTTATGCTGGGCGTAATGTTCCACGTGTCAGCATCTGGTGGCAAGTCTTGGGGAGAAAGGTGGGTGCCAGATCGCAACACGTGTCACCCTCTTATTAATCCGAAAATTAATTATCTTGTAAAATCCATAACTTTAGCATACAAGCTCCGCTTTTGACGTTCTTTATATCCACGCGTAGCTATCGATGAGATCTACAACTTTCGTTTAGACTCTGTCGGCTAATTTTGACTTTATTTTTAAAGTTATATTTGAATAGACTTAGACAGTTAAAGTGCGTTAAAAATTCATAACTTTGTCATCCGACGTTCATTTTCGATTGTCTTTATATAGTTGAACTCTTATTAACGGGATATTAAATTCTCCTTTAGATTGTTTCGACTAAAAATTGACCGATCTAAAATTCAATTTCTGAGCTGTACACTGTTACGTTGAATCTTAGAAAAATCATAACTTCCTCTAATGAAGTCAGATTTGGACGTTCTCTATATACACGCTCTCGGTTTAACGAATACTACGAATATCATTTAGATCACTACGGCTAAAATGTATTTTATAAAAAATTTACTTTTTTCGTTACACAGAGTCGTGCCGGTTTAAATCACGAAACTTCAACGAGTCATAACTTCTTCGTTATAAGTCGGATTTCGGCGTTTTTTATATGTATTGAATCCTTGTGACATATACTATAACTTTGGTTAAGATTATTTAGCCTAAATAATCTTCTATCAAAAATTCATTTTAATGCTTATTATCTCTAAATTTACTAGCCCAAATCTACAGGCGTTACAACTATCTCCCCATTAGGATGATTATGTCTCGGAATCATCAACAAGCTAAGTCTTGTATAATGACTCCATATGTTACCTTTCCATCCTAGGTGGTAATTGTAATTCTTATGCGTATCTAAGTCTAGGACTTCTTGACTGCTGGCGGTGCTCATCTTTCATCCGTTCTTTATCATATGTTGGACTTTCAATCGTAACCTTCGAGTTACAAACTCGATCCTTATTGGAGACTCCTGATCCTTCTTAAACAAACTTAACTTAAGATAAGTTCTTTATTTTTATTACCATAACAGATCGATGGGTCATGTTCTAATGACCTCTCATCGTATGATGCAACAATTAGACTCAAGTATTTTTGAGTCAGATTCCAGAATGGAAGATACCTTCCTTCATGTTCTAATGTGATATAATCACATTCTAGCATGTAGCACTTCAAGCTTCTTATTTTAACGACAATCGCAATATTTCTATTGATCGCTTCGATTATCTTTTACTTCAATCTTCTGGCTTAAGTCAGATGTCACATTGAACTTGGTTCTCTGAGCCATGTAACATACTTATCTTATCCGGAATCGATTTGATATGAACACTAGGGTTGGAATAACACTAATCTTCTTAGTCATTACCAAAACAACGGTAACGACAGCCATGAACAAAACAAAATTAATTACTAGTGCCTTGGTAACCTTGTGACTTTCCCTGATCCAAGTGCGAGTCATGTGCTTCCGGTAGTATAGGCCTCTACTACCTTTCACACCTACTCATACTCGTCCCAAGAATTGCCTCACAGTCCCCAAGTTCTTATTTCCTAAAATCACAAAACGATTTAACACATACGGATGTGTCCAAATAATCTTAAAACTTTCCCTAGACTCTACTAGGACTTCTTCCATGCATATCTTCAACAACAATTATGATTCAACTCGGTTGGTGATGGGAACGCCAGACGATAAGACAACTTTAGGAATTAAACCAATCGTTCTATCATCTCGCCAATCAAAGGTGTACATTCGGACGTACCGTACTCCTCTATACGTATTGTTATTTTATCAGACGTATTCTAAAAGCAAGATATCACTCTTACGATATCTTCCGATAGGTATCATTCACTATCGTAAGCCTTCTCATTTCCTCCATTTACTTAATTTGCTACGAGTCTTCACCATCACATTATGTTCACGGAAGCATGCGTTTAGTGTATCATGACGGGAATATAGATAAAGAAGGTTTAGACGTGTAATCCTCCTTATTACTCCGAAAAGTTACGTGCCAGTTCTAATACCGTAATTAAACGTTTAGAAACCTGAGCACATAAAATTTATAGATCCGGTCAGCAATAAGCCATAGATCCGATCAAATGATAGCATCATAAAGCATATAAGGCATCTTATAGCATAAATCATTTAGCACATAAAAACAATTTAGGCATCTTCCCTAAATAAGCTAGTGCTCGTGTCTATTCAGGCATACTTCCTAAATATAGCAGACACTCATCTCACAATCATCACTTAACATTCTAAGTTTAAGTTTAGAAATTTCCTAAACTTCCTAGTTTGGTTAACCTAATGCTCGGATACCAACTGTGACATCCCCAATTTCACGACCAGAAAAGACTGATTTGTTTATGCTTATTTAAAAACCAGAGTATCCTTTTTGAAGAATAATATTGCGGAATTTGTTCCCAAAAAATATGATAAAGATAATATCAAAGCATTTATGAAGAAATGTATTTTATTTATACTAAAAAATTGGGATGTCATCGTTAATACAGAAACATAACCACAATGAAATATTATAAGCCTTACAGTAATTAAATTAGTGGCCTAATACTCCTTAAATATCTCAGCAAAATGTATCTTTAATATCGTTACGTGTGATCAGTGTTGTAAATATCGGCCTAGGCGGCCGCCTAGGCGGCGCCTGGGCGCTAGGCGGTCTGCAACTGATTACGATTAGGGGTGCTTGGCGGAAATTGGTCAATATCGGTCAAACTCAGGCTAGGCGGTCTTCGGCGGTCCTTGGTGGTCCTCGACGGTCCTTGGCGGTCCTCGACGGTCCTTGGCGGGAAGATTTTAAAAAATTCAAAATTTCAAAATTTCAAATATTACACCAAAATTTTCAAAACTTCAAAATTTTAAATTTTTAAATATTCAAATATTCAAATATTATACCAAATATTTCAAAATTTAAAAATTTTAAATTTTCAAATACTATTTTTTCTTTGGATATATTAAGTTTTAAAATAGTTTTATTAGTAATTTATGGTCCCCGATTAATCCTCCGATTAATCCCCTCCAAACCGATTAATCGCTTGATCCTAGTCGACCGCCGAGCTACCGCCGAACGATTTTTACAACCTTGCCTGTGATACAATAAAATGAGTGGGTCAGGTTGGCAAACCTAGTGAGTACATAGGGTTTTAACCAACAATAATATAATTAATATGTTTAATCATCAAACAATTAACCCAATTCCCTATCCCTATTATATTCTTTATTCTTAAGGATCTACCCTAAGGATCATCTATGCTGACAGTACTAGTTCATGGATTCCTCCATGATACTTGTTAGTAGGTATTTTTATATATTTATTCCTAAGGGTTTTTCCTAAGGAATAGGCATGAAGTCCATCAATGCCAGGGTTTAACTAATAGGCACTAAGTCCATAGCTGCCAGTGTTATCTATTAGACACTAAGTTCATAGTTTTCAGTGTTTATCTAATAGGCACTAAGTCCATAGTTGCCAGGGTTTATCTTCTTTACTGACAGTACTATTTTAGGGAGTCCACCCACAATACATGTCAATGGGTTTGTAGAGTACATGTGATGAACACATGATTCACAAACATCTACATGTTGCGATCCTGCTAGCGTTCCACTAGACTGTCTAGAATAGTCTGTGATTGTCATCTATACTCTGCTAGATGACGTCATCTTTAAAGTCAAGGCCTCTCAATTTCATCTTTCATCTCTCATCTCTCATCATCTATATCATCTTTCATCTCCCATAATCTATATCATCTTTCATCTACCCATCTTTACCCAATATATTTATAGGTATAAAAATACATATACAGTTTAAATCAAGTAAAACATGTATAAATCGTTCATCTAGCATAGATATCAGGAACACAGATAATAAGCACATATAACATGAATTTATATTAAATATTTCATATATATGGGTAAGATGAAAGTAACTATGCACTCACTTGTTAAAGTGGCGATTCAAAATTCGGACAACACTTCGTTTCTACCAACTGTCTTTTCCTTTGACATAACCTAGTATCATTATCACTAAGTTCTAGTCTAATATTTATTGTGACTAATTATTAGTCTAGATTCATCATTAATTTAAAGTCTACTAATCTATAGCTGATAAGGGACAACCAGGTAGGATCATATCGGAGGTACGGTCCGTTTGGTATAGAAAGTATATTGTTTGGAAAACCCACTTTAAACACCTCACTAAATCCAGCCTAGACATCATCCCAATATGTAGATCAATCAATATAATGACATGGAATCACTGATAAATCTTGTTTATAGGTTCATAATAATGATAATGAACTTAAACATAAGTTATACTTAAAGCACGGTAAGCGTAACTCAACTTACAAGTGGTTTAGCGAGAAACCGAACTCTGTGCGGGCATAACTTCCAAACCGAAATCTCTATTTCTTGCGGCTTTCTGGCGCTCCGTAGATTCGCTACTAACACTTAGGAGGTGCTAGAGAAAGGTCTTGGGACCTTGGGAGGGTTTGGGAGAGAATGGAATGGAAAGGTGTGAAGAAAAGAGTGAAATTCGGCCTCTATTTTTTAGGCTGTCAAGTGCCCCGAACGCTGGGCGTTCATATCATTACGCTGGGGATAATGTGCCACGTGTCAACATTTGGAGGCAAGTCTTGGGGAGAAAGGTGGGTGCCAGATCGCGACACGTGTCACCCTCTTGTTAATCCGAAAATTAATTATCTTTTAAAATCTATAACTTTCGCATACGAGCTCCGCTTTTGAAGTTGTTTATATCCACGTGTAGCTATCGACGAGATCTACAACTTTCGTTTAGACTCTGTCGGCTAATTTTGACTTTATTCTTAAAGTTATATTTTAACAGACTTAGACAGTTAAAGTGCGTTAAAAATTCATAACTTTGTCATCCGACGTTCGTTTTCGATTGTCTTTATATAGTTGAACTCCTATTAACGGGATATTCAAATTTCTTTTAGATTGTTTCGGCTAAAAATTGACCGATCTAAAATTCGATTTCTGAGCTGTACACTGTTACACTGAATCTTAGAAAAATCATAACTTCCTCTAATGAAGTCAGATTTGGACGTTCTCTATATACACGCTATCGGTTTACTGATTACTACAAATATCGTTTGGTTTACTAATGCTAAAATGTATTTTATCAAAAAATTTACTTTTTCGTTACTCAGAGTCGTGCCGGTTTAAATCGCGAAACTTCAACGAGTCATAACTTCTTCGTTATAAGTCGGATTTCGGCGTTTTTTATATGTACGGAATCCTTGTGACATATACTATAACTTTGGTTAAGATTATTTATCCTAAATAATCTTCTATCAAAAATTCAGTTTAATGCTTATTATCTTTTAGTTATCTCTTCTATCAACATACTAGGCTAAACCCAAAGCCCTCCTAACTTCTAATAGTCATAACTTCTTCGTTCCAATTCTGTTTTCGACGATCTTTATATCCACAGAAAGATATTGAAGAGTTCCACAATATTATCTACATATCTTGGACTAAAAACTTCTCGAACAAAAATCCATATTTCATGCAAGACCCCAACCTATGACTTTCCCTTTTCTACCCTTTGGCTTAAGACGCAATTCAAAGGTTAAGGTCTCGTAACCATCATTGCCTCCTTCAAAAGGTCTAAACATTACTTCCTCAAGGCCCGCCTTTACATAATCGACTTTCAGCCCACGACCCTGAAATAAGAAATGACAGAAACCAGGATGTTACAGGGTCACTGCCGCGAATTAAGAAACGACTCAAAGCAGGGTGTTACATGATCTACATATAATTTTCTTTTTGAAATTCACAATATAAATCTAACTTACTATTTCAACACTTTTGATCATTTATAAATTAATTTAGTGAAATTTACAAGTGAATCGAAGTATATTTCTTTGTAGTTTTATAATCTTTTAACGTTTTAATTATTCATAAATTGGTTTTGTAAAATTCACAAGTGAATTTATTCACACTGTGAATGCTAAAAACAAAGTTATATACATATCAGATTCACAGTTTCACTGTGTGATCAGATTCACAGTTTTTATTTATTTATTTATTTTACAATCATATGCATGTTTATTTAAAGAGTAACAAAAATTATGAATTTTGATCTATTTATTTTATTTTATTTTTTTGATAAAAATTAAACCTAAATATTAAAAAAAACTAACAAAAAGAAGTGTTTTTTTTTCAAAAAAAAATTATATTTTGTATATCAGTATAGATGTCTATGGAAAAAGGATAAAAAGTTATGAATTTCAGTATATTTGGTTTTTTTCGATAAAAAATTAGTCATAAAAAAAGCAAAAAAAGAAAAAAAGAAAAAAAGAAAAAAGAAGTAGGTTTTTTGTTTCGTTCCGGTGCATGTGCGTCCAACCATTTAATGTGCATCTTTTTTTTTTTGCTCTTGATCATTTTTTAGCTAGCGGCCAAGATTAGTTCTTTGGTTTCATGTTTAAAATGATTCAGTGTTGAATTTATATATATATATATATATATATATATATATATATATATATATATATATATATATATATATATATATTGAAAGTTTATGAAAGATATAAATGATATTTTAAACTTAAATTTATAAAAGAGATATAATAATCAATTGACAATTCACATAGTGTGGGATCCACTCGAAAAAATTAAACCAACCAATCTCTATCCGATGATAATTAGGTTTCTTCTACTTCTTGTAATTGATTTTGCATAAAAGATCATATAAAAAATACGATGAAAAAGAAAGATATAATGAATAAGTGCTTTAAAGGTTCTTCTCCGATGTATCCTTGGAGCTTTAACCTATCAATGACAGGTTTAAACCGTTCTAGGAATGCATTGTTACCTTCTTGGTTGAAATAAATAGATTCATTTATTTCAAAGAAATCTTCTTCACTAATTTCAAGCTCGGTGATGGCAACTTCAGCAACCTCAGATTGCTCTGAAGTTTTGATCTTGGTAACCTTCTTATAAATAGTTATCTCATCACCTTCTATACGAATTCCTCCTTTCATGGACCTTAGGAAGTCGGTACCTATCAGCATTTCAATGTCATTGCTTCCATGCATATCAAATGCATATATAAGGGGAATTTTGAACTTGTTTCCCTCGATGAGAAAATAGTCTTGCTTTATTTTGTGAGTTGCCTGCTGTCTTGAATTTAAACCATTAAAGAAAACACTTTGGTTTAAAGGTTCAAGTGCTTCTTCTGGAATAACCTTCTTGTTTATGCAGCATGCTGATGCTCCTGTGTCTATTATTGCGCCGATCCCAAATGCTGGGCAATTAGGGATATCAAACTCAACTTTTACGTTGTAAAGTGAGTTAGTTATCTTCCTAACTTTTGGGTTTGATGTAGCATTTTCAGAGTAATGAATCTCTGCTTCCATGAAGGGCCTTGCTACATGAAGTTCGCTTAACGGTGGGAATTCTTCTTTAGGGAATTGAGGCTTTTCCCTTTCTTCCTTCCTTTCTTATAGTTGCTCCTTCAGCCTTCTTATTTCTTCGTTCTTTTGTTCTTCAAGCCTTACTTGTTCAGCTTTAAGCTGATCGATTATTGATATGTGCATAATTAATCATATGTTTAACATATATTTCTATTCATTTTTGGCTAATTATATGCATAATATGGACAAAAGGTACTTAATAATGCTTATATTGTGTTTTCAGTCCAAAAGACATGCTTGGAAGCAGAAAGGAAAAAGGAGAAGCAATTAGAGACCAAAGAATGAAGAAAAAGGGAAAACTACACACCTACTCGGCGAGTCCACGCATGTACTCGGCGAGTTCATTAGAATGTTCCCGAAAGAAAAGTCAAGATTCCTTACCGAACACGGATTTCACACTAGTACTCGGCGAGTCCACGACCTACTCGCCGAGTAGCCCCTGTTTTGTGATAATTATAAATAGCGGGTCTTAATCCGATGGAAGGACTTCTGGAACCTTTAGGGAGAAGCAAGCTGCGATTGAAGAGCCATAAGAACCCTAGAGAACGAAGATACAACCTAGAATCCAATTCCGAAGAAGATTTGAGGCACATTCTCATCATTCTACTTAATCTATTGTTTCTCAATTATGGTTATACAATTAGAATTCGTTTTATTGCTGTTAATTACCTCAATCATGAGCTAAAACTCTTAAACTTCTGTTTGGGGATACAAAATTGATATTATGGTTTGATTAATGGTAGGATTAATTAAATATTGGTGATTTTGTTAATTTTAGCTTGTTAAAGAACCTTGTGTGTGAATGATAACTAATTTTCTGTTAATAGGAAGATAATTAAATAGTATGAACATCTTTTAATTATCAACCCCATATGTTTATGTGACCACTTTATCATATGTCTAGGACTAACGAACGTGAAACTAGAATTAATAAGAAAAATTAGGTAAATTCATGTGCGAGCTTGTTTGATGACCATCAGCAAGAGGTTAACTAAAGGGCCAATTTAGTTAGCTATTACAAGTCTAAATTAACCCGAATAAATAATCTAGTGAATTAAATTAAATTAGACAACTGATCACTGTTTGAGTTAGTTTGTTTTCTAAGGATTATCGTAGCGAACGCAAGGCTAATCACTTGAATCGGTAGCCAATAGAAGAATTAATCCATTGCACTATTACCATAATATCAACCATAGGATCAATTGAGTTGAACTAAACAGAAGTCCCTTTTATTATTAAATTCAGTTAAATCTTTGTTTTTCTAGTTCTTAGCCTAAGTAGTATTAGTAAGTTTCTAGTCTTGTAAAACTAGAGAAAACCCATATTTACTATTTAATTTAGATAAAATTAGTCTTTAGTTTTAATTTACCGTTCCCTGAGTTCGACACTCTACTTACCCAACTATACCACTAAAAGACAGGTTCACTGCCTTTGTGTGCTTAATTTATAACTCAAAAGTATGATTAAAACCAGTGCATTTCACACACATCAATTATCTTAAGAGTATCTGTGAGATCTTTTATTAACAAGCCTTTTTCAAGCTGCCATGCTTCCTCTCTCTTTTGTATTTCTGCCTTGGTCTCATAAAACTCTTTGGTTTGATCCTTAATCATCTGCTGCATTTGCTCCGTCTTCTCTTTCAAAAGTTCTTTGAGAAGCTTTATTTCCCTATTGGTAAAGTCACTTTCTTCTTCCGGCTTAATCTGCTGTTTTTTCTTAACGTTAACTGTTTTGCCAAGATAATTTTTGGCGCAAAGAGCACATGTTGTGAGTTGACACTTGGGACAGTTAAGTCTTGACATGTCTGTGGTTAGTATTCCACAGTAATAACAGATCGTGTAATTTGTGACTGTGTTACATGAATGGTCTTAATGATTAATTGTATTTTTTTTCAGATTTGGTTCAAGGGTCAACAGTTATTTTGAAAAAACCACAAGGATTTAACATGTTATTTTGAAAAAATAACATGTCAATAGTTAGATTTAACAACCAAATGACCAACCATACAATAAAATAAAACCACGAGGATGACCCATATAACGAAATGCAAATTTGAACTAAAGTTGCCACTATTTGTAAACTTCATGGACTATTTATGTACTTTTGTCTAGACAATTTCAAGATTGTTGTTTTTTGTTTATAAGTCATTTTTTGTTGGATTCTTTAATTGAGATTAAAATTACACCATATTTGTGATTGCACATTATATTTTGCTGATTTATTTATTTAAGATCGAAAGTGGGTCATGCATGTAATAGCATTGTACCTTCATTTATTTCACTGGTCACTAATTAAGGCTATGTTTGTTGAGTGCAAGTAACAGCAACATATTTTCATCTTTATATGAGTTTTGAATTTGGATTCAAAATATAAAACTGATAAATTAATAGGATAATTTCAATGGATAGCACATCGCCGATATAGTAATATGCTAAATATCAATGAACACATCAACAAAATTAAGTACGATAGAAAAATCCACTGTTAAACAAAACCAATGATAGAACTTTAGCCACAGAAAAAGGTAAACAAAAATTTGAGGTACATAGCGACTGAAACTCTTGCAATTAAAATAAAAGAAAAAAAAAATCAAGACACATTCCTAGCATGGATGACAAACTGAAATCCGAGGTACAAAGCAACTTTTAACTTCTATCAAGAGACTTCCTAACATTGATGACACGTCAAAAGCTGATATGCCAGTGACTATATCCACTAGGATTTATTAAAACATGATAAATTCATAAACCAAACAAAACATCATCATTTCACATCAGAGATTTTTGGCCTTTCCAGAATGTTTGGAACAAATATCAACTTCACTTATTTTTGTTAACCTTACCTTCAAACCATGCTTCATCTGAAGTACTATGGAAGCGCTTGGAAACACCGGGTGACCTTCCACCAACTCAATATGATAACTATAAATGATCGTAGATGCCACTATCTTCAGCTGAGTGAAACTCATATCCTTACCTAAACAAGTCCTCGGCCCTCCATTAAATGCCGGGAATTTGTAATATGGCTCATGTTTGATCCCTCCTCCCTCTAATATCCATCTTTCAGGCTTAAATTCCAAGCAATCCTGACCCCATATTTTTTTCATCCTGCCCATGCCATAGTGATATAGAATAATCTTGGTTTTTTTACTAACCTTGTGGCCACTTGGAAGGATATCTGGTTGTAATGGAATTTTGTGGTTAAAAGGAATAGGTGGATAAAGCCTCAAGGCTTCGCATAGAGCCCCGTGAAGATAAACCAGTTTGCTTAACTCTTTGGAATTCCATTTTCGATCATCTACTTTCACCTCCATAAATCTGTGAATCTCCTCTCGAACCTTGTCCTCTACGATTGGATTTTTTGCAACGAGATAGAAAAACCACGAGAGAGTGGTACTAGTTGTATCTTTCCCTGCACCCACTAGGGTACCTAGGGTATCCCTTAAAAACTTGTTGTGATCTCCAGAACTGCCGGTTTGGTCTTTGAATTCTCTAATCAGCGATCTTCCTAGTCCAACATTTTCTTGCCCATGTTCATTCTCAATGTTGCTCGACTCATTTTGTAATCTAGCTATGCACTTGTATAAAAAGTGATCAAGAACATTGCCTGCTTCACTCAACTTCTTTTCATTCCCTATTCTTAGTAGTTGTTGCAATTTCCAAAGAAACGGTGGCATAAAATGTCTGTAAAATATACCTTCTTGAATATCTGTCATGGACTTCTCACACGGAAGGGATGGGAAATCAACCGAAAGGCTTTTCGGGTCATAGTCTAAGAGCAACCTGCATATAGTGTCAAAAGTGAACCTTTGAAATATATCCTGCAAATCCGCCTCTTTGCCCAATTCGCAAATTGATTCTAGCACTGGTAAAAGCCCGCTTTCCACCTTATTCCAGACAATCGCTTCAAAAACACTTTGAAAGTTGGGTTGCCTTAAGAGGGACATGGTGGTTTTGCGCTGGATCTCCCATATATGTCCATCGGCATTAAAGATTCCATCTCCAAGGATATCAAACATTTTACGGAAATTTTGGCCTTTAGGATAATTAGGGAAGTTCTTGCTTAAAATGTGATGGATATCTAATGGATCCGTTGTAACGAGCATATCCATGTTGGCGAACCATGGACCTTTAAACATGAAAGTACCACCACTTCGTTTCAGATAAATAGTGGCCAAATCATGCAGTTGGTGCAAGTTTGTGAGGACTGCTGGTATCATACCAAGAAGCACCAAATTTCTATGGACAAGTGTTTTTAAGTTTTGAGGTTTGTACCGAAAAACAAGAATAGAAAGGAGAATGATAACCAAAAAGAGAGTGAACAAAGATGGAAGGAAAGCCATGTGGAAGAGACGCACAAATATAGAGATGAACTTACCTCTTATTGTATAGTTATGCCATATATATAGTGGTGCATAATGGTATTGTAGGTTTTTGTTTTCATTTAATTTTGAGCCATTTCAATTTTAATAAAATAAGTTACTAATTGTTGAATATTTGAGATAATTTTTTAAGGTTTATGTTGCAATCCACCATCCAACTATTTCAAACAAGTATACATTTAGTCGCTCTATAATTTTTTTACACTTATATATGATCATTTAACTTTTAACCCTTGTTAATATTATATCGTTATGACATTATAGTGATGACCTTATGTAGGTGCATGCTTTTGTTGGATAGTTTTTCCACTTGGAATCCATGTAGGTGTTTATGTGGTACAACATTGTTTTTATTATTTGTTTATTAAAATTATACATTTTTATTTTAAAACACATAACCATATCTGGAATTGTTCTAATGGCTTACAAAACCAAACCAAACCGCCACCACCACTGCCATCATCCTTCACCACTGCCATCCACTCTATACCATCACCCTCCACCACCACCTTCCCGCATATAGTGTGAGATCGATGAAACTTAAACAAAAGTTGTTCATCGTTATTCTTTGCTATATATTCTTTGACAATCTGTTACAAATCCATACGTTCTTTTGCTTCTTTAAACTTTGGTTTAGTGAAGTCTCTGACATTAGCAATGGATAATGTCTTTTTGCTAAAACAGAAAGGTTGTCGCTAAAAACTAATTACCACCAGTGTGTAGACCAAATTATATATGTCGCCAACCTAGCTACCTAGCTATTTAGATGATGGATTACTTATAGATATGGCCATGTTTGATACCCCAAGTCTTTTTGTAGCTTATGTTATGTTCGATTCATAATTATGTAAAGATAATGTCGAACATTCCACACTGATGGTGTGGAATGTCTGTTAGGTCAGCTTATAAATCCATGGATTTCTCTAAGCATAAAACTATAAAAAAAAACATATAAGTCAATTATGTTTTATCGATCGATTTATCGTACGTATCAACCATGCGTGTATTTCAAATTAATTTAAATTAGGTACATTTAGGTACGAATTAAAATTGTACCCCTTCTGCTTTGATAGTTTTTCTTTTGTTGTTTTTTGTTTTTTTTTCTAAATTTTGTCTTTTGTTAATAACAATAATAACTGATTTATTATTATTATTATTATTATTATTATTATACAAAACCTTATAAATGATCTATATATTTTCTAAAAATATAGGATATAGTTTTTAAGTTCAAAAAATCTCATAAATAGTTCTTGTGGTTTCAAAACTTTTAAAAAATGATTCATGTGGTTTCAAACTTTTAACAAATAGCCCTTCACTCAAAAAAGACCGATTTACCCTTTTTAATATATTTTTGATTTTTTTAAATGTATTTTAAATAAGAAAAGGAAAAAGAAATTAAAATCCACTGGGCCCACCTCTCTCTCTCTCTCTCTCATTTGAAAAGAAAACCCCACCCTCACCTTACCTCCCCTACCTCCACCCTCGATCTTCTTCTTCCCACCCCACATGTAACTTACACTACACACACATACATATACTTAAATACAGAGCCATTTAACCCTTTCTCCATTCCCGACTGTGAGGACAGAGAGATATACAAATATATCTTAAGGACATGGTTTGAGAACTCAAACCTTCAGATCAACACAACAATGGAGGCAAATAATTTTTCTAGTCAAATATGGATATAACCAGTCAAGCCTTGAAGATATATAACAACAAAATATTCAAGTAACTTAATAATAAAATAGAATATGAACAATGAAGGAATTTAAGAACAAAGAGAATGATATGATATGAATGAATGATTCTTGATTTGTAACGCCCGATGGTTCCAAGGTATTATTCATTTTAATCATTTATTTAATTATTTTAATCATGTAAGTTATTGTTGGGCTTAGAGGATTGGGCCTTCATGAGTGGGCTTTGCTGAGACCGTATGCTGGGCGTAAGCCTGGTGTACGCGGGACATAGAAGGATCAAAAGGATCGTCGAGCCATGCACGTATGTGCAACGTATGTGGTCAGACCCCAAAACCCTAATTTTAGGGTGCAAGCCCTATATAATGTCATTAAGTCCCATGTGTTAGCCTCCGTATCAGCCTCCTCTGTCCAGAAACCCTAAAATCAAGTCTTATCTTCCATTATTGAGTGTGTGAGCTTTTGGTGTTTATTTTTGTGCATTTTGAAGGAGTTGAAGAAGCTAGAAGTTGCTTAGCGTGAAGAGGAGGTATTGGATTCAAAACCTCTACCCATTTTGCAAGAAGTTTGAGGTATCAAATTTTTATCTTGGTTGTTAGATGCTTAGATCTCCTTTTTGGTTAAATAGTTATGTGTTTAGCAATAGTTTGGATGGATGTTGAGATTAGGACGTCCCAAAGGCTTAATCTTTCAGATCCAAGGTATTCATGGACTCCTTTGGCATAAAGGTCCTAACTTTACGGAATTTAGGGCCTTCATGCATCTATTAAGTCCTTCATTAAGTCCTTTTAAAGCTTTAGAGCTTCTTATGGTCATGCATGGACGTAAAGTTAGCAACTTTACATGGTATTTCAGCTTAAAGGGGTTAGATCTACATCCTGGAGCAAAGTCTTAACGGGTTAGGAGCTTAATCTTGAAGTTGGCTGAATTGGTTGAGCACGCTGGGCATACAAGCATGTACGTGCAACGTACAAGCCCTCGATGCAATACGCTTAGCGTACCAGCTGAGTACGCCCAACGTAGGCCTAACAATTCTCTACACGACCCACAACACGACAAGAAATAAACGGGTTTGGGTTGAGTTTTTCAACCCGTCAACCCGCCAACCCGTCAACCCGTTAATTAAACAGGTCCTATATGAGTTTTTTTTAAAATATACGGGTTGACCCGCCAACCCGTTTAGAATTTTAATAAAAAAATATATATTTTAAATGTATTAAGTATTATACACTATACAGTTTATACTTTATACTAGGATAAGATACCTGATACCAATGACCATTTGACATTTGGCGTTTGCCCTAAAGAATCTCAGTATCTCACAAACAAAACCTAATAAGCCATCTCTCGCTCTCCCGTCTGTGATGAACGACAAAACGAATTCATGAAGAACGACGACATGCATGATTGAATCATTATCGAACGACATCGACGCCTGAACGTGAATGACGAACGCACAATGCAATAGACAACTGATTTGTTGCGATCCAATCCACGAACACACGAACCCAAATCTGATCCACGAACCCGCTAACCTGTGAACCCGTATAAATAAGTGGGTTGACGAGTCATATATGAGTTTGTGTTCCAAACCCGCCAACCCGTGACCCACCAACTCGTGACCTGTATAGTTAAATGGGTCGTGTTCAGGTTGGTATATTTTGACCCGCCAAACCGCCAACCCGAACATGACACGATTGCCAAACCTAGCCAAGGTACTCAGTCTTATGGCATTTCGATAATGGACTTTTGGTTTGGGCCTAGAAGGTTAGGGTTTAGTTGGGCTATCTGATTTTGGTAGTTTTTGGGCGAAGTATGTTTTTGGGCCTTGGGATAAGGTCCATGTGAAGGAATTGGGCCCAAGTGGAAATTGGTCCATATTTTGGGGCCATTGGATTGTGGTTATGGACTTCATTCTTGGACCAAGCTAGGTTAGGGGTAAAATGGTCTTTTTGCCCCAAGTAGAGATTTTTGGTTATGATGTAGATCCCAAAGGTTAATTAGTTTTTATTTGGCAATTGATAGCTCGGGGAGTTGTAGGGCCAACAATCAGGGATCATTCGTTTCATTAAGCTTTTCGAGGTGTGTTTCCCTCATTGGGTTTAGCGGGTCGAAGACACCAATGCTAACCCATGTTTATGTTATGTTAGTGTTTTGTGATATGTCACCGGCTTAACTACGTCTTTCTGAGGGTGGGAATGAAGAGTCTTTAGATCACAACAAAGAAAATAAGACCGTCAGTCGTCGTCCGGGAGGTTGTCCCGGAACGAGGCTCCGACGATCAAGTCAGTGAGGGTCTGAGAGTGAGAGGGTTAAAAGTGTAAAGAGAGTGTTAAATGGTTTTCGATCTTGGCCCTTTCTCTTAGGGGAGAAGGGTGTCTTTTATACCTGTGGTTAGGGGGAACAGATCCCCGACAGTATCTTCTACCTTTTCAAGCTTGGCAGGGGCTGATGGCTTCTGATTGGAGGGTCGTGTTCCATAGGTGGTTGTTTGCTATTGGTGCAGATTCTACCAGAAGCGGCGTCCAGAGCACTACATATGTCGCTCTGGGGAACTCTTGGTGCTGTTTTGTCTTCAACGTTATCCTTGGCGCTTGGGCACCAAAGAATGGATACATGGTCTTGAAGGCGAAGGCGAAGGCTCGGCGTTAGTCACGCGTTGCTCCTTGGCATATCAATATGTTAAACTAGTGGTTATTTTATCTTTGACAGATTCCTAGTGGGATACGTTGTAACACCCGCAGATTCGGGCTAGTCAATTAAGATATAATAAGCGTTAAAAATGATTTTTTTATAGAAGATTATCTAGGATAAATAATCTTAACCAAAGTAATAGTTAGGGTTAACAATTGTAACCTATTTGACGTAATAAAGAAGAATTATTTGAATATTATATGTTTCATTATTATTATAATATAATAAAATAGGAAAAATCAGTGGAATCGTCTGTAAATTGTAAAAATAAGTGCGCCAAAACATATATATATATATATATATATATATATATATATATATATATATATATATATATATATACACACACACGAAGTACACGTTATCCCGATCCCGAAAATATAAATTTCGTCGAAATCTGAATCCGTATGAATTAGATATGATTTTTTTAAAGATATAAAAGTCAGTCGCGCACAACGAATGTATGACGTAAAAAGCGACGAAGAGAATGATTTACTTTTAGCTAATGCGACCAAAATGAAAATCGTAGTAATCCTTAAAATAGGAATTTTGAGAAATAGAATGCCAAAAACGGAGTCCGTACGAGAGAGTTATGATTTTAGCAAAATTATTTAATTTTATAAAAATATGGACAAAAATATAAATTCAAACTTAGACAACGAAGTCTAAACGAAAGTTGTAGATCTCGTTGATAGCTACGCGTAGATATAAAGAACGTCAAAAACGGAGTTCATATGAACGAGTTATAATTTTTAATAGCACATTTACATATTAAAATAAAGTGTAAATTATATATACGTCTACATATATATACATATGTATATATCATTAGAAAGGTATCGGCGATGCGGTCGTTATAAGACGAATGTTGAGTACTTTCGACACTACTTGTCACACCCCCGGACCGGACGGCGGAAACGTCTGAGGGCTCGCGTGACTTAGATTGAAATATCATCACAATGAATATACATGAAACGTAACACATTCATCACCAAACATTACATATTACAACTGACATTGTTTACATCAAGTACATGGTTTACATTACATGATCCCAAAATATAAAGTGTTTGGTGATTAGCTACTACAAAAGAAACTTTCAACACACTGGATGCTTCCTCGTTCTAACGATTACCTGAGAATACAAGTTATTTTGAAAACGGTCAACATATATAATGTTGGTGAGTTCATAAGTGTGTTTGATGTAAAATAGTTTATGTCATTCGTAAAACCCAGAAAATCCGATATTTTCTGTATTAAGACTTTTCTTGAAAATGTTGTGATGATCCTGTAAGTATATGCGTGAATGATTTCAAAACGTGAATAAAAGAGAAGTTTTGCATTATAGTTTTGAAAGTACAGATGAGTAAGATTGGTTTCCCCGGAAAACCCGATGTTTTCCGATAAAAAGTTATGATAGTTTTGCATTATTGTATCGTCACATCGAATGAAAATATGATTTCCCTTGATTACTTAAATGATATCGGATTTCTACGTGAGTCGTTATAACCATCCATGATAATGACTAGTTCGTCTGTCTTGGCATTCTAATGAACACCGAAATTTGATCTTAAGATTTTGTCACCCTAGACTGGCCGAGTCTAACTGCAGCGAACAACTTAGGTGTGGGGGAGTCACCCCCGTATAGATCTATACACAAACTCTCGCTCTCCCTCCAGGAGACTTTGATTACAACTACAGACTACGACCGACACTTATTGGTGTCACCCATTATTACTCACTTAATCCATATGAATTTGATTAACCTTGATTAATGATCTGATTTTAGTTTACTTGAAGAGAAGATAAGCCTAAAAGACGAGGAGAAGATGACTACTAGGCCCTACTAATTTCGTATGTTATTTAAGGTTGTCGAGTATACGAAAAGCGTGTTGGCCCATTTCGCATATGATTTATTTGGACCTTACTAGTAATGCTAATGGGCCACTGAGACCCAATGGCATGTAAAAACCATTGAGGGTCCCTTAAGCATGTAACTGGGTCACAGGAGGCCCAATAACATGTATTATTTATGTTGGGCCCAAAAGTCATGTTAATGAGTCATGAAGGCCCAATAAGCATGATTAGAATCTCTCAAGCCCAACCATTAGAATGTTTACTTGTTTTGTATAGTATTAATGTTGCGAGTTGTTTAATCGATATGTCGTAAAAATCACGAATTTTGTTTTATAACGATTCATAGATTTATAAAAATAGTTATTTTTCTATTTAAAACCCATAAGTTATAAAGTTTTGTATATTTTGACCCAATTATTTTATTATTAACATAATTGACCAAAAATATTAGTTTGACCTATTGAACCCTTTATTTTGGTGAAGTTGGCAATTTTAGTCCTTTTTATAACAAAAATGACATATTAGGTCCTTGAACTATTTTTCTTGACATTTTTGACTCAAACACTTATTTAAATAATGTTTTAAACCCAAAAGTAAATTTTAGAAAGTTTCAACCCTTTAGTTAAAAGACTTGCATTTTAGTCCACCTTTTTCGCAATTTTTACACTTTTTACCCAAAATCCAAAATCTTTGCATTTTCAATCCTTTTTAGCAAATAAGGTCATTTTAACCCCAGAAATAGATTCATTTACTTTTCTACTCACTGTTTTGAGAAATTTACCATTTCAGCCCCTTAAAACCATATTTTTCGCATATTTCGGCCTATGGGTCGAAAAGCCCAAAATTTAGCCCAATAAGCTACAAAGTTCATTTTTAGTCCTTTGAAAAACATAATGTTCATAGAAACTTCCATTTTAACTGTTTTGACATTTTGAGCCTTGTAAAAACCGTAAATGACAACTTTTTCCCAAACTTTTGTTTATTTGACAAAAATAGTCCAATAATAAGTTTTATGTTGTAGTGTGTTATTTTAAAGCTTGTATAGTAGTTTATCTTGACATGTTAAGTGAAATATGACCTAGATCACATATTTTTCCTTCTTGAACTATAGATCTCAAAATATCTTTCATTTTTAGCACATATTTACCACAAAAACACAAGAAATCACACATAACATACAAATACACATAGATCTTCACATTTTACTTGTATTCTCCCCCATAAATCATATGAAAACCGAAAATAGAGGGGTATGAACTCACCTTTGCTTAGTTGCTTCGGTTTTGAAGAAGGTGTGAAGGAGATTTTTGGTCCTAGCAAGCCTCCTAGAGTTGATTTCGAACTTAAGAAGCTCTATGAAGAAAAATACCAAAACTTTGTTTAAAAGAGTGATCTATCAAGAGAATGGAATGATAAAACTTGGAGGTGTAAAGACTTACCAAGAATGATGATTATCTTGTGAAAACCTCTCGAAACACAAGCAAAAGTTTTGAGAATTTTGGATGAAGAATATGGATGAGTCTTGAGAGAATTTGAGAGAGTTTGCTGTGATGTGTGTGTGTTTTGGTGATCCTCGGCCGAGAGTAGAAGAAGAGAGGGGAGAGAGAGAGAGTGTGGTGAATGACTAGCTTGGATACATGTTGGGTTTTGGATGGGAGTATCAAGTGTAATAGTGAGGTGGCAACCTTAAAAGTCAACTCTTCTCCCTTTTTTGTGTAGTTGGGCCGAGAGAGAGAGAAGGGAAAGAAAGGCTTGGGCCTTTTGTGCTAGAGTCCATAATATGAAGCCCAAATTGATGGTTTTCGGCCCATTGGACCCTTAGGGTCGTTTACGGCCCAAATTGCATAAAAGAATGAGTTTTATGGCCCATTAGGGCTTATTGGATTTGTTATGGCCCAACAAGGCCCATTAAGGTAAACCAATCCATTTTAGGCCCATTATGGCCCAAAAAGTTTAGTTTCATGAAAGTGGGTTGAATTAGAGCCCAATTACGAGTTCTAAGCCCAAAATAGTCACATTGGAAGTTTATTGGCCCATTAGGTCCAATAAGGAAATCCTAGTCCATAATGGACTTAAACCGGGATTTCTAGGGTTTTCAACTTTACTTGATGAATCTAGGTTTGAATGTGCTTCCATAGATTGAACTTCAAGCATAACATGAATTAGGGTTTACGAGTTTACAGTAAATAATGTTTACAAGAGTATAGAATTTCCTAGCTAGAATGCTAGTTGTGACATCATCCCCCCGTTAGAGGGAATTTCGTCCCGAAATTCTTTTTGAAGCTAGATTTGAGAATGCGAGAATAGGTGAGGGTACTTTTGATTCATCTGGTCTTCGCGTTCCCATGTGAATTCCGGTCCACGTTTCGCGTTCCACCGAACCTTCACTATTAGAATGCGGCTTTGCTTAGTACGATTCACCTCCCTGTCCATGATTTCAACTGGCTCCTTGATGAACAGGAGATTCTCGTTGATTTCGATTTCTTCTAACGGAATGACGAGAGTTTCGTCGGATAAGCACTTCTTCAAATTGGAAACATGAAACACGGGGTGTACACTGCTGCAGTCAATAAGCCACTGGACCAATTCGGGCAAGAATCTCGAATGGTCCAATGTACCGTGGGTTTAGTTTTCCCCGTTTCCCGAAACGGATCACCCTTTTCTAGGGGGAGACCGTTAACAACACCCGATCCCCGACTTGAAATTCTAAGGGCTTTCGCCGTTTATCAGCGTAGCTCTTCTGTCGGTCGCGTGATGCTTGAAGTCGAGCTTTGATTTGAACTATTTTCTCTGTCGTTTCGCGTATGATTTCTGGTCCTGTTAATGCATTGTTTGGTGTCTGCCCTCTTGTCGCCTACCTCTGTCCAACACAACGGTGATCTACATTTACGACCATATAATGCTTCGAAAGGAGCAACTTTGATGCTTGTGTGATAACTGTTGTTGTACAAAAACTCAATTAAAGGTAAGTGGGTATCCCACAACCTTCCAAAGTTTATCACATACGCTCGAAGCATATCCTCAAGCGTTTGAATGGTTCGCTCACTTTGACCATCCGTCTGTGGGTGGTAAGCAGTGCTCATGCCGAGTTGTGTCCCCATAGCCTTCTGTAGCGATTGTCAAAAGCGTGAAGTGAACCTACTATCTCGATCTGAGATGATAGATATTGGTACTCCATGGAGTCTCACAATTTCCTTGATGTAGATTCTTGTTAGTCGCTCCATCTTGTATGTCTCCTTTATTGGCAGGAAATGGGCGGATTTTTTCAACCTGTAGACTATTACCCATATGGTATCCAAACCATCTGTTGTCTTGGGTAATTTGGTAACAAAGTCCATAGTAATCCTTTCCCATTTCCACTCGGGTATTACCGGCTGTTGTAATAGTCCCGAGGGCTTTTGATACTCTACCTTCACTTTAGCACAAGTAAGGCATTTGCTAACGTAAGTGGCAATCTCTGCCTTCATGTTAGGCCACCAATAACATTGCTTGACATCCAGGTACATTTTATCTGATCCTAGATGGATGGAGTATCGTGTCTTATGAGCTTCATTCATGACTACTTCTCTGAATCCTCCAAGATTAGGGACCCAAATTCGGTTCATGAAATAATATGTTCCATCCTCCTTGACTTCGAAGTTCTTTTCCATTCCACGTAACGCTTCGCTCGTTCTGTTTTCTGTCTTCATGGCGTCGAACTGGGCTGCTTTGATTTGTGAGGATAGATGGGATTGGATTGTTATTGAAAGAGTCTTCACACGAAGATTTGAGTATTATTTCCGACTCAAGTCATCAGCTACCGCGTTAGCCTTTCCTGGGTGGTACTTGATTTCGCACTCATAATCGTTTAGCAGCTCAACCCATCTTCGCTGCCTCATGTTTAACTCCTTTTGATTTAAAATGTGCTGGAGACTCTTGTGGTCGGTGAAAATGGTGCACTTGGTACCATAAAGGTAGTGCCTCCAAATTTTCAAGGCGAAGACCACAACTCCCAATTCGAGATCATGGGTGGTATAATTCACCTCATGTGTCTTTAGTTGTCGGGATGCATAAGATATCACCTTACCACGCTGCATGAGTACACAACCTAAACCCTGATTCGAAGCATCGCGGTAAACTACGAAGTCCTCTGTTCCCTATGGTAGTGATAGTACTGGTGCACTACAGAGAGCTCGCTTCAGAGTTCGGAAGGCAACCTCCTGCTTTTCTGTCCATTCAAATGGCACGCCCTTTTGTGTAAGCATGGTAAGTGGCTTGGCTGTTTTGGAGAAGTTCTGAATGAATCTCCTGTAATAGCCTGCGAGACCTAAAAATTGACGAATTTCTGTAGGTGTCGTTCCGACTGCCCATCCTTCAATGGCTTTGATCTTAGAAGGGTCCACATGTATCCCTTCTTGGCTGACAACATGACCTAAAAAGTTTACGCTACGGAGCCAGAACTCACATTTAGAGAGTTTTGCATATAACTTTTCAGTTCGTAGAGTTTCCAAGATTTGTCAGAGATGTCGGCCATGCTCCTCTTCGCTTCGAGAATAGACTAGAATATCGTCGATGAAAACAATGACAAAGTTGTCGCGGAATGGTCGGCAGACTCGATTCATCAGGTCCATGAATGCGGCGGGGGCATTCGTTAGACCGAAGGGCATTACAACGAATTCATAATGTCCATAGCGGGTTCGGAAAGCGGTTTTGGGAATATCCTCTTCCCGGACCTTGAGCTGGTGGTAGGCGGACTGCAGATCTATCTTAGAGAAGTAATTTGCTCCCTGGAGCTGGTCGAACAGATCGTCGATTCGTGGAAGTGGGTAGCGATTTTTTATAGTGAGCTTATTCAGCTCTCTATAATCGATACACATCCTAAAGGATCCGTCCTTCTTCTTAACAAAAAGGACCGGAGCTCCCCAGGGTGAGAAGCTAGGTCGGATGAATCCTTTACTCAAGAGCTCGCTGAGTTGGCTTGACAGTTCTTGCATCTCCGCAGGAGCCAACCTATAGGGTGATTTGGCAATGGGCGTAGCTCCCGGTACCAGGTCAATTCGGAACTTGAGTTGTCTTTCTGGGGGTATCCCCGGAAGATCTTCGGGAAAGACGTCCGGGAAGTCGCAAGCCACTGGGATGTCTCGAATATTGACCTCTTCTTTGGACTTATCCACTATGTGTGCCAGAAACGCCAAGTCCTTCTTTTGTAGCTACTTTTGTGCCTTAATGCATGAGATAAGATGAAGGTTCATATTGGGTTTGTCTCCGTATATAATTAGGGTTTCGTGATTAGGGAGATGAAGGCGAACGGCCTTCTCGCGACACAAAATTTCGGCATGATGGAGGCTCAACCAGTCCATGCCGATAATCACATCAAAACTCCTAATAGTTACAGGCATTAAGTTTATTTGAAAGGTATGCTGATTTAAAGTTAGGGTACATCCTACATAGATTTCCCCGGCTGATTCTGTTTTCCCATTAGCCATTTCCACCGTAAAGGTTTCATTAAGCTTTTGGGGTTGTTGTTTTAGCAAGTGTTTGAATTTGTTACTCATAAAGCTTCGCTCTGCCCCGGTATCAAACAGGATGCATGCATATGAGTGGTTAAGGAGAAACGTACCGGTGACGACAGCGGGATCCTGAACCGCTTCCCCTTGCCCCATAATCAGCACTCTTCCTGCTGCTCCTGTCGCCTGGGTGGTTGCATTGGGACAATTCCGTCTTAAATGTCCAGTCTTCCCGCACCCATAACAGGTATAACTGGCTCCATCCTTTGTGTTGTTGTTTTTGTTGTTGTTGTTGTTGTTGTTGTTGTTGTTGTTGTTGTTGTTGGGCATCTGGTTTTGTGGATACTGGGTCCTACAATATTTTGTTGTATGGCCCTTTCGGTTGCATCGTGTGCACATCAACTCTCTGCATTCCCCGAGGTGATGGTAGTTACATTTGTTACACTTGGGAAGATTCCCTGTGTACTGTTTCGGAGTATTCGGCGTGGATGAGGCTGGAACATGTGGTGTTGTGGTAGCTTGGGTTGCTGCATGGACAGTCACTGTCTGTTGCTTCTTAGATGATTCTGATTTCTGTTTTCCTCTTCTCTTGTTGTTCTTCCCTTCTTATTCTCTTCTTCCTTCTTAACATCCGCTTCCACAATCTTAACACTCTTCTTGCTGCCATGATCATACAGTTTCTTGGCCAATCTTTTGGCGCTATCAAACGTCTCAGGGTTTTCCGCAATGACATTCCCTTGGATAGGTTCAGTCAATCCCCAGATGAACCTCTCAATCTTTTTCCCTTCTGAGGTGATCATACCCGGACACAGAAGGGATAGCTCGCTAAACCTGGATATGTATGCTTCGATGTTGGAGTTCTGAACTGTCAAGTTCCACAATTCTTGTTCCATCTTTTGTATCTCGCCTCTAGGGCAGTACTCTGCCAACATCATTTCCTTCAGTTCTTCCCAGGGCATCGCGTTTTCCACTGGAAGGGTCATGGCTTCGATGTGACCGTTCCACCATGAAAGAGCTTGATCAACAAAGGTACATGCTGCGAACTTGACCTTGCACCCATCTGGACACCCGCAAATTTCAAAGACGGATTCAATTTTCTCAATCCACCTCTTTAGGGCTATGACACCTCCCGTTCCATTAAAGGTTTGTGGCTTGGCGTTGGTAAAGTCTTTGTAAGAGCATGTTTTGTTCGGTCCTTGATTTATTCCGTTGTTTGAACTTCCAGCTCCCTGCCCGTTTCCTCCGCCATTTTTCCCTTGGTGGATTTGCGCCATGACTGCTGTGACTGCAGCAGATACAGCGGCTTGAAACACAGCTGAGTTGACTTCCGGTGGTGTCGGTGGTTGGTTATTTCCGCGGTTTGGTCTCTGAGGCATCTTGCTGTTACGGAACAGAAAGATGTTGAGTATGTATTGCTTTTAAGTTGAGAATTTCGTGAATCGATTTTTGTATCTAATTGTTCCCATATATTCACACCAAACAATAATAGTATAAACACATAGCAGGTCACAACATCACCATAAAACACATAATATTTTTCACTAATAATATCTGTACTTTGATACATGAAAATTTGCTCGAAAGAGCATACATAGAGGTACAAAGTTCGACAGCATAACGACTCTATGAGTAGTGTAATCACTTAAACATGGAGTCGGTAGTACATAATATAGCGAACATAAGAGAACATAGCACTAGTAGGGAAGTCTACTGGTCCGAAGTGCTCTGAGATGCGTCGGGTGGTGGGGCTGATGATGTGGATGCGCCCTGAAGTCGCGCCACCTGGCGTTCTGTGGCTCGTAGTCGATCCTCCCACATCGCTTGACGTACCTGAAAGTTATGGATTACTTCTTGAGTTTCTCGCTCCGCCCGGGCCACTGCGGCTCGCATCTGATTTAGTTGCTCGGTCGTGTCCTGGGCCAGGTCGCCAGTGTTCCGTAATCGTCTCACCATGACAGGAAGTGCTCGGTCAACCGGTCCTCCCTCCCTTAAGTCATAGAACTGGCGAGCCATGCCAAACGGTGGTCGCTGCCCCTGTTGTCTGCTCCATCTCCAAATGTCGATACCCCAGGGAGGGGTAGGGCTGTTAGGGCCCATCCGGTGAGCTGGCACCCTCACTGGGTATGGGGGGTTGATGATTACAGACTCAGTGTCCGAATCATCGCTGTTGTCGCCACCCGACTCTTCCTCTTCAATGTCTGCCACAGGTTCTGCAGGTCCCTCTTCGATTTCCTCTTCCGATTCCTCTTCTTCCATGGGATCCTCTTTAGGCTCCTCGTCGGATTCCTCTAGCCATCCATTATTCCCCTGATTGGGGAAATACAGATCTCCAGGGAGATGGAACCCAGCCATACTGTCTGCAAAGGGGTGGTATATCAATAAACTATTATTAATCCTAAAATATTTTTAGTTGTTATAAAATTGGGTTGATGCATTCTTCTTGTTTAACAATAGGGTATGCATTGGGTTTAATGACCATCGCGATCGTTCCAGGGCATGTGATAGTTGTATTACGAAGAAATGTAGTTGATCAGGCTACATTCATCCCTAATACAACTGTGAACAGTCATGGCTTAACCGAGATGTCAGGTTCTCCCAATCGTCTTATTCGATTTGTTATTATGTTCATTTTTCTAAGTCGCACAAATAAGAGTGTTTATTAGCACATTTTATTTGTTTTGTTCAGAGGTGTTTATTCCTTTGCTGGGTTTATAGTTGTATATCAATGTGTGGTTAGATATGCCAGTTCACTATAAACAGAGCTCTGATACCAACCTGTCACACCCCCGAACCGGACGGCGGAAACGTCCGAGGGCTCGCGTGACTTAAATTGAAATATCATCACAATGAATATACATGAAACGTAACACATTCATCACCCAACATTACATATTACAACTGACATTGTTTACATCAAGTACATGGTTTACATTACATGATCCCAAAATATAAAGTGTTTGGTGATTAGCTACTACAAAAGAAACTTTCAACACACTGGATGCTTCCTCGTTCTAACGATTACCTGAGAATACAAGTTATTTTGAAAACGGTCAACATATATAATGTTGGTGAGTTCATAAGTGTGTTTGATGTAAAATAGTTTATGTCATTCGTAAAACCCAGAAAATCCGATATTTTCTGTATTAAGACTTTTCTTGAAAATGTTGTGATGATCCTGTAAGTATATGCGTGAATGATTTCAAAACGTGAATAAAAGAGAAGTTTTGCATTATAGTTTTTGAAAGTACAGATGAGTAAGATTGGTTTCCCCGGAAAACCCGATGTTTTCCGATAAAAAGTTATGATAGTTTTGCATTATTGTATCGTCACATCGAATGAAAATATGATTTCCCTTGATTACTTAAATGATATCGGATTTCTACGTGAGTCGTTATAACCATCCATGATAATGACTAGTTCGTCTGTCTTGGCATTCTAATGAACACCGAAATTTGATCTTAAGATTTTGTCACCCTAGACTGGCCGAGTCTAACTGCAGCGAACAACTTAGGTGTGGGGGAGTCACCCCCGTATAGATCTATACACAAACTCTCGCTCTCCCTCCAGGAGACTTTGATTACAACTACAGACTACGACCGACACTTATTGGTGTCACCCATTATTACTCACTTAATCCATATGAATTTGATTAACCTTGATTAATGATCTGATTTTAGTTTACTTGAAGAGAAGATAAGCCTAAAAGACGAGGAGAAGATGACTACTAGGCCCTACTAATTTCGTATGTTATTTAAGGTTGTCGAGTATACGAAAAGCGTGTTGGCCCATTTCGCATATGATTTATTTGGACCTTACTAGTAATGCTAATGGGCCACTGAGACCCAATGGCATGTAAAAACCATTGAGGGTCCCTTAAGCATGTAACTGGGTCACAGGAGGCCCAATAACATGTATTATTTATGTTGGGCCCAAAAGTCATGTTAATGAGTCATGAAGGCCCAATAAGCATGATTAGAATCTCTCAAGCCCAACCATTAGAATGTTTACTTGTTTTGTATAGTATTAATGTTGCGAGTTGTTTAATCGATATGTCGTAAAAATCACGAATTTTGTTTTATAACGATTCATAGATTTATAAAAATAGTTATTTTTCTATTTAAAACCCATAAGTTATAAAGTTTTGTATATTTTGACCCAATTATTTTATTATTAACATAATTGACCAAAAATATTAGTTTGACCTATTGAACCCTTTATTTTGGTGAAGTTGGCAATTTTAGTCCTTTTTATAACAAAAATGACATATTAGGTCCTTGAACTATTTTTCTTGACATTTTTGACTCAAACACTTATTTAAATAATGTTTTAAACCCAAAAGTAAATTTTAGAAAGTTTCAACCCTTTAGTTAAAAGACTTGCATTTTAGTCCACCTTTTTCGCAATTTTTACACTTTTTACCCAAAATCCAAAATCTTTGCATTTTCAATCCTTTTTAGCAAATAAGGTCATTTTAACCCCAGAAATAGATTCATTTACTTTTCTACTCACTGTTTTGAGAAATTTACCATTTCAGCCCCTTAAAACCATATTTTTCGCATATTTCGGCCTATGGGTCGAAAAGCCCAAAATTTAGCCCAATAAGCTACAAAGTTCATTTTTAGTCCTTTGAAAAACATAATGTTCATAGAAACTTCCATTTTAACTGTTTTGACATTTTGAGCCTTGTAAAAACCGTAAATGACAACTTTTTCCCAAACTTTTGTTTATTTGACAAAAATAGTCCAATAATAAGTTTTATGTTGTAGTGTGTTATTTTAAAGCTTGTATAGTAGTTTATCTTGACATGTTAAGTGAAATATGACCTAGATCACATATTTTTCCTTCTTGAACTATAGATCTCAAAATATCTTTCATTTTTAGCACATATTTACCACAAAAACACAAGAAATCACACATAACATACAAATACACATAGATCTTCACATTTTACTTGTATTCTCCCCCATAAATCATATGAAAACCGAAAATAGAGGGGTATGAACTCACCTTTGCTTAGTTGCTTCGGTTTTGAAGAAGGTGTGAAGGAGATTTTTGGTCCTAGCAAGCCTCCTAGAGTTGATTTCGAACTTAAGAAGCTCTATGAAGAAAAATACCAAAACTTTGTTTAAAAGAGTGATCTATCAAGAGAATGGAATGATAAAACTTGGAGGTGTAAAGACTTACCAAGAATGATGATTATCTTGTGAAAACCTCTCGAAACACAAGCAAAAGTTTTGAGAATTTTGGATGAAGAATATGGATGAGTCTTGAGAGAATTTGAGAGAGTTTGCTGTGATGTGTGTGTGTTTTGGTGATCCTCGGCCGAGAGTAGAAGAAGAGAGGGGAGAGAGAGAGAGTGTGGTGAATGACTAGCTTGGATACATGTTGGGTTTTGGATGGGAGTATCAAGTGTAATAGTGAGGTGGCAACCTTAAAAGTCAACTCTTCTCCCTTTTTTGTGTAGTTGGGCCGAGAGAGAGAGAAGGGAAAGAAAGGCTTGGGCCTTTTGTGCTAGAGTCCATAATATGAAGCCCAAATTGATGGTTTTCGGCCCATTGGACCCTTAGGGTTGTTTATGGCCCAAATTGCATAAAAGAATTAGTTTTATGACCCATTAGGGCTTATTGGATTTGTTATGGCCCAACAAGGCCCATTAAGGTAAACCAATCCATTTTAGGCCCATTATGGCCCAAAAAGTTTAGTTTCATGAAAGTGCGTTGAACTAGAGCCCAATTACGAGTTCTAAGCCCAAAATAGTCACATTGGAAGTTTATTGGCCCATTAGGTCCAATAAGGAAATCCTAGTCCATAATGGACTTAAACCGGGATTTATAGGGTTTTCAACTTTACTTGATGAATCTAGGTTTGAATGTGCTTCCATAGGTTGAACTTCAAGCATAACACGAATTAGGGTTTACGAGTTTACAGTAGATAATGTTTACAAGAGTACAGAATTTCCTAGCTAGAATGCTAGTTGTGACACTAGTTTAGTACAAATATCATTAAATCTATTTAAAATAGTATTATAAAGGGGTGTTTAGTCATTTAAGTAAATATAGAGGGTGGTTTTTGAAAATTCAATTACTATAAATAAGAGCCTCTAGGCTCTCATATTTCTTGCACCATTTTCTTGATTCAAGAGTCTTTCTCTTCTTATTCCCCGAGCATTTCCGTCCCTCGTGATTCGACTTCTGTTTCTGTAGTTTTTAGTATAGTAAGGTGAGCGCTGAAGCGCTGCAAGAATCTTTCTTAGAAAGATTCAGCGACGAAGTTCTACCCCTGCAGAGCCCGACTCCTAGCCAAGTAAGTTATGCTACCCTACTTTAAATATAGCTTATAATATCGTTATTATGAACCTATAAATAAAATTTATCGGTGATTCAAAGTCATTATACTGATTGAACTACTTACGGGAGAGGTGTCTAGAATGGTCACGTTGGGTTTGGTTGTTGGATTTCAGAAAAGCTATATGCCAAAATGGTCCTGCCACCCAACTGTCCTGCCTGGCTGATCCTTACTTGATAGATCATGAAGTAGACTCTAAGTTAATGACGAACCTAGACTAATAATTAGTCGCAATAATAGACTAAAATCTAGTGGTAATAATAATAGGTTTCGTCGAAGGAAATTATATTATAAAGAAGTGAAGCGTTGTCCGAGTTTGGAATCATCACTTTAACAAGTGAGTGCATAGTTACTTTCATCTTACACATATATATGAAGTATTTTATATAAATTACATGCTATGTGTGCATATAACATGTATACTTGCTATCTATGCTGGATGAACGATTTTATACATGTTTTAAATGATTTAAACTGTATATCTATTTTATATCTACAAATATGTTGGGTAAAACATGGGTAGATGAATGATGAGAGATGAAAGATGATATGAGTGAACATTGGAAGCTATAGACTTAGGGCGTGTTCGGCAAAACTAGCTGGTAGCGGGTAGCTTGTAGCTTGTAGCGTTTTGTTAAAAGCTACATGAAGTAACATTTGGATTTGGAGCATTTTGATTAAACTAAACACTAGAAGCTTGTAGTGCCAAACGAGGCTTTCTGTTTAAAACGGAGCGTTTTGTCAAACGCTAGAAGCTCTCAAACGCTCCAAAACGCTCTGTGCCGAACACACCCTTAGTGCCAAATAAATAACATCGACATCTATGGACTTAGTGTCTATTGGATAAACGCTGGTAGCTATGGAATTAGTACCTATTAGATAAACACTGGTAGCTATGGACTTAGTACCTGTTAGAGAAACGTTGGTAGCTATGGACTTAGTACCGGTTAGATAAACGCTGGTAGCTATGGACTTAGTGCCCGATAAATGAAGATTAGAAGCTATGGATTTAGTGCTTTACGAACGAGCATTGGCAGCTATGGACTTAGTGCCTATCATATGAACCCTGGAAGCGATGGACTTCGGAATGAACGAATGCAGGATAGATGATTCTTAGGGTAGACCCTTAAGAATAACGAAGATAATGGGGATGGGTATTTGGGTTAATTGTGTGATGATTAAACATAATAATTATATTATTGTGGGTTAAAAACCCTATGTACTCACCAGATTTCCCAACCTGACCCACTCAGTTTATTTGTATCACAGGTGTCGATATGAAGTTACATTACACTAAGAGATTAAGGAGACATAAATCACTAGTGATAATGAATGTAAGTTCTGTTTATGCTTATGTTTCTGTATTGACGATGACATCCCAATGTTTTAAAATGAATAAAATACATTTCTTCGGAGATGCTTTGATAATGTATTTATCATGTTTTTCCGGGAACAAATTCCGCAACTCTTTTCTTTAAAAGGTTACTCTGATTTTCAAAATAAAGCATAAACAAATCGGTCTTTTCTGGCCGTGAAAATGGGGATGTCACAATTGGTATCAGAGCATTAGTTTAAGCGAACTAGGAATTGTAGGAAATTTATAGACTTAAACTTAGAATGTTAAGTGATGATCGTGAGGAGTGTGTGTGTCTAATATATTTTAGGTAGTACACCTGAAGAGACACAATCACTAGCTTATTTAAGGAAGATGCCTAAAATGATTTAATGTGCGAAATGATTTATGATATGCATTATATGATCAGATCCATGGTCTGTTGCCGACCGGATCTGGAAACGTTATGTGTTCAGATTTCTAAACATTTAATTATGGTATTAGAACTGGCATGTAACTTTTCGGAGTGATAAGGAGATTTACACGTCGATCATAAGTAAAATCTTTCCTATCTTAATTCTCGTCATTACACACCAAACGTCTAATTTGGCGTATAGATCGACATGGTGAGAACTCGAAGCGGATTCGGAAACGGTAACTCGCAGCCTGAGCCACAAGTGATTGAGCTTGCGCCAGAGGTAGCAGTTGCACCTAAGCCAATCACGATGGCAGGAGTACAAGCAATGGTGCGAATGATGTTGGATCAACAGATGGAAGAGACAAGGCGATTACTTCAACAAAGTAAGGATGACTTACTGTGCCAGTACGCCAGACACTTACTAATGAGGCAATCATCTGGGTTGCTAAGTCTGTCAAAGAAATAACCAACGACAGGACCACCAACAAGGTTGAAGTTAGCAAGAAGACGAAATTTGAGGGTCCTTCGAGGTCCAACAAGAACAACATGTTCTCAAGGTATGGAGGCAGAAGAGGAAGTGAAGCAAGATGGTGTGAGAAGTGCAAAAATAAACACTCTGGAAAATGCGGCAAGGAGTGACTTGTTTCAAGTGTGGGAAGACTAGGCATTATGCCAATGTGTACATCCAATTTATGTTATGGATGTAGGGACAAGGGTCGTATGTCAAAAGATTGCCTAAAGAAAAACGAATCAGTAAATACGCTAAAGCCAAAGGCAAGAGCATTCCAAATGATCCTTGACGAAGCAGGTGGAAATGCAAGGGATCAGGAATAAGGATCTATGAAGTAACCACGTGGATAGTATCACGTGGTGTAGCCTATTAGAGGCATATTACAGGTTGAACCTAAACATCTATGTAATCATTTCAAGAAATAATATAAAACCTTGATTTTGTTATCTGATGTGTTAAATGATTATGTGAAATTCTTGTATGGTGACTTGGAAAACTGCGAGGTAATACTTGGGACGAGTATGAGTAGGTGTGAATGGTAGTAGAGGCCTATACTACCGGCAACACAGGACCCACGTTTGGATCAGGGAAAGTCACAAGGTTACCAAGGCACTAGTAATTGATTTTGTTTTGTTCATGTCTGTCGTTAACATCGTTTCGGTAACGACTAAGAAGATGATTGTTAATCCGACCCTAGTGGTCATATCAAATCGAGTCCGACTAAGATGAATATGTTACGTGGTTCAAAGTACCAAGATTGATGTAGCATCTGACTTAAGTCAGAAGATTGAAGTGAAATATAATCGAAGCGATCAATAGAAGTATCGCAACCGTTGTTAAGGTAAGAAGCTTGTAGCTAGAAGTGCTACATGCTAGAATGTGATTATATCACGTTAGATCATGAAGGAAGGTATATTCCGTTATGGAATTTGACTCTAAAAGACCTGAGTCTAAGCGTTGCATCATACGACGAGATCTCATTAGAACATGTCTCGTCGGTCTGTTACAGTAATTGAAGTAAAGAACTTATCTTAATTTAAGTCTGTTTAAGAAAGAGCAGGAGTCTCCAATAAGGACTGAGTTTGTAACTCAAAGGTTAAGATTAAAAGTCCAACATAGGATAAAGAGCGGGTGCAAGATTGCGCACCGCCAGCAGTCAAGGAGTCATAGAGTTAGATACTCATTTGAAAGGACATAAGAGTTACGATTACCACCTAGGATGGAAAGCAAATGAACGGAGTCATTATACAAGCCCTGTTTTTTTGATGATTCCGGGACGTAATCATCCTAAGAGGGAGATAATTGTAACACTCGCAGATTCGGGCTAGTCAATTAAGATATAATAAGCGTTAAAAATGATTTTTTTATAGAAGATTATCTAGGATAAATAATCTTAACCAAACTAATAGTTAGGGTTAACAATTGTAACCTATTTGACGTAATAAAGAAGAATTATTTGAATATTATATGTTTCATGATTATTATAATACAGTAAAATAGAAAAAATCAGTGAAATCGTCCGTAAATCGTAAAAATAAGTGCGCCAAAACATATATATATATATATATATATATATATATATATATATATATATATATATATATATAGGAAGTACACGTCGTCCCGATCCCAAAAATATAAATTTCGTCGAAATCTGAATCCGTATGAATTAGATATGATTTTTTATAAGATATAAAAGTCAGTCGCGCACAACGAATGTATGACGTAAAAAGCTACGAAGAGAATGGTTTACTTTTAGCTAATGCGACCAAAATGAAAATCGTAGTACTCCTTAAAATAGGAATTTTGAGAAATAGAATGCCAAAAACGGAGTCCGTACGAGAGAGTTATGATTTTAGCAAAATTATTTAATTTTATAAAAATATGGACAAAAATATAAACTCAAAATTAGCCGACGGAGTCTAAATGAAAGTTGTAGATCTCGTTGATAGCTACGCGTGGATATAAAGAACGTCAAAAACGGAGTTCGTATGAACGAGTTATAATTTTTAATAGCACATTTACGTATTAAAATAAAGTGTAAATCATATATATATATATATATATATATATATATATATATATATATATATATATATATATATATATATATATATATATATACATCATTAGAATGGTATCGACGATACGGTCGTTATAATACTAATGTTGAGTACTTTCGACATTAGTTTATTACAAATATCATTAAATCTATTTAAAATAGTATTATAAAGGGGTGTTTAGTCATTTAAGTAAATATAGAGGGTGGTTTTTGAAAATTCAATTACTATAAATAAGAGCCTCTAGGCTCTCATATTTCTTGCACAATTCTCTTGATTCAAGAGTCTTTCTCTTCTTATCCCCCGAGCATTTCGGTCCCTCGTGCTTCGACTTCTCTTTTTGTAGTTTTTAGTATAGTAAGGTGAGCGTTGAAGCGCTGCAAGAATCTTTCTTAGAAAGATTCAGCGACGAAGTTCTGCCCACGCAGAACCCGACTCCTAGCTAAGTAAGTTATACTACCCTACTTTAGATATAGCTTATAATATCGTTATTATGAACCTATAAATAAAATTTATCGGTGATTCAAAGTCGTTATACTGATTGAACTACTTACGGGAGAGGTGTCTAGAATGGTCACGTTGGGTTTGGTTGTTGGATTTCAGAAAAGCTATATGCCGAAATGGGCCTGCCTCCCAACTGTCCTGCCTGGCTGATCCTTACTTGATAGATCATGAAGTAGACTCTGAGTTAATGACGAATCTAGACTAATAATTAGTCGTAATAATAGACTAAAATCTAGTGGTAATAATACTAGGTTTCGTCGAAGGAAATTATATTGTTAAGAAGCGAAGCGTTGTCCGAGTTTGGAATCATCACTTTAACAAGTGAGTGCATAGTTACTTTCATATTACACATAAATATGAAGTATTTTATATAAATTACATGCTATGTGTGCATATAACCTGTATACTTGCTATCTATGCTGGATGAACGATTTTATACATGTTTTAAATGATTTAAACTGTATATCTATTTTATATCTACGAATATGTTGGGTAAAACATGGGTAGATGAATGATGAGAGATGAAAGATGATATGAGTGAACATTGGAAGCTATAGACTTAGGGCGTGTTCGGCAAAACTAGCTGGTAGCGGGTAGCTTGTAGCTTGTAGCGTTTTGTTAAAAGCTACATGAAGTAACATTTGGATTTGGAGCATTTTGATTAAACTAAACACTAGAAGCTTGTAGTGCCAAACGAGGCTTTCTGTTTAAAAAGGAGCGTTTTGTCAAACGCTAGAAGCTAGAAGCTCTCAAACGCTCCAAAACGCTGCGTGCCGAACACACCCTTAGTTCCTAATAAATAACATCGGCAGCTATGGACTTAGTGCCTATTGCATAAACGTTGGTAGCTATGGACTCAGTACCTGTTAGATAAACGTTGGTAGCTATGGACTTAGTACCTATTAGATAAACACTGGTAGCTATGGACTTAGTACCTGTTAGAGAAACGTTGGTAGCTATGGACTTAGTACCGGTTAGATAAACGCTAGTAGCTATGGACTTAGTGCCCGATAAATGAAGATTAGCAGCTTTGGATTTAGTGCTTTACGAACGAGCATTGGCAGCTATGGACTTAGTGCCTGTCATATGAACCCTGGAAGCGATGGACTTCGGAATGAACGAATGCAGGATATATGATTCTTAGGGTAGACCCTTAAGAATAACAAAGATAATGTGGGTGGGTATTTGGGTTAATTGTGTGATGATTAAACATAATAATTATATTATTGTGGGTTAAAAACCCTATGTACTCACTAGGTTTCCCAACCTGGCCCACTCTGTTTATTTGTATCACAGGTGTCGATATGAAGTTACATTACACTGAGAGATTAAGGAGACATAAATCACTAGTGATAATGAATGTAAGTTCTGTTTATGCTTATATTTATGTATTGACGATGACATCCCAATGTTTTAAAATGAATAAAATACATTTCTTTGGAGATGCTTTGATAACGTATTTATCATGTTTTTCTGGGAACAAATTTCGCAACTCTTTTCAGTAAAGGGTTACTCTGATTTTCAAAATAAAGCATTAACAAATCGGTCTTTTTTGGTCGTGAAAATGGGGATGTCACATACGTCAACAAGTCCCCTAGGCTAGTAGACGTCAACGTTGGCTTAGGGTAGCTGAGTTGTTCTAGCTTGGATCTGGACACACGTTCGACATAGATGGTTTATGACGACTGGTGATGTGACAGAGGCATTTTCGCAGACGGTTTTCATCATTGTAACCGGTTGGGCTTCTCACCTACATTTAAATCTTCCCCCATTTGAGTTGAACTTACTTTTCCTGGTTCTTTTCACTTCTGCTGCCTCTTTTCCTTTTCTCTACTGTTTCTACTTCTTCGATGAACCATGGCTGACTTGAATACCGGGATCGTTCCGTCTTCAAGTGAGTTCTCCGCTCTCTAAGAGTGGTTTGGTTTTCTTCCCGAGCACGACGTGGAGTATCCTCGGAAGGGGGGCGATAATTTCTCGTCCACCGTAGGGGAAGGTCGGGGTCCTTAATCCGATCTTCGAGGCCGGTCTGAGGCTGCCGACAATAAATTTCTTTGATGAGATAATGCGCTAATTATTGGATTAGGTGTCTAAGCCCATAACTATAATTGGTATGTACTTGACCCGAGGGTAACATGGTCCATTTGGGTTGCATATCACCAGGACAAATTTGATAGGATGGACTTTTGAGAAGAGGTTGTTTATGATTTGTTAATATATTATAATTTCTAATATATTAATATGAAATCATATTATTTAATTAGTATTGATCAAGAATTAGTTTGGAATTAATTTTGTGATCAAAAGAGACTAATTAAATATAAGGGGTTGATTTGGTAAATCATTCATTCTTATGGTGTGGGCCAATGATCCATGATTCCTTAGGTTGGGCTAAACCCATGTGACAACCCATGGATGATCCATGGAGGTTTAAACCCATGGAGCCTAAGGAATATGGAAGGTCATGCCTATTAGTGTTTACATGGTGTAACCCTAGTTTTGCCACACTATATACGAAGCCCCTTAGCATCAAAAAAATGACACTAGTGTTCTTGGAGTCACTATAGCCGATTTGAGTGGAAGAAACTCTCTCAAAAAGTCATCCTTTGTCCTAGGTGTGTTGTGATTCCGTTTGAGGCATTCATACTATTGGTGCTAAGTTCTTAAAGGCCAAACACAACAAGTTCTACAAGCTACATAAAGAGGTAAACTACTAACTAGTATTTTATGTTGTTTATGTCATTTGTATGCTAGTTGTAGGCTTAATGCTTTGGAAACAATATTACATGTATAATTAGAGAAAACATAGATCCAAAGCATTTAGGGTTGTATGTGCACCATAGGATGTTGTAGTATACCAAAATCCAACATTGGTATCAGAGCCTAGGGTTGTTTTCCATTATAATTGATGTTTTATTGGTTTTCAAAGCTGAAAAACTCGAATTTTTTGCATCTGACTGATGGACTCGCCGAGTCCACTGGCTGACTCGCCAAGTCCACTCTGAAACAGCCCAACTCGGCGAGTCCAGTTCATGTACTCGACGATTTGGTGTCCCTATGTGTAGATTTTCGAGTTTTTTTTGGCCTGTTTTGGATTAGAATCATTACCACAAAATGTTTTAGTTCATAAAATCTGATTTTGTTGTTATGGTAATGATGATTCTCATCCAAATAAAAGATAATTGTCAGAGTTTCATGATTTGTATTAGTTTATATGATTAGGCTAATTTCTTGAAACTTGTTTGATATGAATTATCTTAACTTATGAGTTTAATTAGATCATAGGCAAATTGTTTGATTTTGTTAGTTGGAATTTTTGATCTAATTGTTTTGGTGAAATCCATAACTTGTCCTCAAGTTATGGAAAATGAAAGGCCTCTTTTTAAATGTCATCTTAAATGGTTTTAAGTCTTCCATAATTTGTCCTCAAGTTATGGAACTTGAAGAGTCTTTCACATAAATGTTTTTATGAACTCGATAACTTGTCCTCAAGTTATGGAATGTGAAGTGTCTTTTCATAAAACCTTTATTAAACTCATAAGTTATGAAAATCCAAGAGTTTTGACAAGTTTCAAAACTTCAAGTTTTGGAATTTGTAAAGTTTCAATTTTGAATACTTTAGTTCCAAACCCTAGAGTTTTAAAAGTTAAAATTCAACCCTTATAGTTTATAATATTATAGGTTTAATAATATATATGTATAAGAATAAGTCAGTCTTACCGTTAGTAGGCCTCATTCACGAAGTCGGTCTATAAGGGGGGTATAAGGTTACTGCCTATAAAATAGCAGTTGAATGAGTGTCCACTCTCACCCACCGCTTCCTTGACTGGTGGATGGTCGTTAGTCGAACGGGTTTGACAGGACATTAATTTTCATTAAAAGTATAATGATAACTATAAAGTAACTAAACTTTTATTAAATTCTCAATCTTAGTTACTTTAGGAAAATGTGAATATGGTGCTATCCCATGAAATTGCATTTTGCACCTTGTTAAGTCATTAGTGGAGCGTGTGTAGTTGACCGGCACACTAATCTGCGACTGACAGTGCATGGCAAAGAGTAGCTTGATGTTAATCGTAGATCAATGGAGTGTGTGTGGTTAACCGGCACATTGATTAGGTAGTTGTAACATTGGGTGTACCAAGCTAATTTCCATGGTTATTCACACCTTGTTTGTGATCCTCGGCATCCCAGTCACAAACTTGAAGGGCACAATCGAGATTTAAACATGCCATTGTAAAAATTCAATGAATCTCAAAGGATCTAGGAATTTCAATCCATTTAAAACTTAATAATCTATTTCGTTTTTCATGGTGGAAATTGGTAAATCGTCTTTTACCTACCTTCAAATATTTTGCAATTGGATTACGGCATCCCTCTTCCGAATTGTAAAATATTGTGTTGGGTCCTAGCCTTAATATTTCATGTTGGGTTTTATATTAAGGACTTAAATCAACTATCTTAAATTTCTCCCATTATAGATGTCTAAATCAGACAACTATGGTCTTCCCAAATCTTTTGGAAAAAGCTTTCCTCATGAAGATGATTTTCCACAAGGCGGTCAAGGTGAAAGATTAATCCCTTCTTCGTGCTGTAGTGGAATTTCACTTCCTCCACTTCCTCCAATAATTCTCCCTAACCCACAAGTTCAAGGTCACTCAAAGCCCTATTGGTAGGAAGGAAAGTTTGTATGTGCTCACGTCTTAGAGATGTAGTTACATATTGACAGGCTGGGAGAGTTGGTTGTCGAAGTCTCGAGGAAGTTGGTTGTTGACTTGGTTCTTCAATCACTTCCTAAGTCATATAGCGGGTTCTGTAAGGACTTCTATATGGGAGATCACGACATGACCCTTATTGATCTAACATAATTGCTTGTTGCTGCCGACTGGTAAAACAAATTTGATTGGAAGATCTACTTCCCAAAATTCCATGGACATTAACAATGGCAACATTGGAAGTCCAGAAAAGCTTTCTCTTCCCAATGGAAAGGGATCGGCCATGGTCAAGTTATTTGACCGAATGGTAAAGAGAAAGGCTAAGTCTGAGATAGTCATGTGTACCATTCCCAAAGAGTCCATTTGTGTCTATTGCCAAGAAAAGGAGCATTGGTTGCGAAGCTTCCATATCTAACTGAAGGACCACAAGGATGGTAAAGTCAGAGTATATGACTATACTTCAGGTAAGTCCATTATCTAACTCTATTAAATTTCTATTCGGAGATTCTTGATACATGATGTAATGTAATTACATTTTGATGTTTTGTGGGATCAAAGAAAAGAAAGGAACCTTAAAGGAAGAGTAAGCTGATTCTGATCGCGAAGAGATGGAGTTCAATCGCATGGTTCGATGATCAGAATTTTGAGTTGCTGCTTTAGAGTTATGATAGATTGCTTAGGAATAGTAACAACATACTTTTCATATGTATTTGCATTGTAAGGATAAGTTTTCCGCAATTTTTATAAATAAAGAAATTTTGTGAAATTTATCTTATTTTTAAAGTTTCCTTAAAATGGCATTGGTGAAAATTGTTGTTTATGTGTTTCCATTGATAACAATATTGGAAAATGGATTTGATTCTTTCGTTTGTGGTAGTGTCAAAATTTACCAAATAAGGAAAGATTCTCATCACCCAAGTTTCAATTGGACAGGAACTTGGAATCATGCAACTGGTATTGTATGATGAATGAGAATTTTCTTCTTTGGGAAATTAAGACTAATTCCTTGTTCACATGGATATGTGAGTCAAGTGAAGGACTAGGGGATCGGGTACATTGGGTGTGCGCTGGTCAGATCCACCACAAAGAACGATAAGACTATTCGTTATGATTTACTAAAGTTTAGTAAATATGGTTATACTTACAAGATTAAGTGTAATTTGGAATCATTGAAAAAAAATTCAGTGTGTAGCAGAACGAATAAGAAGAATCAAATTAGGCAGAAAGATAAAAGTTTCTCCAATCTGAAAAGAAGGGAGAGTACTTGAGTATCATGTTTTATGATCATCTTAATGATTATGAAAACCATGTCACAGTTGATCCTCTAAGGATATATTAGTGCATTTGTATGGCTAAGAAGAGGAATCATGAATTGTTGAAATGGTTAAATCTAGAAGATGAGTCATACTTCGTGCCAAAACAAGTCTTAGAGTTCTACTCCAAGCTTGTGCCTTGAGTGACACTAAATTAAGAAAGGTTTATAACACTTATCAAATGTAGAGTAAAATGTTACTTACTCTTGTACATTTGAAATTGGTAAGTTGTGATGTTTTGGATAAGACAAAGACCAACTAAGACCAATTGTGTGAAGTGTCTTTCTTGATAAGAAACCGCACTAACTCTTGAATATTTGTTTGTCAATGAATGGTTATTGAAAAGAGAATCTTATATTTCAAGAGGTCAGTTGGAGTCTTAATGATCTTGAAGGCTTCAAGAACTAATCAAGAGTAAACCTATTGTTAATCACTAACACACGACTTGAGGTTTGTAACCTATCGTGTTGACATATTCTTGTTTCTGTGCCCATTCCAGTTAAGATGACTGTGCATGTGAGTTCTATGAGTTCTCAGTTGTTTGCATATCAACCTAGGAAGCAATGGTAGGCCCTTGTGCTGCCAGGTGGCAAAAAATTAAGGTTGAACAAGTTCAGTCCATATGGGTTTGGATTTGTCACTAACCTTGTCTTGTGATAATGGTTATGACAAACTGACATGGATATGAACACATACACCATAAAATCTAAGTGTCATAAGGTTTCTCTCCAATTCATGAAAATGATTGTGAGGAAACGTTTTCATTAAGTAGATTTTAAGGAGATAGCAATTGTGATATTTGCATTCTCAAATTTGATTATGATTATGACATCCCTCTTCATAGTTCGAATTGTGAGAAATGGAAAATAGTCTGAACATTCGGAACTTATTGTCGTAAGTTCTGAATAGTTAAGACACACATGTGAGCTATCTAAGGAAAGGTGTATGAGTTTGAGAAGCCTAGATAAAGTCTTATCAAAGCATCTCGTATCAGAAATCTGAACTTTGGTATTGAAAGTCAATAAGTATTGATTTCTAGAAGTCCAGCCGATTTCTGGGTACATGTCAAAGCTAGTGGGAGCATAAGTGTTATGCTAGTAAGATAATAATTCTTATTCTAGTGGGAGCATAATTATTATAGTAAGAATTGCAAGTTAGCAATATTAATTATAGAAAACAAAAGTTTCAATTTGCAAAGATGTAGGGCTTGAAAAGTTGTTTTGCTATAATTAAGGGAGAGAAATTATACTTCATTTCAAATCTAAAAGCTTAGATTGAGTTTTTAATCAAATTTAGTCAATGACATATATGAATGTTATGTTGAAAAGATTCGGCATAAGGAAATTCTATGTGGAAATGCTAATTGCGTCCTCAAAATTTGATTATGATTACGGCATCCCTCTTCATAATTCGAATTGTGAGAACATGGAAAATAGAAATATTATAGCAAAAGGTTGATCAAGTATCGTGTCTTTATGTTAGACATTATGAATAACATCCCATATGCTTCGGGTATAGGATCAATTGCATATGCTATAATATTCTCGTGTTCTAATTTTCCAAATGCCTATGGCATTAAGAGGGAAAAAGGAATAGAACCGGATATGACTAAAGTGGTTAAACAACTGTTAATGACAATCTAAGGTTCGCCAAAGATTGGTCGCTTAAGGACATTTGGAAGTATAGTAATGGATGGACCGTATTGACATTATTACGAATAGACAGGAGTCTATTAATAATGAGTTGTCGTATGGCAAATATGGAATGTTTCGATATTGGATATTAAAGAAAAGATGAGGAAGTTAGAAAATTTTATGCAAGAAGGATGTTCAAAGGAATGTACTTTGAATCTGAGACTTCATTTCCATGGAATTGTCTTGTAACAATCTCCAAAGGAATATTGTGTAATGTCGTTGGTCAAGTCTCTATGACTTTTGGTACCTAGACATTACAGAAGAATCATTACATGATAGTTTAGAATCTAACACTTCCTAGCAGTGACAAGAATTTGGAATTCTTACACTTGCAATAAAGATTTGGAATTGTGAAATGAGCATCATTGAAATGTTTTTCAATTGATCTATTTCACAAAGTCAGGACCATAGACAAAAATAGTGTACATTCTTGGAGCATGGCATAGCTATTGCTATAATTCAAGTATTAAGTTGATAAATCGAAACATTATACAATGAATAATGAGTAATCAATATGGCACTCAAAAGTTTTGGGGCCATATAGGATTAGTATTATTCTTGTGTTTCACTTTGCATGTTTTGACTTCCCGAATAACTAGGTTATTCAAACCATCCACAGTCGATCATACTTTGGAAGTAGGTATTGAGGCAAGACTGTCGTGAGTAGGTCTGTAGTTTGTCTAGGTGTTTTAGACATAGCTGAAGTGTTCATGAGTACTCCTGGAATAAGATTCGAGTATTGGATTCAACCCACGGTCATCTGAATCAGTTCATGGATCTTATCACGAGTGATTGTGAGACGATAATATCTTATATTCTTGAAACCAAGACGTTTGAGTTGTAGTTGCAAGTCGGTTGCTCATTGACGTATGTAAACGCACCAGTAACTTGGTGTTATAAAACATATTTTTGTGTGTGATTTGATGAGTAAGTACAAGCAAACATTTGAGTCGAAGTTTATCCATTCCTTTTACCCCATGTGGATAAAAGCGATATCTGTGGGCCCCTCGATGATTTAGTGATGACACCCGAAGTGCTTGGCGAAGCCTGACTGATCTAATTTGTTCAATTAGTCAGTCGTCATAAATCAGAAATCGGAAAACAACAGATGGACAGAGAGAATGATTGCTAGTGGACGCGTCATTGACTAGGTCAGAGTTCGACAACGGCTTTTAAGAACTACGATTGCTAGTCGGGTTGTGGAGTCGTACTTGCAATAATAGTTATTATACTTGTCCAAGTGGGAGACTATTGGATTAGGTGTCTAAGTCCATAACTATAATTTGTATGTACTTGATCCGAGATTAGCATGGTCCATTTGTGTGACAACCGTCAAAATTGAGTCAAGTCAAAGTCAAACAAAGTCAACAAGTCAAAACCAATCGACTCAATTAACCCTTGTATATTAGGGTTTACACTATGTAATTACTGTACAATGCAATATCTTAATGAGAGAAACATCATTTGGAAAGTTCGTGTGTTGAATTTCCTAAGTAAACATTGAACCAAAACGATAAAACATTATTGCACACTCATCGGGAGTGTGTACGACACTAAAACACGGTTTAACGGGGTTTACGAACCTTGCGTTGTGAAGCCGGACACTCAAATTAATCACAAACGAAACCTCTCTAAATCGTTTTCACTCTATCTCTTTCTATTTGAAATCTCTCCCAAATCTCTCCTAAATCTCTCTCAAAAGTTACTTTAACTTTTTGTAATCATTCGGGCCATCCCGACCCTTAACCGGGTCAAAAACCACTTGAAACGGGATAAAAACGAGTAAAATAACCTTAAGGAACCAAAACCCTCCTATTAGAAGCGAAAACTCTCATGAGAAGCCTCTCAGGACCGAAGCCTCTCAGGACCGAAGCCTCTCATGAGAAGCCTCTCAGGACCGAAGCCTCTCATTAGAAGCCTCTCATTAGAAGCCTCTCAGGACAGAAGCCTCGCATGAGAAGCCTCTCAGACAGCCCATGCGAGAGGTCTCGCAGACGGCCCCTTTTTACCGGTTTTTCGACTACGACTTCGTTTTAACTCCGTTTTTCATTATTTTAACGTGGGATTTTCACCCAAAACTTTATTTTATAAACTAAGGCCCCAAAATATATAAATCTCCAGGGTTTTTATAAAAATGTATTAAAAGAATTGGTGGTTGGACTAATTATTGAGGGAATATTTGCTTTTCCTTATTTTATGACAAAAGCAAGCCACCACCACCTCACTCTATGATCAGCCATTCTTTCCAACCACCCCTTGTCTCCTTGGGGGACCTTTACACCCTATCTCCAGCTCTTCCCACGTTCTAAGAGCTGGAGGATTGGTCCTCTCTCCTCATTCTCCTTAAAAGCCCTTTCATTCTACACATAGCAACCAAGAACACTCTCCAAAATTCTCTCATCTTTTCTCTCAACTTCAAGAACTTCAAGGCTTTCTCCAGGGATTTCTTTCTTCAATTAGTAAGTATCTTCATCATTCACATAATTATTAAACTCCATTCTACTCAAATCATTGATATCTTACACAAATTCCATCTTATTCGGTGTTAGATTCTCGAATCATCAAGACATCTTCTTAGTGTTCTTGGGTTGAACACTTCCTCTATCTCACTTTCATCTACTGAAATCACATAAGGTGAGTTCATACCCCTACATTTACATGTTTTTCTTAAGTTTTAAGGGGGGAATACAAGTAAAATCATCAAGAACACAATTAAACTTTTTCTATCAGATTACATCAGAAAAGATGAACTTCGATCACAGACTGTTTTGGTCAACTTAAATATTTTAGTTTTCAAAACTCTTCCAGGTGCAAGTAGTTCAAACTCTTAGCTTTAAAATGGCTACTTGCACATCTCCATATGATTTTTCTACAATTTATGGTGATTTTTACAAAACTGCCTATCATTTCAAAGGCAAACCCGGACCAGTCTGTGATTATGAACATTTTCACCTCTGTTAGAGATCACTAAAAATCATGATAAAATTTACAAACAAACTAGACTCATATTCCAAACTCTCAGAATTTGGGGATTTGGATTTAGAGCTTTGATGATTTTTCTATAAATTTTCTAAGAACAGTAACAGAAACTGTATACAACAAAAAGTTGCTGTCAATTTCATTTCACCTTGTAACATGTTGAGCAAGGTGTATATCTTTATGTGATTATATGTTATTGCAATATATGACATTTTATTTTAATATTTAGACACACATCAATTTACAAATGGATTTGGACAAATAAAATATAAAGAATAACAAGTGATTATAATCAAAGTACAACCGATACATTCAAACATTTAATAAACTATTTTGAATATAGTTTGCATACATTACTACGTACTACCCTTGGTTGATAAACTATAATAGGTATAGTTTATGATACATTACATAATACATACATTTAAAAAAGGTACATTTATACAAAGGATATTTTCATTAAGCAAGGTACGGCCATACGGTACCAAGTTTTCATAACAAGTAATTCCGTTAATGACTTTATGAAACATTACATAACACATACATTTAAAAAGGGTACATTTATACAAAGGATATTTTCATTAAGCAAGGTACGGCCATACGGTACCAAGTTTTCATTACACTACACGTAAATTCGTTAATGACTTCTGTGAGACATTCGATTCAATTTACAAATAAGTCCTGTATTATAACCAGAGTCTCCTCGAGGGAGAGCGTGATACTTGTGTATAGATCTATATTGGGTCTGACAAACCCACACCTTAGCTGCATGCAACAGCTAGACCGACAGGTCTGGGGTGACAAATGTCATAACATTTCCGACGCCTGAAGAACGTCGTTTCAGGCCAACTAGGTCATAGCATGGTTATAATAACTCACATGTGGTATTAACAAACATAGAATTTACGGGGATTTCACTAAAACCAAACGAGTTTATGTCGATTTAAACTTGCATTGTTTTACTATAAGGAACGAACACTACTTGTACATTTCGGTCTTTGGGTTTTAAGACTACATTTACACATTAAGGAAAATATTGGATTTTCTGGAACGAACACTACTTTTACAAGAAAAGGCTTTCATAAACTCACATTAAATATAAACAAACATAGAATTTACGGGGATTTCACTAAAATCAAACGAGTTTATGTCGATTTAAACTTGCATTGTTTTACTATAAGGAACGAACACTACTTGTACATTTCGGTCTTTGGGTTTTAAGACTACATTTACACATTAAGGAAAATATTGGATTTTCTGGAACGAACACTACTTTTACAAGAAAAGGCTTTAATAAACTCACATAAAGTATTAATGAATATTAGAATTTACGGGAACTTCATTAAAATTAAACGAGTTTATGTCGATTTAAACTTACATTATTTATTATAAGTAAGAAAAGTTACTTATACATTTCGGTCTTTGGATTTAAGACTACATATACATTTTAAGGAAAATATTGGATTTTTCTATAACAAATACTACTTTTACAAACGAAAGGCTTTTAATAATACTAAACAAAAGCTTATGAACTCACCAACCTTTGTGTTGACACTTTTTCAAACAACTTGTATTCTCAGGAAATCATTAAACAGGTAACCAAGTGCTTTTGAGGATGGGACGCTAAGGCGTCTACTATTTCATATTTTGTCAACATATTGTAATTGATTCGTAAACATGTAACTCATACAATGATGTAACTTTTTCAATTATATATATGTTGGTTGTGTTTGCTTGAATTACTATTACAATTGTTGTTATGATACTATACATGAAGTCATCCACCCCCGGACATTTCCGCCATCCTTGGTTTGGGGGTGTGACAATTTGGGTTGCATATCACCAGGACAAATTTGATAGGATGGACTTCTGAAAAGAGGTTATTTATGATTTGTTAATATAATATAATTTCTAATACATTACTATGAAATCATATTATTTAATTAGTATTGATCAAGAATTAGTTTGGAATTAATTTTGTGATCAAAAGAGACTAATTAAATATAAGGGGTTGATTTGGTAAATCATTCATTCTTATGGTGTGGGCCAATGATCCATGATTCCTTAGGTTAGGCTAAACCCATGTGACAACCCATGGATGATCCATGGAGGTTTAAAACCATGGAGCCTAATGAATATGGAAGGCCATGCCTATTAGGGTTTACATGGTGTAACCCTAGTTTTTCCACACTATATAAGAAGCCCCTTAGCATCCAAAAAATGACACTAGTGTTCTTGGAGTCACTATAGCCGATTTGAGTGGAAGAAACTCTCTTAAAAATTCATCCTTTGTCCTAGGTGTGTTGTGATTCCATTTGAGGCATTCATAGTATTGGTGCTAAGTTCTTAAAGGCTAAACACAACAAGTTCTACAAGCTACATAAAGAGGTAAACTCCTAACTAGTATTTTATGTTGTTTATGTCATTTGTATGCTAGTTGTAGGCTTAATGCTTTGGAAACAATATTGCATGTATAATTAGAGAAAACATAGATCCAAAGCATTTAGGGTTGTATGTGCACCATAGGATGTTGTAGTATACCAAAAACCATCACTAATATGGCTTTCGTGTGGACGATCTGACTCCAAACTCCATCGACAAGATCGTTGGATTTGAACTCGTCTGTCGGGCCCTTGGAGTTCTGACATAATTTTGGGCCTTCAAAGCTTTCTTCAATTCTTCTACACAATCCGGTGTTCGGACCTTTTCCCAAAGGCGGGGTGTTCATCCCTTCATCATCAACCAAAAAGCTCCGAAGAAGAACTGGCAGAATTGGTGGCTCTGGGTGAATCGCAATCTTGTGGGTTTTGGTTATCCTCGCTTGACACTTTTTCCGATCGAGGGTCGAAACTGTTTTAGGCCAGCGTCACTGTGGCGCAAGCACTAAAGACCATGTGTGTTAATGGAGAGGATTGGGATGACCACATGCTTGTTGCGGTTGGGATGAGTGCTGCCTGGAGGGCCCAAGGGATAATGCCCCAGTTCTACATCGAGAAATACGGTAATCACTTCTCCTTCCCAACTCCTTTTGATATACTCTCGCTTATGCGTTGTGTGAACTGTGTTTGGACTTTTCCTTGCTTGCAGTTCATGAGAGGATTCTTCCCTTCGAGATGGTATTGAGGGGCCATTTTTAGGGAACCCTACAATACCGGGAGGTGCCCTTGGTTGAAACGCTTCCTCCGTCGGTCAGTCTTGATCGTGCTTTGGCTCTCGGCGGTCCTACTGTTGTTTCCCCGTCTGGGTCTGATTCTCCTGCTGGCCAGGTGCTGGTTGATGCACCTGTTGGCGATGTTTCTCGTGAAGACCCCCTGCCTTCTGATACTGAGGGGGGGGGGGGTTCGTCGACTGGGTTAGTCCAACGTAGGACATGCGCGGCTTCTAAACGACGACTTTCCTGGTTGGACTCGCCGTAGGTGGAGTCTGTCGAGGTCAGCTCCTCAGGGCATCGTCTTTTGAAGAGACGGAATGCAGACTTTTTTCTAGGGTAAGACACGATAATTATGGATATCCCCGATGATGACACTCCAAAACAGTCGGAGGGGATGAAAGAAGGGGCGATAGAACTGCCCCGTGAACCCAAGGAAGAACCGGTAGATACTGCTAGCGAAAACGTTTTAGGTATGGATCAGGAAGCTGGTCATGAAGGTGCTCCCAGCTCGCTAGTTCTGCTTTTGGCTAGGGGAGACCCTATTGAGGGCTTTGTTCCTGTTCCTCCGACATCACCGACTGTGTACTTGCCCGGGTGGGGGATAACTCGGACGTCTCACCTTTCCCAGCACACGGTGGCATACGATTGGGGTCGTCATGCTTTTCCCCCGCCACCATCGAGGCCTTGGAGCTTTTCTCGAATACTCATATTTCTAACAGTCTCCTATATGCAGCTTCCCAGGTTGGTTTATATATGGTTGCGACTGCATCTCGCCTTCGTCAGGGCAATTCCAATTCTGGCGAGCTCATTCATATCAGGGATGAGCGAGATGATTTGAGAGCCAAGCTGCCGGGGTTAGAAAGGGAGACGCATTTGTTCGAGGAGCGCTATGATCTCTTGGCGGGGGAGAATGCATCTCTGGAGGACAAGGCCGTTGCTTTGGACGGGTCAGTGGAACGTTTCTCCCAGCGTATCGAGGCGTTGGTGGAAGAGAAGAAGGCGTTTGAGGACCAGGTGGATCGTGCTAACAGGCGGTTAGGGGAAGAGGAGGCGAGGAGGAAGAGCGTGGAGGATGATCTGGGGTGGCTGCTTCAGAATGGAATTGTCCGTTTGGGGACAAGGCAGTTGAATGTTATGGGTTAGCAATGGGGGTGAAGCAGATGAAGATGATGTGCATGGCCGCTGGTGTGTAGAACGGCAAGCAAGAGGTCCGGGAACAAGTCATTACTGGGAAGTTTTTCCCTGGGGAGGCAGTTGCCACCACGGAGCATACTCAGGCGATGCACACTGTAGTGAAAGTGTTTATGGAGACAGACTTTTTCGCTTACCTCCACCTGGGCGAGCTCGACATGGCACGCCTTCGCCAGTCGTGTGATGACTCTGACAACGAAGATAGTCAAATCGAAGGTGGCTCTTCTCATGTTGGTGCTTCCCCTGGTAAGTGATGGCTTCTATTTCTTCTTTGAATATTTCAAAACAATGTTTATGTTTGTTTGGCACTTAAACAATGTTTCGCTGCTTTTCTTTGGCCCTGTGTGGTCCTTCATGCAAACCCCGGGGGGTTGTCTGGGTAGACAATTTATTTTGTGTATGTTAAATTCCCCTTCTTTTGGTCTGTTACACTATTGTTTTGTGTTGTCCTTGTGCTTGATGGTTTATGTTGGCCATCTCTGGCTTGAATTCTTCCCAAAGCTTAGTGTAACCCTTTTGGGGGTGGTTGTTATTTGTTTTGACGAGTTTTGATGGCCCAACACATCTGACCCTGTCGTTCGTCCTTTGGCCCGACCTTGTAGTGTGAGGCTTTGGCTCGCTTTTAGGTGCGGGCGCTAGCCGGCCTGCTTCGTTGGAACATCCTTTTTTTAGCTAAAGGTCTTTGTTTTGGGGCCTTTTTCTATGCCCCGGGCCAAGGAGAGTTGCTCTCTGGCCCTTGTCATCTAAACCAGACCAATATCGTCACCTCGAAGTCTGGGAGTTTATATGTTTTGATGGAAAGGTTATGATCCTTTAAAGCCTCTTGTTTGTCATGATCAGGAGTTGCGACTCTACTGACCTTGTTGACATGTTTGTTAGGGGGAAATTATGAGCCCTTGAGGCTTACAATTGTGTTTTCCTCCATGATTTTATTTTTATGCGGCACGAGTGATCAGCCCGTTTTTGTTTTCCCTTTGTACGAAAGTATTTTGATACTTTTCCGTTCTAAATTTTCATTGCATATATATATTTTGTTTGATGTCTTGGAGACACCTACATCGTTTAGGTAGGTATCGGGGGTTCGATAACTGATTCTATTATACTTCTAGGTCTTTTACTGGCTAGTTGGGGTGTGATTATCCAGTGGGAGTTTAATCACATAGCCCTTTCTCTTGATTCCTTCCAAGCTAGGACCATTGGTTGGGCCCTGGGGCTCCCAGGTCATCGGGATGAATTCTTCTTCTTTTTGGTCCTTCTTGCTCTGTGCCTTTCCTATGCTTACAAGTTCTATGATTTTTGCGTTATGTGACAAGCTGTTTCTGGGACAATCATCCTTCAGAAGACGATTTTCAATCTCTTCCATTCTCTAGTGTCGGTTGTTTGGTTATTATGTTTAGGAGGTTTCGTGTCATCTGGTGTTGCGTTGTTGTTATTAATTCTGTTTTTCATGGGGTTTTGGACCAGGTGCTGTCCTGGCAAAAGCTTCTACCAATTGCGGGCTCTTACCATTGCTGGCAGCCTCCTGTCTGTATCTTCTTTTGCAGGTTGGTTCCCTGTCTTTCACTCCCCGACTTTTGCGATCTTTTAGTTTTGTTTTCTGTCAGGCTTCTTCTTCGTACTTTGTGCCTTCACTTCACAAAGGCGTGTGGGTATGCTTAGTGGTATCCAACCCTTCTTGGTGTTCATACTAACAATACGCGATGTATATGGCGTGGTGATGTTGTTGCTACCACGCCCTTCCCCCTCTGGGCTACATGCCCAAGGCTTGCGCTTGTACTTCTTATCGGGGGCGTGGGTGTCTTTCTCCTCGTCTTTGACCATTTTGGATGTGATTATCATGGTCCGTCTTTTTTTTGGGATGAGCGTGGTGGCCCACGTGGCGATTTCCCGGATTGAGTTTGCTTGTGTGTTAATGGTTGTGACCGTTGCTGAACCTTTGGTTGTTCTGAACTTGACCATGCCATGTATTGTCGATGGGATAACATGTAATTGAAAAAGATTCGGGCGCCCAAGGATTATATCGTTATCATACCTTTGCTTGACTACCGAGAACTCGATTATCCTCATTACTTGTTCCTTCCTATCGACGCTGGTTATAGTCAATGGTAGGTTTATGGTGCCGAGTGGCCACAACTTGTGTCCCTTGAAGCCAACGAGTGGTTCCTTGGCTGGGGGTTTCAGGTTCCTTCTCTAGCATGGTGGGAGTTGCCTGAGATAGTGCTCGTAAAGGATATCGTTGCTGCTACCTCCATCAACTAAGGCTCTCCAGGTCTTCTACTGTATGACCGTGGCAGGGAATATGATTGGATCTGTTGGGTCCTAGTCGGGCGGTGGGTCCGATGGTGAGAAACTGATGTTTAGAGTGCCTCCGGGTGGTATCACATCGCCTTTCGCCTGCCGTTGGTACTTGTCTTGGCCCTTGGGTCCTGCTATTGTGAAAATCTCCTCTTTTTTAATTTGTTGTTTGCTTGCTTCGTTGCGGGTTCTTTCATCTTTTTGGGCAGCTTCAAACTTTAACCGTAGGATCCTTGCTATTTATGTTAGGTCTCCGTTCAATTACTTGTCCGCTACTTCTCTTTTGAGTATCGCGCATTCTCCGGTGTCGTGCGTTTCGCTCTTCTAGTATTAACAGTATTTGCTTTTTTCATTCTCCGCCAACCGCATGGTTTTTTCTACGGCGTGTACTTCCGACTTGTGGCTCCTCAGATCGTCTTTGACGAATGGGCGGAATCTGCGGGAGGAATATCTCGAATGTATGCTTTGTTTGTCGTGGTTTCCATCGTTGCGCTCTTTATGGTTGTGGCGAGAGTAGGAGCCGAATGATTCTTGTTTAAGGTATGCGTTTTCTACAACCTTTAAATTTTCTTGTTTGCGTTCTTCTCCTTTGATCCGTCGGAGGTATTTCTTGACCCTGTATTTAAGCTCGTCTTTAGATTTCGGTATTGTGCCTTGCATTTTTCTTGACAGGGGGCCTGAGAGTAGCCCCTGGGCGAAGGTGCCCGTGACTAAGAATTCTTCATGGCCTGGGACGCTTAAAGTTACTAAGGTGAATCGGCCATAATATGCTTGGATGGACTCTCCCTCCTTTTTCTTGCATGCCATGATCGATTTGGCATCTCCTATGACTTTTCTCAACTGCACGAAATTGTGGAGGAATAGATGTCTCAATTGTTCAAAGTTGGAGATGCTTCCGAGTGGTAACGCCTTGAACCACTTGCTGGCGTTTCCTGACAGTGTGACCGGGAAGTAGGTGCAGGTGAACCTCTTTTCTATCCGGAGCGATGTCATCGTCCATTCATAAGTGTCTATGTGTTCGTCGGGATCTATCGTGTCGTTATATTTTGGGATATTTGGGGTCATGGTGAAATGTGATATTTCGTACTGCAGGAGCTCCTGACAAAAGGCCGAGCTAATGCTTGATATTGAGTCATACATGTGTGGATATGCAGGTGCTTCACTGGCCATTGCGTGTTGCATGTAATAGGGTCTAGCGTACCCTTGACCATATTCGTAACGGTAGCCATGGTTGTATACTGGCGCTTATGGCACATACACTGCCTGTGTGGGGTATGCATGCACCAGTTGATTTGACTGTGAGCTCGATTCCGTTGGTCCCATGGTGTACGAGTGCATCCCCTGCACCGGTGTGCCTTGACTGTTGTTGTTTTGTGGTTATGTTTGGGGGTACATGCATTAGTAGTAGTAGGAGTATGGGTTGAACGTTGGTTACTGTGTGAATAGCGCGACGTGCGACATGGCGGCCATCGGGGAAGACAGGTGACCTGCAAGCATTGGTTGTATAGCAGATGGAATGGTGCTTAAATCACACACTCAAATTCAATAAATAAAGACATGATTAAATGTACCAAACTAAAGTGATGATTATCATCATCAATCTCTAAACCTTCAATCAATTCTCTTTCCTTTAATGCTTGGACTTGGTTTCTCTGAGTAAACTTCCTCCAAAAATAGTTCTCTAAACTCTCCAAGTCTCTAGGAAAAACTCTCCAAAATAGTAAGTGCCAAGGATTTTATATATTTTTCGGAAAAGCCCTGCTCACGTCGTGAGAAACATTCCTCACGTCGTGAGTTTGGTTGTAATCCGTATCGAACACAGATTATGTATTTTGAATGTCTATCTTCTAGAAGCTTGAGGCCTACGCCGTGAGAAGGATTCCTCAGGTTGTGAGGCTGAATTTTAGCTAGAATCTTCTCCTTTTAAGCTCCAATCCTCCAAGTTCTGATTCTTGTCGCTTTTGGTCCTTTTTCTACAAGAATGCTCCTTCTAGCTGCAAAATACAATTTAATCTTATAAGTATCAAAATCCTTGCAAATAACCAAAATATTAATCAAAATGTATTAAAATATAGCCCCAAAATGTGTATAAATATGGCAATATCAAATACCCCACACTTATCCTTTGCTTGCCCTCAAGCAAAGCTAATTAATTTTATGTCAAACTTTCATCACCAACATCATATAGGACAATCCATTTTGAACTCAACCATTATACCAAGAACTCAATGTGCATATTTGTGTCTAAAATCCTAACAACTTCCCAATCCTAAATACTTATAATCCTTATGAACCTTCACCCCTTAGTTTATACGACACTCATTTTTGCAACCATCCGAATCAATCCTCAGAAATCTTTCTTAACCTCAAGGTATTTTTAGTTAAGCTACCCAAGCATACATAATCTAGAAAAATTACAACTTTGATACCACAATGGAGCTCTTGGAATTCTTCACTTCTTTGAAATATTTTTCTTTGATTTCTTTGAATTTACCACCTTTATTGTTTGATTTTTGGTATCTTCAACTTTTGAGTCTTTAAAATTTTGATCTTTTGATCTTCATACTTTGTTAGCTCCAAAATTCTTTCAATTTTTTGGGTAATTTCTCTCTTTTTTTTAAATATATATATCTCACTTTTTTCGCTCAAATCCTATATGCTTAAGCAAAGGAGATTAACTTCAACCTTTATTAGTTAGAGGTATTAGTCTAAGTGCAATGACTACATAAATTCTCCTGGATAAATTTCACGTTTAGGCTGCAAAACATATTATGCCATATAAACTATTAAATACCTTTCATATCTCATGGCTTTTCACTAGGACTTGGGAAGCCACAAATATACTATAACATATGTTGGCTCAATTAAACATTTGAGCTCGCATCGGATCATCTCACATAACACTAGCAACTTAAGTTTAAACTATTACTAGATTCAATATTTTTTAGATTATTATTTCAAATATATTTCTAGTATTTTAAATTATAAAATTTTAAATTTTCTAGCAATTTACTTTTTCGACCCCCTACCCCACACTTAGTACATACAATGCCCTCATTGTATGCATAAATTAATTTAAAAGCAATAAAAGGGAGAAAAAGGATCAGACTCCCCTGGGATAGTAGTGGCGAGATCGATTTCTGAACGTGTGGATAACTTAAACATCTTAAATTTGTGAATGGAACTTGGATCTTCTGAGATATGTGAATGTGTCGGCTAAATGTGAAGCAGAAACTCGCATCTTCAACATGTGTGTGTATAAGATCTTCAAATCATAGCATCTCAATGTGGGAAAGTATACGCCACATTGTAAGTTGGAAAGAGTAGAGTAATAATCAGATTTATGATATCTTAGGTCATGATAATAGTGAGCTGTGACATGAGTATGGAATAAAAGGCTTCCAAATCATAGAAATATGCGACTCACGACGTGGGGTATGAAACTCACGACGTGGTGTCGTATGAAATCGAACTCTGAATTTTATTGTCTTCGAGCTCACGACGTGGGGTATGAAACTCACGTCGTGAGAACTGGGTCTCACAGATTGTCATCTTGCAAAAATTTCTTCTATCAAGTTCAATGCAACTAAACTTCTTAATATATTAAGACCCTTCTATGACTCTATATTTATTTTACTCTTTCCTCATTGTTAATCTTGTTTCTCTTACGAAATTAACCCCACACTTATCAAAAATTATTGGTCTCGATTCTCGACTCTAAACGACACGGCTTAACTCGTATACTCTCTTATCTCTATTTTTCTAATTTCTCTCACGATTTTCTACAAACAAACAACCAAAATGTGGAAGGAAGAAACATAATCATCAAAAAGTTTTGTTACACAATCAAACCAAATAAGAAAAAAACAAAACACACTAAAAATAAAAAAGACTAAAAATGACAAAAACTAAAAATGCAATAAAAAGGATAATTTCATCATTCGTCATCTCCTTCATTATCAGCTGTTCCACTCGTGCCTGCTCCAAAGTGTTGCCCCGGCCGCATTTCACCCCAAGACGGGCAAATCGGATACTGGTACCCCAAAGTCGGTGGTTGGGTGATATTGAAATGTTGCACCATATTTTCCATAGTACCACTAATCCAATTCATACTAACATGCATCCAGTCCAAATATCCTGACAACATCTCATCCCGAGATGGTCCTCCTCCCATGTGCTTATGTTGATGCAACAGCTGATCTCTCTCTCCTCTTCCTCTTACATTCCTCCTTCCTCTTTGTTGTGGTGGTCATCATCCTTATCATCGGCCGATATACTCCATTGTGTACCCATATTAATTACCACATGCATTGTTTCCAAATAGCACAAAGAAAACTTATTCCCTTCTTTTCATGTAAAAGTCCTAGTCATCCCAGGAATGATAACTCCATACGAATGTGCTAAACGGGTCACAAAACGCCCACCACATATTGGGCTTCCGGCCCGAGAACTAACTGCATGATCTACTAAGTATCTCGCCAGAAACTAAGGTATGTTGCAACATACCCCGGGTGCCAGAATTATCCATAAGAAGAACAAATTAATTTTTGTGACCTTATCCCCGTGTTTCCTGTGGTGAATGGAAAAGGTAATGATGCGGTGGATAAGGAGGTGAATCGGGGATCTAATGTTGCTTTCGGGCGAAACACTGGAATTGAAATTCCCTGTAGCAATTATGCTCTAAAACTCATACCTGGATACATCCTCCGAATACTCCCTCGCTGCACCTCTTAAAAATGTAGAAAAGACCAGTGTCATTGCTTCATGTGCATCGTACAAACCCATTCTCCATTCAAATACGGAAAGGCTACACTCTCGCTATTCCCCTCCTAATCGAAAAACTAGAGCTTGTGGAAATTATGAGTCATCCATATTATCATGAAACGCCACGGTAGAGAAAAATTCAACACAAAGCTCCTTGTAAACCCGCTCCTGAATAGCAAATAGGTTGCTCCATCCCTTGCATGTGAAAGTTATCCCGTTCCCAAAAATCTTTTGGTGAGAAATAGGTTCAATCGATCAAGTAGTCCGACCTCTCGCATCTTGTTCCAATTTATTATTGGAGCTATAGCAAACTCGTGACTAGGTAGCCACCCCAACCTATTCATATACCGATCATACAATTCTCTAGAGATGTTAGTTGGAAATGCATAGAACGGATGGATGTTAGAAGCATCTCCTTGTGCTGGGTATTTCTCCTTGGACTCATATTCCTATAAAAGCTGTTAAATAACAAAACCAAAACCAAAAGCAACCACTAAAACTCAACAGAAAATAAAATATAGTTATTTTGCAGTTCTCACTTCATGAGTATCAAAACTCACGTCGTGAGTCTTGTACGAAAGCAGTTCGAAGTGAGCTCAAAATCGAACAGTTTCCAAGGAAAATCAAGTCCAATATTCTCATAGGGTTTTGTCTTATAGTGATTCTAAACATAAATAAGGAACATGCAAGTCGAAATTCACACTAAATCGGGGGCAATTGCAAACTTGAAATATGAACATAAAACCTAACCCCTAAATCTCTAAAATTAGTTAAAATGGGTAGTTAAGAGTATGAAATGTTTACCTTTTGTGAATATTACGTAAGAGAGAAGAAGATTTTTAAGAGAGGCAACCAAAATCGAAGTGGGGTGGGGACCAAAATATGGAGCTCACGTCGTAGGTGAAGAACAAAAGTGTTTAAAATGTGCATCTGATTCGTTTATAGCTGTGGTCCCGTGTGTTATAAAGCTCACGTCGTGGGCTTTAGAGCTCATGTCGTGAGGTTCTAGCTGGGCTGAGTAAACGGGCCAAATTAAATGATCACGAAGTGGGCTTTAGGCCACGACGTATTATCGATATTTTTTTTAAAAAAAAATTCCCCTTTTGTTTTGTTAAAACTTCCATTTTTTGTAAATAAAGTTAACCACTCTATATTTATGAACCCCACACTTGATTTTTGCTGTGTTTTAAAAAGTGAGTTGACTTGAATGATTTTTACCCTAACTCTCAACTAAAAATGAAAAAAAAATAAAAACGAAAAAACGAAAAGAAAATCGCAAACCGACCTCGGTTTGCCTCCCGAGAACCCCTTCTTTTCGTTGGAGTCATGAGCCGGGCTCCATGCCGCCTCATGTTGAATCTTTAGGAGTTTCAATCACCATTTACACCTTTTGATCCTTTCATCATTTTTTATACGCTTGCACCCGTCTAAGATAAGCTTTTTTAGAATTCTCTTTTTTAACCATTGCATCACCTTCTTCAAGCTTCCTTTTTACCCCTTACTTTTTCACAATAAGCTCACTTTTGTTATCTTCTTTTTCTTCACTTTTTAGTTCCATAGTGGAAAAGGCTGGTGGTTCCAAAACTTGGGTAACTTCTTCCTCATCACTTGATACCAAATCTTCGTCACTTTCCCCTCTTACTAAAGACGTTGGATTTGTGTAAGCAAATACTTCGAAAACCATCGGAATTGATGATCTTGGCTTTGTACGCTTAAATTCTTGAATGGTTTGAATCTCTTCTTCCATTAATTTCTCCAATTCCTCAAGCTCGTTACCTTCATCCATACTGAACACTTCATTTGGAGCATAGGCTTCTTTAAATCCATCTTCCACTCCAAACGTCATTTCTTCATCTCCCACTCACAATGTAAGTTTTGACTCGCATATATCCACCAAAGCTCGAGCAGTATTGAGTAATGGGCGTCCAAGGATTATGGGAACATTTTTAGCTTCTTTCATATCAAATACAACGAAATCAATTGGAAAAACAAATTTCCCAATTTTCACTAATATGTCCTCCACTATTCCTCGAGGATGAGTTACCGAACGATTTGCCATGTGAATCGTCATTCTTGTAGGCTTCAAATCTGGAAGATTTAGCTTCTAAAAGAACGAATAAGGCATTTAATTTATGCTTGCTCCAGAATCGGCTAAAGCATAAGTCTTCATATTATTCCCGAATTCATAAGGATCTCCCATCTTCTTTGGTATTTCTCCCAATATCACCCTAGAACTCTGCTCACTAAGGATCAATTTGGAATACTTCTCTACTTGTTAGTGAGTGTCGAGTAAGTCTTGAAGAAACTTCGCATATTCAGGTACTTGTGCCAAAGATTCAATAAAAGGAGTATTTATAAGGATACCCTTGACTTGCTTCATGAATTTTAAATTTTTGAATCTTAGTTCAAGAAGGAAATGGCCGCGGAGGGCGATAAGCTTGAACAGCGGCCAAAATTTTCTGTTCAGACAGGTCCCACGTTGTGAGAATGGGATCCTCACGACGTGAGTTCGATGGTTCAAAAACCATTTTTTCTTCAATCTTCGGCTGTAGTCCGGGCTGATGTGGCTCTACTTCTAGGGCTTCTAGGAACTCAGAGATAGTATCTTCTTCAGTCTCGATGACCATGACATGTGGTTGTGGCTTCTTATCAGGAATTTGTGGAGAAAGTCTCTCATTAACCAATGTAGTTAACTGACCAAGTTGAGCTTCGATGTTTTGTATCGATGCTTGATGATTCCTTAGCAAAGCTTGCGGGTCCCTCATGAGAATTTGCTGGTCTCTTATTACCGTATCGGTCTCATCATGTCGTTTCTCTGAAGCCTCTATGAATCTAGCTAGCATGGACTCTAAATCTACCTTCTTTTCAGGTGGTGGTTGCTCTTTTTGATAAAAAGTCCCAACCAGTCTGCCTAAATTTTTCTTCTTTTTGCTTGTTATATTCATCATATGGCAACCACTCTTTATTTGGCTTCCTCTAATCTTCATCATATTTGTCTCCACTAGAGTAGCATACTTGAGCCTTCTTATTCCTATTCTCGTCCAAGTGGCAATCTTTAGTCAAATGTGGACCATTTCATCTTTCACAACCCACACGAATAGCATGTATGGATTGGTCCATCTTGGTCATTCTTAGGTCCATAGTATTTAGCATACCTAAAACAGTTGCCATATCCTCAGAACTGCCACTCCCAATTCCTTTCGCTCCATCATGTCTAGGATTGTGGTATTCACGCGAATGCTCAGAAAACTCTTCAATCAATTCCTTAATCTCACCAAGATTTTTCTTTGTTAAAGGTCCTTGTGTGACATCCCCAAATTTCTCGGCCAGAAAAGACCGATTTAGTTTATGCTTTTAAAATAAAATTAGAGTAATCTTTTAAAAGATGTTGCGGAATTTGTCCCCAAAACAAAATATGATAATATTTATCAAATCTTTTCTTAAAGAAATATATTTTCCATTTCATAACAAAACCTCGGGATGTCATGTTCCGATAGAGACCAAAAACATAAACAATATATTATAAGCCTTACACAGTTATTTACAACTACTGGTCTATAATCCAAAATCCCTCGTCATCGTCCAACTATGCTCTTGTTCCACTACCTGTAATAATATAAAAAGCTGAGTGGGTCAGTCTTGGGAGCCTGGTGAGCATATAGGGTTTTCATCCCACAATAAATATATTTATTAATTTCATCAACCAACAATAAATTTATTAATTATGTTTAAACATCAAACAATCAACCAAATTTCCCACCACCATTATCTTCTTTACTCTTAAGGATCCACCCTAAGAAATCATCTATTCATCGTTCATTCATTCCTAAGGATTAACCTAAGAAATGAGCACGAAGTCCATCTTTGCCTATGGCGCAGCTGCCAATGTTATTTATTAAGCGCAGCTGCCAACAACATCATTTATTCTCTAATTGGCACAGCTGCCAATGTTATTTATTAGGCGCAGCTGCCAATGTTATTTATTTGGCGCAGCTGCCAATAACATCTATATCATCTTTCATCCCTCATTCTTTATCTACCCATGTTTTACCCAACATATTTGTAGATATAAAATACATATACAGTTTAAAACCTGTATAAAACATTCATTCATCATCTATCTCAAATAAACAAACAACATATATACACATAGCACATATTTTATATAAAATACTTCATATCTATGTGTAATATGAAAGTGACTATACACTCACTTGATAAGACGACGATTGGACAACACTTCGTCTATTAAGACAATATTCTTCGATGAAACCGGGATTTTAGTTGAAAACCGGCCTTACTCGGGCAGAGTTTCGGCTACAAAATATGATTTTCTCGGGAACTTTGGGGCGTCGGGACTTGTTTCGGGTGTTAGGGACGATACCGGGACTTCGGGGGGTTGAAAGTAGGCTAAACGAGTGTTTAAAGTGAAAGAGAAATGAGAATTGGTAACATAAACCCGGAGGGATCGATTTCTATTTATAGGCTGAAAATTCGACTTTCACGTCGTGAACCAGGCATATTCACGTCGTGAGTTTGATCCCGGTAACCTCCTAGGATTGTCGTGTGTCTTCTAGGCTCGAAAGGTGTCGTTCACTGATTTCACGTCGTGAACACAGTCAGGTCTCGAAGTTTGTGCTCCGAACTTCAAAAATCCATATCTTTCGCATACAAACTCCGTTTTTGACGTTCTTTATATATCTACGTGTAAGTGAGATTATGCTCTACAACTTTCATTTAGACTCCATCGGCTAATTTTGACTTCATTTTTAATATTATATTTTTAACGGGCCGGGACAGGAAAAGTCTGTTAAAAATTCATAATTTCTTCATCCGATGCTCGTTTTCGTCTGTCTTTTTATCGTTACGCTACTATTAATGAGACCTTCGATTCTCGTTTAGCTTGTGTCGGCTAAAAATCACTCGATCTTTATTTCGAGTTTTTTAGTTGTCTACTGCTATACCGAAACTTAGAAAAATCATAACTTCCTCATACGAAGTCAAATTTTGACGTTCTTTTTATGAATGTTATCGGTTTAACGTATTCTACGACTTTCGTTTATATCTCTAAGGCCAAATATCTCTCTATCATAAATTCACTATTTACATCGCGTTGTGTCGTGCCGGTTCTGTCACGAAACTTCGATGGGTCATAACCTCTTCGTTATAACTCGGATTTCAACGTTCTTTATATGTACGGAATCCTTGTAACATATACTACAACTTAGTTAAGATTACTCCTTCTAAATAATCTTCCATCAAAAAGTCATTTTTGATGTTTATTGTCCTTAAATTAACTAGCCCGAATTTGCGGGCGTTACACCTTGAGAATCAAGGAGTTGCCTTGTCATCACGTTTACCTCAACATAGAATATTGATACTTCTTGTTTCTTTTTAATAATTTTGGGGACAATTCCTTATTAATCCATTGTATCTTTCCCATGCCTCGTAGAGTGACTCACCCAATTGTTGCTTGAAGTTTGCTATGGCCTTCTTAAGTTCAGCAACTTTAAAAGGTGGGCAAAAATGTTCTAAAAATTGTCCACGCATTTGCGCCCAAGTAGTAATTGCATCGGGTGGAAGCGCCTTCAACCCATCCTTAGCAGCACCTTTAAAAGTGACTGGAAGCATTCATAATAACGCCATCTCTCTTGGAACATTTGGGATGTTGAAGTAACCAGCTATGTCATTCACTTCATCAAGGTGTTTGTAAGCATCCTCATGATCTTTCCCAGAAAATGGAACTTCCTTAAGTGCGGAAAGAATATGTCCTTTAAGCTCGAATGTTGTGGTAGTAAGAATTGCAGGTTGCACTAGACCGGGACCGGTGTCCTCTCGAATTCTTTTCTTGTCTGCCTCCATGGACATGTTGGCAGTATTCGCCATCTCTTCTTTGGCTCGTCTTTGGGTTCGCTCTGTTCTTTTTCTAATTCGGGTTCGGAATCATATTCGGTTTCTTGAGTATTAGGATTTTGCTCAAAGCTTTCAACCTTGCTTTCATCTTTTGAAGAATTGCTTGATTCACCTATGTTCTTCCCTTTCTTCTTTCCAAAAACTGATTTAAGATCCTTGAAAGGTGATTTCTTTGGTGGGTTGGTTTCTCCTACGTTTTATCCGTCTTTTTACGAAGGGCTGAGTCTGGATCTTCAAGCGGTGGGATCAAAAGTGTGTTGGATCCACAGGTCATGTACTACTGCAACAAAAACAAAAATAAAAACATAAAATTGAACAAAAGCTATATAAAAATGCCTACTGACTGTTCACCACGACGTGGTAACGAACAGCACCTCATGTTGTCGCAACAAAAACGAAAGAAAAATACGAAATTACTAAGCTCACGTCGTGAGGCTTAAAGCTCACGCCGTGAGTTTGGTTATTAATAAAAATCAACTAATACTAAAAATTAACTTTTTGCAGGTTTAAACCCACAAAAAAGATCGATTAAACTAAAGAAATTAAATTAAAAAGTAAATTAGTCGTTCCCCAGCAACGGTGGCGGTGGGATCAAAAGTGTGTTGGATCCACAGGTAGTACTACTGCAACAAAAACAAAAATAAAAACATAAAATTGAACAAAAGCTATATAAAAATGCCTACTGACTGTTCACCACGACGTGGTAACGAACACCACCTCATGTTGTCGCAACAAAAACGAAAGAAAAATACGAAATTACTAAGCTCACGTCGTGAGGCTTAAAGCTCACGCCGTGAGTTTGGTTATTAATAAAAATCAACTAATACTAAAAATTAACTTTTTTTGCAGGTTTAAACCCACAAAAAAGATCGATTAAACTAAAGAAATTAAATTAAAAAGTAAATTAGTCGTTCCCCAGCAACGGTGCCAAAAACTTGATATAGTGCAGATTATACCTATCTAGCTCTAAATTTATAACCTAACAAACTTATACTAACTATGCACCTATAGGCAGTGTACCTAGTCAGATTATAGTATAGCTTGAGTAATCCGGGTGTCGATCACAGGGAACGGTTTTAATTAACTAATTTAACTACTAAAAATTAATCTAAGACAAACAAAAGTTGATTGGGTTTTTATCCGATTTTGCAAGTTCAGACAAACTTAATCACTTAACTATCAAATTCAATCAATTACTAAAAACACTTCTGTTTAGTTCGAATCCACTCCTCCTTTATGGTTAGCTTCTTAATATAGATTATCAAAGTTGGTTACCAAATGTTTATATTATTAGTAATTTAAGTCCAAATTTACTAATGTTTCACTAATTCATGTAAAACTATGTATGGTCACACATAATCAGTTATGAATTATGAATGGGCTATGTCAGATTTGTTTAACAAACACAATTATGGTCATAATTTATGTTCTCTAGCACAGCTAAATTTAATTACTTCAACTACTTAACTAAGATTGGGTTGATCCTAGCTCTAGCAATTCAATGGTTACTAAATCATTAGGTGTCAAGTTCATGTAATTTAATAGTCACTAACCTACACAGAACATGAATTCAAACAATTAAAATATCTACTATTAGCATGCTAGGTATTAACAATCAAACACAAGCACTTAACCAACTATTAAAAATCCATAATTAATTAAACTAATCCATAAAGTTGAAGCTTCATCTAGTTAAACAGAAGCAGCTAGATTCAGCTACTCATAACTAAAATCACACACTCAAATTCAATAAATAAAGACATGATTAAATGTACCAAACTAAAGTGATGATTATAATCTTCAATCTCTAAACCTTCAATCAATTCTCCTTCCTTCAATGCTTGGAATTGGTTTCTCCGAGTAAACTTCCTCTAGAAATCGTTCTCTAAACCCTCCAAGTCTCCAGAAAAAACTCTCCAAAATCGTAAGTGCCAAGGACTTTATATATTTTTTTGGAAAATCCTTGCTCACGTCGTGACAAGCATTCCTCAAGTCGTGAGTTTGGTTGTAATCCGTATCGAATGCAGATTCTGTCCTATGAATATCTATCTTCTAGAAGCCTGAGGCCCACGTCGTGAGAAGGATTCCTCACGTCGTGAGGTTGACTTTTAGCTAGAATATTCTCCTTTTGTGCTCCAATCCTCCAAGTTTCGATTCTTGTCGCTTTTGGTCCTTTTTCTTCAAGAATACTCCTTCTGGCTGCCCAAAACAATTCAATCTTATAAGTATCAAAAATCCTTGCAAATAACCAAAATATTAATCAAAATTCATTAAAATATTGCCTAAAAATGTGTATAAATATGACAAAATCAAAAACTTATATATCAATAAGACATTGGGAGTCTTATTGATCTTGAGAGTTTCAGGAGTCAATCGAGAATAAACCTTTTAGTTATCACTAGCACACGAACTGAGGTTGATAACGTGTCGTGTTAAATTGACATATTCTTGTTTCTATGCGCCTTACAAGTTGAGTTGGCAATGCTTACGAGTTCTATGGTTCTCATTTGACTGCAAAAGGTAGAGCACATTGGTCAGTGAAAGTACATTCATCGATATGGTGAGCTTTTTAACAACATGAAAGCACTGGTAGGCCTTTGTGCTACCACATGACAAGAAATTAAGAATAAGCAAAGTTCAGTCCATGAAAGGAAAACTAAATTTGAGTTTGGTTTTGTCCTAAACCTTATCTTATAATTATAGGTTGGGAATGATAGGTTCACATGGATGGTAACATGTACACCATAAAATCTAGGTGGCAAAAGTTTTCGCTCTAATTCGTGAGAATGATTATGAGTAAATACTTTTGTTAGTAGACTTTAAAGATCTAATAAGTATCATTATGGTTAGTAGTTGTGTTAATTGCATTCTTAAATTCGTAATATGATTACATCATACCTTTTCATAGTTCTAATTGTGAGAGATGGCAAGGAATTGTTTGAACTTTCAGGAAATATGGCTATAAGTTCAGAAAGGGTATGAACACACACACATATTGTAACGCCCGCAGATTTGGGCTCGTCAATTTAGAGACAATAAGCGTTAAAAATGACATTTTCATGGAATATTATTTATAATTAATAATCTTAACCAAGTTATAGTATATGTCACAAGGGTTCCGTACATATAAAGAACACTGAAATCCGAGTTATAACGAAGAAGTTATGACCTGTCGAAGTTTCGCGACAAAATCGGCACGACGCTGTGTGACGTAAAACGTGAGTTTGTGATAAAGTACTTTTTAGCCTTAGCGATCTAAATAAAAGTCGCCGTATACGTTAAACCAAGAACGTGCATAAAAAGAACGTCCAGATCTGACTTCGTATGAGGAAGTTATAACTTTTCTAAGATTTAGCATAGTAGTGCACAGCCCGGAATTCGAATTTTAGATCAATAGATTTCTAGCCGACACAACCTAAATGAGAATTGAAGATCTCATTAATAAGAGCTCGACGATATAAAGACAGACGAAAACGGACGTCGGATGACAAAATTATGAATTTTTAACGGACTTTATCTGTCTAAGCCTGTTAAAATATAACTTTAAAAATAAAGTCAAAACTAGCCGACAAAGTCTCAACGAAAGTTGTAGATCACGTTGCCACCTACGCGTGGATATAAAGAACGTCAAAAACGGAGCTCATATGCGAAAGTTATGGATTTTAGAAGATAATTAGTTTTTGGAGTAATCTGCGAGTGACACGTGGCACAATCTTGACCATTGCTTCCTCCCCACGCCTTGACACCAGATGGTGACATGTAGCACACCAACACGACAAGTTAGAGGCCCAAAACTCGCTGAGTTGAGCCAATTTCCAGCCTATAAATAACATGCAAGGTTCTCCCATTTTCTTCACACCTTAACCCTTCTCTCTCTCTAACTTCTCTCTAAACCCCTCCCAACCCTTAGTACTTCCCAAGTGCTAAGAGGCAAGTCCCGGAGCGCCAGAAGGCTCTGAGAAGAAGAGCTTTCAGCTTGGAAGTTCTGTCCCGCAGAGCCCTGTCCCTAGCCAAACCTCCTAGTAAGTGAGTTATGCTTACCTTACTTTAAAATGAATACTCTAATTTTCAAATAAGCATAAATAAAATTTTTAAAATTACCGTGAATTTGGGGATGTCACAAATATGCTATCTAATGAAGGTGTATAAGCTTGAGAAGTCTAGTTGAAAACTTGTTGAAGCATCACGTATCAGAAATCTGCACTTTAGTAAGAAAGTTAAGAGTATTGATTTCTAGAATTCCAATTGATTTCTAGGAACATGTCAAAGCTAGTGGGAGCAACATTGTTATTCTAATGGGAGTATAATTGTTATGCTAGTATTGCAAGTTGGCAATATTATTCATAAGGAACAAAGTTTTCAATTTGCAGATTCCAATGTTTGGGAATTGTTTCTCTATAATAGACTTAAGGGAGAGGGCACTCATACTTTGTTTCGAATCTAAAAGTTTAGATTGCATAGTCTAATAGAACTTAGTCATAAACATATATGAATATCATGTTGAAATGATTCAACATAGGAAAGATAAATAGAAATATTATAGCAAGATACTGAACAGATATCAAGTCTTTATGTAAGACATTGTGAATCGAGTCCCATATGCTTCGGATATAAGATCGATTGCATATGCTATAATATTCACTTGTTCTGATTTTTCCAGATGCATTGGGCATTGAGAGTGAAAAGGATTAGAACTTTATGTGACTAAAGTTGTTGAACAACTGTCAAGAACATTCTGAGGTTATACCAAAAGATCGGTTGCTTGTAGACAGTTGGAAGTATGGTATTGTTTGGAAGGACCATAGTGACATGTTTTAGATTTGGATGATTATTGGTCAAAATTGATGGTCATATGGGAATATGTAAATGTTTCCATAGAGAGAGTTGATGATTGAAATCTACATGTGAGTTAGAAACTTTTATGAAAGGAAGGTATTCAAGGAGTGTATCTTGAATTTGAGACTTCATTACCATGGAATTGTTTTTAGTAACAAAGTTCCAATGGACCATTTTGTAATGTCATTGGCTAAGTCTCTGTGACTTTGATGCCTCAACATTACAGAAGGACAATGCATGTAAAGTTGGAATTCTAGCACATTTTAGTAGTGACAAGAATTTGGAATTGTGAAATGAGCATCATTGGAATAGCGTCTAGTCGATCTATTCACAAAGAAAGGACCATAGAGAGACATAGTATGCATGTTCATAACATTGCATGACTGATGTTTAATTCAAGTGGTTAGTTGATTACTCGAAACATTATACAATGAATAAAGTCTTAATTAATATGGTGATTAAATAATAAGAGTTTTGTTTAGTTTTGAGACCATAGTTAATTAGGTTATTATTGTGTTTCACTTTGCATGTTTTACTTCCTGAATAATTTGATTATTGAAATTCCGCAGTCGCTCGTACTTTTGGACGTAAGTAGCGAATTGAGACTGTCATGAATTGAATTATAGATTGTCTATGGGGATTAGACATAGCAATAGTTTTGCTACAATGTTCATGAGCACTTAGTAATGGGGATTTTAAGTATTGGATAAACCCAAGCTCAGAGAATTACTTCATGGATTTTATCACGAGTAATTTTGAGACGATAATATCTTATATTCTTGAAACAGAGATATATGAGTTATGGATTACAAGTTAGTTGTGCATTGATAATACGTAAACGCATCAGTAACTTGATGTTATAAAACGTATTGTTATGCATGATTTGATGAGTAAATTGTGCAAGCATATAAGTAAAAGTTTACTCGTTCCTTTTTCCCTAACCGGAAAAGCGATATTTTTTGGCCCCTTGGTGATTTGGTGTTGACTTATAAGTGCTAGGCCTAGCCAAGACTAAATTGATGTGTTCGATTAGAAGTCTTATGTCGTCATCACAAATCAGAAACTAGGAAACAAAATATTGGATAATTAGACTGATTATAATCCATGTCTCATGTCCGTACGATATCTTGTAGAATGGAGGAATATTTGACCACTTATCTTAGAATACGTAACTGATTGGGTCAGAGTTCAGCAGCAGCTTTTGGAAGCTACAATTTGCTGATCGATTCAGAATTTATACTGGCAATTATAGTTATAGACTTATCCAAGTGGGAGACTGTTGGATTAGGTGTCTAAGCCATTAACTATAATTGGTATAAACTTGAATTGATGGTAGCACAGTCCTTTTGGGTTGTTTGCAAATCCTGGCAATTGAATATGATAGCTTTTAGAGAAAGAGATAATGATTTATTAATTTATTATATGGTTAATAAATTAATTAGAAATCAAAATAAATAATTTTTTAATATATTATTATAATAATATATTAATTAGAAATAGTAATATTTAATTAATAATTAATCAGAAATTAATTAGAATTAATTTTGGGATTAATTTGATTAATTAAAAGTGCAGGGTCTGTTTAATTATTTATTGAAAGTTGAGAAAAGGAGTCCATGGACCTCGTTGGATGAGGTGGACAAAAATCATTTGGGCAAGCCCACGGAATTTCGTCTAATCCCTTGCATAAGGAATGGAATGTGCTCCTTGGTCACCAAGCAAATGGATCAAAGTTTCCTCCTTAAACCCTAGCTTTGGCACCAATCTACCTCAGTTATATAAAGGCCTCCCTAGCCCCATATTTTGTCCATGCCTTTCTTCTAAGAGCCTTGGACGAAATATTGGCTCTCTTCTCCCCTCTCTATAGTTTTCCTCTTGGTAGTTTGGGTATGATTCCATTAGAGGCACGACACTTATGGTGTTTGCTTCCAAAGGATCAACAAGAAGGTTTCTTTGTTATTTACAACAATAACAATCAAGGTATGTAATCCTGAACCGTATTTTGATTTTTTCGAAAATACACTAGGGTTCTTAGGGTTTCTTTTTGATGTTCTTAGTTATAGGTTCAATAGAGAAAACATAGATCTTTATTAGGGTTGCATGCACACTTAAGAGTTTAAGTTTATTTGTTTTGCATAAAACTCATCATGATCCACCTACATCTTCTTCAGTTTCGACCATCCAACAGCCCGAAGGATAACATTTGGTTGTCGGGTAGCAAACAAACTGCTCACAGGAAAACTTTAAAGAATCCATATCTGAAAAAAAATCATGTATTAGAATATTAGCAAAAAAAATGTTTAATTACCAATCATGTATTTTACCTTAAAAGCATATAAAAATCCGTTTAGGGTGTACGTCATTTTTGAGGTTTTGTAGGTTTTGGTAGCAATAGATGTATAAGATTCTCACCCTTATCGAATACAGTGCATAGTTGAGAGTACAGTTGATCTCAAATTATCCCCCCACATGGATATATGCGACATAAAAAAATCACAATTAAGTTTGTAAAAAATATTAGTAATGATATTTAGAATTTAACGACATGATACCTGTTGAATTCATGAAGGTTGGATAGCAATGAGAAATACTACTCTGTCATAAGCTGACGAGGCAACTACCTACTGAAAACCTTCTCTAACAGATATAGAAGACATACACGGACCACATCTTCGTCTGATAATTCATTAAGTGAATTTTTCTAACACATGAACCACCTGTTATAATTTCACGGAGACATTCTTCTTAACCATAGGAAGGCGGAAATGGATTGGAAGGCGACGCAAGAAATAGAGGCAGGAAAATATTCACCAAAGTTAGAAGTCGGTGAGAACTGAGAAGACATAATTATTCCATCCCGAAAGATAACTCGTACCCCCTAATTCCAAAAACCATTCCTCTACTCCACTTCGAGGATCTGTTATTACTTCGTGGCAAAACACGTAATGCAGAAGTAAATGGTCCCCTTTTATCCTCGCTGGAATATCTAACCACTTCACAAAACAGGTCTTTCGGAACATAATCTCGCATGACGGTCTGTCTTTGAGTGTCGTAAGAATATCCTCACCAATTGCGAGTTTGCAAGTTAGCGTAATTGATGCTTCAAAAATGTTGTCATGCTACAAATAAAAACAAACAAATTAATTTTGAGGTAAATCATAAGTTTAAATGGCGTTCTGGAACGAAATGTGACTAACATTCTGGACCTGTTCTTCGCATTTCAGACTTTTTCTTTGTGTTCCAGAGTAGTTCCTCGCATTTCGGACATTCCGAAGATGTTCTGAATGGTTTTTTTGTTTTGGAATACAAATTCCCAATGTATAATACCCTAATATAAATAAGTAAACTACTTTTGGGTTGGTCTTAAATTTAATGTAAACATCTACAGAAGTCCAGAATGTGTTATGTGCATTCCGGACCTGTTTTTGTGTTCCGGGCTAAATTACTAAAAACAAATAATCTTATAATCAAACTACTAAAAGTGTAAGAGTAAAAAACTTAACCATAAAACGATCGGATCATTAAGATCGTGTTCCCTATCTTCTGTGTTTCTTAACTCTGAAACATATAGTAGTAGTCCGAATGTGTCAGAATGAGTATGTCGTTACTTATCTGGAATGTATCGGAAGAAAATCCGTAACACGACTTTGTAAATTGAGATCCGGAACAAATTGGATTAGTCCGGAATGGGCATTCTGGAATGTCTTTGATGGGACGGGCCAGGTACACAATCCAAAACAGACTTCAGAATATTCCAGAAACAGTGGTTATTTTTGCAAAATCGAATTTATAATGGTTATTTTTTAAAATAAACACAAAAAATGGTTAGATTATTAAAATTTTCAGTATTAAATCATTTAAGTCATGTTTTGTATGTTTGTGTTTTTAAAAATTAGTAGCCGTTAAAAATTAAAAAATATATAAAAAATTAATAGTTAAAAAATTAAACAAAATTAAAAAAAAATGATTTGGCATGCTAATACACACCATCACTCTTTAATATGATGTTGCCCTTCGTTGATATGTAAAAAGATAATGTGTCACCATAATATGCATATCATCATTCCCTCTGGTCTTAGTTTTTTTTACTACAATAACTTGAAGTCTATAAAATTAAATATAGCATATTTAGAGATTTATTTAAGAATTGAAAAAACTTTTTCCCTATTTTTATTTGATTCATTTTTCTTTAATTGGTATTGTTATAGGAATCATAACACTGTTCGACTGTTCGAAACTGGAATGAGTGGTTGAAAAATCCTCTCATGATTTAATTGTTTTTCTTTTGCTAGTTTTTCATTAGCTTTTAATACATATAGTAGTTCAAAAAAAATGTTAATATTACATATTACAATAATAAAGTTTCATCCATTAAATAAAAATAAAAAGTAAACTTGTTACTCTTTAAACTTTCCAATTAAACTCTATGTTATAAATGCTTTTAGTACGAAACTAATATCCATTGAAAGTTAATCATGATAACTAATTTATAGGAGGTAAATTTGAATTTAAAAAGTTAAATATTATTTTGTTTATCTCATTTCTTAATTTTGACATTTATCTTAATCTAATGGGTAAAAAAAGTAAAAAAATTAATAGAAATAAAAGATAGAAAGACATTTGACTTCTCTCGAAACTATTTGAGTTCTCTTGAATTAAATACCAGGAGTACACTATGACAGTACTCTATTTTTGTGCCCACGGGAAAATTTATTGCAATTATTCAAAAATATATTTCTTTCAAATCCGACTGGGTCCAAGAATTTATGCGTGCAATTTATTCAACAATATATGCGTTTCAGGCAGGGTCCCATGCATTTGTGGGTGTTATTAAACCGTACAAACAATAAAAAGTTAATTTGATAGGAAAGAAAACTTATTTATGTAATGTACAAATTGTTATATGCCAAAAATATGTGCAATATGTCTCTAAAATGTTGATATTTTAACATAATAATATTCTTTTTAATGTGGCTCTCCTTAGGACAAATCAATAATTATTATTTCTTCTAAGAAATATTATATTATTTATAATTAATAATTTTTTAATAATTTATATAACTTTTTTTAGACGACAGATTAATAATTTATAAAGAATCAAGATATCATATTACCCAACAAAAAATCAAAATATCATATTTACCCTTTATAAACTTTAAAATATCATATTTATCTTTCATAAATTTTAAAATATCATATATTGCCTGAATTTTATTTTAAATATATTTTTTTAATTTTTATTATTTTTAAATATATATATTTATTGATTTACTATTATACCCTCTTCATAAATTTTCAAATCAACTTCAAACACTCATATAAAATAAAGTTAATTGAAGTGATTTTTGGAACAATAATGACGGTTATTCTTTTTTTGAAATCTTTGTATATAATATTAACGGGTTTTTTAGGGTTTTGAATGTGAGGGAGACAATTGTAAAGTGGGTTTAGAATTGAATTCGTTATTGAATCAAATAATACTTTAACAAGTAATCGATTTTTAGAATTGATTTGATAAAGATTGGACTCACTCGACATTTAGTTCATTACTTGTAAGTAGAATTTAATGATGCCAAAATTCAAACCAAGTGAGTTACATACATAACTTTCATTACTCATAATATTTTGAGATGTTTCACGGATAGATTGAGCACTTTTGGTTTCGTTCCAAAAATATCTCAATCGGTTCTTTTAGAAGAGATTTTGAAATTCAATCAATCAATGTTTGTTCGGGAATTTATGAAGAGTATAATAATAGTCTATTACTTAAACAAAATATCTAAATTCATTATAAAATGTTAATTTTTTTTATTGACAAATATGATATTTTGAAGATATGAAGGATAAATATGATATTTATATTTTTGGTTAGATAAATATGATATTTTAATGTTTAACAAGAGCATATACGAAATTCTCCTTAATTTATGTAACTACTTATATTTTGAATAAAAATAAGTATTACACATTTACTTTAAATAGTTTAGTTATTATAAAGTAGGTCGAATATATCATATTTACTATTTTATTAGTTTTCAGTGTTGTAAAATTCGCGGAGTTGACCGATTAATCGACCGAGTACTTTCTGCTCGACCCCTTACTGATGCGAGTTATAGAATCCGAGTACTCCTCGACCGGCCCTTACTGAAGCGAGCAGTGTTGTAAAACTCGATCAACTCGGTGATTAATATGTATAATATACTTAATGATTTATTATTTAACCATACACATGGGATTATATATATATATATATATATATATATATATATATATATATATATATATATATATATATATATTCAGTAATTATTCACGAAGTGAGACCATTGTATGTTTTTCAGTTTTTGTATATTCACATGTTTCTAATTTTATTATATATTTCAATCAAATTATGATTTTAACTTGTGATTTTGGCATATATAATTTCCCTAAAAATATTTCTACATGAATTACCGAATCCGAATACTCCCCGAATATTCCGGAGTACTCGCTACTCGACAGTCAGTCGAACATGTACTGAATAGCGAAGTCTACAGCCTTGTCAGTTTGTCTGTCACACTTTTTTATTATTATAACGTAGAAATTAATTTAATATTATAAACAAGATAATTTAAATAATACTAGCATATGAACGTGTTTACATAATAATAAATTAACATATAAAAAAATTAATTAATTAAATACAATATTAGAATAAAAAAAAAAATATTTAATGTTATTAACGGTTGCAAGCAATATAGAAAGGACTACACCAACATGGCTTACAAATTATACACTTTGGATGTTCAAGAGTCTAACATCCTCATATGGGTATTATAAAAATCATACATTTAAAATCAATTTTAGTTTTAAAAATAAAAGATAAAGTTTAAAGCTTTTAAAAAATCTTGCAGAATAGCAAATGGTCTTAAAAGTTATCAAAACATTTGTTATTTTAGAAATACGAGGTAACAATAGTAATCAAAACATATTCCAAACTCCCCACAAGTCATGTCTACTAAAAGTCTGGATCCTCAAATTTCTTCAAAGATTTCAATCTTAAGAAACGTCAAAATAAGTTACGAGTTTTTTTAGTAGGTTCCCTCATATTGATTCATTTAGAGTAAGGAACGTCAATCCAAGTTACTCGAATCAAACATCCCAAAAACAGTTCAAAAACACATAGAATAGTAGGTTTAATAATTCAATCGAAAAAAGTGTAACGTTCTGAAAATTACAAACAAAAATTTCATTTTAAAATATATAAGCCAATTAAAACCTTATACTTAAAATCATTAAGTGACTTCTATTTGTTGAAAACCATAATGTTAACAAAGTTGAATTACAAAAACAACAGGAACTAATATCTTCGATGCGTGTGTACAGTCTTGTCGAACTCTTCTCACGAACAACCTGCAAAACATTTTATCCACACCTGTAAGCATAAAGCTTAGTGAGTTCTCAAGTATACCACATATTCCACCATACATACAATGCATACAAGTAAAGTCCTCGGCTCTAGCGTCGATCTGCCAACACTCCTAACCACATGCATATAACATACATAACAATCATACGTGTCACCTACTGGCACTCTACGATCAGGTCTTGGTCGTCATAAAATCATGGCATCTCGCCAGAATAATATCTATACCAGGCCAATGCTAATACTGACAACCGCCTCATGAATACATAGTCAGATATAGTCGGGAGCCAGATAGATAGTCAACAGATGGTCCCACCCGAAAGCAATAAATTAAACAAGAACCATGCAATAAGGCTTTAGACCAAGAGTTATCAAGCTATCTAACTTGGACTACATACGACCCCTAGGTTATCCACTCAACAACCATCCGAAATTATCAATTACCCTAACCATTCATAACTATACAAGTGATGTGATCCAACAACAGTATTTCATATAGGTGTTGTGATCCAACCATAGTCTTTCATACAGGTGTTGTGATCCTACCACACTCTTTCATACATGTGTTTTGATCCAACCATAGTCTTTCATGCAAAGTCACAAAGACAATCTAGCATAATATGACACCAAGTGTCCTACACTACACATACATATCAAGAATTTATCCTAGACACCTATCATGCTCGTGCTCTAACAGTACCGCTTTCTTATCAGACAAAGAATATACAATGGCATACGTGGTATAGTGAGAAGAATCACCTGAATCACGAACCGGAGAAGCACAACAAAACTCTCACTCCTTACACTAATCAATTATGTGAACTGACTATCACCAATTAAAGACCAATCCTTAATCGACAACCCAAATCCTTCAAGTATGACCTAGGATCAAACTGGTCAAAATTCAACAGTCAACGATCAACCATGTCAACAATGACCATGTTGTGGTGAGCTCTTAGCCATGATGTGGTCAAGTCAGGACAAAACAATCACGATGCAGAGCACCACCATGTTGTGGGTCTTCCTTTGACACGTCGTGGTTTCTGGTAGATTGCTCTTTTCTTCATTAAGAGCATAATCCTTACAAATCAAAGCCTATAACTTCAGATTTGGTCCTTCTCATTGACTTAATGGATAAAGTTTCCAACTTTACCCATTAAGGCATCACCACAAAGCAAGATCTACAACCCTTACTTCAGTAAGAGTATCCTAAACAGCACATATATAATATAAAGTGAATTACTAAAATGACCAAAATACCCTTATTGTAAAAAAATCCCAAACTGTCAGATTATTCATTATTAGTCTAATTCGGAATAATGTAAATAAAATAAGGTCAAGCGGATGTGCCAAATCCTGTGAAATGGAAACTATTGCTCCATCACAGTAGCCATTACACGTTGGTGACATGTCACGTTGTAACACCCCGATTTACCGAGTATCAATTTATGGTTATAAATTCTCATGATTTCGAGGTCTACTCGACGAGTTGGTTGCCTGACTCGCCGAGTAGCAGCGGGTTGGCTACGTGTTTAAGTGACCTACTCGCCAAGTCCAAGAAGGGACTCGACGAGTAGGAGCTGGTGGAGGAAAAACCCTAATTTTGGGGTTTTGCACCCTATTTAAAGGATCATTGGCCTCCCCAGCCTCCCCTTTACAGCCTCTTGACGATTCAAAACCCTAGATCGTGTGTGTGTACTTCATTGGTGTGTTGGAAGAAGGATCTTGGTGAGGAAAACTTGGGGAAAACAAGTGGATTGAAGCAAGGAACTCGTGGGAATCAAGATCTACTTCAGTTGGCATCTTTTGGAAGGTATTAAGCTATTATCTCAACCCCATTTCATTCTAGATCTCTTTTGGGTGGATTTAGGGCTTTTCTAGCATAACAAGAAGCCATTCTTGAGTATAAGCCAGGATCTGAAGTTGTAACTTTAGATCTGGACTCTCCTTGGCCTCTAAGTCCATAAAGTAGCCAGCTTTGACAAGTATGAACCTCCCCTCAAGTGTTAGACTTCTTTGCAAGCTTAGTTTTGTCATTTTAAGGCTTTAGAACTTTGCATGCACGTAAAGTTTGCAACTTTACGTGATAAGCATACCTTGGGAAGTTGGATCTGCAATATGGAGCCTTTGCATGACTTAAAAAGCATCTGTATGGAAGAAGGTCTGAAGGGACTCGGCGAGTCCGTTGAAGATGGTCTTGAACTCGACGGGTTGGATGAACAACTAGGCGAGTCCGATGAAGATTGCCTTGGGCTCGGCGAGTGGCATGGGGACTCGACGAGTTGGCAAGTTATGCAAGGAACTCGTCCAGTAGCTGAGGGTACTCGACGAGTTGAGGTCAACATGGACTGTTGACCTTGACAGTTGACTTTGACTTTGACCAGTTTGTCTCCTGAGGGTATTTTGGTAATTCGGGAATTTATGGATTTGGTCCTATGGTGATTATAGGTGGTGGAGTTCGGGGCTGTGACTCGGAGTTTGATCTTATCTCTACGGTTCGGCATTCCGAGGTGAGTTATCCTCACTATATCAACAGGGTCTACGGCACCAAGGCCGACCCTTTATCAGATTTGTATCCGGGTAATTGCATGAAATGTTTACTGATCTGTTAGGTCTGCGTCCTGGTAGTTAGGACGGTATTATGTTTAGTGACCTGGTTTAGGTCGGTATCCTGGTATATAGGATGGTTGATATGTTAGATTTCATCCTGGCTTTAGGATGGTTGCTATGTTAGATTACATCCTGGTTTAGGATGGTTACTATGCTAGTAATCTGTTTGATTGATATCCTGGTTGTAGGATGGTTTCTATGTTAGAGATCGGTTAGATCTGTATGACTATCTGTTATTGCATGCTAACATATGATATTTATGTGCACATGCTTATTGGTTTGGAGAAAGGGTTGAGGCAAGTCCTGCTGTGTGCAGTAGGCCAAGACACCCTGGGCAAATCTAGTCAGGCCGAAGGCCCAGCGAGCGGTCCGGATAGGTTGAAGGCCCCGAGAGGGCGGTCCAGACGTGCCGAGGCTCGGAGAGTGTGCCAGATAGACTGAAGGCCCGGTGCGGGCGGTCCAGTCAGACTGTAGACTCAGAGAGTGGACCAGGTGGACTGAAGGCCCGGTGCGGGCGGACCAGTCGTACTGTAGACTCGAGATGCATGGTTGTTCTGTAATTGTTGATATGATATGATTATGGTTATATGAGGTTGGTATTTTGAGGGTAACTCACTAAGCTTTCGGGCTTACAGTTTCAGTTTATTGTTTCAGGTTCAGCGGATGGCCGCGGGTAGGCGAAGGCATGACCGTACACTTCCTCGATTGATGATTATGATTTCTGGGAACTCTGATGTATAAACTATTTTGAAAACAAATTGTAATAAATGAATGGTTGCAAATGATTTTAAAAGTTTTAAACTGACTCAAATTTTATGGGTGTTTCAAGTTGGTATCAAAGCCTTGGTTTGAGTGAATTGGAGGAACACTCGTGTGAATCCAGTCTCAAACTAAGGAAAAAGATTTTCGAAATGATTTTTTAAATGGTTTTCAAAATAAGTAAAAGAGGATGTGAAGTGTACGATCAGTCGGAGCCAGTAAGTTGACCCCAAAATACCATGCAGTTATTGATTATGTGATATGTTAGAACAACATGCTAGTGATAAGATAGGGATCCTCATGAACCGTATGAGATAATTGTCTGATCTTTGATGCCTTATCTTATGTAGAGTACCTCATTGATTGTTGTGTGACTCTTTCGCGTGTGAACTAACTATTAGGTGAATACCCCAAGTCACATGCTACATGGGTTAAATGGTCTTAGGGTAAGGGATTTGGTCCTGCTGCACAGCTCTTGTCTGAGTCCAACCGTTGTGGGATTAAATCTTTTTGTCTAAGATTGTTTAAGCCATGCTGTATGTGATTGTATTCATGCAATAGTTAACCGGCACCAATGGAGGGTCGTGTGACAGCTTCTTAGATGGGTGGGTTGTGAGAGGTCGGGAGGCCAGTTATGAGATGTTTAGCATTTCCTCTATGAGTGAGGATTGAGCGCTCGCTATGTTTATGTATATTGTTAGGGTGTTGTGGTGATACTTGAGACAAATATGGGTAGGTGTGGAAGGTAGTATGGGCCCATACTATTGAAAGCACAGGACCCATACGCGTAGCAAGGAAGTCACAACCCCTAGGGTTTGGTTGGGAGTTGGTTCCCTGTTCTTATATGGGTTATCGAAGATCTTTCTGGTGTATTATCAGAATGGTGATTACGAGACGTCTTGAGACCGGATCCGGGTCAGGATCGGGAGCTGGCAGCCTGGATAGGCCAGCATTGGCAGAGGATCGTGTCAGGGAGATCACCCGGGAGGAGGTGATCGAGATTGTTTGGGAACTGTTGCCGGAGATGTTTGGGTCTATCAAGACCGCCATGAATGATTATTTCGACGAGCGCTATGCAGCCATTGCTGAGACGGCTGTCGCAACAGCTTTAGCAGCTGTAACGACGGCAGGGGGAAGAGCTGGTCGAGCTTTATAGTATCGGGACTTGTTACTGGGACATATTCTAATGAGAAGAGGGCTGCAGTTACTTGGGATCAGGGAGATGTTCAGTACTCGATGCTTTCCGCGGGGTGAGTGGGAGAGGTTGATATAGGAGTTCTGGATTTGAGGCTTCGGGGTTTTGCTCGAGGCCAGGATGCGAGTCACAGGGACTCAGGAAGGGAGTAATGATTCTGATCAGTTTGAGTTTTGCAGCTGGAAATAGAATGGTAGAGTTATTGATCAGAATTTTATCATCTATGGCAAGGGATGTTCCCTTTCAGATTTTCGAAGGAGTGAGCAGGTTTGTGACCCCAGGATCAGGCTGCACTCCAGCTCGGGTCAGTTGGGTGCAGGGATTGGCGATATTATTTCAGTGCCAGTGAGCGCAGGTGGGTGAGTCAGGGTGCGAACCATGAATGAAATGATTTCTAGAGCTCGAGAGCGGGAAACTTGTTTGGAGCACCTTTGGAAAAAGGGGTATTATGTGGGAGGTTTGCGGATAGGGTTCCACAGGATGGTTATTCATCATTTTCAAGATTCAGAGGTTTTAGCAACCGTTTGTGATTGACGGACGAAAGCACCAGGGGAAGTGGCCCGTCGCCAAAGTATTAGTTGGAGCATTGTCTTCTGGTCTTCAGGACGTGAGTGTGGGGTCATTCAAGCATTAGTGACTGTCGGGTTCTCTGGGATTCTGGAAGTGTTCTTTTGGTTCTTAGAAGTGTGTGATCAATTGGGATTGGCTAGTATGGAGCGCTAGTTAGGAAGATTTGGTTGTCATCGGATCGATCGTTTGGAAGTGGGAAGGATTGGGAATCCTCTAATTTTCATGTATTGTGGAGGCTTAGCCGAATCTAAGTAGGGGAGAGTTACTTCGAGATGTAGAAGCGGGAAGGGTTTTGAAACGGGGATGAGTTTCACAACCCGACAGGGAGAAGGGAGGCCCCAGTGGCTGCTTGGTTTGAGGGTTGTGTTGGTTGGGGGTCGGTAAAACTCCCCAGCATAAGAAATACGTCTTCTTGGTGCTTGATAGCAGAAGTTGGGAACCAGGTTGGGGATTCTAGTCATGAATTGAGCTCAGTTCAGGTGTTCAATCGAGTGCGTGCTCGACTTTGAGGGTTTTTCTTTGGATTGGTAGATTGAGGGTTTTGTTAGCTGTCAGGGTTCGACAGTGCTTTCAGCACAGGTGTACGGGTTATTTAGCATATGTGGTAGACACGCGGGTCAGGGAACAGACCACAGATTTCTGAGAGGGTAGATGATCGACATGAGGCCTAGGGTTAGGTCGGGGTTGGAGTCCACGGAATGGATCAGGAGTTCGGAACCCCAAGTGGGTGAAAACAGTCTGCATGGGAGAGATCACCGGGAGGGGTGGTCCTAGGAGGTGCTCAACAGTTTAGAGCGGTCTGGATAGACTGAAGACCGGTGGGGCGTACCAGTCAGGCCGAAGGCTCGAAGAACGGTCCAGACATGCTGAAGGCCCAGAGTGGCGGTCCAGACATGCTGAAGGTTCTGAGAGTGGTCCAGATAGACTAAAGGCCTGGTGAGGCGGTCCAGTCATGCTGAAGACTCTGTATGTGTTTGTAGATCCAAGTGCGGGTATTGAGTATGCTGCTATGCTTCAACAATCAGCAGGTATGTCCCCAGGTATTAAACATGTTGTTGGAGTGGGCTGAGGATTCCGATGTATTTTGGGTTTGATCGGAAGTTGTTATTAGAGATCGGATGGAGTACAGAGGATCTTGGTGATCTCGTTAGTTCGAAGTGCCTCAAAGGATTAATCTTCTTGGATCGGTTAATACTCCAGTTGGGGACTGGGAAGTAGATCCGATTGGGTATTTGTCAGCCTTAGGAAGGCTTGGGATTAGAATATCCTGTCATTCAGGTTCTAGGAACCGGGTGAGATCTTTCTCATGATCGTCTATGGCATTTGGATAGGGTTGAGGCGGTCCTACTTTATGCGGTAGGCCAAGATACCCGGTGCGGGCCGACTGAAAGTCGTAGGCACGGAGGCTCAAAGGGAGCGGTAGGGTTGAGGCGGTAGGGCAACAAACCCTGAGAACTTCAAATCGATAATTGAATTGATTAGACATGCTGGTATTCCAACCCGAAGGGGGTGATATGGGTTAGATATGAGCGCCGTTCTGGTTGGCCGTTAGTGGTAGGTATGTTGATGATAGTTTAAGTTATTGTGATGTGTCTTAGGTTGGTTCCATCTATGAAAGAGACATTGTGTGTGAAGTAAGGAGAAGATTGGTCACTGAAGACTAGGTAGGATGTGAGGTTGACGTGGGTCGTGTAACGTTCATTATGATGGTAGAAGTTGATGGTAGGGAGTGGAAGCAAGTCCAGTCAGTCGGTTTCTTTTCGGGAAACGCGTGGGACTGCTGTTTGTGTGCGTATTTTGGTTTAGCCATCGGTGAGGTGTCCGATGTTTCGGATAGTGGGAAGACAAGTTGGGACCAGAGGGGTTTTGACTTCGTCTGGGAAAACACCATATGGTAGCAAGAAGAGTTGAATTCGGTGTGAGACTTGGGATTCGTGTGTAGGATGCGGGGGTATTCCATCCTAGGGATGACTGGACCCGTCGAAGGCATGCGTGGTATTCCAGCCCGAGGCTGATTGGGCCAGGCATGAGTGTTCGTGTTTCAGTGGATTGATTTTGTATGATGTTGTGGGACAATGTCCTGTCGGCACAAAGGGTTCGCCTCAGAAAGAGGGAAAGTTGGGTTTCCGATATGTTGGATCATCAGGATTTTGTCAATTGGAAAAGTGGCTTGTAGGATGGACCTTTTTAAAAGGTTTGGTTGGCTTTCACATCACCTTTCATAGTTCGCAGTTGCGAAAGTGTATCATGAATCAGGAGGCGATAGTGTCGTTGGATGACATTCAGGTCGGCGAGCGCCTGGATTCTGTTGAGAGGCCTGTGGCCATACCGAAAAGAAAGGTGAAGGTTCTGTGGAACAAGGAAGTACCTTTGGTATAGGTACAGTGGGAGCACCATAAAGGGTCCGCGTGGACGTTGGAGACGGAGGCAGAGATGGGAGAGCACTATTCGAGGATGTCATCGCAGCAGACTTCGAGGACGAAGTCTAGTTCAAGTGGGGGAGAATTGTAACACCCCGATTTACCGAGTATCAATTTATGGTTATAAATTCTCATGATTTCGAGGTCTACTCGACGAGTTGGTTGCCTGACTCGCCGAGTAGCAGCGGGTTGGCTACGTGTTTAAGTGACCTACTCGCCGAGTCCAAGAAGGGACTCGACGAGTAGGAGCTGGTGGAGGAAAAACCCTAATTCCGGGGTTTTACACCCTATTTAAAGGATCATTGGCCTCCCTAGCCTCCCCTTTACAGCCTCTTGACGATTCAAAACCCTAGATCGTGTGTGTGTACTTCATTGATGTGTTGGAAGAAGGATCTTGGTGAGGAAAACTTGGGGAAAACAAGTGGATTGAAGCAAGGAACTCGTGGGAATCAAGATCTACTTCAGTTGGCATCTTTTGGAAGGTATTAAGCTGTTATCTCAACCCCATTTCATTCTAGATCTCTTTTGGGTGGATTTAGGGCTTTTCTAGCATAACAAGAAGCCATTCTTGAGTATAAGCCAGGATCTGAAGTTGTAACTTCAGATCTGGACTCTCCTTGGCCTCTAAGTCCATAAAGTAGCCAGCTTTGACAAGTATGAACCTCCCCTCAAGTGTTAGACTTCTTTGCAAGCTTAGTTTTGTCATTTTAAGGCTTTAGAGCTTTGCATGCACGTAAAGTTTGCAACTTTACGTGATAAGCATACCTTGGGAAGTTGGATCTGCAATATGGAGCCTTTGCATGACTTAAAAAGCATCTGTATGGAAGAAGGTCTGAAGGGACTTGGCGAGTGGCATGGTCGACTCGGCGAGTCCGTTGAAGATGGTCTTGAACTCGACGGGTTGGATAAACAACTCGGCGAGTCCGATGAAGATTGCCTTGGGCTCGACGAGTGGCATGGTGACTCGACGAGTTGGCAAGTTATGCAAGGAACTCGGCGAGTAGCTGAGGGTACTCGACGAGTTGAGGTCAACATGGACTGTTGACCTTGACAGTTGACTTTGACTTTGACCAGATTGTCTCCTGAGGGTATTGTGGTAATTCGGGAATTTATGGATTTGGTCCTATGGTGATTATAGGTGGTGGAGTTCGGGGCTGTGACTCGGGGGTTTGATCTTATCTCTACGGTTCGGCATTTCGAGGTGAGTTATCCTCACTATATCAACAGGGTCTACGGCACCAAGGCCGGCCCTTTATCAGATTTGTATCCGGGTAATTGCATGAAATGTTTACTGATCTGTTAGGTCTGCGTCCTGGTAGTTAGGATGGTATTATGTTTAGTGACCTAGTTTAGGTCGGTATCATGGTATATAGGATGGTTGCTATGTTAGATTTCATCCTGGCTTTAGGATGGTTGCTATGTTAGATTACATCCTGGTTTAGGATGGTTACTATGCTAGTAATCTGTTTGATTGATATCCTGGTTGTAGGATGGTTTCTATGTTAGAGATCGGTTAGATCTGTATGACTATCTGTTATTGCATGCTAGCGTATGATATTTATGTGCACATGCTTATTGGTTTGGAGAAAGGGTTGAGGCAGGTCCTGCTGTGTGCAGTAGGCCAAGACACCCTGGGCGGACCGGGTAGACTGCAGGCCCGGGTCGGGCAAATCTAGTCAGGCCGAAGGCCCAGCGAGCGGTCCGGATAGGCTGAAGGCCCCGAGAGGGCGGTCCAGACGTGCCGAGGCTCGGAGAGTGGGCCAGATAGACTGAAGGCCCGGTGCGGGCGGTCCAATCAGACTGTAGACTCAGAGAGTGGACCAGGTGGACTGAAGGCCCGGTGCGGGCGGACCAGTCATACTGTAGACTCGAGATGCATGGTTGTTCTGTAATTGTTGATATGATATGATTATGGTTATATGAGGTTGGTATTTTGGGGGTAACTCACTAAGCTTTCGGGCTTACAGTTTCAGTTTATTGTTGCAGGGTCAGCGGATGGCCGCGGGTAGGCGAAGGCGTGACCGTACACTTCCTCGATTGATGATTATGATTTCTGGGAACTCTTATGTATAAACTATTTTGAAAACAAATTGTAATAAATGAATGGTTTCAAATGATTTTAAAGGTTTTAAATAGACTCGAATTTTATGGGTGTTTCACACGTTCTCTTTACACGTCACATTTTGCTAAGGTACGCATCACATGTGTTTAGGAGACTTCCTGTTTTGGACATCATACTTACATTATACGCCACATTCTACTAGGGAACGCATATCGTTCTGTAAAGAAGAATACCAACTCAGTTTTCACTCCCATTTAGCCATTTTAAATTCACTTAAATAAATGGCTTTCCAAAGTACTTATTTATATAACCACTATGGGCCTCCAAACACCATTAATAGACATTCAGTCACACATGAATACATTGACTTAAACCATTAAGTTCTTCACAACAAATCATGATATATATTAATCATCAAACTTCTTCTAATGGACTTAAGTGCTTAATTGGCCAATAACACACTAGAGTTACTTGAAATGATTCCAACCATTTCAAACTATCAATTCATCATAAATGATGTAATTCAATAATTTCTCAATCTATTTAACTTGTTAAACTCAATTACATAATGAGATCACAATTTTGTTTCCTAATGTAACATCCATAAAATTTTGAAAATTTTAACTTTTATATAAGTCCAAAAACCATCATTGTGTACATATTGTTTTCAAAATAAGTTCGACATCAGAGAAATCCCAGAAATCATGAAACGAAATATGAGGAGGTGCACGATCACGCCTTAGCCTTCCCGCGATCCTCTGCGGTACCTGAAACATAATCCAAAACTGTAATCCCGAAGCTTGGTGAGTGTTCCTCACTGTACTTGTTGGGTCGAAGGCACCAAGGCCGACCCTTTTGGATTGTTATCCTAATTATTGCATGATTAAGTATTGTAGTGATCTGTTAGATCTGTATCCTGATAATAGGATGATGTTATGCTTAGTGATATGTAAGATCTGTCTGTTTGTCTGATTGACTGGTTGTATGTTTAATTGTTATGTATATGTCGACATGTTATGTGTGGTTGGGTTGAGGCGGGCCTGCTTTGTGCTGAAGGCCAACAGACCCAGGGCGTCCCGGATAGACTGAAGGCTAGCGGGGCGTACCAGTTAGGCCGAAGGCCCGAAGAACGTTCCAGATAGGCTGAAGGCCCGAGGTGGCGTACCAGTCATGCTGTAGGTTCTGTGAGCGTACCAGATAGATTGTAGGCCGGTAGGGCGTTCCAATTAGACTGAAGGCTCTGAATGCATGTTGTTTGTGATATTATTCTGGTTTTTGTATTGTGATTGGTATTTTGGGGGAAACTCACTAAGCTTCGGGCTTACAGTTTTGAATTATGTTTCAGGTACCTCAGAGGATCGCAGGAAGGCAAAGGCGTGATCGTGCACCTCCTCATATTTTTTTTCATGATTTCTGGGATTTCTCTGATGTCAAACTTATTTTGAAAACAATATGTACATGGTGAAGTCGTTTCTTAGGTTTTCCATTTCGAGCTGCATCTCCATAGCTAACAGCTCGTTATCAGTAGGTATGTCTAAGTTCGACGCGTGGAATCCTCCGTACGAAAAGCTACCTGCTGAAGCCCTGATCTTTGGTAGGGATGGAATTTATAAAGGGGGAAGGAAGACAAAGGGTATAGAACTGATGCTCTGTAAGGGTAACAAACTGAGGATGTTTAACCTAAAAGGGGAATACGAGTTTATATAAGGGGACCACAAGCCAGGTAAGAACCCTTGCTCCCCAAGGGTTGTACTGTTCATGACACGTAATCCTCCAATTGGACTGTGGTATCCTACATGTAAGTCCACATCACCGCTAACCTAATGTAAAGGGTTAAAGGATATGGTCATACGTGACTTTATTACCATTTTGTAACAAAAAAAATTGAGTGACCTTTTAAACCAAAAATGACAAGTTTAATGGGTAATATGACATTTTCCCCAAAACTATTAATGATCATAGAATCCTCTAGGGAACAACTTGAACATTATGATTATCATTGGGATCTAAGTTTGTAGTGGGTTATCACTCAAACACCAACTTTATCAAATGGATGATAAATTTGGGTTTAAACCCACATCAACTACATTAGATATGTTCAAAAACAAAACCCTAGTCCACAAATGGTCAAGAAATCGAAATTTACTTCGAATTTATGCTTCAAATCCGAAGTTAGGGTAAGTGGATGAATAAATCATATCATAAACCCTATATTGCTTTCACTCTTTGCACTATATATTCACCACTTGATTGATTCCAACTCTAGATGGTGGTTCTTCATGAAATCTACATCTCCCAAACCCTTTAGCTCTCTCCCAAACATTTTGGCTGAAAATAAGGATAAGGATCCATCTAATAAGTTTATTTTTAATTTCTACCTGCCCATCCACATATTTTGACAATATCGGTCCTAAACTCCAATTAATGGAACTTAACTTTGAGATTTAACCCTTTTTAGTACCTCTCCATCTCATTTATGAATTTAATGACCCAATCTCATTTAAGTGAGTAACTCATTGGTCAACAACACTTTTGTCGTTTTTTACATATTTAGTCCCTAACTTCCAAATGTTGCAATTTCAACATTTGTTCATTTAATACTTTTATATTAATTAAATATGATAAAAAGTTTCTAAGTAATTTATTAATTAATTACCTAATTAATCAAATGAAAAATTTTAGCCCTAAATTTGAGATGTTACAAAGAGCCAACATACATCTCAAGTCAACGGACACATAGACTCCATCCATTCTTCAATATTCACTTAATGGTTTTGATAAATGAAGTGACACCTTGAGAGAGTCATATCTTAATTCATTATTTAACAAACATAAATATGGCTTGCAACATTATTAAGTTTCATCTCCATAATATTGATCGGGCTTCATATTAGTCTAAATGCATAATTATTCATGTAATGTGACTGATTATTAACATTTAGAATAGTGTATAACCATTCAAGGATTTAAACATTCAAATATAGAACAAAATTTCACATGATAAAAAAAATCATACACTTAGTGTATTAATCCATACCATAAAAACAAAAAGTGTTAGTGTTCCAATATCCTAATAATAAATGGAAAATACCAGATATAGACATTATTTGGGGTTGAATTCCAAAATATAGACACAAAAAATTGAATTTCCAGGTATAGACATGGATTCCACGGAGGTAGCTCCGCGGAATGGCAAAATGGTAAATAAATGAGGAAATTAAAAAATAAAAATAAAAAAATAAATAAAAAAAACTCAACATCCATTCCGCGGAGCTACAGTGGATTCCGCGGAGATAGCTCCGAGGAATGGATCTTCAGGAAAAAAAAAATCTCCTCCAATAATTTTTTTATGTAAAGATCTCCAATTAAAAGACCAATTTGTTTCAACCTCACATTCATTCCAAATATTGTCAAGAAAAATTCATATTATCATTAATCTTTTCTTGAAAATAATTAGTTGGGGAATGAATATAAACCCCGAAGAATCGATTTGAAAAAAAAATCTGAAGATCCATTCCTCGGAGCTACCTCCGCGGAATCCACTGTAGCTCCGCGTAATTGATCTTGAGTTTTTTTTTTTTTAATTCCCTCATTTATTTACGATTTTGTCATGCCGCGGAGCTACCTCCGCGGAATTCATGTCTATACCCGGAAATTCAATTTTTTGTGTCTATATTTTGGAATTCAACCCCAAATAATGTCTATACCGGTATTTTCCCAATAATAAATAATTAAAAATAAAACAATACTACTAGCACAACAACCATCTAGGGCCTCTAATCCAATATCATGCTTGTAGGGGTGTAAGTGAGCCGAGCTACTCGCGAGCTACTCGAGATCGACTCGTTAAAAGCTCGACTCGAGATCGAATTAAACGAGCCCGAGCCGAGCTCGAGCCTAAATAAGAGGCTCGTTTATTAAACGAGCTCGAGCCGAGCTTCAGTTAGTGGGCTCGCGAGCCTAAATGAGCCTATATATATATATATATATATATATATATATATATATATATATATATATATGTGTGTGTGTGTGTGTGTGTGTGTGTGTGTGTGTGTGTGTGTGTGTGTGTGTGTATATATATATATATATATATATATATATATATATATATATATATATATATATATATATATATAGGCTCGTTTAGGCTCGCGAGCTCACTAAATTGTTCACGAGCCGAGCTCGAGCTTCATTTTAAGGCTCGAATCGAGCTCGAACTTCTTCAAAATTAAACGAGCCGAGCTCGAGCTTGGTTAGGCTCGGACTCGACTCGGCTCGTTTACACCCCTACATGCTTGGTTATATGTATAGGCTTGGTGAACAAATGTGTTATATTCTGATATGTATTTTGATTAAAATTAGATAGAGTTTATATAACAAAAATTATTTATATGTTAAATAAAATATATTTGCATGTTGATTAAAATGAATAAGTTTTATTTTTTATTTATATAAATATTATATTTTCTATGTTTTATTTATTTATTTTATTGTTTTTTATTTGATTTATGATAATTAATACAAAGTTTAATAGTTTTTTCTAAAATTTCACAAACAGTCCTTATGTGAGGTTTCAGAAAATTTCATAAATGGTCATTGTGTGAATTTTCATAAAATTTTGCAAATGGTCCTTATAGCGACTTAACGTCTCTCTCTAACACACGTTAGTAATAATGACTATTTGCATGCGAAGTTTTCTCCAAAAGGACCATTCATGCAAAAAAAATTAAAAAAAAAAAAGTAAAATAAAAATGCAGACTGTTTTAGAGAAAAATTTAAAACAAAAAGACCATTTTTAAAATTTTGTCAAAAAAAACAAAGTTAGATACCAAACACATAAATTATCCTAAACCATAGGGACCATTCGTGTAATTTACTTTTTTTTTTCTATGATGAAAGAGCTTAAGTATGACTAAAATACCATGTTTCTCACTATTTCATGATGCCCCATGTCAATTTGGAAAATGAGTTTATAGCTTTAGATAGTGAAGAAGATGTCATATTTTTTTTCTAACTTTGTAGTACTACACAAGGAAATCGATGTGTATACAGATCATGGCATTTCTTCTAAATTATATTTCAAATCTCTTGATAGATTTTCAAACCAAATGAAAAACATCAACAAATTCCATTCTTTTCAAAAATATTCTTCAAATCAAACCCTAAAACGGTTTTCCAAGAGATGGTTTTATTGATGCCTCACAAGTCGCAACAAACAAACATACTAAACAAGATAGAAACAACCACCACCACTACTACTATTACCCATACGTATTCTTTAATTAAAACACGTCATGCAAAATGATTAGAATCTCAACTGCTAAAATTTATCACACTCAAACATCATTGTTCTGTTGTTGGAAAGCTGCATCATATTCTTCCACATCATCATCATCATCATCATCATCTTCTTCTTCACTACCAACATCATAAATACTGCTTCTCATCATTTTCAAATCACTTCTACCATCATCTTCATTAAAAAACTCACCACCAAATTTAATGTCACGATGTTTGACCAAAAGCCAACGTAACAAACGGTCTTCTTTGTTTAAATAATGGAGCTCACTGTTAAAGCTTGGTGGGGTCATCATTGTCATTTGCATCAATTGGCCCTATGCCATCAACAATAAGGACAATGATTATATGTACACAGTACACACAGAGTAAAATATTGGAAATGACTAAAAGGACCACTTGGAGAGAAGGTACATCGTACACCTTTGTTTTTTTCATAATTGTTTCAATTTACATGTAGTTCGGTAAATATTTGTAACTTCAATTTTTTTTGTTGATTCATGTGTATTTTGTATGTTTTTCAATTGATAACTATGTAAGTGTTTGATTTGTGGATTTATAATAGGGCAAATACCATAAAAGCCACTACATTTTCACGTGTTTTTGAGAAAAGCCCTATTATTATTTTTTGGTTGGCTCTGGCCACAAATTGAACATAGAATTACCACTCTAGTCCATTTAACGATTGCAAAATCAGTCCTAAAAGTTCAAATTTGGTCCCTATAGTTTGCAAAAATTTACACAACATGTCCAAAACTCGGTTTTATGTTTTTTAACTTCTTTATTTTCATTTATTTTTTTTATTTTTTAATCAAAGCTAAACTTGCTTTTATATTTTTTTTTATTTTTCGTTTTTTTTTGGTCTTTTTTGTTTTTTTTTATATTTTTTAACTTTTCTTTTTTGTTTTTTTATATTCATTTATTTTTCATATTTTTTTATATTTTTTTCGTTTTTTTGGTTTTTCTTTATTTTTTTTTCGTTTTTTCTTTATTTTCGTTTTTCTTTATTTTTGCTAAAATAAAATTTACGTTTTGTTTTTCGTCAATTTGATAACTTCTTTCGATGTTTATCAAAATTTTTAAAGTGTATGAATATTTTTTATATTTTTCGTATTTGTTTCGTATTTTTTTGTTTTTTTTTCGTATTTTTGTTACGTTTTGTTTTCGTCAATTTGATAATTTTTTAGAAAGTGTAAAGTGTATAAATATATTAGAGTATAATACATTTATGGTGTTTGAATTTTTTTTTGGTTTTCTAAAAAAAATGAAAAAAACGAAAATAAAGAAAAAAAAACGAAAAATATATATAAACAAATATGAAAAATAAGTGAATATAAAAAACGAAAAACACAAAAAAAAAAAGAAGTTAAACAAAAAAAACCAAAAAAATGAAAAAAGAACAAAAAATATAAAAAAATATAAAAAAATTGAAAAATATAAAAGCAAGTTTAGCTTTGATTAAAAAATAAAAAAATAAATGAAAATAAAGAAGTTAAAAAACATAAAACCGAGTTTTGGACATGCTTTGTAAATTTTTGCAAACTACAGGGACCAAATTTAAACTTTTAGGACTGATTTTGTAAAAAATTTAACAGAGTTAACCATGAAAATCGTTAAATGGGCTAGAGTGGTAACTCTATGTCCAATTTGTGGCCAGAACCAACCAAAAAAAAATAATAGGGCTTCCCTCAAAAACACGTGAAAATATAATGGCTTTGATGGTATTTTCCCTTTATAATATGACAATAATAAGAGTAAACTTCAAAATTGGTCTCTGTGATGTGTTTTTTGTAGTTTAGAGTCCAAAAAAAAAATATTTTCTAGGTTGTCAAGTTTGATAGCCTATTGCTAAAATTTTGAAAATGACCATTATGCCCATCACTTTCATAATTTATTATTATTTACTGTTATTATTATTGGCCATCTCATGACTACACACACAAAATAAAAATAAAAATAATACAAGACAAAATACAAAATGGTGGGTCCCATGGAAAATAATTCTATATAATTATAATGAGAGGCAAAATGGTCATTTTACAAGGGTTTAGCAGACTTAAAATCAGGGTGTTAAAGTCAGGGAGTAAACTCTCCAATAAAGAGCATCCAAAGAAAAAGATTGTTTTATGGACTACAAACAAAAACACACACAAAACATTGGGAGTGTTTTTGCAGTTTAATCTAACAATTATTATAAATTGAACATTTTATAAATTAATGAGGACTTCAATGAGGTGTGAAAGTGAAACTAAAAGTTATAGGCAATTTGGACCAATTTCAAACTTGCTCCTAAAGATTATGCTGTCAATTCACCAGTTTTGTGTTCAGGTGTTCCCTTAACAACTTACAGTAGCAATTCATGCACTTCAAGTTTGATAGGTGTCATTGTGTCAACATAATCTCATATGAAAATCACACAAACAGTTGAATAATGTGTCACACGACCCTGTAATTAGACTACATTTTCAAGCTTAGAAAGGATCATGAAGAGGCTTTAGTAAGTTTAATCAACAGTTTCCATTTGTTTAGATACAAGTTTACAATTTGAGCAAGGCCTAAAACATAAACTAGCAAGTAGCAAATATGTGCTGAGTTAAATAGTGGGAATGATCATGCAAAATTTATAGGAAATGATGAAGTAAATGCAAGTGATTTACCTGATAGTATCTGCCATCAAGCTTCTTGATACCATAACCCAACTGAACAGTTCCAAGTGACTTTAGATCAGTGATAACGCCATTTCTTCTGTATACATGTTTCCCAACTCGAGAAACCAATTCTATAAGTGATTCCTTTTTAACAGCAGGCTTCAGCAATAGCATACAATCATATAGCGGCATCTTTCACCTTCTCCCCTTTCTGAAACCAGATTATAAACTATGTAACGTTTACTAATTACTAAATTACCTCTCCATATGAACATAGAAATGAAAACAACAAAGTTAGAGTAGAAAGAACAAATTTGGCACACTCCGTCGATACAAATGTAAATTGAGTTGAAATCGGAGATGCTGGTGTTGAACTTTCAATAAAATCCTTATCAATTTCGCATATGAGTCTCGACATTTGTTAAAATAATACTAAACGAACCTCTTTTTTTAGAAGAAGAGACTGTTGCTAAAACTATAAAAATGAAAACTGAAGACAAGCAATGATTTAGATCTATGTCAGTGGATGTGACGATGCTCGTCTATTTAGTTGATGCTCGGAAAATTGTACAAAGCATGTAGTCGATTAATATACGTGTGATAATCTTTTAACTGAGAATGCCTAATGAAATCTGAAACTGCGATAGAACAAAATGCATACCTTTGATTGTGAGGGACCTGATGCCGACGTTTTTGGGGCTTTGACGGAGATTATTTATCTAGGGTTTGGAAGCTTGGACTGACGAGAATGGCGGACCGACGAGTTGCTAAGGGTTATGTGTTCGAATTACATCTTAGTAATGTTTTAGAGAAAACTGCATATGACCCCTCTAACTTTAACAATATATCTATTTTCACCACTAAATCAATATGAACTTTTAATATGGTCGTGTCCAAAAAAGTTATGAAATTTGCTCCTTTGTATACTTTAGTCATTTATGTTTTTGACTTTGTATACCATTTACGGTTGAACAATTTTATCATGCCAAAAAAAAACCATATTTCACTATTCACTCTTTATTCTCTGTAACTTTTTTACTCTTCTGAGTTATGTATTCAAGAACAAATCCATAAAATTGAGGTTCAAAATATATGTGTGTTCAAGAACAAACCCATAAAATCCAGAAACAAAACCCTAAGAACAAAAACACATAAATGTTGCCGAAAATCCATGTAAACAAACATAAAAAATTCCCGACCATATGAACATACACATAGTGGTGGAGGTAGTAGGGGGAGATGTGGGTGTTGAGCCCTCTTAATCCATTTCGTTTAATAGGATTACAAGTCTACAACCAGCTAAAACTCATTATATCTAAAGCTCACTGATCATTTTAAGTCACTCTTATTTTAAAAACATGGACCTCTTATTTTAAAAACATGGATATCCCCATGCACATACACTTCATATTTGAACATCCCTAGTTCATCTTAGATCTTATATGAAAACCATTTTTCAATTTTTGGTGTTCTTTATCAAATCCCATCCTAGAAATCAAGATTTTGTTGTTGGTTTTTATTCTTGTTCTTTTGTGTGTGTTCCAAAAAGCAAGAGTTTGTTGCTGTGTTTTTGTTTATGTTCCTATGTGCGTGGGTTTTTTTAGTCAAAAATAGAGAGAGTTGACATATATATTTTGGATAAATAATACATATCTAGAAAATATTTTAGATAGTAAAAAAACTTTAGAGAAAACTACTATTAAAATGCTCTAAAACTATGGACGAGTGTTAATGGTCTTGCACATCTTGTAATAACATATTAGTTGTGAGACCTATGTATTACATGAGTTAATTTAAAAATAATCTTTAAAAAAAGTTAAATATAAAAGTCAAAATATTTGAGAACTTTGAATTTATAAGAAAAATAATAAATTATTATACTGGAAATGTTTTTTATCTTTTAAATTAAACAAAAGAAACTAATGAGCTTTAATTTTGGGAATTGTGAAATTAAAAGGTAAATTGATTAATGAAATTGATATTCATTTATTACTATATTTATTGCAATTATTACATTAAAATATTATGTGGAATTTAATAAAATACTCCGAAAAACTTATAAAATGACATGTGGAAAAAAAATTAAATCAAAATAACCACAAAATGACATTTGGCAAATTGAATAAAAGTGTGACAAGTGACAAAAAAAACATTCGTTTATTAGAGTAGATGGTAGAGGGTTTAAAAGTCAATTATTAATATTGAATATATAAAAAGCTTGTTAGAGACGGTAATATTTTCAGTTATTATTTATTTATTTATATATTTATTTTATTAGAAAAAATATGCCTTTTCCTAAATATTATGTGCATAAATAAATAAATAATAACAAATTAGATGAAAGGGTTTTATTAAATATTTCACAAAAATAAAGGTAAATTGGTTAATTTTCAAAGACATTTTTTTAAAGCCGTCAATGATTAGAGGTGATTTAAATAAATATATTTTCATTGATAAAGTTATTGGAAAGATGATATGGTTTAAAAAAAAAAAAAAGCTAGAAAAGGGGTCAATCATTGTGGATACACTAAGCAACACTTGACATAAATCTAAACATCACATGACTCGCAATAATTCAATAACATCATGTCTTTATACAAAAAACAATTCTCTATTTAACCAAAAGATACAATATTGAGATGAGCATAATGTATATGTATATACAAAGAAGACTGTAAGCTCGTATATACCAGTTTAGTACACATTTTTACAGTAATTGAAGGGATGTTTATGAACATGGAAATTGATCAAGATGCAATCAAAATGTAAATTTTACCAGAGATTTACCTCACAAGTGACTATTTTCTTTCAAAAAAAAAAAATACCTTTCTATGTTGAAAGTATGCTATTCAAGAAACCCCTGACAACATCACCATAAATCAATCAACATTTATATGCATATCAATAGCTTTAACACATTAAGCCACTAATTAACTTCTTAAAAAAAACAAGTCTTTTTTTTTACAATATGTAAAAGTGTAAATTTAAAAAGAGAAAATGGTTTGTACTTGGCAAGTTTTGTGTGTAAGCTAGGTTGTACTGTGTGCATTTGACTAAGACTGATGTCAATGAGACAAAAAGTGAAATTTTTTGTCCTCGCTGACAATATTTTTTTTATACAAAAGACGTAAATGCCCTCCTCATTGAAACAAAACCTAAACATCTACTTTTGAAAAACAAAACAGTGCAGTTCGCTAGCAATATTATTATGGTTAATAATGTCAATATTTAATCTTGAAAATAAAAAGAAACTTACCAGAATCCTGAAGCTTTCTTAACTTGATCTCTGCAAGAAGAGGGCAAGAATGTCATTAAAATATAATAAAAGGGTTTTCACTTTTCACATAGTAATTATGTGTATGTGTATTATGTACCTTGTTTTTCCTTCAAATGCATCATTAACTTCATCACCGGTTGGCCTACTAGGAAATGTTGACAAGATGACATATTTCTCTTTTCCATTTGCTTCATTTATCCTTTTGAACAGCTCATATCGATATGGATAAGCCATCCTGCAATTTTTTTATCCATATCACTACAATTTTCTATGTAAAATATATATTATAAAAGTTATGCATATCTTATACAAGATATAGCAGGTTTAATGTTTAAGTTACCTTAAAGCACCCATAATTGGATATTGTGTTCCTGAATAATAGAGAAGCCGAAACTGGTAGCATATTTCAAAAGATGCAGCATACTCCAGTCTTTTTTCTCTACCCATCGTCTAATTAATAAAATAAAATCAAAACTAACTTAGAAATTGTCATAATTATTGGATTAATTTTCCATGAAAAGCTCATAAGCTTTAAGAACTTACTTGCATAATACCACTTGATGCTGGTAAATCCTACACATAAAAAGTTTTAACGGTGTATTAGTACCATTTTTATCAAGAAAGACACTACAATAGATCAATAAAAGGGTATTTTCGTAACTTAACATAATTTTCATTCCAAATATATATAGATATATATACATTCAATACTCAAGGGACTAACCTTGAGTCTAGGGTTGATAAGAATGACTGGACGACTACCAGCAGCATCAGTCATTGCTCTTAGATCCTGCATTATCCAACATCATGACTTGTGAATGGACATTTATGCCCCCGACAATTGGTATGCGTTTGTTTACACTTATCAGGATGAGGAGGGCATTCACGTCTTTTTGCACAGACGAAAAACGAGAGCAAGTCCATGTCTCACCTTGTTCCACCTTTTGGGCGGGACAAAACATTGCAAGTTTTGTCCCATTCTAGCCCAGTGCATGCCAAACACAGTACATCTGTCAGATGCAGTACAACCTGTTTTGTTCTATCATGTCATGTCCTGTGTTAGAATTAAATATTTGATCTGAGGTTTTTACATCGATAATGCAATTTCCCATAGCATTTTGAGGAGCCACTAGAATGAAGATGTCATCTGCTTCATCAACGTCTCTTCCCCCTGTACAATGCCAAAAAAACATATAAAGATCTTTCGCAATTATAATACACTTTATCTCAATAATTTGAAATCCAACATTATTTATTTTGCAAAAGAGTACCTATAGCACCAATGTTTATGAATGTCCCCATGGCTCCATCATTACCCCAATCCATGTACTCCAAAATCTTTCTTGTTCCTGCAAGCTGTAATGGCATTCCTGCAAGTGCTCCTTCTCCCATGGATCCTTGAACAGAAACCTGCATGAAGATTGTTTCTTGAAATGTTTCTGATATAATTTAATTCCATCCATTTGCCAATCAAACATGCCATGGAATGGAACTCCAATTCCAATTCCATCAGAACCATGATAAGCATACCTTAACACGCTTTCCATCATCTGAAAATGATAGAGCAAGAACTCGAACAAGTTCCATCAAAGTACCTATCCGATATACATCCTGTACATAAAATATAATTTATATTTATATTTTATAACAATTCAATTATTGAAAAAGGAAGTGTTCCTCACTGTGTTGGGGTTCAGCTCTGGAATATTGATCTCCACCTGAAAAATACAAGTTTATGCTTAAATTAAACTTAATAATGTCTTTCTTTTATCTTTTTGTAGGGTTAATTACAAAAAGAACTTGTAACTTTTTTAAAACTACTGGTTTTTTATACATAGATTGAATCTCAATAGTAGTAAACTGACCTTGACTCGAGTTTTTCCATCCTTGATAGCTCTTTGGGTAGCTTGAAGCACATCATTATAAAAGTAATCCCTAATTTCTCTAGAATGAGGGATGTTATTTAAGTTTGTAGGAATCCCTCTCCAGTTTTCCTATAAAAGGATAAGATAGCAATGAATATGAATCAAATTTCTAGACATACAAACTTTCTAGGGCTATTTTTAATGATGAGATTTAAGAGGGCATTCACGTCTTTTTCACTATACAACATGTTTTGTGTAACAACTATAACCACATACCTTGGTTGAAGGCGACTTACTGAACTGGCTGTCAAGTTTACTTATATTTCCTGATTTAGTAAAAAAACAAATGAAAACAAAACCATGTGATACAAATTCAAACTTCAAAAACATTCTAAAACTTGCCTGATTTTTCTGTCTCTTTCTCTTTCTCAACTTGCAAAAGCAAAGAGCTTATTTCTCCAAAAATTACATCTTTAGAACGGTTTCCATCAATCTAAAACAAAATGAAAGAATCACTAGTGACATCAAAAAAAAAAAAAAAAAAAAAAAAAAATGAAAGAAAAAGTAAAATCTATGTTTACATACCTTCTTCAAAAGGTCTGAATACGTGGATACAATCGCTTCCACATTCTTTTTATAAATCTGCAAACGTGATTTCACCTTTTCTTCAGTGTCATCAGGTCGAGTTATAAGTCTTGCTTTAATTTCCTCAGTTTCTGGAGGGAAATTCTTTATATGGTAAATCTTCCCTGTTTCAGGGTCCATTCTTCTACCAACACATCTATCAATTAGAATTTCATCAGGGACCTGCGTTTATGGGATTAAATTATAACTCATAAAGAATTAATAAAAAGATATGTCTTAATATTATATTATAACTTACATCTAGAACAATGAACACATCTGGTCTGATCTTCATTTTCTCCAGAGATTCTGCTTGGGGAAAACTGCGTGGAAAACCATCTAAAAGCCATCCTTTTTGTTTTGTATCATCTCTTGAAAGTCGCCCAATCACCATCTGTAAAAAAAAGTGTTTGTTTATATAATTTGGAAAGAAAGTGAATGTGATTTAAGTTAGTGAAATGATATTATATACATTTGTGACAAGTTCATCTGGAACAAGGCGTCCTGAATTCATGTACTCTTTTGCTTGGTTTCCAATCTCAGAACCTGCTGCTACTTCACTTCTAAGTAGATCTCCAGTTGATATGTGCACCAATCCAAACTAGACCAAAAAAAAAACATAAAATTGGAGATATAAACAAACACAAAAGAGAAATTTTTGAACTCACCTTTTGAACAATCATTTCACACTGAGTCCCTTTGCCTGATGCAGGTGCCCCTGATATCATAACCTTCAAGGGCTCATTTTGTGAGCACCTCACCTTCCGTACCTATTGAAAGTATGAGACAGATAGAGAGAAGAAGTTGTAAACTTCTAAAATCAATGGCTTTTCATAGGCATTTTCACAAACAGCTGGTATGGGTATTTACAGGTCACCAAGATTGCGCCCAGAATTACAGATAGTTGGTATAATGAATCAAAAGAACAAAATGGTGTTCTGGTGTGATGAAATTTCCAGTAATAAGTCATCCAATTATAGGATTTATGTACCTCGACAACGAAAAGAAGTAATTTCCAAAAGAAAACATAAACATGGGTAATGAAAGACTGACCTTTGTTCTTGGCGAGATATTGAAATGGGTATGCTTGTAAGCAATGACTTTAGGAAGGTTTTGGTGGTATTGAGAAGAAGAGTGCAATGATGAAGATGAAGATGACGATGATGATGATGATGATGATAGTGTGAGAGATGAGGGGTGAAGAGTGTAACCGGTAGGTGGTGTGAATCGGGTGTTTTGGCAATTGAAAGAAGAAGTTGCAGGGTAGTTCAGCATGATGATGAAAGGGAAGGAGCTTCTCTGCGATCGTGAGGAGAGAGGAGACTGGACTAAATTAACAGATAAACGGTCGCCACATATTCTTGAACATGTAGGGATCGCGTCACAGCGTCAATTACTCTTCAAGTAAAAAAATAAAATTAAATGAAATAAAAGCTTTGTTTATAAATGTTTATTTTATCTAAGTCCGATTTTTTTGTTCATTTAATATCATTATATTTATAAAATCCAACCCAACCCAAAATTAGAAAGTTGGATTCACATTTTCAATCCATTTTATTTAAATAGGTTAACCCGTAAAACTCATTTAATTAAATTTAAATAAGTTTGGTTGGATAAAAATTATTAACTTGTTTTCAACCGGTTAACCGTTTAACTATAATATATATTTAAAATAATAATTATTTAAATATTATCATGTATTAATCTAAAGATTAATTTATAAATTAAAATGTTGTTATTATTTATGTTTTATAAAAATAAGAGAAATTAAATATCCTCCTATTTTCCTTTCTAAATATATTCCTACCCATTTGAAATAATGACAAGTGTATTAAAATATTATTAATCTTATCTAAATATGACACATGTCACTATTTTACATGGATATGTATATAAGTAGAAAGAAACTATAGGAGAATATTTAATTTCTCTAAAAAAAAATACAATATTAATTCTCATTATTTTTCTCGGTGTCGACAACACTTGCCATTCTTCAAAACTATTTTAAAATTATACATTTTTAATATTATTTAAATAATTTATTTGTATTTGACTATTTGTGAAGTGAGATTATGTTTTTGCCATATTTTAAAATTTTATTTAAGTTTGGAGTAAATTTAAGTGATATAATCTTTATTTAGTTTATTTATTTTTTTGATTTTTAAATGGGTTAACCCATGTTTAACCCATATAATTGATAAGTTGAGTTGGAAAATACATAAACTTGTCAACCTAGTGACAAGCTAATTTATCCGAAAAGTTGGGTTGGGTTGAAAATATCAACTTATTTAAATAAATAGGTTGAATTGGATTAAAATCTTCAATCCATTTATTAAATAGGTTAAACCTGAATCTGATCCAAGTCGACCCACTGTCAACTCTATTTTCATATGTGATAACAGGTTTTCCAGGTTACCATTATACAACTCACAAGAAACCTTAAAGTTTACAAAAAAAACTACGTTTTATACTAAATATTCTTTTTCATATTATACGTATTAATGCAAAAAAAACATATTTATATACGAAAAAACTATTTCATTAAATATTGAATTTGTTGTATTTTTATTTTTGTTGTCTTTCTTCGGTTTGACTAGTCTGACAAGGAAAGATTAAGTTTGGAGAATTTTGATCGCTTGATTTTTTGTATATATTTTAGCATTCGTTTGATTTTAGTTTTAGCATTTTTAATATTCTTTTTGAATTAAATCATTAGATTTATTGTTTTGAATTTTTTTACTCGTTTAAACTATTTTTGTGTAGATTTGTTCGAGCAAGATGATATTTTGCAACATCATTAAAGCCACATCGAATACATTGCAACCACGATTGAAGTCCTATAGCAAATTTCGTGAGCGACAAAAAAAACAAAACGATATAAATTAATTTTCGGATTTTAACAGCATTGCATGACTTTCTTTAAGTGATTAGACGGAGGAGCATGTAAGGTTTAGGCCCCACAAAATACACAGGAAAGAGAATAACCAATAGGAGATTAAGAACAAGGATTTACTGCTACAAAACTTGGTTCTAAAATTGATTAAAACAAAGCAATCGAAATAACCTTACCTATACTAATTCTAAAAGAGACCTACTCAAACTCTAAAACAATAAAATAAAAGTTAAATATGGAACTTTCCTAAAATGCCCTTGGTTAAATATCCGATTAACCCAACAATCACCCCCTTAATCAGATTTGTCATACGAGCCACTCGTCGTTCAAAACAATGTCGATTCCTCTTCGATTAGACCCGCTTCTTCTTTTTCCCATTTAGGACACTCGTTTTTATAGTGACCAAGCTCACCAAATTTGTAACATCTAAAGTGAGTTTTATCCCGGACACGTTCATTACCATCTCGACTTCTCCCGGACCCCCGACCTCTTCCCCGGTCACGTCCAAAGTCATCCCGATTTGAACGTCCATTGCCACAATGCTTACAAACATGTGATTTTTCCTCACTAGCCAACCATAACCCACCTTGAGTGTCCTCCACTTTCTCGGTTCCTCTTATATGCTCCTCGTATGCCTTCAATCTACCAACCGCTTCATCGAATAACATTGAATCCAACTCGAAACATTGCTCTACCGAAGCCACGATTTGAAGAAACGACTTAGGCATCGAATCTAGTAACCTTTTCACCAAATCGACTTCTTCAAGCTCGTAACCAAGACTCCTTGATTTTGAAGCTAAACCGAATAATTTTGTCACAAAATCATCGACCGTTTCACCCTCCTTCATGCGCAAGCTTTCAAGCTCTCTCTTTAACGTTGCAAGCCGAGCTGTTCTCACCCGATCCACTCCAAAATACCGTGTTTTCAGCCCATCCCACACTTTCTTTTGGTCGGTGTAACTCGCCATTTGCAACACCATGTCTTCGGGTATCGCTTGAAACAAAAAAGCAAGAGCTTTTTTTGACTTTTTTTGATCCGATGCTTCACCTAACGCCTTTGGTTCGATCATCTCTCATATGTCGTGTGCATCCATAATCGACTTGACTTTGACCGCCCACACTGGATAATTCGTTGGAGTCAAAACCGGAATTTGATACGTCATCGAACCTCCTTCTTTAACCAACGACATCCTATTATTTTTGACAACCCCGACCTCTTTAATCAAGCTTGTTTCGAAAGCACTCTTCCACCGAACAACAAGACAAGGTCACAACCACCTTTACCGTCTTCCGTCACCCGCAAAACGAACCAAATCAAAGCCATCCGATTTGATGTCTACACGTATGTTTATTCCGCGCCTCCGGTTAGTCTCTCGTTACCTTAGAACAAGCCTGATCAAGAGAACTAGTGGCTTCTTGCGATCAAAAACTGAATCACACCCCCTTCAACGTAACCCAATTCCTGCTACATCTGCCCCGCGGCGAAAGGCTACGCTTTTTCTTGAAACCGACTCTCAAACCAGCCACCTTACGTATTCACGAGCCCTAGGCTTTGATACGAAGTGTAAGGTTTAGGCCACACAAAATACACAGGAAAAAGAATAACCAATATGAGATTAAGAACAAGGATTTACTACTACAAAACTTGGTTCTAAAATTGATTAAAACAAAGCAATCGAAATACCCTTACTTATACTAATTCTAAAAGAGACCTACTCAAACTCTAAAACAATAAAATAAAACTTAAATATGGAACTTTCCTAAAATGCTCTTGGTTTAATATCCGGTTAACCCAACAAGGAAAACGTTTTCCGATTTAACTGATATTTTATGGACGTATTCCCAACTCGTTGGTCTTCAATCTCACCGAAAATAAACAAATTCAGACAAATTTTGATATGGTTTTTGACCTCGTCAATATCAGAACAGGAAGCTGCCAACTTCATATTTTGGCAGCCAAATATCAAGACAAGAGCCCTTTTAAGAATTAAAAAGAAGCCAATTTGGTGATATCGTGGTAGCCCGTCTGGTTATTTACAACAACCCACTATTTTTAGCAAACAGTATATTTATTTGTGTTATTGTGGCTGAAAGAAACACAACTATATAAAGAAAAAAGGAGGGTGTTTCTTTTGTGCACACACTGAATAGAGAGAAGAGGGTCTCCAGTTTCTTTTCTTTCATTTTTTTTTCTAACATCAAACACTATTATATTGATATCATTGATTTTATTGTCTTGTAATTTATTTTTTATAAATTAGATTAGGTTAATTTTTGTATTAATACTTTAATTATGGATGGAGTTTTTGAAGCAACGAGAAGTGATGATTTTAAAGAGTTTTTGTCATCTTCGTTTCGTAATCGGTATTTGTATAATTTCTATCATTTTTATTGTTATTATTATTTTGTCCAGTTAGTTTTTATTTCCAATATTGGGTGAATCTATAGAACAATTAACTGATTAAAAGTAGTTTTGTGTGTTTTTGATGGTATTTTATGAAAATAGTTTCTAGTAAGACATCTATTTATGTTCATATGTTTTTAATCACGAGTTTATATATGTGAATGTTTAATTAGTTTGTTAATTTCTTGATTACGTAATAGATCTTCAAATTATCAAGCAACAAATGGTTCTTGTGTTGTTTTCACTTCACACAATCATAAACGTATTTTCTTCAACATGGTATTGAAAGCATTTTGACTCATCTTCGATTTGGTGGCTTTTAAATCTTAATGCTAGGTAATTTTCATTGATTACATGTTTCATGGAAATTATGACTTTAACTAAAAAATGTGTTATGAGCTTCTCTAGCCATTGTATTAACTAAGAAAAGTCTCGTTAATTTCAAGCGTCTTAGGTTACTATAGCCAAATTATGATTCATCAAACCTATTGCACCACAAAATTATGATGATTAATTAATTAATTGAACTTGCAATTTCCCGATATTGAAACGTTTGTTTTATAGATTTTATATTTTTTGCATTTTAGTTATTTTGTAAATTAGTTTTTAACGCATTTAACATTCTGAAAACCCCCATAACATTTTATATTTTTATCTTGTAGTGTAACATCCTGTTTCGAGAAGTTTCTTATTTTGGGATTATGGACAATAAATGGATCGAGTAAAGGCCTTGGGCTTCAAGGGAATAGGTTTTAGACTTTATTGGATGTCGATAATGTTGGTTAAGTGATTAAAGCCTTCGAATTGTGTTTTGAAGAAAAATGGTAAAATGGGAAAAGTAATATATTGGGCTTCTTGCATGGATTATGGTTTTAGTTCGACATGTATTAAGTCAAAAGTAATTAGATAGGATTGTGGGGCTCGTCAATATCTTTCCGTGCATATAAAGAACGCCGAAAATGAAGTTGAAACGAAGAAGTTATGATTGTCTGAAGTTGGAGTGAAATTGGGATAATACTCGTTCTCATGAGGTGAGAATATATTCTCACAACATGAGAACTGTGCAGCCCATGCCCACAAATTTTTAGGGGTTTCAAGGTATTTAAAGGTCAGGATTCATGTTTTAGGGTATTCTCTTTGCCTCCATCATATCTAGAACCCCTTGGGAGAACCCTAGCCTCAATTTTTAAGATTTGAGCCTCATTTCTCCTCTCTCCTATCTCATCCATTTTTAGAGTTTTTGGTGGTTTCGGAGCTATGTTTTCATGCAATATTGATCCTTGAAGCTTGGCAATTGAAGATCTCAACTTTCATCTACATTCTAGACATTTGTAAGTCATAAAGCTCCAAGATTTATTGCATTTCATCTTGGATCTAAGTGTATTGGGTGTTTTGGTCCATTTTAATGAGTTTTGAGTAAGAGTTGGGAATAAAGTTTGCAACTTTATTACTTTCCTAGGTCCCAAGAACATTATATGTTTCAGATCTGGACTCCAACACCTTTTGATCAAGTTTAGAATGTTTTCTTGGACCTCATGGACTAGGAAAGTTTTGATATTTTGCCTTCCCTTTCAGCCATGCAAGTTATTTTGGTCATTTAGGCTAATTTGGTGTATTAAATTTTAGATCTTGAAAGCTTGATACATTATTATTGTTGGATTTAATAATGTTGTGTCAAATATGTGCTAGTATAGTCTTATTTATTCCGGTTTGGGCCTGTCCATTTTCGGATCTGCTTAGTAGCTTAGACTATAACTATTGTGCATGCTTTTAACTTTAGGGTTAACATTTTGGTAACCCTAATTGTCGTACGCTCTTACATAGAAGTTCTTGAGAACTCTTCTAGAGGCGTTTAATCTAAGCATTCAGCACACTTTTGATCTTCATTGTTCTTATCATTTAATTGATGCTCTTTAATATAGAATCTATCGATCATATTTATTGTTCCAACAATTGGTATCAGAGCAGGAGATAGTGTAATCAATTCGCTACTCTTTTGTCGAGTTTTACGTAATACTTAGATCTGTTCTTGTAGTCTTAATCATTCTAATCGATTGTAGACTCTAGATCTAGATCTCAAGTTTCACCCTTGAACTCGATTCAAGTTTTTACATATCTGGTTCTATATTTGTTCTTGTGAACTTTTGACAATACGCAGAACGAAGATCCTCATACTCTTTCATTCAATCTCTCTAGTAGTATTGGATCTATGACAAGGATTCCAATCCTCTTTCCTCAAGATTATGAAGTTTGGGCGTTGCACTTTGAAGATTATGTCCTAGGAATAGAAGAACATGGTGCTACAATATGGCAAGCAATGACTCAAGATACATTCTCGCATACATGCACAAGGAGAGTAATCAAGACTTTGGATGATTACAATGCTCTTATTCTTGAACATACTAACGTTCCATAATATGAGAAGGATAAGCTTATGTTTAACATAAATACCATGAGGATCATACGATTTGCTCTTCCACCAGACACTTTTCGTCTTGTAAGTGCATGTGAAACTGCTAAGGAAATATGGGATAGATTGAAGGAGATTTATTCGAGTGACGTTGATTTAGAACACTCTGTGCAAACCTTGATCTTATCAGAGTTTGGAGCATTTATACAAAAACCTGATGTAAAACTAGATCAGACGTTGAATCGATTTAATCATCTGTTAAGCAGAATGCTTAAACACAATCTCAGACGTGAAGTTATTGAACAAAAAGTTATGTTCATGAATGGACTTATATCCGAATGGAAGGCTATTGTGTCCACTGTAAAGGCACATGAACAGTTTAAAAGCTACTCTTTGGCTAAGCTAGTGGGAATTCTGAGATCTCACGAAGATGAAGTGTCTAGGGAAGTGAAGGTTGTTTCAAGTCTCAGATCTTTGGTAATGGTTGCGAAGGGAAAGAAGTCAGCTGAAGAAGATTTCGAATCCGACCTATCAGACAGTGAAATCTCAAAAGAAGACAATGCTCTCTTGGTGTCCAATCCCAAGAAGTTTTATAAGAAGAATTTATCCCGGTTCAGAAACAAGTTCAGGCAAGGTAATCCCAGTTCTGAGAAGTCTAGAGATGAGAGTTTCAAGAACTCTCAAAATAATGAAGAAAGGAAGATTCTGGGAGATTCAGGCTATGAATGTAATTATTTTCATGGTAAAAACCACTTTGCGAAAGAATGCATGCTTAGGAGGATAAATGAGAAGAAAGAAACTGAGAAGGATGAAGCCTACAATCTTCAGAAGTTAGAGGAGCTTCAGAAAAAGAATGTGTCAAATGCGAAACCGGCATTGATTGTTCAGAAAGGAAGTGATGATGACGGACGAGTTGAGGTGTGGTCAACAGACTCAGAAGATGATGAGGTCAGGAAACCCACACATGGTGGGTGTTTTGTGTCAAAGTCAGAAGTGCAAAAATACGAAGGCAAGTGCTTGATGGTTCAAAACGGAGTTTCGGAACAAAGAGGGTATGCTACTGACAGAGGTCAAACTTCCGAAAGCTATTTTGCTGCGAAGCTAGTTTCAGAGCAAGTGAAAGAATGTGAGAAGGTCGTCGATAAGGTACATTCCATACTCAAATCTCTTAATATTCTCACTTCTCGTTATGATTCTGAATTAGACGATTTAAGATATATTGTTTCCAACTTTAGTGATAGTTTAAAAAGAACTTGTCTTAGTAATTCTAATATGAATGATCAACTCAACATGGTAACGTTTAAGAGTGAAGAGAGACAATTAAAAATTGAGAAGTTGGAAGTAGAGCTTACTAGATCAAGAGATGACATTATTTATCTTAAGAGATATAGTCTTTCACTTTTAAAACAGAGGAACATTTTTTGTTTGATTGCTAAACGCTTATATTTTAATATTGCTCAATTGCATTTGGAGTATGAAATAGGAAAAGGTTTGCATAAAATAATTTTTTCCTTTCTCAAATTGAAAGATGATGAAATCGATACTGATTGTTATAAATGCGAATCAATTGTTTCTTCAGATGACATTTCTGATTCATACAAGGTTGGACTTGATAAAATCGACGAATACATTAAGTCCAAAGATCACAAAAATATGTTGAAAGAAATGTGAAATGAAAAGGATAAAGAACAAATCAAATCTAGTACTATGCAAAAATTTGACTCATTATGTAATAAATGAAATTCAAAAACTACTCTTGATTCCGAAAACGTTTCTGAATTCGATGAAAGTGAAATGAGTGAAATGTTGATGAACCTAAGAAAAATCCGATTTCTGAAAACTCAATCAAATTCATTCGAATTATTGAAAATAAAGGTTCTAAAGTTTTAAAAGAAAAGACAATTGTTTTTCCAAAAGTCCAAACCGTTCCGAATCAAGTTTTTGTTAAGACAGGATTGGACAAACATGATACTATTGAATTAACGTTCCTGGTTGCTGATGACAATGCAAATGGTTGTGATGAATTCTTCTGGTCCAAGCCCATCGATAATGGCGATGAAACAAAAGGTCTTTCAGAAATGACCTCATGGAAAACAAAATGGAAATACGTTTCAGAACCGTTGAAGCGTGTTGACCTTCGTTACGATCAGGCAGGCCCAAGTGGTACAAAAGATGTCACCAGAGAAACCTCTTTCGAATAGTATGAAAAGCCAGTCAGAAAAGAAAAACAGAAATCTAACATTCACAAGTCTGCTGAAGAAATTATGGCTAAGAAAAGAAAGATGAATGCTAGATATAGGAAGAATTTGCAAGAAAGAAAGCGTTTTTAGAAAAACAAGAATTCAAATCAAAGTTCTATCAATTCAGAACGATATTCTAATCAAAAGTTGATTCTTCTAATTCTAATCAAAAAGTTGATTCGTCTAAAAAACCGAAACCTAAATCAAATTTTGCTCAAGAATCACAGGTTTCGAAAGCAGTTGAAAAGCCAAAAACAAGTTTTTCTCCTAAGTCCCACTCTTCAAAATCAGACATCAAGTCAAAAGATGTTAAGGGCAAAAATAAAGTTGTTTCGAAACCAGAGACAATTCTCAAGGAATACAAAGCAAATCTGGAAAAGGAAGAGAAGGCTTTTTCCAAAAGAATGGCACCACAAATCAAAGAATATATTCAACGAAAATCCAATTTTGTTGAAATTAACCTTTGTGATCATAAAGTGGAAGTTTTTAAAATCGAAAAAGGGAAGAATAATGTTTTAAAAAGAAAATCTTTTTGTGTTGATAAAACAAAGATATTTCCTGTACAAAAGAAATCCTCACAAGGACCCAAGATGGTTTGGGTTCCCAAATCTCTCTAATTTTGCAGGTTATGCGTGACGAACAGTACGATTCAGAATGGTATATCGACAGTGGTTGTTCTCGTCACATGACTGGGAGAAGAGAAGAATTACGAGAGTTCAAATCTTTAAAGGATGGCGGTTAAGTCAAGTTTGGAAACAACGCAACTGGAGAGATAAAGGAATGATCATTAATGGCAATTTCTCCATTCGGAAGGTAGCATATGTGGAAGGCCTGCAACACAATCTGATAAGTGTTTCGCAACTAGTTGTAGGTACTGGTCTGAAGGTATCGTTTGATGACGAAGGTTCGGAGATAATTGAAAAGAAATCTAAGGCAGTGCGTCTGCAATCCAAAAGAAAGGGAGAAATGTATCCTTTGAATTTGAATCTAATAAAAGGAAAGCCTTCTATTTGCCTATTTACGAAAGCATATTCGGATGATAGTTGACTATGGCACCGAAGGCTCTCCCATCTGAACTTTAAGGATATAAACAAGCTCGTACTGGGGGGGTCTTGTTCGTGGACTATCCCTTCTACAATTCGAGAAGGAACATTTATGTGCTGCTTGTGAACTCGGAAAGCAAAGTAGGAAGAGTCACTCAACCATCATCAATACCAAAATTATTGAGCCACTGGAGTTACTACACATTGATCTTTGTGGTCCATCTGCCATCAAAAGTATTGGTGGTAATAAATATATTTTGGTTATTGTTGATGATTTTTCTAGATTTACCTGGGTGTGCTTTCTTAGACAGAAATCAGATGCAACTCCGAAGCTAATTGATTTCATCAAGCAAGTTGAGCTTCAATTACGAAATCCCATTCGGAAAATTCGCAGTGACAATGATCTGAATTCAAAAACCAAGCATTTGAAAAATTCTTAATTGGCAAAGGGATAGCTCACAACTTCTCTGCTCCTTACACTCCACAACAGAACGGTGTAGTTGAAAGACGACACCTGTAACGACCCAAAAATCAAGGATAAAAATTTCATTTTTATTATAGTAAAAAACATAGATATCATTTAATCCAAACACTCCAAAACATAACTAATTAAAACGATTATCAAAGTTCATCCCAAAATCACTCATTGCGGAAAACATGGGTGTGTGTGCTGCGATCAAGACGGGCCCTTCCTTTCCAAACCGATGATACCTGAAACCATAAACAAAACTGTAAGCACGAAGCTTAGTGAGTTCCCCAGAGCATACCCCACACAATCCACATAACCACATAATCCATATTAGCTATATCAGCTACATAAACCATATCAATCACATAAGCCATGCATATAATCATATAAGGAAGCCATGTAAACCCTCCAAGGTCTTACTCCGGGTGCCATATGAACCCGTCATGGTCTTAGCCCACTGCCATGGGAACCCCCACATGGTCTTCACTAACTACCATATAAACCATACATACAAACATATAAGGATGCCCTAGAAACCCTCCAAGGTCTTACATCGGGTGCCATGGGAACCCCCACATGGTCTTAGCCCACTGCCATGGGAATCCCCACATGGTCTTCCTGGAATATAAGGATGCCATGGAAACCCTCCAAGGTCTTACACCAATGTCATGGGAACCCCCACATGGTCTTAGCCTGGAATGTCATGGGAACCCCCCAATGGTCTGACATCCAACCGCCTCGGGAACCCCCCGAGGTCTTCCATGCAAGTATCATAGAGACGACTAGCATATCACCTAACACATAATCAACTAGCATACCACATATCACATAATAGGCCATGGGAACCCCCACATAGTCTTAACTGATTGCCATGGGAACCTCCACATGATCTTCGCATAAATACATAACATGTTGACAACACATTGGCAAGTAACCACTACATGCAAGATTCACGAATACAACTGGCATACTACATATAACTAATTGCCATGGGAACCCCCACATGGTCTTAATCTACTGCCATGGGAACCTCCCGGGGTCTTCCATGCTAATGTCATACTAACATAACACATAATCAACCAACAATCTACATATAATATAATGGGTCAGCTTTGGTGCCTTAGACCCATTGGTATGGTGAGGAGACTCACCTCGAATGCAGAAGCTTCCCGAATGACATCCTTAGTTGCTGCCCTGCCGACTTCCCGAGCTATCAATACCAATCAGTATACCCAATTGGCAATTGGGTTCCATACTATAATCCTTAATCCATACATGGCGTAAAATGACCATTCTACCCCTGGCCCAGTATGATCCAAAATTGAGGCCCAAGCCCAAAACAAAAGCCCAACACTATAATGTCCATAAATCCATCAATGGCCCAATTTTCCAAATCAGACCCCAACCCCTTACGAGCCTTACTCTAATCCCATAATCTCCTTCATTATAATTTGGTTTACTTCAGGCACTCCTTGGGACTAACTTGACCAAAGTCAAAGGTCAAAGTCAAAGTCAACAATCAAGGTCAACAGTCCATGTTGACCCAACTCATCGAGTTCCTTCAGTGTTCAAAAAATTGGGAAAAACCCTAGCCAACTCGCCGAGTTATCTCATCAACTAGCCGATTTCGCTCAGTATCCAGAAAGCGGGAAAACCCGATCCAACTCGTCGAGTTGTCAGGGCAAATCGTTGAGCTTTCCCTGTCTTAACATATTCAGCCTTTCCAGTTGAATCTAAAGCCCCAAACTACAGATCTGGTCCCCTAGGGTCTAGATACCACGTAAAGTTGCTAACTTTACATCCATGCAAGGCATCAAAGGGCTAAAACACTTAAACAAATCTTGTCAAGGGACTTAGAGCATAAAAGAGGGCCAAGACTTGATAAAGTTGGCAACTTTAAGTCCCCAAAGGCCCTGAGATGTCCAGATCTGAAGCCATATCTTCATAACATGCTCAAATCCAAGAATGGACCCAAACTATGCTAATAATGGCCATAAACTTTCATAGGAGAAAATATAAGCAATAAAAGGCCAAGGTTTCAACTTTATACCTCAATGTTGCTGCAAAACTGGAGGAATTCCCGGATCTACTGCCTTCCACTCAATCCAACCTCTTCAAGCTTCAAGTTCCTTCCAAAAGAGCACCAATAATCACTCTCCAAACTCACACACGCACAAAATGAGAGGAAATGGGTGAACTAGGGTTTCTCTGGACAATGGGGGCGATAAGGGAGGCTACAAATGAGGCTTAAAGCCTTTAAATAGGGTACAAACCCTGAAAATTAGGGTTTTCCTTTCCAACATCAACTTGTCGTGTTGGGGCCTTCCGACTCATCGAGTAGACCTTAAAAAGCGCGGCTGGAGAGATCTCTACACGACAAGTTGGAGCCTCCCAACTCGTCGAGTTCCCTTCAAAAACTTGAAAATTGATACTTTTATTTCATACTTGAACCAAGCGCTACAAAATCGCTCTCTTTGCGAAGCTGCAAGGACGATGTTATCATTTGAGAATCTTTCTCTTTACTTATGGGATGACGCTATAGCAACCGCTTATTTCACTCAGAACCGCTCCTTGATCAACAAAAGATTTCTTATTACACCTTACGAGATTCTTAACAATCGGAAACCTAATGTCAAAATTTTCCATGTGTTTGGTTTTAGGTGCTTTATATTCAACTCTAAAGAAACTCGAAACAAGTTCGATGTGAAGCTAGACAAAGACATTTTTTTTGGGCTATTCATTACATTCAAAGGCATATAGGGTTCTGAACAATAAATCAAGAAAGATTGAAGAAACCTGTTATGTCACCTTTGATGATCACTATTTGAAGAAGTATCAGAAAGCAGATTGTCAATCTGAGGAAATCTTTCCGTTAACAAATCCTATGACAATTCCTCTCTCAAATCTATATGAGGAATTTCTGAATTTGTTTGATGCGCTTGATAAAGCTATTTCCTCGGAATCGAAGGCCAAGGACAACAAAGAAGATGAATTAAAGAAGATCATTGATGAAGCTTCCAAAAACATCGCGACTTTTCAGGAACAACCAATTCCGAACGCTTCTGAATTCCCAACTCATCCACAGCCTACTGATGCTTCATTCCATGGGGAGGGTTCCATTTTGAACTCCAAATACGATGATACATTCTAGGGGGAGGATCTGATTCCGAATCTAGAGTCACATGCAAACTTCCAGGGGGAGAATGAAAATAATGACTCCGACATACAATCGGAATTCGAAGAAGTTTATGCTGAAATCAATCCAGCTCTTGATCCAAATTATCCTCCGATGAATAAGTGGACTAGAGATCATCTACAATCTCATGTGATAGGAGACTCATCTTTAGGAGTTCTTACTCGGGCACAACAAAAACCAAAACAAACTGCATTATTTTCAAAAACAGAATTTTGCATGTTTAATTTGTTCATTTTCAAGATTGATCCTAAAACTGTGAAAATAGCTCTCGATCATGTAGATTGGGTTCAAGCTATGCAGGAAGAACTCAATGAATTTGAGAGAAACAAAGTATGGAGATTAGTTCCCACTCCAAAGGATGCTTTAGTTCTCGGAATGAAATAGGTGTTTCGGAATAAGTTGGATAAGGAAGGAAACGTTATTCTCAACAAAGCATGACTGGTGGTGAAAGGATATTGCCAAGAGGAAGGAATAGACTACGAAGATACGTTTGCACCGGTAGCAAGACTTAAATCAATTCAGATCTTTCTTGCATATTGTAGTGGTGTTGATTATGATGGCATGTGCGGAATTAGAAAAGATCTAGTGAATCATCATGTAAACTCAAGAACACAAGGAGTAAATAAATCTTGGTAAGCTCATATTAGATCTAGAAAGAATATACAAATGGGTTTGTACAAAGTTTCTCTCTCTAGTCTAACACTCCAAATGGTTCCTTACATAATGGGAGTTACTCACTTCCTATTTATAGGAAAGACTCAACCCATTTACACATACAAGAAGGTAAGCCTAAAACATTACATCCAAGAGTGACTTTGCACCCTAACATTCTCCCCCTCAAAGTTAGGATTGGATGTCCCGGTTTCAGTATCCAACGAGCTCGCGCGATCAAGACCAAACTCCCCCTCGAAGTAAAACCGGTCTTCAAATCCGCTAATGAATATCCGACAAACCCGAGAAGGTTCGAATACCCATCATTCTCCCCCTTTTTATAATAAAATAATGATTATAAAACCCATTAAGGGTAAGAAGCGCCCGAGGAATAGTCTTCACGATACTCCCCCTTGATGTGTACCAAAAATGAAACACCAAAAATCTTGCACGGAAAAACAATCACGAAAAAGCCTAAAAATTTTTCCAAATTCGTGAAAATTTTTGACTTTTTGGGTGAAAGTTGCACGATTTTCCAAAATCCGGGTAAAAAATGTAACTTTCTGAATTCTGCAGGGACCCGTTGCGCCAAAAACAACCTAAAATGCGAAACTCTATCTCATTTGCGAAACTGGGCATAAAGCGTAAATTCGCACAAACTACAGGGGCCAGAAATGCACAATCTTCAATTTCTCAAAAAAATCAGTCCTTTTTCGAATTTGGGTATAATTTGCCAAATTGTCGAAACTTCAGGGGATAACTTCGAAATTTCTGCCTTATTTCTTCAAAACATACGAAACTTTGACCATATGCAAAACTATCAAAACACCAGGGACCATTTTCGAAAATTCATGTTTTCTTCTTCCCCAAATCTAACGAAAATACTCAGACCATATTAACGAAAGATTTCACAGGGCACATTTGAACGAAACTTTTGAGCACCCTTTGTACGAAATTTCATCTCTTCGTACGAAATCATCATCACCCTTCGTACAAAATCTTTCTCTCTCCCCTTCGTACGAAACTTAATTCCAGTTTATCAATTTCGTTCCTTGACATCAACTAGTTAGCATTCGTTCATAACACCCATTTTAAAGAAAACTTGTTCTTCTTCACTTCGTTCATTAGATTTAATCACCCAATCGAAAACAATTCGTCCTTCTCTTTTCACAAATTAACCATTCGCTTTTGACATCCATCCAAACCATGTGAATCTTCATTCCCAGTCGATACCAACGAACAAACGAAAATCGACCTTTCGAAACTTCAAAAACGAATTCATCGATATTACAGTTCGTCCCAACCATCGATTCCAAATGTCGACCAAACACCCAACTCTTAGATGTCGACATGCCCTTCCATTCGTTATCAATCAAACGAGTCGATATCAATACCCAGTCGATACAAACTAATAAAGTAAAATCATCTACTCCAAAATCATCCTTCCCAATTCTAACGAAAATAAACTCACACAACTTCCCATTTGACATCGATCTGTAACCATTCGACTGTAAACACGATTCTCATATGAACCAAATCGTGAGCTCAAATCGATCAGATAGCGAAGCCATTGACACCAAAACAAACCATCGATCAACAGATCTTCGAAATCAAGCCATCAACCAAAATTGCTTTCTTGACCCATCTGATTTCAATTTCAGTTCTAATTTCTCAAGAATACTGATTTTGACTCCAAAATCGAATATTGTTAATGATCAAAAGCAGTCTAAAAAACGTTTCACTCTAAGGAACATCGTTCGATCCTTTCAATTCGATTCTGATCAACTATCATCGAAGTCGATTTTGATTCCAAAGCGATCGACTCCAAATCGTTCTATCCCATCTGATTTCGATTTACAGAAATCAACTTCTATAAGTCGATACTGACAACATCCCTTCGAAATTACATCTTCTCAGTCTTCGCTTTCAGTTTGCAATACTTCGTTCTTTGATCAATCCTCATCGACATCAAGTTATTGAAGTCGACCTTTCCCAAATCAACCATCAAAGTCAAATTTTGACTTTTATTCGTTCTCATGTCTCTGAATTCTAACAGTAACCGATAATTTGGGCTAAAAAAATCGATTATAGGCTCAAACAACCATGGATCAAACAAATAGAGAAAGATTGAGTTATATGGGCTTAATATGAATTGATGAACAGTATCAGTTCAATATTTTGGTTTGGGCTCAATGTTTGTGTAAATGAAAGTAACAAAACAAAAAGAATTTTGATTTTGATTTTGGTTTTGATCTAAACAAAAATAATTGGATCAACTATGGGGTTGAAACGGATTAGATCCAATGAGGCAAATCGATCAAAATGAAAAACGAAAAATACGAATCGAAATCATGAACGTTTTGGAATCTATTTGAGAATTTGTGATACCTTTTTGACAAATCGAGTTCCGTTTTCAACAAACGAATCAATTTTAGAAGATCTTGGTTCTTTTGTTGGAATGAGAAAATCTCCAAATCGAACATTGTACCACCCATTATGCGAGATGTACAACTCGTTCTTCGTGTTCTTCATCAACCCAAGAACATCTTCAAAAGAACCACCAACACTTTTGGGTTTTGACTTCAAATTCAATGCAACCTTTGAAGATTGTTGCTTCGGAACCCAAATTTGTTTCACGGATTTCGGCTTCACAACATTTAACGATTTTTGTGAGGAAACCCGCTTGTTTTCGCGATTAATCTTCTTCTTCTTTTTCTTTCTCATCTTTTTGCATCTTGAAGACTTGATTTCATGAACAAACCCACTTTCCACAACTTCACCTTTTTGAGTTTGAATCAAATCTTTTGGAGTTTGATACTTGTGAATTTCTTGGATCACCGGCTTCCGATAAGGAATCATTCCTTCAAACGAATCACAAGAACACAAAATATCATCGGTTTGAACTCCAATCGAGCAAAAAACTTTTTCATCATGATAATCAACTTGAACTCCTTTTTCTTCAACATCAAGAACATCACATTGAACTCCTTTTTCTTGAACATCAAGAACATAATGATCATCATCAAGAACATCTTCAACAAACTTAAGAGCATGAAGATCACTTGGGTTTTCAACAAGAGAAACGTATCTTTTATTAAACAAATCTCTTTCTTCTCCTTCTTTTCGGTTATCGCTTGCAACTAACTTCATAATGAAAAGATCATACAAACATTCAATCTTCAAAAGTGGTTGAAATATCAATCTTCCATGATCATCCTTCAAACCTCCATAAGAAATCAAAGTTTCTTGCGAAATCAACCCACTTAACACCAATCCATAGAATTGATATTCGTTGACTTTGTATTTCAAATCTTTAACAATCACAACCCAAGAATCATACTCCAAACGCACCATGATCACAAAAACTTGAAGATTTCTAGAAAGAGAAAGTGATTTTGAATGGGTTTTCTAGAGATAGAAAGTAAAAATCACTTGAATTCTAGTGAAGAAAATCGAATTTTGAATAGAATCAAAGATGAATTTGATTTCTAGAATCCAAAAACTCTCTAAAACACAAAGATCAAGGATCAAAAAATGAATCACCAAATCAAGATTGCCATCAAGGATCAATTCTTGATCCAATCAAGAACACCCGCTCTGATACCAATTGTAGTGGTGTTGATTATGATGGCATGTGCGGAATTAGTAAGGATCTAGTGAATCATCATGTAAACTCAAGAACACAAGGAGTAAATAAATCTTGGTAAGCTCATATTAGATCTAGAAAGAATATACAAATGGGTTTGTACAAAGTTTCTCTCTCTAGTCTAACACTCTAAATGGTTCCTTACATAATGGGAGTCACTCACTTCCTATTTATAGGAAAGACTCAACCCATTTACACATACAAGAAGGTAAGCCTAAAACATTACATCCAAGAGTGACTTTGCACCCTAACACATATGTCGCTCACAAAAAATTTGAAGTCTATCAAATAGATGTGAAGTGCGCGTTTCTGAATGGTGAACTCGAGGAAGCAGTCTACGTGGAACAACCACCATGTTTCATTATTGAAAAATATCCAAATCATTGTTATATATTGGATAAGGCTGTGTATGGTCTGAAACAAGCACCTCGAGCATGGTATGAAACCCTTACTCGTTTTCTGAAACAATCAAAATTCAAACAAGGTTCTGTCGACCCAACCTTCTTTCGCAAGAAAGATGGTGACTATTTAATGATTGTTCAAATTTACGTTGATGACATCATTTTTGGATCCACAAATCCTAATTTAACAGCTGAATTCCGAAAACCGATGGAAACTAAATTTGAAATGAGTTCAATGGGTCCAATTAACTTTTTCCTTGGTTTAAACATTAGACCGAGTTCAGAGGGAATATTTATCAACCAAGAAGCCTACACAAAGACTTTGCTAGCGAAATTTGGTATGGTGGGTGATTCAAATGTCAAGGTTCCTATGGCATTCGGAACGAAACTCACTCCATCCTTGGACAAGCCAACAATTGATATCACTCTATATCGTTAGATTATTGGATCTTTAATGTATCTAACGTCGAGTCGTCCTGCTATTATGTTTGTTGTATATTATTGTGCTAGGTTTTAGGCGAATCCCTGTGAACCTCATATGGTAGTTGTGAAGAACATATTCCGATACCTCAAAAGATCAACCTCTCTCGGAATTTGGTATCCTTCTAACTCCGGATTCTTCGTGCAAGCATATTCCGATGCTGATATTGGTGATTGTTGACTTGATCGAAAAAATACTTCTGGGGGATGTCAGTTTCTGGATGGCAAACTTGTCAGTTGACAATCCAAGAAGCATACTTGTGTCTCATTATCTACTGCAGAAGCTGAATACATCGTGACTGCATCTTGCACTTCCCAAGTAGTGTGGATTCATAATCAACTTAGGGATTATGGAATCAACATGAATAGGATTCCACTATATTTTGATTCAGAAAGCGCAATCAAAATCAGCTATAATCCAGTGCAACACTCAAAGACGAAACATATAGCACTACGATATCACTTCATAAAGGATCACATTGAGGATGACAATGTTGAAGTCCATTTTGTTAGATCTTCTGATCAGTTGGCAGACATCTTTACAAAAGCCCTACCTAAAACAACATTCAACCGGATCTTACAAGGGCTAGGCATGATTGAAGCGGACTCAGTTCCGAAATCCCCTTCGTAATCGGAATTTACTGTTCATGTTCCAATTGATTCCGAACTTTGGAATTATTTAGAATCTACTGTTCATTGGGGTTTCAGAAATCTTTTGTATCCTTTGTAAATTAAGTGTCCTTCGATTGATTCCGAGCTTCGGAATTGTTCGGAGGTTACTGTTCATTAGTATTTCTGAACTTATTTATCTTAAATATTTTTCTTTATTTCTGTTTTTTTTGTTTTTAGAAAACCAAAAATCACAAAAATATTTTTTTAAATTATTTTTTCTGTTTTATCCTTTTCAGAAAATCAAAAATACCAAAAAACAGTTTGCTTTTGAGAACGCTATCGTTCACTTTTTAGGTACTTTTAATTCAATACTTCAATTCAGATCGATGGGGCAGGTATAATTCCGAATCTATGTATTAGCTAAGTGTCCCTAGAAACATGTTGTTGCATGTTGTCCCAAGCCTCTGGGACTCTATGTTCGAAGCCTTAATGAAAATTCCATTCCGATCGTTTCTTCCCAATCAGGCTAATCAATCACATAAGTCATCGAGCCACCTTACTCTTCTCACATTGAGTTAAGATTTGATTGCTTTGTCATTCATTTATAGCAAAGGTATACTTTCTTCTTCAGAACCAATCTACAAATTCTCCATCAATTTCATATTCATAAACGTAGCCCTTGAGACTCTTAGAAGTTACCACCGAGGTTTATGGTTACACAACATCTGTGTTTATGATCTTGAAATCGTTATCACCATGATTTTGAGTGAGACCCCAAAATCCGAAACCCATTTCTGAATTGACGCTGAACAATTAAATGTTCTAGATATTTTCACCAAGGAACTAACATTTAACACCTTTATGGCTTGTACCTTTTAAGGTTGAAATCTCATTTTTCTTTTTGAGAGATCTTAATGAAATGTTCTCTACCCAAGACATTTTTTCCCAAAAGATCCAGTTTTTTATTTTTCTTGAGATTTCCATCATATCTAGCCACTTAAAACATATCCAAAGCATAGTTGTTCTTATGGCTACACTGGTCAGACAAGTACTTCTCTCAGATCTTCGGACTTATGTCAAGTTTCGGAATTTGATTGAAGCTTAAGCCACCCTTATAGCCTACTTAAAAGAAGCCTTTCACTATTCTCAACAAGTAGATGATCGTAATTCAACGGAAAACCACACAAGCACTTTAGAGTCTCTCTTGACTCAGAAGGAAGAGATCGTTGCCCGGGATCCATCTGATTTTATGTCAATTTTTATTTGACATCATAGAATCCCTAAAATTAATTTGCTTTATTTCTTTATCTTTGGCACACTCTTGCACAAAAATCCTTGTGATTTTTTCAAGTCTTGTTCTAAATTCTGAATGGTTACTTTTATTCTGAGAACAGGTCATGATCTTCAAGTCGGTGCATTGGTTGGTGATTCCGAAATAGTCAAAACTGAAACGACGGTTGTCGGAGATAAGATTTCAAATCAGGCGTGTATTTTGAAAATCCCTGACATCACGTGTGTCTGTTACAATGGATCTGACACATTGATGAGCTGTCACTATTTTCAAGGCCACTTTTACGGGGTACTAGAAAGTCATGCCGCGATTTTCTCTCACCACTCATACCACACCGTATAAAAGGGTTTTGACGGTTCATTCTCTCTCACCGCTCACACAGTATTCCAAAAACCCTCAAAGCAAAAATCGCAAACTCTCTCTACTGTTCATCATCGTTTTCGTTGCTTCAATGGCTGGATCATCTGAAGTTGCCTCTTTCGTCGATCAATCCGCCTCCGTCATCATGATGAATGTGAAGCTAAACGAGATACTCATTCTCGATCTCAACTCATCTCGCTACAATGAAGCCCTAAGGCCCATGATTGAATGCTTAAGGTTCTCGACACTTGATCAAGCTTTAGCCATGGCGGAATCTGTTCCTTTGGTCCATATTTCTAAGGCTTATTCGTCTGCAAACTACAGTCAACCTAATGGGGTTATTCACTTCGAGGTAGCCTCTCACAAGACCTCGATCTCCAAATCCTTATTTTTGCAGACTTTTAGGGTTTGCTTCATCTGGAGGACTCATGGATCCAGAATCAATTTCAACTTCTGCACTCATCGATATGTCCCTATTGTCTAAGTTCAGAAAGCCCTTTCTTCCTCCAATGTGGAATGGGTTGTTCACTCTTCTGTTCAAGAGCTTTTCCGAAAGAGATGCAGGCTATGACAATGCAAGTAGGCTATTCTATACTATTATCTATGGCCTCTACCATGGAGTAAATCTCGATTTTGGTTCTATTTTGTGGACACAGCTCATCCAAAGCACAGTCTCCACCACTTGCCACACGGAGATCTCATGTGCTCGCTTTTGGTCCATTGTGGTCAAACGTGCCCTAGGACACTTCAAGGTTCCACTGGTGGAGAATTCGGTAATTCCTGCTATTCCGATTCTGCGAACATCAACATTCATGATGTTCGATCCAATCAAATTCAACTTTGTTGGTTCTATTCCAGAAGTGATGTTGGTAAAAGTCCCCACAGACAATGCGATTGTGAACGAATATTGCAAGCTGCCTACATCTGGTGTTCGCCCAATGATAGAGGAATTACGAAAGGTTCTTGAGGATGCTAACAAACCGAAGAGGGGAGATAAGTGAAAAGTGAAAGTTGCTCCTTCTGAAGTAGTGAAAACTCCAAAGAAGGTCAAGAAGCAGGCTAGGAAACCGAGATCTCCATCTCCAGTTGCTCAGGAGGACTCGGAATCCCAAACGGTTTCGGAAATTAGGGAGAATGCTACAGTTCAGAATGAAGTTGAGGATACTGCTACAACTTCAGAACCTGTTCCTACTAACTCAATTCCAAAGGTATCCACTCCAGCTCCCTCTTCTGTTCCTTTTTTCAGATGATTTTTAGATGAACACTCCACCATCCTCACCTTTGACAACCACAAATCCGATCTCATCTATCCCTCCTCTTCCACCGAAGATTTATGTTGGAATTTCACTTTCACAGATCTTCATTCCTCTTTCTACACCTCTCTTTACAGATTCAACCGCTATTACTACAAGAACAGTAACCAGTACATCAGGAGTCACTGTCACCAAGTCCGTTTCAGAGGAGGTACACACTTCCGTCATTCATGTCAACGAATCTGATACGGGGGAAGATGTCAATTTTGGTGTTACCATGGCTCTAGGAATCTCTACAGCTTCTCCATTACGTGACAATGATCCAGACATCCTTTTTGGCGATGATCTTGAAACCTTTACCGATTTCGTTTTTAGCCCCTTCAGGGTTAATATCAATAGTGATGATGATGATGCCCCTATGACGGAAGGGCAGTTCAAGCAGCTAAATGAGAAATTGGATACTCTCTTAGAGTCTTCCAAATCTTCGTCTTCGCCCAAATGGGAGTATCTGTAGATCACCCATAAGGTCACAGTGGAGTTGCTAACCAAAGCGAACGCCCAAGTCCTTGAAAAATCCAACAAGGCAATTAAAGCTTCCGAACAGACTATTTCCAAGACGACTGCAAAAGTAAAAAAACTATCTCAAGAAGTGAGAAACTTCATGGCTGAGTTCAGAACTTCGTCTGACTCCAACACCGAAGCCGTGAATAAAGTTATTGCAGGTTTTCAGAATTCTTAGCAAGCTGAGAAGGAGGAACTTTCTGTTGTTCTTTACGAAATAAAGGTAGACAATGCCGAGCTAAACGCCTCTGTCCTTACAAAGATAGAAAAATTGTAGCACGACTTGGCAGGTGAAAACAACATTATGGATCAGTTGGCTAAAAAGACTCAGAAGGCCAGGGTTCTTTTGGTAAAGCTGCAGTATACAAACAAGCGTGTTGATGACTTGGAATCCGAGAAGACTGTAACCTCCCGACTCCCAAGTATAAAATATAAAAGCTAAAAGTCATATTCTTAGACCTACTCGACGAGTTGGTTGCCCCCAACTCGTCGTGTAGAAGTGGATGAGGCCGCATATTTTTCTACTCGACGAGTCGGAGGACCCCAACTCGACGAGTAGGAGCTGGAAAATGAAACCCTAAGTTTTAGGGTTTGCACCCTATTTAAAGGACCTTAAGTCCTTTCCTCCAGCCCCTTACTACCCTTTTGACGGCCAGAGGAAACCCTAATCAGTCTAAGCTTTGTTCTTGAGTATTTTGTGAGGCTTAAAGAGTGTTTTGGTGGATTTTGTGAAGAAGACTTGAAATTCAAGGAGCTTGGAGCAAAGGGAAGCTTGTGGATCTGACTCTACTTCATCTTGGCATCATTTTGAAGGTAACAAGTCGTTACCTTCTCTTATCTCTAATTAGATCTATTCATGATTAAGTTTAGTGCCATCTTTAGGATATTTAGGAGTCATTTCGGGTATTGGGCAATATATGAAGTTGTAACTTCAGATCTGGACTCCCCTTGGTCCCTATAGCCATAAAGTTATGAGATTTGGCAAGCTTGGGCCCTTCCCTTTGAGTTAACCTTTCCCTTAGTCTAGTTTTGGCATCTAGGACCATGCATGTACGTAAAGTTTGCAATTTTACGTGGAAACCATGCCCTAGGAGGTTGGATCTGCAATATGGAGCTTTGGGGTGGCTTAAAAACATCTGTATAAGGAATGGACTGCATGAACTCGACGAGTCGCATATCCAACTCGACGAGTCAGATGAAGGTTTCCCCTATCTGATTCTGCATGAACTCGGCGAGTCAGTAAGAGGACTCGATGAGTCAGTTAGGGTTTTCCCCGACATCTGGACACGCATGGACTTGACGAGTTGGTTGGAAACTCGGTGAGTCAGTTAGGGTTTTATGACTTCCTGAGTTCTTAAGGAACTCGACGAGTTGCTAGCTGCACTCGACAAGTCGGGTCGACATGGACTGTTGACTTTGACCAAGGGTTGACCAATTTGACATCTGGGGGTAATTTGGTAATTTGGGAATTTACGGAGGTGGATCACTGGTGGATGTAGGTGTTGGACTTGGAGCTGCATTTGGTGGAGTTTGACGTTATCACTTTGAGCTAGTTGTGAGGTGAGTTCTTCTCACTATATCAATAGGGTCTACGACACCAAGGCCGACCCTTTATGATTTGCATCCTGGTTTTATGATGGTTGCTATGTTAGTGATATGTTAGATCGGTATCCTGGTTTTAGGATGGTTGCTATGCTAGTGATCTGTTAGATCGGTATCCTGGTTATAGGATGGTTGCTATGTTAGAGATCGGTTAGATCGGTATCCTGGTTATAGGATGGTTGATACGTTATTGATCGGTTAGATCGGTATCCTGGTTATCAGATGGTTGCCATGTTAGTGATCTGTTAGATCTGTATGACTATCTGTACTTGCATGCTAGCGTATGATATTTATGTGCATATGTTGGTTGATTGGGGAATTGGGTTGAGGCAGGTCCTGCTTTGTGTTGTAGGCCAAGATACCCAGGGTCGACCGGATAGACTGCAGACTCGGTTAGGGAACACTAGTCAGGCCGAAGGCCCGACGAGCGGTCCGGATAGGCTAAAGGCGCTGATAAGCGGTCCAGACGTGCCGATGGCTCGGAGAGCGGTCCAAATAGGCTGATGGCCTGTGGAGCGGTCCATTCAGACTGATGGCTCATTATGCATGCTGTGTTTTTTTATATGATATGGTTATATCTATATGACGTTGGTATTTTGGGGGAACTCACTAAGCTTCGGGCTTACAATTGTTGATTTTGTTTCAGGTACTTCTGATGATCACGGGAAGGCGATGGCGTGATTGTACACCTCCTATTGTTTATGATTTGATTCTGGGATACTCTGACACTGAACTATTTTGAAAACAAGTTTTGTAATAATCATTGGTTTTGAAATGTTTTAAAAAAGTTTAAATTTGGCATGATTTTTATAGATGTTACAAGTTGGTATCAGAGCCTTGGTTTGAGTGAATTGGAGGAAACACTTGCATGTCTCCAGTCTCAAACTGAGGACAAGATTTTAAAACGAAATTTTTCTTAAAATGTTTTCAAGATGATAAAGGAGGATGCAAGTGTACGATCAGCCGGAGCTCGCGAATAGACCCCAAAATACCTTACAGATTATTTGATTTATGTGATATGTTAGAACAACATGCTTATACTAGGCTAGGGATCTTCAGGAAATGCATGATAGAATTGCCTGATTATATGATGCCTGATAGCCTAGGGTTTTTCCTTATATGAAATTGACATCATTGTTGTAGTTGCTTAGTGTATGCATCACGACTGTGTATAATTAAGATCTCATAGCCTGAGAATATTTGGTTTAGCTTTATTTCCTATTCCTTGGTTGGTTGTGGGCTTAGAGTAGGACCAAGTATTCGAATGTCTATAGGGTCTAGCGTTATGTATGGCTAGCATACACGAGTGTTGTAGGGTTGATGGAAGTTTCATGGATGGGTTGTTTGGGATGAGTCCTTCAGTTATGAGATATTTAGCCTTCCTCTAGGAGTAGGGATTGAGCGCATGACATGCTTACGTATAGTTTTAGGGTGTTGTGATGATACCCGAGACAAACATGGGTAGGTGTGGAAGGTAGTATGGGCCCGTACTACTGAAAGAACAGGACCCATACGCGTAGCAAGGAAGTCACAACCCCTAGGGTTTTTTTGGGAGTTGGTTCCCGGGTTGTTATGTGGAATATCTGATATCTTCCTGGTATATTTCTCAGCATGGTGGTTACTCGACGATTTATGACTAGATCCGGGTCAGGATCAGGAGGCACCGACAGTGTCCGAGACTATCGGCCATATGGGGCCAGACGAGTTGGACGCCAGGATCCGGGAGATCCTGCATGATAAGGTGGCTGCGATGTTCCGGGCTCAGTTACCGGAGATGTTTGGGTCTATCAAGACTGCCATGGTGGAGTATTTCGATGATCGCTATGCAACCCTCACTGAGGCGGCTGGCACTGTAGCTACAAAAGTTGTAACAGCAGCAGGGGGAGGAGCCAGTCGGGCTTTTCAGTATCGGGACTTCGACAACATGAAGCCCCCAACTTTTGATGGGACTTAGGACCCCATCAAAGCCATGAGGTGGCCTTATGACGTGGAGGGGTGTTTCTTCACGTGTTCATGTCCCACTGACCAGAAGGTCAGATGAGCCCTGAACCTGATGAGGTCTGGGGCAAAGGACTGGTGGAGGTTGATGAATGGATCGTATTCTGATGATCAGAGAGCTGCGGTTACTTGGGAGGAGTTTAGAGATATGTTTCACGCTCGCTACATTCCACGAGTCGAGCGGGAGAGTTTTTGGATTTGAGACAGGATGGTGAGACGGTGACGAAGATCACCCGTATGTTCACAGAGAGGGCGATGTTCTGCCCGGAGTTTGCTTCAGAGTAGGCTCAGATGACGCGTTATTTGAGAATGCTCAAGACCGACATCCGTCAGTTTGTTGCTACCCAACGATGTGACACTTTGCTGGAGTCATAGGAGGCCGCTAGGCGGCGTGAGTTGAAGATTGAGTTGCAGTTGAGGGAGCAGCGGCAGGCCCCAACACAGTCATAGCCGGCGCCGAAGCGATGTAAGACCGCTGATTCCAAGTCAGGGGGACATCAGGGCCACACTTGTGGCAAATACGGGAAGGGCCACTCGGGAGTTTGCAGGTCGGGTAGCGTGTGCCGCAAATGCGGAAAGGAGGGGCACTTTGCGCGGGATTGCCGCCAGACAGCCCTGGTTCAGGATATGAGGATATGCTACCACTGTCATCAGGTTGGTCACGTGAAGACCAACTATCCACAGCTCGCTGCCAGGCCGACGCAAATTCCAATGCCGGCTACACTGTGGATTACGGACGGGGGTCAGGGTAGAGTAGCGCCCCTGAGGGCTCAGGGATGTGCCTTCCAGCTTATAGCAGAGGAGGCCAGAGCAGCACCAGACGTGGTTGCTGGTATGTTTCTATCCCTTATTTTACTGATGATATCTGTTTTATGCTTATATGTTTGTACCTGTGATTAGGTACGTTTTTAGTGAACTCCTTACCTGCTTTGGTATTATTTGACTTGGGGGCGAGTCGGTCGTTTGTCTCTCATAGATTTAGTAAAGAGTTCGGTTTACCAGTAGGAGAGCTAGAGTGTCCGTTGCGAGTCTCTATCGCCAACGAACATGGGGTTTCCGCTTCTTCGGTCTATCGGGGTTGTGTATTGGAGATCTTCAGGGTATCTTTCCCGATAGACTTGATTCCGATTCCCATAGGAGACGTATGTGTGATTGTGGGTATGGACTGGCTTAGTCGTTTCAGTGCCATGATTGACTGCGAGGGTCAGCGGGTGGTAGTTCGAACCCTAAGTGGGGGAGAACTGATTGTCTAAGGCGAGGGTACCAGATTGGGATCAGGGGTTTGCTTGGCTGCCAGGGCTCGACAGTACATTCAGTACGTGTGCGGGTTATCTAGCATATGTGGTGGATACGCGGGTCAGGGATCAGACCTCGGTTTCAAAGGTTTCAGTAGTTAGGGAGTTTGCTGATGTGTTCCCGGAGGAGTTACCAAGAATGCCTCCAGAGAGGCAGGTCGAGTTCAGGACCGACCTTGTGCCAAGTGCGGCACCTATCGCCAAGGCACCGTACCGGTTGGCACCACCAGAGATACAGGAGCTGTCATCACATCTGCAGGAACTGCTGGCCAAGCAGTTCATTCGTCCAAGCAGTTCTCCGTGGGGAGTGCCGATTTTCTTCGTCAGGAAGAACGATGGTTCACACCGGATGTGCATTGACTACCGGGAGTTGACCAAGTTGACGGTGAAGAACCGTTATCCACTCCCGAGGATAGATGACATTTTTGATCAATTGCAGGGAGCATCTTGGTTCTCCAAGATAGATATGAGGTCCGGGTACCATCAGGTCAGGGTTAGGGAGGAGGACGTGGAGAAGACCACGTTCCGGACTCGCTATGGATATTACGAGTTCGTGGTGATGCCGTTCGGGCTCACCAACACGCCAACAATATTCATGGACCTGATGAATCGGGTCTGCAGACCGATGCTCGATCGCTCGGTCATCGCGTTCATAGATGATATTTTGGTGTACTCCAAAACCCGAGAGCAACATGAGGAGCATCTACGCGAATTATTGGGAGTTCTGAGGCGAGAATGACTTTATGCCAAGTTCTCGAAGTGCGAGTTTTGGTTACGAGAGGTTCAGTTCCTTGGACATCTCATTAACCAGGAGGGGATTTTGGTCTATCCGGCCAAAATCGAGGCGGTTATGCAGTGGGAGGTTCCGAAATCTCCCTCGGATATCAGGAGCTTCTTGGGATTGGTAGGGTACTACCAGAGATTCATACAATATTTTCTCCAAGATTGCAGTACCCCTCACTCGTCTGACACGGAAGGGGGTGGATTTCCAGTGGGGCCCCAAACAGAAGAGGGCGTTTGAGACCCTCAGACAGCGACTATGCGAGGCTCCAGTCTTGACTCTCCCAGAGGGAGTTGAGGATTTTGTAGTTTTCTGTGATGCATCCATCACGGGACTGGGAGCGGTCCTCATGCAGAGAGGACGGGTGATAGCCTACGCATCGCGACGGTTGAAGCCGCATGAGACGAGATACCCTACTCATGATCTGGAATTAGGAACGGTGGTGTTCGCTCTGAAGATTTGGAGACATTACCTCAATGGGGTCCGCTGTACCATCTACACGGACCATAAGAGTCTGAGGCACATCATGGATCAGCTGAATCTGAACATGAGACAACACAGGTGGCTTGACATGGTCAAGGATTATGACTGCGAGATCCTTTACCATCCTGGTAAAGCGAACGTGGTTGCGGACGCTCTGAGCCGCAAGTCAGCTGGATCTTCTACCCCAGTGACATGTATGAGGATATCCGTGGATTCTCCACTTGTGAGCTTGATCAGGGAAGCTCAGGCAGAGGGTATGCGTCAGGAGAACTGGAATCTTGAGAGGATTAGGGGTGAGAACACCCGATTTGTGTGCAGGATAGCCGAGGATTGTTGACCCGTTGCGGTCGGGTCTGGGTTCCGATGTCTGGTGGGGTCAGAAAGACTATATTGGAGGTGGCTCATAAGTCTCGCTTCTCTATTCAACTGGGGGCCACCAAGATGTACCGAGATTTGCGTTTGAGTTACTGGTGGCCTTGCATGAAGAGAGAAATTGCTTGGTACGTGGAGAGGTGCCTGACCTGCAGGATGGTTAAGGCCGAGCACCAGAGGCCGCATGGTAAGCTGCAGCCTCTAGCGGTTCCCATGTGAAAGTGGGAGTAGATCACGATGGATTTTATCACCAAGTTGCGGAGGACGACGAAGGGATTCAACGCTATTTGGTTCATCGTGGATCGATTGACCAAGAGCGCCTACTTTTTAGCAATACGGGAGAGTTCATCGGCCGAGAAGCTGGCCGACATGTATATCCGCGAGATCGTTGCTCGCCATGGGGTGCCGGTCTCTATCGTTTCCGACCGTGATGTTCGGTTTACCTCCTGTTTTTGGCAGAAGTTCCACGAGGAACTGGGCATGCGGTTACACTTCAGTACAACCTATCATCCGCATACGGAATACCAGAGTGAGAGGACCATACAGACTCTCGAGGATATGTTGAGAGCCTGCGTCATTGGCTTCGGTGGGAGTTGGGACTCCTACCTACCCTTTGCAGAGTTCTCCTATAACAACAAATTTCATTCCAGTATTGGTGCTCCACCTTATGAGTTGTTGTATGGATGGAGATGCCGCACCCCAGTCTGTTGGGGCGAGGTTGGTCACAGGGTGATGGGTCGGACCGAGGTAGTCCTGCAGACTACCGAGATGATTCATCAGATTAGACAGCAACTGCAGACCACACAAAGTCGGAAGAAGAGCTACGCCGACCGGCGCCAATCTGAATTGGAGTTTCAGGTCGGTGACATGGTACTCCTGAAGGTCTCACCCTGGAAGGGTGTGATTCACTTCAGGAAAAGGGGGAAGTTGGGTCCCCGATACATTGGACCATTCAGGATCACTGCCAGGGTTGGCAAGGTGGCGTATAGACTAGATCTCCCTGAGGAGCTTAGTCAGATCCACAACACTTTCCATGTCTCACAGTTGCGAAAGTGCATTCAGGATGAGGAGGCAGTAGTATCACTAGATGATATTCAGGTCGTTGAGCCCCTGAATTACGTGGAGAGGCCAGTGGCTGTTCTTGAGAGGAAGGTGAAGGTTCTACGGAACAAGGAAGTACCTTTGGTAAAGGTACAGTGGGAGTACAGGAGGGGATCGGAGTGGACGTGGGAGCTGGAGGCAGAGATGCGGGAGCACTATCCAGAAATGTTCGCCGCAGCAGACTTCGAGGACAAAGTCTAGTTCAAGTGGGGGAGAATTGTAACACCCCGAATCCTAGGTATAAAATATAAAAGCTAAAAGTCATATTCTTAGACCTACTCTACGAGTTGGTTGCCCTCAACTCTTCGTGTAGCAGTGGATCAGACCGCATATTTTATAAGGTCTACTCAACGAGTCGGAGGACCCCGACTCGACGAGTAGGAGCTGGAAAATGAAACCATAAATTTTAGGGTTTGCACCCTATTTAAAGGACCTTAAGTCCTTTCCTCCAGCCCTTTACTACCCTTTTGACGGCCAGTGGAAACCCTCATCAGTCTAATCTTTGTTCTTGAGTATTTTGTGAGGCTTAAAGAGTGTTTTGGTGGATTTTGTGAAGAAGACTTGAAATTCAAGGAGCTTGGAGCAAAGGGAAGCTTGTGGATCCTACTCTACTTCATCTTGGCATCATTTTGAAGGTAACAAGTCGTTACCTAGTCTTATCTTTAATTATATCTCTTCATGCTTAAGTTTAGTGCCATCTTTAGGATATTTGGGAGTCATTTCGGGTGTTGGGCAAGATCTGAAGTTGTAACTTCAGATCTGGACTCCCCTTGGTCCTTATAGCCATAAATTTATGAGATTTGGCAAGCTTGGGCCCTTCCCTTTGAGTTAACCTTTCCCTTAGTCTAGTTTTCGCATCTAGGACCATGCATGTACGGAAAGTTTGCAACTTTACGTGGAAACCATGCCCTAGGAGGCTGGATCTGCAATATGGAGCTTTGGGGTGGCTTAAAAACATCTGTATAAGGAATGGACTGCATGAAATCGACGAGTCGCATAGCCGAATCGGCGAGTCGGATGAAGGTTTACCGTAGCTGATTCTGCATGAACTCGGCGAGTTAGTAAGAGGACTCGACGAGCCAGTTAGGGTTTTCCCCGACATCTGGACACGCATGGACTCGACGAGTTGGTTGGAAACTCGGCGAGTCAGTTAGGATTTTATGACTTCCAGAGTTCTTATGGAACTCGACGAGTTGCTAGCTACACTCGACGAGTCGGGTCAACATGGACTGTTGACTTTGACCGTTGACCTTGACTTTGACCAAGGGTTGACCAGTTTGACTTTTGGGGGTAATTTGGTAATTTGGGAATTTACGGAGGTGGATCACTGGTGGATGTAGGTGTTGGACTTGGAGCTGCATTTGGTTGAGTTTGACTTTATCACTTCGAGCTACTTGTGAGGTGAGTTCTTCTCACTATATCAACAGGGTCTCAAGAACCAAGGTTGGCCCTTTATGATTTGCATTCTGGTTTTAGGATGGTTGCTATGTTAGTGATCTGTTAGATCGGTATCCTGGTTTTAGGATGGTTTCTATGTTAGTGATCTGTTAGATCGGTATCCTGGTTATAGGATGGTTGCTATGTTAGAGATCGGTTAGATCGGTATCCTGGTTATAGGATGGTTGCTACGTTATTGATCGGGTAGATCGGTATCCTGGTTATAGGATGGTTGCCATGTTAGTGATCTATTAGATCTGTATGACTATCTGTACTTGCATGGTAGTGTATGATATTTATGTACACATGTTGGTTGATTGGGGAATTGGGTTGAGGCAGGTCCTGCTTTGTGTTGTAGGCCAAGATTGATGGGTTTTAGTATACTACAACATCCTATGGTGCACATACAACCCTAAATACCTTGGATCTATGTTTTCACTAATTATACATGCAAAGGTGTTTCCAAGGTATTAAGCCTATAACTAGCATGCAAAGATGTAAACTACACAAGATACTAGTTAGTGTAACATACCTTTTATGTGGCTGGAAGTCTTGATGTATTTGGACTTAAGAGCTTAGCCCCAATAGTGTGGAAGCCTCAAATGAAGTCACAACACATCAAGGACAAAGGAAGAACTTGAGAGAGAATCTTCATGCACCCAAAACACCCCCATGAACTCCAAGAACAAAGGTGGTGGTTTTTAGGTCATCATATATGTATTTATATGTGTTGAATTCTAAGAGTCATGGGTATAACCCAAACCCATACCCATGGGTTTTATGATCCATGGTTCATGTGGCCCAACTCTTTATGTATCCCTACATAAACTTGGTCCAACATGGATCATAAGCCCAACACATATAAATATAACTAATTACCATAATTAGTCCCCATAGATTCAATTAGTCTCTTTTGATCACTAAATTAATTCCAAATTAATTATTGATCAATACTAATTAAAACATATGATTTCATATTAATATATTATAACTTATAATATATTAACAAATCATATATAACATTCTCTTAAGAGGCCAAACTAACAAATTGTCCTGATGATATGCAACCCAAATGGACCATGCTACTCTCGGGTCAAGTACATACCAATAATAGTTATGGGCTTAGACACCTAATCCAACAGTCTCCCACTTGGATAAGTCTAAAACTATTATTGCGTATGACTCCAAGATCCCGACTAGCAATCGTAGCTCTTAAAAGCCGCTGTCGAACTCTGACCTAGTCAATGACGTGTCCATAAGATAAGGGATCATATATTCCTCCATTCTAGATATCATATGGACTGAGACATGGATTATAATCATTCTCTCTGTCCATTTGTTGTTTCCCGATTTCCGATTTACGACGACCGACTAATTAAACAAATCAAATCCGTCCAGGCCCGGCCGAGCACTTACGTTTGTCATCACTAAATCATCGAGGGGCCCACATATATCGATTTTATCCCTCTAAGGGTAAAAGGAATGGATAAACTTCGACTCATATGGTTGCTCTATATACACACCAAATCACACACAAAAATGCGTTTTATAACACCAAGTTACTGGTGCGTTTTCACATAATCAATGTGTAACCGACTTGTAGACTGCAACTCATATCTCTTGGTTTGAAGAATATTAGATATTATCGTCTCATGATCACTCGTGATAAAATCCATGAAGTGATTCAAATGAGCGTGGGTTTAATCCAATACTCGAATCTCATTCCAGGAGCACTCATGAATACTTGCAGCTATATCTAGGCCACCTAGACAAACTACATACCCATTCATGACCGTCTTGATTCATACCTACTTCCAAAGTATGATTGACTGTGGAGAGTTTGAATAACCTAGTTATTCGGGAAGTCAAAACATGCAAAGTGAAACACAAGAATAATACTAATCCTATATGGCCCCAAGCACCTTTGAGAGTAAATAAAACACCTTTTATTTAAACACCATATTGATTACTCATTATTCATTATATAATGTTTCGAATAATCAACTTTATACTTGAATCAAAACAATAGTCATGCCATGCTCCAAGCATGTACACTATGTTTGTCCAAACAATAGTTATGCCATACTCCAAGTATGTACACTATGTTTGACTATGATCCTTACTTTGTGGAATAGATCAATTGAACATAATTCCAATGATCCTCATTTCACAATCCCAAATCTTTATCACAAATGTAAGAATTCCAAATTCCTGCCATTTACTGAAATCTGTTAGATTCTAAACTTATATGCATTGATCCTCTTGTAATGACTGTGCACAAAAGTCACAAAGACTTGGCAACAAACATTACAAAGTATTCCAATGGAGAGCAATTCCATGGAAACGAAGTCTCACTTCTAAACAAGAGTTGCCTCCTAAAATTAACACTATACTTCCAATTAACACTATACTTCCAATTGCCCATGAGCAACCAATCTTTGGTAAACCTCAGATTGTCCTCGACAATTGCTTAATCATTTTAGTCATATCTAGTTCTAGTACTTTTTCCCTCTTAATGCCCTAGGCATTAGGAAAAATTTAGAAAGGATAAATATTATAGCACATGTAATCGATCCTATATCCGAAGCATATGGGACACGATTCATGATGTGTCACATAAAGACATGATCCTAGACCAGTCTTTTGCTACAATATTTTTTTTATTTGCCATGTTTTCATAATTCGACTATGAAGAGGGATGCCGTAATCATAATCGAATTTTGAGAACGCAATATATATAGAATTTCCTTATGTTGAACCATTCCAACATAAAATTCATATATATATATATATATATATATATATATATATATATATATATATATATATATATATATATATATCCTTGACTAAATTTGATTAAAATCTCACAATCTAAGCTTTTAGATTTGAAACATAAAATTCATATATATATATATATATATATATATATATACATATCCTTGACTAAATTTGATTAAAATCTCACAATCTAAGCTTTTAGATTTGAAATGAAGTATAATTTCCTCTCCCTTAATTATAGCAAAACAACTTTCCAACCCTTGCAGCTTTACAAATTGAAACTTTTGTTTTCTATAATTAACATTGCAAAACTCAACATAATAATCATGATCCCACTAACATGATAATTATTAGCATAACACTTATGCTCCCACTAGCTTTGACATGTATCCAAAAATCAGCTGGACTTCTAGAAATCAATACTTTATTGACTTTCTTACCAAAGTTCATATTTCTGATACGAGATGCTTTGATAAGACTTTATAAAAATCATACAACTTTCCTTAGATAGCTCACATGTGTGTCTAAACAGTTTTTAGAACTATGAAAAGGGATGCCGTAATCATAGTCTCAATTGTTTAGACCTTCGCCATTTCTCACAAGTCCATGTTAGTGTGCCGGTTAACCACACACGCTCCACTAACGACTTTGAGAATGCAAATATCACAATTGATATCTACTTAAAATCTACTTAGTGAAAGCGTTTCCTCACCATCATTTTCATGAATCGAAGAGAAACCTTATGACACTTAGATTTCTATGGTGTATGTGTTCCTATCCATGTGAATTTGTCATAACCGCAAGAGGAGGTTAGTGACAAATCCAAACTCATATGGATTGAACTTGTTTCAATCTTAACTTCTTGCCACCTGGCAGCACAAGGGCCTACCATTGCTTCCAAGTAGTTATGCAAACAATTGAGAACTCACAGAACTCACATGCATAGTCAACTTTTAACTGGAATGGGCACATAAATAAGAATATGTCAACACGATAGGTTACAAGCCACAAGTCGTGTGCTAGTGATAAACAATACCCTTGATTAGTTCTTGGAACTTTTCAAGATCATTAAGACTCCCACTGACCTCTTGACATATAAGATTCTCTTGTCAAGAACCATTCCTTGACAAAACAAATATTCAAGAGTTAGTGTGGATTCTTATCAAGATAAACACTTCACACAATTGGACTTAGTTGGTTTTTGTTTTATCCAAAACATCACAACTTACCAATTTCAAATGTTCAAGAGTAAGAAAACATTTTACTCTACATTTGACAAGTGTTATAAACCTTCTTAAGATTATGTCACTTAAGTTACAATCTTGGAGTATTACTCTAAGACTTATTTTTGGAACGAAGTATAATTTATCTTTTGATTTAACCATTTCAACAATTCACAATTCCTCTTCTTAGTCAAACAAATGCACTAAGATGTCCTTAGAGGATCAATTGTGATACGGTTTGCTAATCACTAAGATAATCATAAAACAAGATACTCAAGTACTCTCCCATCTCTTCAGATTGGAGAAACTTTTATCTTTTTGCCTAATTTGATTCTTCTCATTCGTTCTGCCACACAATGAAACTTTTCCAATGTTTCAGAATTACACTTAAACTTGTAAGTATAACCATATTCACTAAACTTTAGTAAATCATGACGAATAGCCTTATCGATCTTTGTGGTGGACTTGACCAGCGCACAACCAAGTGTACCCGATCCCCTAGTCCTTCACTTGACTCACATATACATGTGAACAAGGAATTAGTCTTAATTTCCCAAAGATGAAAATTCTCATTCATCATACAATACAAGTTGCATGTAACGCCCGCAGATCCGGGCTAGTCAATTTAGAGACGATGAGCATCAAAAATGAGTTTTTTATGGAAGATTATTTAGAAGGATTAATCTTAACCAAGTTGTAGTATATGTTACAAGGGTTCCGTACATATAAAGAACGCCGAAATCCGAGTTATAACGAAGAAGTTATGGCCCGTCAAAGTTTTCCGGCAAAACCGGCACGACACCGGGAGACGTAAATAGTGAATTTTTGATAAAGGACTTTTTAGCCTTAGAAATCTAAACAAAAGTTTTAGTATAAGTTAAACCGAGAACATAGAAAAAAAGAACGCCCAAATCTGACTTCGTATGAGGAAGTTATGAATTTTCTAAGATTTGACATAGCAGTGCACGGCCCGAAACTCGAATTTTAGATCGAGCGGTTTTTGGCCTACACGACCTAAATGAGAATTGAATATCTCATTAATAGGAACTCAACGGTAAAAAGACAGACGAAAACGGAGTCCGTATGTAGAAGTTATGAATTTTACGCGGACATTTAACAATATAATCTCCTCGTACTGTTAAATTTTGGATCGGCCGAGAATTAGCCGACGGAGTCAAAATGAAAGTTGTAGATCTTATTTTTACCTACGCGTGGATATAAAGAACGTCGAAAACAGAGCTCGTATGCGAAAGTTACAGGGTTTAGAAGTCGGCAGGGTGCTGCTGCAAAAGGGGTGACGTGACACAATCTTGGCCATTGCTTTCTCCCCAAGGCTTGCCACTAGATGGTGACATGTGACACTAATTTCAGCCATATTTCACCCTATAAATACAACCCCTTCCACCCTCATTTCTTCACACCTCCACCCTTCTCTTTCTACTCTCTCTCTAAACCTCCCAAAACTCCCCTAGCGCTAGAAGAAAGCCCCGGAGCGCTCGACGGCTTCGAGAAGAAGAGATTTCGGCTCGGAAGTTCTGCCCCTGCAGAGCGCGGCTTCTAGCCAAACCCCCTCGTAGGTAAGATACGCCTACCTAATTTTTAATATAGCTTTTATTTAAATATAGTAACGTTATTAGGACCTTATAATAATTATTTGAGCTATTATTACGGGTTATATAAGTGTCGTTATAATATCTTTTTAACCACTCGCGGTACGGGAAATCCGGTTTGAAGGGTCGCCTGGGTTGTTGGATTTCAGAAGTGCTATATGCCAAAATGATCCTGCCCTCGGGTGTTTCATGTCTGGCCCCTGTCTGTACATAGTGGGTGAAGAGTATTGTTTAACGCTTATATAATAGTAATAATAGTTAGACTATTAATTAGTCTCGTTGAACATTAGACTAAACTCTAGTGGAAATGATACTAGGTTTTGTCCAAGGGAAATTGTTTTAACAGTAACGAATCGCTGTCCGAGTGCCGAGTCACCACCTTTTCAAGTGAGTGCATAGTTACTTTCATCTTACACATAAATATGAAGTATTTTATATAAATTACGTGCTATGTGTGTATACTGTCTGAATACTTGCTGTCTATGCTGGATGAAACGTTTTATACATGTTTTTAAATTATCTAAACTGTATATGTATTTTTATATCTACAAAATATGTTGGGTAAAACATGGGTAGATTAGAGGTGAGATAAATGATGAGCGCTGAAAGATGAGCAATGAAAGATGAGATGAATGATGAGCGATGATATATGAGTGATAAAATATGGTGCGAAGCGATGAGCCAAAGCGATGAGCCAAAACGATGAGCCAAAACGATGAGCCAAACGATGACCCAAGCGATGACCCCGTTGTCTAGCAGAGTATGGATGACAACCACAGACTATTCTAGACAGTCTAGTTGAACACTAGCAGGCTCGCAACCTGTAGGTGTTGTGAATGATGTGTTCACCCGGTGTACTCTAAAAACCCATTGACAGGTATTACGAGTGGACTCTCGAAAACGATACTGTCAATAAACGAGATAAACCCTGGCGACTATGCAGACTTAGTGCCGATTCCTTAGGATACTCCTTAGGAACGAACGAACGAGGAATAGCTGAATCTTAGGGTAGATCCTTAAGAGTAAAGAAGATAATGGGGATAGGTAATTGGGTTGATTGCTTGATGTTTAACATAATAATTATATTATTGTGGGTTGAAAACCCTATGTACTCACCAGGTTTCCCAACCTGACCCACTCAGTTTATTTATATCATAGGTGTTGATATGAAGTCACATTACACTGAGAGATTAAGGAGATATAAATCACTAGTGATAATGAATGTAAGTTCTGTTTATGCTTATGTTTCTGTATTGACGATGACATCCCAAATGTTTTAAAATGAATAAAAATACTTTTCTTTGGAAATGCTTTGATAACGTATTTATCATATTTTACTGGGAACAAATTCCGCAACATTTTTATTAAAAGAGGTACTCTGATTTTTATAAAGCATCAACAAAATCGGTCTTTTCTGGCCGTGAAAATGGGGATGTCACATTGCATGATTCCAAGTTTCTATCCAACTGAAACTTGGGTGATGAGAATCTTTCCTTATTTGGTAAATTATGACACTACCACAAACGAAAGAATCATATCCATTTTCCAATACTGCTATCAATGGAATCACATAAACAACAATTTTTCACTAATGCCATTGTAAGGATATTTAAAATAAATAAAATCAAAAACTTTTCTTTTATTTTAAAACTTGCGGAAAAACTTATTCTTACAATGCAAATGCATATGAAAACAATGTTGTTAAGGCTACGACCCAACAAAATATTCTATAACTTGGAAGAGGGATGCCGTAATCCAAGCTATAAAATATTTTATGGTAGGCGAATGACGATCCACCAATTTCCACCACGAAAAACGAAAAAGAATTTTAGGTCTTAAGTGAATTGAAACTCCTAGATCCTTTGAGATTCATTGAACTTTTCAATGGCATGTTTAAATCTCAATTGTGCCATCTCAAGTTTGTGACTGGGATGCCGGGGATCACAAACAAGGTGTGAATAACCATGCAAATTAACTTGGTACCCTTAACTTTATCACCTAATCGATGTGCCGGTTACCCACATGCGCTCCACCGATCTATGATAAACATTAAATCACCCTTTTCCACCCTTACTAGTCCATGTTAGTGTGCCGGTTACCCACACACGCTCCACCAACGACTTGGTAAGGTACAAAGTGTAATTTCATGGGTTAGCACCAAATTCACATTTTCCTAAAGTAAATAATATTGGGAATTTAATAAGGTTTAGTTACTTTATATTTATCATTATACTTTTAATGAAGGGAGAATTAATGTCCTGTCAAAACCGTTCTGCTAACGACCATCCACCAGTCAAGGAAGCGGTGGGTGAGAGTGGACACCCATTAAACTGCCATTTTATAGGCAGTAACCTTATACCCCCCTTATAGACCGGCTTCGTGAATGAGGCCTACTAACGGTAAGAATAACATACTCTTATACATATATATAAATATTAAACCTATAATACTATAATAATATAAGGGTTGAATTTTAACTTTTAAAATTCTAAGGGTCTAACTTGGAATTAAAGTATTCATGGGAGGGGGGGAACTTTACAAATTCCAAAACTTGAGGGCAAGTTTTGAACAATTCAAGACTTTTGGTTTCCATAACTTATGAGTTTAAAGTAGTTTTAATGGAAAAACTCTTCAAGTTCCATAACTTGAGGACAAGTTATGGAAGACTTTAAAACATTAAAAGAATGAGACTCTTCATTTTCATAACATATGGAAATCTAATGAGTTTTAAAAATCATAAATGAGACTTTTCATATAACTTGAGGACAAGTTACAAAAACACATTTTATGAACAACTTTTAGATCAATTTGGATTGAAAACAAATTATCACATAATTTTTCTATTAATCTAAACCAACTCATAAGAACAAGATAATTCAAATCAAACAATTTTTATGTAATTTGTCTAACCATTAAACTAATACAAAACATGAATCCATTGACAATTATCTTTGAAATTGGATTAGCATGAACATTACCACATCAAAAAGAGGTTTATAAGTTCAAAAACAGCTTAGGGTAATGTTCCTAGTCTAATTCCAGCCAAAAAACTTGAAGATATGTTGTCAGGGGGTCCAACTCGCCGAGTCCCTTAATGGGCTCGACGAGTCCCCTGTCCAGATAGAAAAAAACTTCGAATTTCAACCATTTGCATCGAGTATAATTGAATACAAGCCTTGGCTCTGATACCACTGATGGGTTTTAGTATACTACAACATCCTATGGTGCACATACAACCCTAAATACCTTTGATCTATGTTTTCACTAATTATACATGCAAAGGTGTTTCCAAGGTATTAAGCCTATAACTAGCATGCAAAGATGTAAACTACACAAGATACTAGTTAGTGTAACATACCTTTTATGTGGTTGGAAGTCTTGATGTATTTGGCCTTAAGCGCTTAGCCCCAATAGTGTGGAAGCCTCAAATGAAGTCACAACACATAAATGGCAAAGGAAGAACTTGATAGAGAATCTTCATGCACCCAAAACACCCCCATGAACTCCAAGAACAAAGGTGGCGGTTTTTAGGTCATCATATATATATTTATATGTGTTGAATTCTAAGAGTCATGGGTATAACCCAAACCCATACCCATGGGTTTTATGATCCATGGTTCATGTGGCCCAACTCTTTATGTATCCATACAAAAACTTGGTCCAACATTGTAACATACACGTTCAGTTATCGTGTTATGTAATTTTAAAAGTGAATAATATTATGAAATATTATATAATTATGAGTATTGAGTTCTAACAGATAGTTTTTGCTAGAAATGAAGTAAAACTATGTTTAGAATCATCCAGAATGTTTTGGAAGTCTTATGAGATTCCGAACATTAGGCAAATATTGAAATTTAACGAAAATATAAAATTTGAAATAAGTAAAATTTTATTATTGAGAGTTGTAAAGAACCTCGTTAGAAACATTTAGGCGAAAACCTCATCGAAATCCGAGTTATAACGAAGAAGTTATGACCAATAGAAGATCCGCGACAAAACCGGCACGACGCCGAATGACGTAAAAAGTGAGTTTTTGATAAACTACTTTTGAGCCTTAGTGATCTAAATGAAAGTCGTAGTATTTGTTAAACCGAGAATTTTGATAAAAAGAACGCTAAAATCTGACTTCGTATGAGGAAGTTATGATTTTTCTAAGTTTCAGCTTAGCAGTAGACGGCCGAAAACTCGAATTTTAGATCGAGTGGTTTTTAGCCGACACAACCTAAACGAGAATCGAAGGTCTCGTCAATAGTAGTACAACGGTAAAAAGACAGACGAAAACGGACATCGGATGAAAAAGTTATGAATTTTTAACGGATTTTCCTGTCCTGGTCTGTTAAAAATAATAATATTAAAAATAAAGTCAAAATTAGCCGACAAAGTCTAAAAGAAAGTTGTAGAGCATAATTTTACTACGCGTGCATATAAAGAACGTCAAAAACGGAGCTCATATGCGAAAGTTATGGATTTTAGAAGATTTTGGCTCAAAAACCGAGAAATAATGGATAATACCGGGAATTTTCGCATGAACAGTACCGGCCACGTCACCCGCTCTCGCGAACCGCCCCGTGTCCGATCTCGGTGAGTCAGCAGCCGCGTGTCTGGGTCGTGGCGCGTCCGAGGAGCGACGTGTGTGCACCTCCGTCCGAAGCTGCTCCGTCCGACGCGTGTCGCGATGACTCCTAGCATCCGGATCCGAGCCTCGCGTCTGCGCCGCGTGTCCTCCTTCCTTTCGGCCGAAGCTCCGGACCTCGCTACTATAAATAGTAGCTGCGAGACCTCCCGGGTATTTTTGAGAAATTGCCCCCTTTTCACCCCTAATTCCATATTTTAGCTATTTCCCCTTCCCCCGAAGCCCCAATATTATTTTCAACACCCGAAACACGCCACGAAGTGCCCGAAGACCCCGAGAAAATTATCTTTTCGGTTTGAAACTCAACCTTCGCAAAGCCCGGTTATCAAGAAAACTCCCGATTTTCATTGAAGAAAGTCAATTATAGTAACGAAGTGCTGCCCAAATTACTATTTTAACCCCCGATTATTTCACGGTGAGTTTAATATATAGGAACAATTGTATGTTATGTGTTATATGTGCTATGTGCTTTTCAGTGTTATTATTCCAGGATATTTTCTCGTGTTATTTTTATTCGCTATTTTAATAGCAAAGTAATACCTTTGACCATGTGATCAGTGAAAGGACTTAGATTCATATTGGTACTGGTATGTAGCCTCTGGCCATGTAAAGCATGTCTCCGTAAGAGAATGACTTCTATTCTATGGCATTGGCAGATGGTTAGACAGGGCTATAAGCCTGAAATCTACCGAAATGTTTAAATCAGAAAGTGTATGTCTTCTGTGCCACTTGGGTCGAAGCTTTATTGGTGTATATCAAGTATAGAAATTGTCATGTCTCATTGATCGTATATCTTTGAATCAAATCATTGATTGATATGGAAAGTTTGTCTCATGATTCACATATGCCTTTGTTGTTCCTTGTTCCTCTTTGCTTCTGCCATATTGAGGTATGTATATATGGCATAACGTTATATTGTATCTATTATTGAACTCACTATTCACTAAGCGTTATCGCTTACCCCTCTCAATGTTTTAATATATTGCAGGCAATAAGCACCCAGTATAGTTATATACTGTTGGAAGACTTAGAATAGTTTATACTATTACTTTTGTATTTAAGTTTTAGTATGTATAAAATTTCAGTATCCTGGGTAGTTTGTAATAAACTTAAACTTAGTCGGTTTGTATCCAGTCTTTGTAATAAGACCATCATTATATAATATAATATGTTTATGAATATGCATGTAGCATGTTTTGGAGTAACAATTGTCAAGTATGAAAGTTTGGGTCTTTCAGAAATACGAAAGTTTAGAAAGGGGATCTTTCAAACATGGATCATAAGCCCAACACATATAAATATAACTAATTACCATAATTAGTCCCCATAGATTCAATTAGTCTCTTTTGATCACTAAATTAATTACAAATTAATTCTTGATCAATACTAATTAAAACATATGATTTCATATTAATATATTATAACTTATAATATATTAACAAATCATATATAACATTCTCTCAAGAGTCCATCCTAACAAATTGTCCTGATGATATGCAACCCAAATGGACCATGCTACTCTCGGGTCAAGTACATACCAATAATAGTTATGGGCTTAGACACCTAATCCAACAAAGATACCCAGGGCGGACCGGATAGACTGCAGACCCGGTTACGGCACACTAGTCAGGCCGAAGGCCCGCCGAGCGGTCCGGATAGGCTGAAGACCCTGAGAGGCGGTCCAGACGTGCTGATGGCTCGGAGAGCAGTCTAGATAGACTGATGGCCTGTGAGGCGGTCCATTCAGACTGATGGCTCATTATGCGTGCTGTGTTTTTTTATTTGATATGGTTATATATGTATGGCATTGGTATTTTGGGGGAACTCACTAAGCTTCGGGCTTACATTTGTTGATTTTGTTTCAGGTACTTCTGATGATCGTGGAAAGGCGAAGGTGTGATCGTACACCTCCTATTGTTTATGATTTGATTCTGGGATACTCTGACACTGTACTATTTTGAAAACAAGTTTTGTAATAATCATTGGTTTTGAAATGTTTTAAAAAAGTTTAAATTTGGCATGATTTTTATGGATGTTACAGAAGATAGTTGTCAAAAGTTGTGCTTCTTAAATTAATCAGTATCTACAACGTCTTGTCGAGACTCGTGACTCCGTGTTCACAGTCTCTGTTAGACAAAATCTTTCGGATAAACTTCAACCAGTGTTTGTAGTGTTAAATCAAATAGAAGGTGTTTCGGGAAGTGGTTCTCTTCCGAAACAAGGGTAGAAGACAAAGAAGAACCCCAAGCAAAGCAAACCACTGGTGAACAAGAACAAGAACAAAAACCGAAGGCAAATGATCAGAAGGGTAATGAAGCTTCTGCATCTAACAAAGGAAAACAAAAACTTGTTGATTATGACGAATAAGAAGAAGAAGAGCTCCCAGAATCTGAAAAGCTTGTAAGAAAGAAGAGAGATAAAGAACTCGATGATCTTCTGAAGCTTTGGAAAGAGTTAGAAGCACAAGAAGCGGAGGCTAAAATTCCAAAAGTGACGCTTGAAACTCAGAAATCACTTTTTCCTCCATGGTCAGTTGATAGAATTCAGAAAGAAGCTATTGATGCTCTGAACGTGTATTGGCTTGAGCCTAAGGTATCTTTTGATCTAAATAACGAAGCGGAGTCTCAATTTGATTTTCCAATCACTCCCAGGGATTCCCTATTTTGGTGTTTTGAGAAGATAGAAAAGGCTGTGATCTCTGACAAAGCAGTGAACCAGAAACTATTGAATTTCTACTTGAAGTATGCCAAGCCTCAGTATCAGTCTTGGAGTCTAAAGAGGATTGTGGGGTTGAAGGTTTGCTCGGCTGTGCCTACTGAAGATTTTACGAACATAAGGTTCAAGGGATTTTAGGGAGTCGATAAAGTGTTGGATGAATTCACTTTGGCAGACTTGCCGTTTATGAATACGTACGACTGGATCTCATTGTTCAACATTGTCATGAAGGATGAGAAGAAATACGAACCCATTGTTGTCCATCTGAAAAAGATACTCATCTGCTATATCTTAGAGATTGCGAAGATGGATGTGGAAATAGCGTTGGTGTTGCAAAAAAGCCCATTTTGGAACCCGAAGAGCAGCCTCAAGACGTTAAGAAGATGAAGTTGGGAGTTATTTAGAAAGTGCACCAGAGTGTTGCGTATAATCGAAAGTCTGGTGAAAAAGTTTAGAAGAGTATGTTCTTTCTGAGAGACAAACATCTCTACTCAATCACTTCTCTAAAGACTATTCTCACAATGGTTGAAACTTGCAAGGCAAACACAGTAGCTGATCTGAAATGCTTCTCGGGTATGATCTCTTGGTATCTTTGTGTTCGAAACATGCTTCTGGATTTATTGCCCAAATTGTTCAACGCACAGAGAAGGCTACAGTGAAGACTCTCCTTCGGAATTTGACACAAAGGGGGAGATTGTTGGGTTTAATAATGTTGTGTCAAATATGTGCTAGTATAGTCTTATTTATTCCGGTTTGGGCCTGTCCATTCTCGGATGTGTTTAGTAGCTTAAACTATAAATATTGTGCATGCTTGTAACTTTAGGGTTAACATTTTGGTTACCCTAATTGCCGTACACTCTTACAGAGAAGTTCTTGAGAACTGTTCTAGAGTCGTTTAATCAAAGCATTCGACACACTTTTGATCTTCATTGTTCTTGTCATTTAATTCACGCTCTTTAAAATAGAATCTATCGATCATATTTATTGTTCCAACAATTATGGATAAATTGGAAACTTTATTCATCTAAACATTATGTTGATTCAGATCCGAAGGTTGTAGACTTGGACTTAATGGATTAGCTGAGAAAGATGCATTCTTGGTCCCTTTGAGACTTAATGACTAGATCTTGGTTGTTTGGACCATCCTAATGGATAGAGTTGGAAACTTTATCCATTATGAAGCTATTTAGGAACTAGATATGAGATTATGGGCCTTGGTCTGAAGAGGTTAAGCACTTAATGAAGATTTTGGCCTTTTGACCAGAAGTCACCACGTGACTTAAGATGTGTCATCACGTGACGGTGTCCAGAATCGCGATTGTTTGTCGTTGCATTCTCACGATCTAACCAAGGAATGGTCACGACGTGATGTTGAGTTTGACTAAGCTGAGCATTGATCTTGTAGACTTTGACCGTTGACTTTTTGAAAAGTTTGACGTTTGGTCAAACTTGGGTAGAATTGAGTATTTGACTAAGGATTGGTCTCGGTTTGGTTTTAGGATGCTTGGGTTGGTTGTTCTAATGCTGAGATAGCTGTGGGCTTCCGTTGAGTAGTTCATGTGACTCTCTTTTGAAATGCCCCAAAAATATGTTCCAAATATTTCATTTTTAATTTAAGTAAAACATTATTCCAAACATCATTCATACATTCCCAAATGAAACAAGTGTATCAAATGTCATAAAAATCATAGTGAAATTTCAATTGCGGAATCTCAGTGGTGTGTGCAATGCAGTCAACCCGAGCTCTTCCCTTTGGAACCGGAAGTACCTGTAACATAAACCGAAAACCGTAATCACAAAGCTTAGTGAGTTCCCCAAGCTACCCCATACCATATGTAATAAATCACATACTCGGACCCCGCCCTCAGCATCGATCCCCAATTTGTTTAGAGATCTGTTATTCTCAGGCCTCGCTTGCCATTGGGCCTCGCCCATTATGCACATACTATATAGATATCACATAATCATGCTAACACATATAATGATCATAAAACAATAGCATATGTTCCAGTTATCGGGCCTCGCCCGACATCGAGCCCCTACCAATATACATTGCAACACACAACACATGCAAGGGTCACACAGACTCCTAGCATCCTAACATAATCAATAAGGGCCGACATTGGAGCCTTAGACCCGCTAATCCAGTGAGGAAACTCACCTCGAATGCTGAATCTCACTGAAAATACCTAGCTGTTGCCGTGACGAATCCCCGAGCTATCAACACAATATAGCACCCAATTAACACTTGGGTTCCAATCTATATCTAAATCCATACTTGGGGTAAAATGACTATTTTACCTTTGACCCAGTTTGAATCAAGACTGAGGCCTAACTCGCCACTCAAACGGGCCCAAAACCAAATGATCTACCAAGGCCCACTTATGGACAAATTTTCCAAATTGGGCCCAAACCTTATATGGACCCTACCCTATGGCCCAAAGCAACAAGGTCCCTAAATGTAACACCCGTAAAAATCAAGCCAATTTAAAATTTTTTCAAACATCCAAAAGCCATTAGTTATTACAAAATGTTTTCAAAATATTTTAATATCAGAGTATCCTAGAAACCATAAGTCCAAAACACGAGGATGTGTACGGTCATGCCTTTGCCTTGCCGAGACATCTGAAGCACCTGAAAAAATAAACTGAAACCGTAAGCACAAAGCTTAGTGAGTTCTCCCAAAATACCCATACACACAATAATACACATATAATCACAAACAACATACTATGGGTCCAATCAACCATCGGGTTGGAATACCCCAGGCCCTCAACCATCGGGTTGGAAGGCCAACATACTTTGGGTCCAGTCATCCTTGGGATGGTATACCCTCGGCCCACAACCATCGAGTTGGAATGCCCACACACTATGAGTCCGATCATCCTCCGGATGGAATACTCTCGGCCCACAACCATCGGGTTGGAATGCCCACACACTATGAGTCCAATCATCATCGGGATGGAATACTCTTGGCCCACAACCATCGGGTTGGAATGCCCAAACAATATGAGTCCAATCATCCACGGGATGGAATACTCACGACCCACAACCATCAGGTTGGAATGCCCAGGCCTGTTGCCTCTAGCACAAAGCAGATGAGCCTCAACCACCAATCAACATGTGCACATATATCAGATAATCACATAGCAGTCTATAGACAAACAAACCGATCTAACAGATCATACTAGCATAACATCATCCTATCTATTAGGATACTGATCTAACAGAGCATAGCAACATAATACCATCCTATCTACCAGGATACTAATCTAACAGCTCATACTAGCATAACATATCAGGATAACAATCCAAAAGGGTCGGCATTGGTGCCTTAGACCCTTAAGTATAGTGAGGAAAACTCACCTCATACTGCTGAAGTCCCGCGGATAAAACTCCAGCTGCTGGTTGACAGATTCCTGAGCTGTCAACATCAAAACTGATGGGTTTTGAGCATCCTAACAACCTTAAGGTGCACATACAACCCTAAATGCTTTGGATCTATGTTTTCTCTAATTATACATGCAATTTGATTTTCCAAAGCATTGGCCTAACTAGCATACAAAACATGGGTACTTGTATAACAAAACTAGTTAGATTACATACCTTATCTTGTAGCTTGATTCCTTGGCCTTTAAGAGCCTAGCACCCCAAATGTGATGCCTCAAATGCTTCACACAACACCACCAAAAATGGAGGACCTGAGTGAGAATATCTTGCACACAAAAATCGATTATGCTCTTCCAAAGATCACTAGGGTGCAATTTTAGTAGCATAGGGACTTCTTATATAGTGTGGAAAAATTAGGGTTACACCATGTAAACCTTAATGTGCATGACCTTCCATATTCCTTAAGCTCCATGGGTTTAAACCTCCATGGACTATCCATGGGTTATGACATTGGTTTAGCCCAGCTTAAAGAACTATGGATCATTGGGCCATATTATAAGAATCAATGATTTACACAATCAATCCCCATATATTTAATTAGTCTCTTTTGATCACAAAATTAATTCCAAATTAATTCTTGACCAATACTAATTAAATAATATGATTTCATATTAACATATTAGAACTTATAATATATTAATAAATCATAAATAACCGCTTCTCAAATGTCCATCCTTCATATTGTTCCGGTGCCATACAACCCAAATGGACCATGCTACTCTCGGGTCAAGTACATACCAAATATAGTTATGGACTTAGACACCTTATCCAACAGTCTCACACTTTGATAAGTCTGATAACTATAGTTGCAAGTATGACCTCAAACACCGACTAGCAATCGTAGCTCTTAAAAGCCTCTGTCGAACCGTGACGCGCCATTTTAGATAAGTGATCATATAATCCTCCGTTGTGAAGATATCAGCCGGACAAATACATGGAACAATGGCATACTTATTGTCCAGCAGTTTGCTTCCCGATTTCCGATTTGTTTGACATAGAACTTAATCGAAGACATCAATTGAGTTCTGACCGGGCCCGGTACATAAGTCAAAACAAAATCATCGAAGGGCCCAAGATATCGCTTTTAATCCTCCAAGGACTAAAAGGAACAGATACACTTCGACATTATATGCTTGTACTAACTACTTGTTAAATCATACACAATAGTGCGTTTTATAACATCAAGTTACTAATATGGTTTCGCACTATCAATGTACAACCAACTCATAGTTAACAACTCATATATCTTGGTTTGAAGACTTATATGATTTTTTTGTCTCACGATCACTCGAGATAAATTCCATGAAGTGATACAAGTGAGCGTGGGTTTAATCCAATAATTAGACCTTACGAGCACTCATGAATGTTGTAGCAAACTTTGCTATGTCTAATACACTTCAAACAATCTACAAGCCAAATTCATGACAGTCTTGCCTCAATACCTACTTCCAAAGTATGATCGACTGTGGACGGTTTGAATAATATAATTATTCTAGAAGTCAAAACATGCAAAATGAAACAATAGTAAATGATTGACACAAGATAGTAACAATACTTATAAATAAAAAACACCTTTTATTTAATCATCAAATGTCAATTACATTTCAACTATTACAAGTTTGAAAAACTATCTAATTATTAAAACTAATATCGTCCTTCAGCCCGATGCGCCTTGCATGCTGTAAGTGCTTAACCTTACTCAGTCCCTTCGTGAGGGGATCTGCTGGGTTCTCCTCTGATGATACCCTCTTTGCTACGAGGAGTCCTTCTTCTATCCGATGTCTTATGAAGTGATATTTTCTTTTAATGTGCCTGGATCTGCCATGATCCCTTGGTTCCTTGGCTAAGGCAACCGCACTCTCGCTGTCACAAAAAATATCCATAGGCTCCTTTATAGCTGGTACAACTCCAAGGTCTCCGATGAAGTTCTTCAGCCATATTGCCTCCTTCGCCGCCTCGCTTGCTGCTATGTACTCTGATTCACACGTTGAATCAGCTACTATCTCCTGCTTGGAACTTTTCCAAGTTATTGCTCCTCCATTCAGGGTAAATATCCAACCCGACTGAGAGCGGAAATTATCTTTATCGGTCTGAAAGCTGGCGTCACTATACCCCACCACTCTCAAGTCATCACTCCCACCAAGGGTAAGGACCCAGTCCTTAGTCCTCCGCAGGTACTTGAGAATGTTCTTTACCGGAGTCCAATGAGCCTTACCAGGATTCCCTTGATATCTGTTGACCATGCTCAAAGCAAAGGCCACATCAGGGTGAGTACAAGTCATAGCATACATGATCGAACCAACCGTGGAAGCATATGGTATTCGACTCATCTCAGCTATCCCAGCCTCTATACTCGGACTCTGAGTTTTACTCAGTTTGGCATTGCTCTGGATCGGTAAGTCACCTTTCTTGGAATCCATCATGCTGAATATTTTCAACAACTTTTCCAAGTAGGTACTTTTACTAAGTCCAATTAGTCTCTTACTCCTGTCTCTTAATATCCTTATCCCTAGGATGTAAGCAGCTTCTCTAAGGTCGTTCATAGCGAAACACTTCCCAAGCCAGGACTTAACTTCCTACAAGGTTGGGATGTCATTTCCTATGAGTAGTATGTCATCCACATACAATACCAAAAAGCTAACTGTACTCCCACTAGCCTTGACATATACACAGGACTCATCCTCGCTTCTCGAAAAGCCAAACTCTTTGACTTTCTCATCAAAACAATGATTCCATCTGCGAGATGCTTGTTTCAATCCATAAATGGATTTCTCAAGCTTACACACTCTATTAGGGTACTTTGCATTGACAAAACCCTCTGGCTGACTCATGTAAACATCCTCAGCCAACTTTCCATTAAGGAAAGCGGTTTTGACATCCATTTTCCATATTTCATAATCATGAAATGCAGCTATGTCTAGCATAACCTTAATAGACTTAATTTTCCCTACTGGTGAGAAGGTCTCATCATAGTTAACCCCCAGAGTTTGAGTAAAGCCCTTCGCAACCAGTCACGCCTTATAAGTGTGTACCTTTCCATCCATGTCGGTCTTTTTCTTGAAGATCCATTTGCACCCGACTGTCTTACGACCCAGTATATTGTCAACCAAGTTTCAAACTTGATTGTCATACATGGACTGAATCTCGCTGTCCATAGCCTCTTTCCATTTAGCAGACTCGGGGCCTACCATGGCTTCCTTGTAGTTATTAGGTTCATCCAAATTTACCAGTGTTCTATCACTGATAAATGTATCACCTTCAGTAGTAATATGGAAACCATAAAACTCAGGTGTATTTCTAACTCTACTGGAACGCCTCAGAGGTAAGGACTCGTCAATTGGATCAACTAGAGTTTCCTCCTCAGGTTGATTGCTAGTGTTTGAGGTTCCTTCACCACTTGACTCTTGAAGTTCTTCAAGGTCAATTTGCCTCCCATTGTCTCATTGGCCTACGAGCCCTCTCTCGCGAAAGACTCCTCTCCTCGTAACGAAGACAACATTGTCATTCGATCTGTAGAAGAGATAACCAAAGGATTTTTGTGGGTAGCCGATGAAAATACACCGCTCATTTCAATGTTCGAGCTTGTCGTGAGTCTCACGCCTCACGAAAGCCTCGCAACCCCAAACCTTGATGTGTGCTAACGAGGGAACCTTCCCTGTCCACATATCGTGAGGTGTTTTGGCAACCTTCTTAGTTGGGACTCGATTAAGGATATGGGTGGTAGTCTCTAAGGCATACCCCCAGAATGAGATAGGTAACGAAGCTCGACTCATCATGGAACGAACCATGTCCAACAAGGTTCGATTGTGCCTCTCAGCCACACCATTAAGCTGTGGTGTCCTAGGTGGCGTCAATTGTGAAACAATCCCTCATTCATTGAGGTAGTCTAGGAACTCGATACTAAGATACTCACCACCCCAATCGGATCGGAGCATCTTTATCTTCCTGCCCAACTGATTCTCCACTTCTTGTTTAAACTCTTTGAATTTCTCAAAGGTTTCTAACTTGTGCTTGATTAAGTAGACATAGCCATATCTACTGTAATCATCAGTAAAAGTCACATAGAAGCGGTTAGCATCCCTTGTGGCGGTTCTGAAGGGCCCACACACATCGGTGTGTATGAGATCTAACAAACCTTCACCCCTTTCACAAGTACCAGTGAAGGGTGACTTGGTCATATTTCCATGTAAGCAAGATTCACAAGTGTCATCCGACCTAAAGTCGAATGACTCCAAAACTCCAGCCTTTTGGAGTTGGCCTATGCGCTTCTTACTGACATGTCCAAGACGAAAATGCCACAAGCATGCTTTATCCAATTCATTGGAAGAATCAATGTGCAACACATTATTTCCTAAGTTGTCTACAATCATCACAGTTTCATATACACCATTGCAAGGTAATGCTTTAAAATAAAAAACACCATTATAATAAGCATTAATAGCACCAATTTCATTATCAAATGAAAAACTAAAACCTTGTTTGTACAAACCATGAAAGGAAATAACATTTCTCTCCATTTCAGACGAGTAGCAACAATTATTCAAATCTAATTCTAACCCACTACTCAACAATAAAGAATAAACTCCAATCTTGGTGACAGGTGAAACCTTCCTATTCCCCATGATCAAGTTTATCTTCCCGTGCTCCACATCCTTACTTCTTTTTAGTCCCTACAAATCAGAACAAATGTGAATTCCACAACCTGTATCAAGGACCCAAGAACAAGAATGTGATGAGTTATTAGATAGAATAGTATCAATACCTGCATGGGTGGCGTTAACCTTCCCATCTTTGACATCCTGTAAGTATTTGGGGCAGCTTCGCTTCCAGTGCCCTTTATCGTGACAATAGAAACACTCTGGTTCCTTAGGAATGAAAGAGGGAGCAGCATAACCAGCCTTGGTCCCACTTGAAGAGGATCCATCAAGAGACTTTCCCTTGCGGCTCTTAGAGGGAGCCTTCCTCTTCTTCCCCTTCCCTTGTCCAATTGCCAGAACAGGGGCGGTGGTAGGAGTAGTAACAACCAATTTACCTTTCAGACTACTTTCAGCAGTCCTCAAAAGCCCTTGAAGTTTGCTAAGTGTGACCTCCTCCTTGTTCATATGATAGGTCATGCGAAACTGATCATAACATGGAGGTAAGGAGTGTATAATGATATCTATAGCCAGCTCCTCATCGAAGTACACATTCAGTTTTAGCAAACGGTCCACAAACCTTTGCATTTTCTGCAAGTGGGCCATGATGGGTTCACCATCCTTCATCTTAGTTGTTATCATGGAAGAGATGATTTCATACCTCTCTTGACGATCACTCTGATGGTATCTTTCCATCAGGTCCTAGTGCATCTCAAAAGGGTAGAAGTCCTCATAGGACTTTTGGAGTTCAGCTGACATAGTGGCAAGCATGATACAAGCTACCTTGGTGGCATCCTTCTCATGTGCCCTAAACTCAACAATCTCCTCAGGAGTAGCAGAAGACTCATCGATTTCCTTAAGCTCCTTGTCAAGGACATATTCCTTGTCCTCATAGCGAGTGACCATCCTGATGTTCCTAATCCAGTCATTGAAATTAGTGTCATCAAAGATGACTCTCCCACACAAGCTCATGAGAGAGAAGGAGCTAGTAGGGTTTGAGCCAGAAGCAGTGTTGGAAGACATCTGAAAAGAAAGAAAGACAAAGTTTAGATTAGATAAAAGTCCTTAATATAACACCCAAATGAAATATTTAGGCTAGGACCCAACACAATATTTTACAATTTGGAAGAGGGATGCCGTAATCCAACTTACAAAATATTTGAAGGTAGGTAAATGACGATTTACCAATTTCCACCATGAAAAACGAAATAGATTATTAAGTTTTAATTGGATTGAAATTCCTAGGTTCCTTTGAGATTCATTGAACTTTTCAATGGCATGTTTAAATCTCGATTATGCCCTTCAAGTTTGTGACTGGGATACCGAGTATCACCAACAACGTGTGAATAACCATGCAACTTCACTTGGTACACTTGATGTCATTTATCACATAATCGATGTGCCGGTTGACCACACACGCTCCACCGATCTATGAAAAACACCAAGCTACCCTTTTCCACCCTTACTAGTCCATGTTAGTGTGCCGGTTAACCAGACACGCTCCACTAACGACTTGGCAAGGTGCAAAGTGCAATTTCATGGATTAACATCAAATTCACATTTTCCTAAAGTAACTAAGATTGGGAATTTAATAAAAGTTTAGTTACTTTATACTTATCATTATACTTTTAACGAGAATTAGTGTCCTATCCTACCCGTTCGGCTAACGACCCTCCACCAGTCAAGGAAGTGGTGGGTGAGAGTGGACACCCATTAAACTGCCATTATATAGGCAGTAACCATATACCCCCATATAGACCGGCTTCGTGAATGAGGCCTACTAACGGTAAGACTGACTTGTCTTATACATATATATAATTATTAAACTTATAATATTATAATAGTATAAGGGTTAATTTTAAACTTTTAAAATTATAGCGTTTAGAATTAAAGTATTCTTAAGTGTGACTTTACAAATTCCAAAACTTGAGGACAAGTTTTGACACTATTCAAAACTTTTCATTTTCTTAACTTATGAGTTTAATGAATTTTAAAGAAAAGACTTTTGGTTTTCCATAACTTGAGGACAAGTTATGGAGTCCATTAAAACCATTAAGACCATTAATTTAATTAACATAATAATAAAAAATTCATACATGATCTAGTTAAACTCATAAGCATAAGATAATTCATATCATCAATCTTCAAGAAATTAGCCTAATCATATAAACTAATACAAATCTTGAAACTATGACAATTATCTTTTAATTGGACAAGCATGATCATTACCTTATGAAAAAACAGATTTCATGGTTCAAAAAATAGTTTGGGGTAATGATCCTAATCCAATTTCTGGCCAAAAGTTGAAAATCTACACACAGGGGTACCAACTCGGCAAGTACATGAACTGGACTCGTCTATTTGGCCATTTTATGAGTGGACTCGGCGAGTTCACTGAACAAAATGCAGAAATTCGATTTTTCAACCTTGAAAACCAAGAATACATCAAGTATAATAGAAAACAATCCTAGGCTCTGATACCACTGATGGGTTTTGAGCATCCTAACAACCTTAAGGTGCACATACAACCCTAAATTCTTTGGATCTATGTTTTCTCTAATTATACATGCAATTTGATTTTCCAAAGCATTGGCCTAACTAGCATACAAAACATGGGTACTTGTATAACAAAACTAGTTAGATGACATACCTTATCTTGTAGCTTGATTCCTAAGACCTTTAAGAGCCTAGCACCCCAAATGTGATGTCTCAAATGCTTCACACAACACCACCAATAATGGAGGACTTGAGAGAGAATATCTTGCACACAAAAATCGGCAATGCTCTTCCAAAGATCACTATGGTGCGATTTTAGTAGCATAGGGATTTCTTATATAGTGTGGAAAAATTAGGGTTACACCATGTAAACCCTAATGTGCATGACCTTCCATATTCCTTAAGCTCCATGGGTTTAAACCTCCATGGACTATCCATGGGTTATGACATTAGTTTATCCCAGCTTAAAGAACTATGGATCATTGGCCCACATTATAAGAATCAATGATTTATACAATCAATCCCCATATATTTAATTAGTCTCTTTTGATCACAAAATTAATTCCGAATTAATTCTTGACCAATACTAATTAAATAATATGATTTCATATTAACATATTAGAATTTATAATATATTAATAAATCATAAATAACCTCTTCTCAAAAAGAACCTCGCCACCCACCTGGTGGCGTACGGCGACGACATCATCATGGGGAAGGTGGCAGAAATGGTCCTGACGGCGGCAGTGGCACTAGGAGGCTCTATGATGGCGGCCGGATAAGAGAAGGAGAAGAATGGCAGCACATGGCCTTGACATCGTCTTCGGCGTCGTTCATGGCGGTTCTTCCAATCGCTCAAGTCGTCACCAGCGGCTAGGGTTGGCACTTCAAGGCAAGGCAGCGGGCGACTCGACCATGGCCTACAACAGCCCCCTGAAGTCGTCGGTCTTCTGCGGTATTGGTTTCGTCGGCATCCACCGTGGCGGCGGCGTCCTGGTGGTTCGCGACCTTTACAGCGGAGGGAGGTAGCGACGAGTGAGGCTGGAGCTTAAGGTGCCGGCTCCCACAACTTGAGTTAGGGTTAGGGTTAGAGAAGGTAGCGGGTTTATATATCACGACTCCCTTGGAACATTATTCCCATAATGACACTATTAGCCCTTCCTTTCTCTTTTTTTTTTCAAACTAAGTCCATATTTTACCCTTTCTACTCTGACTTCGGAAATTCCTTTCAAATCCAATCCGTAATTTTACCAATTAGCCCCTCATTCTACAATTATTTTCAACTGAAGTCCAGAATTTACCCTCTAGCCCCTGTTTCCATAAATTCTTTCATTTTAAGTCCAATACTTACCAAACACACCCTAACTTCTAAAAATCTTTACAAAATACATCCTGAAATTACAATTTGACCCCCTGAAGTCTAAAATATATCATTTGGCTCCCCGAAACCAACACCCCACTCATTATTATTTGATTTTGGACTATAATAATATAAAATAATAATAAAAATTACTTCTCGGGGTTCCAGGTTTATTATTTAATTATTCCATTTTAAACGGGATGTTACAACTCCCCCCCACTTAAATTTGATTTTGTCCTCGAAATCGTTTCTCATCATTCCTTACCCGCCAGACAACTTGAACTACATGGCCACAATCATGAGGATACCCCAGCCTTTCCAAGACAACCGTAACCAATCCTTGTAGGGTTCTGTAACCTGAAGATAAGCGAATTTCCTTGTAATATGATCACATTTACTCAATCCAAAATCTGAAGTCTCGAGATGGTCTGGCTCCCTGACAGACCGCCCACACTGAATCATTGACGAATTCATTGCACTTATCTCCCAACTGGCTACTCAACTTCTGATAACCTGAGGTTCCTACTAGAAGACAGAGTCACAGACCAAATTTCCCTACAATACACTTATACTTGACAGAAAACTCATCCGGAATACCGGATTCCTGCCCGTTTGCTGAACCAACAAGCGATCTTACAATCGCTCCACACGATTCCCGAAGGAAACCCAACTAGCAATGAGTACCCTACTATATTGCCACTCATGGCTCCATCAATCCTTCTGATCCATCCCACCATAATGACCTGACAACATATCGCCATCGAATCAAATACTAAAAGTGAACGCTACCAGATTAACTGTAGTCTTACATCATGCCCGGTCTCCAACGACCCATCGTTTCCTGATTCCAATCATGTCGTGGTCTATCCACAATCTTACGAGCGAATCCACCCTGCCTAATCATCTGAAAGAATCCATGAATGCTACGGTTACCTCCACAGTCTTACAACACTTTCGCCCTAACACAACTACATCCCGATACCTTACCCTCAATCTATCAATCCAATACCCGCAGAGTCGAGCACACGCTCAACCGAACACCCGAACTAAACTTAATACATGAATAGAACCCCAACCTGGTTCCCGAAATTCTGATATCAAGCACCAAGAAGACATGTTTCTCATGCTGGGGAGTTTCACCGAACCCCCAACTAACACAACCATCACTAAACAGCCACTTGGGTTGTCTTCCTTCCTGACAACGATGTAAAACTTACCCCAGTTTCAAGATCTCTCCCACTTCTAAAACCCTAGACGATTCTCCCCCACTTAGAATCAACTAAATTCTCAAGGCACAGGAGAATTGAAAGACCCCCAATCCTTCTTGCCTTATAATGATCGACCCGATGACCACTAGCGCTTATCAACTAGTGCTCCATCACTAGCCAATTCCAAATGATCGCACACTTCTAAGAATTAGATGAACTCCTCCTGAATCCCAGTGAAACCAACAGTCTCTAATACTTGAATGATCGCACACTCAAATCTTGAAGACCTTAAGATAGGTGCTCCAACTAATATCTCAGCAACGAGCTACTTCTCTTGGCGCTCTCATCCGCCAATCAATAACGGTTACTAAAACCACTGAATACTGACATTGCTGAATCACTATCCTGTGGGACCGTGTCCGCAGACCTCCCACATAACACGCTTCTTCCCAAGGTGCTCCAAACAAATCTCCCGCTCTCGGGCTCTAGAAATTATATCATTCAGGGTCTCGCACCTTGACTCACTCACCATCTCAGTCGTCCACAACCGAATTGCAGTAGCTGAAGCAACCTCTTCCCTATACTAGGCTACAAACTACTCCCAAGACATAGTTCCCAATCCCAAAAGTTCAATAAATCGCACAATCAATCCTTACTGCCCGATACAAGAGATCCAAGGCGAATCGGATCTTAGCTCCTATGGGTAGGGACGGTAATCGCGTACGCCGCAGAAGATACTCATGACACATCGACCCACCTGTGCTCACCAACGCTGAAATAATGTCACCAACCCCTGTAACTAACTGGCCCCGAGCTGGAATACAACCTGATCCTGGGGTCCCAAGTCTATTCACTCCTTCGAGATCGAAAACTGAAAGGGCACAATCCTTTCCCTATAAAACGACATTCCAATCGATCAATTAACCATTCTACTTCCAGCTGCAAAACCCCAGCTGAACATAATCATCACTCCTTTCCGGAGTCCCCACGACTCACATTCCGGCCTCGAGCAAAACCCCCGAAGCCTCAAATCTAGAAACGAGCTAGCCTCTCCCAACTGACATGCTAGCCTCTCCCGCTTAACCCACAGAATGTAACGAGTACGGAACATCTCCCTGATCTCAAGTAACTGCAACTCTCTGCTCATCAGGATACGTCCCAGTAACAAGTCTCGGTACTGGAAAGCTCGACCAACTCCTCCTCCTGCCTTCGTTACAGCTGTTGTAACTCCTGCGGCAGTTGTCTCAGCAAGGGCTGCATAGCGCTTGTTGGAGCATGGAAATGCTCTACAAATAATGAGTGATAGTTAGGTTGTATTTTTCCCTTTATTGTATTGTTGGTGTATTTGTCTCTCCCTCATATATAAAGGGAGAGATGGTCATTTCTAATTATCCATCTTTTCTTACAATGTAATTCTAGAGAGAGAATTAGTGGGTTCTCCCCACCTACAATCTCTCCCACCCACTTTCTTTATGTATTCTCTTTCTTTTCTTATCTTTTCTCATCTTCTAAGAATTATCATCATGTTCTTCATATCTTTATATTTTGATACACGATAATTTCTCAAGATATTATTTTTCTGCATCCACCATTCGTTATAAAATTGGGTTCCTACAATTGGTATCAGAGTCGTACCTTGAAGGTTTAATCGACTAGTTCAAGGGAACGACTCCCGTTCGGTGATTATCTTGAAGTTTTTTGTGTTTTTGCAAGAACTTTCGGGTTCAAACCGGAAATTTTTGATGAGTTTTCTATTTTTCTAGGGTGATTCTTACTTAGTAGAATAATTATGTTGCTGCTGCTCAATCAAATTCACTGCTAAAATTTATGTTCTTGAAGTTCTTATTATCTTGCTGTTGAAGAAATGAAGAAAAATGGGAGAAGAAATAATTTTTGTGGTCTCCAAAATGTTGAAGAAATTGTTCCAGGAGGTATTTGTTCTTGGAAATGAGAAGACACAAATTTAATGGACTTATTATTCTTGAAGAAAGTGGAGCAAAACATTTCTTTATTGAAGATTTTTTCTTCCAGCAACTTTTATCTTCATGAGGTATGAAGCTCTTGATTCTCATATTTTAGTTGCTGTAGATCTTCAAATTGAATTGTTTGGAGGTGATAATTTGTTTGCAAAAAGTCAATTGTCCTTGTTACTCTTTTGGGTAAAGAGTACTCCACTATTTACTCTCTCAAAAAGACAAAACCATGTGACATTGTCCTTTCCCATCATCTTTTGTCCCTTAAAACCCACCTGCACACTCTTCTTTTGCCTTCCCAAGACCAACTTTTGACTTAAAATGCTTTATAAAAGATTCCCTTATTAAAATATGAATAAATGGCCTTTGCGGTACCATTTTTCATGAAGAAATAGCATTTTTCGTCATATATTCAACCCGTCTCGGAGCCCCGAACCGCAGCCAAAAACTGCCTACCGGAGCCTCCTAAGAAGCCTCCCCGCAACCCTTCTTAGCCCTTGATCCGAAGCCTCAAGACCGCAGCCTACCCTCCCTTGCTGATGAACCGAAGTCAGAACCGCAATCTATTTTTTCTTGTCCTCAGTTCGGATCACTGCTGGCTCGGACCGCAGCCTCGGACCGAAGCCCTCGTCCGCAGACACTCTCTGAATTCCTCTCGCACCGCAACTGCTATCCGCAGTACCTTCTTAGCTGCTACCGCAGTCAGTGCTTCATCCGATCAGCAGTCACCGTACGCACCCAATACTCCATTCCACCGCGCACAGCTCCAACCCGCAACCTCTCTCCGCCTCCTCCCATCCGACCGCAACCCCCTCTCTCTCCATCAGCACCCTCCCATCCGCATCCTCTCTCCTTCTCCAGCCCTCCCCTCCTTCCGTTCCCTTCCTCTCTTTTCCCTCCTTCTTCCTCCCCTTCCCTCCTTCTTCCTCCCCTCCTTTATTTTTCCACCCCTCTCATCATCCCCCCCTCTTTTTTTCTTTCACCAATTATTTTTCATTCAACTAATATTTTTTTACACCGAATTTTTTTTTATTAAAACCAATTATTTTTTTTACACCAATTATTTTTTTAACACCAATTTTTGCCACAACCGAACCTTGGATTGTCACATTGGTTCATTTCATGCCGATTATTTTTGGAAGATTACTTCATACCGCAGTCGGACTTCATATTATTCTTTGTGATGCTTGCACCACAACGGCGATTGATCAACAAAGTTGTTTCGCATTCTTCACTTTATGGGATATTATGACTTGGCGCTTTTGATCTTCGGTTGACGAATCACGTATCTTGAGCATGTGGACTTTATTTTCTTTTGAAGACCACTACGAGAGTTCCGACACCGCAGTTTGGATATTTTGGTATATTTTCGGCACAACAGAGATATTTTTCATGCAGTGATTCTTCGTTCTATGGTATTTGTTCATGCGGTTTCAGCAACTATATCACCCACCTTCTCATGACCGCATAGTATCTATTTTACTCTATTTCTCGTGTCTTATCGAGACCCTTCATACATCTAGGGAGAGCTCTCTTAGCTCTTGGTATCTGACACTCTCCATCCGATGATTTGTTGATTTTTGATATCCGGTCATTGGTTATCAAAAATAGGGAGAGAATATCATCCGGATTTGATTTATGATTGTTTGAGTTTGGATTTTTGAAGACTTCTGAAGACGATTATTTATTTAGTGATGCGATGTGGTACTTATTTTTGGTCTTTACAGATCAAATTTTTGGCATTACTCGATGTTTTCCGATTCAGATTATTTATTATTCGGACTCTATCACATGATGATTTTGTGTTCGCATCCGGTTCAGATCTTATGGTTTCACGAGTTTGGATTTGTGATATTTTGAAGACGAAGATTACTTTGGCGATGTAACGTGGCACTTATTTTTGATCCTTGGATCAAATTTTTGGCATTGCTGGACCATGTCTTTGGACTCACATTATTTTTATCCGGACTTCATTTTATGGATGCTTCACATTTTTAGCTGGTTATTCTTTGAAGAATCTTGGTGTATTATGATTCGAGAACTCGAGATGTTTTTCAGACTTTTTGAAGCCGAAGTGTTCCTTTTATTGGATCTTCTACTTGCTCATGGTGACCTTCTTCTTCCGGTGATTATGACTGGTTTGAAGATTTGGATCTTATTTTTTTGTGCTTCATTGGTTGTGCTTTGAAGCCGAAGACCTTCATTGTTTAGAGATTCATGTCCAGTTTCAGACTTCACAGACACTTCAGACTTTCAGAGACATTTCAGCATTTGGTTCTCACTATGTTTCATTTTATTACCACACTTGCTAGTCGGATTACTGTATTATAGCCTTGTATCACTTATTGGATCTCTCATCATTTGTAAGCATTTAGGGAGAGAATGTTGGAGCATGAAAATGCTCTACAAATAATGAGTGATAGTTAGGTTGTATTTTTCCTTTTATTGTATTGTTGGTGTATTTGTCTCTCCCTCATATATAAAGGGAGAGATGGTCATTTCTAATTATCCATCTTTTCTTACAATGTAATTCTAGAGAGAGAATTAGTGGGTTCTCCCCACCTAGGGAGAGATCCTTCTCTCCCGTCCACTTTCTTTATGCATTCTCTTTCTTTTCTTATCTTTTCTTATCTTCTAATAATTCTCATCATGTTCTTCATATCTTTATATTTTGATACACGATAATTTCTCAAGATATTATTTTTCCGCATCCACCGTTCGTTATAAAATTGGGTTCCTACAACGCTCATCGAAATACTTAACCATAGCGGTATTAAAAGACCCAAACATCTCTGGCAACTGTCCCCGGACAATCTCGATCACCTCCTCCCGTATGATCTTACTGACACGATCCTCTGACAAATACTGGCCTATCCTGGCTGCCAGCTCCCAATCCTGATCCGGATCCGGTCTCAAAACGTCTCCTAACTACCATTTTGATAATACACCAGAGAGATATCAGATAATCTATATAATAACAAGGAACCAAATCCCAACTAAACCCTAGGGGTTGTGACTTCCTTGCTACGCGCATGGGTCCTGTGCTTTCAGTAGTACGGGCCCATAGTACCTTCAACACCTACCCATATTTGTCTCAAGTATCATCACAACGCCCTAACTGTATACATAACATGGCGAGCACTCAATCCTCACTCCTAGAGGAATGCTAAATATCTCATAACTGGCTTACCGACCTCGTACAACCCACCCATCCATGAAACTTCCACCAACCCTGCAGCACTAGTGTATGCTAGTCATACATAACGCTGGAGCCTATAGACTTTCGAATACCTGATCCTACCCTAAGCCCTTCATAAAAAAAGAACAGGAAATAAGGCCAAACTAAACATTCTCAGGCTATAAGTGTTGGATTAATGTCTAAGTCCATAACTATATTTGGTATGTACTTGACCCGACCCGACATGGTCCATTTGGGTTGCACTTCACCGGCACAATTTATATGGATAGTCTTTTGAGAATAGTATATTTATGATTTATATTAATATATTATAAGTTCTAATATATTAATATGGAATCATATTATTTAATTAGTATTGATCAAGAATTAATTTAGAATTAATTAAGTGATCACAAAGAACTAATTAAATATGGACTCTTATATATATGGAATGGGCCAAGTTCATTTAGGTTGGGCTAAGTTTTCATGGATGGTCCATGGAGCTTTTAACCCATGGATCCTATGTAAATGAAAGGTCATGGGTATTAGGGTTTACATGGATGTAACCCTAATCCTCCATAATATATAAAGGGGTCCTTGGCTCACAAAATTGGCACAAGTGTGTGAAAAGAAGAGTGGGCCGATTTTAGTGTGCATACATATTCTCTCAAGTTCTTCCAAGGTGTTTTGGTGATTTGTGATTCCATTTGAGGCTTCGACACTATTGGGGCTAAGCTCTTAAAGCTTGAAAACATCAAGCTACATCAAAAGGTATGTCATCTAACTAGAACTTTATAGTATAGGTGCTTCATAATATGCTAGTTAGGATGAAACCTTGGAATAGTTAATATTTGCATGTATAATAGAGAAAACATAGATCCAAGGTTTATAGGGTTGCATGTACACCATAGGAGTGTTAGAATGCTCAAAACCCAACAGTGGTATCAGAGCCATGGGTTGTTTTCTGTTATATTGATGCAAATGTTTTATTTTCAAAGTTGGAAAAAAAAGAAAAAAAACGTGACGTTTGTCAAATTTTAAGATAATTACTTGTTTTTGTGAAAAACTAATTATTTGTAAAATTTGAATCATTTGCTATATGAGTTGATAGGTCAAATTTAGTAAAAGATAAAATGATATGATTATTTTATTAGTTTTAAAAGTTTGATCTAAAGAGTTTTTTGAAACCTCCATAAGTTATGGATATGAAAAGGTTTAAAAAAAATTGATTCAAAATTTTTTATGGAGTTACAAAACTTGGTCTTAATGTTTTAAAGAATTCCATAACTTGTTCTTAAGTTATGGAACATGAAAAGTTTCATCATAAAACAAAACATTAAACTCCATAAGTTATGGAATCCAAAAGTTATTTTTTTTTGTGTTTCCTTGATTTATGAGTTAGTTTAGATTAATGAAAAAAAATTTGTGTTTTAGTTGTTTTCAATCCTAATTAATCTAGAGGTAGTTCATAAATGTGTTTTTGTAACTTGCCCTCAAGTTACATAAAAGGTCACATTTATGAATCTTAAAACTCATAAAAGTGTCATAGGTTACATAAAAAAAATGAAGAGTCTTTTTCATTAAATAGTATTATGACTCCATAACTTGTCCTCAAGTTATGGATGTTTAACAGTCACTTCTTTAAAAGTGTTATTAAAGAATAAGAGGTTACATAAAAAATGAAGAGTCTTCATTTTAATGAACCATTAAACTCATAAGTTATGAAATGAAATTTTTTTAATAGTTTCAAAAACTTTCCCTCAAGTTTTGGAATTTGTAAAGTTTTCCCATGAATACTTTAATTCCAAGTTAAGCCCTTAGAATTTTAAAAGTTAAAATTCAACCCTTATACTTTATAATATTATAAGTTAATAATATTTATATATATGTATAAGAGCAAGTCGTCTTACCATTAGTAGGCCTCATTCACGAAGCCGGTCTATAAGGTGGGTATAAAGTTACTGCCTATAAAATGGCAGTTTAATGGGTGTCCACTCTCACCCACCGCTTCCTTGACCGGTGGAGGGTCGTTAGCCGAACAGGTAGGACAAGGACCATAATTCTCCCTTCATTATAAGTATAATGATAAATACTAAGTAACTAAGCACTTATAAATTCCCAATCTTAGTTACTTAGGAAAATATGAATAAGGTGCTAATCCATGAAATTACACTTTGCACTTTATTTAAGCTGTTAGTGGAGCGTGTGTGGTTAACCGGCACACTAACCTGGAATTAACAAGGTAGGCAAAGGATAACTTAATGTTTATCATAGTATCGTTGGAGCGTGTGTGGTTAACCGGCACATCGATTGAGGGATAAATATTAAGGGTACCAAGTATATTTGCATGGTTACTTCACACCTTATTTTGTGATGCTCGGCATCCCAGTCATAAAACCTGAAGGGCACACTCGAGATTGAAACATGCCATTGAAAAGTTCAATGAATCTCAAAAGAATCTAGGAGTTTCAAAACCAATTAAAACCTAATAATACATTTCGTTTATCTTGGTGGAAATTGGTGAATCGTCATTCACCTACCTTCAAATATTTTATAGCTTGGATTACGGCATCTCTCTTCCAAGTTATAAAATAGTTTGTTGGGTCCTAGCCTTAATATATCATATTGGGTGTTATATTAAGGACTTAAATCAACTTTACGTGAATTTCTCCCATTGTTGATGTCTGGTTTAGACAACAATGATCTTCCCAAACCAAGCTTTCCTAATGAATATGACTTCCCGAGTTTGGCTCATGGAAGTCATACTTCTCTTCCTCCACCTCCTCCAATTATTCTCCCTAACCCACAAGTTCAAGGTCACTCAAGCCCTAATGGCAAGCAAGGTCTATGTGTGATCACATCTTAGAGATGAAGTCACATATTGACAAGCCGGGAGAGTTGGGTGTCAAAGTCTTGAGAAAGTTGGATGTTCAATCACTTTCTAAGTCACATAGTGAGTTCCTTTAGGACTACTATGAAACAGACTATGAGATGAACCTTAATGATCATATCTATTTGCTTGGTGCTGCTGAATCAGCAATGATCTGGAACGATAGTAAAGCAAATTTGATTAGAAGATCAACTTCCCAAAAACTTTATGGACAGTGACAATGGTGACACTGGAAATCCAAAAAAAGCATTCTCTTCCCAATGGAAAGGGATTGGCCATAGTCAACCCGGTTGACCAAATGGTAAAGAGAAAGGCTAAGTCTGAGATAGTCCCATTACCAAAGGGTCCATATGTTTATTTTGCCAAAGGAATGGGCGTTGATTGCAAAGCTGCCAAATTTACCTAAGGATGTTAAAGTCAATAAGTTTGACTCTACATCAGGTAGAGCCCATTATCTAACTCTGTTAAGTTCTATTCTTAGATCCTCATTACATGATGTGACTGGGTCACATGTTGATGTTTTAAGAATCAAAGAATAGAGAGAAATCTTAAAGGAAGTATATGCTGATTCTGATCGCGAAGGTGGATTTCGATCGCATCAGAATTTTGAGCAGTTGCTTAAGAAGTTATGATATATTGCTAAGGAATAGATAACAACAATTTTCCATGTGGATTGTAAGGATAAGTTTTTCCGCAAAGTTTTAAAATAAAAGAAAATTGTTTAATTTTATTTATTTGAAGTATCCTTACAATGGCATTTGTGGAAAATTGTTGCTTATATGATTCCAATGACAGCAATATTGGAAAATGGATTTGATTCTTTCATTTGTGGTAGTGTCTAAATTTACCAAATCAGGAAAGTTCCTCATCGACCAAGTTTCAATTGGACCGAAACTTGGAATCATGCAAGTTGAATAGTATGATGAATGAGAACTTTCAAGCATTGGAAAATCAAGACTAATTACTTGTTCACATGGATGTGTGAGTCAAGTGAAGGACTAAAGGGATCGAGTACACATTCTTGTGCACTGGTCATGTCCACCACAAAGCTCGTTAAGACTATTTGATTTACTAAGTTTTAGTAAATATGGTTATACTTACAAGTTTAAGTATAATTCTGAAACATTGGAAAAGTCTCAATGTATGGCAGAACGAACGGGAAGAATCAAATTAGGTAGAAAGATAAAAGTTTCTCAAATCTGAAAAGATGGGAGAGTACTTTAGTATCATGTTTGTGATCATCTTAATGATTTAGAAATCATATCACAATTAGTCCTCTAAAGGTCATCTTAGTGCATTCTTATGACTAAGAAGAGGAGTCATGAATTGTTGAAATGGTTAGATCAGGAAGATGAGTCATACTTCGTTCCAAAACAATTCTTAGAGTCATACTCCAAGATTGTAACTTGAGTGACATATCTTAAAGAAAGGTTTAAAACACTTGTCAAATATAAGAGTAAAAGTGTCCTACTCTTGTACATTTGAAATTGGTAAGTTGTGATGTTTTGGATAAAACAAAGACCAACTAAGGCCAATTGTGTGAAGTGTATGTCTTGATAAAGAATCCACACTATCTCTTGAATATTTGGCAAGATAGTCTTATATGTCAAGAGGACAGTGGGAGTCTTAAAGATCCTAAAAAGAATTTCAAGAACTAATCAAGAATAAAACCTGAGGTTCTTCACTAGCACACGACTTGAGGGTTATAACCTATCGTGTTGACATACTTCTAATTCTGTACCCATTCCAGTTAAAGTTGGTTTTGCATATGAGTTCTTAGAGTTCTCAATTGGTTGCATAACAACTTGGAAGCAATGTCAGGCTCTTGTACTGCCAGGTGGCAAGAAATTAAGATTTAGTTCAGTCCATATGAGTTTGGATTTGTCACTAACCTTGTCTTGTGATTATGGTTTTGACAGATTCACATGGATAAGAACACATACACCATAAAATCTAAGGGTCATAAGGTTTCTCTCCGATTCATGAAAATGATGGTGAGGAAACACTTCCACCAAGTAGATTTGAAGCAGATGGCAAAAGGTCTAAACAATTGAGACTATGATTACGGCATCCCTTTTCATAGTTCTGAAATTGTTTAGACACACATGCATGCTATCTAAGGAAAGGTGTATGATTTTGATAAAGTTTTATCAAAGCATCTCGTATCAAAAATCTGAACTTTGGTAAGAAAGTCAATAAAGTATTGATTTCTAAAAGTCCAGCTGATTTCTGAGTACATGTCAAAGCTAGTGGGAGCATAAGTGTTATGCTAATAATCATCATGTTAGTGAGAGCATGATCATTATTGTTAGTGTTGCAAGTTAGCAATGTTAATTATAGAAAACAAAAGTTTCAATTCGTGAGGCTGCAGGGATTGAAAAAGTTGTTTTGCTATAATTAAGGGAGAGGATATACTTCATTTCAGTTCTAAAGGCTTAGATTGAGACCTTAATCATCTTTAGTCAAGAATATATATATGAATTTCATATTGGATTGGTTCAACTTAAGGAAATTCTATATATTGCGTTCTCAAAATTCGATTATGATTACGGCATCCCTCTTCATAGTCAAATTTTGAAAACATGACAAATAAAAATATTGTAGCAAAAGACTGGTCTAGAATCATGTCTTTATGTGAGACATCATGAATCGTGTACCATTTGCTTTGGGTACAGGATCGATTGCATGTGCTATAATATTTGTCATTTCTAAATTTTTCCAAATGCCCAGAGGCATTAAGAAGGGAAAAGGTCTAGAATTGGATATGACTAAAATGATTAAGCAATTGTCGAGGAAAATCTGAGGTTTACCAAAGATTGGTTGCTCAGGGACAGTTGGAAGTATAGTGCTAATTTTGGAAGGACCATATTGACATATTCTGAAAAGAGGCATCTCTTATTCAGAAGTGATAGTCAAAATGAGAATATGGAGTTGTCTCTATAGGTGGAAGTTATCTGTGTAAGATTAGAAAACTTAATGCAAGAAGCATGTCCAAAGCAATGTACTTTGAATATGAGACTTAGTTTCCATGGATTTGATCTCCATTGGAATACCTTATAATGACTGTTGACAAGTCTTTGTGACTTTGTACATATTCATTACAGGAGGGTCAGTGCATATAAGTTTAAAATCTAAACAGATTTCGATAAATGATAGGAATTTGAAATTCTCACATTTTTCGATAAGGATTTGGGAGTGTGAAATTAGAACCATTGAAATTATGTTCAATTGGTTTATTTCACAAAGTAAGGATCATAGACAAACATAGAGTGCATACTTGGTGTATAGCAAAGCTATGGTTTAAGAAAAACATAGTGTACATGCTTGGAGCATGAGACAACTAGTGTTTTTAATTTAAGTATAAAGTTGATAAAACCGAAACAATGAATAATGAGTAATCAATATAGTGATAAATAAAAGTGTTTATTTATATTCATAGGGTTTGATACCATATTTGATTCATTTATTCTTGTGTTTCACTTTGCATGTTTTGACTTCCAGAATAACTAAGTCGCTCTTCCTGAATGATTAAGTTATTCAAACCATCCACAGTCGGTCATAGGTTGGAAGTAGATATGAATCAAGAATGTCATGGGTTGGTTTGTAGAGGTCCAAGTTGGTGGACAAAGTGGTGCTACAACACTCATGAGTGCTCATAAGTTCTGAGTATTGGATTCAACCCACGCTCATTTGAATCACTTCATGGATTTTATCACGAGTGATCATGAGACGATAATATATTATATTCTTCAAACCTAGAGATATGAGTTGTTACTATGAGTTGGTTATACATTGATCGCACGAAAACACATTTGGTAACTCGATGTTATAAAACGTGCCTTTGTGTATGATTCAACAAGTAGTAGAACAAGCCATATGAGTCGAAGTTTATCCATTCCTTTTACCTTCGGGATAAAAGCGATATCTGTGGGCCCCTCGATGATTTAGCGATGACACATGTGAGTGCTTGGCCAAGCCAGGACTGATTTGATTTGTTCAATCAGTCAGTCATCATAAATCGGAAATCGGGAAACAACAAATGGACAGAGAGAATGATTATAATCCATGTCTCAGTCCATATGATATCTAGAATGGAGGAATATATGATCCCTTATCTAATGGACAAGTCATTGACAAGGTCAGAGTTCGACAGCGGCTTTAAGAGCTACGATTGCCAGTTAGGTTTTGAAATCATACTCAATAATAGTTTTAGACTTATCCAAGTGGGAGACTGTTGGATTAATGTCTAAGTCCATAACTATATTTGGTATGTACTTGACCCGACCCGGCATGGTCCATTTGGGTTGCACTTCACCGACACAATTTATATGGATAGTCTTTTGAGAATAGTATATTTATGATTTATATTAATATATTATAAGTTCTAATATATTAATATGGAATCATATTATTTAATTAGTATTGATCTAGAATTAATTTAGAATTAATTAAGTGATCAAAAAGAACTAATTAAATATGGACTCTTATATATATATGGAATGGGCCAAGTTCATTTAGGTTGGGCTAAGCTTTCATGGATGGTCCATGGAGCTTTTAACCCATGGATCCTATGTAAATGAAAGGTCATGGGTATTAGGGTTTACATGGATGTAACCCTAATCCTCCATAATATATAAAGGGATCCTTGGCTCACAAAATTGGCACAAGTGTGTGAAAATAAGAGTGGGCCGATTTTAGTGTGCATACATATTCTCTCAAGTTCTTCCAAGGTGTTTTGGTGATTTGTGATTCCATTTGAGGCTTCCACACTATTGGGGCTAAGCTCTTAAAGCTTGAAGACATCAAGCTACATCAAAAGGTATGTCATCTAACTAGAACTTTGTAGTATAGGTGCTTCATAATATGCTAGTTAGGATGAAACCTTGGAATAGTTAATATTTGCATGTATAATAGAGAAAACATAGATCCAAGGTTTATAGGGTTGCATGTACACCATAGGAGTGTTAGAATGCTCAAAACCCAACAATAAGATCTTAGTTATGTACGGTCATGATGCATACACCAAGCAACTACAGTAATGATGTCAATTTCATACAAGGAAAACCCTAGGCTATCAGGCATCATACAATCAAGCAATTCTATCATGCAATTCCTGAAGATCCCTAGCCTAGTACTAGCATGATGTTCAAACATATCACATAATCAAATAACTGCATGGTATTTTGGGGTCTACTTACTGGCTCTGGCTGATCGTACACTCTGTATCCTCCTTTACTTCTTTTGAAAACCATTTAAAATCTTTTTGAAAATATTTTCCTTAGTTTGAGACTGGATTCACACGAGTGTTCCTCTAATTCACTCAAACCAAGGCTATGATACCAACTTGTAACACCCGTAAAAATCAAGCCAATTTAAGACTTTTCAAACATCTAAAAGCCATTAGTTATTACAAAATGTTTTCAAAATAGTTTAATATCATAGTATCCCAGAAACCATAAGTCCAAAACACGAGGATGTGTACGGTCACGCCTTTGCCTTGCCTAGACATCTGAAGCACCTGAAATAATAAACTGAAACCGTAAGCACAAAGCTTAGTGAGTTCCCCCAAAATACCCATACACACAACAATACACATATAATCATAAACAACGTACTATGGGTGCAATCAACCATCGAGTTGGAATACCATAGGCCCTCAACCATCTAGTTGGAATGCCAACATACTTTGGATCCAGTCACCCTCAGGATGGTGTACCCTCGGCCCACAACCATTGAGTTGGAATGCCCACACACTATGAGTCCGGTCATCCTCGGGATGGAATACTCTCGGCCTACGACCATCGGGTTGGAATGCCCACACACTATGAGTCCAATCATCCTCAGGATGGAATGCTCTCGGCCCACAACCATCGGGTTGGAATGCCCACACAATATGAGTCCAATCATCCTCGGGATGGAATACTCACGGCCCACAACCATCGGGTTGGAATACCCAGGTCTGTTGGCTCTAGCACAAAGCAGATGAGCCTCAACCACCAATCAACATGTGCACATATATCAGATAATCACATAGCAGTCTATAGACAAACAAACTGATCTAACAGATCATACTAGCATAACATCATCCTATCAATCAGGATACTGATATAACAGAGCATAGCAACATAGTACCATCCTATCTACCAGGATACTAATCTAACACCTCATACTAGCATAACATATCAGGATAACAATCCAAAAGGGCCGGCCTTGGTGCCTTAGACCCTTGAGCATAGTGAGGAAAACTCACCTCATACTGATGAAGTCCCGCGGATAAAACTCCAGCTGCTAGTTGACAGATTCCCGAGCTGTAAACATCAAAACAACACCTAATTAATAATTAGGTTCCAATCCCAAGGTCCAACTCACACTCTAAAGGCCCAATAGTCAACCAGTGGACCAAAGCCCTGCATATGGCCCAATTTTCCAAATTGGGCCCAGACCTCTACATGGTCTTACCCTAAGGCCCAATCACTTAGTCCAGTCCAAACATTTGGCATTTCAATTGGTCCATCCTCTCATAATCCTCAAGGCCCAGTTATGGCCCATCTATGGCCCAATTCTCCAAATTGGGCCCATACCCTCACATGGTCCTTACCTTAAAGCCCATCCAAATATTTTAGTCCATTTACTTGTTCTTGGATAACCCATCAGTAGCCCAATCACCAAAGCCTAATAGAAAGGCCCAACTCAAGGCACAAGTGAAATTAGGGTCTTCACATGAAATGACGATTAGGGTTAAGTGTTCCTTCTTAACCCATTAAGGACTTAATCCATTAAGTCCAATATTTCCTTAGGTTAATTTGAAAATGATTATTAATTAACATTTTCAGTCTAATAAATAATTCCAGTGCGGGTCCCGATCAAATTCCCAAAATTAGGGTTTCATGACATTAGGGTTTTCCAAACCCTAATTAGGGTTTCCAACCCAAATACTAGCCCATTAATCACATGGTTGGGCTTTTAGGTCAATTAGGGCTTCATTGGGTCCATTAGGGTTTCATTAAGCCCACTAGGGTTTCGTTAGTCGGGCACCACCCACTAACACCTCGGGTAGTGGTGGTCAATGGCGGCTCACGACGGCGGCCACCACCTCACAGTGGTGGTTATGGTTCTTGTCCCTTTGTCCAAGCATCCCAAACGAATCAAAACACAAACAAGGTACACCACCACCCAACACGGGGGCTGGTGGTGGTTATGAGTTTTCCTTTTATTATTCTTATACCGATTACAATTTACAACATGAAATCTTGAATAAATATACACCCACACTAAGATAAACACACACACACACACACACAACCACCCTTGTGGTGGCCGGCAGTGGCACATGGTGGCAGCCACCACCTCACGGTGGTGGTGGTGGCTCTTCTTGTGAATTCCAGCCAAATGGAACCACCTACAACACACACACACGTGCGCGCTTTGCTTCGCAAAAAGAACCCCGCCACCCACCTAGTGGCGTACGGCGACGACAATATCACGGGGAAGGCGGCAGAAATGGTCCTGACGGCGGTAGTGGCACTAGGAGGCTCTATGATGGCGGACGTAGAAGAGAAGGAGAAGAATGGAGGCACACGGACTTGACATCATCTTCGGCGTCATTCATGGCGGTTCTTCCGATCGCTCATGTCGTCACCGGCGGCTAGGGTTGGCGCTTCAAGGCAAGGCAGCGGGCGACTCGACCATGGCCTACAATAGCCCCCCTGAAGTCGTCGATCTTCTGCGGTCTTGGTTTTGTTTCATCCACCGTGGTGGCGGCGTCCTGGTGGTTCGCGACCTTTACAGTGGAGGGAGGAAGCGGCGAGGGAGGCTGGAGCTTAAGGTGGCGGCTCCCACAACTTGAGTTAGGGTTAGGGTTAGAGAAGGTAGCGGGTTCATATACCCCGACTCCCTTGGAACATTATTCCCATAATGACATTATCACCCCTTCCTTTCTATTTTTATTTCAAACTAAGTCCATATTTTACCCTTTCTACCCTGACTTAGGAAATTCCTTTCAAATGCAATCCGTAATTTTACCAATCAGCCCCTCCTTCTACAATTATTTTAAACTGAAGTCCAGAATTTACCCTCTAGCCCCTGCTTCCATAAATTCTTTCATTTTAAGTCCAATACTTACCAAACACACCCTAACTTCTAAAATTCTTTACAAAATACATCATGAAATTACACTTTGACCCCCGAAAGTCTAAAATATATCATTTGGCTCCCCGAAACCAACACCCCACTAATTATTATTTGAATTTGGACTATAATAATGATGGGTTTTTGAGCATTCTAACACTTCCTAAGTGTACATGCAACCCTAATAACCTTGAATCTATGTTTTCTCTATATACATGCAAATTTCTTTTCAAGGTTATTTCCTAACTAGCATGGAATGGGGATTACATAGAACATAAAACTAGTAGAAATACATACCTTGTTGTTGCTTGGATTCCTTCAAGACTTTGTGAGCCTAGCACCCCAAATGTTGTGCCTCAAATGCTTCACACAACACCACAAGACTTGGACTAACTTGAGAGAATACTTCTAGCACTCAAAATCGGTTATGCCCTCTCTAGTAACACCAGTGTTGATTTTGCTAGCCATAGGGTTCCTTTTATAGTGTTGTCACAATTAGGGTTTACACATGAATGCTCTTAATTGTCATGACTCTTGATTTCTCATGACCCATGGGTTTGTAACTCCCATGGACTATCCATGGAGCTCCATATGGTTATAACCAAACCCATAAACCATGGATCATTAATCCACCATAAAAGAATTGATGATTGTCATAATCAACCCTATATATTTAATTAGTCTCACTTTGATCACCAAATTAATACTAGATTAATACTTGATCAATACTAATTAAATAATACTATTATTAATATATTAGAACTTATAATATATTAATAATCATAAGTGCCTTATTCTCTCATCTAGTCTATCCAAGTATTGCAATGCCATGCAACCCAAATGGACCATGCTGGGTCGGGTCAAGTACATACCAAATAAAGTTATGGACTTAGACACTATATCCAACAGTCTCCCACTTGGATAAGTCTAATAACTATATTTGCAAATATGACTTCAAAATCCGACTAGCAATCGTAGCTCTTTCAAAGTCTCTCGGAACTGAGATGATGATGATACGCCATTTAAGATAAGTGATCATATAATCCTCTGTTCTCATGATATCAGCCGGACAAACACATGGAACATGGTCTTACTTATTGTCCAACATTTGTTTCTCGATCTCTGATTTGTTTCGACATAGAACTAAATTGAACACATCAATTAGGTTCTGACCGGGCCCGGTACATAGGTCAAAACCAAATCATCGAGGGGCCCAGATATCGCTTCTATTTCTAGAAGGAACAGATAAACTTCGACGATATGCTTGTACTAACTACTTGTTGAATTATTCACAAGGGCACGTTTTATGACATCGAGTTACCAATGCGTTTTCGTGCAATCAATGAATAACCAACTCATAGTCAACAACTCATATATCTAGGTTTGAAGATTTATATGATATTACCGTCTCACGATCACTCGAGATAAATTCCATGAAGTGATGCAAGTGAGCGTGGGTTGGATCCAATACTCAGCCCTTATGAGTACTCATGAATGTTGTAGCAACCATTGCATTGTCCAAAGCACTTTTAGACAAATCATACAAGCCAAATTCATGACAGTCTTAAATCAATACTTACTTCCAAAGTTTGACTGACTGTGGATGGTTTGAATAATAACATAATTATTCTAGAAGTAAAAACATGCAAAATTGAAACATAGTAAACAATCAACACAAGATAGTAACACCTTACTCATAAATAAATAACAACTTTTATTTATCATCAAATGTCAATTACATTTTACAAGTTTCAGGAATCTAATTATTGAAACTAATGTCATCCTTCAGCCCAATGCTCCTCGCATGCTGTAAATGCTTAACCCTGCTCAGTCCCTTCGTGAGGGGATCTGCCGGGTTCTCATCTGATGATACCCTCTTAGCCACGAGGAGTCCTTCTTCTATTCGATGTCTGATGAAATGGTATTTTCTGTCAATGTGCCTAGATCTCCCGTGATCTCTTGGTTCCTTAGCCAAAGCAACCGCACTTTCGCTGTCACAGAAAATTTCCATTGGCTCCTTTATAGCTGGTACAACTCCAAGGTCTCCGATGAAGTTCTTTAGCCATATCGCCTCCTTAGCTGCTTCATTTGCTGCTATGTACTCTGATTCACAAGTAGAATCAGCTACTGTCTCCTGCTTGGAACTTTTCCAAGTAATTGCCCCTCCATTTAGGATAAAGACCCAGCCTGACTGAGAGCGGAAATTATCCCTATCAGTCTGGAAGCTAGCATCGCTATATCCTTCCACTCTCAAGTCATCACTGCCTTCGAGGATAAGGACCCAATCCTTAGTCCTCCGCAGATACTTGAGAATGTTCTTTACCGCTGTCCAGTGTGCCTTGCCAGGGTTCCCTTGATATCTACTGACCATGCTCAAAGCAAAGGCCACATCAGGGCGAGTACAAGTCATAGCATACATGATCGAGCCCACAGCGGAAGCATATGGTATATGACTCATTTCAGCTATCTCAGCCTCTGTACTCGGACTCTGAGTTTTACTCAGCTTGACATTACTCTGGATTGGTAATTCTCCTTTCTTGGAATCTTGCATACTGAACCTCTTCAGCACCTTATCCAAGTAAGTACTTTGACTAAGTCCAATTAGTCTCTTACTCCTATCTCTCAATATCCTTATCCCTAGGATATAGGCAGCTTCCCCAAGGTCCTTCATAGCGAAACACTTCCCAAGCCAGGACTTAACCTCCTGCAAGGTTGGGACGTCGTTTCCTATGAGAAGTATGTCATCCACATACAACACCAAGAAGCTAACTATGCTCCCACTAGCCCTGACATACACACAAGACTCATCCTCACTCCTAGAAAAGCCAAACTCTTTGACTTTCTCATCAAAGCAAAGATTCCATCTGCGAGATGCTTGTTTCAATCCATAAATGGATTTATCAAGCTTACACACTCTATTAGGGTATCTTGTATCAACAAAACCCTCTGGTTGAGCCATGTAAACATCCTCAGCCAACTTTCCATTAAGGAAAGCGGTGTTGACATCCATTTGCCATATTTCATAATCATGAAATGCAGCTATGTCCAACAATACTCTAATAGACTTAATCTTAGCTACCGGTGAGAAGGTCTCATCATAGTCAACTCCCGGAGTTTGAGTAAAGCCCTTCGCAACCAGTCGCGCTTTGTAAGTATGTACCTTCCCATCCATGTCGGTCTTCTTCTTGAAGATCCATTTGCACCCAACTGTCTTACGACCTGGTACATTGTCAACCAAGTTCCAAACTTGATTGTCATACATGGACTGAATCTCGCTGTCCATAGCCTCCTTCCACTTAGCAGACTCAGGGCCTGCCATGGCTTCCCTGTAATTATTAGGTTCATCCAAATCTATTAGTGTACTATCACTAATAAATGTATCACCTTTAGTGGTGATGTGATAACCATAATAAAAATCAGGTGTGTTCCTCACCCTAGTGGAACGTCTTGGAGGTACAGACTCATCTATCGGATAAACAGGAGTTTCCTCCTCAGGTTGGTCGATAGCATTTGAGGTTCCTTCACCACTTGACTCTTGAAGCTCTTCAAGGTCAATTTGCCTCCCACTGTCCCCTTGGCTTATGAATTCTCTCTCACGAAAGACTCCTCTTCTTGCTACAAAAAACCACATTATCACTGGGTCTGTAGAAGAGGTAACCAAAGGATCTTTGTGTAGCCGATGAAAATACACCTCTCACTTCGAGGTTCAAGATTATCATGAGTCTCACGCCTCACAAAAGCTTCACAACCCCAAATCTTGATGTGGTCCAAATTGGGAACTTTCCCAGTCCACATCTCGTGAGGTGTTTTGGCAACCTTTTTAGTAGGGACTAGATTAAGGATATGGGCGGCACTCTCTAAGGCATACCCCCAGAAAGAGATTGGTAATGAAGCTCGACTCATCATGGAACGAACCATATCCAGCAAGGTTCGATTGCGCCTCTCAGCTACACCATTCAACTGTGGTGTTCTGAGAGGTGTCAATTGTGAGACAATCCCACATTCCTTAAGATAGTCAAGGAACTCAATGCTAAGATACTCTCCTCCCTGATCGGATCGGAGCATCTTGATGTTCCTGCCCAATTGATTCTCCACTTCCTGCTTAAACTCTTTGAACTTTCCAAAGGTTTCTGACTTATGCTTGATTAAGTAAATACATCCATATCTACTGTAATCATCAGTAAAAGTCACATAATAGCGATTAGCATCCCTTGTAGCAACTCTGAAGGGCCCACACACATCCGTGTGTACAAGGTCCAACAAACCTTCACCCCTATCACAAGTACCTGTGAAGGGTGACTTTGTCATTTTTCCAAGTAAACAAGACTCGCAACTATCATCTGACTTGAGGTCAAATGATTCCAAGACTCCAGCCTTTTGGAGTTGGCCTATGCGCTTCTTGTTAACATGTCCAAGACGATAATGCCACAAGGATGCTTTATCCAAGCTATCTGAAGAATCAATATACAACACATTATTTCCTAGATTGTCTACAACATTCACGGCTTCATATACACCATCACAAGGTAATGCTTTAAAGTAAAATACATCATTGTAATAAACATTAATAGCACCATTTTTATTCTCAAATTAAAATGAAAAACCTTGTTTGTACAAGCCATGAAAAGAAATAATATTTCTCGCCATTTCGGGCGAGTAACAAGACTTATTCAAATCTAACATTAACCCATTATTAAGCAATAAAGAATAAACTCCTATCTTGGTAACAGGTGATGCTTTCCTGTTGCCCATGACTAAGTTTATCTTCCCGTGCTCCACTTGCTCACTTCTTCTTAGTGCCTGCAAATCAGTACAGATGTGAATACCACAACCTGTATCAAGCACCCCAAGAATTAGCATTAGATGAGTTATTAGACAATATTGTGTAAATACCTGCATGGGTGGGTTTAACCTTCCCATCCTTTACATCTTGCAGATATTTAGGGCAGCTTCGCTTGAAGTGTCCCTTATCCTGGCAATAGAAGCACTGTGCTTCCTTTGGGTTTGAAGAAGGAGTGATGGGACCTTTCTTTGTCCCACTTGAAGAGGAACCATCAAGAGTCTTACCCTTGGTACCCTTCGAAGGGTTTTTCCTCTTCTTACCCTTTCCCTGCCCAATAGCCAGAACAAGGGCTGTTGAAGGAGTAGAAGTAGCAACCGCTTTACCCTTAAGGCCATTTTCAGCTGTCCTTAAGAGTCCTTGAAGTTTGCTAAGTGTGACTTCCTCCTTGTTCATATGATAAGTCATACGAAACTGATCATAAATTGGAGGTAAGGAATGGAGAATGATGTCAATCGCCATTTCCTCAGGAAAGTCAACATTTAGCTTCAGCAACCGGTCAACGAACCTTTGCATCTTCTGCAAGTGACCGGTGATGGGTTCACCATCCTTCATCCTTGCGGTTATCATGGAGGAGATGATTTCATACCTCTCCTGACGCGCGCTCTGATGGTACCTTTCCATCAGATCCAGGTGCATCTCATAGGGGTAGAAATCTTCATAGGATTTTTGAAGTTCAGGAGTCATGGTGGCCATCATGATGCATGCTACTTTAGTAGCATCCTTTTCATGTGCAACAAACTCCGCAAACTCTTCAAGAGTAGCAGTGGCTTCATTCACAACCTTAAGCTCCCTATCGAGGACATATTCTTTGTCCTCATAGCGGGTAATCATTCTGATGTTTCTGATCCACTCATTGAAATTGGATCCATCAAAGATGACCTTACCACACAAGTTCATAAGGGAAAAGGAGCCTGTTGGGTTTGAGCCAGAAGCATTGTTGGAAGACATCTGAAAGGAAAGAAAGACAAGTTTCATTAGATTAGGAATCCTTAATAATTCACCCAAATGAAATATTAAGGCTAGGATCCAACAAACTATTTATAGTTGGAAGAGGGATGCCGTAATCCATACTATAAAATATTTGAAGGTAGGTAAATGACGATTTACCAATTTCCACCATAAGAACGAAATATTTTATTATTAGGTTTTATTGGTTTTGAAACTCCTAGATCTGTTGAGATACATTGAACTTTTCAATGGCATGTTTGAATCTCGATTGTGCCCTCTCAAGTTTGTGACTGGGATGCCGAGGATCACAAACAATGTGTGAATAACCATACAAATTGACTTGGTACCCTCAACAATATTACCTAATCGATGTGTCGGTTAACCACACACGCTCCACCGATCTATAATAAAGTCAAGTTACCCTTTGCCACTCTTACTAGTCCATGTTAGTATGCCGGTTAACCACACACGCTCCACTAACGACTTGGTAAGGTACAAAGTGTAATTTTATGGGCTAGCACCAATTTCACATTTTCCTAAAGTAACTAAGATTGGGAATTTATAATATATAGTTACTTTATAATTCATTATACTTTTAACGAGTATTTAAAGTCGTATCCTACCCGTTCGGCTAACGACCCTCCACCGATCAAGGAAGCGGTGGGTGAGAGTGGACACCCATTAAGTCACCATTTTATAGGCAACAACCTTATACCCCCCTTATAGACCGGCTTCGTGAATGAGGCCTACTAACGGTAAGAATGACATATTCTTATACATATCTATATAATAAAATTATAATAATAGTATAAGTGTTGATTTTTAAACTTTTTAAAAATCTAAGGTTTAATTTGGAATTAAAGTATTAAAGTGTAAGACTTTTCAAATTCCAAAACTTGAGGGCAAGATTTGAAACTATTCCAAGTCTCTTCAATTTGTAACTTATGAGTTTTAATGGTTCATAAAAATGAAGACTCTTCATTTTATGAAACCTCTTTAGTTCTTTAATCATAATTAAAAGAAGTGACTTTTGGTTATCCATAACTTGAGGACAAGTTATGGACACCATCATAGCCATTAAGATCATGAATTAAACATACATGGAGGTTACATATAATTCCTATGATCTTCTAAAAACTAATAAGAACACAAATTCATGTCAAGCAATTTCAAGAAAATCATATAAACATATACAATACTTGAAAATTGATAAAAGTCATGTAAAATGGGTTAACATAATCATTATCATTTTGAAAAACAGATTTTACAAGTCCAAAACAGATTGGGATAATGATCTTAATCCATTCTCAGCAACAAAACTCGAAAAAACTGCCCAGCACGCTCCTACTCGCCGAGTGCATTATTCTCCTCGTCGAGTAGGATGAATTTGTTCATGGACTCGGCGAGTCCTCCCCATGGACTCGGCGAGTCCAGTCGTCAGAGTGCAGAATTTTCGATTTTTAAGCAGTTTTGCAACAAGTATACAGAAAACAATCCTAGGCTCTGATACCACTGATGGGTTTTTGAGCATTCTAACACTTCCTAAGTGTACATGCAACCCTAATAACCTTGAATCTATGTTTTCTCTATATACATGCAAATTTCTTTTCAAGGTTATTTCCTAACTAGCATGGCATGGGGATTACATAGAACATAAAACTAGTAGAAATACATACCTTGTTGTTGCTTGGATTCCTTCAAGACTTTGTGAGCCTAGCACCCCAAATGTTGTGCCTCAAATGCTTCACACAACACCACAAGACTTGGAATAACTTGAGAGAATACTTCTAGCACTCAAAATCGGTTATGCCCTCTCTAGTAACACTAGTGTTGATTTTGCTAGCCATAGGGTTCCTTTTATAGTGTTGTCACAATTAGGGTTTACACATGAATGCCCTTAATTGTCATGACTCTTGATTTCTCATGACCCATGGGTTTGTAACTCCCATGGACTATCCATGGAGCTCCATATGGTTATAACCAAACCCATAAACCATGGATCATTAATCCACCATAAAAGAATTGATGATTGTCATAATCAACCCTATATATTTAATTAGTCTCACTTTGATCACCAAATTAATACTAGATTAATACTTGATCAATACTAATTAAATAATACTATTATTAATATATTAGAACTTATAATATATTAATAATCATAAGTGCCTTATTCTCTCATCTAGTCTATCCAAGTATTGCAATGCCATGCAACCCAAATGGACCATGCTGGGTCGGGTCAAGTACATACCAAATAAAGTTATGGACTTAGACACTATATCCAACAAATAATATAAAATAATAATAAAAATTACTTCTCGGGGTTCCGGGTTTATTATTTAATTATTCCATTTTAAACGGGATGTTACACCAACCGAGGCCCAAAAGATGCGAGGCCCAATAGGCTGAGTATGCGGGGCGTACTCAGCTGTACGCTTAGCGTATACGCAGCCTGGGTTGTACGTTGTGCGTACGAACTTGTACACCCAGCGTACGTAGCTATTAAGCCAAAATCTTCCATAAGCTCTTAATGCCTAAGACTAGCAACCGAAAACCCAGATCTAAGTCCTAGAGGACGTAAAGAACTATAAAGTCACTGACTTTGTGACTTTGCATGCCCCAAAGGGTCCCAACTTCAAGATAGAGCATCATACTTTCACAAAAATGGCATAACTGATACATGGATGGATTCAGACCTTAAAGGTGGCAACTTTAAGACTTAGAAACCTCAAAAACGTCAAGAGGGGCAACTCATAACTTCTGGTATTGCATCAAGCCACCAAAAGTCACTCATGGGACCAAAAGTTAACCAAAAACAAGCTATAACTAGGTCTAAGCTATGACACGTCAAGATAAGAACTTTATACCTCTAAGGAGTGCCAAATGATGATGATATTCCAGATCTACAAGCTCCCACTCTTCCAATGAAGCTTCAAGATGATCTCCTTCCTTCAAAACACCAAAAATACACCCAAAAGACCTTCTAAGATCAAGAACACTTAACTATGGAGTTAGGGTTTCGAGTATAAAACTAGGAGGACAAATGAGGCTGAGTAAATGAGGGTTTCATGTCCATAAGGATAATTATATAGTGGCCAACCCCGAAAATTAGGGTTTTCAAAAGTCATTACGTATGCTCCGCGTATACTTTTGAATGCCCAGCGTATGCCTCCGGATCCCCGATCAAGCCTTCGCATGAGTACGCTAAGCGTACTACTTGGTACGCCCCACATACTCGCTTTACAACTTGTACGCTAAGCATACCTTGTGGTACGCCCCGCGTACAACTCAGGGACTAAAATGGAGAACTTAAATAATACAATGGAAAAAGAGAAACTTACCAAGATTCAAGTGTTACAATTCTCCCCCACTTGAATCAAACTTCGTCCTTGAAGTCCGCTGCCCTGAACAAATCCGGATAGTACTCCCTCATCTCTTCCTCGGGTTCCCAAGTCCGCTCCGATCCATTGCGGTGCTGCCACTGCACCTTCACTAGCTATACAACCTTGTTCCTCAAGGTCTTCTTCTTCTGATCCAAAATTGCCACCGATCTCTCAATATAATTCAGGCGGTCATCCACCTGAATATCCTCCAATGGTACAACTGCGGAATCATCCATCAAACACTTCCGCAGCTGAGAGACATGAAGCATGCTATGAATCTGACTGAGCTCGGATGGGAGATCTAGACGATACGCAACCCGGCCCACCCGCGACAAAACCTTAAAGGGACCAATATACCGGGGCCCATCTTGCCCCGCTTCCTGAATCGGATGACACCTTTCCAAGGTGAGACCTTCAGGAGAACCATATTTCCCACCTGAAACTCCAAATCTGATCGGCGTCTGTCAGCATAACTCTTCTGCCGACTCTGAGCTATATGGAGCCTGCTGAATCAGCTCAGTGCTCTTGAGTACCACCTCAGTGCTCCCTATGACTCGCTGACCGACCTCACCCCAACAAATCGGGGTCCTGCATTTCCTCCCGTAGAGCATCTCAAAAGGAAGTCGATCAATGCTAGCGTGGTAACTGTTGTTATACGAAAATTCCGCGCACGGAAGATACGTATCCCAACTCCCACCAAAATCCAACATGGACGCTCGAAGAATATCCTCAAAGGTCTGGATAGTCCGCTCACTCTGCCCATCGGTATAAGGATGAAAATTTGTACTGAAATGGAGACTAGTGCCCAACTCTTCATGAAACTGCTTCCAAAATCTGGAAGTAAAACGAACATCCCTGTCAGATACCACTGATACTGGAACTCCATGACATGCCACCACCTCCCTGATATAGATCTCGGCCAACTTCTCTGCAGAAATACTCTCATGGATCGGAACGAAATGCATGCTCTTGGTCAAACGATCCACGATGACCCAAATAGAATCCACTCTACGTGCAGTCCTGGGAAGCTTCGTGATAAAATTCATAGTGATATCTTCCCATTTCCATACGGGAATCTCCAACGGCTGCATCTTGTCGTGAGGACGCTGATGCTAGGCATTGAATTTCCTACAAGTTAGGCACCGCTCGACATACCATGCCACATCCTGCTTCATGCAGGGCTACCAATAGTCGGGATGAAGATCCCTATACATCTTTGTCGCCCCATGATGAATGGGGAACCTCGACATGTGGGCCTCCTCCATCAGAACCTGGCGTACACCGCCCTAATACGACACCCAAACCTGCCGATGCAGAGTCATAAATCGGTGACTATCATAATCGAAGGAAGCCACCTGACCCACAATGTGTTCACTCTTCCGGTGCTCTTCCTTCGTAGCCTCTGCCTGAGCCTCACAAATCTGCCCCAACAATGGAGTAATCACGGTCATACTCAAACATATATGTAACGATCCAAAAATCCAAAGTAAAAATTTCATTTTTATTATAACCAAAACACTAATGTAACTTTGTTAAAGACATTGAAAAACATTTCAATTAAAACAAATATCAGAGTCTAATCCCAAAGATCATATATTGCGGAAAACACGGGTGTATGCGCTGCGATCGTCCCGAGCTCTTTCATTTGAAAATTGGAGTACCTGAAACAAAAACTGAAAACTGTAAGCACAAAGCTTACTGAGTTCCTCAAATACCACATACCATTCATATTATGTAATAATGAGATATGAGCCCCGCCCACACTGTAGTAACGTACCCCGCCCTCACTCGCATATCAATGAGATACGGGCCCTGCCCCACACTCGCATAACAATGAGATACGGACCCCGTCCACACTCTCATAACAACGAGATACGGGCCCCGCCCACACTCACATAACGATAAGATATGGGCCTCGCCCACACTCACCTAACGGGCCCTGCCCAAATGAGATACGGGCCTCGCCCACACTCGCATATAAGCATATAATTATACAAAATTCAAACACATGCGAAAATAACAAAGATAATAGCTTACAACACAATCAACGGGCCCCGCCCACATAGAAGTCATATATGCATAACCTAATACTAGCATATAGAATAATCATCGGGCCCCACCCAACATACATATCAATACATACACATGCCAGAGTCACGCAGACAACTGACATCCTAACATAATAACCATGGGCCGACATTGGTGCCTTCGGCCCAATAAACACAGTGAGGAGACTCACCTTGAATGCATGAGCTCACTGAAAGAAATCTCTAGTTGCTGCTCTGATGCCTTCCCGAGCCATAAATACCAAAATATCACCTAATTAGCAATTGGGTTCCAAACCATGATCCATAATCCAAACTTGGGGTAGAATGACCATTTTACCCCTGGCCCAACAAGACTTACAACCAAGTCCCAAGCTCAAAACCAACAAGGCCCAAAACGATAAGATCCATAAATGGTCTAATTTTCCAAATTGGTCCCAACCCCATATGGGCCTTACCCAACATCCCAACAATTCATAGTCCAATAATAATTCTTCGATGGCCCAAAGGTCCAAGCCTATTGGGCCCACTAAATCCCAAAACCATTGGGCCCACCAAGGCCCAATACAAAATCTTAACCCAACTAAACATACCCAAACAAGAGTCTGAGGCTCTCAATTTCCTCTGACCAAGCCCAACACACAAAACCCAAACCCATGCCCGAAGCCCAAGCATCAAACACACCCATAAGCCCACTGATGCGCATACACGGGGCGTACCCCCATAAGTACGCTCAGCGTACTCGAAGACAAAGGTCGGAGGCCTTAAATCAGTGTGCGGAGTATACAAGGACTTACGCGGCGCGTACCCACAGATTCTCCAAACTCAGATTTCAACTTAACCCATTAAGAACTTTGCATCTAAACTTTAGGAAACCTCCCAATGAAGCTCTTACTGCATAAAGTCGGCACCTTTATGCATTTGCATGACCCAAAGGGACCCAATAATCAATTTAATCCATTAAAACCCAACAAGAACATGCATGGACCTCATCTAAGCATCAAGCAAGCATTTTTATAAACTTATAACCTTAGATCTGCCAATAGTGGCAACTCAAAGCTTCTGAATTGATGTCCAACCACAAGATCTCACTTAAGAGGTCAAAATGGGACCAAAAACCCACATAATCATAGATATCGACTTCTAATGATCAAGCTAAGAACTTTTTACCTTCAATAAGCTGAAAATGCAGCAAAAAGTCCAGGTCCACAAGTCTTTCCTTGAATCACCACCTTGTACCAAGCTTCTACTTCTTGAAATGCACTAGAATCCACCAAAAATGCACTTACAAGGCTCACAAAACTCTTGGATGCTGCTATAACTTGAGATTTAGGGTTTAAGACACTGGAGGATGAAAGAGAGGCTCACACCTGGGACTTAAGGTGCTTAAATAGTGAACCAACCCTTAAAATTAGGGATTTGGGGATCCTGAACGTACACTGGGCGTACAGCTCCTAAGCCTGTGTTCCACTTTTCCATTCCTATGTTGGGTGTACCCCAGCCTATGTTGGGCATACTCACGCGCATGCCACCTTTGCATGCATGGGATGAAATGCAAGCTTTTTCCACCAAGGACCAAATCTACCAATAAGTTCAAAGTATCATAACTCCCTCATCCTAGCTCCGTTTCCAACGAACCTTATATCCACGAAAAGGTGGCGAGAAGCCCTACGCTCCTAACAACACATCCAAGCCCTAAAACCTCCCGAATAAAATATTAAACCTATAAAAGACTGAGATATCAAATTACAGTCATACCCTTGGCTTCCGAAGACACAATAGAATACATGGATCATTTATATCATGGCAACTACACCCGAAGTGGGCTAAATCCTTCCTTTCTCGAAGCCCTAAGCCTCATGACAACTGATAACTGGGCCACAACCCCAACAACAAAGCAAATCTGAAACTGAGTGTTACAACTCTCGCTCACTTAAATTAGATTTCGTCCTCGAAATCGCTCCTTACTAACACCCATATAAAAAAAACAATCCGAGGAACACAATTGAGGATTCAACGCGTAAGACAACTGAACCCCAACTCCATCCCGAAGAAAACAAACCTTAAATTCCCACAAAACCACTTCTGTCTATTCGAAGTCTGAAATCTATAATGGTCTGTCTCCTGGCTGTTTTCCAAAATCCACTGAGACCTCCCCGGTCCCAAATCATCTGCCAACTATCTGAAATACCGGATTCCCGCCCGGCCATTGAGCTGAAGAACACCCTCACAGTCGCCCCTCGCAACTTTTGAAAGAAAACTTCGGTCGATAGCTACCCGAACCCTCTCAGCACCAGACCCGATGCTATGTTGAACGCTACAAGACCAACTGTGATCTCACTCCATACCCGACCTCCCACGACCTATCAATCCTTGATTCAAAAACGTTGTGACCCTCCCACAGCCTTGCGAACAGATCCACCTTGGCTTAAACCTTCTGAAGAAATCTGTGAGCAAGTCACAGATTCGCTGAAATCTCGCCGTTGAACCGAGACCGGTGAATGCTACGACCACCCCGCAATATTACAACACTCCCCCACTAACTGACCACTAGTGAATGCTACGGCTATCCCGCAGTCTTACAACACTTCCACGCTCCGACTACCGCCGCCCAATGCTTTACTGCTAATCTATTAATCCGAAAGTCGTCCGGATTCAAACACACACCTTGTAACGCCCCGATTCTCAGGTATTGTTTAAATAAGATTTATTAGGTGAAGCTCTACTCGACGAGTTGGTTGACCTACTCGTCGAGTAGCAGCGGGGTGGGATCGCGTGTTAAGTGACCTACTCGACGAGTCCATATTGGGACTCGGCGAGTAGGAGCTGGCAGACGAAACCCTAAATCCCGGGGTTTTGCACCCTATTTAAGGAAGCATAAGCCTCCTTTGGCCTCTTTGTAGTCCTTTGAGAGCTTAGAGAAACCTAATTCGTGTAGTGTTTCATTCTTGTGTGTGTAAAGCTTTGGAGAGGAGATCTTGTGAGGAAAGGAGCTTGGGAAAAACAAAAGGGCTAGGAGCAAGGAAGTGTGGGAGATCAGAAATCTACCTCAAATAGCATCATTTGGAGGTATCAAGTCGTCATATTTTCTCCTTTTTCTTTCTAGACCTCTTTTGGTTGAGATCTAGGGTTTTTATGGTTTGGTTGAGATGGTAATGTGGGATATGAGCTAGATCTGAAATTGTAACTTCAGATCTGTAACTATAAGGGTCGAATTGTTGTAATTAGTCGAAGTATTTTTTGGACTCTTCGAATGTTTTGTAATGTATTTTACTAGGGCGCTTTTATTCGAAGCTTTAGAGTCAATGCCTTAGTATATTTTTTGTATGCTTTCAGTTCCCTATAAATAAGGTTATTTACTAGAGTTAGATAAGAACTTTTACAGACTTGTCTACTGGACTCTGTAAAGAATTCGAAAGCATAATAGAGCATAACAAGATCATATTTACATCCTGTGTTCAAATCTCGTATTCTTACTTGAATTCATACTCTGATTAATTCATTACTCGATTCATTGGTTCATCAATTGGTATCAGAGCGGGTGTTCTTGATTTCATCAAGAATTGATCCTTGATGGCTATCTTGATTTGGTGATTCATTTTTTGATCTTTGATCTTCAGATTTAGAGAGTTTTTGGATTCTAGAAATCGAATTCATCTTTGATTCTATTCAAAATTCGATTTTCTCCACTAGAATTCAAATGATTTTTGCTTTCTCTCTCTTGAAAACCCATTCAAAATCACTTTCTCTCTCTAGAAAATTTCAAGTTCTTGTAATCATGGAGAAATGGATGATACATAGTAAGGACGTTCAAGGTGAATGCACTTTTGAATATCTTCTTTATAGCTTGACTATTGGATTGAAAAGTGAATGTGATATCGTTGTAAATGGAGAAAAGAATGAAGTTGGAGAATTAATTAGTTGTCCAATTTTTCAAACCAAAGATTTGTTTGATCGTTTGGTTACAACATATCAAAAGAGACGAAGAAATAGAAGAGATGGAGAAGTCATAAAAGGAAATTCTCGTGCTGAATGCAAATATGGAAGCAATAAACTTGAATATTATGCAGATTGTCGTGAAGCTCGGGAAGGTGTTCTTGATGATGATCATGATGTTCAAGAAAAAGGCGTTCAAGTTGATTTTCAAAATGAAAAGGTTTTTTGCTCGATTGGAGTTCAAACCGATGACATTTTGTGTTCTTGTGATTCGTTTGAAGGAATGATTCCTTATCGGAAGCCGGTGATCCAAGAAATTCACAAGTATCAAACTCCAAAAGATTTGATTCACATTCACAATGTTGAAGTTGTGGAAAGTGGGTTTGTTCATGAAGTCAAGTCTTCAAGATGCAAAAAGATGAGAAAGAAAAAGAAGAAGAAGATTAAACGGAAGAACAAGCGGGTTTATTCACAAAAATCGTTGAATGTTGTTGTGAATCCGAAATCCATGAAGCAAATTTGGGTTCTAAAGCAACAATCTCCAAAGGTTGCATTGAATTTGAAGTCAAAACCCAAAAGTGTTGGTGGTTCTTTTGAAGATGTTCTTGGTTTGATGAAGAACACGAAGAACACGAAGAACGAGTTGTACATCTCGCATAGTGGGTGGTACAATGTTCAATTTGGAGATTTTCTCATTCCAACAAAAGAACCAAGATCTTCTAAATTCGATTTGTTCGTTGAAAACGGAACTCGAATCATGAAAAAGGTATCTCAAATTCTCAAATGGATTCCAAAACGTCCATGATTTTGATTCGTGCTTTACGTTTTTCATATTTTGATCGATTTGTTTCATTGGATCTAATCCGTTTCAACCCATAGTTGATCCAATTATTTTTTTTAGATCAAACACAAAATCAAAATTCTACTCTTACAATTCCTTTTTAAATTTGAAATCAAATCGTTTTTTTTTTTTTGGAAATGATATTGTTCATATGATATTATGTTTGGAAGCCCAGCCCAAACAAGAATTGATATTCACTGTTCATCATTTTCGAAGCCCATATGTTCATTTGAATCAAATAATATGGAGTTCACATATTTTTTGTGATCTGATTTCCTTAAGAGTGGAGCCCAAAGACTGATTAAATCAGTTTAATTCATTGAATGTGTTCTTTTTCATCAGGCGCATAAACGAGTTGTACACTCTCGTTTGTGTCCATCGTTCTTGAGTTCAAATTTCACTTTCTTGTTCATAATAACCGATGATAATTTGAAATTGAGTTTCGATTGTGAATTCTGGGTCTTCGATTATGAAATTCACAACTGACCTGGAATTAATTTTGGACTTTTCGTGTTTGACCTAACAACTGGGTCTCGTATCTCGCCAGTATTTTGTTTCTCACTTCAGTCATGCAATCGAATTTGAAATTGAGTCGTGTTTTGAGAAATCGAACTTCTGATACACAGTATTGGTAGGGATGTGAGATTGGAATTCGATATTGATTTTTGTTTTTGGAATAGATTGCAATTAATGTCGGTTTTGTGAAGATTGATATCGAAGTAAAGGACTGATGTCGATGAAGTATTGATTTGAGTTTCGATGGCTTGGTATGGTATCATTGATCGATTTCTATGTAGTCGATGTTTTGGATATCGATTTTGATATTGGTGTCAAAAAGTGAAGTCGTCGTTCATTGGAAATCGTTTGTTGAATCAATCGGGTTGATGACGATTCTTGAATGAAATTCGAATGGATTGATGATTTTGGAAGTCCAATTTTCGAAGAATGGTTATGTCGACAGTCAAAGGAATCGGATGATTTTGGTTTCGTTTTGGAACTGGGATGTGATATCGATGATGTTGGAGTCTGGATTCGTTCTTGGAAGGATTGTAATCGATGAAAAGTGAATCCATTAACGAACGAACAGTTGATGTTGGAATCGATGATTTCAATTAACGAAAATTTTAGAGTCGTCGACTGTTTTGGGAAGAACTGTAAGAACGAGAATTTGGGGTTAATGAACGAAGGGTTAACGATCGATTTGGGTTAAGATTCGAAGATTTGGAAATCGATGGTTGGAAGTTCGTTTTTGTGGTCGATGATGTTGATGTCGGCTGATTTTAAGGGTATCTGTGACAAACTGAAGAACGAAGGGTGTTTGAAATCAGTGTGATGTATTAAGAAATTGTTGATCAACGAAGGGTATGTGGTTAAAGAACGAAATTTTTTGATTTTAGGAAGAACTGTATGAACTGGGTTAATGTACGAAGTGAGTTAATTCGATTCAGATGTTGGATGATTAAGAGGTTACTGTTCATTAAGAGGCTTCGAATGCTTCGAATTCGTGTGTTTGGGAAAATTTTCGTATGAAGAGGAGAGAAAATTTTTGGGGAAGATGATTTTCATACGAAGTGAAGAAAATGCTGTGAAAATTTTCGTGTGTTTGAATGAAGTTTTGTACGAAGTGAAGCTTCGTACGAAGGGAATTGTCTGAGAAGCGAAATTGGGAAAGAAAGAAGGAAAAGTTTCGCATATGACCCTTATAGTTTCGACTGTTTGACAAATTTTAAAACTCTTCGTATGATTGGCAAATGTTTCGTATGTTTGATCAAAAAGCAGAATTTTTGAATTCAGCCCCTGAACTTTCGAATATTTGGCAACCTCCACAATTAATTGAAGTTTCGAATGTTTGACACTTTTCACCCAAATTCGAAAATTTTCTGAATTTTCGAATGTTTGGGCCAATTCTTCGTATATTTGGAACACAAATGGCAGAATTTTCGAAAATAGTCCCTGAGGCTTCGAATGTTTGGCGGTTTATACCCATTTTCGGAAAAGGACTGTTTTTGCTGAAAATTGAAGAAAATGCATTTCAAGCCCCTGCAGTTTGTGCAAATTGACGCTTTCTACCCAGCTTTGGAAAAGGGGGAGAGTTTTGCATATTTGGCTGTTTTGGGAGCAACGGGTCCCTGCAAAATTCAGAAAGTGATGATTTTTACCCGGTTTTTGAAAAATCTTGCAACTTTCACCCAAAAAGTAAAAAAATTTCATAAATTGGAAATTTTTTTGTGGCTTTTTCGTGATTGTTTTTCCGTGCAAGATTTTTGGTGATTCATTTTTGGTACACATCAAGGGGGAGTATCGTGAAGACTATTCCTCGGGCGCTTCTCACCCTTAGTGGGTTTTATAATCATTTTTTGATTATAAAAAGGGGGAGAATAATGGGTATTCGAAGCTTCTCGGGTTTGTCGAATATTCATTTGCGGATTTGAAGACCAGTGTTACTTCGAGGGGGAGTTTGGTCTTGATCGTGTTAGCTCGTTGGAGATTGAAGCCGGACATCCAATCCTAACTTTGAGGGGGAGAATGTTAGGGTGCAAAGTAACTCTTGGATGTAGTGTTTTAGGCTTACCCTCTTGTATGTGTAAATGGGTTGAGTCTTTCCTATAAATAGGAAGTGAGTGACTCCCATTATGTAAGGAACCATTTTGGAGTGTTAGACTAGAGAGAGAAATTGTGTACAAACGCTTTTGTATATTCTTTCTAGATCTAATATGAGCTTACACAGATTTATTTACTCCTTGTGTTCTTGATTTTACATGATGATTCACTAGATCTTTCTAATTCCGCACATGCCATCATAATCAACACCACTACAGTAACCTTCTTGGGTTCTAGAGTCATAAAGCTCTGCTTTTGGTCGAGAATGAGGCCCTCCTTGTGCATAAAGCCCCATTAAGAACTTAGTTTTGGCATTAAGAGCCTTATTAGTCATGCATGCATGTAAAGTTTGCAACTTTACGTGAAAAGCATGCCCTAAAAGCTTGGATCTGTGATTTGGAGCCGCTGCATGGCTCAAAAGAAGTCTGTCTGGAAAAAGGACTGAATGGACTCGGCGAGTAGCAAGGTTGACTCGGCGAGTCACATGAAGATGGCCGTGAACTCGACGAGTTGGATGAACAACTCGGCGAGTCCGATGAAGATCACCATAAGACTCGACGAGTTGAAGAACAACTCGGCGAGTCGGATGAGTTTTCCCTAGGATATGTATGCGTGTGTGCCCGTCGAGTGGCAAGGAGGAAACTCGACGGGTGGCCTTAGAGTTTGAACGGGAATCGAAGGAACTCGACGAGTCACCCCGATGACTCGATGAGTGGAATGTGCTTCGAGGAACTCGGCGAGTAGCCAAGGGTACTCGACGAGTTGGGGGTCAACATGGACTGTTGACCTTGACTGAGGACTTTGACCTTGACCAGGGGTTGACTGGTGGGTTATGGAGTACCTTATAGATTTAGGGACTTATGAGTATATTGTACTATGGTCATAGGAGGTGGAGCCTGTGTCAAGTGATCCGAGAATTGGAGTTTACCTTTCAAGTCGGCATCTGCAAGATGAGTTATCCTCACTATATCGATAGGGTCTACGGCACCAAGGTCGGCCCTTTTAGTTGTTATTGTTATGGTATGCTACATATGGTTTGGTCTGCTAGATCGGAATCAGGGTAGACAGTATGTTATGCTTTATGATCCGTAAGGATTGGTATGTTAGTGACCTGCTAGGTCGGTACTCTAGTTACGAGAGGATTCTATGGTTGATGATCAGTATGACAGATATGTTTGATGTTTGTATATGCCAGTATATGATAGTTATGCGAACTTGGTTATTTGCTTATTGGTTGGGTTGAGGCGGTCCTGCTTTGTGTTGAAGGCCAACATACCCTATGAGCGGTCCGGGGAGACTGCAGGCCCACGAGGCGGACCAGTCATGCCGAAGGCTCGGGATAGATTCTGATAGACTGTAGGCCCGGTAGGGCGGTCCAGTCAGGCCGATGGCCCAGTATACATGAATAGATTTAGATAGACTGTAGGCCCGGTAGGGCGGACTAGTCAGGCGGATGGCCCAGTATGCATGATTGATTGATTGATTGTTACAGATATGGTATTGTCAGTGTGATATTGGTATTTTGGGGGTAGCTCACTAAGCCCTCGGGCTTATAGTTTTCAGTTTATTGTTTCAGGTACTTCAGGAGATCGTGGCAAGGCGAAGGCGTGACCGTACCGCTCCTCATCCTTATGTTATGATTTTGGGACACTCTGATGGATATTGATTTGAAAACATTTTGTAAACAATAATATTTGACTTTTATTTGTGAGTTAAAAAGTTTGAATTTGGCGTGAAATTTTTGGACGTTACAAGTTGGTATCAGAGCCTTGGTTTGAGTGAATTGGAGGAACACTCGTGTGAATCCAGTCTCAAACCAAGGAGATTTTTGGGAAGTAAGTTTTAAAAATGGGTTTCAAAAGAAAGGATGGAGGATGCAGAGGGTACGATCAGCCGGAGCCTGTAAGTAAACCCCAAAATACCATACAGTTATTTGATATTCTGATATGTTAGAACAGCATGCTAGTGCTAGGCTAGGGATCTTCAGGAATCGCATGATAGATTTGCCTGATTATATGATACCTATTAGCCTAGGGTTTCTTGTATATAGGATTGACATCATAACTGTAGATGTTTAGTGTATGCATCACGGCCGTGTATAGTTAAAATCTTATAGCCTGAGAATGTCTGACTCGACCTTAGGGTAGGGTTGGATATTCGAAAGTCTATCGGGTCCAGCGTTATGTGCGGCTAGCATACACTAGCGCTGCAGGGGCTGATGGAAGTTCCATGGAGGTGTGAGTTGTGCAGAGCTGTGGGATCAGTAGTGAGATAGGCGATGTCCCCTAGTAGTGAGGGTTGAGCGCACATTATGTTGAGTATAGTATTAGGGAGTTGTGGTGATACTTGAGACAAATATGGGTAGGTGTGGAAGGTAGTATGGGCCCGTACTACTGGAAGCACAGGACCCATACGCGTAGCAAGAAAGTCACAACCCCTAGGATTTGTGAGTTTTTGTCTCCCGATATTATGTTGTGTATCTGATGTCTTGAACGTATCTTTCAGTATGGTGGTGACGAGACGTTTTGCTGCTGGGTCCGGATCAGGATCGGGATCCAGATCAGGGTCGGGACAGGGGGACGGAGGGCCAGAGGTGCTGGTAGCACCTTAGCCCGTGGTTCAGATGGGGACTGAGGAGCTGGATGCCAGGATCCGGGAGATTCTGCACGATGAGGTCGCTGCGGCTTTCCGAGCGCAGCTACCAGAGATGTTTGGATCGATCAAGACTGCGATGGTCGAGTATTTTGATGAGCGATATGCAGCTCTGGCAGAGACAGCAGCCGCTGCAGTCACTTCGGCTGTAACTACGGCAGGGGTTGGAGGAGGAGCCGGCAGGGCTTTCCAGTACCGGGACTTCGATAATACGAAGCCCCCGACATTTGATGGCACTCAGGATACGATCAGGTCTATAAGGTGGTTGTCTGATGCGGAGGGCTGTTTCTTCACGTGCTCATGTCCTACTGACCAGAAGGTCAGGTGTGCTCTGAACCTGCTTAGGCTCGGGGCAAAGGACTGGTGGAGATTGACGACAAGTTCATATTCTGATGATCAGCGGGCTGCTGTTACTTGGGAGCAGTTCCAAGATATGTTTCGCACCAGCTACGTTCCGTGCGTGGAACGGGAGCGGCTTGCTCAGGAGTTTTTGACATTGAGACAGGATGGGGAGTCTGTGATGGAGATTACCCGAATGTTCACGAAGAGGGCTATGTTTTTCCCGGAGTTTGCGTCGGAGCAGTCTCAGATGACTCGTTATCTGAGTATGCTCAAGACGGATATACGACAGTTTTGTTGGATTAATGTCTAAGTCCATAACTATAATTGGTAAAACTTGACCCGACCCGGCATGGTCCATTTGGGTTGCATGGCATCATGCATTTGGATAGACTATAATGAGAGAAATAACACTTAAGGTTGGTTCATATATTATAAGTTCTAATATATTAATAAGATTATTTAATTAGTATTGATCAAGAATTAATCTAGTATTAATTAAGTGATCAAAAGAAGACTAATTAAATATATGGGTTGATTGTGTAAATCATCCATACTTATATAGTGGGCTAATACTCCATGGATTGTCAAGTTGGGCTAAAACCCATAAGATGCTCCATGGATGCTCCATGGTGTATTTGTACCCATGGATCATGGAAATGAAAGGCCATGACAATTAGGGTTTACATGGTGCAACCCTAACTATATAATGATGTTATTTTTGGAGAAAATTGGCCACTATGTGTGATAGAAAGGGCTAGCCGATTTTATGAAGTGTGATGTTCTCTCAAGTTATTCCAAGTGTATTTGGTGTTGTGTGAACCATTTGAGGTGTCACACTTGGTGCACTAGGCACTCAAGCTTCATGAAGTCATTCTACATCAAAGAGGTATGTAATTCTAACTTGATATATTCATATGAATCTATGTTATTATGCTAGTTAGGATGAATACCTTGGAATGTTAATATTTGCATGTATAATAAAGAAAACATAGATCCAAGATATTTAGGGTTGCATGTACACTTAGGAGTGTTAGAATGCTCATAACCCAACAGTGGTATCAGAGCCTAGGCTTGTTTTCACTTATACTTGATGCAAACTTGTTTTTTCAAAGCTGAAACTGTCCAGACCATAAAACTCGATGAGTTTATGCAAAAAACTCGACGAGTTCATCATTTTGGGCATGAACTCGACGAGTTCCTCAAGGAACTCGACGAGTTTTGGGTGCTGACAGCTTGCTGTTTGATGTTTTTGGCTAGAAATGGACTAGGAACATTACCATAAGCTGTTTTTGAACCTATAAACCTGTTTTTGATGTGGTAATGTTCATTCTAATCCCATTTCAAAGATAATTGTCAATAGATTCATGTTTTGTATTAGTTTAATGGTTAGTCTAATTACTTGAAAAAGTTTGATTAAATTATCTTGTTCTTATGAGTTGCTTAGATTAATAGAAAAATTATTAGAAATTGTTGTTTTCAATCCATTTTAATCTAAGAGATGATTCTAAAATGTGTTTGTGTAACTTGTCCTCAAGTTACATGAAAAGTCACATTAAAGTTTCTTAAAACTCATAAAAGTTGGCAAAGGTTACAAAATGAAGAGTCTTGTCTTCATTGAATGGTTTTATGACTCCATAACTTGTCCTCAAGTTATGGAGGTTCAAGAGTCACTTCATTAAGTAATAAAATGTGTAACCTTAATTAGTTCCATAAGTTACAAAAATAAAGAAAAGTTACATTCTTTTATTAGTTTAAAGTCTTCCATAACTTGTCCTCAAGTTATGGAACTTGAAGAGTTTTTTAATTAAAACTACTTTAAACACATAAGTTATGGAATTGAATAGTTTTGAATAGTTTCAAAACTTGCCCTCAAGTTTTGGAATTTGAAAAGTCTTCCCTTATGAATACTTTAATTCCAAGTTAAGCCCTTAGAATTTTAAAAGTTAAAATTCAATCCTTATACTTTATAATATTATAAGTTAATAATATATATATGTGTATAAGAGCAAGTCAGTCTTACCATTAGTAGGCCTCATTCACGAAGCCGGTCTATAAGGGGGGTATAAGGTTGTTGCCTATAAAATGGCAGCTTAATGGGTGTCCACTCTCACCCACCGCTTCCTTGACTGGTGGAGGGTCGTTAGCCGAACAGGTAGGACAAGGACTATAATTCTCCATTCATTAAAAGTATTAATGATAAATACTAAGTAACTAAACACTTATTAATTTCCAATCTTAGTTACTTAGGAAAATGTGAATAAGGTGCTAATCCATGAAATTACACTTTGCACTTTGTTTAAACCGTTAGTGGAGCGTGTGTGGTTAACCGGCACTCTAACCTGGGTTTAACAAGGTAGGCAAAGGGTAACTTAATATTTATCATAGTATCGGTGGAGCGTGTGTGGTTAACCGTCACATCTATTGAGGGGTAAATATTAAGGGTACCAAGTATATTTGCATGGTTATTCACACCTTGTTTTGTGATCCTCGACATCCCAGTCACAAAACCTGAAGGGCACATTCGAGATTGAAACATGTCATTGAACAGTTCAATGAATCTCAAAAGATCTAGGAGTTTCAAAGCCAAGTAAAACCTAATTAAATTATTTCGTTTTCATGGTGGAAATTGGTGAATCGTCATTCACCTACCTTCAAATATTTTATAGCTTGGATTACGGCATCCCTCTTCCAAGTTATGAAATAGTTTGTTGGGTCCTAGCCTTAATATTTCATATTGGGTGTTATATTAAGGACTTTGAATCAACTATATTGTATATCTCCCAAAAGATGTCTATCTCAGACATCTATGATCTTCCCAAATCTCTTGGAAATTTACTTCCTCCACCTCCTCCAATTATTCTCCCTAACCCACAAGTTCAAGGTCACTCAAGCCCTAATGGCAAGGCAAGGTCTAGATGTGATCACATCTTAGAGATGAAGTCACATATTGACAAGCCGGGAGAGTTGGGTGTCAAAGTCTTGAGAAAGTTGGATGTTCAATCACTTTCTAAGTCACATAGTGAGTTCCTTTGGAACTAATATGAAATAGACTATGACATGACCCTTAATGATCTTATCTATTTGCTTGGTCAGCAATGATTTGAGGACTAGTAAAGCAAATTGATTAGGAGATCAACTTCCCAATGGACATTGCCAATGGTAACATTGGATATCTAGAAAAAAAAACCTTCTCATCCCAAAGAAAGGGTTTGACCATAGTCAACTAGGTTGACCAAATGGTAAAGAGAAAGGCTAAGTCTGAGATAGTCCCATTACCAAAGAGTCCATATGTTTATCTTGCCAAAGGAAGGGGCATTGATTGCGAAGCTGCCTATTTATCTGAAAGATCATAAGGTTGATCAACTCAAGAAGTTTGACTATACTTTAGGTAAAGTCCACTATGTAACTCTGTTAAGTTTATATTCTGAGATTCTTGTTACATCATGTGACTGGGTCACATGTTGATGTTTTAAGAATCAAAGAAATGTGAAGAAACTTAAAGGAAGTATATGCTGATTCTGATCGCGAAGATAGATTTTGATCGCATGGTTTGGTGATCAGAATTTTTGAAACTGTTACTTAGGAGTTATGATATATTGCTTAGGAATAGATAACAACAAGTTTTTCATATGCATTTGCACTGTAAGGATAAGTTTTTTCCGCAAAGGTTTGAAATAAAATAAAAGCTTTTAATTTTATATTTATTTTAAATATCCTTACAAGTGGCATTTGTGAAAAATGGTTGTTTATATGATTTCATTGATAGCAATATTTGAAAAAAAAATGGACTTGATTCTTTCGTTTGTGGTAGTGTCTAAATTTACCAAATAAGGAAAGACTCTCATCACCCAAGTTCTCAATTGGACCGAAACTTGGAATCATGCAAGTTGTATAGTATGATGAATACTTTCAGCTTTGGAAAATTAAGACTAATTCCTTGTTCACATGTATATGTGAGTTAAGTAAAGGACTAAAGGGATCGAGTACACATTCTTGTGCACTGGTCATGTCCACCACAAAGCTCGTTAAGACTATTCGTCATGATTTACTAAAGTTTAGTAAATATGGTTATACTTACAAGTTTATGTATAATTTTGAAACATTGGAAAAAGTCTGAATGTATGGCAGAACGAATGAGAAGAATCAAATTAGGCAGAAAGATAAAAGTTTCTCAAATCTGAAAAGATGGGAGAGTACTTTAGTATCATGTTTTGTGATCATCTTAATGATTAAAGAACCACATCACAATTGGTCTTCTAAGGACATCTTAGTGCATTCTTATGACTAAGAAGAGGAGTCATGAATTGTTGAAATGGTTAAATCAAGAAGATGAGTCATACTTCGTTTCAAAACAAGTCTTAGAGTGATACTCCAAGACTATAAGTTGAGTGACATATCTTAAAGAAAGGTTTAAAACACTTGTCAAATGTAAGAGTAAAAGTGTCCTACTCTTGCACATTTGAAATTGGTAAGTTGTGATGTTTTGGGTTAAACAAAGACCAACCTAGGCCAAGTGTGTGAAGTGTTTGTCTTGATAAAGAAGCTGCACTATCTCTTGAATATTTGGCAAGATAGTCTTATATGTCAAGAGGACAGTGGGAGGCTTAGAGATTCTGAAAGCTTCAAGGTCTAATCAAGAATAAAAACCTGTAGTTTAACACTAGCACACGACGTGAGGTTTATAACCTATCGTGTTGACATATTTCTATTTCTGTGCCCATTCCAGTTAAAGTTGGCTTTGCATATGAGTTCTTAGAGTTCTCAGTTGGTTTCATAACAACTTGGAAGCAATGGCAGGCCCTTGAGCTGCCAGGTGGTAAGAAATTAAGATTGAGTTCAGTCCATATGTGTTTGGATTTGTCATTATCCTTGTCTTGTGACTATGGTTTTGAAGATTCACATGGATAAGAACACATACACCATAAAATCTAAGGGTCATAAGTTTTCTCTCCGATTCATGAAAATGATGGTGAGGAAACACTTCCACCAAGTAGATTTGAAACAGATGGCAAAAGGTCTAAACAATTGAGACTATGACTATGGCATCCCTTTTCATAGTTCTGAAATTGTTTAGACACACATGCATGCTATCTAAGGAAAGGTGTATGATTTTGATAAAGTCTTATCAAGGCAATCTCGTCTCAGAAATCTGAACTTTGGTAAGAAAGTCAGTAAAGTATTGATTTCTAGAAGTTTTACTGATTTCTGAGTACATGTCAAAGCTAGTGGGAGCATAAGTGTTATACTAATAATCATAATGTTAGTGGGAGCATGATAATTATTGTTAGTGTTGCAAGTTAGAAATGTTAATTATAGAAAACAAAAGTTTCAATTCGTGAGGCTGCAGGGGTTAAAAGAGTTGTTTTGCTATAATTAAGGGAGAGGATATACTTCATTTCAGTTCTAAAGGCTTAAATTGAGACCTTAATCATCTTTAGTCAAGAATATATATATGAATTTCATGTTGGATTGGTTCAACTTAAGGAAATCCTATATATTGCGTTCTTAAAATTCGATTATGATTACGGCATCCCTCTTCATAGTCAAATTTTGAAAACATGACAAATAAAAATATTGTAGCAAAAGACTGGTCTAGAATCATGTCTTTATGTGAGACATCATGAATCGTGTCCCATTTGCTTTGGGTACAGGATCGATTGCATGTGCTATAATATTTGTCCTTTCTAAATTTTCCAAATGCCCAGAGGCATTAAGAAGGGAAAAGGTCTAGAATTGGATATGACTAAAATGATTAAGCAATTGTCGAGGACAATCTAAGGTTTACCAAAGATTGGTTACTCAGGGACAGTTGGAAGTATAGTGCTAATTTTGGAAGGACCATATTGACATATTCTGAAAAGAGGCATCTCTTATTCAGAAGTGATAGTCAAAATGAGAATATGGAGTTGTCTCTATAGGTGGAAGTTATCTGTGTAAGATTAGAAAACTTAATGCAAGAAGCATGTTCAAAGCAATGCACTTTGAATATGAGACTTAGTTTCCATGGAGTTGATCTCCATTGGAATACCTTATAATGACTGTTGACAAGTCTTTGTGACTTTGTACATATTCATTACAGGAGGGTCAGTGCATATAAGTTTAATATCTAACAAGATTTCGGTAAATGGCAGGAATTTGGAATTCTTGCATTTGCAGTAAGGATTTGGGACTGTGAAATGAGAATCATTGGAATCATGTTCAGTCGATCTATTTCACAAAGTAAAGAACATAGACAAACTTAGTATGCATACTTGGTGTATGGCATGACTAGTGTTTAGAAAAACATAGTGTACATGCTTGGATAATGGGACAACTATTGTTTTAATTCAAGTATAAAGTTGATGAAACCGAAACAATGAATAATGAGTAATCAGTATGGTGATAAATAAAGTGTCTTATTTATATTCATAGGTTTTGATACCATATTGGATTCAATTATTCTTGCGTTTCATTTTGCATGTTTTGACTTCCAGAATAAACTAGGTTATTCTTCCCGAATGACTAAGTTATTCAAACTATCCACAGTCGGTCATATGTTGGAAGTAGATATGAATCAAGACTGTCATGGGTTGGCTTGTAGAGGTCTAAGTTGGTGGACAAAGTGGTGCTACAACACTCATGAGTGCTCATAAAGTTCTGAGTATTGGATTCAACCCATGCTCATTTGAATCACTTCATGGATTTTATCACGAGTGATCATGAGACGATAATATCTTATATTCTTCAAACCTAGAGATATGAGTTGTTACTATGAGTTGGTTATACATTGATTGCACGAAAACGCATTGGTAACTCGATGTTATAAAACGTGTCTTTGTGTATGGTTCAACAAGTAGTAGAACAAGCCATATGAGTCGAAGTTTATCCATTCCTTTTACCTTCGGGATAAAAGCGATATCTATGGGCCCCTCGATGATTTAGTGATGACACATGTGAGTGCTTGGGCAAGCCAGGACTGATTTGATTTGTTCAATCAGTCAGTCATCATAAATCGAAAATCGGGAAACAACAAATGGACAGAGAGAATGATTGATAATCCATGTCTCAGTCCATATGATATCTAGAATGGAGGAATATATGATCACTTATCTAATGGACAAGTCATTGACAAAGGTCAGAGATCATCGGCAAGGTCAGAGTTCGACGAAAGCTTTTGAGAGCTACGATTGCCAGTCGGTTCTTGAAGTCATACGCAATAATAGTTTTAGACTTATCCAAGTGGGAGACTGTTGGATTAATGTCTAAGTCCATAACTATAATTGGTAAAACTTGACCCGACCCGGCATGGTCCATTTGGGTTGCATGGCATCATGCATTTGGATAGACTATAATGAGAGAAATAAAACTTAAGGTTGGTTAATATATTATAAGTTCTAATATATTAATAAGATTATTTAATTAGTATTGATCAAGAATTAATCTAGTATTAATTAAGTGATCAAAAGAAGACTAATTAAATATATGGGTTGATTGTGTAAATCATCCATACTTATATAGTGGGCTAATGCTCCATGGATTGTCAAGTTGGGCTAAAACCCATAAGATGCTCCATGGATGCTCCATGGTGTATTTGTACCCATGGATCATGGAAATGAAAGGCCATGACAATTAAGGTTTACATGGTGCAACCCTAACTATATAATGATGTTATTTTTGGAGAAAATTGGCCACTATGTGTGATAGAAAGGGCTAGCCGATTTTATGAAGTGTGATGTTCTCTCAAGTTATTCCAAGTGTATTTGGTGTTGTGTGAACCATTTGAGGTGTCACACTTGGGGCACTAGGCACTCAAGCTTCATGAAGTCATTCTACATCAAAGAGGTATGTAATTCTAACTTGATATATTCATATGAATCTATGTTATTATGCTAGTTAGGATGAATACCTTGGAATGTTAATATTTGCATGTATAATAGAGAAAACATAGATCCAAGGTATTTAGGGTTGCATGTACACTTAGGAGTGTTAGAATGCTCATAACCCAACAAGTTTGTGGCTACACAGCGTTGTGAGACCCTCCTGGATCTACAGGAAGCCGCGAGGCGGCGTGAGCTGGAGATAGAGCTGCAGCTGAAGGAGCAGCATCAGGCACCGACATAGTCTCTGCCGGCGCCTAAGTGGTCTAAGACCGCTGATGCACGGTCTGGGGGTCAGCAGAGCCGGACTTGTGGAATGTGTGGCAGGGTTCATTCGGGAGTGTGTAGAGCAGGAGGGGGGTTCCATAAATGTGGCAAGGAGGGGCACTATGCCAGGGACTGCCGTCCGTCCGCTCCTCTAGCAGATATGAGGATTTGTTACCATTGTCATCAGGTTGGTCATGTGAAGACCAACTGTCCGCAGCTCGCCGCCAAGTCGGCGTAGGGTCCCGCGCCATCCACTGTGAGGATTGGAGATGGGAGGCCAGGCAGGGTGGAGCCTCCGAAGGCTCAGGGTCGCGCCTTCCAGCTAACGGCCGAGGAGGCCAAGGCAGCGCCGGATGTGGTTGCTGGTGCGTTTCTATTCTCTGTCTCAATTATTGTATTGGTGTTATGCTTATTGATTATACCTGTGGTTAGGTACGTTTTTAGTGAATTCTTTGCCCGCTTTGGTATTATTTGACTCGGGGGCGAGTCGGTTGTTTGTATCTCAGACTTTCTCTAGAGGGTTCAGTGTGCCGATAGGTGATCTTGAGTGTCCGTTGCGACTTTTGATCGCCAACGAGCACGGGATTTCTACTTCTTCGATTTACCGGGGATGCGAGTTGGAGTTTTTCGGGGTGTCATTCCTGATAGATTTGATTCCTATCCCCATGGGGGATGTATGCGTGATTGTAGGGATGGATTGGCTTAGCCGTTTCGACGCCATGATCGACTGTGAGAGGCAGCGGGTGGTGGTTCGAACCCCAAGTGGGGGAGAACACGTAGTATATGGCGAGGGCACCAGGTTGGGATCAGGGTTTTGTTCGGCAGCCAGGGCTCGACAGTATATACAGCACGGGTGTGCCGGTTATTTGGCGTATGTAGTAGATACGCGGATTAGGGAGCAGCTCTCAGTTTCAGAGGTTCCGGTGGTTAGAGAGTTTGCTGATGTGTTTCCGGAGGAGTTACCCGGAGTGCCTCCGGAGAGGCATTTGAGTTTAGGATTGATCTAGTGCCGGGTGCGGCCCCTATCGCTAAGGCGCCGTACCGACTGGCACCGCCAGAGATGCAGGAGTTGTCGTCTCAGTTGCAGGAGCTGTTGGGTAAGCAGTTTATTCGTCCGAGTAGTTCACCCTGGGGAGCACCAATCCTGTTCGTCAGGAAGAAGGACGGTTCGCACAGGATGTGCATTGACTATAGGGAGCTGAACAAGTTAACGGTGAAGAACCGTTATCCGCTTCCAAGGATAGATGATCTTTTTGATCAGCTGCAGGGTGCATCTTGGTTTTCCAAGATTGATTTGAGATCATGATACCACCAGGTCAGGGTGAGGGAGGAGGACATGGAGAAGACCGCGTTTCGGACTCGTTATGGTCATTACGAGTTCGTGGTGATGCCGTTTGGGCTCACCAACGCGCCAGCAGTGTTCATGGATCTGATGAACCGAGTCTGTAGACCGATGTTCGATCGCTCGGTCATTGTGTTCATAGATGACATCTTGGTATATTCCAAGACCCTATAGAAGCATGAGGAGCATCTCAAGGAGCTGCTGGAGGTACTGCGAAGAGAACGGCTGTATGCCAAGTTCTCGAAGTGTGAGTTTTGGTTACGAGAGGTTCAGTTATTCGGACATCTCGTTAACCAGGATGGGATTTTGGTCGATCCGGCCAAGGTGGAGGCGGTTATGCACTGGGAGACTCCGAGATCTCCCTCAGACATCAGGAGCTTCTTGGGTTTAGCAGGGTATTATCAGAGATTCATTCGTGATTTCTCCAAGGTTGCCGTACCCCTCACTCGTCTCACGAGGAAGGGAGTGGATTTCCGGTGGGGCCCTGAGCAGCAGAGGGCGTTTGAGACCCTCCGGCAGCGGTTATGCGAGGCGCCAGTGTTGACACTCCCCGAGGAAGTGGAGGATTTCGTGGTATTTTGTGATGCGTCCATCACAGGCTTAGGGGCAGTCCTCATACAGAGGGGACGAGTGATAGCTTATGCATCGCGGAAGTTAAAGCCGCATGAGACGAGATACCCCACGCACGATCTTGAGTTGGGAGCGGTGGTCTTCGCTCTCAAAATTTGGAGGCACTATCTGTACGGGGTCCGTTGTACCATATACACGGATCACAAGAGTTTGAGGCACATTATGGATCAGCCAAACCTGAATATGAGGCAGCGTAGGTGGCTGGATGTAGTCAAGGACTATGATTGTGAGATCCTTTACCATCCTGGTAAAGCGAACGTGGTTGCGGATGCTCTGAGCCGCAAGTCAGCTGGGTCCTCGACCCCAGCCAGGTGTATGAGGATAGCGGTGGATTCCCCGCTGGTGGGTCTGGTCAGGGATGCTCAGATTGAGGGTATGAGACCAGAGAACTGGAAATTGGAGAAGATTAAGGGCGAAAGCGCCCGGTTTGTTCAGGATAGCCGCGGATTGTTGACCCGTTACGGTCGGGTTTGGGTTCCGATGACCAGAGGGGTCCGACAGACAATGATGGAGGAGGCTCATAAGTCTCGCTTCTCTATTCATCCGGGAGCCACCAAGATGTACCGTGATCTGAGTTCGAGTTATTGGTGGCCGGGCATGAAGCGAGATATCGCTTGGTTTGTTGAGAGGTGCTTGACCTGTAGGATGGTCAAGGCCGAGCACCAGAGGCCGCATGGTAAGCTGCATCTCCTGGAGATTCCCATGTGGAAATAGGAACGGATCACGATGGATTTCATCACGAAGTTGCCAAAGACGACAAAGGGTTTCGATGCTATATGGGTCATCGTGGATCGATTAACCAAGAGTGCCCATTTCCTAGCTATACTGGAGAGTTCGTCGGCGGAGAAGTTGGCCGACCTGTACGTCCGCGAGATTGTCTCTCGCCATGGGGTTCCAGTTTCCATAGTTTCCGACCGGGATGTCCGATTTACTTCCCGTTTCTGGCAGAATTTCCACGAGGAACTAGGTACGAGGTTGCATTTTAGTATAGCGTTCCATCCACAGACTGATGGGCAGAGTGAGCGGACCATACAGACCCTCGAGGATATGTTGAGGGCGTGCGTCATTGATTTCGGTGGGAGTTGGGATTCCTACCTACCGCTTGTAGAGTTCGCCTACAACAACAGCTATCATTCCAGTATTGGCGCCCCGCCTTTCGACCTGTTGTATGGGCGGAAGTGTAGAACCCCAGTCTGCTGGGGAGAGGTTGGGCACAGAGTGATGGGTCGGACAGAGGTAGTTCTGCAAACTACCGAGATGATACAACAGATTAGACAACGACTGCAGACCGCTCAGAGTCGGCAGAAAAGTTATGCCGACCGACGCCGATCTGAGCTGGAGTTTCAGGTGGGTGACATGGTTCTCCTGAAGGTTTCACCCTGGAAGGGAGTGATCCGCTTCAGGAAGAGGGGAAAATTGGGTCCCCGCTATATCGGGCCGTTCAGGATTGTTGCAAGGGTTGGCAGGGTGGCTTATAGGCTAGAGCTTCCGGAGGAGCTTAGCCGGATCCACAACACATTTCATGTTTCGCAATTGCGAAAGTGCATTATGGACCAGGAGGCAGTGGTATCGTTGGATGACATTCAGGTCGACGAACGCCTGAACTATGTGGAGAGGCCGGTGGCTATTTTGGAAAGGAAGAAGAAGATTTTGCGGAACAAGGAAATACCTTTGGTAAAGGTACAGTGGGAACATCGGAGGGGATCCGAGTGGACATGGGAGCCGGAAGCGGAGATGCGCGAGCATTACCCGGCATTGTTTATTCTGACGGACTTCGAGGGCGAAGTCTAGTTCAAGTGGGGGAGAGTTATAATGCCCCGATTCTCAGGTATTGTTTAAATAAGATTTATTGGGTGAAGCTCTACTCGACGAGTTGGTTGACCTACTCGTCGAGTAGCAGCGGGGTGGGATCGCGTGTTAAGTGACCTACTCGACGAGTCCATATTGGGACTCGACGAGTAGGAGCTGGAAGATGAAACCCTAAATCCCGGGGTTTTGCACCCTATTTAAGGAAGCATAAGCCTCCTTTGGCCTCTTTGCAGTCCTTTGAGAGCTCAGAGAACCCTAATTCGTGTGGTGTTTCATTCTTGTGTGTGTAAAGCTTTGGAGAGGAATTCTTGTGAGGAAAGGAGCTTGGGGAAAACAAAAGGGCTAGGAGCAAGGAAGTGTGGGAGATCAGAAATCTACCTCAAATACCATCATTTGGAGGTATCAAGTCGTCATCTTTTCTCCTTTTTCTTTCTAGACCTCTTTTGGTTGAGATCTCGGGTTTTTATGGTTTTGTTGAGATGGTAATGTGGGATATGAGCTAGATCTGAAGTTGTAACTTCAGATCTGTAACCTTCTTGGGTTCTAGAGTCATCAAGCTCTGATTTTGGTCGAGAATGAGGCCCTCCTTGTGCATAAATCCCCATTAAGAACTTAGTTTTGGCATTAAGAGCCTTATTAGTCATGCATGCACGTAAAGTTTGCAACTTTACGTGAAAAGCATGCCCTAGAAGCTTGGATCTGTGATTTGAAGCCGCTGCATGGCTCAAAAGAAGTCTGTATGGAAAAAGGACTGAATGGACTCGACGAGTCGCAAGGTTGACTCGGCGAGTCACATGAAGATGGAGGTGAACTCGACGAGTTGGATGAACAACTCGGCGAGTCCGATGAAGATCACCATAAGACTCGACGAGTTGAAGAACAACTCGGCGAGTCGGATGAGTTTTCCCTAGGATATGTATGCGTGTGTGCCCGTCGAGTGGCAAGGAGGAAACTCAACGGGTGGCCTTAGAGTTTAAACGGGAATCGAAGGAACTCGACGAGTCACCCCGATGACTCGGCGAGTGGAATGTGCTTCGAGGAACTCGGCGAGTAGCCAAGGGTACTCGGCGAGTTGGGGGTCAACATGGACTGTTGACCTTGACTGAGGACTTTGACCTTGACCAGGGGTTGACTGGTGGGTTATGGAGTACCTTATAGATTTAGGGACTTATGAGTATATTTTACTATGGTCATAGGAGGTGGAGCCTGTGTCAAGTGATCCGAGAATTGGAGTTTACCTTTCGAGTCGGCATCTGCAAGGTGAGTAATCCTCACTATATCGATAGGGTCTACGGAACCAAGGTCGGCCCTTTTAGTTGTTATTGTTATGGTATGCTACATATGGTTTGGTCTGCTAGATCGGAATCAAGGTAGACAGTATGTTATGCTTTATGATCCGTAAGGATTGGTATGTTAGTGACCTGCTAGGTCGGTACTCTACTTACGAGAGGATTCTATGGTTGATGATCAGTATGACAGATATGTTTGATGTTTGTATATGTCAGTATATGATAGTTATGCGAACTTGGCTATTTGCTTATTGGTTGGGTTGAGGCGCTCCTGCTTTGTGTTGAAGGCCAACATACCCTATGAGCGGTCCGGGGAGACTGCAGGCCCACGAGGCGGACCAGTCATGCCGAAGGCTCGGGATAGATTCTGATAGACTGTAGGCCCAGTAGGGCGGTCCAGTCCGGCCGATGGCCCAGTATGCATGAATAGATTTAGATAGACTGTAGGCCCGGTAGGGCGGACCAGTCAGGTCGATGGCCCAATATGCATGATTGATTGATTGATTGTTACTGATATGGTATTGTCAGTGTGGTATTGGTATTTTGGGGGTAGCTCACTAAGCCCTCGGGCTTACAATTTTCAGTTTATTGTTTCAGGTACTTCAGGAGATCGTGGCAAGGCGAAGGCGTGACCGTACCGCTCCTCATCCTTATGTTATGATTTTGGGACACTCTGATGGATATTGATTTGAAAACATTTTGTAAACAATACTATTTGACTTTTATTTGTGATTTAAAAAGTTTGAATTTGGCGTGAAATTTTTGGACGTTACACACCTAACCAACTTTCCATCCGAACTTGAATCATGACTGGAACCCCACCCTGGTCCCCCTCCCGAAGCCTGCTAGCTGACACCAAGAAGACATGAAACCAAAGTTGGGAAGTTTCCCTAACTCCCAACTCATGCAATTCATCGGTCCAAGAAACCACTTAGACCGCCCTCCTCCCCGACGGGGATGCGAAACTCATCCTAGTTCCAACCTGCTTCTGGTCCTGAATACCTGAACGATTCTCCCCCACTTAGATTCGAATAAGTCTTCACAACTCATGAGAATTGGAGGATTTCCAATCCTTTTTACCCTCTAATAACCACACTGCTGACAACTTGCACTTACCAGTGCTAGTGCTCCATCACTAGCCGAACCCCAAAAGACCGCACAACCTCTGAAGACCAGATGAACACTTCCCGGATCCTAATGAAACTGATTACCCCAGATGCCTTGAAATGAAACCACAATCAAATCTTGAAGTCCAAATGACCGATGCTCAGACCAATTCCTCAGCAATAGACCACTTCCCTTGGCGCTTCCAAAGGCCAACCCAAGCGCAATGGCTGAACCACCGAACCTTGACGGTGCTGGACAACCAACCCGTTAAATCCTGACCGCCGACCTTTCACATAATGCCTCTGAACGAATCTTGACCATAAACCAAAATAACACCGAACACTCCAAATCCGCAAAAAGGGAAACAACCTCTCACTAACCACTAGTAATTCAGGGCATGCAAATGGCATATGACATTACTTGAAGATATAACCCTAACATAAGCAGAGAAATAACCGAAGGTACACTTACCCAAACCGATGCAAGATAACAACCACAAAATACAAATAGAATTGAAAAGAAGAAAAAGATACATACCCGTCACATTTGATGATGGAGTCCTGACCTCTCCTGTCTGACACTACAGAACCTGACTCCTCTCTACTGGGGCTCCTGCCCTACCCTCCCGACCATCAGATATTTGGAAAATAGGCGGAGCAGGTGCTCTCACTGCTCCTCCTATCTTCCTCGGACAGACGAACCTCTTGTGGCCCACTCGCTCGCAGAGAAAACATAATCGGCTTGCCCCCTGAGGACAATCCCTGCTAACATGATCAACACTGCCACACTTGTAGCAACACATACCCCTGGAACGGCAAACCCCTTGTGTCGTTTCCCGCACGTGTTGCACTGACCCTGGCCCTGCTGGCCCCTCAATCGATGGTCCGAAGCCTTGTGTCTCTTATCCGGATCCTCCAATGTATGCACCTAGTATGGCCATCTCTTCCCAAGATACCCCGAATCGATCTCCCGCCCTAGGGCTCTGTAAGTCATATCATTCAGGCTCTAGAAACCTGACACGCTCACGAACTTACTCACCAACGGTTGATCTACAATAGCTGGAGTAACCTCTAACCTAAACCAGGTCACAAACTCCTCCCAATACATAGTATCCAATTCAGAGAGCGCGATAGATCGCACAATCAATTCCCAACAACTCATTTCCGCCCAATACAAAAGATCCAAAGCGAATCGAACCTTGGCTCCTATGGGATAGGGACTAGTGTGGAAAACACTTTCCATCTCCTCAATCCAACACGAACTCAAAACCCTAGCAGTCCCTCCATTAACTAGCTCACCACCTGAGCCGGGACCAAACCCTAAACCTTCCCCATGCGTGCTCATCTCCGACCTGAAAAGCGACTATACCCACGATCAGAACATAACCAAGAATTCTCCTCCCTTAAGCTTCTTAGATTCTCCAAGACTCTCACCGATTCGAGTAGGGATCCTATGTAGTATAGGCCCAATACTACCTTCCACACCTATTTATACTTTCCTCAACAATCATCCTGAATCCTCTAAGTCACTTACTCAAACTGATGCATCGAAACTCTCTAAACCACATCACTAAACCCACTGAAGCATATCAAGAATTCTCAACAATCATCCTGAACATAACCAAGAATTCTCCTAGGTTCCCGACCCCCACCCAGTCCTCAGCTGCTGAAGGATTCCCATTAATGTCAACTAGCTACCTCATGAATATAGTCACGTGCAACAGAGATCAGATAATCCTTCGAGTAAAAGACTCAATCCCAGAACGGTTGAACTCGGACGAGAGCTGCACAATAGGTCTAAGTCCATCACTCTAAGATTATCCATTTTGTGCCACATGTGACTTAGCATATTCACTTAGTAGTTAGCTCACATTTCTAAGAGTCCCATAAAGCACAAAGCAAGCAACATTCAGACAACGGAAAAACTAACCAACAACTCCAATCAAGCCATTCTATCCTCTTATCAGGGATCTATACTAGCATGCAATTATAAAGCTCACACAAGAAGGCATAAAAGGCATCTCTCCTATCATACATTACTGAGCAGATCCTTTGCCCTAATCTAGCATGCAATTCTCATAATCATAGCATATATCATAAATAACATGTACTGGTATTTTGGGAACCATTTTACTTGAGCTCGACCGATTGCATGCATCACACCCCTTTCTTTGATTAGAATTTCCTTTTTAATTAAATGTTCTTTTTATAAAACATTTAACCAAATCCTTAGTTTGAGTTCAGGCACTCCCAAGAGTATGACTGAATCCCCAAACTAAGGCTCTGATACCAACTTGTAACGATCCAAAAATCCAAAGTAAAATTTTCATTTTTATTATAAACAAAACACTAATGTAACTTTGTTCAAGACATTAAATAACATTTCAATAAAAACAAATATCATAGTCTAATCCCAAAGATCATATATTGCGGAAAACACGGGTGTATACGCTGCGATCGTCCCGAGCTCTTTCATTTGAAAAATGGAGTACCTGAAACAAAAACTGAAAATCGTAAGCACAAAGCTTAGTGAGTTTCCCAAATACCAGATACCATTCATATCATGCAATAATGAGATACGAGCCCCTCCCCCCCCCCACACTCTCTGGTAACGGACCCCACCCTCACTCACATATCAATGAGATACGGGCCCCGCCCACACTCGCATAACAATGAGATACAGACCCCGTCCACACTCGCATAACAATGAGATATTGGCCCCGCCCACACTCACATAACGGGCCCCGCCCAAATGAGATACGGCCCTCGCCCACACTCGCATATAAGCATATAATCATACAACATTCAAACACATGCGAAAATCACAAAGATAATAGCATACAACACAATCAACGGGCCCCACCCACATACAAGTCATATATGCATAACCTGATACTAGCATATAGAATAATCATCGGGCCCTGCCCAACATACATATCAATACATACACATGCCAGAGTCACGCAGATAACTGGCATCCTAACATAATAACCATGGGCCGACATTGGTGCCTTCAACCTACTAAACACAGTGATGACTCTCACCTCGAATGCAGGAGTTCACTGAAAGAAATCCCTAGCTACTGCTCTGATGCCTTCCCGAGCTATCAATACCAAAATATCACCCAATTAGCAATTGGGTTCCAAACCATGATCCATAATCCAAACGTGGGGTAAAATGACCATTTTACCCCTGGCCCAACAAGACTTACAACCAAGGCCCAAGCTCAAAATCAACAATGCCCAAAACTATAAGATCCATAAAAACCCATAAATGGCCCAATTTTCCAAATTGGGCCTAACCCCATATGGGCCTTACCCAAAATCCCCACAATTCCTGGTCCAATAATAATTCTTCGATGGCCCAAAGGTCCAAGCCCATTGGGCCCACTAAAGCCCTAAACCATTGGGCCCAGCCCACCAAGTCCCAATATAAAATCTTGACCCAACTAAACATACCCAAACAAGAGTCTGAGGCTCTTAATTTCCTCTGACCAGAAAGCCCAACACACAAAACCCAAACCCATGCCCGAAGCCCAAGCATCAAACAAAACCATAAGCCCACTGATGCGTGTACGCAGGGTGTACCTGTTGGATTAGTGTCTAAGTCCATAACTATTTTGCTATGTACTTGACCCGATTGTGAGCATGGTCCTTTTGGGTTGCCTTCACCATAGCAATATGTAGGATGAATTAAGGAGAGAAAAGTTTAATTATGATTTATTAATATATTATAAGAATAATATATTAAAGGAGAAATCATATTGTTTAATTAATATTAGTCAAGAATTAATTAAGAATTAATTTAGTGGCTAAAAGAGATTAATTAAACTTAGGGGACTGCATTTGTAATTATAAGATAATTACAATTGGGCTATGGATCACCTAATAATATATAGGTTGGACGAATTCTATGGGAAGCCCATTAGAAATCGTCCAAGAGATATGTTAAAGGAGTCCATGGGCTGATTAGGGTTTGCATCTACACCATAGGAATGATGTATTGCTCGTAACCCATTAGTGGTATCAGAGCCTAGGGTTGTTTGTTAGTGAATTTGATGCTTGCTTGATCGAAAATTGGCTGAAAAACGATTTTTTTTTTGAATTTTGGGGTTGGACTCACCGAGTCCATGACTGAACTCGCCGAGTCCACTAGGTACTCGACGAGTCCAGTGCTGACTCGACGAGTCAGCGAGTCTGGCAGCGTTTTTTGGCGATTTTATTGCTGTTTTGGCCTGGGATACTTACCATAAACGTTTTTAATTCATAAGATCCGATTTTTATTGATATTGGGTGATTATCCTTGCCAAAATAGAAGATAATTGTCAAAATTTAGATAATCTTTTGTTTTATTAGATAAAGATTGATTATTTGTAATTTAGATTTGAATTATCTTGTGAAAAAGTTTCAATTTTCCCCTTTAGGTTTTATAGTTTAAATTTGAACTTAAATGCTTTGTTTTTGAAATTTAAATAGTTAAACCCTAATGTTTTGAAAGGTTTCAAAACTTGCCCTCAAGTTTTGGAATTTAAAATTTTGATTAAAATTTTAATTTTGAAATATTTAAATTCTAAACTCTAATGTTTTGAAATGTTTCAAAACTTGCCCTCAAGTTTTGGAATTTAAAAGTTAATTAAAAGTTTAATTTTGAAATGTTAAATTCTAAAACCCTCGTATTTTTGAAAAAAAGTTCAAATTACATCCTTATGGTTTTATTAATTAATTAAAGTGTATAACTAAAAGAGATTTAATAATTCCATAAAGTTTTGGTTTACATTTGATTAAATTAAAAGTATAATTTATTAAATTGAACCACCTAGTATTTTAAAAGTGTAAAATACACCCTATACTATATATATGTAACATTAAAAGTCTAATATTATATATATGAGTAAAGAGTCAGTCTTACCGTTAGTAGGCCTCATTCACGAAGCTGGTCTAGAAGGGGTGTTTAAGGAAATTGCCTATAAAATGGCAATTGAATGGGTGTCCACTCTTACCCACCGTACTCTTGACTAGTGGAGGGTCGTTAGCCGAACGGGTAGGATAGGACGAAACCTTCCATTATAAGTATAATGAAGTACAAATTAACTACATGCTTTTACAAATTCCCAAATCATAGTTACTTTAGGAAAAATGTGGAATTGTATGCTAATCCATGGAATTACACTTTGTACCCTTGTCGAAATGTTAGTGGAGCGTGTGTGGTTAACCGGCACACTAATTTGGGATTGACATTGGTGGCGAAGGGTGGCTCGATGTTTATCATAGATCAATGGAGCGTGTGTGGCTAACCGACACATTGATTAGCTGATAGTAGCAATTGGGTGCACCACGTGATTCATATGGTTATTCACACCTTGTTTGTGATCCTCGGCATCCCAGTCGCAAACTTGAAGGGCATAATCGAGATTAAACATGCCATTGAAAAGTTCAATGAATCTCAAAAGATCTAGGAGTTTCAATTCATTTAAAACTTAAATTTCTTTTTCATTTTTCATGGTGGAATTGGTAAATCGTCATTTACCTACCTTCAAATATTCTGCAACTAGATTACGGCATCCCTCTTCTAGGTTGTAGAGTATTGTGTTGGATCCTAGCCTTGATGTTTCATTTGGGTGTTACATCGAGGATTCTTATCAACTTACTTGATTTTTCTCCCGTTTTGTAGATGTCTAAATCTTACAATGGTCTTCCCAAGTCCCTTGGAACAAGCTTTCCAAATGAAGATGACGTTCCATGATACGATCAAGGAAATGAGAGTCATGCTTCACTTCCTCCACCTCCTCCAATTATTCTCCCTAACCCACAAGTTCAAAGGCTTGGAAGGGTTCAAGCTCACTCAAGCCCTTTTGGCAAGTAAACACGAAGATGGGAAACCTGTGTGTGCACACATCTTAGAGATGAAGTCACACAATGATAGGTTAAGGATGATGGGTGTCGATATCTCAGAAATGTTGGCTGTTGACTGGGTTCTTCAGTCACTTCCTGAATCATATAGTGAGTTCGTTAGAGAGTACTATATGATGGACCATGACGTGACCCTCATTGATTTGACCTATTTGCTTATAGTTGCTGAATCAGAAATGATTTGGCGTGCTGATCGAGCAAATTTGTCTGGCAAATCAAACTCCCAAACTTCAATGGACATTGAAAATGGTGACATTGGAAATCTAGAAAAGGTAAATTCTGAGATAGTTCCTTGTGCCATTCCAAAAGAATCCATCTGCTTCTACTGCCAAGAGAAGGGGCATTGGAGACGAAGCTGCCCTGTTTACCTGAGAGATCTAAGAGATGGGAGAGTCAAGACATATGGCTCTACTTCAGGTAAAATCTATTAACTAACTCTATAAGTTCCTATTCTTTGATTCTTAATACATGATGTGATAAGATTACATTTTGATGTTTTTGCAGGATCGAAGAAAAGAGAGGAAGCTTAAGGAAGAAGCGTGTTGAATCTGATCATGAAGAAATGGATTTCGATCGCATGGACTCGAGGATCAGATTTTTGAGCTGCTACTCTAGAGTTAGGATAGAATGATAAGAAATATGAAATAGCATAGTTTTTCAGTTGAATTGCATTGTAAGGACAAAATTTTTCCGGAATAAAATAAATTTTGATTTTGTCTTATTTATTTATCCTTGCAATGATGTGTATGAAAAATTGATGTTTGATTGTTTCTATTGTTAGCAATAATGGATTCTTTATTATGTTATTTGTGGAAATGTCGAGAATTTGCCAAATAAGGGAAGATTCTCATCGCCCAAGTTTTAGTTGGACAGAAACTTGGAGTCATGCAACTTGGTTGCGTGATGAATGAGAAACTTCATATTTGGAAATTAGACTAATTCTTTGACAAAGTGTCAAGAGAAGGACTAGGAGATCGAGTACACTAGGTTGTGCATTGATCAAGTCCACCACAAGAGTGATAAAGATATTTGTCATGATTTACTAAAGTTTAGTAAATATGGTTATACTTATAAGATTAAGTATAATTCTGAGTTGATTGAAAGAGTTTCAATCAATAGCAGAACGAATAAGAAGAATCAAGTAGGCAGAAAGATAAAAGTTTCTCTATTCTAAGAAGAAGGGAGAGTACCTTTTATTGTGTTTTATGATAAGTATTAATGATTAAGAACTATATCTTAATTGATCCTCCAAGTGAGTCTTAGTGCATTTGTATGTCTAAGAAGAGGAATCGAGAATTGTAGAAATGGTTAAAATCAAGAAGTCAATCATACTTCGTTCCAATATCAAGTCTTAGAGTTATTTTCCAAGATTGTGAATTGAGTGACAAGTCTTTAGTAGGTTTATAACACTCAACAAATGTGGAATTGGAAAAAGTCTTCTTATTCCTGCACGTTTGAGATTGGTAAGTTGTGATGTCTTGGATAAGACAAAGACCAACTAGAACCAATTATGTGAAGTGATAGTCTTGATAAAAACTACACTAACTCTTGAATATTTGTTTTGTCAAGGAATGTTTCTTGACAAGAGAATCTTATATGTCAAGGAGTCAGTGGGAGTTTTAATGGTCTTGAAAGGTTTCAAGAACAAATCAAGAGTTAAACCTAGTTGATCATCACTAGCACACGACTTGAGGTTTAAAGCCTATCGTGGATGACATACTCTTTTTCTGTGCCATTCCAATTGAGTTAATATGCATATGAGTTCTATGAGTTCTCATTTGAATACAAAGAACCTTGATCAATGGAAAGTACATTGATATGAAAGGGTGAGTTGCTTAGAAGACATGGTGGGCATTCATGTTACCATGAGGCAAGAAATCGAGATTGAGCACGTTCGGTCCATATGAGTTTGGATTTGTCGCAAACTTTGGTTTTGACAAATTCACATGGATAGGAACACATACACTTTAAAATCTAAGTGTCATGAGGTTTCCCTCCTTCATGAAAATGATTGTAAGGAAATGCTTTCACTAAGAGAGATTTTAAGAAGATTGCAATTGTGAAAATTGTATTCTCAAATTCGATTATGATTACGGCATCCCTCTTCATAGTTCGAATTGTGAGATTTGACAATTAGTCTGAACATTTGGGACTTAGTAACATAAGTTCTGAATTTTTTTAGACACACGTGTGAGCTATCTAAGACAAAGGTGTATGAGCTTACAAAGCTTAGATAAAGGCTTATCAAAGCATTAGGTATTAGAAATATGAACTTAAGGAATTCAATAAGCATTGTTTTCTGGAAGTTCAATTGTTTTCTAAATACATGTCAAAGCTAGTGGGAGCATAAGTGTTATGCTGGTAAGAAAATAATCATCATGTTAGTGGGACCATAATTATTATGGTAAATATTGCAAGTTAGTAATCTTAATTATAGAAAACAAAGATTCACTTTGCAAAGTTGCAAGGATTGAAAAGTTGTTTTGCTATAATTAAGGGAGAGAATATTATACTTCGTTTCAAAATTCTAAAGCTTAGATCGAGAAACGTTAATAAATTTAGTCACGGATACATAGTGCATTCTCAAAATTCGATTATGATTACGGCATCCCTCTTCATAATTCGAATTATGGGAACAAGGCACATAAAATATTATGGCAGAAGGCTGATAAAGTATCATGTCTTTATGTGAGACATTATGCATCGTGTCCAATACGCTTCGGGTATAGGATCGATTGCATATGCTATAATATTTGACCATTCTAAAATTTTCCAAATGCCTAGGGCATTAAGAGGGAAAAAGGACCAGAATCGGTTTTGACTAAAATAATTAAACAACTATCAAAGGACGATCTGAGGTTCACTGAGGATTTGTCACTTGTGAGTAGTTGGAAGTATAGTACTGGATGGACTATATTGACATTATTATGAATTTATAAGATTCTATTAAGAATGAGTTGTCATATGACAAATATGGAAATGTTTCCATTAATGGGAGTTGGATATTAAGAAATATGTCTAGACTAGAGACTTTTATGCGAGAAAGATGTTCAAAGGAATGTACTTTGAATGTGAGACTTCACATCTATGGAATTGTCTTGTAACAATTTCTGATAGAATACCTTGTAATTTCATTAGCCGGGTCTTGGTGACTTTTGTGCTATGACATTACGGAAGAATCATTGCATAAAATATTAGAATCTGACATATTCAAAAGGTGGCAAGAATTTGGTATTCTTATACTAATAATAAGGATTGGGGATTGTGAAATGAGTTTCATTGGAAAAGTTTTTCAATTGATCTATTTCACAAAGTATGGACCATAGGAAACCAAAGTGTGCATGCTTGGAGCATGGGACAATTGTGGTTATACTTCGAGTAATAAGTTGATTTTCTGAAACAGTAAGCAACGAATAATGAGTAATGAATATGGTGTTTAAATAAAAGTGTTTTTATTTACGCTCAAAAGTTTTGGGGCTATATAGGATTAATATTATTATTGCGTTTCATTTTGCATGTTTTGACTTCCAAAATAACTGGGTTATTCGAACCTCCACAGTCGGTCATACCTTGGAAGTAGGTATGAAGGAAGACTGTCATGTATCTGTCTGTAGATTGTCTGAAGTGTTTAGACATAGCACAAGTTTGCTGCAGAGTTCATGAGTGCTTTGATAAGATTAAAGTATTGGATTAAACCCACGCTCACTTGAATCACTTCATGGTTTTTTATCACGAGTGATTGTGAGACGATAATATTGTATATTCTTGAAACCAAGACGTGTGAGTTGTTACTTGCTGATCGGTTGCACATTGATGATAAGTAAACGCACCAGTAACTTGGTGTTATAAAACTTATTGTTGTGTGTGATCCGATTAGTAGGTGCAAGCAAGCATTTGAGTCGAAGTTTATCCATTACTTTTACCCAAAGTGGGATAAAAGCGATATTTGTGGGCCTCTCGATGATTTAGTGATGACACCTAAGCGCTTGGCCAAGCCGGGACTAAGTTGATGTGTTCAATTGTAGTCTGTTGTCAGTCGTCATAAATCAGATGTCGGGAAACAATACATAGACAGAGAGAATGATTTAAATCCATGTCTCATGTCTATACGATATCTTGAGAATGGAGGAATATATGATCCCTTATCTAAAGGACACGCGTGTCTAATAAGATCAGAGTTGACAACGGTTTTTGAAAGCTACGATTGCTGATCAGGCTCTGAAGTTATGCAAAATAGTTATTAGACTTATCCAAGTGGGGGACTGTTGGATTAGTGTCTAAGTCCATAACTATTTTGGTATGTACTTGACCCGATTGTGAGCATGGTCCTTTTGGGTTGCCTTCACCATAGCAATATGTAGGATGAATTAAGGAGAGAAAGGTTTAATTATGATTTATTAATATATTATAAGAATAATATATTAAAGGAGAAATCATATTGTTTAATTAATATTAGTCAAGAATTAATTAAGAATTAATTTAGTGGCTAAAAGAGATTAATTAAACTTAGGGGATTGGATTTGTAATTATAAGATAATTACAATTGGGCTATGGATCACCTAATAATATATAGGTTGGACGAATTCTATGGGAAGCCCATTAGAAATCGTCCAAGAGATATGTTAAAGGAGTCCATGGGTTGCTTAGGGCTTAAGCAGCCATATTAGGGTTTCCTAGTTGTAAACCCTAATAGCCTACATGTATATAAAGGACCCTTAAGCCCCAAAAACGTGGACAAGTAATCCTTTAGGGTTTCCAACCGTTTTTGGTGCCTCCTCTCTCCTCCCTCTTCATCCAAGTTGCTTAGTGGTGTTTGTGACTCCATTAGAGGTGCAACACTTGAGGCACTAAGCTTTCTGAAGCCAATCAAAGCAAGGATTGATTGTTATTGCTATATAACAATCAAAGGTAATTACTAAACCCTTATTTCAGTTCTTATTTGATAGATCTAGGGTTTATAGCTTTGGATATTCAATTGCATGTTCATTAGACAAACTAGATCCAAAAGCTATTAGGGTTTGCATGAACACCATAGGAATGATGTATTGCTCGAAACCCATCAGTACCCCCATAAGTACGCTCAACGTACTCGAAGACAAAGTTCGGGGGCCTCAAATCAGTACGCGGGGTGTACAAGGATTTATGCGGGCGTACCCGCAGATTCTCCAAACTCAGATTTCGACTTAACCCATTAAGAACTTTGCGTCTAAACTTTAGGAAACCTCCCAATGAAGCTCTTAATGCATAAAGTTGGCACATTTATGCATTTGCATGACCCAAAGGGACCCAATAACCAATTTAATCCATTAAAACCCAATAAGAACATACGTGGACCTCATCTAAGCATCAAGCAAGCATTTTTATAAACTTATAACCTTAGATCTGCCAAGAGTGGCAACTTAAACCTTCTGAAGTGGTGTCCAACCACAAGATCTCACTTAAGAGGTAAAAATAGGACCAAAAACCCACATAATCATAGATATCAACTTCTAATGATCAAGCTAAGAACTTTTTACCTTCAATGAGCTGAAAATGCAGCAAAGAGTCTAGATCCACAAGCCTTTCCTTGAATCACCACCTTGTACCAAGCTTCCACTTCTTGAAATGAACTAGAATCCTCCAAAAATGCACTTACAAGGCTCACAAAACTCTTGGATGCAGCTATAGCTTGAGATTTAGGGTTTAAGACACCGGAGGATGAAAGAAAGGCTCACACCTGGGACTTAAGGTGCTTATATAGTGAACCAACCCTTAAAATTAGGGTTTTAGGGATCCTGAACGTACGCTGGGCATACTTCCTGTAGGCTAGGCGTACAGCTCCCAAGCCTGTGTTCCACTTTTCCATTACTACGTTGGGCGTACCCTAGCCTACGTTGGGCGTACTTACGTGCATGCCACCTTTGCATGCATGGGATGAAATACAAGCTTTTTCCACCAAGGACCAAATCTGCCAATAACTTCAAAGTATTATAACTCCCTCATCCTAGGTCCGTTTCCAACGAACCTTATATCCAAGAAAAGGTGGCGAGAAGCCCTCGCTCCTAAAAACACAGCCAAGCCTTAAAACCTCCCGAACAAAACCTTAAACCCAGAAAAGTCTGAGATATCAAATTACAGTCATACCCTTGGCTTCCGAATACACAATCGAATACATGGATCACTTATATCATGGAAACTACACCCGAAGTGGGCTAAATCCTACCTTTCTCGAAGCCCTAAGCCTCATGACCACTGATGACTGGGCCGCAGCCCCAGCAACAAAGCAAATTTGAAATTGAGTGTTACAATATATCTCTGATCGGAGCTGCGAATGCCTTGTGGCTGAGAGCATCGACCACCACATTGGCCTTCCACGGGTGATAAAGGATTTCACAATCATAATCCTTCACCGCATACAACCATCGACGCTGCCTCATGTTCAGATTCGGCTGATCCATCAAATAGCTCAAGCTCTTGTGATCCATGTAAATAGTACAACGAACCCCATAGAGGTAATGCTGCCAAATCTTGAGGGCAAAAACAACGGCCCCCAACTCCAAATCATGCATCAGATAATTCACCTCATGAGGCTTCAGCTGCCTCGAAGCGTGAGCGATCACGCGACCTCTCTGCATCAACACTGCCCCTAGAATGGAGATCGAAGCATCACAATAAACCACAAAGTCATCAACACCCTCAGCCAGGGTCAAAAGATGCCTGCTGCTCAGGCCCCCAGTGAAATGTCACCGACTTCTTGGTCAGTCGGGTCAGAGGAACAACGATCTTGGAGAAATCCTGGATGAATCTCCGATAATAACCAGCCAGACCAAGAAAACTCCGAATCTCAGATGGAGACCTCGGAACCTCCCACTACATCACGGCCTCGACCTTGGCCGGATCAACCAGAATATCCTTCTGGTTGACAAGGTGCCCTAGAAACTGCACCTCGCGCAACCAAAACTCGCATTTGGAGAACTTTGCGAAAAGTCTCTCCCTCCACAATGTCTCCAGCACTTCCCTCAAGTGCTCCTCATGATGCTCCTGAGTCTTGGAATAAACTAAGATATCATCAATAAATACTATCACAGAACAATCAAGCATCGGTCTGCACACGCGTTTCATGAGATCCATGAATGCGGCTGAAGCATTAGTGAGCCCAAAAGGCATCACCATGAACTCATAATGACCGTATCGAGTCCGGAAAGCTGTCTTCTGCACATCCTCATCCCTGACCTGCATCTGATGATAACCCGATCGCAAATCAATCTTGGAGTATCAAGATGCACCCTGAAGCTGGTCAAAAAGATCATCAATCCTCGAGAGGGGATAACGGTTCTTCACCATTACCTTATTCAACTCCCGGTAGTTGATACACATATGATGAGACCCATCCTTCTTCTTCACAAACAGAATCGGTGCACCCCAAGGCGAACTGCTTGGTCTAATAAATCCCTTGTATAACAAATTCTGCAACTGTGTAGACAACTCATATATCTCGAGAGGATCCAACCGATACAGTGTTTTGGCTATCGGAGCCACACTGGTACTAGATCAATCCTGAACTCTACCTGCCTCTCCGGAGGCACCCCAAGCAAATCCTCCGGAAATACATCCGGGTAATCCCGCACAATCTGCACATCATCCACGGTCGCCTTACCCTTATCCCAAGTATCCATGACATGTGCGACAAAACCCGAGCAAACCTGATGAGGATAGCGTCTGGCCCTCGCTGCACAACATATAATTAGCCCACACTACAGTCTCTTCCCATGAACCACCAAATCTCCCCCACTTGGGGTCCGAACTCGTACCAGCTGTTGCTCGCAATCGATCACTGCCCCATTAGGGTTCGACCAATCCATCCCTACTATCACCTTGTTCCCACGCAATGGAATGGGAACCAAGTCAATCAGATATTGTTCGCTGAATAACTGGAGAATGCAACCACGATGGACCCTGGCAACCCGACCAGGCCTATCATCCACAATCTCAACATCTAGAAGGCAATCCAACTCCCCTGGAGCTCCAACAAATCTCTTGCTAAGTGCAAGCGATACAAAGGATCGGGTAGCCCCCGAATCAAAGAATACCAAAGAGAAATACCGTTCACAAGGAACGATCCTAAAATTAAAACACATAAACATAAGCAAGCAAGTCAATATAAATAAAGAGATAAGGAGAAGATAAATACCCGTTACAACATCGGGAGCTGCACGCGCCTCCTCTACCCTCAGTTGGAAAGCCCTGCTCTCCGCTGCAGGCGCATCTGCCCGGCTCTGGCGGCCGTCAGTAATTCGAAGAGTCGCAGGAGTGGATGCTGACACTGGTCCTGCTGCAGCCAAAATTGGACATTGCGCCTTCTTGTGGCCCCTTTGATTGCAATGAAAGCAAATCAGGTCTGATCCGTAGGTGGTGGTAGCAGTACAATCTCTGCTATAATGACCCGTCCGACCGCACTTGAAGCATCTAGAACCACCACCACTCCTGCACGGTCCCTCGTGCGTCCTGCCGCACTTGCCACAGCGGCTACGACCATGATGGCCCCTCGATCTGGAATCTGATACCTTGGGCCTCTTTCCCGAACCCCCTGATGCCTGAACCCCATCTGGCTTCCTCTTCTTTTCCATCTCCAGATCAATCACCCTCTCCCTGGCTTGAGCTATCATATCCTCCAGCGTCTTGCAGCTGGATCGGCTCACAAACTGCCGAATGTCGCTCCTCAGCATCTCATGATATCGGGCCTTCTTCATCTCCTCATCCGCCACATACTGCGGAACCATAAGTGCCCTCTCCCTGAACATCGCAATGATCTCAACCACCTTCTTTGTAGTCTGGCGGAGATCCTAGAACTCTCGCGCCAGCTGTTGCACCTTAATCACTAGTGCAAAGTCATCTCGGAACTGTATTGAGAAATCATCCCATGACATCACATCAACCGCATCATCACCCAGTGCACAACCTACCTCCTCCCACCAGTCTCGCACCCTGTACTTCAAAAGGCGGGAAGCTAATATGACCTTGTCCCCCTCGGGACAACGACTGGTGCGAAAAGCTTTAGCGACATCTACTAACCACCACCTGCTCGTAATGGGGTCCTTCACCCCATGATAATTCGGAGCTCCACAAGCCTGAAACTCCCTGAAAGTCAAAGATGGTGATCCTGCTAGTGAAATCATCTCATAACGAAACAAGCTCAAACGATCGTCCAAAACCTCCAGGATACCCTCATTGACCGAGCCGAAGATCACAGGAGTTTGTCAAGAATGCTATGAGTAATCTCAGATGAGAGGAACTCCCTAGTCTGATCATCAAGCTACCCAGCTCCAGATCCTGAGCCTGATCCCTTACCGGCACCAGAACTACCAACAGGTCTGCCCCGCAATGCCACCATACTGAAAATAGACCATATAACCCATCAGAACACACACATCGAAATATATATAACGGGGAAAATCACAACTCCACAACTCCCTAATTTTATCGCAGCTCTCCTTGAATCGATTACGAATCCTCTACTTCCAGTAGCACGGGCGCATACTACCTTCCACATCTATTCATACTTTCCTCAAGAATTTCTTTGACTCAACCAAGTTACTCTATATCCATACAACCTTCCCTCACAGATAAGGCTCCCAACAGCTGTAGAAGGAACATCTGCTAACTTCCTCTAACTAGCTCACGAATAAAATTACATATCACTAAAACTAGATAATTCTTCAAAAGAGAGGTCTCACACTACAACGGTTGGACTCAAACAAGAGCCTCACAATAGAGTTAAAACCTAACCCTCTAAAATTATTTAGTTCCCATAATATATAGCTTAGCATATTCATTTACTAGTTAGCTGAAACTAGTTAGAACTCCTAAAAGCAAACAACATTCGAGCATGGTGGCATTGCAAGTCTACAAGCATAACCTAAATAGGCCATCCTATCACTGACTCATCAGTACTAGCATGCAAGTCTACAAGCTCATACAACAGGCATAGAAAGACATCTCTCCTAGCATTCTATCATGCAAAAACTGAGCAAATCCTTAGCCCTAACTAGCATGTGGTTCACAGTTGCATAGATCAAAGCATATCAAATAACATGTATGGGTAATTTGGGAAAACTTACTTGAGCTCGGCTGAGTGCATGCACCACACCCTTTCTTATTTTAGGAAAATCCTTTTTTCTTAAAGTATTTTTCTTTTGAAAAACTTTACCAAATCCTCAGTTTGAGTTCAGACACACCCGAGAGTGTGCCCAAATCCCTGAAACCAAGGCTCTGATACCAATTTCAAACGTCCTAAAAATATGTTCCAAAAATTTCATTTTTAATTTAAGTAAAACAGTATTCCAAACATCATTCATACATTCCCAAATGAAACAAGTGTATCAAATGTCATAAAAATCAGAGTGAAATCTCAATCGCGGAATCCCAGTGGTGTGTGCGATGCAGTCAACCCGAGCTCTTCCCTTTGGAACCGGAAGTACCTAAAACATAAACCAAAAACCATAAGCACAAAGTTTAGTGAGTTCCCAAAGCTACCCCATACCATACGTAATAAAGCACACACTGCCCCCCTACATCGTGCCTATCCCGGCATCAGGCCCTACCCGACATCGAGCCCCACTCGGTTTACAAATCTGTTATTCTCATGCCTCTCCTGCCATTGGGCCTCGCCCACTATGAACATACAATATAGATATCACATAATCATACTAACACATATAATGATCATAAAACAATAGCACATGTTCCAGTCATCAGGCCTCGCCCAGCATCGAGTCCCGCTCGGTATACATAGCAGCACACAATACATGAAAGGGTCAAGCAGACTCCTACCATCCTAACATAATCAATAAGGGCCGAAATTGGTGCCTTAGACCCGCTAATCCAGTGAGGAAACTCACCTCAAATGCTGAATCGCGCTGAAAATCCCTAACTATTTCCCTGACGAATCCATGAGCTATCAATAGTAAATAGCACCCAATTAACACTTGGGTTCCAATCTATATCCAAATCCATACTTGGGGTAAAATGTCCATTTTACCCCTAACCTAGTTTAAATCAATACTGAGGCCCAACTCGTCACCCAAACGGGCACAAAAGCAAATGATCCACCAAGGCCCACTTATGGCCTAATTTTCCAAATTGGGCCCAAACCTTATATGGACCTTACTTACCCTAAGGCCCAATAATTTTCCTTAGCAAAAAGGCTTGATTACAGATGGCCCATTAAGGCCCAAAGCAACAAGGTCCAAAGAAGGAATTGCAACCGAGGCCCAAAAGATGCGAAGCCCAACAGGCTGAGTACGCGGGGCGTACTCAGTTGTACGCTAAGCGTACACGTAGCCTGGGTCGTACGACGTGCGTATGAACTTGTACGCCCAACATACGAAGCTATTAAGCAAAAATATGCCTTAAGCTCTTAATGCCTAAGACTAGCAACCCAAAACCCAGATCTAAGCCCTAGAGGACGTCAAGAACTATAAAGTCACTGACTTGGTGATTTTGCATGCCCCAAAAGGTCCCAGCTTCAGGATAGAGCATCATAATTTCAGAAAAATGGCATAACTCATTCATGAATGGATTTAAACCTTAAAGGTGGCAACTTTAAGACTTAGAAACCTCAAAAACGTCAAGAGGGGAAACTCATAACTTCTGGTATTGCATCAAGCCACCAAAACTCACTCATACGACCAAAAGTTAACCAAAAACAAGCTATAACTAGATCTAAGATATGACAAATCAAGATAAGAGCTTTATACCTCTAAGGAGTGCCAAATAATGATGATATTCCAGATCTACAAGCTCCCACTCTTCCAATGAAGCTTCAAGATGATCTCCTTCCTTAAAAACACCAAAAATACACCCAAAAGACCTTCTAAGCTCAAGAACACTCAACTATGGAGTTAGGGTTTCGAGTATAAGACTAGGAGGACAAGGAGGCTGAGTAAATGAGGGTTTCATGTCCATAAGGATGATTATATAGTGGCCAACCCTGAAAATTAGGTTTTTCAAAAGTCATTACGTACGCCCCGCGTACACTTCTGTATGCCCAGCGTACGCCTCCGGATCCCCAATCAAGCCTTCGCATGAGTACGCTAAGCGTACTACTTTGTACGCCCCGCGTACAACTCAGGGACTAAAATAGACAATTTAAATAATACAAGGGCAAAAGAGAAACTTACCAAGATTCAAGTGTTACAATTTTCCCCCACTTGAATCAGAGTCTGTCCTTGAATTCTGCTGCCCTGTACAAATCCGGATAGTGCTCCCTCATCTCTTCCTCGGGTTCCCAAGTCCACTCTGATCCCTTGTGGTGCTGCCACTGCACCTTCACTAGCTCTACAGCCTTGTTCCTCAAGGTCTTCTTCTTCCGATCCAAAAATGCCACCGGTCTCTCAATATAATTCAGGCGGTCATCCACCTGAATATCCTCCAATGGTACAACTGCGGAATCATCAATCAAACAATTCTGCAGCTGAGAGACATGAAACGTGCTATGAATCTGACTGAGCTCGGATGGGAAATCTAGACGATACGTAACCCGACCCACCCGAGCCAAAACCTTGAAGGGACCAGTATACATGGGGCCCATCTTGCCCCGCTTCCTGAATCAGATGACACCTTTCCAAGGTGACACCTTTAGGAGAACCATATCTCCTACCTGAAACTACAAGTCCGATCGGCGCCTGTCATCAAGACTCTGAGGTATCTAGAGCCTGCTCCGAACCTGCTAAATCAGCTCAGTGTTCTTGATTACCACCTCAGTGCTCCCCATGACTTGCTGAACGACCTTACCCCAACAAATCGGGGTCCTGTATTTCCTCCCGTAGAGGATCTCAAAAGGAGGTCGATCAATGCTAGTGTGGTAACTGTTGTTATATGAAAATTCCGCTAACGGAAGATATGTATCCCAACTCCCACCAAAATCAAACATGCACACATGAAGAATATCCTCAAAGGTCTGGATAGTCCACTCACTCTGCCCATCGGTCTGCGGATGAAAAGTTGTACTGAAATGGAGACGAGTGCCCAACTCGTCATGAATGCAGTAGATCTAACGATTGGTTATTCGTTCCCTTGAAGGTGGATATCATGGTAGTTCATCGAGTATGTTCATGAGGGGTGTATGTGGACTGAGTAAGATAGCATGAGAGCACTTGGTTCTTATTTGGGTTATAACTTTTGAATTTAAAGCAAGAGTGTGACCACCTATCTCATTCTCTGGTTGTGTGCGACCATGTTTTCGTCAAATTTTGCATTGGTATTAGCCTGCAATGTGAAAGGAATTATGCATGATAGAAGGGTATGACCCGTGTTAGGTTCGGTTAGCATTGAGATGAATATTGATTAGGTTCCTACAAGTCGGTGGGTTAATGGTTGAGTATCTTTAGAACCCTGTGGTGCTAGTCGTGAGTCTTCATGCCAGTGATGGAATGATGGAATGATCGATATAGTACCGTGGGCTTATCATTTTAGTGGTTAGAATTTGCCACAATGTATCTTGAACCAGTGGTTGTATGATTCATATGGGTGGGACCCGGTAGTCATTTGATTGAGAGTCTTAGGTCTCAGATCGTTAGTCTTATTGACATGTTTGGGTGATAGTGCGTTGTTGGGAGTCGGGAGACTCAGTTACCAACTGGTTTGGATCATGTGGACAATAACATTTGTTGGGGGTATTATATGTGCATCAGAAGTCTCTTGTTGAATGTTTGGAGTATAAACCTCGTTTTCTTGCGGACTGTCTATTAGGAGTTGGTTACCAATGTTGGGTATCGGTTCAAATATCTCGAGTCATGAAGTTCATTGTAAATGTCTCGAGTGAATTGTCAGGTGGATGTACACCTAAACTGATGAAGGATTCAGATGCAATGTGAGATTCTTGGATTGACCATCATTATGCTTGTGGGAGCAGCGGGTTGGTGATGACTTGTCAGGAAGTCAAGTGTGTATCTAGGCTTTTGTGCATAATTTACCTTTTTAGGATTGGGTGAAATTCATGACCGGAATGTCTTGAGTATTCTTTTTGCATGGATTGGTGGTGTTCTTATTCAGGGAACTAGGGGTAGGTACAACAAATGGATGTTTATTAGACTTAGGGTATGGTTTCTGAAGTTTAGACATATGGGTTCCCGGTTCCGGGAATTATATTGATGGAATTGGTTCGTGGTTGTAGTTTTGAGAGTTTTCAGTTTGAGTGGTTCTCACTAGAAGTTGGGTCTTACAGTTAGGGAGAGAAAGATAGTTGTTGTGGTTAAGTATTTTCAAGTTTTTGGGTTGTTCGTTGGCAGCTGTGAGTTTTCGAGTGGCCTCTTGAGTTTTATTTTTAAGATGCATTGATTTCGAAGTGGTTAGAGGAAGTGTATGGAATGTGTTGGCGTTGTTTTCATAGATCCTAACCAAGGCAGATTTCGAGGACGAAATCCAGTTTAAGTGGGGAAGAGTTGTAACATCCTGTTTCAAGAAGTTTCTTATTTTGGGATTGTGAACAATAAATGGATCGAGTAAAGGCCTTGGGCTTCAAGGGAAAAGGGTTTAGACCTTATTGGATGTTGATAATGTTGGTTAAGCGATTAAATCCTTCGAATTGTGCTTTTAAGAAAAAGGGTAAAATGGGAAAAGCAATATATCAGGCTTCTTGCATGGATTATGGTTTTAGTTCGACATGTATTAAGTTAAAAGTAATTAGATAGGGTTATGGGGTTCTTCAATACATTTCCGTGCATATAAAGAACGCCAAAAATGGATTTGAAACGAAGAAGTTATGACTGTTTGAAGTTGGAGTGAAATTGGGTGCAAACTTGTTCTCATGAAGTGAGAAGTAATTCTCACAACAAGAGGAGCCTATTCTCACGAGGTGAGAATATATTCTCACACGTGAGAACTGTGCATCCTAAGCCCACAAATTTTTAGGGTTTTGAAGGTAATTAAAGGTAAGGATTCATGTTTTAGGGTATTCTCTTTGCTTCCATAATTTCTAGAACCCTTTAGGCGAACCCTAGCCTCCATTTTTAAGATGTGTGTCTTCTTTCTCCTCTCTCCTCTCTTATCCATTTTTGGATTTTTTGGTGGTTTTGGAGCTATGTTTCATGCAAGGTTGATCCTTTAAGCTTGGCAATTGAAGATCTCAACTTTCATTTATCTTGTAGACCTTTGTAAGTCATAAAGTTCCAAGCTTTATTGCATTTCATCTTGGATCTAAGTGTATTGGGTGCTTTGGTCCATTTTAATGAGTTTTGAGTGAGAGCTGGGAATAAAGTTTGCAACTTTAATACTCTCCTACGTCCCAAGAACATTGTATGTTTCAGATCTGGACTCTAAAACCTTTTGATCAAGTTTAGAATGTTTTCTTGGACCTCATGGACTGGGAAAGTTTTGAACTTTTGCCTTCCCTTTCAGCCATGCAAGTTATTTTGGTCATTTAGGCCATTTTGTTCTATTAAAATTTAGATCTTGAAAGCTTGAGACATTATTATGGATAAAGTTGAAATCTTTATCTATCTAAACATTATTTTGATTGGGATCTGAAGGTTGTAGACATGGACTTAATAGATTTAGCTGAGAAAGATGCATTCTTGGTCCCTTTGAGACTTAAAGACTAGATCTTGGTTGTTTTGACCATTCTAATGGATAAAGTTGGAAACTTTATCCATTATGAAGTTATTTAGGAACTAGATCTGAGGTTATAGGCCTTGGTCGGAAGAGATTAAGCACTTAATGAAGATTTTGTCCTTCTGACCAGAAGTCACGACGTGACTTAAGATATGTCATGACGTGATGATGTCCAGAATCGCAATTGTTTGTTGTTGCATTCTCACGATGTGACCAAGGAATGGTCACGACGTGAACTTTCACTTTGACTAAGCTGACTGTTGACCTTGTGGACTTTAACCGTTGACTTTTTGACAAGTTTAACTTTTGGTCAAACTTGGGTAGAATTGAGTATTTGACTAAGGATTAGTCATGGTTTGGTCTTAGGAAGTTTAGGTTGGCTGTTCTGATGCTGAGGTAACAGTTGGGCTCCTGTTGAGTAGTTCAGGTGAGTCTCTTTATTATACTCATGGGTCGAAGGCACCAATGTTGGCACACTGGATTATGTTTGTAGGATGATAGTTGTCTTTTTGACACTTGTTGATATGTCTCTATGTGCTTTTTGTCTCTATGGATCTTGCTGATATGACTGTATGTTTTATGTATGTGGGGTTGATACGAACCCGAGGGTTGATACGGACCTAACACAGCTACGTGTTGTTATATGGAGTCATTATGGACTCGAGGTTGATACGGACCCGTCATAGCTACGTGTTGTTATATAGAGTCATTATGGATTTGGGGTTGATACGGACCCGGGGGTTGTTACAAACCCAACACAGCTACATGTTGTTATATACATATATATTGTTTGTGGTATTTTGGGGAACTCACTAAGCTTTGTGCTTACGGTTTATGTTTAAAATGTTTTCAGGTACTTTTGGTTTCAAAAGGAAGGGCCTGACTTGATCGCACTGCATCCACTGGATATTATTCCGCAATGATTGTTTATGATTTTACATTGATGTTTTGTGAATACTTTTACTTTGATCATATTTTGGAATAATGAATGAATGGTTTTAACTCAATTAAAATGAAAATTTTACTCTGTATTTTTGGGTCGTTTTATGTAGAAACTAAATGCATAGTTTTGATTCGAACCAATCATGGAGGATTCGATCCCTATTACCGCTACTACAATTCATTTTTATATGTCATCGTATTTAGTTTTTTTTTATTTGGTGGTCTCGACAGCCACCAAGCAGAGCAGTGGGTGAATAGGACACCCATTCAACGATCATTTTATAGGTCGTTTCCTTATACCATCTTTATAGTATGGCTTCGTGAATGAGGCTTACTAGCGATTCGACTGCTTTTTTTTCTTATACATATAGTACTTAACGTTTAATAAATATGTATTTTAAATCTTTTCAAAATACAAGGTTTAAAATTAATTATTAAACTTTTAATTTATTCAATTTAAACCAATTATGATTTAATCTTTATCTTTTAATTAAACTTTTAATTAAATTAATTTAAATCATTTAGGGATATAATTATTTTCAATTAAACTATTAATTAAATAATTCAAATTTATTCCTATAACCTTCTAATTTTCGAAAATTAAGGGATAAGGTTACCAAGTTTTAATTATTCAAAATTTAAGGCATTTAAAATAATAATTAAGGAAACTAGAAACCCTAGGAAACCCTAAGGCAATTTCGAAAATAAGGGGTGGAGGCTAGGTTTCAAGAAACCTTAGCCAAGTCGAAATTTTCAAAGGGATAAGGTTTATATTCGATTAACCATAATTTTTTATCCATTCATATTATGCACAATCAATAGAAAACAATGACTTTGATACCACTGCAGGGTTTTAGAGTTTATTAGAATACATATGAAGCGGAAATCTTAACTCTTAAGTTCAGATGCAACCTATAAAGGATCTATGTTTTCTCTAATTGATAACAATAAACTATGAACAACAAGAACCCTAAGGGAAACCTATTATAATTGAAATATACATAGGATTAGGGTTACATACCTTTGATTTGTTGTAGTAAACAAATCACTTCAATCCCTTGTGTTTATTGGTCTTGGAAAACTAGCACCAAAAGGATGATTCCTCTATAGCTCACACCCAAAACCAAAAACCCTAGAATGAACACTACAAGGAATGAGGCATATGTCGACGAGACTTTCAGCCACTATGCTGACGACATGTCGTCGAGAAAGCCTATATTGACGACTTGTCGCCCGTACAAATTTGTCGGCATAGCCCCGTCGGTAAAAGTGGAAATGTCGTCAGTAGAGAGTCACCAATGTCGATGGCATCTTGTCTGCAAAGGGTCGTCGGGAGTGATTTTCGAGGAAAAAAAGTTTTATTATAAACCTATTCTGACGACTTATCGTCGGTATAAAGGTCACCTTTACGACAACATGTTGTCGAGACAGGTGTAAGTAATCCAGACGACTTGTGGTTGGGAAGAAGTGGTGGCAGACAACTTCCATTCTAGTAATAGAGACGACATGTCGTCGGTAAAGGTGAAACAATTTTAATAGTAATAAAGCTATACCGACAACATGTCGTCGGTATATCCTTTTTTTTTAATATTTTTCAAACACTTAATAACCATTAAGATTCAAGTTCAAAATCTACTACATAGCAAAATAACAAAAAAAAACAAGTCTTCAACAAACAATGTTCAAAAATAACATAAAAGATCAATCATTATCTTCATTGTTCTCATTTTCAGTCTCGTTCTCGTTCTCCTCGAGCTCGTTGGTTGGTTCGGGGGTATTATGTGAAAACATATTGGGATTGAATTGGAATTGTGGCATTGGTTGTGGTTGGAAGTTAGGAATGATGTACGTGAATGTGTTATTATACATTTGTTACATTTGTAGCATTTGTTGTTCCATGTATTGCATTTGTTGGGTTAATGCAACAACTTGTGAATTATCTGAAGATTGGGATGTGGAAGGTTTGGAACGTTTGGAATCTTCATTTGGAAATAAATTATTGTTGATGTTTGGTTTCCTTCCAACTCCGTGAATATGTATGTGTCTCTCACCGAGGGCACGTGTGAGACAATGTTCTTCATTTAACTTTTCGCTCTCCCTAAGCTCTTATTGCATCAACATCTTCTCTAGTTGAGTATTTTCCTAAAATAAAGAAAAGAATAAACATACATTAATTAAAACAAATAACTAAACTTATACACTAAAATAATAATAATATACCTAAAACAACTATAATAATAATAATAATAATAATAATAATAATAATAATAATAATAATAATAACATATTTATCAAATAACGTATTAACTTTGTTTATTACTTAGCCAAGCTACTTCTGCTTGCGGTGTACACCAACCCTGGGTTTCTTTACATCGCATTTGTTTCCAACCGTCGATATGTTGTGGGTCTTTTCCATTTGCTCTCTATTATAAGCCAAAAACAATTAATATATTTATATAAGTGTTAATAAAATTTTTATATAATACAAATAAATTTAATTACCTCCTCACGACGTCTGTCTATATATGATCTACTTCCATGAGAACTCGTATATGGAAGTTTGGCCCTACTTTCTTTACCTTTTTCGCATTGATTCCTATAACCCTCGTCCAAAAAAAAAAGATCAATCATGTCATCCCAAGCTTGGTCATCCATATCTTCCGGTGGACATTCTCTTGCACCTTCCACATCATCATATCCGCCAGCCTCATCAAAATATCTTTTCACAACATGTTTGTGTTCTTTCTAAGCTCTTTGGCAGTCGCCCTATAAAACCGCTCGAACGTCTTCCTACATACATGTACCCCAATACATATCAAGATCAAAAAATATTTGCACTAAAAAAACAAAAGTATCATATTTTTGTTAATTATAACGTCATACTTTTGTTTATTTTCTATTATAGCATCGTACTTTTTATATTATATTGTATTCACAAGTATATAAAGAAACATAACTCTTTAATTCTTTACTTTTCTAAATACAAGCACTTTAACTTATCAATTAAGAACTTTATTAATTCATCTTATATGCACTCAAACTAATAAACCTAAACATCTAACACAATCAATTCCAATTTTATAACATATTATTTTATACATCAATTCCAATTTTATACAAGTATACATCAATTCCAATTTCATACAAGTATACTACAATTCCAATACATACAATTTTATACATCAATTCCAATTTTATACAAGTATACATCAATTCCAAATTCGAATTTTACACATCAGTTCGTGTCTTACATTTTACACATCAATTCGAATTTATTACAAGTATATAATACATCTAAACACACAATCAAACAAAGTATACCCAATTTCAGTTTCATGCCTTTAATTTGATACATCACAGTGAGCATTAATTAGATTTCAAGCATAAAATATGTAACATCCGCATCTTCGGGCTAGACTAAATAAATAATAATCATAATTTAAATCCTTGATTAAGATTCTCAATAATTGTGCACATTGCAGACTACGTAAATCAAGCCTTTTTAGTAATTTATCGATAAGAGACAAAATGACAATCTTGATAGAAGATTATTTAGGAAAAATAATCTTGACGGAAAATATAGGAGTTGCGATATGAATCCCGTACATATAAAGCATACTCAAATCCAACTTCGTATGCAGAAGTTATAGACTTCCGAAGTTTCACGATCAGTCAACGTATCGTAAATAGTGAGATGGAGATAGGTTGCTTATTAGCCTAAGTAACCTAAACGAAAATCTTAGCAGTCGTCAAACCAAGAGCGTGCATATAGAGAACGTCCAAATCTGACTTCGTAAGAGGAAGTTATGATTTTTCTAAGTTCTAGCGTAACAGTGTGCAACAATGATGTCGACTTTTAGAGCGGTTGATTGTTAGCCGAAACAATCTAAATGAGAATTGAAGATATCATTAATAGGAACCCGATAACATAAAGAAAGTCGAGAACGAACGTCAAAAGAGAGAGTTATGAATATTTAACGTGCTTTAACAGTCTAAGCCTATTAAAAATATAAGATTAAAAATATAAGATTAAAAATAAATTCAAAATTAGCCGATGGATTCTAAACGAAAGTTGTAGATTTCATCAACATCTACTCATGGATATAAAACTCGTCAAAAACGGATCTCGTATGAGCAAGTTATGAATTTTCTAAGAAAACAGAAAATTTTGCGCGCAGCCGCGCGCACAGAGACGCCACCCAGAATGTGACATGTGGCACCACACAGAAGGCGACACGTCACCTTTTTTTCCGACTAGATGTGCAATGTGCACCCTATCTTTGCGCGGCGCACACTTATTTTTACCTATATAGAGATCTCGGATTTCTGTCATTTTTCTCACCCAATTTCCTTCAAATCTATGTGAAGTACCTTCTAGATTTTAGTCCCTGTTACTTCTGAGTTCCCGACCCCTTCGACGAAGCCCTGCGGTGTCAGATAGCCGGTGAATAGAAGCTCCCCGGTCAGAGTTATGCCTGCATAATTACCGGTTTTCTCTAGATTATTCTAAAAGTTAAGATATGCTTATTTTATTTAACTGCAACTTTTAACTATAGTCATAAGTTGTTATTATGAACCTATAATTAAGATTTATCAGTGATTCCAATTCATTATACTTATTGACCTACTTATGGGAGTGATAGCTAGGGTGGATTTAGTGAGGTGTTTAAAGTGGGATATCTAAACAGTATACTATGTATACCAAATGAACCCTACCTCCGATATGATCCTACCTGGGTATTCCTTACTTGATAGATCTTGATGTAGACATTGAGATTATTGAGGAATCTAGACTATAGTTATTATAGTCTCCAGGAATATGAAACTAGACTAAGGCTTAGTGCTTTATACATCTAGGTCTCTTTGGAAGTACAAAGAGAAGTGCTGCCGAAATCATCAATCAGAGTGAGTGCATAGTTCCTTTCAGGAACATGATTTAATACAATTATTAATTAAAGTGTTAAATATTTTTTGGAATTCGTATGTGAATTATATGCTTATTACCTGGATTATATTTTAAGATATATGTATATATATACTGTGCTATGTGCGAATCAATTATGGTTCTATTTTATGTTAGGATACATAGATAAATACTATAAAATAATATTAAAAGTAGCATTGTTGAGAAGATAAACGAATAATAATAACTAATACTCTGTAGGGTATATATACACACTAAAGATAGGTTAGTGTCACCCAAGAATAGAGTTGGTATTAGAAGTTGGTTACAGGAGTTGTAATCTAGTCTAGGGACGAACTTAGACTTATGGAAGATACCTAGTTCAATTAAGTTTGATGACATTAGGTAGTCTCATTAGGAGAATGTACGTAAGCTAGGAATGAAGAGTGAAGTTCTGTTCCGTGACACTCTCAGGTGTCGATGTACGGTAGCTCCATACAGGAGTACATTGTAGTATTCCCCTAGGATAACCGTAAATGGTAGGTCTTGTTCGGATAATTGTAATGATATGTCTGGTGACTTCCAAGAGTAGGTGAAAACACTTGATCATTCTAGATAATATTGTGAATACGTTGGTGACGTGAGCTCATTACTCACAAACGTAGATGAAATGGAATACCATATTCATCAAATACTATGATGACCCATATGTCTTTATGACTATACCGGCCAAGGAAGCCCCTAGCCGAGTATTCAATCTTTTCAATTGTTCATCAGGAGATATAATTTCTCCCTGATAATCTGTGAGGATCGATAGGAATAGATAGGTGGGAATGTAAACCTATATAGGGATTTTATGGTAAAGGTTGATTTTGCAGGCCTGATAATTAAGGAATATTATCATAATAATATTGTGGGATTGAAATCCCTATGCAACTCACTAGGTTTCCCAAACTGAACCACTCAATTTATATCCATCACATGTATCAAGATTTAAGCTAGTGGAACTTGATTAGGATGTTGAGTGATTAAGAGACAACCTGCAACAGTATTCTGGACCATCAGGACTTTACGATGTAACATATGTATATATATTGATTATGACATCCTTAGGGTTTTAACATTTTGGAAACAAAACATTTGTAATCAAAATGATCTTTTGTATTGGGATTTTCTGCAAATATAAATAAATAATTTTTAAAGCGTAAAGAAAGGTTTTAATTGGTTCTGAAAATTAGAGGATGTCATACAACATCATACCAAAATCATACTTCAATCAAGAACATCAACAGCAAAATATAGAAACACTCAAATTCAAGACATATACCAAATTTCAGTTTCAAACATCTAAACACAAAAACAAACAACTTATACGACATGTAACATTCAAAATTCACAACAAATTTAAACATTTTAAAAATAACCCATTCATTCAAAAAGTGTTTACATAACCATTGTTCCCAAAAACATTATTTAAAGTCAGAGTCTCCCAAGATTCAACATCATAAAACCAAGGATGTGTACGGTCACGCCTTTGCCTTGTCACGATCCTTAGAAGTACCTGAAACAAAACTAAAACTATAAGCCAACGCTTAGTGAGTTCCTCCAAAATACCACCACATAAACATAACAAACAACAACATGCATACATAGCCTTCAGCATGACTGGACCGCCTCACCGGGCCTTCAACCTATCTGGACCGCTCTCTGGGCCTTCGTCCTAACTAGACCGCCTCACAGGCCTTCAGTCTATCGGGACATCCCTGGTGTGTTGGCCTTCAGTATCGACTGGTCCGCCTCAACCCAATAAACCACAACCATAACATATCTACATAAACATTATCATAATAATCAGCAACACATGTAGTCCTACAGATATACCAGTCAAATCACATAACCAGTAAACACATATCTCAGCATAACAACATACAGAAAAACAGGATATCTAATCCAATGGGTCGGCCTTGGTCCCTTCGATCCATAAGTACAGGGAGGAAAACTCACCTCTCAGTCTGAATACAGTTTGAATAAATCTCTACTCCGACAACCGAATCTACCCAACTCCTAATAATCAAGGCATTTCCCAATCTAATTTAATATCAATTTCCCAAAATACCCTTGGTAAAAATCGGTTAAAATCAACGAAATCAGCTGAGTCAACCTAACCGAGTCAACTCAGCCAAGTCAAATCAGCCCTCGTACGCTGGGCGTACTTCGGATGAATGTGGGGCGTACTCATTGTCCAAGGAGTCAGTGTTCAAATTGCGTACGCGCAACGTACCAATTGGTACGCACTGATTCTCCACTTAATGAGTTAGGTGCTTAATACTTAAGCTATGACGACCAAATTGTAGATCCAAGTCCCAAATATCATCCTTGACCATAAAGTTTCCAACTTTATGGTCTTGCATGGCCAATAAGTGCTAAATGCTAAAAACTCCATCCTTTTAACCTATTAAGACAATCAAACACATGCATGGAAAAGGATTAAGAACCAAGACCCCATTTTTATGCCTCTAAACCCTAGAAAACATCTGAAAGGACAACTAGAATGGACTAGAGCATGCCATATTCCAAAAAGGTCAAGAGTTGGGACAAAATGCTCATGAATCAAGGACTTAGCAAGATCTAATGAAATACAAGTCAAGTTTGCAACTTTATACCTTTTGGAGGTTGCTAGAGAGGTGAAGATCCAAGATCCAAGGCTTCGTCAAGCTTCCAAGGTGGTTCTACTTCCTTTGTACTCCTTCAACATCACCAAACACACACACAATGGTCAAGAATGCTCAAACAAGTGGCTAGGGTTTGCTAAAATCGATTGTAGGTGTTGGAGGCTGATGAGAGATGAGGTTGGAGACTATAATGATGTTTAAATATAGTCCAAACCCTAAAAATTAGGGTTTGAGGATCTCTCATGTACGCCCTGCGTACTCGGTGTACGCCCAGCGTACTTAGACCCGTGCATGTATACTCGTTGTATACAACGTACGCCCTGCGTACTTGGTGTACGCCCGCCTACTTAGACCCGTGCATATACACTCATCGTACACAACGTACTAAGCCTCATCCTGGAATTTACAAAAATGCCACTATGGGCCATTTTGCAACTCTTTCATACATAAGGGCTAAATACTATAAGTCTTTATACTCAAGGGTTCAATTTGAAAATACCTCAATGCCAGGATGTTACACCACAATTTCATACGATTACCAAACAAATTTTACTATTTTCATACAATCAATTTCAAACAATTATACAAATCATCATAGTAGGCATACAAGATATCACAATTCATAAGATTATCCAACCAAAATAAAAAAACAGAAAAAAAGCATACATGTTTTGTGGCAGTGGTAGCGGGATTTCTCTCAGGTTGGCTTCAGCGGTGGTCCTCCGGTGGTGGCTGGTGGTCACCGGAAAGCAATATATCAGTAAAAAAATCAAACATCCTTACATGTTCTTTGGGCAGTGGTAGCTGGCCGTCGGGGGTAGGCTTCGACGGTGGTCCACCGGTGGTGTCCAGTGGTCACCAGAAAACAGAAATCAGTCAAAAAACCCCCTCAAAAATCAAATATCTTACATGCTGTCGACAGTCAGAGAGAGGTTGGAAGGAGAGTGAGGTCAGCGGTGGTCCTTCGTTGAGACCCTAACCTTAAAACAAAGGAAAAAGGTGGAACATTAAGCACCCAAATCAAAATTAAACCTCAAAAGGATGAGAAAATCGAAATTATGGAGTGATTCTACCTATAACGATCGTCGAATGTGAAGGAGGAGGCCGAATTGCTCGTATGCAGGTGGGATTTCGACAGAGAAGAGAATAGAAGAGAAGAGGTGTGGTACTGTGGCTACAAGTGTGGGAGACGAACGAGTCGAATTGGTGTTAAAACCCTATATTGAATACATGTCGTCGGTATAAGCATTAAGTTATACGAAGTTGTATCATTTTCTCGCAACTAAAAAAATAAAAAAAAATAGGAACCCTATACTGACGACATGTCCTCGGTACAGAGTTCACATGGATCGATATTTTCTTTGCCGATGACTTGTCGTTGGGAAAAGTTACACGAAAACGACGTCAGTTTTATTTACTAAAACACGAATTTTAAGAAAATTGGAAATTATAATTTTCGTTGCCTATACCGACGACTTTTCTTCGGCATAGTTTTCAGACAACCGCGAAAAAACTTTTCATTCCCGCCTAGCCTATTCAGACGATATGTCGTCGGCATAGAGTTCCAGGTCAAATAAAGTTGGTCAATTCTGGTAAACTCTGTACCGACGACATGTCATCGGGACAGGTTGACCTTTACCAACGACATATGTCGTTTGTATAGATGTCGTCGGCGCAGATGGTAATTCTTGTAGTAGTGGAGGAGAGAGGAGATATGAGGGAAATTTTGTTCCTATGCTTATAGGTAAAGTGGCCAATGAAATTTTCAAGCCAAGGGTCCGATTTATAGTTTAGGTAACTTGTAGGCAAAACAAGATTTGAATTGATTAAATAATAGATTTAATCTCAGTTCAAATCATTTTCTTATATACAACCAGGAGGCTTCCAGAAACCCTTATAACCCTCTAAAACCTTCCATACCATGGAGGGTTCTAGAATTGCTTCTTTTGTTCAACTATTGAATAGTTACAATTCACCCCTTGCACCTTCAATTAATCCCAAATTAATTCTAGATTAATTATGATTAATAATTAATCAATTCTAGTTGATTTCACATTAATTTATTAATCATATAAATTAACAGATCAATTATTTAACAATTGATCTCATATTAATTTATTAATCACATAATAAATCAACAAATCAACTATCTATTTGTAATTAATATGTTAATAACATAATATATTAATAAATCGTTTTCCTATAATTTCCAACGAGTTTACTAATCATATAATAATCTAATAAATTATACTTCTCTCTCATAATATCATTTCTAGCTATTTCTGCTCATGAAGGCAACCCAAAAAGGACTTTGCCTCTAATTACAAGAATATACCAATTTAGTTATGAGCTTAGACACCTTAATCCACAATATGTTGTGTATTAATTATGACATTCTTAGAGTTTTGGTATTTTGAAACAATCATTTTTATTCAATATGTTTTAATATATTGGCATTTTCCACAAATAAAGATATTATGATTTTGAAAGTGTGAAGAAAAGTTTTTTTTTTTGGGGGGGGGGGGGGGGGTTTAAAAAATAAGGGATTTCACATAATAACTTTCTCCTTTCTAGACATTAAGCCATAAACATGTGTTACTCTAGTTTTTATAAATGCATCTTGACTTGCTGACATACCAACTAAATTTTCCTCAGTAGTTGCACTCACACCATCTAACCTTTTATTGCATTTATCATGAGTTGTTACAAGAAAACTTTCAAACTTCTCACTACATTCATCAGTAGACATGGAAATTTCTTGGCCTAAACAAAAATCAAATTTAGAATCTATATCACTCTGCAAGATTTTGTATAACCGATTTTTGGAATGTTTTACCTCCATTAGCAGCTTGTTTCTTTTGTCATGTATCCAAAAGAATAGTCCATGCATAATGACCTAATTAATGTGTAACGACCCAATTTTCAAAAGAAAATTTTCATTTTTAATTAACCAAAACACGTTCCACCATTCATGTAATCCCAAATACAATTATTTTCAATTTCATAACAACAATAATTTTTTTTTTAAAACATCAGAGTGTCCCATGATAATGACTGAGAGAGAGTGCACGCCGCGCCATCAAGCCTTGCCCTTTCCCTTGGGCTCAAATGTACCTGAAACAAATCCACAAACTGTAAGCTAATGCTTAGTGAGTTCCCCAGAGCATACCCCACACATAATCCACATATCACATATCATATTAACAATAAAAGCTACATATATCACATAAGCCATGCATACAACAAATAAGGATGCGATGGGATCGTCCCCAGGGTCTTACTCCAGGATGCCATGGGCTCCCCACATGGCCTTACACCTAAGTGTCATGGTCTCTCCCATGGTCTTTAATAGGAAAGCCATGGGCTCTCCATATGGTCTTACATCTGGTTGCCATGGGCTCTCCCATGGTCTTTAGTAGGAAAGCCATGGGCTCTCCACATTGTCTTACATCCAAGTTCCATGGTCTCTCCCGTGGTCTTCCATACAAGCATACTACATATACAACTAGCAATCACCTATCATAAAATGGGCCGGCCTTGGTGCCTTAGACCCATTGGGATGGTGAGGAGACTCACCTCTCGCGAATACTGTGCTGACAAGATAAGATCCAATAAGTCCCAACGCACAACTCCAACTAAACTTCCTGTAAGCATCATGAGGTTAACTTGTCAAAATACCTAAATACCATAAATACCTTCAAAGTCAACAATAGTCAACCCTAGTCAAAATCAAGGTCAATAGTCCAAGTTGACCCTAACTCGTCGAGTGCATCTAGCAACTCCTCGAGTTCCTACAGAGTCCAGAAAACCTGAACAAACCCTAGCTAACTCGACGAGTTCACTTGATATCCAGTAGATGGGGAACCCGTTCCAACTCGTCGAGTTGCCAGGGCAACTCGTCGAGCCCCCCCTCCCTGTTTGCTTATTATGATGATACGCCGCAAGCAGGGACTCCAGGGCGTAGATCTGAAACCCTAAGGTGTCTAGAAGGATAAATTTTCCAACTTTACCCTCTAGAACCACTCCGAATGCTCTAAGGCCCTTATCAAAGGTTGGAAAGCTCAAAAACTTTTCCATGTGGTCCAAGACTCTAGGGATCTGGAATCCCACCTTTCCAAAAGAGTTTCTAGTCCTCAAAACGTTCCAAAGATGGAGGCTTTATGGACATGCATGTCCAATCCATGTATTTAAGTCAAAATGGCCAAAAAAGGGAAATATACTCTAAAAACCCTTGCATGGCATCCTTGCTTGACCAAAAGCTCGATCTAGCCCACATTGGGACCATTTTGCCCTGGAGATCCATAAAGTTGCAAACTTTATGAACCCCATGCATGCAATCAACAAGAATGATAGGAAATGAATAGTAAACTCAAGATCTAGGCATATTCTAAGATAAAAATCGAATAGATTTACAACAGTCTACAAGATGGTCAAGCTCAAGAGTGAGGGCTTGGTGTGCTGGATCCTCTCCTTCTTCTCAATATCTCCTTCTTCTTAAGCTCCACAAGTCACTCTAGCTCACAAAATGAAAGAGAATGGGGATTAGGGTTTAGCACAGATGTTCTTAGGGTTTGGAGGCTGATGAAAGGTCAGCCTCAAGGTTCTTAAGGAGATTATATAGCGTGCAAACCCTAAAAATTAGGGTTTCTCTTTACAGCTCCTACTCGTCGAGTCGGGGTCTACCGACTCGTCGAGTAGAACCCAAATCCCGTGTCCTCATAATAGTCTCTACTCGACGAGTTGGAGCTCCCCAACTCGATGAGTCCATGCATAAAACCCTAAAAATTAGATAAATTAAATAATACCTGGAACAGGTGTTACAAGTCTCCCCCACTTGAACTAGACTTCGTCCTCTAAGTCTGCTGGTCCAAACAAATCTGGTTAGTGGTCTCGCATCTCGTCCTCCGGCTCCTAAGTCCACTCGGAGCCCCTGCGGTGCTGCCATTGCACCTTTACCAACTTCACTTCCTTGTTCCGAAGAACCTTGGTCTTCCTATCTAAGATTACAACAGGCCTCTCAATGTAGTTCAGGCTCTCATCCACCTGAATGTCATCTAGAGAAACGACTGCGACCTCGTCAATGACACACTTCCGAAGCTGTGACATATGGAAGGTGTTGTGAATCTGGCTAAGCTCATCTGGCAGATCCAAATGATAGGCCACCTTGCCCACCCGGTCCGTAATCCTGAACGATCCTATATATCGGAGTCCTAGCTTGCCCCTCTTCTGAAACCTGATGTCACAACTAGCATTTTGGCTAGGAAATTCTATTCTCGTGTAATCATTCGACCATTGTAAAACATATACTCTAAGTAAATATCACTCAGTTCTCATTTAAATTCACCTTTCATGTTCAACAAAGAACATGAAAACCCTAAGAATCCCGGTTTAAGTCTATATTGGACTAGGATTTCCTTATTGGGCCTAATGGACCATAAGTATTCAATTCAACTATTTTGGGCTTGGAAACCCTATTTGGATTCTAAACGGACCCAATTCCCAAATCTATAACATTTTGGACCATTTGGGCCTAGAATGATTCATTCTAACCCTAATGGGCCTTATTGGGCTATAGCTAATCCAATTAAACATAGTAAGCCATAAAACCCACTTTTTATGCCATTTGGGCCGTGAACCACCCTAAAGGCCCAATGGGCCGAAAACTTCTCTATGGGCTTCATAATTTCGAACCAAGAAAAGAATTGGGTCAAACTACTCCACCCTTTCTCCTAGCCCATAAACCCTCGGCCCAACACCATGTAACAAAAAAAAATGAAAAATGAAATGGAAGGGGGGAGTTGACTTTGGAGGTGCCACCTCCATATTACTCACCATGTAACAAGGCAAGCTATCTCATATTTCCATGCAAGTCACCTCATCCTTCTCTCCCCTCTCTTCTTCTACTCACGGCCGAGAGGCAAAACACACACAAACACACTCTTTCAAAACACTCTCCAAACACTCTCAAAGATTATCCTCCTTCCTCCAAGATCTCGAAAATTAGCTAGAGTTCTAAGGATCTTCATCAAGTCATTCCAATCTTTGGTAAGCTATTGTCAAAAACAAGTATCTTCTTTCATCTTAACATGAAAAACTCCTTCTTACTTAGTTTTATTCCATGATCACACCTTAGAAGCTTCTTAAGCTCGAAATCCACATCAAGGTGTTGCTAGGAACAAAAATCTCTTCATCTCTTCTTCAAAACCGAAACATCAAAGCAAAGGTGAGTTCATTCCCCCTTGTTTTCGGTTTTTTTAAGATTTTTGGGGGAGAATGCAAGTAAAATGTGTAGATGTATGTGTTATATGCATGTCTTATGTGAATTCTTAGTTTATTTTGTAAAAATGTGTTAGATCTAAACAAATCTCGACATTCTAAGTGACATGGAGTAAAGATCCATGAACTAAGACACAATATACATCAAACTATCAAGCCAAAAGTGATTACATGTTTAAGAAACAAAAGTTAAAACAAAAACCTTGTTAAGGGTCAAAAATTGTCAAGAAAACAAATGTTAAGGGAAAAAAGTGACATTTATGTTTTTATAGGGACCAAACAGGTCCTACTTGTATAAAAAGGGATTTTTATGTTAAACATACTTTCCAAAAGGCCAAAAATGTAAATTTGAGGTTAATGGGCTAAACATTTGGGCCTCACGGTTTTGGGCCCAAATTTGCGAAAAAATGAAGTTTTGGGATTTAAAATGTTATTTAGCCAAAGTTTGAGTCAAAAATGTAAATAAACCAAATTTAGGGGTGAAAATAACAATTATTCCAAAATTGGACCAAAAATGTAAATTTTATCAAAAATGGGCCGAAAGTGTAAATTTTTACAAACAAGGCGCTGAAAATGTCATTTTCTGTAAAACTGGGCCTTAAATGTCAAAATATATATTTTTGGACTAAAACCGTGAATTTCTAGACTTTGGGACAAAATTAGAAATTTTTACAAATTATGGACTAAAGTGTCATTTTTACAAAAACTTTGGGCCTTAATTGAAAATTTGAGGCTTATTGGCCAAGAACGTCGTTTTTACAAAAAGAGTACTTTTTATATTCAATTCGGTAAACCTCGAACTAAAACAATCGACGAAATGATAACAAATGGGTGAAATACATCGACAACAATTTTATTGGGCCTAATATTCATGTTACATGGCCAATGGGCCTTTAGGGCCCATTCAAGTGTATATTGAGCCCAATATTTTTCCGTGTCATGTTTATTGGGCCATGCGACCCACGTACATGTTAATTTGGGCTTGAATTATGGGTCACATGTTGTTGGGCCTTTGTGGTCCATTTACATGCCTATTGGGCCCAAATTACCCACTTACATGCTATTGGGCCTTTGTGATCCATTTACATGCTACTTGGGCTTGGACTGAAATTCACATGCTTAGTAGATCGTAACTGTACCTTTACATAACTATTGAACTTAGTATACTTATATATGTAAATTTGGATTTGATAACATACAACATACACGTAAACATTAAACATAGTACGAAAGGTTAAGAATCTAGTGAGACGTGTCGGTTGGCACCTTTGAGTGTACAATCGTAGCTTGTAGTTATAATCAGAGTCACCTGGAGGGAGAGCGAGAGTTTGTGTATAGATCTATACGGGGTGACCCCCCACGCCTTAGCTGTTCGCTACAGCTAGACTAGGCCAGTCTAGGGCGACAAAACCTTGAGCAATACCGACATTTGGAAAAATGCCAAGACATGCAACCTAGTCATTATCATGTATGGTTATAACGGCTCATAAACAGATTCCAATACCAATTTAACATTTCGGAGATTAATCCTTCGATTGTGTCAATACAAAACAACTTATTAAACGATACAAGAACCTCCACATTATAACAAATCAGAAAATATCGGATTTTCTGGGGAAATACTAATGTTCAATTATCACTTACTCACAATACAAAGAAATCAAAAACTACTTTTATATATGTCACTACTGTGAAATTCACACATGCATTTCTACTTGATTTTCATATCATTTTCAAACATTTTACAGAAAATATCGGATTTTCTGGGTTTTTACGAAAGATACAAAGACTTTTACTCAAACATACTTATGAACTCACCAACATTATATATGTTGACCGTTTTCAAAATAACTTGTATTCTCAGGTAATCGTTAAGCTGGAAGGTTTCAAGTATGTATGGTTTTGTTTTATGTAACATCACTTATCGTACTATTAATAGTTTGAACTTACGTATTTATAACAATGTACTTGATGTGAACAATGCTGGTTGTTATATGTAATGTTGGTGATGAATGTGTTATGTTTCATGTGTATTCATTGTGATGATAATTCAATTGTTAGTCACACGAGCCCCCGGACGTTTCTGTCGTCTGGTTCGGGGGTGTAACAGGTTGGTATCAGAGCAATGTTTATAGTGAACTAGCATATCTAACCATACATGATATGCAACTATAAACACAATGAGACTAAATAACTCTGAACAACACAAAAATTTCACACTTATGTGTGCAAATTAGAATAACAATCTAACAATATCTAATAAAAGCTTCTGGAGGAAATTGAACACTATGATTAAACCTGGGCAGTTATGTAGTCATATTAGGGATAAATATAGCCTGATCAACTATATTTTTTCAGAATATGATCAACATGTGTCCGGGAGTAATCATAGTGGGAAATGAATCCAAAAGCCTACCTCACTCTCCAATAATTCTAAGAGAACACAAGTCTAAATAATTAAAATATAATATAGGAATAATCAAAACATGACTTGTTCCCGCGCCCCATGCAGTCACCATGGATGATGATCAGCAAGGAGTACATTTCTATCAAGAAATAGTAGCTCAGGGGATGCTTGAGGAGGATCCCGAAGAAGAACAAGGGGGAGCCCATGACGTTGGGCCCGACGAGTACACTGATACCGACTATGAGTTTGAGGGGACTGACGAAGACATGGAGGAAGATAGGGACGCGAGGGAGGCCCCTGTCGAACCACTTACCGATGAGGCACACTAGGACCACCCTGCTCCACCAGCGGATCCCGTTGGTGAGGATCGTTCTCCGGAAGCAGAGGTCGCCACACTTCGGCAGCAGCTGTTTGCAATGGAGGCACGAGCCGTGCAAGCTGAGCATGAAAGGGATTCCAAACTCGCAAAACAATAGGCACTCAACATCTTTCTGTTCCATGACAGAAAGATTCCTCAAAGACCCAACCGTGGAAACAACGCAACACCGACCCCACCTGAGATAAACTCGGTTGCGTTCCAGGCAGCAGTGTCCCCTGCGGTCATTGCAGCACTTGCGCAGATTCGCAATGGAAACAACGGAGAAGGCAACGGACAGGGAGCCGGAAGCACAAATCAAGGAACGAACCATGGAGCCGCTCGAACATGCACCTACAAGGACTTCACCAACACCAAATCTCGGACCTTTAATGGGACAGGAGGCGTAATAGCCCTTAAGCGATGGGTCGAGAAAATAGAATCCGTCTTTGAAATTTACGGGTGTCCGGATGAGTGTAAAGTCAAGTTCGCAGCCTGCACCTTCATTGATCAAGCTCTCTCCTGGTGGAATGGCCACATAGAGGCCATGACACTCCCGGTGGCAAACGCGATGCCCTGGGAAGAGCTTAAGGAAATGATGCCGGCTGAATACTGTCCAAGAGGCGAAATCCAGAAGATGGAACAAGAGTTGTGGAACCTCACGGTTCAAAACTCCGATATCGATGCATACATATCCAGGTTTAGTGAGCTATCTCTTATGTGTCCCGGAATGATCACCTCAGAAGGGAAGAATATCGAGAGGTTTATCTGGGGATTGACTGCACCTATCCAAGGAAATGTCATTGCGTCAAACCCTGACACGTTTGATAGCCCCAAGAGACTGGCCAAGAAATTGTATGATCATGGCAACAAGAAGGGTGCCAAAACAGCAGAAGCAGAGGTCAAGAAAGAAGGTGAGAACAAGAAGGGGGAAAACAACAAGCGAAAGGGAAAGCAAAACTCGGAATCGTCTAAGAAGCAACAAACAGTGTATGTCCATGCTGCAACTCAAGCTACCACCACACCACATGCTCCAACCTCAACCACGCCAAATGCTCCAAAGCAGTATTCAGGAAATCTTCCCAAGTGTAACAAATGCAACTTCCACCATCACGAGGAGTGCAGAGAGATGAATTGCACAAGGTGCAACCGGAAGGGCCATACAGCAAAATATTGTAGGGCTTAGCTTCCACAGAACCAGATGACAAACAACAACAACAACAACAACAACAACAACAACAACAACAACACCAATGTTGGAGCCAGTTATACCTGTTACGGATGTGGGAATACCGGGCATTTCAGGCGAAACTACCCCAACGCGAACGATCAAGGGGCAGGAGCAGCAGGGAGAGTGCTGACAATGGGTTAGGGTGAAGCAGTGCAGGACCCAGACGTTGTCACCGGTACGTTCCTACTTAACAACTCGTATGCATGCATCTTATTTGATAGTGGGGTGGAACGAAGTTTCGTTAGTAATAAATTCAAACACTTGCTAAATCAACAACCCCAGAAGCTCAACGAAGCCTTTACGGTGGAAATGGCTAATGGGAAAACGGAAACAACAAAAGATATCTATATAGGATGTGCGTTAGCATTAAACAACCAATCTTTCCAAATAGATTTGATGCCATTAAATATTAGGAGTTTTGATGTGATCATCGGCATGGATTGGTTAAGCCCCCATCATGCCGATATTATATGTCACGAGAAGGCCGTTCACCTTCATCTTCCCAATCACAAAACCCAAATAATCTACGGAGATAAACCCGGAGCAAACCTTTGCCTTATCTCATGTATCAAGGCACAAAAGTTTCTACAAAAGAAGAACTACGCATTCCTTTCTCATGTGGTGGATAAAACCAAAGAGGAAGCGAGCATTCACAACATCCCGGTGGCGTGTGACCTCCCGGATGTGTTTCCAGAAGATCTTCCGGGAATACCCCCAGAACGACAAATCGAATTCCGAATCGACCTAGTGCCTGGAGCTACTCCAATAGCCAAATCACCCTATAGGTTGGCCCCTGCTGAAATGCAAGAATTATCAAGCCAACTAAGCGAACTCCTGGATAAAGGATTCATCAGACCCAACTTCTCGCCATGGGGAGCTCCGGTTCTTTTTGTTAAAAAGAAAGACATATCCTTCAGGATGTGCATCGACTATAGGGAATTAAATAAACTCACCATCAAAAACCGGTATCCACTTCCACGAATCGATGATCTATTTGACCAGCTTCAAGGAGCTAGTTACTTTTCAAAGATAGATCTGAGATCCGGTTATCATCAGCTTAAAGTCCGAGATGAGGACATTCCTAAGACTGTTTTTCGAACTCGATACGGTCACTAAGAATTCGTCGTAATGCCATTCAGTCTAACAAATTCCCCAGCTGCATTTATGGACCTCATGAATCGAGTTTTCCGCCCATTCCTTGACAAATTCCTAATCGTTTTCATCGATGATATTCTCGTATACTCTCGAAGCAAATAAGATCATAGCCAACACCTCCGACAGATTCTAGAAACCCTGCAGGCTGAAAGGTTGTATGCGAAACTCTCCAAGTGTGAGTTCAGGCTCCGCAGTGTGAACTTCCTGGGCCATGTAGTCAGTCAGGAAGGGATACATGTGGATCCCTCCAAGATCAAGGCAATTGAAAATTGGGCGAAGCCATCAACGCCAACAGAAATTCGCCAATTCTTGGGTCTTGCAGGCTACTATCGAAGATTCATTCAGAACTTTTCCAAGATAGCCAAACCCCTCACCACATTGACCCAAAAAGGCGTACCCTTCAACTGGACCGAGAAGCAAGAGCTTGGCTTCCAAACCTTGAAACAAGCCCTCTGTAGTGCTCCAGTGCTATCCTTACCGGAGGGAACCGAAGACTTCATAGTTTACTGTGATGCTTCGAATCAAGGTTTAGGTTGTGTCCTCATGCAACGAGGGAAGGTAATTGCTTATGCATCCAGACAAATGAAAACTCGTGAAGTAAATTATACCACGCACGATCTCGAACTGGGGGCGGTGGTCTTCGCCTTAAAAATTTGGAGGCACTACCTATACGGTACCAAGTGCACCATCTTTACAGACCACAAGAGCCTCCAGCACATTCTAAATCAAAAGGAACTAAACATGAGGCAGCGAAGATGGGTTGAGCTATTAAATGATTATGAGTGTGAGATCAAATACCATCCAGGCAAGGCTAACGTGGTAGCCGATGCTCTGAGCTGAAAGGAGTATTCAAGTCGTCGTGCGAAGACTCTGTCAATCACCATCCAATCTCATCTAGCCTCACAAATCAAAGAAGCCCAACTGGACGCATTGAAGTCGGAGAATGTCGCTAGTGAATCACTACGAGGAATGGAGAAGGAGCTCGAAGTTAAAGACGACGGAACCCACTACTTCAAGAATAGAATCTGGGTTCCCAAATTTGGGGGATTCAGAGAGTTAGTCATGCATGAAGCCCACAAGACGCGATATTCTATTCATCCGGGGTCAGATAAAATGTATTTGGATATCAAGCAGCAATATTGGTGGCCTAATATGAAGGCAGAGATAGCTACTTTCGTGGGCAAGTGTCTTACTTGCGCCAAAGTGAAAGTGGAATACCAAAAGCTCTCGGGACTATTACAACAACCAATGATACCCGAGTGGAAATGGGAAAGGATTACTATGGACTTCGTGACCAATTTGCCAAAGACAGCAGACGGATTGGATGCTATCTGGGTAATTGTCGATAGACTAACAAAATCCGCTCATTTCCGGCCAATAAAAGAGTCCTACAAGATGGAAAAACTGACCCGAATCTACCTCAAGGAGGTTGTGAAACTCCATGGAGTGCCAGTATCTATTATCTCGGATCAAGATAGCAGATTCACTTCAAGATTTTGGCAATCTCTTCAGAAGGCAATGGGAACACAGCTAGATATGAGCACTGCCTACCACCCACAGACGGATGGTCAGAGTGAGCGTACCATCCAGACACTCGAGGATATGCTCCGAGCTTGCGTGATTGACTTTTGAAATTCATGGGATACCCACTTGCCTCTGATCGAGTTCTCCTATAACAACAATTATCACATGAACATCAAGGTTGCTCCCTTTGAAGCACTTTATGGTCGTAAATGCCGATCGCCCCTATGCTGGGCTGAGGTGGGCGACACTCAAATAGCAAAAGGGAAATCGCGGGCCAGTGCTCTTACAGGACCCGAAATCATCCGTGAAACGACCGAAAAGATAGTCCAAATCAAAGCTCGACTTCAGGCGTCGCGAGACCGACAGAAGAGTTATGTTGACAAGCGGCGAAAGCCATTAGAGTTTCAAGTCGGGGACCGCGTGTTGTTAAAAGTCTCTCCTTGGAAGGGAATGATTTGCTTTAGGAAACGAGGAAAACTGAACCCGCGATACATTGGATCATTCAAGATTCTTGCCCGGATTGGTCCAGTGGCTTACAAGCTGCAGCTACCTGCCGAGCTCAGCAACGTCCACCCAGTGTTCCACGTATCAAATCTGAAAAAGTGTCTATCAAATGAAAACCTTGTCGTTCCTTTGGAAGAGATTGAGATAAACGAGAATCTCTTGTTCGTTGAAGAACCAGTTGAGATTATGGACAGGGAAGTGAAGCGTACAAAGCAAAGTCGCATCCTGATTGTGAAGGTATGATGGAGCGCAAAACGTGGACCGGAATTCATGTGGGAACGTGAAGACCAGATGAAGCAAAAGTACCCTCATTATTCTTTCCTTCACAAACTTAGTTTTCAAAAGAATTTCGGGACGAAATTCCCTCTAACGGGGGGATGATGTCACAACTAGCATTTTGGCTAGACAATTCTATTCTCGTGTAATCTTTCGACCATTGTAAAACATATACTCTAAGTAAATATTACTCAGTTCTCATTTAAATTCACCTTTCATGTTCAACAAAGAACCTGAAAACCCTAAGAATCCCGATTTAAGTCTATATTGGACTAGGATTTCCTTATTGGGCCAAATGGACCAATAAGTATTCAATTCAACTATTTTGGGCTTAGAAACCCTATTTGGATTCTAAATGGACCCAATTCCCAAATCTATAACATTTTGGACCATTTGGGCCTAGAATTATTCATTCTAACCCTAATGGGCCTTATTGGGCTATAGCTAATCCAATTAAACCTAGTAAGCCATAAAACCCACTTTTTATGCCATTTGGGCCGTGAACCACCCTAAAGGCCCAGTGGGCCGAAAACTTCTCTATGGGCTTCATAATTTCGAACCAAGGAAAGAATTGGGTCAAACTACTCCACCCTTTCTCCTAGCCCATAAACCCTCGGCCCAACACCATTTAACAAAAAAAATGAAAACTGAAATGGAAGGGGGGGGGGGAGTTGACTTTGGAGGTGTCACCTCCATATTACTCACCATGTAACAAGGCAAGCTATCTCACATTTCCATGCAAGTCACCTCATCCTTCTCTCCCCTCTCTTCTTCTACTCACGGCCGAGAGGCAAAACATATACACACACACACACACTCTTTCAAAACACTCTCCAAACACTCTTAAAGATTATCCTCCTTCCTCCAAGATCTCGAAAATTAGCTAGAGTTCTAAGGATCTTCATCAAGTCATTCCAATCTTTGGTAAGTTATTGTCAAACACAAGTATCGTTTTTCATCTTAACATGAAAAACTCCTTCTTACATAGTTTTATTCCATGATCACACCTTAGAAGCTTCTTAAGCTCGAAATCCACATCAAGGTGTTGCTAGGAACAAAAATCTCTTCATCTCTTCTTCAAAACCGAAACATCAAAGCAAAGGTGAGTTCATACCCCCTTGTTTTCGGTTTTCATATGATTTTTGGGGGAGAATGCAAGTAAAATGTGTAGATGTATGTGTTATATGCATGTCTTGTGTGAATTCTTAGTTTATTTTGTAAAAATGTGTTAGATCTAAACAAATCTCGACATTCTAAGTGAGATGGAGTAAAGATCCATGAACTAAGACACAATATACATCAAACTATCAAGCCAAAAGTGATTACATGTTTAAGAAACAAAAGTTAAAACAAAAACCTTGTTAAGGGTAAAAAATTGTCAAGAAAACAAAAGTTAAGGGCAAAAAATGACATTTATGTTTTTATAGGGACCAAACAGGTCCTACTTGTATAAAAAGGGATTTTTATGTTAAACATACTTTCCAAAGGGCCAAAAATGTAAATTTGAGATTAATGGGTTAAACATTTGGGCCTCACGGTTTTAGGCCTAAATTTGCGAAAAAATGAAGTTTTGGGATTTAAAATGTTATTTAGCCAAAGTTTGAGTAAAAAATGTAAATAAACCAAATTTAGGGGTGAAAATAACAATTATTCCTAAATTGGACCAAAAATGTAACTTTTATAAAAAATGGGCCGAAAGTGTAAATTTTTACAAACGAGGGGCTGAAAATGCTATTTTCTGTAAAACTGGGGCTTAAATGTCAAAATATATATTTTTGGACTAAAACCGTGAATTTCTAGACATTGGGACAAAATTACAAATTTTTACAAATTATGGACTAAAGTGTCATTTTTACAAAAACTTTGGGCCTTAATTGAAAATTTGAGGCTTATTGGCCAAGAACGTCGTTTTTACAAAAAGAGGACTTTTTATATTCAATTCGGTAAACCTCGAACTAAAACAATTGGCAACATGATAACAAATGGGTGAAATACATCGATAACAATTTTATTGTGCTTAATATTCATGTTACATGGCCAATGGGCCTTAAGGGCCCATTCAAGTGTATATTGAGCCCAATATTTTTCCATGTCATGTTTATTGGGCCATGCGACCCACTTACATGTTAATTTGGGCTTGAATTATGGGTCACATGTTGTTGGGCCTTTGTGGTCCATTTACATGCCTATTGGGCCCAAATTACCCACTTACATGCTATTGGGCCTTTGTGATCCATTTACATGCTACTTGGGCTTGGACTGAAATTCACATGCTTAGTAGATCGTAAGTGTACCTTTACATAACTATTGAACTTAGTATACTTATATATGCACCTTTGGATTTGATAACATACAACATACACGTAAACATTAAACATAGTACGAAAGGTTAAGAATCTAGTGAGACGTGTCGGTTGGCACCTTTGAGTGTACAATCGTAGCTTGTAGTTATAATCAGAGTCACCTAGAGGGAGAGCGAGAGTTTGTGTATAGATCTATACGGGGTGACGCCCCACGCCTTAGCTGTTCGCTACAACTAGACTAGGCCAGTCTAGGGCGACAAAACCTTGAGCAATACCGACATTTGGAAAAATGCCAATTTAACATTTCGGAGATTAATCCTTCGATTGTGTCAATACAAAACAACTTATTAAACGATACAAGAACCTCAACATTATAACAAATCAGAAAATATCGGATTTTCTGGGGAAATACTAATGTTCAATTATCACTTACTCACAATACAAAGAAATCTAAACTACTTTTATATATGTCACTACTGTGAAATTCACACATGCATTTATACTTGATTTTCACATCATTTTCAAACATTTTACAGAAAATATCGGATTTTCTGGGTTTTTACGAAAGATACAAAGACTTTTACTCAAACATACTTATGAACTCACCAACATTATATATGTTGACCGTTTTCAAAATAATTTGTATTCTCAGGTAATCGTTAAGCTGGAAGGTTTCAAGTATGTATGGTTTCATTTTATGTAACATCACTTATCGTACTATTAATAGTTTGAACTTACGTATTTATAACAATGTACTTGATGTGAACAATGCTGGTTGTTATATGTAATGTTGGTGATGAATGTGTTATGTTTCATGTGTATTCATTATGATGATAATTCAATTGTTAGTCACACGAGCCCCCGGACGTTTCCGTCGTCTGGTTCGGGGGTGTGCCAGGTTGGTATCAGAGCAATGTTTATAGTGAACTAGCATATCTAACCATACATGATATGCAAATATAAACACAATGAGACTAAATAACTCTGAACAACACAAAAATTTCACACTTATGTGTGCAAATTAGAATAACAATCTAACAATATCTAATAAAAGCTTCTGGAGGAAATTGAACACTATGATTAAACCTGGGCAGTTATGTAGTCATATTAGGGATAAATATAGCCTGATCAACTATATTTATTCAGAATATGATCAACATGTGTCTGGGAGTAATCATAGTGGGAAATGAATCCAAAAGCCTACCTCACTCTCCAATAATTCTAAGAGAACACAAGTCTAAATAATTAAAATATAATATAGGAATAATCAAAACATGACTTGTTCCCGCGCCCCATGCAGTCACCATGGATGATGATCAGCAAGGAGTACATTTCTATCAAGAAAGAGTAGCTCAGGGGATGCTTGAGGAGGATCCCGAAGAAGAACAAGGGGGAGCCCATGACGTTGGGCCCGACGAGTACACTGATACCGACTATGAGTTTGAGGGGACTGACGAAGACATGGAGGAAGATAGGGACGCGAGGGAGGCCCCTGTCGAACCACTTACCGATGAGGCACACTAGGACCACCCTGCTCCACCAGCGGATCCCGTTGGTGAGGATCGTTCTTCGGAAGCAGAGGTCGCCACACTTCGGCAGCAGCTGTTTGCAATGGAGGCACGAGCCGTGCAAGCTGAGCATGAAAGGGATTCCAAACTCGCAAAACAATAGGCACTCAACATCTTTCTGTTCCATGACAGAAAGATTCCTCAAAGACCCAACCGTGGAAACAACGCAACACCGACCCCACCTGAGATAAACTCGGTTGCGTTCCAGGCAGCAGTGTCCCCTGCGGTCATTGCAGCACTTACGCAGATTCGCAATGGAAACAACGGAGAAGGCAACGGGCAGGGAGCCGGAAGCACAAATCAAGGAACGAACCATGGAGCCGCTCGAACATGCACCTACAAGGACTTCACCAACGCCAAATCTCGGACCTTTAATGGGACAGGAGGCGTAATAGCCCTTAAGCGATGGGTCGAGAAAATAGAATCCGTCTTTGAAATTTACTGGTGTCCGGATGAGTGTAAAGTCAGGTTCGCAGCCTGCACCTTCATTGATCAAGCTCTCTCCTGGTGGAATGGCCACATAGAGGCCATGACACTCCCGGTGGCAAACGCGATGCCCTGGGAAATATTCAATTCATATAGATGCCATGACACTTGGGGTTCGAACCCTCACCAAATGGCGCTCACAATCGATCATGGCCCCATTGGCCCCAACCAGTCCATCCCGACAATCACCTTCAGTTCTCGCAACGGTATCGGGACTAAGTCAACACGAAACCTTTCCCCAAGCACATTCAGGACACAGTCCCGATACACCCTCGCAACACTCACAGTGAGGTCATCCGCAATATCCACCTCGAGCGGGTAATCCAAAGTTCCTTGCTCATCCCGAAACGACTTGCTAAGCGCAAGAGACACGAATGATCGGGTAGCTCCCGAATCGAAGAAAACATGAGACGAGATACCATTGACCAAAAAGGTCCCTATACATAAGCAAAATGTACACATAAGCAATGCAATTAATATAGAACAGAGAAGATTAAACACATACCAGCCACAACGTCTGGCGCTGCCCAAGCCTCCTCGGTAGTCAACTGAAATGCACGGCTCTTCACCGCTGGAGCATCGGCCTTAGCCGGGCGGCCATCTGTAATCCTCATCGTGGCGGGCGCAGGCACCGCCACTGCTCCTCCCCCTCCCTGTAACCTCGGACAATCGACCCGCTTGTGGCCGATCTGGTTTCAGTGAAAACAAATCAAGCGCTTCTTGGGGCAATCCCTGATCACGTGGCCCGACTGGCCACATGCATAGCATCCCGAGCCTGCCGCCCGACAATCCCCACTATGCGGTTTACCGCAGTTGGCACACCGGCCACGGCCCTGCTGGTGCCTGCTGGAAGGATCCGAGGTCTTAGGCTTTTTAGTGTGACCCACTGCTGTCTGTGCCTGCTCAGGCTTCCGCTTGGTGCGGAAGTCCAACTCCATTTCCCGCTCACGGGCCTTCTCCACCATCCCGTTCAGGGTTTTGCACCCTATAAAGCTCATAAAATCCCGGATATCATCCCTCATCATGGAATGATATCTCGTCTGCCTCATATCCTCATATGTAGCGTACTGTGGGATCAACAAAGCTCGTTCCCGAAACTTGGCGGTGATCTCCGCCACAGTCTCGGTGGTCTGCTGAAGGTCATGAAACTCCCTCACAAGCCGTTGCACCTCAATAGGTGGTGCAAACTCCACATCGAATCGCCGAACAAACTCGGCCAATGTCATCTCAGCCACACCAGCTGCTCCCACCTTGCTGGTCACCTCTCCCCACCAGTCTCGGGCTCTGTCCCTCAGCATACATGAAGCAAAACCCACCTTTGCCGCATCAGGGCAAGAATTCGTGCGCTGGGCGTTCTCAATATCCGCCACCCAGCGTCGGCTAACAATGGGGTCCCTGACCCCGAAAAACTTCGGCGCCCCGCACGCCTTGAACTCCCAGAACGAGGAAGTCCGGGCCCCGACCTGTCCCACAGCAATCTCGGCTCTGAATGACCTGAGCCTCTCCTCCATAATCTCCATCATGCCCTCCTTGATCGTCCCAAAGATCACTGGGGTAGCGTCAAGGATGCCCTTCGTCACCTCGGCTGCAATGATCTCGCGCAACCTCTCATCAATGGGCTCAGTACAGCTGCCCGACCCGGATCCAGATCCCGATCCTGACCCCCCTGCTCCAAATCGTGTCACCACCATGCTGAACTGAAATGTCATAAATCATAACGATCAGGATATCTATATAGGGGATCTTCCCACATCGTTCCTCCTTAGAGCTGTTAGATCTAACATTGGTTCGGGTATAGGTCCTGTGCTTTCAGTAGTACGGGCCCAATACTACCTTCCACACCTACCTGTACCTTTCCCCAAGGCTCTATCTGATAACCCCAATTCGTCCCAAAATAACCATATCCCACAGACTACCGCATATCTCAAATCCCAGGCTGTCCTAAGATTTGCTCTACCCACATCAATCATACCAATCATAACAGGTTGCCTTTATGCATGCAAATTATACACAGAAAAGGATCAAATAGACTTTTGAATAAGAGATTCTACCCTAGGACCACAACCAAACGAGGAACAGGAAATAAGGCCAAATCAATCATTCTAAGGCCATAAGCTCCTAACCGTATACAATTTTAAAAGCATACACATAGCAAGATCCATACGATTATCATAGCTCAAATATTGGTATAACATGGCTAACATATTGGGGAACTACTTACTTGGCTCGGCCGATCACGTGCGTTGCACTCTCATCTTTTCCATTCTTTAAAAGATTGAACTTTTATTTTATTTTTGAAAACAATTTTACCATTTCCTCAGTTTGAGTCATGACACCTGAGAGTGTGCCTGAATCCCTCAAACCAAGGCTCCAATACCAACTTGTAACGACCCAATTTTCAAAAGAAATTTTTCATTTTTAATTAACCAAAACACGTTCCACCAATCATGTAATCCCAAATACAATTGTTTTCAATTTCATAACAACAACAATTTTTATTTTAAAACATCAAAGTGTCCCATGATAAAGACTGAGAGAGAGTGCATGCCGCGCCATCAAGCCTTGCCCTTGCCCTTGGGCTCAGATGTACCTGAAACAAATCCAAAAACTGTAAGCTAATGCTTAGTGAGTTCCCCAGAGCATACCCCACACACAATCCACATATCATATCTCATATTAGCTATAAAAGCTACATATATCACATAAGCCATGCATACAACAAATAGGGATGCCATAGGCTCGTCCCCAGGGTCTTACTCCAGGATACCATGGGCTCCCCACATGGTCTTACACCTAAGTGCCATGGGCTCTCTCATAGTCTTTAATAGGAAATCCATGGGCTCTCCACATGGTCTTACATCCGGTTGCCATGGGATCTCCCATGGTCTTTAGTAGGAAAGCCATGGGCTCTCCACATGGTCTTACCTCCAAGTGTCATGGGCTCTCCCGTGGTCTTCCATAGAAGCATACTACATATACAACTAGCAATCACTTATCATAAAATGGGTCGGCCTTGGTGCCTTAGACCCATTGGTATGGTGAGGAGACTCACCTCTCGCGAATGATGTGCTGACAAGATAAGATCCAATAAGTCCCAACGCACAGCTCCAACTCAACTTCCTATAAGCATCATGAGGTTAACTTGTCAAAATCCCTAAATACCATAAATACCTTCAAAGTCAACTCTAGTCAACCCTGGTCAAAGTCAAGGTCAACAGTCCATGTCGACCCCAACTCGTCGAGTGCATCTAGCAACTCGTCGAGTTCCTACAGAGTGCAGAAAACCTGAACAAACCCTAGCCAACTCGCTGAGTTGTTTCATCAACTCGATGAGTTCACTTGATATCCAGTAGACGGGGGAACCCGATCCAACTCGTTGAGTTGCTAGGGCAACTCGTCGAATCCCCCTCCCTGTTTGCTTATTATGATGATACGCCGAATGCAGGGACTCCAGGGCTTAGATCTGAAACCCTAAGGTGTCTAGAAGGATAAAGTTTCCAACATTACCCTCTACAAACCACTCTGAATGCTCTAAGGCCCTTATCAAAGGTTGGAAAACTCAAAAACTTTGCCATGTGGTCCAAGACTCTAGGGATCTGGAATCCCTCCTTTCCAGAAGAGTTACTAGTCCTCAAAATGTTCCAAAGATGGAGGCTTTATGGACATGCATGTCCAATCCATGTCTTTTAGTCAAAACGGCCAAAAACGGGAAATATACTCTAAAAATCCTTGCATGGCATCCTTGCTTGACCAAAAGCTTGATCTAGCCCACCTTGGGACTATTTTGCCCTGGAGATCCATAAACTTGCAAACTTTATGAACCCCATGCATGCAATCAACAAGAATGATAGGAAATGAAGAGTAAATTAAAGATCTAGCCATATTCTAAGATAAAAATCGAATTTTGAAGACTTACAACAGTCCACAATATGGTCAAGCTCAAGAGTGAGGGCTTGGTTTGCTGGATCCTCTCCTTCTTCTCACTATCTCCTTCTTCTTAAGCTCCACAAGTCACTCTAGCTCACAAAATGAAAGAGAATGGGGATTAGGGTTTAGCACAGACATTCTTAGGGTTTGGAGGCTGATGGAAGGTCAACCTCAAGGTTCTTAAGGAGATTATATAGGGTGCAAACCCTAAAAATTAAAGTTTCTCTTTACAGTTCCTACTCGTCGAGTCGGGGACTACCGACTCGTCGAGTAGAACCCAAATCCCGCGTCCTCATAATAGTCTCTAATCGACGAGTTGGAGCTCCCCAACTCGCCGAGTCCATGCACAAAACCCTAAAAATTAGATAAATTAAATAATACCTGGAACAGGTGTTACATAATGTTTTGTGTGAGTTGGCCTAAGATAATAATTTTACTACATAACTTTAGTATGCAGTACACGTTATGACGTAGTCGATTTTCACCATTCTTACAAGAAACTACATTGATCCTTTGCCTTCAATTCTGACCTTCAAACCATTTATAACCTTGAATTGTTTGGTTGAGATCTCGAAACGTAGTCTTGTCACTGATCATGTGATTACTCGCGCCATTCTCAAGATACCACATATTGGATTGATTTTGCTCTTTTTCATTTATAGTTATTAATCATGGGTTGACCTTTTCTTCATTCAAGTCACTTTTTTTGGGCTCACTATCACATATTACTACCATTAGTAAAGTTGTTTTTATTATCAATGTGACATTGGGCTTAGTTAGCTTCTTGTTTTCTTTCTCGTCGTTGGTTCTCACATTCTGCATCAGAGTGCCCAAACTCTTGGCAACTATAACACTTGATGTGACTATTGCCATGATTATCATTTGTACCTCGAGTGCCTTCATGAGACTAATGGTTGTTGCCTTGACCTCCACGATTTTCATGATTTTCACCATGACCTCTTCCCCTAACTATGTTGGTTTTGCATCTTGTTGCAATTGTTTTCCTGCGTGGAACGAGTATGCTCTTCTTTTTGTTTTTTTTTTCCTTTTTGTCCATTCTTGGAGGGTAAGAAACAACTTTCTCACCTTAGGTTCTTGATGAACCTTGATTTTAATTTCATGAGCTTTCAATCTTTCTACAACCTCTTCAAAGGTGATAGTATCAAGATCACCAAATTGTTCAAGTATAGATGCAAGTTGAACACACTTTAAGGGTACGACACGTGACATCTTTTTTACTACATATGCTTATTCCAATTTTTCACCAAGAGCTCAAATATTCTTCATAATACCTCCAATTTTTGTAGAAAAATATCCACATCCTTTGATTTGCTCATGCTCAACATCTCAAAATCGACTTTGAGAGTTTGAACTTTGGTTGTGTTGACTCGATTTGCACCCAAGTACATAGTTTTGAGTGTGTCTGAAGCTTCTTTTTCCGATTGCTTCTCCGCTATCCTCAACAAGACCTCTTCAGGAATGTCTTGGTTGATGGCATCCATTGCCATCTTGTCTTTCTTCACACCTATGGGATTTTGGGGGTTCTTTGGTTCGATGGCCTCCCACACTTCTTAGGATTTCATGTAGATCTTCATCTTTATGGACCATGTTGTGTAGCCAGTCTTTGACAACATTGGATATTGGAGGGTAATTGATCCTTCTTTGTTTGCTATCATTACACCAAATTCAATCTAAAACCAAAGTTAGGTTTAAACTTGATAAACTCATTGCTTGCAACAAAAAGGAAAAAAACCGAACAAAGAAGGAAAAGAAGGCCTAAAGGAAATTTAATGTTAATGCTTAAACTCTTAATATAAATTGGAAACACGACATCTATTTATTGAAAAATAAAATACTCATAAACTTGGTAAACAAGTAATAATTGATGAGCAAGTAATAGACATAGACTCCTGATTAAACTCAAACTAAAGTTTCTTTATTTTACCCATACTCCTAAACTTCTGAATTATTTCCAACAGGTACTTTTCTAAAAATCACACTAAATTAACAAACAAAATACTTAAATTACTTTTTTTGGTTTTGATGAAATGTGATAACACGTACATCATCATTCTCTACTTGTTCTTAGCACTCTCTGTTGCCAAAACGGAATTCTTGATAAGATGAAGAGATTCCTCTAGATCATCACATAGCCTTTGAGGGTCTGGTATGGTTTCTTCGTCTGCTGATATCACAAACGTCAATTTATCCACATAACTCACTATGTGAATCATCAATGCCTGCAAAAACATTATTATTATATCTCCATTTAAAATTTCTAAAGGTTTCACTTGACGATGGTAGATAGATAGATCAATGTCAAATTTAATATAAATATTCTACTATTTGCTGTCTTAAATACTAGTTTACAGAAAAACATCTAACAGTCTATCAGAAAGTAATAATTATTTATAATGGGTTATTATAAATGAAAAATATATAATTGGAAACTATGTTGTTTGTATTTGCATTAGCATGGAGAAAGTATGCATTGCAACTTTTTCCAACCTATATATAACAAACTAAAATTATCAATCTACCCGTTGTCATTTAAACATCATTATTCATATGTGTATATCATATCCTAAAATAAATTCTAAGTTTTTATTTTTTGTGTATGCTGCTTGGGCAAAATTTCAAACTATTATTATTACAAACAAATTGATGGTACTAATTTAGATACACACAATTCTTCTATTTAGCTTTCATAAAGAACATAATGTCATTTCAAAATTCATTGTGTAAGTTTTTCATGATATATATATATATATATATATATATATATATATATATATATATATATATATATATATATATATATATATATATAACTCTGCTTACCAAAGAAGTAGCTTAGTTTCCAAAAGTGAAATTTTGTTTTATGTAATTAAATCTCATCATATAAACCTTTAAATAGTGATTTTATTTTCTCTTAAATAAAGATCTACTGAAAAAACATTCATTTACATGCTATTTCTCCTCAATTAAATAATAGGAAATTTGCAACAATTATGCCTTATTTCAAGGCCAGGTCTACTAACATACTCATCCACATATAGCCACATGCATTTGATGTATGTATATATGTCTTCATAAACATACAGTTATATAACTATACTATACTATATATATATATATATATATATATATATATATATATATAGCGTACAATATTAATTGTCCAAAAGAACTGTTATAGAGAAAGATGAACTCCAACATATATAAACACTTATAAAACCGTGTTGCACCGATATAAATACACTAACATTAAATGTATACTTACATTGGGTTGTCCATAACAACTAGGAGCAAGGTAAGTCAAATCATGTCCATAAAATGTGACTTCTTGTTCCGGACCCGGTACATTTGAGAACCACAAGGTCGTGTTAGAAAAAACCTTGTGGTTTAGCTTCCCCACAGCCTGCATCAATCCCAAATTCAACACCATACCTAAAATAGTCATTAGTAGAGTTTCGTTCTGTAACTGTATCAATACAAATATACAGTCATAAAACGAAACTCGATGATTTTTTATTTTTGCATTGTAAAGTAATATATGTACCTTAATGCCGAACAACTTGAGGACAAAATAAACAATAAAATAAGTGTATAACGGCTCAAAAGAAGCTTTCTTTCGATCGATGACTGCTTTGGCTTCTTTTACGTAATCTAAAGGGTTAGTTTTGAGTCCAATTTTAAACGGGAGAAGCACATAACCGATCTGGTTACCCCATCTTCCTAACTTCCCAGTTTTCATTGTTTCCACGAGTGTCTAGGTGCACACAAGGTAAACAGAAAAAATGTTGATTATAATGATATCAAAGGCATATGCTTGAATCTAACAATTTAGAGAAAGGATGAACACACATGAAAGAAATTACTAAACTCACATCGACCCTAGTGGTTGCTCTTAGGTTGAAAAAGAATGTGGCGCGAAGGCGGATGTTTTTTGGAATGAAGTTGTTTTTGTTACAATGATAAGTCCCCTTAGCATTACTGATTTCACCTGAAACAATTATTTCGATTAAATACAAACAATAAAGAAAATTAGTCATTTTGAGATTGGAATGAAGGTCATGAGATAACAACATACTATTTCACTGATATCGGTCGAAGTTATAAAATAAATAATACTAACAAAGTAAATATACATATTAATAAAATGTAAAAACTATAATAGAATAAAATAAAGGGTCAACATTATTAGTTTCAAACCAATTATTTTAATATATTCAAAATGTCAATTTACATATTTTAATAGGGAAATCTCCAATAAAGTCTGTGCTAGTTTACGGTTTAATCCCAAATTTTATTTTTTGAACAGAAAAGTTTCGATTATTTTATATTTTGTCCAAATTAACGAAACAATCTTTATTTTTTTTTTCAACAGAAAATAAGAAATTATCATATAAAATTACATAATCGGGAATTTTTTGTTAAAAAGAATAAATGTTTTGAATAAACCGTAAATTAACCTAAAATATTAGTAACTTATCAGAGATTTTCCTATTTTTATATCATGAAAGTTTATCCATTTTTTGAAAGTGTTTTTATTAGTAATTGTGACTTGGCATATTAAATTGACAGAATACATAATTCTTTTACAAATGTAGCCAAAATTGAAGATTTGTTATAAACTTGGTCTTAATTATTTATTTTTTTTTACAAATTTGCTCTAGCTTTTTCTTACAACTTTATTTATATTATAAGGATTGATTAAAAATATTAAATAAAATGTTTAAACACCATGTATTTTTAAAAGTAAATTTCGGAATAAATACGGGCGAAATAATGAATAAATAAATATTTCAATATATACTAATAAAAGAAAATTTATTGACATATTTTAAAGAAATGATGAATAAATAACTAGATATTGCTAAGTTTACCATCATTGTCCAAAATTAATATTTTTAATGCATCTATTCTTTTAACTCTGGACAATGCAACATACAACTACCCATGAGTGAACACTGGTTGTCTAAAAAACTTTGAAATTTCAAGAACAAATCTGAAATCCGATGAACTGTTCTGGAATTAGATTTTTTTTACTCAAATCTATTTTTTTTAACAAATAAAGTAAATGTGAACTATATACAATATTAGAGCATAAAATCGGACATTAGATTGAAAAACTATGACATTAAACACTTTGAAATTGACATTTCGAATGTAAGGAGAGAGATTTATTTGGAAAAGAACTTGGCAAAAATAAAATAAAAAAAACACTTAAATTTGAAGATCATATCTGGAATGGACATTCGGGAGTACGTGATCATTTTTCAAAAACCGAAAAAATGATTGTTTTCTTAAAAAAACTCAATTATAATGGTTAGTTTACTCGATATATATATATTTTTTAAATACAACAAATGGAAAATTAAGGTTTTTAAAACGACATTTAATCTTTTTCTATTTCATATATATCTAAAGTTTATTGTTTGTTTCCATTTAAAGCAACGCAGATAGTCTAAAAGTATACCAAATTAAAAAATATATTAATATTAAATCATTAAGATAGTTTACAACTCTTAAAATGTTAAAAAAAAAGTAAATTTCTTAAAACTTTTTAATACAATATTGATAAATCTTTATAAATGGTCCATGTGGTTTCCAGAAATATCAAGTTTAGTCCTAATTTTTTCGATCTCAAATCCATGTGGTTTTAATTAGAATCATGGTTGGTCATTGTGGTTTTAATTTCTATAATGACTGGTCTTACTGGCCCAAAAAACAATGACTTATTTACTTATTTTATTTTGTTTTTCTATTTTCTTTTTTATACAACAATTAAAAAACCAAAAAATAAATACCACCCCTACCCAACCCCCACCCCACCCTTCCCCATCTCTCTTATAACTGCGTTCGCTTCCTTAGTTCGACCTATTTTTTTTGTCAATACCATCTCCCACGATGTTACTCACCACCGATGTCTACCTCATCTAACATCCATTTCTATGAACTACCGGTAACTACTAGCTTACAAAACCCATCACTGAAGCTTTTTATAGATGTAACAAAGCCATTGTCAGTGGCGACCCAACAATTCCAGTTGCTTGTTCCTTCTTCTCCGACGAATCACCACCACCCCTTCGTCTTCTCTAGTAACATAGTCGCGCCTTTGAAATCTTTATGAACATAGTCTATTCCGATCACAACAATAGAGCTTGAAGCTGCAAGGTTCAAAGCTCAAGAAGAACCCTGGCTAAAACATGATCAGTTTATTCAACATTCAGGAACGAGAAGATGTTTCACCATCACCATCCACTACCTAACGTCGCCCTAACCCCTGTGAAAATCATTGGAGGTAAAAGTACCCTTCATCTTTAATTTCCATCCAGCTTTAACACATTCACAAATTTGTTCGTCAGAGATAAAAGATGGGTCTTGTTCTTTTATTCACCATTGTTGTAGAGTACATATCCGACGATAATGTTTTATGGTGCTAAAATGCAAATCCGACGAAGATCTAGTGATGATGCATAACGGTCAATGAAGGAGGTTGAGGTAGGCCAAAACTGGAGAAGATGAAGGGATAGGGAGGTTTCCAGTGGCAATGGAGCAAATCCGATGAGTATAATCGCCGACGGTTTTGTGATAGCGAGCGTTGGTCAAAATTTTGTTGACAATGGTTATCTGTTTATGGTGGGTGATTGTTGATTGTTTATGATTGAGTGATTTTGGGTTATTTTACACAAGAGAATATAGATAAGATTTGAGAGATGCTTATATAAGACAATTTTTTATAAATAGAAAACATCAACTATTAGGTCGGACGGTGTGGGTGAGGGAAAGGGTGCGGGAAGCTTTCCCTCTCACCTGAACACCGCTCCTTGACCGAGGGAAATGTGGTAAGGGAGCCCATTGACGCACTCTCTCTCTTATTCCTATTGGCCAACTTTTTTTATTTATTTATATTTTTTTAATACTTATTAAATTATATACCTACTAAAAATTATAAAAAAAATATATCAAAATTCATGGTTTTTAATTCCCTACAAAATGAGTATAATATTTGTAGGAAATATATTTAAAAAAAAATAGTGAGGGAAGTTTCCCACCATTCCTTGGGTTTAGGTGAAGGAAATGAAAATGAGGAAAATGGTGTTGTGGCTCACAAAAAGTGAGGGGAAGTGAGGGGAGTTTCTCACCCTCACCCTCCGGTCTTATAGAAATTAAAATTATATAGACCAAAATTAGGGACTAAACTCGATATTTCTAAGAATCATAGGGACCATTTACGAAGATTTGTCTACAATGTTTTTTATAAGATTTTCTTTAAGTTGTAAAAAAAGTTATAAAAAGAAAATTTTACTTATTATTATTATTATTATTTTAGAAATTCATATCGTAAAAACAAATATAAACACAAATATGTAAAAAAAAAACATAGTTTCTAAATAATCTAATTTGTAAAACGAAAGAAATCTTAAAATATATACATGAAAATGAATATGTAAAATATATTTAGAAAACAAATTATAAAATCAATAAGAAAACTACTTTTTCAAAATATGTTTAAACGAAATTGTAAAAAAAAACAATAATATGGACCGAATTTGATAATAATAAAAACTGCAACTTGTGAATATTTGTAAAAATGAGAAGTTGGATAACAAATATGCACGTTATGGTGATCAATTTCCAACAATTTTTATCCGGTTGATCCTAAGTATTTTTTAAAGATACGTGTGTAGATCGAGGTTTACCATCAAATTAGTGGGATGGTTTATTTAAATCATTTTTTTTAAGGTTGGGCAATAAGTATCTTCTTTAACCAATTTTACCTCCTTAACATCAATCTAATCAATCTTTTACTTTTGATTTAACATCATTTTTCTTATATATTATTATTATTATTATTATTATTATAAATTTTGAAAACCATATAAAATTCGGACAACATTTTAAAATCCAGACAACATTATAAATTCGGACGATATTATAAAATTCCAACGACTATATAAAATGGAACAAAAGTAAAGTTTGCTTTCAATTCGCATAACGCACCACACAAATTTAATACCGAACCAATTAATATATCCGTGATAAATGAAGACAAACATTGCTTTTGTTCCGTTTTATATAGTCGTTCGAATTTGATTATGTCGACCAAATTTATAATGTCGTCCGTATTTTAAATTTTATCTGAATTTTAAAATGTTGTCCGAATTTTATACGGTTATTGAAATTTATAATAATAATAATAATAATAATAATAATATTAAAATAAAAATTAAAAAATTAAAAAATTAAAAACAACAAAAAAACAAAATAAAGAAAAAAAAAACAAAATACAAAAAAAATCACATCAGGAGTGGAATTGAAAAAGAATGGGGGTACTCATAAGTCGTAACATTAGCCTTTTAGAAGTGGTTATTTCTCAAGAAATGAAAACGTATAAAATATTCTTTAATTACATTGAAACTGGTTGGTAAAAAATAATGTTATCCCTAAAATAAATAGATAGTTTACTGAGTTTTGACATAAACATATAATTCAAATTTCCGTTGATGGTACAAATCAAATAGTTTGTTGTAAATTCATGATTTTGCCTCTTTTGAAAATAGAAACATAATCAAGTAGCTTATCATCAATTCGTGACCTTTTGTTTCAAAAACTTAAAAAGATGGTTGTCATGAAAAAATGTAAACAAACAATACCATTTGATATACCCACGTCACCCGTAGTAGAGCCTACGTGGGGTGAAAATTAATAATATTTTAGACGTAACAGAATTTTGAACCTTGATCTCAATTGTGAAACGCTACACATTAACCAACTTTCATTGTGAGCGTGGAAAATAGGGAAATTGGAATTAATAGGTGAATGAAAATGAAAAATTAACTTAATGGTACCAGATATTAGTTAGGTGAAATGAAGATGGAATTGCATTGCGAATGGATATTTTATCAAAATTTGATATCAGGAATTTGAAATGTATTGAGATAGAAATGCAACAGAACTTACTGTATCTACGATTCAAATAACGTGATAATCCTGCCTGAGTGACTCCAAGCACGACATCATTGACTGTCTGCAACATTAATGTCATCGATCACATAGATGTAGATTATCACAATTCGTTTTCAAACAAATGATCTTGAAGATCTTTACAAAAAGTTATTTTCTTTAACAAGGTTTTGTGGTAAAACCATACACGTGATAACATACTTTCCTTACCAAATGTCGTCACATGTTATCACTTATTTATTTACTTATGATTGTCTGTGCTAAAAAAGAAAGATGACATGTAATACGTGATACGTTTGATTTAATCCCAAATTATAAACATATTAACATACCACGCCCATGACATTCTTCACCGCCTTGATGTCAACTAAGTTGACGCTCCTGTGCACAAAACGCCTTGGTCTATTCTCAACTCCTAGATTGCCTTTTAATGGGGTTTCCGTGTCTTTAAGAAACAACACGGTGAACACAAACATCACAAGCGCAACACAGGAGTTCCACAACATTTCTAGAACCGAACAAAATCCTTTAAATTTTATGTAGCTGTAGTCTTTGTTGAAAGGAAGCGTAGGCAAGGCATTCGGATCCGATGATTTTCTTGTACAAGCAAGAAGAAGTGTCATTAAAGAAATACCGTCCCCTAAGGAATGGTGGAAGCGGAAAACACCTGTTCCTTCATTGTTGGTCGTCTTAATGTCAAGAATATGGAGATCCCATAAAGGTTTTGAGTCCTCAATGGGAGATTTACTGAGGTTTGAGATATAGTCCTCAACAAAACTGTCTGGAAATGCAATGTTTGGTTCAAGTTTTGGAACGATAACATGGTCATCGATGTTCACATTTGTCGGAACCCATCTGATGCTCCGGGTTTCTTTGTTGAAAACCTAAAAAAATCGACAAGCATGCAATAATTTAGAAATGAAAAAAATTAACTATCACAAACGAATTAAATGTGCAAAGTAATGTAATAAACCATTGTTTGGTTGATTTATAAAATATATAACGAATTATCTAGATATCACGTCGGATTAGATTAGATTAATCATCAAGTTATTAAACACAACAAAGATGTCAGCTAATAAAATTAAATTATTAATCCACACTTAAGTTATATCACCCAATAAAATATATAAAAATATAAAAATATTTTTATATTATATATAAAAATATAGTCTTTTGAAATAATACAATAGTTATAAATTTTATCATTTAATTGACTAAAAATAGTCATTTTCTTTAGATGAATGACTATTTTTAATCAATTGATAAAATGAAAAATTATAAATGATATATATATATATATATATATATATATATATATATATATATATATATATATATATATATATATATATATATATATATATATATATATATAACTATATTATTATACAAACCTTATTATTTTTAAAAATGGATTTAAAACATCAAGTGTTTAAGCTTAAAATACAACAATTTATTAATATAATAATATTATAATATAAATTCTACAAATTATAATGCATTAGTTACAATTATTGATGCATAATAAACTATAGTCAAATCTTATCTTTAGGTTTACTCATCTTTCCATGTTTGGGATATATTTTATTTAAAATCTAATTTGGTCAATGAACAAATGAAACGAAGAAAACGGGATTGGCTCTAAAAAGAAATTTTGAATTTTTAAAAATTTCCTTATCTTCCCTAATGCTTCTAATTTACAACCGACATTTGAGGGGAAGGTCAACGAGTTCAAATTTTAAAAAATTATTTTATCATCTCTTTATACTGCCGGCCCCTCCTCTATAAATTACTTGCATCCCAATATGTGATTTTCATTCTTTGTATCTCTCTAAAACACCACCACTTTGGGGTTCTGGTTCATGCACAAGTCGCCTCAAAAATCATCGACCTTCACATTCCAAAACACCATTGCACCACCCAATCCCAGCCACCTTAAACGGTCATATCCCCAGCCACCTTCAACGACACTAATGTTAAATGTACAGTTCATCTCTAGCTTCCATTGCCACCTTCACAGCCGGAAATCATCACCATAAACAACCATCGTCTTCTGCCTACACCACCATTAAAACTCACCACCGTCATAAGCTTCATCGAAAACAACCAACACTCACAACCAATACCACCCCCTTCTTCACCTACATCATCACCTATATAGCCACCCATTTCCGACAGTACCAATCACCACCAAAAACATCCACCGTCACCTACATCCATCAACCACCGAAACTCCCCATCTTTGTCTTCACCGATTTTCAACTGAACCACAAGCCATCACCATTGCCACCTTCGAGCACCATAAAGAGAACCATCCTCCACCATCTGTTATCATTATCTTCCATTAACCACCACTTACTACACCACTTCAACCCACTGAAAATCGGCATCACCGGTTCGCCATTAACCACCACGTCCACGTTTTCACATACCCAATCGGGAACTCGCACCTGCCAAACACCTCCACGAAGTCGATGCCATTGATGGAGCCATCACTATCTTGGAACACGACCTGTTACAACCGTAAACATCGACGGAGCCATCAGTACCATCGACGGAGCCATTGATGGAACCAAGCATCGTTGAACACCACCTCCACCTGTTAAAACCGTGAACATCTACACTACCAAAACTGTTGAGAACCACCCATCATCACCGTCGTCCTCTCCATCAAACACCATATGTGGATCAAGAGCAAGAAAGAAAGAAGGAGTAGTAGGAGTGTGCGATTTGTGTGGATAAACATATTTCCAGATGAATTAATTGGGCTAAGCATTGGTGGATTAGCTAATACACGAAAAATTGAACCTGAAAAATTCAAAATTGTTGGTTGATACGAAAAGTTTCACAAAGTTTCTTGGTTGTGTCTCCCAGACAAGCATGCATAAACTAAAGTATGGGTTGTGCATGTGTTTTTGTTTTGTTTTGTTCCAAGCCATATGTCGAGCTTATGCCTATATTTGTGTTTTATAAATATGTTAGTTGTGATTTCAAAGTTGAGACTTTTAGCATGTCATATGTATATGTAATTGAGGTTGTAATTAAATAACATTGTTGATGCACTATTTTGTAACTTTTTTTTGTTTTTATTTGTTAGTATCAATTATTAGTTTTTAAGGATTTTTTCATTTTCTTAAAGACAGTTGGTTTTTAAAACCAGAGATGACAAAAAACTAACCCGACGTTAAAGAAATGAGCTTAGGAGTAAGATTAAAAGGGTTCACACAATATGAAAGTAAGATTAAAAGTAATGTATAAATGGAGAAAATTATGGTGTTGTATTTCATTTTATAATATCATCAATTTTAAAGTTCTAACTGAATCATTTCTATGGAAGGATTATATGTATGCCAAGTTTCGGCAAAATATTATATTTGTTTTTGTTGGGACGGTTAAATAGAATATTATATCATCATATGTCGATGTATGAAAAATGTTGGTGTTTGATTACTTTGTTCAATTTTTATTTTCTTCTATTATGGCTGATCTTGTATGACTTCAAAATGGATAAAAAGTTGTGGGATATTTGTATGTTCTACAAGGATCTCAATATACTAAAATGTGTGTTTTACTTTCATATAATTTCATGCAATTAATTACAAGAGCATTTCTACGCTTTGAATTTCAAAATACATTGATAATATTGGTCATGGACAAAAAAAACTAAGATAAAGTTATGAATTAAAATAATTTTTTTTCCTATAAATCAAGCTTAAATTATAAAAAATACAAAATCCAATTTTATACAAACATGAAAATAAAATAGTCATTATATATAGGAAACGTCTACTATTCAAAAAGCTAAGTAATATCTTTTTAAATAATCATATTTTTTCAATTAATCAATGTATTAATAAAATAGAAAGCAACTTCAAATAACCAATAATTTATTGTTAGTAGCTACTAATGAGAAAACGAAAAAACTTTCAGCCTTACATCAATTAAGCATTAATATTTTAAATTGTTTTATTAAAATGTATTACGACATTCATAGAAACAAAAATTTAGTATATACTAGAAATGTTTTGATCCAAATATGATGTTTTCCGGTTTGGAATACTAACTTAGACGAAAATCGTAAATCCAATAAAGGCAAAATCCTAAATCTCAATCTCATTTTAACTGTCAACTCTCTCAAAACTACTATTTATTGATGTATTGTGAAATCTGGTTAAGATGACATGTTTCTGAAATAAAAATATTCATCAATGAAAAACTATTAATCGTCATCTCCATAGTGAACGTCTCACCCACTACTAAGAACTATATCACTAATGTTGGTCATACCATAAACATAAGACATAAAACCCTAAACATTAAAGGAAACTATTTTCCAAAATACCATACAAGTATTTACAACTATTAAAGATATATTTAAATGGTAAATGATAATTTTGATAAATTGTGTATTTTTTTGTAATATATCATTTTCTGAAAGAGAAACTAATTGTAGTATGAAATTATTCACCGATACAAAACTAAATGTGAAAACGAAATTATTCACTGCCCCTCGCCTGCCGCCCGTCGCATTGCGCGGGTAACAGCTAGTATATATATATATATATATATATATATATATATATATATATATATATATATATATATATATGAACAAATTACTGAAATCGTCCCTATGGTTTGGTAAAAATTACTAGTTTGGTCCCTAAGTTTTTTTTTGCACTCGGACCGTCCCTAGGTTTTGGTTTTATTACGTCTTTCATCCTTGTTACACATAAAAAGACTATAATACCCTTTTCTATTTTCTTTTTCATTTATTTATTTTGTTAGAGTTATTTATATTATTAATTAATTAAATGGGTCTCATCTAATTATATCTTTACACTTAACATCCCCATCACCAACACTTAACCTCCATGGAAATCAATTCCAGGTTCTCACTTCTCCGGTGAACAACCATACGCCACTACCATCTCCATCGGAAATCTCTTGCCTCCAGCAAGACCAAAACTCCGAGGAGACTAGAACACCAGCAAACAATAGATCCCGCTCCTATTTTTTTTCTTCCTGTCCATTATCAAGCCTGATGATAGAACACCACACACCACCACCATATCTGGCGGAACCAGAACTCCGACGAACACCATACGCCATCACTCGCCACCCCACACCCACCTCCATCATCTCTTCCCCCTAAACCAGTAAACCCTCATCAGTACCCTAACACTCACCCTCACTGTGATTTTTTCCCTCTCGTTCCTCCATTGAACTGCTGAAGGAGATTTTAAATCGAAAATGGAGATCTGCAATATAAGATCTGGAACTCAAATCGAAGATCTTCACTGAACCTGTATCTCAAATCTCCTATCACCATCCCCGTCTTACTGAAGTTAGAGCCACCACCATCGTGTTACTGACCGGGTGATTTTCTGAAATAGGAATCATCACCGCCATAGGTGGAGTAAGGTATCAGAGAATGAGAAAATCGAATTGTTTCCTTCCACCACTGCAGGCGGCTGTTTCCTTCCACCGACGCAGGAGGTTGTTTCATATGATTTTTCTTTCATCAACGATTTTGAGGGTAGGTTTTAGGTTCTGTCTGATTTGGTTCGTCTTTCATTTTTGGGATTGCATATGATTTTTCTTTCATCAACGATTTCAGGGTAGGCTTTGGGTTTTGATTTTCTGATTTGGTTTTGATTTTGGGATTTAATCTTGATCTAGTTTTGATTCTTGGCATTTAATCTTTGGATATGACCTGATGAAACTGTTTACGTTGGCGGTGGTGGTGCTGGAATAAATGGATGGTGGTGGTGACTGGTGGTGATTGCCGGTGAACAATGACCGGTGGTGGTTGTGCCGCAAGTGGGAGTTGGGTCCCAATAAATCACTTAATTGATTTTATTAAACCAATAAATAATAAAAAAATAATAAAAAAACTGAAAAAAGAAAATACAAAGGGTAATATAGTCTTTTCATTTCTAAAAGGGATGATAAACGCAATAAAATCATAACTTAGGGACGGTCCGAGTGTAAAAAAAACTTAGGGACCAAACCAGTAGTTTTTGCCAAACCACAGGGACGATTTCAGTAATTTGTTCTATATATATATATATATATATATATATATATATATATATATATATATATATATATATATATATATATATATATATATATATATATAATTTAATAGACTAAAAATAGTCTTTCCCTTTCAACAAAAATCGTCATGGGAGTGAATCGCATTTTATGACGAATCTTATATTTCATTCATACACAAATAGCTAAACAAGATTGTTTTTATTTCATTGCAATGACCCATTTTATTTCAACTATATATGATTAGTGCATAGCAAATACTATAAAAATATGTGAATTAGTTAACATCATTTATAGTGTCATAAAACTTAATTAGCAACGTAAATAGTAGACACGTCTCAGGAACATATAAATCTTCTGAAATTAATGTGTTGGTAATATAACTCCTAGAGTCCCGGGTTTTAATACCACCACGTACATTAATATTAGGTTTGCACCTAAAGTCTAAAAACAAAAGACCACTTTAAAAAGTGTCATATCAACTTAATATATGAAATTTATTGTTAATATGGTTCCTTTCAGAACGTGAGCACTTATCTTATTCTGTTGCCATTTGTAATGTCTCAAGTACAAAGTAACATAATGGTGTACTAAACTCAAATCAACGTCAAATTATATTACAACCCGCTTACAAATCAACCGCACGTCCTATATGAGAGAAATTAACAGACCATTGTTTACCTGTAGGCTTGAGAATCGAGGATGTCGAAGGAGAGATTGAACAAGATTTTCTTTTAATACATCAACGTTGATCTTAGTTTTGCACCCCATAATGGATATGATGTACACATTGGAGCCAGGTTCATGGAACAACCTAGCCATAGGGCTCAAAGGTTGATCTTCTTGTTCTTTAAATCTTGAACCATCTTCCGGAATTGTTTTGATCTGTGTAAGAGTGTTGAGACCTTGTGAGGAACTCATGGCTCCAACAAAATTGAAACTTTCTATATTTGGGAATGTAGTTTGAGTTCATGAATGACTTCCTTTTATGTAAATCCACCATGGCCCCATTCTTTATGATTTCCGTCATTATATCAAACAATAAAAATGGTCAATCATGAGCATTTGTGGGGTATGTGACCGCACATGCCCTTGTCGTTTAGGGATGGCCCCATACTTGTTTTGCACATATTAGTATTAACAACGGGCTAGTCATAGATTACTGACAGATTAGTAAAAAAATTTGTTTCGCCTAATTTTATAATAATTATCAGATTTGTCATTGGCTTTTTCTTATATAGAAAACTATATTTATTGGCCAATTATCATTTTTCGCACAATGCCTTAAAAAATTAGTGGACCGAGCCTGACAACTAATGATCTTACTAAGGCCATCTTGTATACACATCACGAGAAGGCTCGTGGTGTGTATACACCTCATCATCTTCTTCTTCCACCCTCATTCCATTCTCAATCCGGTATACTCACAACGAAGAAATGTGGTTGTTGTGGGTGTAAGCTGCAAGAGAGAAGAGGAGAGGAAGAGAGAAGAAAGAGTCCATGGTGAATTGTGGTGGCCAACACGAGAGACCACGCTCGTGGTTCCAGATCAACACCACGAGAGGAACGGGATAGTGTGCACGGAAAACCACCGTGGCCACCTGGACCACGAATGACTTCGTGATACCCATACCAGACGGCCTTAGGTGTAAAAGTCGAAATTGATAGATATTATATAATATACTTAAAATAAAATTTTATTTTTAAGAATGTATTTTCAAAATCAATGTTTAATGTCCTATATAATAACTATGAAATCTATACGATATGATTACCTAAGTTGTAAATTAAATTACTAGTAACCAGTATCTATTTTATCATTAAGTTATATTTTAGGTTTGATTTCTATATTACTACTAACTTATACTTTAGATCTTTATATATTGTTGTAGCCAAGTTGGTAGGTAACATGCGATTTACTTTAGTAGGACATCAAACATTATATAGAACAGCGGCTGCTCTATATGTTTCTGTAACGGGTTTGTCATAACTCAAATACTTTTGTTTTACATGCAATTTATCCTATACATAAATTTGGGCCGGCCATCTGAAACCCCTTCAATTCATCACCCTTCCCCCTATTGAGTATTAACTATTTGGGTACCTGTATGGTTTGTATTTGTTTATTTATTTATTAATTGTTATATATATATATATATATATATATATATATATATATATATATATATATATATATATATATATATATATATATATATATATATATATATATACATACTAGCCGTTTACCCGCGCCAAGCGACGGATGCAAATAGATTTTTTAGAAATTAGTTTCTAGAGGAGAATAACTCTTTTGCACAAAAGGTTTACAACGTTTAAACAATTATCAATAAGAGTCATCGTAGCAAAAACGAAATCAATAAAAATTAAAAACGAAAAGTTGAGATTTTTTAAAAATGTACACAAACACATGACTAATTGTGCATTATTAATCGTGCAACACTTCTTAATACACCACATTTGATGCATAGACTTCACTGCCGTTGAATTGTTCGTCAGAGTTCATTAATACTTTTTGTCACGTGATATCTCTCTGGACAATGTCATATAAAGTTGCTCATGCGAGAAAACCGATTTTGGAAAATAAATACTTACATTTGGAATTGTTTGTCCCTGAGCTTTATTGATTGTAATCGCAAAACATAATCGAATTGGAAATTGTTTTCCTATTGGATTAAACGGGAAATTGTTTTCTAAACGGGAAATTGTTTTCTAATTGCTATAGCTAAAAAAAGTCCAGGAAAACATTTTGTTTTATTGTGAAAGAAGAGTCATTTGGAGTAAACCCATGAAAACGTTGTAAACATAAAGGATTTGTGAAATTTTACATTTATGAAAGCCATAACCAAAATAATTTTTTTCAATTCGAATCCTTTCTTGTCCAACATGGGGTTTTTTATGCACCGGTATAAATTTCTATTGTAAACGACTTAAGTATGATATATCAAGCAATGCATACACATATTATCTTTTGATTTTATTATAAAATACATATATGAGTAATCCAGTCTTAATAAAACATTTGATCTTCGGTACTTGCAATTTGCAGATCTTCAGCTGTTAATAAAACACTTGAAATCTACCGATCTTCGGTTCTTAATGACAATGGACTGATCATGAACACCGATTTTGAAGCCATTGAAGTCATAATTTTTTGGTCTTTATTCTTTAAAAAGTTAAAAAGCTACAAATAAATAATGTATTAAAAAATGTTTAGTCAAAGGAAGTTGTCTAAACATGTCAATTTCATCAATACTTAAATTTAAAAATATTATTTGATCGATGTAATTAAATTGACATGGAAAATGAGTAATTAGTTGTGTAAAACAACATGGATGTTGAACTTTCAACAAAGTTAGAAATTCATAAACCATTTCGTGTTTGTTATTTGTTAATCCTTTTAACATTTAACACCAAAAAAATAATGTGATTAAATTGACAGTATGAATAAATGCAACCTATTGTTTGAACATATAATTAAACAAAAGGTAATTCAATAATGTATATTAGTGTTTTTAATATGTTAACAATTAAAAGTATTATATAAAATAGGGTAAATGCAACGTACTTTCACATATTTGTTAGTTATAGCTAGAAGATTTAGTTAAATCCATTTCCTTATGTTTTATCCCCATTTGCAGCTTCGTCCCCAACTCATACCACCATTATATAGCTTTTCATTAATTTGTAATTTTGTCTCTTTACTTGATTCCTTTTGTTGGATGCCACCACTCTATTTATTTGAAGCGTGTATAATTGTTTCCTTAGGGAATAAACAACCCTAAAATCAGCAAATAAAGAAGCCGGATTTAAATCAATTGCAACACAAAAAATCAGAAAAACAACAGTGAAACAACATACATGTAGTTTTTAATAATAAATCATAACACTTTAATAACTCACGTCCATGCAACTATTTCCTGCATTTAAACATCGAAACATTCCTAAAATGAAAGTATAATGCCATTACCTGCATTAAATTTTCAAAAAAAAAGTTAAAAGGTTAACCAAGGAGATAATTACGTCTATAAAATGCTACTTTTTGCATATAAATTTTCAAAACATTTAGAAGTAACCGAAATCAATGTATGATTGACTGAAGTATAGCTGATAGTAGCCATGCTTAAATGCATATTTAGACCAAAGTATACCTAATGGTGACGTTTACGTTTTGTTGTTTCGGTTTTGGATTTTGTACTGTGATGGACTTTTGGCCTCTGTTTCGACTCCTTTGTTTTCCTCCTTGGTGGTGTTAAAAGTAATCCAGTAATCTTTATTGAATATGCACGTCTTTTTATGTTAGGAAGAATAAATCAAAGCCACATGGTATCTGTATACCTGGTCTTTAGCTAGTATCAGTTAGTTCCTATTTTCATGCAAGTTTTTTTGTTTAAATAGTCTAGCTATGTACGTGACTGGTGTCACCTTTTTTTCTCTGTTATCAAGTTAAATAAGAAAAGCCTCTAAAGCTTTGGAAAACTCTGTTCCTTGTCCAGATTACTAAAGCTGCATAGATATTCCATTTTTGCCCTTCTATATTTTGTCCCCTGTATAGGTTGCTTTCCTGTCTCTGTTTCCATTTTGGTGTAAAAGTCCCTATTGTTGCTGCTAAAGTCCAACACTTGGTATCAGAGCAAAGATTCTGGTGCATGCCCAAGTATCAATCTCGTGAAGAGATGGCAGGAAACAATGGGAATGGCGACAAAGAAGGTCAAATTACTCTCCACTATCCAATGTTATCAAGAACCAACTATGGAGCATGGGCAATCAAGATGCGGGTCTTCATGCAGGCTCATGGTGTGTGGGATGCAGTAGAGCCCAGAACTCCAAACACAGATGTTGATGCAAAGAAAGACAAAATGGCATTAGCAGCGATTTACCAAGGGATACCTGAAGATCTTTTAATGTCATTGGCTGACAAGAAATCGGCCAAGGAAGCATGGGAGGCATTAAAAACAAGATTTGTGGGGGCAGACAGAGTAAAAACGGCGAGGATTCAAACTTTAAAGGCAGAGTTCGAATCACTTACCATGAAGGAGTCTGAAGGAGTAGATGATTTCGCCGTGAAGGTTAGTAATATCGTCAGTTCCATGCGCACTCTGGGTGATACCGTAGAAGAAGCCTATGTAGTGAAGAAGCTGCTTAGGGCAGTGTCGACCAAATTCCTGCAATTGGCCTCGACCCTGGAACAATTTGGAAACCTAGATGAAATGACAGTAGAAGAAGTAATTGGAAGATTAAAAGCACATGAAGAAAGAATGAAGGGCCATACTGAAAGTGATGATCGAAAGCTTCTCTTGACACACCAAGAGTGGTCAGAGAGGAACAAGAAGAAGGGTGATGGTGACTCCAAGTCCAAATCGCAAAGAGGAGGGTTTGGCGGCTCACGTGGACGAGGCAGAGGCAGGGACAGAGGTCGTGGTGGTAGTGGAAGAGGTGGCCCACGAGAAGGCAGCAATGAGGCATCTAGTAGTAAAGACAAGAGCGGCATCCAATGCTACAACTGCCAGGAGTTTGGGCATTATGCAGCTGAATGCACAAACCCAAGAAAGGAGAGGGTCCATGAGAACAACCTCATACAAGAGGACAACGAACCTGCACTACTGTTGATGTCCCTGGAAAACAGACAAGAAATGGGTGAAGTGTTTTTAAATGAGGAGAATGTGAATCCGAAATTAAAAACAAAAGGTGGAGAGTCAAACCAATCAAGGTTATGGTACCTTGATACAGGGGCAAGCAATCACATGATCGGTGATGAAAGAAAGTTCCATAACCTGAACAAAGAAATACAAGGTTATGTTAAATTTGGAGATGAATCCAGAGTCAGAATTGAGGGCAAAGGGTCAATAGTTTTCAAATGCAAGAATGGTGAACAAAGAAGATTGGAAGAGGTGTATTATATACCTGATTTATGCAGCAATATTATAAGCCTAGGCCAGCTATCTGAAGGTGGAGATGAGATCAAGATAAGAGAACCATTCCTTTGGATTCATGACAGCACAGGAAGGTTGCTGATGAAGGTACAAAAATCCCAGAATCGTCTCTATAAAATTCAACTTGAAGAAGTTAATTCAAGATGTTTAGTTGCTGAAATGAAAGACCCAACATGGCTCTGGCACACAAGGTTAGGACATGTAAATTTTACCTCATTAAAACTTATGGCTGATAAAGGTTTGATTGAGGGAATTCCCAAGATGGTGATTCCATCTAAGCCTTGTGAGGGATGTCTCATGGGGAAGCAAACCAGGCATCCATTCCCTTCATGTACAAACTTCAGGGCAAAGAGAAGATTGGAACTTGTACATGGTGATCTCTGTGGACCAGTCTCACCACCAACACCAGCTGGAAACAGGTACTTCTTGCTTCTGGTGGATGATTACAGCAGAGTGATGTGGGTGTACCTGCTAAGATCAAAAGATGAGGCGTTTCAGACTTTCAAGAATTTTAGACAAAAGTTGAAGTGGAGACTGGAGAAAAATTAAAGATGTTCAGAACAGATCGAGGGGGAGAATTTCTCTCAAATCAATTTATCAAGTACTGTGAAGAGACTGGAGTAAACCGCCATTATACCTCACCCTACTCCCCACAACAGAACGGGGTTGTAGAGAGGAGGAATCGAACAGTATTAGAGATGGTTAGAAGCTGCTTAAAAACAATGAAAGTACCTGATGTATTGTGGGGAGAAGCAGTAAGCCATGCCGTTTACATCTTGAATCGAATAAGCTCTAAGGCCCTCAAAGAAATCACGCCGTACGAGATGTCGACGGGAAGAAAGCCAAATGTCAGTCATCTAAGGGTTTTTGGGTGTATCGCGCATATGAAGATAGCCAATAATCACTTAAAGAAATTAGATGACAGAAGCAAGAGGGTAGTATATTTGGGAACAGAAAAAGGATCGAAAGCTCACAGGTTGTTGGATCCCGATACGGGATCAATATATGTAAGTAGGGATGTGGTGTTCGAAGAAGATCAAACCTGGAATTGGGGGGGAGAAAGCCAAGATTAAAGCAATTCCAGGTATGACCTTCACAGTGGAAGGATTCGATCTTAATGATTTGGGTGAGCCTGAATTGCAAGAAGACGACGTTCAAGAAGATAACAGCGATCCGGACCCATATACTCCTCATTATGGTGTCGGGTCAAGCGGGTCAACTAACAATGACGATTGGATCGAAGCTGACCAATCCATTAACTAACCTCAAGTGAGCCCATTACCCGGCAGCCCACGAAGCGAGTCCACAAACCAGTCGGGTATGCCCGATTCACCCAATTCGCCAATAACCCCAGCGATTGCGACTCCAACTTCGTCTCCGAACACCGCCTCAAGCTCAACAGGCGGTGGGGCTCCAAAACGATATCGTTTACTCACAGACCTATACGAGGCTACAGAAGAAATTCAATTACCCCCTGAAGAACTGTTGATGATCCGCAATGAGGAAGAACCAAACACGTATCAAGAAGCGAAGGCAAGAAACGAATGGGTGAAGGCAATGAAGGAAGAACTGGCATCGATTGAGAAGAACAAAACCTGGACCCTGGTTCCTCTTCCAAAAGGGAGAAAAGCAATTGGCCTAAAATGGGTCTACAAGGTGAAGAGAGATCGAGATGGGAGAGTTTCAAAGTATAAAGCAAGAATTGTAGCAAAAGGATATGTACAGAAACAGGGCATCGACTATGAGGAGGTTTTTGCTCCAGTAGCCAGCATTGAAACAGTGCGTGTAATCTTGGCCCTCGCAGGATCAAGTGGATGGTGGGTGCATCATTTGGATGTAAAATCGGCCTTTCTGAATGGAAGGTTTAATGAAGAAGTGTACGTGATGCAACCTGAAGGTTTCGAGAAAAAGGGAGAAGAAGGCAAGGTATACAGGCTCTCAAAAGCTTTGTATGGACTAAAACAAGCCCCTAGAGCTTGGAATGCCTGTCTAGACAAGTACCTGAAAAGCTTGGGTTTTACAAGGTGCTCTCAAGAATACTCTGTTTACACACGGAAGAAAGAAGGCAACATCTTAATAGTGGGGGTGTATGTGGATGATCTGCTGGTCACAGGCAACTGTCCAAAAGATGTAAGTGATTTCAAATTGGTGATGAAAGCCAAATTTGAGATGAGTGATCTGGGTTTGCTGAATTATTATCTGGGAATTGAAGTCAACCAAGATGAGACGGGAATCACTTTGAAGCAAGAGGCATATGCAAAGAACATCTTGAACAAGACACGCATGATGGAGTGTAATGCAACCAGAACCCCCATGGAACACAAGCTAAAATTGTTTAAAGATGAAGAAGGAGAACCGGTGGATCCTACAGAGTATAGAAGCATAGTTGGTGCACTCAGGTACCTCACACACACACGCCCTGATCTTTCCTTTTCAGTCGGTGTAGTTAGTCGATTCATGGAAAAGCCAACTGTCAAACACCTCCAAGCTGTGAAAGCAATTCTCATATACATCAAAGGTACCTTGAACTATGGATTGAAGTATACCAAAGGTGAAAAGTAGGTCACCCTCACTAGGTACTCTAATAGTGATTTTGGAAAGGACATGGAAGATGGGAAGAGTACAGGAGGAATAGCATTCTACATGAATGGGAACTTAGTGACATGGGCATCACAAAAGCAACGGAGTGTGGCCTTGTCATCCTATGAAGCAGAGTTTATGGCTGCAACTCAGGCAGCTTGTCAAGGCATATGGCTTCGCAAACTCCTTACTGAAATCACTGGACAAAAGGTACCTCCAATTGACCTGTTTGTAGATAATAGGTCAGCTATTGACTTAATGAAAAATCCAGTTTTCCATGGGCATAGCAAACACATCAATATAAGGTATCACTTTATAAGAGAATGTGTAGAGGATGGGGAAATAGTTGTCAGTCATGTGTGTGGGACAAAGCAAAAAGCAGATATTCTTACAAAGTCAATGGCAATGGTGAAGTATGAAGAAATGAGAGACTTGATTGGAGTAAAGTCAATCACAAGATTCTGAATTAAGGAGAGAATGTTAAAAGTAATTCAGTAATCTTTATTGAATATGCACGTTTTTTTATGTTAGGGAGAATAAATCAAAGCCACATGGTATCTGTATACCTGGTCTTTAGCTAGTATCAGTTAGTTCCTATTTTCATGCAAGTTTTTTTGTTTAAATAGTCTAGCTATGTACGTGGCTGGTGTCACCTTTTTTTTCTCTGTTATCAAGTTAAATAAGAAAAGCCTCTAAAGCTTTGGAAAACTCTGTTCCTTGTCCAGATTACTAAAGCTGCATAGATATTCCATTTTTTCCCTTCTATATTTTGTCCCATGTACAGGTTGCTTTCCTGTCCCTGTTTCCATTTTGGTGTAAAAGTCCCTATTGTTGCTGCTAAAGTCCAACAGGTGGTGCTGGTGGCTGTTAATGGAGTCCGGTGTGTTTAATTTCAACTATATAAAGTTAGTTCCTCCCTGTTTTGGTCATGGATTTGAGAAATCCATGTCTATAACTAACAGTTCGTTTATATAACATGACATGGTTATTATTGGATAAGTGGAAACATATGGAGAATGAGATATATTTGAAGTGGCCTATACGAGATATACATATAGTATAGGCTATAGAAGAAGAAGCTTCTTGCTCTAGAGTTTGCTGGTGGTGCACCAGAAGCACATTGGAATCTTTGCACATGCAACTAAGTGGTCATCAATCCACTTTGAAACCAAAACAACGCCTAATAGCCCCCGTCTACTTTGGCCCCTATTATAGTTGCTCACCCCTTTTGGTCCATTTTTCCAACACCCATAGGGTCATGATTCCATGACCTAGGTTGTTGCTATAACATGATGTCATAAGCTCATGGGGAAAAATCAGCAATATCTCCAGTGCAACCTTCCATAAATCAACAATATGCAGGAAAACAGTCTAGGATAGTCCAACATCACTTCAATCTTCTTCAAATAACAACATATTAGAGTACCTGCCACAAATATAGCGGAAACACAGATGTTTCTTGCGAGGTAAGAGATGTCAATATATAACATTAAAGTGAACAAGCTTAAAAGTTTTCAAAGATGAAAATCAAAATCATTTGCAAAATATGATGATTATTAATTATCAAAAACCATACCATAAGATGTCAAGATCCATACACAATATTGAAAAACTCGGCAATTCATTAAACCCCTGCAAAAGATTTTGATTTTTCATGGGAATGAAGTTCATGAAAGGAGAAAATGATGGTCTGGTAGCATATAGAAATGAAGGGATTAAAAGAAAAACAAAAATTAATGTATTTTCAACCTCGTTAGTGGCTAAATTGAATCACAACACAAGTTCCCAACCATGACAGAATTTCCAAAAAAAAAGTACGAATTATTTATGAAGATGAAAAGATGTCGATCCTAATTACAAGAAAACGTGAATTAAGATACTGACAGGAGAAATGAAGATTGTGCGCAAGAAGAATAAATGCTTGCTCTTTTTTCTTTTTCTTTTTTAATTTATATCAAATAAAGAAACATACACACAAAAGTAATATACCTACAATTGAATCTGGAGAAGAAATCCATCAATGAACATTAAAATCAGACCTGCATCCATTCATCATCAAAATCAAAATCATATCCTTGTTAATTGACGGAAATGTCACCAAAAGAAATATAAAAAATCGAACATGTAAATGGTGGTGGGATAGAAAGCAACAAATAAAACCCTGACAAAAATGATTTTATCTTAAAAAACCCAAAAAGATAGTTATGTATTCCTATGTGGATGCATTAAAAAAACTAACTACAAAAAACCCAAATTAAAGCTTTCTCACGTACTTCTTATGATCCAGTTACCGACATCACCAAGGTATCCCATGGACTTCGCAGGAACATGTTTGATTGTGATGAGGTTAGGGTTTCCTGAGATTTTGAGTAACAGTCATACAAAACTTGAGTTGGGAAAGCATAGTACAAGAGAATAAAGAGGTTCAAAATTCTTGCCTGGAAATCATAAATAGGTGCTTGGTTGCGAATCGATGCAGGTGGTGTAGGGATCTAGATCCGGATCCATGAAATCGACATGGTGGAGAGAGAAGAAATGGCGTTTAGAAAATGAAGCATCAGATATGTTCATGTTTGTGTACCTCTTTATCCCAAATAGAACTTTCATCACTTTCAAAGAACCATCGTCTACAGAAACAAAAAAGAGATGAATATAAAGAATCAGATCAACATTTTTGAGAAGATGATAAAAAGGGAAAATATTAACGATCCTAAAACCAAACCATGTTCCTAAAACCATCACAAACGTAGAATCCCTTTAAATATTGGCTTAAATCTCGGCTTCAATTAACTCGGTAGTTCAACGACCAGGTCAAGATAAGGTAGGATAAGAAGGAAAGATAGAGTCGGGTCAATGTATTGTATTACATACTTGTATGTAATTGTATGTAATGTATTGTTTGTTGTACAATTTAATTAAAATGTGGTTAAGTTTAAATTTTAATAATATTTTATTGATGATTGTTTGTACTTTCAGCTTAAAGATTTGGACGTCTTAAATCTATTTTTAGAAATAGTAAGGCTTTATAATAATATAGTAAGATATATATATATATATATATATATATATATATATATATATATATATATATATATATATATATATATATATATATACTAGCCGTTTACCAGCGCTAAACGACAGGTACGAATTTTTTTTTTTTTTTCAGAAAATAGTTTCAAGAGGCAATACATTCATAAAATAGTTTCTTTGGAAAACATGTTATTCCAAAGAAAACTTAATATATCCGCAAACATCATTTACTATTAAACGATCGACACACATAATTATATAAATGGTAGCTATAAACAGTTGACTTTCCGAAACATGACATATTACAAAGAATTGGACAAAATCATTTACCCCGAATTTAGCTTTTTTTAAAATAAAAATCCTAAAAATAAAAATCACAATATTTTAGAAAATGGCTAAATTTTGTTCAATTTGTACTATTTCACAACTGAATATTTTTTTTTATCATAAATATACTTTTATATATATATATATATATATATATATATATATATATATATATATATATATATATATATATATATATATATATACACTGATGTTCGGATAAAACACTTTATTATTTTGTCAGCAAATATAACAACCTTTTTTTTCAATATGTAATTTTGGAAAGTACATATATAAATACGATTAGTGAATTACCATTTAAGTTTATTTATACAATTATTTTTAACTTCGACTGCTTTTTAACTTGCTATGGTATCATGCTATAACTTCTTAATTGAGATTCAACCAAACTTACACATACTCATAGTTTGGATTAAACATTTTATCAAGCTGAATAAGTTGCCATGTTGTAATGCTCAGATCCTGGTATGTATTTTTTAAATCTAATTATTCATTTTTGCAAAGGGACTCGACGAGTTGGAGGCCCCAAACTCGTCGAGTAGGAATGAAATTTGGACGCGGGACTTGAAGTCTACTCGACGAGTTGAGAGCCTTAACTCGACGAGTAGGGCTGCCAGAGTGAAACCCTAATTTTCAGGGTTTTGCATCCTATTTAAACACCTTAACCTCCAAAGGTTGGCCTCATTTGCAGCCTTCATCACCCCAAACCCTAGCCACGAAACCCTAATCCACTTTTGAGTGTTTTTGAGCCATTGTTGTGTGTTCTTTGTGATTTTGAAGCTTGAGAAGAAGGAAAAGCTTGGGGGTTCAAGAGGGAGATAGTAGATCCGGAGTTTGAGCTGCATTTCTGACTCATTTGAGGTATAAAGTTGATACGTTGGCTTTCTATTACTTATATCTTCATTTAGGGTAGTATGTTGTCACTTTTGGGCCATATTGAAGTCATTTTCGGGATTTGAGTGTATCATGAAGTTGTGACTTCAGATCTAGGCACTCATGAGCTTACGAGGCTTAAAGTTGCCAGCTTTATCAAGCCTTGGCCCTTCTCCGTGCCCTAAACCTCTTATATGGCTTAGTTTTGGTGTTTTTAGCTTCATGACACCATGCATGAACGTAAAGTTAGCAACTTTACGTGGTAACTTAGTCCTAGGGGACCAGATCTATGGTTTGGAAGCATTGAACTCGATTGAAAGTGACTGAATGGATTTTGACTAAGGAGGACTCGACGAGTTGTTCATCCAACTCGGCGAGTTGGGTCGTGGTCCCCCAACCTTATCTGTTACTGAGAAAACTCGTCGAGTCTAGAAGATGACTCAGCGAGTTGGCCATAGTTTTGGGTTTTGAAGATTGAAGAACTCGACGAGTTCAAGGAGGAACACGACGAGTTGTGAGTGAAATATCCCGACTCTATTATGAGGGGGAACTCGACGAGTTGGATCGAGATTTCTAGGGTTTTATGGATCATGGAACTCGACGAGTTGATGGACCAACTCGGCGATTTGAGTCAACCAGGATGTTGACTTTGACCAGTATGTTGACTTTGACCAGAAGGTTGACTTTGTCTTGGACTTTGACCAGAGTTGACCCTTAAAGGGGTTATGAGTTTGAAAGGGTAATTAAAGGAGATTTTTATGTGTAGGAGTTTGAGAGGAGTTGATTCCAGACCCGAAGACAGTTCAGTCACTTCATGATATTAAGGTGAGTTGCCTTCTAGTAGAAGTGGATCGAAGACACCAATGTCGGCCCACTAGTAAGAGTTATAGTAAAGATGATTGTCTTTGTGATAATTATCTGGTATGCCACTATTGGTTATGATTTATGTGCTAGTATGCTATGATATTATGTGATAGTGGTAGGAGGGGTAGGATAGGCCTCAGTACCGGTCGAAAGGACCGAAGGGGTAGGCCAGCACCCTGATAAGCTAGGCAGTATGTGTTTATGTACTAGGATGTTATATGGTAGAAGTAGGGGTGAAATAGTCCCCGGTACCGGTCAAAAGGACCGAAGGGGTATGCCAACACCCTGATATGCCAGGCAAGTTACCGGTTGAAAGAGACCGAAGGGGTAGGCCAACACCCTGATATGCTAGGCGGTTACCGGTTGAAAGAGACCAAAGAGGTAGTCCAGTACCCGGACATGTTAGACAGTATGTTTATTGTATGGTATGTGGTATGATGGGGGAACTCACTAAGCTTTGTGCTTACGATTTTCAGTTTTTGTTTTAGGTCCTTCTTCTTCGAAGGGAAAGGAGCCGACACGCTAGCAGCGCATCACACACACGATTTTCCGCACATAAGATTCTTGGGATTTGTACTCTAACATTATTTTCCTATGATATGTTTTTGAGATAGTTGACTTACGGTTTTCATGATATGAGATAACATTGATGGCATTTTCAGTAATCTGGTTTATGAATCTTTAAATTAAAAATGAAATTTTTGGTCTTGAGTTTTGGGATGTTACAAGTTGGTATCAAAGCCTTGGTTTGAGGGATTCGGACACACCTTCGGGGGTGTCTGGACTCAAATCGAGGGTTTGAAAATTTTTTACAAAGAAAACAATATTTCAAAAAATTAGAATTTAGGATTTTGAGAAAGATCAAGGTGTGTGATGCGTGCAATCGGACGAGCTCAAGGAAGTTTTCCCCAAGATACCCATACATGTTTGTTATGATATATGATATGATTATGAGAACTGCATGCTAGATTAGGGCTAAGGTTCTAGGAAGGATGCCTTATATGCCTATTGTATGATTATGAGAACTGCATGCTAGATTAGGGCTAAGGATCTAGGAAGATGCCTTATGTTCCTGCTGTATGTACTTACTAATGTGGAGGTTACCCTAGCGTAATCCTAGGATGAGATTAGTGTAGAAAGATGTAGTACTGAAAGGGACTTGGTGAAGTAAAGGCAATCCTTAAGGAAAGTATGGATAAATGTGGAAGGTAGTTTGGGCCCGTACTACTGAAAGCAGAGGATCCGTACTCGAGTCAAGGAGGGCTGAGATAGAACCAGGGAACTTGTAGAGTGTGTGAGACCTCTCGAGGTTATATATGACCCTGAAGATTACATGTTTTGTTTCAGAATGGTGGTCACACGTCAAGGAGCAGGAGCTTCAGGGTCTGGTTAGGTTCGGGTGCAGGTTCCGAGCCGGATGATGACGGATTGCGCGAGTTCATCGCATCTGAGATTACGAGAGGCATCCTTAAGGCGACCCCAGTGATTTTCGGATCGATCAAGGAAGGGATCATTGAGTTGATGGAGGATCGCATGAGGGCATTCCGGAGTGACATGGCATCTAACCAGTTAGGGATGCGCACACTCCCCTTCAAGGATTTCAGGGGATATGGTACGCCAGACTTTCATGGGGTGAAGGACCCCATTATGGCCAGGAGATGGATTGCAGACATCGAGTTTGCACAGTTGACGAGCTTCTGCCCTGAGGGGTCGAAGGTCCGGTATGCTGCGGGATGTTTGAGAGACAGGGCTAGAGACTGGTGGGAGACAGTCAGTGACACATTGGGAGCCTCAACCATTGAGGCTATGACTTGGTCGGACTTTGTGACCAGGTTTAGGGCTGAGTTTGCGCCAGCTGTGGAGATTCAGCAGCTGGCCAAGGAGTTTCTTGATATGAGACAGACGACTGAGACGGTGGCGGAGATTACCGCCAAGTTCTGGGAGAGGGCCTTACTGGTGCCTCAGTACACGGGTGATGAGGAGATGAGGAAGACCGGGTACTACGATATGTTGAGAGCTGACATCCGGAAACATGTCGGCTACTTAGCATGCCTGACTTTGGAGGACATGATAGCTAGGGCGAGAGAGCGGGAGATTGACATAGAGCACATCCGAAAGAGGAAGGGAGAGGTTGGGCAGGTGAGTGGGGTTTCGGGGAAGAAACCCAAGGGATCCAACTCTAGGTCGAAGGGCCAGCAGGGCCGGAGCCACTGTGGGAAATGCGGCAAGACGCATGATGGGGTTTGTAGATTAGGATCATCGTGCTGCTATAAGTGCGGCAAGCTTGGGCACTTTGGCAGGGATTGTATTGCCCCTACCCCCACCCTTTAGACATCAGACCTAATTTGCTTTCATTGTAATCAGAAGGGCCATAAAAAGGCAAACTGCCCGAGATTGACATCAGAAGCGCCAATGGCGGCACCAGCCCCAGCGACCGTGCGGATCACGGATGGCCGAAAAGGCAAGACAGATGCTCCAGTAGTGAGGATCCGAGCCTTCTAGCTGACCGCCGAGGTGGCGCGTGCCGCACCGGATGTGGTGACGGGTATGTTTTCTTCTCCCTAACTCTTATTACATGTCGGTTATAATATTTATGTTCTATGTTTTATGTGTTTCGCTTAGGATCGTTCCATGTGAACGGTATCCCAGTACATGTGTTATTCGACTCGGGGCTACCCGATCATTTGTCTCTTTTGCACTTAGCAAGAGATTTTTAGAGTCTTCGGGGACGTTGGATTGTCCTTTAGAGGTCGAGATTGTTGATGACCGATCTGTCCGGGCATCAGAGGTTTTCATAGATTGCGTTTTGAGGATGTATGACGAGCGTTACCTCGTGGATTTGGTTCCCATTCCGTTGCTTGGGAACAAGGTTATCATCAGCATGGATTGGCGGAACCCTAATGGGGTGGTGATCGACTGTGCACAACAGTTGGTACGTGTTAGGACCCCAAGTGGGGGAGAGCTGGTGATTCAGGGATAGAGGCCGCAATGTGGGCCAGCTTTGTGTTCGGCAGCGAGGGCTAGGCGCTACCTTCAGTAGGGTTGCGCAGGTTATGTTGCCTACGTCATGGATACCCGGGAGGCGGGTGAGGCGACCATGAGAGATGTGCCAATGGTGCGAGACTACCTGGACGTATACCCAAAGGAGTTGCTTGGGATACCTCCGGAGAGACAGGTGGATTTCAGGATCGACCTAGTCCCTGGTGTGGCTCCGATAGCCATGGCACCATATCGGTTGGCTCTGCCTGAGATGCAGGAGTAGTCTACACAGCTGCAGGAGCTGTTAGATAAGGGATTAATTAGGCCGAGCAGTTCGCCTTGGGGAGCCCCGATCCTTTTTGTGAAGAAGAAGGACGGGTCGCATTGGATGTGTATAGATTACTGGGAGCTTAACAAGGTAACGGTGAAGAACCGTTACCCACTCCCGAGGATTGACGATCTCTTCGACCAACTACAGGGGGCATCTTGGTTTTCCAAGATAGATTTGCATTCAGGCTACCACCAGATGCGAGTCAGAGATGAAGATGTACAGAAGACTGCTTTCCGGACTCGCTATGGCCATTACGAGTTCGTGGTGATGCCTTTTGAGCTCACCAATGCCCCTGTCGCGTTCATGGACCTCATGAACCGCGTATGTGGACCGATGATGGATTGGTCTGTGACAGTCTTTATTGATCACATCTTGGTTTACTCCAAGACGCATGAGCAACATGGGGAGAACTTGAGAGAGGTTTTGGATACCCTGAGGAGGGAGAGCTTGTATGCCAAGTTCTCCAAGTGCGAGTTCTAGTTGCGAGAGGTGTAATTTATGGGGCACCTTGTCAACCAGAACGATATTTTGGTCGACCCCGCCAAAGTGGAGGCCATGATGAGATGGGAGGTTCCAAAGTCTCCATTTGAGATTCGTAGTTTCCTCGGGTTAGCACGCTATTACCGAAGATTAATACATGATTTCTCCAAGATAGTAGTACCCTTGACCCGGCTGAAGAAGAAGGCCGTTGTATTTTGCTGGGGACCTGAGCAGCAGGTAGCATTCGAGAAATTGAGGCAGAGGTTGTGTGAGGCGCCGATCTTAGCCCTGCCAGAGGGCGTGGCGGATTTTTTAGTATACTGCGATGCGTCCATTTCGGGTTTGGGTGCAGTGTTGATGCAGAGAGGGCATGTCATTGCCTACGCCTTGAGGCAGCTGAAGCCTCATGAGGCGAACTACCCGACGCACGATCTGGAGTTGGGGGCGGTTGTTTTCTACCTCAATATTTGACGACATTACCTCTATGGGGTCCGTTGTACCATTTACATGGACCACAAGAGCTTGAGGTACCTCATGGATCAGCCGAATCTGAACATGAGGCAGCGTCGGTGGTTAGATGTGGTGAAACATTACGACTGTGAGATCCTCTACCACCCGGGTAAGGCCAACGTTATGGCCGATGCACTTAGACGCAAGGCATTCACAGGCTCGATTAGAGGTATCTGTATGAGGATGACAGTAGTGACTCCGCTTCTGGAGAAGATCCAAGAGGCCCATGAGGAGGCTATGAAGGAGGAACACCGGAAGAGTGAGCGTATCGTGGGTCAGATTTCCTCCTTCGACTATGATGGCCACGGGCTGTTGACACTTCACCACAGAGTGTGGGTTCGGTACGCAAACGGTGTGCGCCAGATCCTGATGGAGGAGGCGCACAAGTCCAGATTTTCCATCCATCCCGGGGCGACGAAGATGTATAGAGATCTTCGTCCTGATTACTGGTGACCCTGCATGAAGCGGGATGTATCCTGGTACGTTGAGAGGTGCTTGATATGCAGGAAGGTCAAGGCCGAGCACCAAAGACCTCACGGAAAGACGCAGCCGTTGGATATCCCTGTGTGGAAGTGGGAGGATATTACTACGGATTTCATCACAAAGCTTCCCAGGACCGCATGGGGAGTGGATTCGATTTGGGTCATCATGGATCGGTTAACCAAGAGTGCCCACTTCATCCCGATCCAAGAGAGTATTTCGGCCGAGAAGCTGGTCGACATCTACATCAGGGAGGTAGTAGCTCGACACGGAGTGCCCGTTTCCGTGATTTCTGACCGAGACATGCTGTTTACTTCCAGATTCTGGAAGAAATTTCATGACGAGTTGGGTACTCGTCTGCACTTTAGCACGACTTTTCACCCGCAGACGGATGGTCAGAGCGAGCGGACCATCCGACTTTGGAGGATATGCTGCGGTCGTGTGTCTTAGACTTCGGTGGTAGCTGGGATACCTACCTTCCCTTGCCAAAGTTTTCCTATAAGAATAGCTACCATGCCAACATCGACCGTCCTCCTTCCGAGATGTTATATGGGAGGAAGTGTAGAACCCCGATATGTTAGGGTGAGGTTGGACAGAGGGTCATGGGGAGTACCGAAGTGGTACTCAAGACGACAGAAAGGATCCAACATGTCCGAAGTAGACTCCAGACGGCCCAGAGTCGGCAACAGATTTACGCCGACAAATGACGATCAGACCTGGAGTTTCAAGTAGAGATATGGTCCTCCTAAAGGTGTCACCTTGGAAAGGTGTCACCTTGGAAAGGTGTCATCCGGTTCAGGAAGCGGGGCAAGTTGGGCCCCAGATACATCGAACCGTTTAGGGTTATAGCCCGGGTGGGCAGGGTTGCGTACCGGCTGGATCTGCCAGCCGAGCTTAGTCAGATCCACAACACTTTTCATTTCTCCCAGCTGTAGAAGTGCTTAGTAGACAACCCCGCAGTGGTGCCCCTAGAGGATATTTAGGTGGATGACAACATGAACTACATCGAGCGACCAATAGCCATCTTCGATAGGAAGATGAAGGATCTGAGGAACAAGAGGGTTGAGTTGGTGAAGGTGCAATGGCAGCATCGCAAGGGCTCGGAATGGACCTGGGAGCCGGAGGACGAGATGAGGGAGCACTACCCAGAGCTATTCCCAGACACAACAGAATTTGAGTACGAAGTCTAAAATAAGTGGGGGAGATTTGTAACGCCCGGATCCTGGTATGTATGTTTTAAATCAAATTATTCATTTTTACAAAGGGACTCGACGAGTTGGAGGCCCCAAAATCTTCGAGTAGGAATGGAATTTGGACGCGGGACTTGAAGTCTACTCGACGAGTTGAGAGCCTCAACTCGACGAGTAGGGCTACCAGAGTGAAACCCTAATTTTCAGGGTTTTGCACACTATTTAAACACCTTAACCTCCAATGGTTGGCCTCATTTGCAGCCTCCTTCACTCCAAACCCTAGCCACGAAACCCTAATCCACATTTGAGTCTTTTTGAGCCATTGTTGTGTGTTCTTTGTAATTTTGAAGCTTGAGAAGGAAGTATAAGCTTGGGGGTTCAAAAGGAAGATAGTAGATCCGGAGTTTAAGCAACATTTCTGAGTCATTTGAGGTATAAAGTTGATACCTTGGCTTTCTATTACTTAGATCTTCATTTAGGGTAGTATGTTGTCACTTTTGGGCCATATTGAAGTCATTTTCGGGATTTGAATATATCATGAAGTTGTGACTTCAGATCTAGGCACTCATGAGCTTATGAGGCTTAAAGTTGCCATCTTTATCAAGCCTTGGCCCTTCTCCATGCCCTAAACCTCTTATATGGCTTAGTTTTTGTGTTTCTAGCTTCATGACACCATGCATGAACGTAAAGTTAGAAACTTTACGTGGTAACTTAGTCCTAGGGGACCAGATCAATGGTTTGGAGGCATTGAACTCGATTGAAAGTGACTGAAAGGATTTAGACTAAGGGGGAATCGACGAGTTGTTCATCCAACTCAGCGAGTTGGGTCGTGGTCCCCCAACCTTTTCTGTTACTGAGCAAACTCGTCGAGTCTAGGAGAAGACTTAGCGAGTTGGCCATAGTTTTGGGTTTTGAAGATTGAAGAACTCGACAAGTTCAAGGAGGAACTCGACGAGTTGTGAATGAAATATCCCGACTCTGTTATGAGGGGGAACTCGACTAGTTCATGAAAGAACTCAACGAGTTGGATCGAGATTTCCAAGGTTTTCTGGATCATGTAACTCGACGAGTTGATGGACCAAATCGGCAAGTTGAGTCAACCAGGATGTTGACTTTGACCAGTACGTTGACTTTTACCAGAAGGTTGACTTTGTCTTGGACTTTGACCATAGTTGACCCTTAGAGGTTATGAGTATGAAAGGGTAATTAAAGGAGATTTTTATGTGTAGTAGTTTGAGAGGAGTTGATTCCAGAGCCGAAGACAGTTCAGCTACTTCATGATATTGAGGTGAGTTACCTTCCAGTGGAAGTGGGTCGAAGGCACCAATGCCAGCCCACTAGTAAGAGTTATAGTAGAGATGATTGTCTTTGTGATAATTATCTGGTATGCCACTATTGGTTATGATTTATGTGCTAGTATGCTATGATATTATGTGATAGTGGTAGGAGGGGTAGGATAGGCCCTTGTACCGGTCGAAAGGACGGAAGGGGTAGGCCAACACCCTGATAAGCTAGGCAGTATGTGTTTATGTACTAGGATGTTATATGGTAAAAGTAGGGGCTGAAATATTCCCTGGTACTGGTCGAAAGGAGCGAAGGGGTAGGCTAGCACACTGATATGCTAGGCGAGGTACCGGTCGAAAGGAGCGAAGGGGTTAGGCCGGCAACCTAATATGATGCTAGGCAAGTTACCGGTTGAAAGAGACCGAAGGGGTAGGCCAGCACCATAATATACTAGGCGGTTACCAGTTGAAAGAGACCGAAGGGATAGTCCAGTACTCGGACATGTTAGACAATATGTTTATTGTGTGGTATGTTGTATGATGGAAGAACTCACTAAGCTTTGTGCTTATGGTTTTCAAATTTTGTTTTAGGTCCTTCTTCTTCGAAGGGAAAGGAGTCGGCACGCTAGCAGCGCATCACACACACAATTTTCCGCATATGAGATTCTTGGGATTTGTACTCTGACATTATTTTCCTATGATATATTTTTGAGATAGTTGACTTACGGTTTTCATGATGTGAGATATCATTGATGGCATTTTCAGTAATCTGTTTTATGAATCTTTAAATTAAAAATGAAATTATTGGTCTTGAATTTTGGGATGTTACATATGTAAAGTTTTTTTTGATATTCATGTATTCAAACTTACAGACATATATAAACAAAAAGATAAAATTATCATGAAGAAAAGTTTCAATTATGAATTATATATGTTCATAATAAGTTCCTTCTTATTGACTAAAATTTTATATGTAAATTGTTTTCGATTAGCACCAACACCACCTTATGACATTAAGGTATCCTCACATCGTCTAATAATAACTTGTGTAAGACCCAAGAAAATGATAGCAATGAGCACCGGAACAGGGGGTGGAGAGCAACAAAATTAAAGGGCAAGAAAGTTGTTGACTCATTGTTTCTTTATAGGCACCACCATCTTTATCATACTAATTTTAATTACAAAAAATAACATGAAAAATAGCATTAGACTAATTCCAAATAAATGTTTATCAAGAGTTTAAAACTCGAGTACTTGTAATCATATGCTTCCCTACATCAGCAAGTGCTTGGAACCATTTTGCTCTTCCAGTCAACAACATGAATTAAAATTCAGTGTATGAGGGAAAAAGATAAACAACAAACAGGGGCAAAATAGTCAATCTAGCTTGGTTAAGTATCATCATAATATGGTATCAACAGTGTTAGACAAGGGCATCCTTTTTGAAGGGCAAATCAGTCAAAAAAACCTTTCTAACGTAGATCACTAAGAATGCTAATACAAAATGAACTCAAAACAGAGATACAAAGAAGTTGTACCGATCCAAGAAGACGGAGAAGATGAAAATGAGACATAACTTGGAGATGAAAAGCAATGATCAATGGTATAAAGGTAAAAAAGGATTTCATGCTATTTCATGTCACCAAACCCAATAAGGCATGTCTTTAAGTGGTTACCATGTTTAAAAATTAAACATGGAATCATTGCTTGTAGTGTGCATTCCCCAACCACTTTTCTATTAAGAAACTATTGTAATTAGTTATAAGTTATTAGTCACATTGTTAGCTGTCAATATCACAAATCTATAAGAAATATTAAGTGTTCCAAATTTTTTATCGATTGCAATTGTATTCTCACCAGGAGCAAGAATAGCACCCATGGGCCACATGAAACAACTCTTTGGTGCAATTGACGTTGCTAATGTCTATGCAATTCTCAAGCTGCGTTCACATTATAGAAAAAAAAATTATTAAGTAGGTTTATTTGTCTACATTTGAGACATACATAATGACTTGTATAAATCAAGAATGAAGTAAAAGTTATTGTCTGTTAGATCGTTTACCTTAAATGAGTTCATCAAAGTATATATTTAAAAAATTATCTTATGGCTTCCTTAAAATCACCAGCCTCCACATAGACCATTCTTAGTCAATAAAGTGCTTTCATATGAGTAGGATTTGCATCTAATACCTGCACATTAATATCAACAATTAAAGAAAAATAAAAAAACAAAACATGTATAGACAAAAAAGGATTTGTTATTAAAAAAAAGCTTATTTTATCACATGCCTCAATTGACTTTCTACAATCCCCCATCTCTAGCATGCATGCAACCACCTTCAAATTCTTTTGGGCCAAAAATGTGAAAACAACAATGATGTTATCTAAATAAAACTACTTAATGGCAGTGTCATATATAACCTCTCTTGGTAAATAAAAACAAAAATACTTGGCTTTGGCAAGTGAATGCTTCTCTAAATTTTTTTATTTTTTGACAATATTAGACCTTATTGTTCGGATAACATGATCTGCATTTACTTTCCCCTGAAAGCTCTCTATGTTCTTCATTTGATAAACCTTCCTTTTCCTGAAGAAAAGAGCACACATTTTAGTAAACATCAAACTAAAAGATGATTAAGAAAATATAACGACAAATTGTACCCAAGATATTGTACATGAGCCGTAACTGTAGGTCTTCCATTACATGCAACACGTCCACCTCTTGGAATTCTATTTTGATGGGATGGCGGAAGATCATCATCAGTTCCTGCAATAAATCCAAACAATCATCATAAACTCATCTTAATTGGTTATGACTTCTACCATTGAAACATATTCACAACTTAGAGAGAAACAACCTCCTATACTACAAAAACTAGAGGTTACTAAAAATTAATTTCCAAAATTCAGAAATGTGAACTCATGAAATAATTCACTTACATAAGGTATAAACAGTGAAAATAATTGAAATTACAAAAAAACAGAAAAGCATTAACTTGACAGAAATAGAATTTTAGTAGATGAACGCTATGAAACTAACCACAAAGCATAATTAGTCATACTTCCACCAATTAGTCATACAATAATAAGAAGACAAAACATAATCTAGTCAGCAGTAAATGGAATGATCAAGAACTTTTACCTCTTCCTGTTAAAATTTTAAGATAACTGGAATTGAAGATTGTAGGAGAATGAGAGCAAAGAATGACAACAGGAGAGTGCACCCCCAACCAACCTTAACTTAAAATCAATTAAATATATCAACAATTAGACATATGATTTTATAAACAACCAAATGATTAGTAAAAAAATCAAGATTCAAGAAAGGTGAAGTAATTATCGATTTACTTGATTGGAGTTTGGAGAAGATCAATAATCAATAACACATAGATAATAAAGGCATAAGCAGCGGAGTCAGCCTTGGAAAGATATTTAAGAGGCCAATTTTCCTGCAACTAAATCTGGTGACGGTACCAAATCAGAAAAATAAAACCCTAATTGGAACAACAGAATAAAAAACAAAGAAATCGCAATTGAGACTAATGGAAAAATAAAGAAGAAGCAACCGAGAGTTGAGATACCAAAATTCTATTTTCTTGTGGTGTGGTTCGTCACGACTTAGGGTTAGGGGGTGACATTGGCGTTGATGGGGACGGCAGGATAGGGTTAGGGTTTCTTGTCTCGACAAAAGGTAGAAGCGGCGCGACATACGGGGTGGTGAAGGGCGGTGGCCGAAAATGTGGACTTCCAAGGGGTTGATCATCTAGTTGACAGGGAAGAATAGGATGGCCGGTGACATACTTCTGGGTTGTAGCGACAACGTCATGAGGGTGGTGGTAACGGAGGCCTATTGAAGATTCAAGAGAGTAAGTAGAGAGACATAAGAGTTTTGGGAGAAACGATGGTATGTAGATGATATTAGGGGTTTCCACATTTAGGCATAGGGACGTTTAGAGATAGGGAGAAGGTACGTTTTCATTATGCTTAATAGATTTGTACATAGTGGTATAATAGGTGTACCTCTTAATTTTCAAGAAATGGATAATATGTTTAATAATATAGTAGATATATATATATATATATATATATATATATATATATATATATATATATATATATATATATATATATAGAGAGAGAGAGAGAGAGAGAATGGTTCAATTAATAAAAAAAAGGTTGAGAATGAAGGAATCATTCTCAGCCACTCATTTAATTAGCATATAAACATAAGAGACACCATGACAAAATTGTAAATATAATATAAGAATTAAACATTCAAGGGCAGATAAGCAAATATAGATAATTAGATAACAGTTCAAAGTCATTCTTAATCGATCGTTCATCATCTAAATTTCTCCAACCTTCAACAATCATCCAACTTTAAGCAATCATCGATCAACATTATCTAACGTTAATCAATCATCGATCTTCATCAATCACACGTTTGTCAACATCATTCAACAGTGGACAAAAAAAATTTGTTTTCGAATCTTTCAATCCAACCTTCAATTATGCTTGAATACAAGCATATCTTCAACACATGCGATTAATTATACTCCTAACGTCATTAGATCAATATCATCGATAATCAACAACAAATCCACTTCATATTATTCGTTCAGCATCGATCATCAAACAAAAATTCAAAATTAAGGTTAGAAAAATATCAAATCATTTTTTTTGAAAAAATTCATATAATTCTGTATCGGTCTACTATTTTGTATGCACTCCAACTGTTTGACGAAATGCATAAACTAAATTACCACGTAATATTTACATATAAATATGTTTTCACACATGAATCAGTATATGATTATTAAAACACAAAAATATGCAACTTTGTATGTTATTCATATGTCAATAACATATAAAAATTATATCTATTTGTGAATACACCTTGTAATATTCTTATGTGAATATACTGTGTAATATTAACATATGAACATACCATCTAAGATTTATAAGTGAATATACCCTCTAATATTCACAAATGAATATACTATGTAATATTCATAAGTGAATGCATCATCTAATATTTAAATGTGAATATAAGGTTTCATATTCACAAGTGAATATACTCTATATTATTTATATTTCATTATAATGTGTAATATTAGTGAATGTATATACCATGCAATGTTCAAATGTCACTATAATGTGTAATATTCACAAGTGAATATATCATATAATATTCACATGTGAATCTACCATATTCATTTGTAAATATACAATGTAATATGCACAAGTGAATATACCATGTCATATCACATGTGAATATAGTATGTGATATCACATGTGAATCTACAATATAAACAAAATATATCATATAATATTCACATACGATTACTGATGGGTTTTGAGCATAACATCAATCCTATGGTGTTCATGCAACCCTAATTGCTTGGATCTAGTTTTTCTACTTTGAACATGCAATATACTTCCAAGACTTATAAACCCTAGATCTAGCACACAATTAATCAAATTAGCATATAAACTAGGGTTCAGATCTTACCTTGATTGTTATGTAGCAATAACAATCAATTCCTTGGCTTCAGAAAGCTTAGTGCCTCAAGTGTTGCACCTCTAATGGAGTCACAAACACCACTAAGCAACTTGGATGAAGAAGGAGGAGAGAGTAGACACCAAAAACGGCTGGAAACCCTAATCCAAGTGTTAGCCATGTTTTTGGGACTCAAGGGTTCTTTAAATAGGTAGGCAATTAGGGTTATCTAACAAGGTAACCCTAATTTGACTGCTTAAGCCCTAAGCAGCCCATGGGCCCCTTCTGGAACATGCCTTGGACGATTTCTAATGGGCTTCCCATAGAATTCGTCCAACCTATTATTCCAAGGTGATCATAGCCCAATTGCAATTATCCTATAATTACAATTCCAGTCCCCCAAGTTTAATTAATCTCTTTTAGCCACAGAATTAATTATTTATTAATTCTTGACTAATATTAATTAACCAATATGATTTCTCCTTTAATATATTATTCTTATAATATATTAATAAATCATAATTAAACCTTTCTCTCCTTAACTCATCCTACATATTGCTATGGTGAAGGCAACCCAAAAGGACCATGCTCATAATCGGGTCAAGTACATACCAAAATAGTTATGGACTTAGACACTAATCCAACAGTCTCCCACTTGGATAAGTCTAATAACTATTCTGCATAACTTCAGAACCTGATCAGCAATCGTAGCTTTCAAAAACCGCTGTCAACTCTGATCTTATCAGATACGCGTGTCCTTTAGATAAGGGATTATATATTCCTCCATTCTCAAGATATCGTATAGACACAAGACATGAATTTGATCATTCTCTCTATACTGTTTCCCGACTTCCGATTTATGACGACTGACAACAGACTACAATTGAACACATCAACTTAGTCCCGGCTTGGCCAAGCGCTTAGGGTGTCATCACTAAATCATCGAGAGGCCCACAGATATCGCTTTTATCCCACTTTGGGTAAAAGGAATGGATAAACTTCGACTCAAATGCTTGCTTGCATTTACTGATCAAATCACACACAACAATAAGTTTTATAACACCAAGTTACTGGTGCGTTTTCTTATTATCAATGCGCAACCGACCAACAAATAACAAGTCACACGTCTCGGTTTCAAGAATATACAATGTTATCGTCTCACAATTACTCATGATAAAAACCATGAAGTGATTCAAATGAGCGTGGGTTTAATCCAATACTTTAATCTTATCAAAGCACTCATGAACTCTGCAGCAAACTTGTGCTATGTCTAAGCACTTAGACAATCTACAGACAGATTCGTGACAGTCTTCCTTCATACCTACTTCCAACGTATGACCGACTGTGGAGGTTCAAATAACCCAGTTATTCTGGAAGTCAAAACATGCAAAATGAAACACAACGATAATACTTAATCCTATATGACCCCAAAACTTTTGAGCGTAAATAAAACACTTTTATTTAAACACCATATTGATTACTCATTATTCATTGCTTACTGTTTCAGAAAATCAACTTATTACTCGAATTATAACCACAATTGTCCCATGCTCCAAGCATGCACACTTTGGTTTCCTATGGTCCATACTTTGTGAAATATATCAATTGAAAAGCTTTTCCAATGAAACTCATTTCACAATCCCCAATCCTTATCATTAGTGTAAGAATACCAAATTCTTGCCACTTTTAGAATATGTCAGATTCTAACATTTTATGCAACGATCCTTTCGTAAAGTCATAGCACAAAAGTCACCAAGACTTGGCCAATGAAATCACAAAGTACTCTATCAGAAATTGTCATAAAACAATTATATAGATGTGATTTCTCTCACTCAAAGTACATTCCTTTGAACATCCTTCTCGCATAAAAGTTTCTAATCTAGACATATTTCTTAATATCCAACTCCCATTAATGGAAACATTTCCATATTTGCCATATGACAACTCATTCTTAATAGAATCTTATCTATTCATAATAATGTCAATATAGTCCATCTAGTACTATACTTTCAACTACTCACAAGCAACAATTCCTTGGCGAACCTTAGATTGTCGTTTGATAGTTTTTTAATTATTTTAGTCAAAACCAGTTCTAGTCCTTTTCCCTCTTAATGCCCTAGGCATTTGGAAAATTTTAGAATGGTCAAATATTATAGCATTTGCAATAGATCCTATACCCTAAGCGTATGGGACACAATGCATAATGTCTTACATAAAGATATGACACTTTATCAATCTTCTGCCATAATATTTTGTGTCACGTTCTCACAATTCGAACTATGAAGAGGGATGCCGTAATCATAATCGAAATTTGAGAACACACTATATATCCTTTGACTAAATTTATTAAAATTTTTCAATCTAAGCTTTAGATATTAAAACGAAGTATAATATTCTCTCCCTTAATTATAGCAAAACAACTTTTCAACCCCTACCGCTTTGCAAAGTTAATCTTTGTTTTCTATAATTAATATTGCTAACTCGCAATACTTGAAATAATAATCATGCTCCCACTAACACGATGATTATTACAATACAAGCATAACACTTATGCTCCCACTAGCTTTGACATATATCTAGAAAACATTTGAACTTCCAGAAAACAATGCTTATTGAATTCCTTAAGTTCATATTTCTAAATACTTGATGCTTTGATAAGCCTTTATCTAAGCTTCTTAAACTCATACACCTTTGCCTTAGAAAGCTCATATGTGTGTCTAGACAAATTCAGAACTAAGTCCCAAATGCTCAGACTAATTGCCAAATCTCACAACTCGAACTATGAAGAGGGATGACGTAATCATAATCGAATTTGAGAATACAATTTTCACAATTGCTGTCTTCTTAAAATCTCTCTTAGTGAAAGCATTTCCTCACAATCATTTTCATGAAGGAGGGAAACCTTATGTCACTTAGATTTTATGGTGTATGTGTTCCTATCCATGTGAATTTGCCAAAACGAAGGTTTGCGACAAGTCCAAAAACATATGGACTGAACTTTCTCAATCTTGATTTCTTGTCTCATGGTAACACGAGTGCCCACCATGTCTTCCAAGTAGTTTAGCAACTCACCCTTACATATCAATCTACCTTCCATTGATCAAGGTGCTTGCCTTTATGCATACAGATGAGAACTCATAGAACTCAGAAGCATAACTAACTTAACTGGAATAGCGCAGAAAACAAAATTGTCATCCACGATAGGTTGCAAACCTCAAGTCGTGCGCTAGTGATGATCAATTAGGTTTATTCTTGATTTATACTTGAACCTTTTCAAGACCATTAAGACTCCCACAGACTCCTTGACTTATAAGGTTCTCTTGTCAAGAAACATTTCTTGACAAACAAATATTCAAGAGTTAGTGTAGCTTCTTATCAAGCTTAACACTTCACACAATTGGTCTTAGTTGGTCTTTGACTTATCCAAGACATCACAACTTACCAATTTCAAATGTGCAAGAATATGAAAACTTTTCCAAATTCCACATTTGATGAGTGCCATAAACCTTCTTAAGACTTGTCACTCAAGTCACAATCTTAGACTTTAAGACTTGATATTGGAACGAAGTATGATTGACTTCTTGATTTAACCATTTCTACAATTCTCGATTCCTCTTCTTAGACATGCAATTACACTAAGACTCACTTAGAGGATCAATTGAGACATGGTTCTTAATCATTAAGACCTATCATAAAACACAATAAAAGTTACTCTCCTTTCTTCTTAGAATAGAGAAACTTTTATCTTTCTGCCTACTAGATTCTTCTTATTCGTTCTGCTATTGATTGAAACTCTTTCAATCAACTTAGAATTATACTCAATCTTATAAGTATAACCATATTTACTAAACTTTAGTAAATCATGACGAATATCTTTATCACTCTTGTGGTGGACTTGATCGACGCACAACCTAGTGTACTCGATCTCTTAGTCCTTCACTTGACACTTTGTCAAGGAATTAGTCTAATTTTTTTAAATATGAAGTTTCTCATTCATCACACAATGCAGTTTGCATGATTCCAAGTTTCTGTCCAATTGAAACTTGGGTGATGAGAAACTCTCCCTATTTGGTAAATTCTCGACATTTCCACAAATAACACAATTAAGAATCAAATCCATTATTGTTAATAGAAGAAACATTCAAACATCAATTTTTCATACATGCCATTGCAAGGATAAATAAATAAGACAAAAAAAAAATTTATTTTATTGCGGAAAAACTTTGCCCTTACAATGCAATTCAACTGAAAAACTATGCTATTACATATTTCTTAGAAATCTACCCTAACTCTAAAGTAGCAGCTCAAAAATCCGATCTTTGAATCCATGCGATCGAAATCCATTTCTTCGTGATCAGATTCAACACGCTTCTTCCTTAAGTTTCCTTTCTTTTCTTCGATCCTGCAAAACATCAAAATGTAATCTTATCACATCATGTATTAAGAATAAAAAAATAGGAACTTATAGAGTTAGTTAATGGATTTTACCTGAAGTAGAGCCATACGTCTTGACTCTCCCATCTCTTAGATCTCTCAGGTAATCAGGGCAGCTTCGTCTCCAATGCCCCTTCTCTTGGCAGTAGAAGCAGATGGACTCTTTTGGAATGGCACAAGGAACTATCTCAGAATTTGCCTTTTCTGGATTTCCAATGTCACCATTTTCAATGTCCATTGAAGTTTGGGAGTTTGATTTGCCAGACAAATTTGCTCGATCAGCACGCCAAATCATTTCTGATTCAGCAGCTATAAGCAAATAGGTCAAATCAATGAGGGCCACGTCATGGTCCATCATATAGTACTCTCTAACGAACTCACTATATGATTCAGTAAGTGACTGAAGAACCTAGTCAACAGCCAACATTTATGAGATATCGACACCCAACATCCTTAACCTATCAATGCGTGACTTCATCTCTAAGACGTGTGCACACATAGGTTTCCCATCTTCGTGCTTACTTGCCAATAGGGATTGAGTGATCATGAACTTTTCAAGCCATTGAACTTGTGGGTCAGGGAGAACAATTGTTGGAGGTGGAGGAAGTGAAGCATGACTCTCATTTCCTTGATCGTATCTTGGAACGCCATCTTCATTTGGAAAGCTTGTTCCAATGGATTTGGAAAGACCATTGTTAGATTCAGACATCTACAAAATGGGAGAAAAATTCAAGTTAGTTGATAAGAATCCTTGATGTAACACCCAAATGGAACATCAAGGCTAGGATCCAACATAATATTCTACAACCTAGAAGAGGGATGCCGTAATCTAGTTGCAGAATATTTGAAGGTAGGTAAATGACGATTTACCAATTTCCACCATGAAAAAACGAAAAAGACGTTTAAGTTTTAAATGAATTGAAACTCCTAGATCTTTTGAGATTCATTGAACTTTTCAATGGCATGTTTAATCTCGATTATGCCCTTCAAGTTTGCGACTGGGATGCCGAGGATCACAAACAAGGTGTGAATAACCATACGAATCACGTGGTGCACCCAATTGCTACTATCACCTAATCAATGTGCCGGTTAGCCGCACACGCTCCATTGATCTATGATAAACATCGAGCCACCCTTCGCCACCAATGCCAAACCCAAATTAGTGTGCCGGTTAACCACACACGCTCCACTAACATTTCGACAAGGGTACGAAGTGTAATTCCATGGATTAGCATACAATTTCACATTTTTCCTAAAGTAACTATGATTTGGGAATTTGTAAAATATTTAGTTACTTTGTACTTCATTATACTTATAATGGATGGTTTCGTCCTATCCTACCCGTTCGGCTAACGACCCTCCACTAGTCAAGAGTGCGGTGGGTAAGAGTGGATACCCATTGAATCGCCATTTTACAGGAAATTTCCTTAAACACCCCTTATAGACCAGCTTCGTGAATGAGGCCTACTAACGGTAAGACTGACTATTTACTCATACATATATATAATATTAGACTTTTAATGTTATATATAGTATAGGGTGTATTTTACACTTTTAAAATACCAGGTGGTTTAATCCAATAAATTATACTTTTAATTTAATTAAATGTAAACCAAAACTTTATGGATTTATTAAATCTCTTTTAACTATACACTTTAATTAATTAATAAAACCATAAGGTTGTAATTTAAACTTTTCAAAGTACTTGAGTTTTAGATTTTAAAAACTTCAAATTAAAACTTTTAATTAAATTTTAAAATCCAAAACTTGAGGGCAAGTTTTGAAACTTTTTCAAACTTAGGGTTTAGAATTTAAATATTTCAAAATTAAACTTTTAATCAAAATTTAAATTCCAAAACTCGAGGACAAGTTTTGAAACCTTTCAAAACATTAAGGTTTAACTATTTAAATTTCAAAAACAGAAACTTTTAAGTTCAAATTTAAACTATTAAACCTAAAGGGTGTAAATTGAAACTTTTCAAACTTACTAGGTCAAATATATATCTAATAGTAATCCTATATTATCCATATTTAACCAAATCCATTAATTTTGACAAGGATAAACATTCCAAACATGAAAAATCGATTTTAGGCAATAAAAACGAGTTATGGCAATTATCCTTAGCAAAATCTGCTCAAAAATTCGAAAAATCCGGCAACAGACTCGAAAACTCATCAAGTTGAGTATAGAACTCGTCGAGTTCATTACCAACTCGTCGAGTTCATATAGAACTCGTCGAGTTCCTGCTCCAGACAGCAAAAACTTTCGAATTTTTGATTTTTGGCAGTTCAATTATGCTTCTATTCAATAGAAAAACGACCTGGCTCTGATACCACTGATGGGTTTTGAGCATAACATCAATCCTATGGTGTTCATGCAACCCTAATTGCTTGGATCTAGTTTTTCTACTTTGAACATGCAATATACTTCCAAGACTTATAAACCCTAGATCTAGCACACAATTAATCAAATTAGCATATAAACTAGGGTTCAGATCTTACCTTGATTGTTATGTAGCAATAACAATCAATTCCTTGGCTTCAGAAAGCTTAGTGCCTCAAGTGTTGCATCTCTAATGGAGTCACAAACACCACTAAGCAACTTGGATGAAGAAGGAGGAGAGAGTAGACACCAAAAACGGCTGGAAACCCTAATCCAAGTGTTAGCCATGTTTTTGGGACTCAAGGGTTCTTTAAATAGGTAGGCAATTAGGGTTATCTAACAAGGTAACCCTAATTTGACTGCTTAAGCCCTAAGCAGCCCATGGACCCCTTCTGGAACATGCCTTGGACGATTTCTAATGGGCTTCCCATAAAATTCGTCCAACCTATTATTCCAAGGTGATCCATAGCCCAATTGCAATTATCCTATAATTACAATTCCAGTCCCCCAAGTTTAATTAATCTCTTTTAGCCACATAATTAATTCTTTATTAATTCTTGACTAATATTAATTAACCAATATGATTTCTCCTTTAATATATTATTCTTATAATATATTAATAAATCATAATTAAACCTTTCTCTCCTTAATTCATCCTACATATTGCTATGGTGAAGGCAACCCAAAAGGACCATGCTCATAATCGGGTCAAGTACATACCAAAATAGTTATGGACTTAGACACTAATCCAACAATTACATGGATGTATGAATGTACCATGTAATAATTAGCATGTGATAAATCGATATTATTATGAATTAACAATATATGTTGATTAAATTTTTTGATGTGTATTCACATGTTTGTCAGGAATGGTTAGTACTCAACAATTGAATAACATTCAATCAATGATAGGTTCATATCCTAATTGTAACATCCGTTATCAGGTATTTCCAATTTAGCCCCTGGCTGCACAATTTTTTGCATTATGGTCACTTATGCTGGGCATACGAGCCAAGTACGCTGGGAGTAAGTCAGCGAGTAGGTCAACGCGGCGGAGGGAGTATGCTGGGCGTACATGTGAGTACGCCGGGCGTACTCGGTGGTGTTCCTAAACCCTAATTTTTTAGTTGTGACCCCTATTTAAACACATTATACCACCCTTGGACATTCATTAGCCAAACTCCATTCTCTCTAAACCCTATATATCGAACCCTAGCTTTGTGAGTGAGATTTTGGAGCTTATTTGTGATTCTTGAGCATTCTTAGTAGAGAAGGAAGTTCTTGGAGAAGAAGGTGGTGAATTCTAGTCTTTGGATCCAACTTCTACTTCACCTTGTGCATCTTCTAAAGATATAAAGTTTATACCTTGGTGGTTTTCTTTCCAGATCTCTTAATGAGGGTATTTTTAAGCTTTTTGTCCCAAGATTGGATCTTTGTGAGTATGGTGTACTCCAGAGCATATTAGTTATCCTTTCATGTGTTTTAGGACATCTAGAGTCATAAAAATGCTTGCTTGATTGTCCCTTTTCTGTCCATGCAAGAGTTTGGTGGTTTTGAGTATGGTTTAAGTTAGAGTTGTGTGGATTAAGCTTATTCAGCCATGCAAAGGCTTAAAGTCAGATACTTTATGGATTAAGGCGTTAATTAGGGGCAAGATCTATGTTTAGAATGAATGTCTTAAGGATTAAGACATTTTTCATGAAGATAGTGGGAACAGCGTGCGTACACGTACTTGGCTATGCCTTGCGTAGCCTTATACGAGCCCGTCTCCTAGTGTTGCACTCTATGCCTAACGTAGGGTCAGGTACACCGAGCGTATTGACCAAGTTGACTTTTTGTGGAGTTTGCCCATTTTGTGTATTAAGTGGATGGTGAGGTGTTTGTGAGGGGTAAAATGGTCTTTTACTCTAACTGTGTAGACTAGACTTGAATTTAGCTTAGTTGTGTGTGAGTGTGAATATACCTTAATTATTAATTAGGTTAATTGGTGTATTTATTTAGGCGGAGTCTAGTTACGGTAGTTCGAGTGTGATTTCTGTCAGTCATCAGTGCCAGGTGAGTCTCCTCAATTATTCTTACCTCTATGGTAGAATAGCTATTTATATATACATGCGATGACCAGCTGGTTCTGAGTGTTATTACTGTGTATGTGTTGTTTATATGTGTTGAGACTTCGGGTAGTCTCCAGGGTTGCTGATAACCTACGGGGCGTGCTGTTTACCTATTGAGACTTCGGGTAGTCTCCAGGGTTGCTGATAACCCATAGCTGTTTTATGTGTTATGCTGCATGTGATATATTGGGGAAATCACTAAGCTTTGTGCTTAAATTTTTTAATTAAATGTGTTTCAGGTACTTCTGAGGATAGCCGGAAAGCGAAGACTTGATTGCACACATTCTCTTGGAGATTTTGTTATTGGATATTTTGGGAAAATGATATTTTGATGTGGGAATTGTATTTGATATTATGACTTTTCTGAGATGGTTATTGTTAGGGCTAGGATCCTCAAAGCCTTTAGGATCCTCAACCCTCATCAGATATTCAAGATCCTCAATTATCTCAGGATCCCGACAATTACCGTTATTATTATTATTTAACATTTATAACAGTTATATTTTGTTCATAACTAACACGTGTGCAGAAGTAGTCAAAAGAAGACTTATTCTCAATGAAGTTTCTTCTCAACTATGCTAAAGACCCGGAATACCGAGTCAAATAACGTTCATGAAGCTGGTCATGAAGGATCCCGGATATATCGGACATCTTGTTAGCTAGCTTAGACTATAAATTAACACTTGTACTTCGCACACAACACACTGATTTTTACTCTAAGCTTACTCGACGAAATTATTCATTTGTTCTTACTGAAATATTCTCTGTAATCATCATTTTACATTGATAAAATCATCAAGGCAAGTGATCATTGTCACCTCCCAAGGTTTTGTGTTGGAGATCCTAGCAAGGATCAAGGGCTTTCCTTGTAAACCATTGTCACTCTCTTTTATCATTTGTTATTGCACAATTTAAACATCACTGCCTCTGATTCAGTATTGTTGATTAGTACTTGTGTAATTTTTGACCAAAACTATTTCGCGCCCACCGTAGGGCCTTAGTGTTCAAAATCATCGAAAGATCATGTCTACACAACCGATCCTTTCTTCATCCTCCGCTCCTTCCATTCCAACCAAAAACCTACCACCTCCTCCGAGTGGCCCAACTACTCAGAGGAAAACGCCTGACACTTCCAAGAAAAACACCCCTTTGGTCACTCACCAAGGAAGTTTGGGATCTTTAGGACTCCAGGATCTGACTGCCTTGGTCACTACTGCAGAACTCTTCGCTATGATGAGGAAAAATGATGCAATAGGTGACCCAACAGCAGGAGGAGAATAGAGCACTGCTCAAAGAAGTGGAGAGGATGAAGGCGGAATTTCAGAAATCCTAGGAAACAACACCCACAGTTGTACAACCAAGTATCCTGCACTTTGATAATGCCAGATCCTCAGAAAATCACCAGAAGAACACACTTCCTACCACTGTGGCGTCACCCTGGGGGACAACTATAAACAACCGAGCATCTATGATCAATGATCTCAATGAGCCTTTCAACACTCCTAGAAACCTTGATTCCAGTAACTTCTTAAAAAGTAATACTATTAATACTAACTATACTAATGTTGATGCATGAATAAATCCAAACATGGCTAAGGAACTTCAACAGTTGAGACAAATGATCTCAAGCGTACCCCGGGTGGTCCAAACCATACCAGAAGCATCTCCAACAAGTCATAGGATCTCGAGATTTGCTCCTGCAATAGCCAATACCGAAGTTCCTAAGCGCTTCCAAACTCCTAGCATGAAGCTTTATGATGGAACTACAGATCCCGAAGAGCACATATCACAATACCGAGAAAGGATGGAGATCATTCCCATCCCTGGGCACTTGAAGGAAGCTTGCCTATGCAAAGGCTTTGGTTTAACCTTACAGGATCAGCTCTCAAATGGCTGCTAAACGTTCCCCCATACTCTATTACTACATTTTCACACTTAGTCAATATTTTCAATAACCAGTTTTCTTGCAGCAGAACCTTCGAGAAGATCACTAGTGATCTCTATCGAGTGGTTCAGGATCCTAAGGAAAGACTTAGGGATTTCGTTAACAGGTTTGGCAGGGAAGCTCTGAGCATCCCCAACATCGACATGGCTACTGTTGTAAACGCCTTCAAGATGGGAACAAGGAAGGATTCACCCTTCTATGAAGACCTTGTGATGACGCCATGCAAAAGATTGGACGAAGTCAGATGTCGAGCATCGAGGTTCATAAGGCTTGAAGAGGATAAAGAAATCCAAAAGAGAAGCAACCCTTCAAGTCAATATGAGAATGCCAATAGGAAGACCGAATCCTCGACCCCAAGATCCTACAAATAGAAAGCCCTATTCTAAACCGGATCATCAGAGGGTCAATTCCCTCGAAGATGAAGGAGAAGAAGAGGAACTTCCTAAGATCACTGAATATTGTTTTTATATGGATATTCCAGTAATAATTCATGTGATGCAGGATCATGGAGACAAAGCAAGATGGCCAAAGAGGGATAACAAGTCCACCAGTTGGAAAGACAAGTCCAAATGGTGTGCTTACCACGAAGACTTTGGCAGGGAAGCTCTGCGCATCATCAACATCGACATGGCTATTGCTGTAAAGGCCTTCAAGATGGACCAAGGAAGGATTCACCCTTCTATGAAGACCTTGTGATGACCCCATGCAAAAGGTTGGCCGAAGTCAGGTGTCGAGCATTGAGGTTCATAAGGCTTGAAGAGGATAAATAAATCCAAAAGAGAAGCAACCCTTCAAGTCAATATGAGAATCCCAATAGGAAGGCCGAATCCTCGACCCCAAGATCCTACAAATTGAAGCCCTATTCTAAACTGGATCATCACAGAGTAAATGCCCTCGAAGATGAAGGAGAAGAAGAGGAACTTCCCAAGATCACTGACTATTGTTTTATGTGGATATTCCAGTAATAATTCATGCGATGCAGGATCATGGAGACAAAGAAAGATGGCTAAAGAGGGATATCAAGTCCACCGGTTGGAAAGACAAGTCCAAATGGTGTGCTTACCACGAAGACTTCGGTCACATGATAGAGGATTGTATATCCCTAAGAAAAGAAATCAGCTACCTCTTTAGCAAGGGACACCTCAAAGAGATCCTCGAGAGAAAAAGAGAAAAATCCAAGGAGAACAGCCAGGATGGTCACAAGATCCCGGAGAAACCAGAATCTCCATCCCCTAACGCTAAGATAATTAATGTCATCTCATGCGGATCTAACTTCTGTGGTACTTCTTATTCTTAGGCTAAAATACATGCCAAGATCCCTAAAACAGAAAAGGAAGACACACCACAGAAGAATACCATGGTTAGCAGTGAAAAGGAAATCACATTTGACGAGACGAACAAGGAAGGGATTTAGGATCCTCACCATGACGGACTCGTGATAGCACTGTACACGGTCAACCATTTAGTCAGAAGTATCCTTGTTGACAGAGAATCCTCGGTCAATATCATTCTCCTAGACGCACTAAAAAGGATGAACATCCCAGAATTAGGGATAATCAAGAGATCCTCGGTCCTCATAGGATTTAGCTGGGAAACAAAACACACGATTGGGGAGATAAAGCTACCAATATACATAGAGGGGGTAAACTCTAGACAAAAATTCTGTGTTATTGACACCTTATCTTCTTATAATGTGATACTAGGTAGACCGTTGATCCACGAGATGAAAGCGGTTCCATCAACATATCATCAGTGTGTAAAATTGCCTACTCCATGGGGAGCAGTGAAGATCATGAGAGATCAACAAGAATTGAAAGAATGTTATAAAACCTCTATGAAATCTACGACCAAACCTCAGTAAGCGTAGTAATTAAGGCAGGGGGCATGACATGTTCTAGAAACGAAGGAGCAAGATGTGAAGGAAGTGCCCCTGGGCATCGAGGATCCTGAAGCTAAAGTCCTCATAGGATCCTCAATGCCTGAGAAAATTGAGCAAGATTTGTTAAACTTCCTATGAACCAGAAGCAAGACATTCACATGGAAACACAAAGATATGACAAGTATAGACAAGAGTATTATCACTCAAAAACTTAATATTGATCCTTCTTTCAGACCAATACACCAAAAGAGAAGGAAGTTTGCACCTGAAAGGAACCAGATCATCCAAGAAGAAGTAGAGAAGCTCCTTAAGACAGAAATGATCAAAGAAGTGAAGTTCCCAAGATGGATAGCTAACGTGGTTGTCGTACAAAAGAAAAATGGCATATGGCGAGTGTGTGTAGACTACATGAAGCTTAACATGGCTTGTCCTAAGGATCCTTTCCCTCTACCACATATTGACTCTATGATAGATGCTACAGTTGGCCACGAACTCTTAACCTTCATGGATGCTTCAGTAGGATTCCAACAAATCCATATGGAACCATCCGATCAAGAAGATACAACATTTATAACACCAACATGTATATATGGTTACACTACAATGCCTTTTGGTCTTAAAAATTCAGGTGCAACATATCAAAGATTGGTGAATTGGATGTTTAAAGACAAGCTGGGGGAAACCATGGAAGTCTATAGCGACGACATGGTGGTGAAGTCAATAAAATCTGAAGATCATCTTAGGGATCTTAAAGAAGCATTTGACATCCTAGACAAATACAATATGAAGTTGAACCCACTCAAATGCAACTTTGGGATGAAGTCGGGCGAGTTCCTTGTATATATGGTAACCAAGAGAGGAATAGAAGCAAGCCCGGAGCAGATTAAAGAAATCATCAAGCTGAAATCTCCATCTTCAACAAAAGACATCCAAAGGCTAACCGAAAGGGTAGCGACACTCAACAGGTTCATTTTAAGATCCTTAGAAAGATGTAAACCCTTCTACGATATCTTGAAGAAGAACAAGAGGTTCGAATGGAATGAAGATCACGAAAAAGCTTTTTAGGAACTCAAAAAGTACTTGAGTTCCGTGCCATTACTGGTAAAGCCTATAGATGGGAAACCACTTTTGCTCTACCTCTCAGTATCCTCAAATGCAGTAAGTGTTGTCTTGGCCAAGGATCTTAACGGAGACCAACATCCTATCTACTATTTAAGTAAAAGTCTCCTGGATCCTGAAACCAGGTACTCTCACCTCGAAAAATTAATTCTTTCCTTAGTAACTACTTCTACTAAATTAAGACATTATTTCAAAACACATACTATACATGTAAAAACTAATTATCCTATTAAGAATGTCATCGGAAAACCAGAAATGTCAGGAAGGATGGCAAAATGGTCGATGAAGTTAAGCACGTTCGACATCAGATATGAACCAAGATCTGCCATAAAGTCACAAGCATTAGCAGACTTTGTGGCTGACTTTAATCATGATCTACAAAACGAAGTAGACATGGAAGCCATGCAACTCTAGAAGATGAACACTTGGGAAAATGGACACTATTCATAGATGGAGCTTCAAATCAAAAAGGAAAAGGGCTATGGATCATAATAAAGTCGCCATATGGGGACATCCTACCACATGCAGTTAGTTGCAAATTCAACACTACCAAAAACGAAGCAGAAGATGAAGCACTCATCATGGGACTACAATTGGCTAAGGATCGTCAAATCGGGGATCTTTAGGTATTTGTTGATTCTTTATTACTAACTAATCACTTCAATGGATCTCATGCAGTGAAAGGTGAAAGATTAACACTATATCTTGAGATCCTCAAAAAATTAGCTTCTAATTTTGAGAACTTTAGCCTAACCCAAGTTCCCATAGAAGAAAACATAGAAGCAGACACATTAACCAACTTAGGATCCTCCGATAGGATCCCGCCAGAAACGAAGATTCCTATAACCCATATAATAACCCTAGCCATAGAAACGCTCTCCGACAAATCTGATGATCCCAAACAACCAACAAGCATAGCAGCTATTGAAGATCCTGACCCTCAGATCCCTCCTCAAAGGGACCCTGCTGAACAGGATCCTCAAAGAAGTCCATGATCCTGGACACAAGCCATTATGGAGTATCTCCCGGAATGGCATGATCCCAACAAAAGAAAAAAGCGAAAGAGAATTCAGAACAAGAGTCTCAAGATTCGTGATAATCCAAGGTAAACTCTATAAAAAGTCTATGACAGGTCTATACCTTAGATGCTTGGAAGATCCTAAAGCTGCAGAAGTCCTGAAAGACATACATGAAGGAGACTATAGCAATCACACTGGGGGAAGATCCCTATGTTCCAAGATACCAAGAACAGGATACTGCTGGCCGACCATGAAGAGAGATTCTTTTCTACATGCTCAAATGTGTGATGCTTGCCAAAGACATAGAAACATCCTGCATCAACCGGCAGAACCGCTACATCCTATTATCTCTCCATGGCCATTCATGAAATGGGGAATGGATATAGTGGGAAAATTACCGATAGCCCCAGGAGGAAAAGTCTTCATGCTAGTGATGATTGATTACTTCTCAAAGTGGATGGAAGCTGAAGCTTTCGTTCAGGTAAGAGACAAAGAGGTTGTCTCGTTTATTAAACGTAATATCTTGATAAGGTTCGAGATCCCGACTAAAATCATATGCGACATTGGATCCCAATTCATAAGCAAAAGGACAACAGACTTTTGAACAAGTTGGGGAATCAAAATGATAACATCCACTCATGTTCATCCCCAAGCTAATGGTCAAGTAGAATCCAAAAGTAAAATCATAATAAACAACTTAAATAAAAGATTAGATAAGAAGAAGGGAAGATGGGCAGAAGAGCTTCCTTTCGTCTTATGGGCAGATAGGACTACTTCCAAAGTAGCCACTGGTCAGACCCCCTGTTCTTTGGTGTTTGGGACAGAAGCAGTGATCCCCACCGAAGTGGTGATCCCGACGGCAAGATACTTGCTGCAAGATCAAGAGAATAACGATAGGATCCTAGCACATGATCTTAACACTGTTGACGAACTCAGAGATCTTGCCAAAATACGCATTGCTGCTCATCAACAAAGTATCACCAAGGATTACAATAAGAACATAAAAGTCAGAAGGTTTCAACTAGGAGACTTGGTATTAAGGAAAACATTCCAAAACACCAAGGATCCCAGTGTAGGAAAATTAGCTCCTAAATGGGAAGAACCATATCTCATAGATGCTGAAGCAGGAAAAGGAGCATATTGGCTAGCAATATTCGAAGGAGCCGTTCTTCCAATATCCTGGACTGCTATACACCTCAAAGCATACTACATGTAAGCAGGGTCGATTAATCCACAACAAAGCCAAGGTACACATGTTCCTTACCTTGAACTTTTCATCATTACTTACTTTCTCCTCGATTACATTACTAACTTAAGCATCGGAGGGGTGTTTGCTAGACTAACACCCACCCCTACCTAACGTTTTCTATGCAAAACAACGTATATCTAAGGATCTCCATAAGTAATGATCCTAAAACAAAAGGATCCTTGGGGTTAAGGATCCTGAAATATAAGGATCCCCCGGATCCTAAAATATAGGGATCCTCGAGGTTGAAGATCCTGAAACATAAGGATCTTGACACACAAAGATCTCAGAAACTCCATTATATCAATAATGTAATCTTTAAACTATCACATATATAAGCTAGAGAGTGATAATCTCTCCTACGCTTAATGGTACTTAATCCCCTGTAAGGTTTAAAGAGCTAGTTACCTCTTTCACACGAACTAAGGTTTATACACCTCGCTTGAACGCACGGTATCTAACTATGGGATACAGATAAGGGGATCATTTTACGATTCAGTGGCTTGGAAACCCTCTTATCCTTGAACATAAGTTAAGATAATTAAGGCTTATAACATTCTCATGTTATCCAAAATTGGGATCTTGCCCCCAGAGAATACATAAGGTCTATAACATCTTCATGTTATCACACGTTGGGAATTTTCCCCAGAGAATACATACGAATCATAACATTTTCTTGTTATCATAAGTAAGGACCTTTCCCATGAATTATATCACAAGTTGGGATCCTCCCCAGTATATAACATTAACATGTTATCTATTGAACCTATGGTGTTACATAAGAATTTTGTCAAAGTCTATAACCTAAGAAGGTTATCCTAAGGAGGGATTTCCCCTGTATGATCTAGGATCCTCATCATTAATGATCCTTGTCCTTATGGATCCTCATCGTTAAGGATCCTCATCAACCCTCATTGGTAAAGAGCCTCATTATCAACAGTTAACTAAAGTTCTCTCCTAAGTTGAGATTTATCCTTAGTAAATTTCAAGGTTGAAGGACTTACAAAGCTTAAGGAAAATCTTGGAGATAATCAGGTTCCATCTATCCTTATTCTCAAAGAACTCTAGATAAAGTTTAAGGATCCTGAAATTTCCAGAGTCCTAAACTATAATAATATGATTACCAAGATTCATATATGCTAGAAATGATTCACTAAGAAAATTCTGTTTCAGGATTGTTTGTAGGAACCAAGTTTTTCAGGATCCTAACTATTTAAGAATCCTAATGTCATAACAGTCACGAAGAGAGATCAGAAGAAAGATATAAAAGGAAAATACTACCATATCATTCAAGAAAGGGTTGCATATGAACCCAACCAAAAGTTCAATTGTCTTACATCACTGACAAAAACAAAACTACCTAAACTAATTTTTTGCAGGCCTAGACCTTAGCCAGGTCATCATCAGCCGTGCCCTTCTTCTCCCCTCCGTCGGTCAGCTACAGTACAGGATCCTGGTTGGCGGTAGCAGGCTTGCCAGTTATCCTGGCCAGTGCCTTGCGCCAACCGTCCACGTCCCAAGAACCTGTATTCTCAAGATCCTCCACAAGAAGGATCTTGGCTTCCAAAACAGCCACCACAACACTGACCTTCGCGTCAGAGATCACTTCCTCCATCTCGTGCACATGCTCCTCCTCCTTCTCGGCCTTTTCCCTGCTAAAAAGCTCCACTCTCCTCAACATATCCTCATTGGTCGCTTTCCACATCCTCTCTTGTCCCTGAAGGGTTTGTTTTGCCCTTTCTGCACGGATCCTTAGATCAGCGGAAATATGATCAGAGACCTGAAACGAAGACGTAGTAGGTCATCAAAAGATAGAACAAAAGATAGAGCGAGAATGGCCCCAATACTTACAGCTTGGGAGAAAGAGACCAATTTCAAGAGTGCTTCCTCAGCTCCAAGGCTCTACAAGGATAGACCTGCTAACTTGACAAAAGTTCTTTTCCGGGATCCCAGGGTCTTTACCGTCAAGGCAGTAGCCAATTTCTTGGGAGGAAGAGAGGACGAGCTCTTCTCCTTCTTCACTGTCAGCTGATCCTTCGACATGGTTGTATCAAGATCAGCGAGTGTGAAGCGAGAACTGGAACAGGTGGCTTTGGATCCTATATAAATACATAAAAGAGGATCATTAAAATATTCACCACAAATAAAAAGAACTAAGGATCCTTACCTGTTGACATGAGGTCAGTGGTGGAAGAGAATTCATGCAGGATGGTTTGATCGGATCAGAAGTATCTCTCGACTTCAGACAAGGGCAAGAACTTCTCAATCTTCTCTTCAGAATCCTCAGCAACGGGAACAAGCTCTTCAAATTTGAAAGCTGCAAAGAAGCAAGCAAAATAAGAAGATGTGAATTCCAGGATCCTTATATTAATGTTAAAGAATCCTACCCTTTTCGACCCAAGTATCCGACAGGAGATCCCCATTGGGAATAGAGTCACGTCTCACGAAGAGGTATCATTCTTTCTAAGCTCCATCGTTGTGCTTGGTTTTCAGGACTAGAGGAGATATGTTGGTTTTGACCTTGAGGAGGAAACGGGAATTCCCAAAGGTTGTGAGATCGTATATGCAGGCCAATTCCGAAAGGACTATATCAAGGCCTTTTTATTGATTTACCTGGTCGATCCAATGTACGATCCTCCAGACAATTGGCATGGCTTGGATATACAAAATCCTAGTCACCCTGAAGAATTCAGAGACAATCCCAGGAAAAGGATATCTCAAACCCAAGGAGAAGGGGTACTCAGGAAGGCAAACCCAAGTGGGAGAGACGAAGTCGGGCTGAATGAGAGGATCGAAGGGCCTGAAAACAGCCTTAGAAGGAAGGGATCCATTGAGTCTTAAAGACTCAATATCATCGTCGTCAAAGGAACAGATCTCCTCATAAGAGAGGAGCCCTTGATCGACGAAGTCATCGTCAGGAAGGGCCAAAATGGTTATGCCGGAAATGGCCATTTTTCGAACCATGGCCGAAAAAGTGAAAACGTGAAAGAAAAAGAAATAGTTACCTTCTAATTGTTGGGTTTTGAGCATTCTAACACTCCTAAGTGTACATGCAACCCTAAATACCTTGGATCTATGTTTTCTCTATTATACATGCAAATATGATTATCCAAGGTATTATCCTAACTAGCATACCAAAACATTGATACCAGGATAATAAAATAGATAGAATACATACCTTGTTGTTGTTGCTTGACTCCATGAAGCTTGAGAGCCTAGTGCCCCAAGTGTGACACCTCAAATGGTTCACACAACATCATGAACTCTTGGAATAACCATGAGAAGAAGACATACATGTTCAAATTGGCTAGCCCTCAAAATATGTATCACTAGTGCCAATTTCTTGAACTAAAGGGGTTCTTATATAGTGTGGCTATTAGGGTTACACCATGTAACTCATGACTTTACCCATTCCTTATGCTCCATGGGTTTTAACCTCCATGGAGTATCCATGGATCACCACATGGGTTAAACCCAACATAAAGGAATCTTGGATCATAAGCCCACATATATAAGAATGAATGATTTACACAATCAATCCCCATATATTTAATTAGTCTCTTTTTGATCACTAAATTAAGTCCAAATTAATTCTTGATCAATACTAATTAAATAACATAATTTCATATTAATATATTAGAACTTATAATATATTAATATGTCACAAAATGTCTTTTCCTCATAAATGGTCTATCCAAATGTTCCGATGCCATGCAACCCAAATGGACCATGCTGAGTCGGGTCAAGTACATACCAATTATAGTTATGGACTTAGACACTAATCCAATAGTCTCCCACTTGGATAAGTCTAAAACTATTATTGCGTATGACTTCAGGAACCAACTGGCAATCGTAGCTCTCAAAAGCCGCTGTCGAACTCTGACCTTGTAGATGAACTCTGACCTTTGTCAATGACTTGTCCATTAGATAAGGGATCATATATTCCTCCATTCTAGATATCATATGGACTGAGACATGGATTATAATCATTCTCTCTGTCCATTTGTTGTTTCCCGATTTTCGATTTATGACGATTGACTAATTGAACAAATCAAATCAGTCCAGGCCCGGCCGAGCACTTACATTTGTCATCACCAAATCATCTAGGGGCCCACAGATATCGCTTTTATCCCGAAGGTAAAAGGAATGGATAAACTTCGACTCATATGGCTTGTTCTACTACTTGTTGAATCATACACAAAGACACGTTTTATAACATCGAGTTACCGAATGTGTTTTCGTGCAATCAATGTACAACCAACTCATAGTAACAACTCATATCTCTAGGTTTGAAGAATATAAGATATTATCGTCTCATGATCACTCATGATAAAATCCATGAAGTGATTCCAATGAGCGCGGGTTGAATCCAATACTCAGAACTTATGAGCACTCATGAGTGTTGTAGCCCCTTGTCCAACATCTTAGACCTCTACAAGCCAACCCATGACAGTCTTGATTCATATCTACTTCCAACATATGACCGACTGTGGATAGTTTGAATAACTTAGTCAATCAGGAAGAACGACCTAGTTATTCTGGAAGTCAAAACATGCAAAATGAAACACAATAATAATAGAATCTAATATGGTATCAAAACCTATGAACATAAATAAAACACCTTTTATTTATCACCATATGATTACACATTATTCATTGTATACTGTTTCAGCTATCAACTTTATTCTTGAATTTAAAACAACAGTTGCCCCATGCTCCAAGCATGTACACTATGTTTTCTAAACACTAGTCATGCCATACACCAAGTATGCATACTATGTTTGTCTATGATCTTCACTTTGTGAATTAGATCAATTGAACATAACTCCAATGATCCTCTTTCACAGTCCCAAATCCTTACTGCAAATGCAAGAATTCCAAATTCATGCCATTTACTGAAATCTGTTAGATTCTAAACTTATATGCATTGATCCTCCTGTAATGATTATGCACAGAGTCAGAAAGACTTGACAACAACCATTACAGAGCATTCCAAAGGAGATCAGCTCCTTGGAAATATCCTTCTTGCATTAAGTTTCCTAATCTTACACTGATTGAATAATTTCCAACTTTGAAACATTTCCATATTCCATTTTGACTATCACTTCTGAACAAGAGTTGCCTCCTTACAAATTATGTCAATATGGTCCTTCCAGAATTATCACTATACTTCCAACTGTCCTTGAGCAACCAATCTTTGGTAAACCTTAGATTGTCCTCGACAATTGCTTAATCCTTTTAGTCATATCCAGTTCTAGACCTTTTCCCTTCTTAATGCCCCAGGCATTTGGAAAATTTTAGAAAGGATAAATATAGCACATGTAATCGATCCTATATCCGAAGCATATGGGACACGAGTCATGATGTCTCACATAAAGACTTAAACCAGTCTTTTGCTATAACATTTCCATTTCTATTTGCCAAGTTCTCATAATTCAGATTATGAAAAGGGATGCCGTAATCATAATCGAATTTTAGAACGCAAATAATGGACCCATATATAGAATTTCCTTATGTTGAGCCATTCCAACATGAAATTCATATATATATCCTTGACTAAATACGATTAAAATCTCAATCTAAGCTTTTAGAATTGAAATGAAGTATAATTTTCTCTCCCTTAATTATAGCAAAACAACTTTTTCAACCCCTGCAGCCTCACGAACTGAAACTTTTGTTTTCTATAATTAACATTGCTAACTTGCAACCTTTATCATAATTATCATGCTCCCACTAACATGATGATTATTGGCATAACACTTATGCTCCCACTAGCTTTGACATGTAATCAGAAATCAGCTGGACTTCTAGAAATCAATACTTTATTGACTTTCTTACCAAAGTTCAGATTTCTGATACTAGATTGCTTTGATAAAACTTTATCAATATCATACACCTTATCTTAGATAGCTCACAGGTGTGTCTAAACAATTTTAAGAACTATGAAAAGGGATGCCGTAATCATAGTCTCGATTGTTTAGACCTTTACCACTTCTCACAAGTCCATGTTAGTGTGCTGGTTAACCACACACGCTCCACTAACGACTTTGAGAATGCAAATATCACAATTGCTATCTAGCTAAAATCTACTTAGTGAAAGTGTTTCCTCACCATCATTTTCATGAATCGGAGAGAAACCTTATGACACTTAGATTTAATGGTGTATGTGTTCTTATCCATGCGAATTGTCAAAACCATAGTCACAAGACAAGGATAATGACAAATTCAAACTCATATGGACTGAACTCAATCTTAATTTCTTGCCATGTGGCAGCTCAAGGGTCTGCCATTGCTTCCAAGTTGCTGTGCAACCAATTGAGAACTCTAAGAACTCATATGCAAAGCCAACTATAATTGGAATGAACACAGAAATAGTCAACATGATAGGTTATAAACCTCAAGTCGTGTGCTAGTGAAGAACTTTAGGTTTTACTCTTGATTAGTTCTTGAGACTTTCAAGACCTTTTAAGACTCCCACTGTCCTCTTGACATATAAGACTCTCTTGTCAAATATTCAAGAGATAGTGTGGATTCTAATCAAGACAAACACTTCACACAATTGGCCTTAGTTGGTCATTGTTTTATCCAAAAACATCACAACTTACCAATTTCAAATGTACAAGAGTAAAAACTTTCTACTCTTACATTTGACAAGTGTTTTTAAACCTTCTTTAAGACATGTCACTCAAGTTACAATCTTAGAGTATAACTCTAAGAATTGTTTTTGGAACGAAGTATAAATCATCTTCTTGATTTAACCACTTCAACAATTCATAGCTCCTCTTCTTAGCTACCAGAATGCACTTAGAGGATGAATTGTGATAAGGTCTCTTAATGATTAAGATGATTATATAACATGATACTAAAGTACTCTCCCATCTTTTCAGATTTGAGAAACTTTTATCTTTCTGCCTAAGTTGATTCTTCTTATTCGCTCTGCCATACATTGAAACCTTTTCCAATGTCTCAGAATTACACTTAAGCTTGTAAGTATAACCATATTTACTGAATTTTAGTAAATAATGACGAATAGTCTTAACGATTATTTGTGGTGGGCTTGATCAGTGCACAAGAATGTGTACTCGATCCTTTACTTGACTCACACATCCATGTGAACAAGTACTTAGTCTTAATTTTTTTTCCAATGCTTGAAAGTTCTTATTCATCATGCTATACAACTTGCATGATTCCAACTTTCTATCCAACTGAAACTTAGGTGATGAGAATCTTTCCTTATTTGGTAAATTTAGACACTACCACAAATGAAAGAATCAAATTCATATTTCCACTCTTGCTCTTAATGGAATCTTATAAGCAACAAAATTTTTTCACAAATGCCATTGTAAGGATATTTTAAAATAAATAAAATCAAAAAAAATTTTCTTTTATTTTAAAACTTTGCGGAAAAACTATCCTTACAATGCACAAGCACATGAAAACTTTGTTGTTATTTATTCCTAAGCAATATATCATAACTCTTAAGAAGTAGCTCAAGAATCCGATCTTCAAACTATGCGATAGAAATCCATCTATGCCATCAGATTCAGCATATTCTTTCTTTAAGTTTCTTCACCTTTTCTTTGATTCTTAAAACATCAACATGTGACCCAGTCACATCATGTATTAAGAATCTCAGAATAGAAACTTAGCAGAGTTAGATAGTGGACTTTACCCAAAGTAGAGTCAAACTTATTGACTTTAATATCCTTAGGTAAATTTGGCAGCTTCGCAACCAATGCCCCTTTCTTTGGCAATAGACCCTTGATAATGGGACTATCTCAGACTTAGCCGTTCTCTTTACCATTTGGTCAACCGAGTTGGCTATGGTCGATCCCTTTCCATTGGGAAGAGAGAGCTTTACTGGATATCCAATGTCATCATTGTCAATGTCCATAAAGTTTTAGGAAGTTGATCTTAGCAAATAGATAAGATCATTAAGGGTCTTGTCATAGTCTGTTTCATAGGAGTCCCAAAGGAACTCACTATGTGACTTAGAAAATAGTTGAGTCACCAACTTTCTCAAGACTTTGACACCCAACTCTCCCGGCTTGTCAATATCTGACTACATCTCCAAGATGTGATCACATATAGACCTTTGCTTGAGTGACCTTAAACTTTTCAGGAACTTGTGGGTTAGGGAGAATAATTGGAGGAGGTGAAAGAAGTATGCTTTCCATGAGACATCATCTTCATTTTAGGAAAGCTTGTTTCAAGAGATTTGGGAAGATCATCTTTTGGGAGATATTCAAGAGAGTTGATTTAAAGTCCTTAATATAACACCCAATATGAAATATTAAGGCTAGGACCCAACAACCTATTTATAACTGGAAGAGGGATGCCGTAATCCAAGTTATAAAATAGTTGAAGGTAGGTAAATGACGATTTACCAATTTCCACCATGAAAAACGAAATATAATTAAGTTTTAATTGGATTTGAAACTCCTAGATCTTTTGAGATACATTGAACTTTCAATGGCATGTTTGAATCTCGATTGTGCCCTCTCAAGTTTGTGACTGGGATGCCGAGGATCACAAACAAGGTGTGAATAACCATACAAATTGACTTGGTACCCTCAACAATATTACCTAATCGATGTGCCGGTTAACCACACACGCTCCACCGATCTATAATAAAGTTAAGTTACCCTTTGCCACTCTTACTAGTCCATGTTAGTGTGCCGGTTAACCACACACGCTCCACTAACGACTTGGTAAGGTACAAAGTGTAATTTTATGGGCTAGCACCAAATTCACATTTTCCTAAGTAACTAAGATTGGGAATTTACAAGTGTTTAGTTACTTAGTATTTATCATTAATACTTTTAATGAAGGGAGAATTATAGTCTTTGTCCTACCCGTTCGGCTAACGACCCTCCATCAGTCAAGGAAGCGGTGGGTGAGAGTGGACACCCATTAAACTGCCATTTTATAGGCAGTAACCTTATACCCCCCTTATAGACCGGCTTCGTGAATGAGGCCTACTAACGGTAAGATTGACTTTATCTTATACATATCTATATAATTAAAATTATAATAATAGTATAAGAGTTTGAATTTTAACTTTTAAAATTCTAAGGGCTAACTTGGAATTAAAGTATTCATAAGTGAAACTTTCAAATTCCAAAACTTGAGGGCAAGTTTTGAAACTATTCAAAACTAATTAATTCCATAACTTATGTGTTTAAAGTAGTTTTAATTAAAAAACTCTTCAAGTTCCATAACTTGAGGACAAGTTATGGAAGACTTTAAACTAATAAAAGAATGTAACTTTTCTTTATTTTGTAATTTATGGAATTAACTAAGGTTACACATTTTATTACTTAATGAAGTGACTCTTGAACCTCCATAACTTGAGGACAAGACTCTTCATTTTTGTAACCATTGCCAACTTTTATGAGTTTTATGAAACTTAAATGTGACTTTTCATATAACTTGAGGACAAGTTACAAAAACACATTTTAGAATCAACTCTTAGATTAAAATGGATTGAAAACACATAATCAATTAACTTTTCTATTAATCTAAGCAACTCATAAGAACAAGATAATTCAAATCAAACTTTTTCATGTAATTAGCCTAATCACTAAACTAATACAAAACCTGAATCTATTGACAATTATCTTTGAAATTGGATTAGTATGAACATTACCACATCAAAAACAAGTTTATAAGTTCAAAAACATCTTAGGGTAATGTTTCTAGTCCATTTCTATCCAAAAAACTCGAAAATATGTTGTCTGGGGCTCCTACTCGTCGAGTGTATCAACCTACTCGCCGAGTAGGATGATTTTCTTCATGGACTCGGCGAGTTTATCAGTGGACTCGGCGAGTACAGTGCCCAGAATGCCCGAAATTCGACTTTTTCAGCATTTTTCAGCAATTTGCATCAAGTATAATTGAAAACAAGCCTAGGCTCTGATACCACTGTTGGGTTTTGAGCATTCTAACACTCCTAAGTGTACATGCAACCCTAAATACCTTGGATCTATGTTTTCTCTATTATACATGCAAATATGATTATCCAAGGTATTATCCTAACTAGCATACCAAAACATTGATACCAGGATAATAAAATAGATAGAATACATACCTTGTTGTTGTTGCTTGACTCCATGAAGCTTGAGAGCCTAGTGCCCCAAGTGTGACACCTCAAATGGTTCACACAACATCATGAACTCTTGGAATAACCATGAGAAGAAGACATACATGTTCAAATTGGCTAGCCCTCAAAATATGTATCACTAGTGCCAATTTCTTGAACTAAAGGGGTTCTTATATAGTATGGCTATTAGGGTTACACCATGTAACTCATGACTTTACCCTTTCCTTATGCTCCATGGGTTTTAACCTCCATGGAGTATCCATGGATCACCACATGGGTTAAACCCAACATAAAGGAATCTTGGATCATAAGCCCACATATATAAGAATGAATGATTTACACAATCAATCCCCATATATTTAATTAGTCTCTTTTTGATCACTAAATTAAGTCCAAATTAATTCTTGATCAATACTAATTAAATAACATAATTTCATATTAATATATTAGAACTTATAATATATTAATATGTCACAAAATGTCTTTTCCTCATAAATGGTCTATCCAAATGTTCCGATGCCATGCAACCCAAATGGACCATGCCGAGTCGGGTCAAGTACATACCAATTATAGTTATGGACTTAGACACTAATCCAACACTAATCACCGATAATCGCAAGATAGCGCATGAAAAGCAAAGAAAAATGAATAAGAGATTGAGGGACTGATCACATCTATTTATACTGAGGAATTAAGACTGATTTGACTGTTAACGACTAGTTATCTACCTGTTGGATTTCAAAATTACCTAGCCGTTAAGGGTTAATTGTGAAAATTACTCTTCTCTCTCCTTTTATCTTTTTAATTTAAGTTATTCCTTTAATATTTATGAAACTAACTCTTATATTTCCAGGAATAACTTGGGGGCAATTGTTAGGGCCAGGATCCTCAACCCTCATCAGATATTCAAGATCCTCAATTATCATATGATCCTGACTATTACCGTTATTATTATTTAACATTTATAACGGTTATATTTTGTTCATAACTAAAACGTGTGCAGAAGTAGTCAAAAGAAGACTTATTCTCAATGAAGTTTCATCTCAACTATGCTAAAGACCCAGAATACCGAGTCAAATAACGTTCATAAAGCTGGTCATGAAGGATCTCGGAAATATCGGACATCATGTTAGCTAGTTTAGACTATAAATTAACACTTGTACTTCGCACACAACACACTGTTTTTTACTCTAAGCTTACTCGACGAAATTGTTCAGTTGTTCTTACTGAAATATTCTCTGTAATCATCATTTTACATTAATAAAATCAGCAAGGAAGGTGATGATTGTCACCTCCCAAGGTTTTGTGCCGGAGATCCTAGCAAGGATCAAGGGCTTTCCTTGTAAACTATTGTGTCACTCTCTTTTATCATTTGCTACTGCACAATTTGAACATCACAACCTCTCATTCAATTTGGTTGATTAGTACTTGTGTAATTTTTGACCAAAACAATTATTCTGAAAACTATTTTTCTATGGGTTTAAAAATGAAAATTTTGGTTTGAAAATGTGGTCATTACAAGTTGGTATCAGAGCCTTGGTTTGACGGATATGGATGAAGTCTAGGGGAATTCCAAACTCAAACTATGGATCTGAAGATTTTCATAAAAACTTTTCAAAGAAACGAAATTTTTTACAGGAGAAAAACCTAGTGAAGCAGTGTGCACAATCAGCCAGAGCTCGAGCGGTAGTTTCCCAAAATATCTCAAACTATTTTATGAGTAGTGTAGAGTTGATATCTGATGAACTAATAGAACTACATGCTAGTAATAGGATAAGGATCTTACAGAAAATGTGTGATAGGGTTGCCTGATTTGTGATACCTTTAGCCTAGGAGTTTTCTCTTATAAGATTGAATCTGTCATTGCATTTGCTTGGTGTATGCTGCATAATTGTACATAGTTAGGATTTTATAGCCTTAGAATCCTTGATTTAGCCTTTCTTCCTGTTCCTTGTTTGGTTGTGGATTTGAGGTAGAATCATTTATTCGACTGTCTATCGAGTCTTGTATTGTGTACGATTGGCATGTGCAAAGCACATGGCGAGGATAGCGGAGATCTTGTGAGGCGGAGCAATGCTGGGGTGCAGTCTAGAATGAGTACCTAGATGATTAGTAGTGGTACTGAGGAACCAGCACGGCGAGTGTATAGTTGATCTTGAGAAATAGAGTCCTTGTGACTTAGGGTCTTGAGAGGATGACTTTAGAAATATACGGGCTAGTGTGGAAAGTAGTATTGGGCCCCTACTACTGAAAGCACTGGATCCGTATGCGGCTCAAAAAGGAATCTTAAGGAACTAAGGAGCTTGAAGGAGTGTGTGGATGTTTGTGTATGCGATTTAGCCTGATTCTGATGGTTTTCTTGTGTGTTTCGGTGTGGTGGTTACCCGAGGGTCAGGCTACAGCGACCCCGAGAGGCCGAGTGCCAGTGATGATGAGATCCGTAGGATTATTGTCGGTGAAGTGGCCATGTCGATCATAGGGAATATACCAGAAATGTTTGGGTCTATTAAGACCACGCTGATTGAGACTTTTGATGAGCGCTATGCCGCCTTCACTGAGGTTGCTTCTGTGTCACACCCCCAAACCAGGATGGCGAAAACGTCAGGGGGTGGATGACTTTCATGTATTGTATCATAACAGTTAAATAATAGTAAAGAAAGAAAACATGACCATCATATATATAATTGAAAAAGTTACATCATTGTAAGTCTTACATGTTTTCAAAAGACAATTACAATATGATGACAAAAGACTTGTTTGACACCTTAGCACTCCATCCTCAAAAGCTGGTGTTTACCTGTTTTACTAGTTTCCTGAGAATACAAGTTTTTTGAAAAAGTGTCAACATTTAAGTTGGTGAGTTCGTAAGAGTTTATATGAAAATAGTAAGCCTTTCCGTGAAAAGATATCGTGTTTGTTTCCAGAAAATCTGATATTTTCTAATAATGAAATGTAAGCCGTTCACTTGTAAAATAAGGGTGTTTGTTCTAGAAAATCCAATATTTTCTAATAATGGAATGTAAGCCGTTCACTTGTATTATGTTAATGTTTGTTCCAGAAAATGCGATATGTTCTAATAATGAAATGTAAGCCGTTCACTTGTAATATGTTAATGTTTGTTCCAGAAAATCTGATATTTTCTAATGAATGAGATGCAAGCTGTAAAAGTTCCAAAACTGAAATGGACCAGTGTTTTCCATACATTAAAGTAGTAATAGGTAGTTATATTCATATATAAAACCGTTTGAAGAAGTGTGCTTTCGTGTAAAACATACGTCACGTCGTCTCAATATGTGAGTTTTCTATAACCGTGCTTTTAAGATGTGGTGCCTGCCTCGTCGTTCTTCAGGCGCCGAGATATTTATGACAATTGTCACCCATAACCAGCCGGTCTGGCTGTAGCTAACAACCAGGGTGTGGGATCATCAGTCCCATATAGATCTATACACAAGTATCACGCCCTCGTATCAGAGGTTCCGGTGATAAATACAGGACTTGGGAATATACCTCTGTTAGGTACGATTGAAGACATCGTCTCACAATTTCCATTCAACGAGTGTACGTGTTTTTGAAGTGAAAACTTTTGTAAATGACATTATCCCATATTTCCAGTATAACGTCGAAAGTGTCGTAAAACAATTATATATGCACTTTTTATAATTTTACCCGTTGTTCGACGGGTTAAAAGGGGTAAAGTTTTGTAAATTATATTTGTAAAGTTTTGATGAAATGAATGTTTTGTACTCGAAATATATATATATATATATATATATATATATATATATATATATATATATATATATATATATATATGAATAATGTAATGTTTATCAAAATGTTGTTCGTGAAATCATATGCGATTGATAGTAAAACCATTTCGTGTATTTAATGCTTTTCGTAAAAATGGTAAAATAACGTATTTAAGTGTTTTTATTTTAATGTAAATATTCATGCATGTTTACTTGTATTCCCCCCCCCCCCCCCCTTCAAACATAGAAAAACAGTCTTGAAAATGTAGGGGTATGAACTCACCTTATATGTAGTCACGGTTAGATAACGAGATACATATGGTGACTTCGAGCTAGAACACAGGAAATATGTCGTAATCCTAATGGTTTTATACACATATTAATGTGTGAGTATTTGATGAAACAAGAACTTATGTGTTGTATAATCAGAAAACAAGTGAAGAATACTTACCAAATATTATAACTATGATAGAAGAAAGATGGGCTCCTGGAGTTGCTTGATCTTAAGTATGAAGGAAATGGTTTTGGTATTTGAGAGAGAAATGAGAGTGATTCGTCTACTGGAGGTAAAAATGAGAAATGATCCTAAGTTGTGACTTATATAGGAAGTAAAGATAGGAGGTTGAGTTGATGTTTGCGTTGGTTACTGGAATTATCACATTGGGAAGCTGAATAAGATAAGATATCTAGATATTTTAAGGAGTTTACTGTCAAATTGTAAGTGTTTGCGGTCAAAGGAAATGAGTTTACTCCCAAAAGAAAGTGTTTACTCCCAAAAGAAAGGGTTTACTCCCAAAAGAAAGGGTTTACGGCCAAAGTTCCACCAAAATCAAAGGAGATTTCGGTCCTTAATGGGCCTCAAAATGAGTTTTCGGCCATAACAAAACCGAAAACCCATTTGTTTGATTCAAATGGCCGAAAACCTAATTGCTTTAGACTTTTAAGACCGCAAACTAGAAGATCTTTGAATCTTTGGACAGAAAACTAATATATGGTGGGTTATTTCATGGTTTCAAGTTTAATCTTTTGCTTAAAATTGATTTATAATAACCTAAATCAACTTAGGTTTCAATCCATACTTAGTTACTGGTTTATAAACATGATCCTAAGGCTATAGATCACACAATGCTTCAAGGTTGCACTGTTGTTTTCACTAGTACTTGGTTAGGGTTTAGGTTTTCTCTAGTTCTAAAATTTCCCAGTTGTGACATTATCCCCCCGTTAGAGGGAATTTCGTCCCGAAAGTAGAATCTCTGAGTGGGTCGTCAAGGGTTTAAAAAAGTGTGGGTACTTCGGTTCCATTTGATCTTCTTGTTCCCAAGTGAATTCAAGTCATCGCTTGGCATTCCAACGTACCTTTACTATCGGTATTCGACTCTGTTTCGTTCTCTTGACTTCTCTATGGAAGACTTCTACGGGTTCTTCCATGAAGTATAGACTCTTATTTACATCGACTTCATCGAGTAGAATTTCTAGAGTCTCGTCGGGTGGATATTGTTTTAGATTGAGCGTAGAAGATGGGGCGTATGTTACCGAGTTCCTGTGATAGTTGGGGTTTATAGGTCAACGGGCCGATCCCGCAATGTCTCTAGTTCCTTATGGATTTGAACGATCTTCTCTGACACCTCCTTAATGATTTCAGGGTCGGTGAGGATATTTTTGAGCATTGGACTCCTTAGCTTGTTGGGAGTTTCCTAACTTCAATACAACTTAATGGTGATTTGTGCTTGTATTCCTACGGTGTTCCATTCAGAGGGCATTTCTGCTGGGGGTAGTTACTGTTTGTAAGAGGACTCAACCAGTGGTAGGTGAGCATTGCATGCTTTCTCAAAGTCTATCGCGAAGCATACCTTCTAATGTTTGAATGTTTCACTCATTCCGATTGTTTATTTAGGGATGGTAAGCTATCCTCAAGACGAGTTGGGTTTCTCAAGTGCTTCTGTAATGACTGTCAAAAGTGCGAGGACTGTCTCCTATCCGTAATAATTAGTAGTGGTATACTGTGCAGTCTCACTGCTTCATTGTGGTATGTTCCTGTTAGCTTTTCTACTTTATCTGTTGTTTTGATCGGTAGGAAGTGTATGGGTTTGGTTCGTTACTCAAATGGTTGCGTGTCCATCCGTATTTCTGGGGAACTCTACCCTGACATTCATGGTATAACTCATACCTGGTTCACCTGTCAATGCTTTGTGTATACAAGTCGTATATAATTAAGATTGGAAGGACAGTCGGATAAGTGATTCTGTCCTAAGCCCATAACCAAACAAGGAACAAGATTTAAGGCGGAATCACACATCCTAAGTCTGTAGAATCTTAATTATATACCACCCTTACATATGCACCTAGTAATGATGATTAACCAGTATGTGTCCTTAGTTTCTACATGAGTGATGCGATTAGTTTGGTTGAGAAGGTAATTACAACTACTTTTTCCATAGCTACTGCGTTTTAGGTCAATTCTTGAACTTGCTGTGCGGGTGGCATTCCCGAAAGATCTACTGAGAATACTTCGGGAACTTTACAGACTTCTGGGACATCCTTGATGTTTTACGCTTCCTTTTTCTCATTTACTGCGTAGGATAGGAAGGCGTGGTACTTCTTGTGTAGATTGCTCTGAGCTTTTACCTAAGGGATGATCTAAAGGATTGTGTTGGGTTTGTCGTCATAATTGACGAGGGTTTCACTCTTAGGCATATTTGGGCTAACGACTTTTTTGTAACACACAATATTAGCATGGCAGAGATTGGCTTAAAACATACCGGTGATCACGTTGAAGTTCCCTATTGTAGCTGGCATTAGGTCTATTTGAAAGAACTGGTGGTTTTAGTGTTAGAGTGCATACTACGTATATATCTTAAGTGCTTTCTGTTTTATTATTTGTTAACTCTACTATGAATGTTTCGTTGAGTGTTTGTAGCTTTTATCTGAACCTGTTTTTAAATTGGTGATTCGCGAACTCCTCTTCATACTGCTAACGCAAAGTATGCATGCTTATGGGTGAGTTAGGAGAAACGTACCAGTAACCATGGTCGGATCATTCACGGTTTCCTCGTGCTTTATTCTTTGAATACTTCCCACATTTCCGGCATTCTTTGCTTTCGGAAACTCCCTCTTGAAGTGCCCTGCTTCACCGTATCCATAGCAAATTCGGCTTACTCCGACATTTGTGGTTTGAGTAGTTTGTTGGGTCGTTGTCCTACAGAAACTGGCGATATGCCCATCTTTGTTGCAATTCTCGCAGTGCATCACCCGGCAGGCACCACGGTGATGATAGTTGCACTTGTTGCACTTGGGTATGGTTCCAGCATATCGCTTTGCTGGTGCTGGTGTGGCCCGGATAGTGACAGGGTGGGCTGTCACTATTTGTTGTCTTTTGGCGGGTCCTTGAGTTGGACGTCCCTTTCTCTTGTTCCAGGGCTTTCTTTTATTGAGTACTACCGCTCCATTGTCGTGGATTTTCTTAAGTTTGTAATTTGGAGGGTCTTTGCCGGAACACACTCATTGGTGTCCTTGGTTGCCATTGCGATTGGAATTGTCGGCACCGTTCTTAATTCTGTTCGTATTGTTAGCATTAAGTTGTGTCATGGTGGATGTTACGGCGACTGCTGCAGTAGCTGCTACAGCAGCTTGGAATGTGGCGAGGTCCATTTTCAAAACGGGTGTTGTGCCGGTGTGCTGGTTACTTCCGTGTGATGGAATGATTCTTGTTGTATGGTATAAAATGAGTTCGTAAGTAACTACGGTCGTTGCTAGTTGTATTCCATCTATTTATATACACGTATAAGTTTTCACATTTTACTGTACGATTCTCAATGTTTCGGCCAACATCCCGGTGATGTTCTTTTGCTAGTGAGGGGGAGTAGGTATGGTACAAGTGTTAAGTTTAACAAAATAGAATATATGTGTCGAAATTTTCAAGTTGGTCGTGTTTCATGGGTCGTATCATGCTCGATTTACTGTTACTAGTTGCGATGAAAGATGTAATCGGTCTACCACGCAGTGTGAGTAGTATAGTCACTATCTTACTAGAGTATACTAGTCTATCATATATCAAAATGATACACAAGGTGTCCTACCACCTCGCACATCTTGCGAGTGGCTTCCTTCGTTTCTTGTTCTGCTATGACTATTCTAGTTTCAGCTGCAAGGATTTGTCGTCTTATTGCGGTTGTCTTCTTTTCTATTCATCGGTTGGCTGTTGTGGTCGGGTAGTAGGGGTTGTTGTGGTGAAATCCTATCATTTTGTCTGTGCGAGAATGGAGGTAACTATAGAATCTAAGTGTGTGGTTCTATAGTATCGTAAAATACTCCTATAGTATTTTAAGTTTTATGTTCTGTTCTAGTGTTTCTTGGTATGTAGTGTTGGTAAGTTTTAGAATCGTTGTTTACCACGAATATTCCCAAACACATGTTGCTCGTATCTCAAATAAATATAGTTGATCAGGTTATATTTATCCCAGATATGATTACGTAACTGTCAAAGCTTAACCGCAGTGTTCAACTTATCTAAATACTTTTTATATCTTACTTATTATGACAATATTCCTAGTATGTATGCATATATGTATACTTTTATAAAAATACTTATAATATTCCAAAGTATATTTGTACGCAAATGTTATGTCAGAGAGTTTTAGTCCCATAATATTTATAGTTTGTATATCTTATGTGGTTCGATATACTTAGTTCATTATAAACAATGCTCGGATAACAATCTTTCACACCCCCAAACCAGGATGGCGGAAACGACTGGGGGTGGATGACTTTCATGTATTGTATCATAACAGTTGAATAATAGTAAAGAAAGCGAACATGACCATCATATATATAATTGAAAAGTTACATTATTATAATTGTTACATGTTTTCAAAAGACAATTACAATATGATGACAAAAGACTTGTTTGATGCCTTAGCGCTTCATCCTCAAAAGCTGGTGTTACCTGTTTTACTAGTTTCCTGAGAATACAAGTTCTTTGAAAAAGTGTCAACATTTAAGTTGGTGAGTTCATAAGAGTTTATATGAAAATAGTAAGCCTTTCCGTGAAAAGATATCGTGTTTGTTTCCAGAAAATCCGATATTTTCTAATAATGAAATGTAAGCCGTTCACTGGTAAAATAAGGGTGTTTGTTCCAGAAAATCCAATATTTTCTAATAATGAAATATAATCCGTTTACTTGTATTATGTTAATGTTTGTTCCAGAAAATCTGATATTTTCTAATAATGAAATGCCAGTCGTTCACTTGTAATATGTTAATGTTTGTTCTAGAAAATCCAATATTTTCAAATGAATGAGATGCAAGCTATAAAAGTTTGAAAACCAAAATGTACCAGTGTTTTACATACATTAAAGTAGTAATAGGTAGTTTTATTCGTATATAAAACCGTTTGAAGAAGTGTGTTTTCGTGTAAAACATACGTAACGTCGTCTCAATATGTGAGTTTTCTATAAGCGTGGTTTTAAGATGTGGTGTCTGCCTCGTCGTTCTTCAGGCACCGAGATATTTATGACAATTTTCACCCATAACCTGACGGTCTGGCTGTAGCTAACAACCAGGGTGTGTGATCATCAGTCCCGTATAGATCTATACACAAGTATCACGCCCTCGTATCGTAGATTTCGGTTATAAATACAGGACTTGCAAATATACCTCAGTTAGGTACGATTGAAGACAACGTCTCACAATTTCCATTCAACGAGTGTACGTGTTTTTGAAGTGAAAACGTTTGTAAATGACATTATCCCATATTTCCAGGATAACGTCGAGTGTCATAAAACAATTATATATGCACTTTTTATAATTTTACCTGTTGTTCGACGGGTTAAAAGGGGTAAAGTTTCGTAAATTATATTTGTAAAGTTTTGATAAAATGAATGTTTTGTACTCGAAATATATTGTTATGTATATATATATATATATATATATATATATATATATATATATATATATATATATTTGTATGAATAATGTATTGTTTATCAAAATGTTGTTCGTGAAATCATATGCGATTGATACTAAAACCATTTCGTGTATTTAACGCTTTTCGTAAAAATGGTAAAATTATGTATTTAAGTGTTTTTGTTTTAATGTAAATATTCATTCATGTTTACTTGTATTCCCCCCCCCCCCCCCCCCCAACCCTAAAACATAGAAAAAGAGTCTTGAAAATGTAGGGGTATGTGTAGGGTTTCAAAGTACTCCATGGATGATGGCAATGGACCCCTTGATGAAGTGTAGGTTAAAAGCCCAAGACTTGTCTTTTCCCTATAAATAGTCATGTATTATTCATTATTAGGGTTAAGAATGAGGCAAAATGTAGCCGCCACATTGTGAGGTTTCTTATGTAGAGTTAGATTCTTTAGTCTATTATGAAAGTGTAATTTATTCCTCATGTTTTGAATAAATCGAGTGATCATTCGACATATCTTCTTTTTATTTGTGTTTGTTCTTATTTTCCGCATCTTGTTCATCAAATCACAATTAGGGTTTTATTCCCAACAAGTGGTATCAGAGCGGGTCTTTGAAGATCTATTGATTTTTGAAGTATCGGTTCTTGGTTTGATGATTTTCTGCACAAGTTATTGAAGATTATTGGTGTTTTGGCGTCTTGGAATCAAAATTCTGCTCAAGCTACTGTTCATGAAAATTTATGATATTCCTCCTCTGTTCATTGTGGTATATTTTTTTCCTCTGTTCTTTGGATCTGATTAATTTGTCTTGTGATCAATAGATCCCGTTTGAGGCTATTTAATCGAGTCTTATTTCGTTTGTCACACTATTGATTTAATCCAATATTGTTCCTTGGGCCCAATTGTTTCAATTGTTGTTTATTGTTCATATATCGTTCATCGGTGTTTCAAATCACAAAATTTTAATTCTCGAATGTCAATGTTCTTATTCGATTTAAGGGTTTAACTTCATGACGATTAAGCATTCTTTTTGGATTTCACAACTCTCGATTTTTTTTAATTCACTAATAGTTCTGTTCTTGAGTTGAAATTTCTGAAAAATATCATTCTCAAAATCGATTTTGATTTTGTTCATCTATTATGTTCCAAAATCGACCTGTTTAGCCCGGAGATTGAGTTGAGAAACATTGATTTTGTTGTTTGGCGTTAATTAATTTTGGTAGTCAAAGCAGAAAAGTCAAAATCAGTATTCTTGGATTTCTGGTTCTGACTGTGATCTCATAAATTTAGCCAAATCTGATAATCAGATGAGATTTCGGAAGTAAATGGGAGAGTGATTTCGGAATTGATTTTGGAGAACTATGATGGACCTGACATCGGAACGAAGGCTGTTGTAATTCCAGATTCTGTTTCGCATTTTGTTTTTGACTCGCAATCGGTACATCACATTCGCAGTTGACGTTGATCTTTGCAAAGGTCTCGCAAGTGGTATATCGTTCTCATGCCAATCTTGTGTTCAGAATCGGCACAAATGTTTGAGGAATTGGAATTGATATCATAGTTGGTCTGGAACTCGCATTCGGATTTATGTTATTGGAATTTGGACGCCTTTTGAATGGAAATTTCATTCGGAATTAGTACATCAAAAAAAAATCAGAATCAGAACTTAATTCTTCACTCGGAATGAACCCATGATTCGGAACGAGAGGGTTTGTCGAAATTATGAAGGCGATCGGATCGATGGTGCTATTGTCGGGTATTGCGAAGGTTTCGTATGTTCTTGATGTTGTTGTTCGCGTCTATCTGATCATTTGGGGAAGATGACTCAATGATTCACTATTGGTCCCTGCAACTTCAGCGAATTGACACTTTTGGTCCCTGTTGTTTTCACAGCTTGGCATTTTTGGATCAATTCCAGAAATTGTTACAATTAAAAGGGAAATTAATGCAGAGTTACATTTTCAGTCCCAGAATTTCAGAAATGTGACAGTTTCAGGCTATTTTTCGAAAAGTTTGCAAATTTAAGGGCTGGTGAACAGTTTTGAATTTTTTTATCGCACATATTTTTTCGTGAACAGAAAACTAAAGATTCCATCAAGTCTTGGCGGTACGGAAAGTCGTTTTTCGTGATAACGACAAATTTTCACGACTTTTTCGGATTTTATACTTCATTGTGTATATCATTTTGTCGCGGGGGGAGCATAGTAATTTTTTATCCATTCAAGATCATTCTCATGACCATTTGATGGCTTTATAATCACGTTTTTGATTATAAATCGGGGGAGAATTTGGTATGGTGATTTGAAATTGGATTTGTGACTTTTCAAATTTGAAGATTTTTGATAAAGCTTGTGGTAGAATTATGAAGGTAGCTTTTACAGTAGCAGTTCTTTATCGACCTCTTCTAAAGCTTTTGCAGAGAAGTATCCTTTATAGTAGTAGTTCTTCATCGAGCTCTTCTAAGGACTTGTTATATCTCCGACTTCTAGTATTTTCTCGATCAAGTGGCATTACGAATCTTAAAATTTGGGTTGTTACAGGTGGGTTATATCATTAGCTTATTTGAAGATTATTGTGAATTGGAGGGGGAGCTCTTCAAAGACAAGAAGTGATTTGGTTTCTTAATTCTGAAATGGGTTTTTATGGCGGGTTTGGCTTTCTTGAAGATTTTTGGGATTACATTCGAAAATGATGTTTAAAGACATTACTTCAGTGCTTGGTTTATATATCCTAGAGCCCGTTTTTGAAGACTATTGAAGAATCAAGATTCGTGGATTTCTTCAAATATTCCTCGTTGCAAAATCATTTCTTAATTGCTAGATGCTTGTTTTGGAAGTTAAAGCATTGTCATCCATTCCGTACTTTAAGGGGGGGGGGGACTGTAGGGTTTCAAAGAACTCCATGGATGATGGCAATGGGCGCCCTTGATGAAGTGTAAGTTAAAAGCCCAAGACTTGTCTTTTCCCTATAAATAGTCATGTATTATTCATTATTGGGGTTAAGAGCGAGGCAAAATGTAGCCGCCACATTCTGAGGTTTCTTATGTAGAGTTAGATTCTTTAGTCTATTCTGAAAGTGTAATTTATTCTTCATGTCTTGAATAAATCGAGTGATCATTCGACATATCTTCTTTTTATTTGTGTTTGTTGTTATTTTCCGCATCTTGTTCATCATATCACAATTAGGGTTTTATTCCCAACAGTATGAACTCAACTTATATGTAGTCGCGGTTAGATAACAAGATAAATATGGTGACTTTGAGCTAGAACACGGGAAAGATGTCGTAATCCTAATGGTTTTATACACATATTAATGTGTGAGTATTTGATGAAACAAGAACTTATGTGTTGTATAATCATAAAACAAATGAAGAATACTTACCGAATATTATAACTATGATAGAAGAAAGATGGGCTCCTGGAGTTGCTTGATCTTAACTATGAAGGAATTGGTTTTGGTAGTTGAGAGAGAAATGAGAGTGATTAGTCTACTAGAGGTAAAAATGAGAAATGATCCCAAGTTTTGACTTATACAAGAAGTAAAGATAGGAGGTTGAGTTGATGTTTGCGTTGGGTACTGGATATATCACATTGGGAAGCTGAATAAGATAAGATATCTAGATATTTTAAGGAGTTTACTGTCAAACTGTAAGTGTTTGCGGTAAAAGGAAATGAGTTTACTGTCAAAAGAAAGAGTTTACTCCCAAAAGAAAGCGTTTACTCCCAAAAGAAAGGATTTACTCCCAAAAGAAAGGGTTTACGGCCAAAGTTCCACCAAAATCAAAGGAGATTTCGGTGCTTAATGGGCCTCAAAATGAATTTTCGGCCATAGCAAAACCGAAAACCCATTTGTTTGATTCAAACGGCCGAAAACCTAATTGCTTTAGACTTTTAAGACCGCAAACTAGAAGATCTTTGAATCTTTGGACCGAAAACTAATATATGGTGGGTTATTTCATGGTTTCAAGTTTAATCGTTTGCTTAAAATTGATTTATACTAACCTAAATCAACTTAGGTTTCAATCCATACTTAGTTACTAGTTTATAAACATGCTCCTAAGGCTATAAAACAAACAATGATTCAAGGTTGCAATATGGTTTTCACTAGTACTTGGTTAGGGTTTAGGTTTTTCTAGTTCCAAAATTTCCCAGTTGTGACATGCTGCTGCCGTAACCACCGTAGCCGTTGCTGCTGCGAGACCGCAGGGGGGGGGGGGTGATTCGTTGTGGTACTAGGAATTCAACAACATCAATCCACCCAAAGTTTGATGGGACCAAGGACCCGAATGATGCGATAAGATGAATTTCTGATTTTGATGGTTGTTTTTACACTTTCTCCTATCCGGATAATCTGAGGGCTCGTTTCACGCTGAATCTACTTCGCTTGGGAGCAAAGGATTGGTGGAAATTTGTGACGGATGATTATTATCTTGTAGAGCGTACTGTAGTGACATGGGAGAGAGATAGAGTTGGAGACATAGGTGAGAGAGGAGAGGGAGACTCAGGTGAGAGATAGGAGACCAATGCAGTCGCATCCGGTGATTAAGCGGCCAAAGCCCGATGACTCAAGAGCTGGAGGCTAGAAGGGCCGCACTTGCAACAAGTGCGGCAAGGTACATGATGGTCCATGTTGGTCCGGGGCTATTTTCTACATGTGTGGCAAGGATGGGCATATGGCTATGGATTTCCCCAAGGGATTTTGGGTTTGCTTCAATTGCAACCTGACGGGTCGTTTGAGGTCCGAGTGTCCACAACTTGCATCTAGGGCGGTTCAGACTTCGGCCCCGATTACCCTGCGTATTACTGATGGTCGGCAGGGGAAGACCGAGGCTCCAAGGGCTCAAGGGAGAGCATCTCATTTGACATCAGAGGACGCCAGAGCAGCTTTAGACGTCGTGACTGGAATGTGTTATTTATTTATTTCTACGGATTAATTTATGTTGCTTATGATATTGTTCATGTTAGGTACTTTCCTTGTGAATTTTGTACCTGCACTTGTGCTATTTGACTCGGGTGTGAGTTGGTATTTTGTGTCATCATCTTTTTATCGTGGTTTTAGTATTGCACGGGAAACCCTTGAGCAGGACATTGAGAGTCTCTATACCTGATAAGCATCCGGTCTCCACTACTGACATCTATCGGGGTTGTGTGCTATAGATTTTTGGTGTTGGGTATTCGATAGATCTTATCCCTATTGCAATGGGAAATGTCTGTGTTATCATGGGTATGGATTGGTTAAGCCAGTTTGGGGCTCTGATTGACTGTGAGCGGCAGTTGTTGACGGTTCGAGATCCTAGTGGGGGAGTGCTGGCCATTTACGACGAGGGTACTTGGTTAGGATCAACATTCTGTTCTGCCGCCAGGGCGAGGCAGAGTTTACAACATGGGTGTATGGGTTATCTGACATATGTAGTGGATACCTGGGTTGATGAAAAGAGATTGGTTTCCATTTCCGATGTTCCTGTTGTGCGTGATTTCCTTAATGTTTTCCAGAGGAATTACCTGGTATGCCTCCTAAGAGGTAAGTAAAGTTCCGGATCGGTCTGATCCCTGGTGTGGCACCAGTTGCCATGGAACCGTATCGTCTTGCACCTCCTGAGATGCATGAGTTACCCTCTCAGGTTCAAGTTTTGTTACGAAAGGAGTTAATTCGACCGAGCAATTCTCCGTGGGGAGCACTGATCCATTTTTTCAAGAAGAAGGATGGTTCACACCGGATGTTTATTTATTACCGGGAAGTGAACAAGCTAACGGTGAAGAACCATTATCCGTTGCCAAGGATCGGTGATCTATTCGATCAGTTGCAGGGGGGCATCTTGGTTTCCCAAGATTGATCTAAGGTATGGCTACCATCAGATAAGAGTGCGAGAGAAGGATATTTAGAAGACGACCTTTCAAACTCGTTATGGGCATTACGAGTTCGTGGTGATGCCTTTCGGACTCACCAACGCACCGGCGGCGTTCATGGACCTCATGAACCGGGTGTGTAGGCCCATGTTGGATCGGTCAGTGATCATCTTCATTGATGACATTCTGGTCTATTCGAAGACCAGAGAACAACATGAGGAGCATTTGTGCGAGATTCTCGGAGTTTTGAGGATGGAGAGGCTTTATGCCAAGTTCTCTAAGTGTGATTTCTGGTTGCGCGAGGTTCGGTTTCTAGGACACCTTGGTTTCTAGATTCTCGGAGTTTTGAGGATGGAGAGGCTTTGTGGTCTACTGCGATGCATACATTTCAGGATTGGGTGCTATGTTGATGCAGAGGGGGCAAGTGATTGCATATGCTTCGAGACATCTAAAGCCTCATGAGGCGAAGTATTCCACCCATGATTTGGAATTGGGGGTGGTGGGTTTCACTCTCAATATTTGGCGCCACTATCTTTATGGAGTTCGATGTATCATCTATACAGACCATAAGAGCCTGAGATATCTTATGGATAAACCTAACCTGGACACAAGGCAGGGGAGGTGGCTGGATGTAGTGAAGGATTATGACTGTGAGATTCTATATCTCCCAGGCAAGGCCAATGAGGTGGCTGATGCCTTGTGCCGGAGGGTGGTCAGTACCCCGATTCAGGATGTGTGTTTGAGGATGACTGTGATGACCCCAGTTGTGGAAACGATCAAAGAAGCGCAGTCGGAGGTTATAAAGGTAGAAAATCAGAAAAGTGAACGGGTGATTGGTCAGCTTTCAACCTTTTATATCGACAGCAGGGGGCTTTTGACTCTTCACGGGTGGGTTTGGGTGTCGTATACGGGTGGGGATCAATGAGTATTGATGGAGTAGGACCACAAGTAAATATTTTCCATTCATACAGGGGTTACCACGATGTATCTTGACTTGAATAATAGTTATTGGTAGCCGTGTATGAAGAGGGACGTGGTCTGGTTTGTAGAGCGATGCTTGACTTGCCGGAAGGTCAAGGCCGATCTCCAGCGCCCTCACGACAAGTTGCAGCCTTTGGAGATTCCACTGTGGAAGTGGGAGCAGATCATGATGGGTTTCATTACAAAATTGCCCAAGACTGCAAAGGGTTTTGATGCTAGCTGGGTGATAGTGGATCGTTTGACGAAGAGTGCTCACTTCATAGCCATAAGTGAGGGCTCTTCTATCGAGAAACTAGCTGAGATTTATGTTCGGGAAGTGGTGGATCGGCATGGGGTGCCAACATCTATAGCTTCGGATCGAGATGTTCATTTTACTTCCAGGTTTTGGAAGAGGATTCATGAAGAGTTGGGCACCCGGTTGCATTTCGGTACTGCCTATCATCCGCAGACCGATGGGAAGAGCAAGCAGACTATTCAGACGCTCGAGGATATGTTGTGCGCATACATCATTGATTTTGGTGGGAGCCGAGACTCCTATGTTCCTTTGGCTGAGTTTTCTTACAACAAAATCCATCATACCAACATTGGTATGCCTCCATTTGAGTTTCTGTTTGGGAGGAGGTGTCAGACTCCTATTTGCTGGGGTGAGATCGGACAGAGAGTCTTGGGAAGCATTGAGATAGTCCTCAAGATGACCGAGCTTATTTAGCAGGTCAGGCAGAGATTGCTGACAGCTCAGATTCGTCAGAAGAGTTACGCGGACCGGCGACGCTCTGAGTTGGAGTTTCGGGTTGGTGATTTGGTGCTTCTGAAAGTATCGTCATGGAAGGGGATTATTCGATTCAGGAAGTAGGGAAAGATCTGCCCCAGGTTTATTGTCCCTTTCAGAGTGTTAGCACGTGTGGGAAAGGTGGCTTTCTGGTTGGAGCTTCCCGAAGAGTTGAGTCAGATTCATAATACCTTCCATGTTTCCCAGTTGAGGAAGTGTGTAGTTAATGAGATAGTTGTGGTTCCCTTGGAGGACATTCAGGTCGATAGTCGCCTAAATTACATTGAGAGGCAGGTGGCGATTCTGGATAGGAAGGTGAAGACCTTGAGGAACAAGGTGGTGGACCTGGTCAAGGTTCAGTGGCAACATCTAAAGGGCTTAGAGTGGACTTGGGAGCCCGAGGCGGATATGCTTGACCATTACCCCGATTTGTTCCCTGAGGGTGACTTCGAGGGCAATGTCTAATTCTAGTGGGGGAGAATTGTAACATCCGTTATCAGGTATTTCCATTTTAGCCCTTGGCTTTACAATTGTTTGCATTATGGTCACTTACGTTGGGCGTACGAGCCAAGTACGCTGGCGTAAGTCAGCGAGGAGTTCAACGCAGCGGAGGGAGTATGTTGCGCGTACATGTAAGTATAGCTGGCGTACTAGGTGGCGTTCCTAAACCCTACTTTTTGAGTTGTGACCCCTATTTAAACACATTATACAACCCTTGGACATTCATTAGCCAACCTCCATTTCCTCTAAACCCTAGATATCAAACCCTAGCTTTGTGAGTGAGATTTTGGAGCTTATTTGTGATTCTTGAGCATTCTTGGTAGAGAAGGAAGTTCTTGGAGAAGAAGGTGGTGTATTCTAGTCTTTAGATCCAGCTTCTACTTCACCTTGTGCGTCTTCTAAAGGTAAAACGTTTATATCTTGGTGCTTTTCTTTCTAGATCTCTTAATGAGGTTATTTATTAGCTTTTTGTCCCAAGATTGGATCTTTATGAGTATGTTGTACTCCAGAGCATATTAGTAGTCCTTTCATGTGTTTTAGGACATCTAGAGTCATAAAAATGCTTGCTTGATTGTCCCTTTTCTGTCCATGCTAGAGTTTGGTGGTTTTGAGTATGGTTTAAGTTAGAGTTTTGAGGTTTAAGCTTATTCAGCCATGCAAAAGCTTAAAGTCAATCGAAGACAGAGAGAGAAGAAAGTCCACAAAATAACACATCGATCACAAACGAGAAGGAGATTACATTCGACGAAACAAATAGAGCAAACGTCCACAATCCTCACCATGATGGACTGGTGATCACTCATTACATCGCCAACCATTTTGTCAGAAGGATCCTTGTTGACGGAGGATAATCAGTCAACATCATACTCCTGAACGCTTTAAAAAGTTTGAACATCCTTGAAGCAAAAATAGTCAAAAGATCCTCAATGCTGATTGAATTCAATGGCGAAACAAAACATACAGTCGGCGAGATAAAGCTACCTATCTACATAGAAGGGTAAAATCTATGCAACACTTTTATGTAATCGATACATTATCCTCCTATAATGTAATACTAGGTAGACCATGGATCCACGATATGAAGGTTGTCCCCTAGACATACCATCATTGTGTGTCAAAATGCCCACCCCATGGGGGATAGTAAAAATCATAGGTGATCAACAAGAATCCAGTGAGTGCTACAAGACTTCGATGAAATCTTCAATAGTACCACGACAAGGATAGGATTTAAAGCAGGGGGCACGGGGTGTGTTGGAAACAAGAGAGCAGGATGTAAATGAAGTGCCCCTGAACCTCGAAGATCCTGAAGCCGAAGTCCTCATAGGATCCTCAATGTCAGCTCAAATCGAGCAAGAACTAATAAAGTTCCTGGAAGATAGAAGCAAAACATTCGTTTGGAAGCATGAGGATATGACAGGTATAGAAAAGAATATTATAACTCATAAACTTAACATTGATCCTTCTTTCAGACCAATACACCAAAAAAAAAGTTTGCACCCGTAAGAAACCAGATCATCCAAGAAGAAGTAAAAAAACACCTTAAAACAGGGATGATGAAGGATGTCAAGTTCCCAAGATGGCTAGCCAACATGGTCGTCGTGTAGAAGAAGAATGGAAAATGGAGAGTATATGTAGACTATACAGATCTAAATAAGGCTTGCCCTAAGGATCCTTTCCCCTGCCACGCATAGATTTCATGATAGATGCTACGGCTGGCCATGATCTGCTATTGTTTATGGATGCATCAGTGGGGTTCCAACAAATCCAAATGGAACCATCTGAACAATAGGATACCGTATTCATAACCCCAACATGTATATACTACTATACTACCATGCCCTTTGGTCTTAAAAATGCAGGTGCAACATACCAAAGGTTAGTTAATCGGATGTTCAAGGATAAACTACGGGACACCATGGAAGTATATATCGATGGCAAGGTGGTAAAATCAAAGAAAGCTGAGGATCACCTTAAGGATCTTGAAGACTCCTTCAACATACTAGACGAATACAACATGAAGTTGAACCCTTCCAAATGTCACTTTGGAATGAGATCAGGAAAGTTCCTTGGATACATGGTGACTAAAAGAGGATTAGAAGCAATTCCAAAGCAAATAAAAGCCATCATCGATTTAAGATCCCCATCCTCGACAAAGGATATTTAAAGACTAACAGGAAGAGGAGAAACACTTAACATGTTCATCTCAAGATCCTCAGAAAGGTACAAGCCTTTCTATGATATCTTGAATAAGAACAAAAGGTTTTAGTGGACTAAAGAGCATGAAGATGCTTTTCAGGAACTTAAAAATTATATAAGTTATGCACCCTTGCTTGTGATACCACTAAATGGGGAACCACTCATCCTATACCTTTCAGTATCATCTAATGCTGTAAGTGTCGTTTTAGCCAAGGATCTCAACAGGGACCTACATCCCATCTACTATGTAAGTAAAAGTCTCTTGGATCTGAAGACCAGGTATTCCCATATTGAAAAACTAATACTTGCAATGGTAACTGCTTCCACAAAATTAAGACACTATTTTGAAACACATGGTATACATCTAAGAACTAATAACCCCATTAAGAATGTTATGCGAAAACCAGAGATTTCAGGTAGGATGACAAAGTGGTCCGTGAAGCTAAGCACATATGACATCAAATATTGTGACAACCGTCAATTTTTGGTCAATTCAAAATCAACTAAAGTCAACGAGTCAAACCGGTCAACTCATCTAACCCTTGTATATTAGGTCTTCCATTATGTTTTTTATTGTACAACTCGATAAAACATTATTCCTTAACCCTCGGGGGCATATAACAATCATAACGAGACTTAACGGGAGGTACAAACCTTGCATTTCGAAGTCAAATACTCGCAAAGGCCACAAACAAAGTCCTTCTCGATCTCTCTCTCTCTCTCTCTCTCTCTCTATCTCAAATCTCTCCAAGTATGTGAAATCTCTCCCAAATCTCTCCAAGTATGTGAAATCTCTCCAAGTATGTCAAATCTCTCCTAAATCTCTCCAAGTATGTGAAATCTCTCCAAGTATGTCAAATCTCTCCCAAATCTCTCTCTCATAATCTCCCTAAACTTTTTAAAATCATTTGGGGCATCCCGACCCTTAACTTAGCCAAAAACTACGCAAAACGGGGAGTTTGCGCGAAAAACAGCCATTTAGGGCCGAAACCCTAAGAACCGAAACCTAGAACCGAACCTTCTATAAGAACCGAACCCGAAGGTCCAGTTCGGACCCGAAGCTTGTACGACCGAAGGTCCCTTTCGGACCGAACCACCTCCTTTCGCCTGTTCGGATTCGGGTTTGCTTCCAACTCCATTCTGTTTCGGGCCCGAAGGCCTGGTTCGCTTCTCTCCTTGGACCGAAGGCGAGGTTCGGGTCTCACCTACTAAGGACCGAACCTTCAACCTGATTTCAGATCTTCACCATTTCTTCCCGGTTTTCGACCCCGATCTCGTTTTAAGCTCGTTTTTCATGATTTAACGTGAGACTTTCACCCAAACTTATATTTTGACATATAAGACCCCATATATTCATAAATTAAGCACATTTTTAGGGAAATCTTTATTTTGGAATAAAATCTAGTGGGTGAGATTTTGAGGTGGAGTGTTGACTTTACCTTTGAGTTATGACACAAGCAACCCACCACACCCACTCCATGACCATTCCCAGTCACTATTCACCCATACCTAGTCAATCATTGTCCTTTTTACACTCATTTCCAGCCATAATCTTGATCAAAGGCTAGAAGGATCCTTATCTCTCCTCCTATTTCACTCACTTTTCACCAAAAAGCAAAACCCATTCTCTCACACTTCCTCTCACCAAGAATTCGAGATTCAAGGCTGATCTTGAGCTCTTCACACACCTTTGGTAAGTAAATCTCTTCCCACACTTGATTTCCTTACACTTCTTCACTCAAATCATGAGTTCCTTACACAAATATCGTCATATTTGTTGTTAGATCTTCGAATCTTCAAGCATCTCCCAAGTGTTCTTGAGTTGAACACTTCTCTTCTCCACCATCCATCTACTGAAATCACTCAAGGTGAGTTCATACCCCTACATTTTCATGTATTCTTTAAGTTTTAAGGGGGGGGGAATACAAGTTAACATACCAAAAACTTAACTAAACTCAAACAACAGCTTTCATCAGAAAAGTTGAGTCTTATTCACGGACTTTTTTGACTATCTTAAACTTAATATCTTTCAAAACTGTTTAATATGTAAATAGTTCAGTTTCCTACCTTTAAAATGACTACTTGCACATTACCATATGATTTTTCTACAATTTATGGTGATTTTTACAAAACTGCCTATCATTTCAGAAACGAATTCGGACGAGTCTGTGAATATGAACATTTTAACACAAGTTAAAGACTTATAAAAATCATAATAAAAATTATGAATAAACTAGACAAATTTTATGAACTCTCAAAATTTACGGATTCAGTTTTCGACTTCGTATGATTTTTCTATGATTTTTCTAAAACAGTGCAGAAAGGTTAAAAACTAGTTAACAGCTTACAACTTTCATAACACTTTGTAACATGTTGAGCAAAGTGCATAACAATAAGGTTTTTCCATTCATTTCGAACACATATAATAAACTACAATAAGTATAGTTTATGGAGTTTACGATAAAAGCACACCACAGAAAATGTTTTACTCTCAAAACAAATGGCTTTTCAAACACTACATGATAAACTATAATAGTAATAGTTTAAGGATTTCATATCACTAATTTATTCATAAAAGGTGATTTCATTTCCACCACGGAAGAGGTTTTATAATCAAACTATATGTAAACTAGTTAACTCAAGTTGTGAGACAATCTCTCCCCATACACTTAGAGTACGGGATCCCAATTCCTGTAAGTTATAACCAGAGTCTCTTGTAGGGAGAGCGTGATAATTGTGTATAGACCTATATTGGGATTGACACCCCACACCTCGCTGCTAGCTACAGCCGGACCGGCAGGTCTGCAGGTGACAAGAGTAATAGGATCTTAACGTCTGAAAAACGTTGTGCGGGTTATTTCTAGTCATAGTATGGTTATAGCGACTCACATAGGGAGTTAACAATCTTTCAAGTTTACAGGAAAAATTCTACTTTGAAAAGGAGTTTTACTTCTAAATTAAACGAGTTTATGTCGATTTAAACTTGCATGAATTACTTTAAGTATGGAAAAATACTTGTACATTTCGGTCTTGACATTTAAGACTACATGACTTTTATAAGGAAAATATTGGATTTTCTTTGGAAACATATTTCTATTAAAACTACATTTCATCTAGAATTGTTAGACTTCAGCTATAATTGCTAAGTGTATATGCTAGAGTAATGTAAGAATCTGGTCACAATCGACTTAGAATTGGTGGGCCCGCCTTACTTCCTGTTCCTTGTTTGGTTGTGGACCTAGGGCAGACCCATTATATTCGACGGTTTATTTAACTTAAATTGTATATAACTTATATACACTGGGTGATTATAGAAGGAACATACGGGTCTTTCTAGGGTTCATTATCGCATAACATGGGAGCATTCATTTCACACTTAATAAAGAAAATATTGGATTTTCTGGAATCATACTCTGTCGCTTTTACAAGGAAAACGGTTTCTTCCTCAAACAAAACTCTTATGAACTCACCAACTTAATTGTTGACACTTTTTCAAAACTACTTGTATTCTCAAGGAATCAGTGAAATAGGAAAACAACAGCATTTTGAGGATGGGACGTTAAATCGTCAAACAGTTCATTTTGTCATCATAATATAATTGATTTTGAAACATGTAAACATATACTATGGTGTAACCTTTTCAATTATATTTATGATGGTTGTAATTACGTTGAGCACTATTATACTCGTTGTTGTGATACTATACATGAAGTCCACCACCCCCCGGACGTTTCCGCCATCCTTGGTTTGGGGGTGTGACAAATATGAACCTAGATCCGCAATAAAGTCACAAGCAATAGCATAATTTGTGGCTGATTTCAGTGATGATCTACACCCTGAAGCGTAATTATAAAGCAAAGAACTCCAAAAAGTAGAATGCATGGGAAGATGGACGCTCTTTACTAATGGATCCTCAAACTTTAGAGGAACATGTGTAGGGGGACATCATACCCACGGAGTTAGCTGTGAATTAGATGCAACCAACAACGAAGCTGAATATGAAGCATTTATTATGGGATTACAATTGACCAAGGGTCTTCAGGTATTCGTTAACTCCTTATTATTAACTAATCATTTTAATGGATCTTATGTAGTTAAAGGCGAAAGATTAGTACTATACCGCAAAATATTAAAAAAGTTGGCCTCCGAATTCGAAACTATCAGCAAAAGCCAAGTTCCTAGAGAAGAAAATGATAAGGTAGACGCACTAGCCAACCTAGGATCGTCCCTTAGGATCCCACCAGAAGTCAGGATCCCTATAACACATATATTGATCTCGGCGATAGAAAATCCCTCCAACAAACCATATGATCCCAATCACCATGACCAAAAAACCAACATGGCAATAATTGACGATCATGACCCTCAACCACTTCCTCAGGATCCTACTCATCAGGATCTCAACATTCAGGATCCTCCGCAGTACTCAAAATGTTGGTGCCAACCCATAGTGAAATATCTCCAAAAGGGCAAAATCCCAAGAGAAGAGAAAAGTGACAGAGCATTCAAGATGAGGGTCTAACAATTTGTGATGATCCAAGGAAGACTATATAGGAAATCCATGGTAGGCCCATACATTAGATGCCTCGAAGATCGCAAATCTACAAAAGTCCTAAAAGATATACACGAAGGAGATTATGGCAACCACACTGGGGGAAAATCCTTATGATCCAAAGCATTAAGGACCAGATTTTACTGGAAAACAATGAAAAAGGGTGCTTTATTGCATTCCTAAAGATGTGGTGCTTTTCAAAGACACAACAACATCCTTCATCAACCAGCAGAACCGTTACATCCTATCATTTCCCCTTAGCCATTCATGAAATGGGGAATGGATATAGTCGACAAGCTACCAAAAGCTCCTAGTGGAAAGGTGTTCATATTAGTGATGATGGAATACTTCTCGAAATGGATAGATGCTGAAGCCTTTGTTCAAGTACGAGACAAGGAAGTAGTCTCGTTTATCAAACAAAATATTATGACCAGGTTTGGGATCCATACTAAAATTATATGCGATAATGGATCTCAGTTCATAAGCAAAAGGACTAGAGACTTTTGCATGAGTTGGGGGATTGAAATCATAATGTCCACTCTTGCTCACCCACAAGCTAATAAATAAGCTGAATCCAACAATAAGATCATAGTCATCAATTTAAAGAAGATGTTAGATGAGAATAAGGGAAGATGGGCAGAGGAATTTCCTTTGGTCCTATGGGCAGATAGGACCACTTCAAAAACGGCCACTGGCGAAACTGCATATCCTTGGTGTTTGGGGCGGAAGCCATGATCCCTATTGAAGTAGTAATCCCAATAGCAAGATATCAACTGCAGGATCAAGAGAACAGTGATATGATCCTAGCCCAGGATCTTGACACTATCGATCAACTCAAGGATCTTTCCAAGATCCACATCGTTGCTCATCAACAAAGGATCACTAAAAAATATAACAAAAACATCAAAGTCAGAAGGTTCCAGGTAGGAGATTTGGTACTTAGGAAAGCGTTCCAAAATATCAAGGATCGCAGTGTAGGAAAATTGTCACCTAAATGGGAAGGACCATATCTCATTGATTCAAAAGCAGGAAAGGGGGCATATTGGCTAGCTACCCTTGAGGGTAATATCTTTCCAAGATCCGGGAATGTCATCCATCTAAAAGCATACTTTATGTAAGTTGTATCGATCACTTTCAAACAAACTCAAGGTACACTCTCTCTACCCTATACTTTTATCTAATTCTTTTTATTCTTCTGAAAATCATTACTAACATAAGCATCGAAGGGGCGTTAGCCAAGCTAACGCCCATCCCAAGCTAACGTTTGACGTGCGCAAGAAATCAATGATTAATATTGCCATATTTATACATATTTTAGGCAATATTTTAATACGTTCTTCTTAATATTTTAGTTATTTGCACAGATAAGTGGTACTTATAAGATTAAAATTATCTTTTGCAGCTAGAAGGAGCAATCTTGAAGAACAAGGACTAAAAGTGACAAGAGATTGAATTTTGAAGGCTTGGAGAATTAATGAAACGAAAATCCACGAAAACAGCTGAAGACACGACGTGGACATCACTTACACGTCGTGGCGTGGACGATTCTGGAAGATGAGTACACGAAAAGTCAATATCCTTTCCCGATAAGGATTCATCCAAATCCACGGCGTGGAGTTCAAATTCACGATATATATATATATATATATATATATATATATATATATATATATATATATATATATATATATATATATATATATATATATATATATACCCTTGGTACTTTGGGGTGTGAGAGGTTGGCTGGAGATTAGAAGTTCCAGAATACGAATTTCAGAGGAGAATTAAGAGAGAAATCAAGCATTGTTATTGGAAGAAGGATAGGAAGATCATTACTTTACTTTTCATTTGGTACAATTCATTATGACTTTATTAGTTGAAATTGTGTGTTTTATTTTAGCTATGAGTAGCTGAATCTAGCTGCTTCTGTTAGCTAGATGAAGCTGGAACTCATGGTTTGATTATGTTAATCTAGAGTTTTCTAGTTGGTTAATGTCTTGTGTTTGATTGTTTATACCTAGCATGCTTTATTTCATACTAGATTGCTTAAATTCATATCCTGTGTAGTTAGTGACCATTAATCTGCATGAATTTGATTACCTAGTAATTTAGTGAACATTATATTATTAGAGCTAAAATCGAACCAATCTTAGATAAGTAAATAAAGTATTGAATTTGGATGTGCTGGAGAATTCAAACTATGACCATAATTGTGTTTGTTAATTCAATCTTACATAGCTCCAATCATATTTAATAATTGATTATGTGTTAAATTATGTATGACCATGCATAGCTCTACATGAATTAATTCAACATTAGTATATTTGGACTTGAATTGCTAATAATAAAATAATTGGTAACCAACGGGAATTGTCATAATTAATAGCTAAACCATTGAGGGAAGGTGGATTCAAACTAACAGAAGTGTTTTTAACATTTGATAGAATAGTTGTTCAGAATTTAAGTTTTAAACTTGCAAAATTAGATAAAAAACCATTTACTTTTGCTAGAATTTTAGGTTAATTTAATAGTAAGTAGGTTAAATAATTAATCCCGTTCCCTGAGATCGATACACGACTTTTGTGCTATACTATTTGCGAAAGGGTACACTGCCCTGGGTCGAATAACTAGTAGAATAGTAGGTAAAATTAGGTGTAGCTATTTGCACGCATCAAGTTTTTGGCGCCGTTGCCGGGGAACGGCTTATATGATTGTTGATTTATTTGCTTTAGGTTAATCGATCCTTTTTGTGGGGTAAAACCTACAAAAAGTGAAGTTTCTGCATTAGTTTTTGTTTCAGTGCCAAACTCACGACGTGGACCTTAAGTCCACGACGTGAGATCAGTAGTTTTACATTTTGTGACAACCCGAAATTTCTATTCTGTACAACCATTCACTTCAATAGAAGTCGAAACTGTTTCTGCTAACTTTCAAGCTTTTTGGTGTCAGTTTGAGTGTTTTAAAGTTAGTACTTCAAGAGATAACAGGAGAGAGGATACCCTAGGGTTTATTGTGCACCAATAAAGTCCCAAAACTCCAAGAGTTTGGAGTTTACGGCCTAAACATGGTGTTTACGGCCGTAAACTCTAAGGAGTATAAATATGACACTTAGTCATTTTATACACTTTTTTACCATTTTCAAGAACTAGAACTCAAATCCTCTCAAGTATCATCCGACTTTCCTTCTTGATCTTCAACTTTGTAAGTGTTTCTTGCCCTAATTAGTTGATATCTTACTTAATCTAGTGATCGTACATGATTCCATCCGTGAAATCATTCCATTGGTGTAGATCTTCAAGTGTTCTTAGTTTCACCAAGAACACCAAGAACACACACTAGTGTTCTTGGACTTGTAACACCCTTTCAAGCTTCTACATAGTAAGTACTCTTACCTTGGCTTGTTATAAGGCTTGTTACACTTCTTAATCATCTAGAAAACACAAAGAATCACAAGATCAAAGGTGTTTACGGTCCAAACATGTTCTTGGACCGTAAACCGTAATGAAGGGGACATTGTGTGCCCTAGTCCCTTACCATGCCTTGGATACTAGTCTAGATCATATCCTTAAAGTGCTTAGGACCTTAAACATCAAAAACATCAAGGACCATTAGAGTTTACGGCCGTAAACTCATGGAGAAATGGTCCATGGGCCGTAAACTCTACAAAGGGGTGAAATGATGCCACAATCACTTCCTAAGGCTTAGACTTGAAGTAGGATGCTTCTTTATGACTTATAAAGCTTCAAAACACAAAATGGTGGAGTTACCATGAGTTTACGGCTGTAAACTCATGGGTTTATGACCGTAAACTCCATGAGAGTTGGTCCCAAAACCGTAAACTCCAAAAGAGTTTACCCTTGGACCCTAAACTCAAATACAAGGCCCTACAACCCTTAGATGCAATCCTTAGTACTTATAACACTTGAATCAAGGTGTTTTTCATGTCCTAGGGTGTCTTAACTTGATTAATTAGTTGTTAAATGACTAATTGGATACATATATATATATATATATATATATATATATATATATATATATATATATATGTTATTATATGTTAACTAGGATACTTGTGTGTGTTCAAGTCTTCACTTGACACTTAGCATCCTATACCACCCGTTCATCCAAACCACTCACTACAGGAGAGTTCATACCCCTTAAGCAACCTTTTAAATGATTTTAAATGCTTTTATGGGGGGGGGGGAATACAAGTTGAACTATTATAGTTATTATATCAATCACATGTGATTAATAACTACCAAACAAGTGGATTTCTTACTTTTCAAACTGTGTTATCAAACTGTTTTACTTCAAACTGTTTTACAAACTCTTTTACATGTCAAATACTTTTATTAAACTCTTTTAAACTTATATTCTGCTAAATCTGTATCTATATAGATATAGTTATATAAGTAGGATTTAAAGGACTTACGACTGATAGCTCACCTTACCTCCTGTTCCTTGTTTGGTTGTGGACTTAGGGTATCGGTTGTTTGTCTGAAGGTCGTTTGAATCCTAGTCATATATGATGTATATGTGTATAGATATAAAAGGTTACTTCTTTCTATTCAATACCTTTGGGTAGCAAGGGTATACACACATGTTCATACATTCAAACAACATTACTAGTAAGCTATAATAGGTATAGTTTAGGGAGATACTAATACTATTACTATAACAGTGAAACTTACAATGAGTCAGTTCATACATGAGTCAATACCATGCAGAGAGAACATAACATACAGATAGAGAATACTATGATGAGAAACAAATAATGCCATACAGAGAGAACATACATACATACTAGACAGAGAGAGAACATATAATACAACTAGTACATACAATACATTCACACGTGCACTAATACAGTTATGTGAGCCACGTAACGGGGCATGGCATCACCTTTCATGGCCCGTTTTGTATCCAGAATCTCCTTAAATGGAGAGCGTTGATTTTGTATATAGATCTATACTGGATTGACTATCCTACACCTTTCTGCTCGCTACAGTGGGACTTGTAAGTCTACGGGTGCCAAACGTCATTTCTTCTGACGTCTTACATCGTCGTGTTTATAGTCAGTAGTATGGTACAGGCCGATCACATGGTACTTTAAATAACAATTGGTTTAAGGTAGTTAGTACAGCAGTAGTTACTTAATACAACACTACAGTACTATTTCTTTTTCCCATTGCATTCACTTTGTGATCTTCATACAATAAACAGTAATGTACAAACTATATTTTTGGTTAATGATAGTCAGATTTGGGAAAATACATACTCTTACAAGAGACACACACACGACCACTAGATGCCTTGGTAGAAGGCTACTTTTAGTAGGAAACATAGGGTTTTCTAGGAGAATTCAAACACTTACAAACATTTTCAAACTTATACATTACATACTTACAAACACTTTCATACGAACACAGACACTAATATACTTATGATCTCACCAGCTTTAAAGCTGATAAACTCTTTCAAAATAACTTGTATTCTCAGGTCACCAGTAGACAAGTACCGGCGCCAGGTTTTGAGAAGATCGAGCTCGTTCAAGACTCATCTTTTATTTTGATTCATATTTTTGCTGTCTATATAACTAGACAGAACACACTTGTATTAAATTATATTATTAATGCAATGGATAATGTTGTTGCTTGTTTACTACTTTGCATTGTTGTGATACTGTACATGACGTCCTCCACCCCCCAACGATTCCGTCGTTCCGGTTTTGGGGTGTGACAGATTGGTATCAGAGCATTGTTTATAGTGAATCGAGTATATCAACCCATAAAAGATATACAAACTATAAACACAATGGGATTAAAATACTCTGACCAAGAGTTTATACTTTTAAATAATAAAATATTTAACCAAGTATACATACCTGCATTCATACTAAAAACAGTGTCACTAGGACAGAACAGAAGTATTACAATTGTTGGACAACACAATTAGACTTAGAGACATATGATCAACCCTGGGAAGATATAGCCTGATCGACTATATTATCCGAGGAGTGACTAGCATGTGCCTAAGTGTGGTTGTGAGGTTGCAACAAGTCCAAAAACTTACCAACACTACTACAACGAAAACACTAGAACAGAAGATAAACTTAAAATATTATAGGAGTATTTTGTGTTACTATTAATTACTTATCTGAGAACTAAAGGTCTTTATTAGTATGTCAATAGTTGCTTAGTGGATACACTAAGGTTATATGTACTAGGATGTCATAGACTTAGAATCTGTGATCTTTGCTTTATTTCTTGTTCCTTGTTTGGTTGTGGGCTTAGAGTTAGGGTCACTTATTCGTAGGTCTATCCTATTTTGAGTACATATAACTGGTATGCACTAAACAAGTATTGAAGTAACTGATAAAGATCATCTTATAATTATCTAATTAGATTGTCTACTTAGTTATATCTTATACCCCTTTTCTCGCGTAGATTTCATGGTTGGATTCCATATCCCCGGAGACCCGTACTATCCCAACCACGGCAATGCTGGATGGCTAGGAGAAGAGCCAGAAGATGATCACCCAATCCCTTTGGATGATCACCAAGCTGAAGGTTTTTCTGATGGTTCTGACTCAGAACCTGAAGTCAACAACCTACCCCCAGCCGCTCAAGACCCAAACCCGAACCCTCGTCCAGCATTTCAAGGACTCACACCTTTGTGGGCCACAAACTTGAACATGTGGAGTCAGGAACAGGGCCAACCCATGCCCTACAATGGAGACAGAAGCTTCTACAACCTCACCGAGGGAGGTTCAGCTGACAGGGTCCTACCCATCATGGTTCATAGGATTTCCCGGAACACCGAGCAAGGTCGAACAGCTATCGACCGAGTCATGGAGATTGACGCCAACTTTTGTATTGACACAGTTCGCATTCGCCAGCTAGAGTCTGCTCATGAAAGGACTCAGGTCCGCAATGCAGCTCTGCAGAGGGAACTTGCTGAAACCCAAGCTGAATTCAGGGAACTTCGAGCTCAGCAAGCAAGATCCGAAAGGCGCATAAGGGACATAGAACGTCTTCTGTCGGAGTCAAGAACTCACTCTAATAGTTCTCGTCGCCGATAGAGTCTCCTCGACTTCTTTTTTGGATATAACTTAGTTTATGTAAAAACTCTAGTCTATTTTCCTACCATTGTAAATCTTAGACCTGTTAGGTCTTGATTAGGTTGTAGTTCTGTCAAAATTTTCCCGTCGTGGTTGATGTAAGTCCTACTTCTAGGCCATTTTTCCCGAACTTATTACATCTGTAATTCCAGTATTATTGACAGATATCTAATCTCACGGAAATTATTATCCAAATGCTATCATATGTTGGTACTAGATCTATATTCAATCGTGCTATTCAATTGTGCTGTTGGGCTATGGAGAGTTAGTCCATGAGTCATTCTCATCAATTTTCCTATTAAATTCTTATCAATATCTTCATCTTTCTAAAATTATAGTTAAAAGATGCCTCCACGTCGATCAACAAGATGCGATCCTCTGATAACTACAACACCACCTGCTCCTCAAATCGATACGACAGCTCTGAATGATGTTGTAGCTGCGGCTGTGGCTACAGCCATGGCTCAATATCACTCTTCTGGTTCCACTGGAGGAGGAACCCCTGTTCAATCTACGCTTGGTGAAGCTCTTGTGCGCTTGAGAGAGTGCTCCTATAAGGACTTCACTAACTGCAAGCCCAAGTCCTTTAGAGGGGCTGGCGGAGTCATTGCCCTCTCGCAATGGTTCGAGAAGACCGAATCGGTTTTCGAAATCTGCTCCTGTCCAGAGGGGAGCAAGGTCAAGTTCGCTGCTTGCACCTTTGAGGAGAAAGCCTTGACATGGTGGAATAGCCATGTCAAGTCACTATCTCTTGTGGTAGTTAATGCCATGGGCTGGGAAGCTCTGAGAGAGCTAATGATCGAAGAGTACTGCCCGAGGGGCGAGATTCAAAAACTGGAGGAGGAACTGTGGAGCCTAACCATGAAAGGCTCCGACATAGTCTCCTACACCGCCAGCTTCTGCGAGCTGGTGGCCCTCTGTCCCAACATGGTTCACACAGAGGGAAATAAGATAGAAAGATACATATGGGGGTTGGTGCCTCCATTCCAGGGAAATGTTTTGGCTTCAAACCCCACTACATTCGATAGTGCCAAGCGATTGGCACAGCGGCTTATAGACCATGGGGTTCGTACCCCGGCCGCAACAACAACCCTGGCCATCTCAGAACCTTCAAGAACCGCTGATTCCAAGCGGAAATTCTGGGATGACAAAAAGAAGAAGAAGGATGCCAAAAAGCAGCAGGTCGTGGCAGTTCATGCTGCGATAGCACCTGCCGCTGCTGCTCCGGTAAAGCAATACGCTGGAAGTTTGCCTAAGTGCAACAAATGCAACTTCCACCACACAGGAGCCTGCCGGGAAATGCAGTGTTTGAACTGCAACAGGAAGGGGCACACCGCCCGTTTCTGCAAAGCTCCAGCGAGGCCACTCAACCAAGTCCCTGGCGCTGGTGTGGGCCAAGCTTGTTACGGTTGTGGCGAGGTGGGCCACTACAAGAGGGACTACCCAAAGGCAGGGAATGCCGGTAGAGTGGGAAGAGTTCTGGCCATAGGCCACGAGGAAGCGGTTGCCGACCCCACAGTGTTCACTGGTACGTTTCTCCTCGATAACTCTTATGCATGCATTATGTTTGATAGTGGAGCGGAGAGGAGTTTCGTGAACCAAAAATTTGCTCATTTACTTAAGCAAAAATCATGAGCACTTAAAGAACCGTTCACTGTAGAAATGGCTAATGGAAAGACGGAGAGCACTAGCAGTATATTCATAGGGTGTACCCTAACACTAGATAGCCATTCATTTTTGATCGACCTCATGCCGGTCTTAATTAAAAGTTTCGACGTCATTATCGGTATGGATTGGTTGAGTCTTCATCGTGCCGACATCATGTGTTACGAAAAGGCAGTTCGCCTTAATATGCCGTCTGGAGAAACTCTAGTAGTTTATGGCGACAAACCCGACTCGAACCTTCGTATCATTTCGAGCATTCAAGCCCAGAAATTCTTGCCAAAGGAATGCCGCGCATTCCTTGCTCATGTGGTCGATGTGAGCCAAGAAACGAAAGACATTAAGAACATTCTAGTAGTACGTGACTTTCCCGACATCTTTCCAGAAGAACTCCCAGGATTACCTCCGCAACGTCAAGTCGAGTTCAGAATCGACTTAGTTCCAGGGGCTACCCCCGTAGCCAAATCGCCCTATCGTCTAGCACCTGCAGCGATGCAAGAACTGTCATGTCAACTTAACGAACTGCTCAGCAAGGGCTTTATAAGACCAAGCTTCTCACCCTGGGGAGCTCCAGTCTTATTCGTCAAGAAGAAAGATGGATCGTTTCGTATGTGCATCGACTACAGGGAGCTCAACAAACTGACCGTCAAAAATCGTTATCCTTTTCCTCGTATTGACGATTTATTTGACCAACTTCAAGGGGGGAACGTCTTTTCAAAAATCGACTTAAGATCCGGATCTCAACAACTACGAGTGCTAGGGGAGGATGTGTTGGGTTTTGAGCATTCTAACACTCCTATGGTGTACATGCAACCCTATAAACCTTGGATCTATGTTTTCTTTATTATACATGCAAATATTAACTATTCCAAGGTTTCATCCTAACTAGCATATTATGAAGCACCTATACTACAAAGTTCTAGTTAGATGACATACCTTTTGATGTAGCTTGATGTCTTCAAGCTTTAAGAGCTTAGCCCCAATAGTGTGGAAGCCTCAAATGGAATCACAAATCACCAAAACACCTTGGAAGAACTTGAGAGAATATGTATGCACACTAAAATCTGCCCACTCTTATTTTCACACACTTGTGCCAATTTTGTGAGCCAAGGACCCCTTTATATATTATGGAGGATTAGGGTTACATCTATGTAAACCCTAATACCCATGACCTTTCATTTACATAGGATCCATGGGTTAAAAGCTCCATGGACCATCCATGAAAGCTTAGCCCAACCTAAATGAACTTGGCCCATTCCATATATATAAGAGTCCATATTTAATTAGTTCTTTTTTTGATCACTTAATTAATTCTAAATTAATTATTGATCAATACTAATTAAATAATATGATTCCATATTAATATATTAGAACTTATAATATATTAACATAAATCATAAATATACTATTCTCAAAAGACTATCCATATAAATTGTGCCAGTGAAGTGCAACCCAAATGGACCATGCCGGGTCGGGTCAAGTACATACCAAATATAGTTATGGACTTAGACATTAATCCAACAGTCTCCCACTTGGATAAGTCTAAAACTATTATTGAGAATGACTTCAAAAACCTAACTGGCAATCGTAGCTCTTAAAGCCGCTGTCGAACTCTGACCTTGTCAATGACTTGTCCATTAGATAAGGGATCATATATTCCTCCATTCTAGATATCATATGGACTGAGACATGGATTATAATCATTCTCTCTGTCCATTTGTTGTTTCCCGATTTTCGATTTATGATGACTGACTGATTGAACAAATCAAATCAGTCTTGGCTTGGCCAAGCACTCACATGTGTCATCGCTAAATCATCGAGGGGCCCACAGATATCGCTTTTATCCCGAAGGTAAAAGGAATGGATAAACTTCGACTCATATGGCTTGTTCTACTACTTGTTGAATCATACACAAAGGCACGTTTTATAACATCGAGTTACCAAATGCGTTTTTGTGCAATCAATGTATAACCAACTCATAGTAACAACTCATATCTCTAGGTTTGAAGAATATAAGATATTATCGTCTCATGATCACTCGTGATAAAATCCATGAAGTGATTCAAATGAGTGCGGGTTGAATCCAATACTCAGAACTTATGAGCACTCATGAGTGTTGTAGCACCACTTTGTCCACCAACTTGGACCTCTACAAACCAACCCATGACAGTCTTGATTCATATCTACTTCCAACATATGACCGACTGTGGATGGTTTGAATAACTTAATCATTCAGGAAGAGCGACTTAGTTATTCTGGAAGTCAAAACATGCAAAGTGAAACACAACAATAAATGAATCAAATATGGTATCAAACCCTATGAATATAAATAAACACTTTTATTTATCACCATACTGATTACTCATTATTCATTGTTTCGGTTTTATCAACTTTATACTTGAATTAAAAACACTAGCTGTCCCATGCTCCAAGCATGTACACTATGTTTTTCTTAAACAATAGCTTTGCCATACACCAAGTATGCACTCTATGTTTGTCTATGATCCTTACTGTGTGAAATAAACCAATTGAACATAATTTCAACGATTCTAATTTCACACTCCCAAATCCTTATCGAAAAATGTGAGAATTTCAAATTCCTATCATTTATCGAAATCTGTATAGATTTTAAACTTATATGCACTGACCCTCCTGTAATGAATATGTACAAAGTCACAAAGACTTGTCAACAGTCATTATAAGGTATTTCAATGGAGATCAACTCCATGGAAACTAAGTCTCATATTCAAAGTACATTGCTTTAGACATGCTTCTTGCATTAAGTTTTCTAATCTTACACAGATAACTTCCACCTATGGAGACAACTTCATATTCTCATTTTGACTATCACTTCTGAATAAGAGATGCCTCTTTTCAGAATATGTCAATATGGTCCTTCCAAAATTAGCACTATACTTCCAACTGTCCCTGAGCAACCAATCTTTGGTAAACCTCAGATTGTCCTCGACAATTGCTTAATCATTTTAGTCATATCCAATTCTAGACCTTTTCCCTTCTTAATGCCTCTGGGCATTTGGAAAAATTTAGAAACGACAAATATTATAGCACATGCAATCGATCCTGTACCCAAAGCAAATGGTACACGATTCATGATGTCTCACATAAAGACATGATTCTAGACCAGTCTTTTGCTACAATATTTTTATTTGCCATGTTTTCAAAATTTGACTATGAAGAGGGATGTCGTAATCATAATCGAATTTTGAGAACGCAATATATAGAATTTTGAGAACGCAAAATTCATATATATATTCTTGACTAAAGATGATTACGGTCTCAATCTAAGCTTTTAGAACTGAAATGAAGTATATCCTCTCCCTTAATTATAGCAAAACAACTTTTTCAATCCCTGCAGCCTCACGAATTGAAACTTTTGTTTTCTATAATTAACATTGCTAACTTTCAACACTAACAATAATTATCATGCTCCCACTAACATGATGATTATTAGCATAACACTTATGCTCCCACTAGCTTTGACATGTACTCAGAAATCAGCTGGACTTCTAGAAATCAATACTTTATTGACTTTCTTACCAAAGTTCAGATTTCTGATACGAGATGCTTTGATAAAACTTTATCAAAATCATACACCTTTCCTTAGATAGCATGCATGTGTTGTTGGATTAATGTCTAAGTCCATAACTATAATTGGTAAGACTTGACCCGACCCGGCATGGTCCATTTGGGTTACATGGCATCATGCATTTGGATAGACTATAATGAGAGAAATAACACTTAAGGTTGGTTAATATATTATAAGTTCTAATATATTAATAAGGTTATTTAATTAGTATTGATCAAGAATTAATTTGGAATTAATTAAGTGATCAAAAGGAGACTAATTAAATATATTGGTTGATTGTGTAAATCATTCATTCTTATATATGTGGGCTTGCGAACCAAGATTTCTTATGTTGGACTAAGTCCATGGGATGACCAATGGATACTCCATGGAGGTTAAAATCCATGGAGCATAAGGAATGGGTAAAGTTATGAGTTACATGGTGTAACCCTAATAGCCACCATATAAAAGAATCCCATGGCTCAAGAAATCGTGCACTAATGTGTGAGTGTGAGGGCTAGACGATTTCAAGGAGTGTTCAAGTTTCTCTCAAGTTATTCCAAGTGTATTTGGTGTTGTGTGAACCATTTGAGGTGTCACACTTGGGGCACTAGGCACTCAAGCTTCATGAAGACATTCTACATTAAAAAGGTATGTATTCTATCTTGTTATATTTATTATTTTGTATGCTAGATTAGGATAATACCTTGGATGTTCATAATTGTATGTATAATAGAGAAAACATAGATCCAAGGTGTTTAGGGTTGCATGTACACTTAGGAGTGTTAGAATGCTCATAACCCAATAGTGGTATCAGAGCCTAGGCTTGTTTTCTTGTTATACTTGCAAAAGTAGCTGAAAAATCGAGTTGGATGCATATATTCGATTGTTTTGGCTGGAATTGGACTAGGAACATTACCCTAAGATGTTTTTGGACTTATAAACTTGTTTTTGATGTGGTAATGTTCATGCTAATCCGGATTTTAACCGGAATGGAAGTGGGAGCGGATCACTATGGACTTCATAACCAAGTTGCCCAAGACAACGGGTGGACTTGATACCATATGGGTCATTGTCGACAGATTGACCAAGTCCACACACTTCTTGCCTATCAAAGAAACAGACAAGCTGGAGAAGCTTACAAGAACTTACATATGGGAGATTGTACGACTGCACGGTGTTCCCATATCCATTATCTCGGACAGAGATAGTAGGTTCACTTCGAGGTTCTGGCAGTCGCTAAAAAGTTCCTTAGGAACTAGGCTGGACATGAGTACAGCCTACCATCCACAGACCGACGGGCAAAGTGAGAGGACTATCCAAACCTTGGAAGATATGTTGCGAGCCTGTGTGATCGACTTTAGGAAAGCATGGGATACTCATTTACCCCTTGTCAAATTTTCCTACAACAACAGTTATCACACGAGCATAAATGCTGCTCCATTCGAGTCCCTCTATGGCCGAAAGTGCAGGTCCCCTCTGTGCTGGGCTGAGGTGGGTGATACCCAGTTAGCTAAAGGACGAGTCCCTGAAAGCACTCTCACGGGTTCGGAGATCATTCGGGAAACGATAGAGAAGATCGTTCAGATTCGTGAATGACTGAAAGCCTCTAGAGACCGACAGAAAAGCTACGCAGATAAACGAAGGAAACCATTGGAATTCCAGGTGGGAGACCATGTTCTATTGAAAGTCTCACCCTGGAAAGGCTTGATACGCTTTGGAAAGCGTGGAAAGCTAAATCCAAAATATATAGGGCCTTTCGAGATTCTCGCTAGAATCGGCCCTGTAGCTTACAAACTTAACTTACCCCGCGAGCTCAGTAACGTACATTGTACTTTCCACGTCTCGAACTTGAAAAAGTGTCTGTCCGACGAGACTCTTGTAATCCCGCTCGACGAGATCGAGATCAACGAGAGCCTCAACTTCGTGGAAGAACCTGTAGAGATCATGGACCAGGAGGTCAAGCAAACGAAACAAAGCTGTATCCCGATAGTGAAGGTTCGCTGGAACGCCAAGCGAGGACCTGAATTCACTTGGGAGCGAGAGGATCAGATGAAACTGAAATATCCTCGTCTTTTTACTTAGTTATTTGTAACTACTTATTTGCTTAAACTCTAATTTCGGGACAAAATTCCTTCTAACGGGGGGATGATGTGACAACCTGAAATTTCTATTATGTACAACCATTCACTTCAATAGAAGTCAGAACTGTTTCTGCTAACTTTCAAGCTTTTTGGTGTCAGTTTGAGTGTTTTAAAGTTAGTACTTCAAGAGATAACAGGAGAGAGGATACCCTAGGGTTTATTGTGCACCAATAAAGTCCCAAAACTCCAAGAGTTTGGATTTTACGGCCTAAACATGGTGTTTACGGCCGTAAACTCTAAGGAGTATAAATATGACACTTAGTCATTTTATACACTTTTTTACCATTTTCAAGAACTAGAACTCAAATCCTCTACAGTATCATCCGACTTTCCTTCTTGATCTTCAACTTTGTAAGTGTTTCTTGCCCTAATTAGTTGATATCTTACTTAATCTAGTGATCTTACATTATTCCATCCGTGAAATCATTCCATTGGTGTAGATCTTCAAGTGTTCTTAGTTTCACCAAGAACACCAAGAACACACACTAGTGTTCTTGGACTTGTAACACCCTTTCAAGCTTCTACATAGTAAGTACTCTTACCTTGGCTTGTTATAAGGCTTGTTACACTTCTTAATCATCTAGAAAACACAAAGAATCACAAGATCAAAGGTGTTTACGGTCCAAACATGTTCTTGGACCGTAAACCGTAATGAAGGGGCCATTGTGTGCCCTAGTCCCTTACCATGCCTTGGATACTAGTCTAGATCATATCCTTAAAGTGCTTAGGACCTTAAACATCAAAAACATCAAGGACCATTAGAGTTTACGGCCGTAAACTCATGGAGAAATGGTCCATGGGCCGTAAACTCTACAAAGGGGTGAAATGATGCCACAATCACTTCCTAAGGCTTAGACTTGAAGTAGGATGCTTCTTTATGACTTATAAAGCTTCAAAACACAAAATGGTGGAGTTACCATGAGTTTACGGCTGTAAACTCATGGGTTTATGACCGTAAACTCCATGAGAGTTGGTCCCAAAACCGTAAACTCCAAAAGAGTTTACCCTTGGACCCTAAACTCAAATACAAGGCCCTACAACCCTTAGATGCAATCCTTAGTACTTATAACACTTGAATCAAGGTGTTTTTCATGTCCTAGGGTGTCTTAACTTGATTAATTAGTTGTTAAATGACTAATTGGATACATATATAGATATGTTATTATATGTTAACCAGGATCCTTGTGTGTGTTCAAGTCTTCACTTGACACTTAGCATCCTATACCATCCGTTCATCCAAACCACTCACTACAGGTGAGTTCATACCCCTTAATCAACCTTTTAAATGATTTGAAATGCCTTTATGGGGGGAATACAAGTTGAACTATTATAGTTATTATATCAATCACATGTGATTAATAACTACCAAACAAGTGGATTTCTTACTTTTCAAACTGTGTTATCAAACTGTTTTACTTCAAACTCTTTTACAAACTCTTTTACATGTCAAATACTTTTATTAAACTCTTTTAAACGTATATTCTGCTAAATGTATATCTATATAGACATAGTTATATAAGTAGGATTTAAAGGACTTAGGACTGATAGCTCACCTTACCTCCTGTTCCTTGTTTGGTTGTGGACTTAGGGTATCGGTTGTTTGTCCGAAGGTCGTTTGAATCCTAGTCATATATCATGTATATGTGTATAGATATAAAAGGTTACTTCTTTCTATTCAATACCTTTGGGTAGCAAGGGTATACACACGTGTTCATACATTCAAACAACATTACTAGTAAGCTATAATAGGTATAGTTTAGGGAGATACTAATACTATTACTATAACAGTGAAACTTACAATGAGTCAGTTCATACATGATTCAATACCATATAGAGAGAACATAACATACAGATAGAGAATACTATGATGAGAAACAAACAATACCATACAGAGAGAACATACATACATACTAGACAGAGAGAGAACATACAATACAGCTAGTACATACAATACATTCACAAGTGCACTAATACAGTTATGTGAGCCACGTAATGGGGACTTGCAAGTCTACGGGTGCCAAATGTCATTTCTTCCGACGTCTTACATCGTCGTGTTTATAGTCGGTAGTATGGTACAGGCCGATCACATGGTACTTTAAATAACAATTGGTTTAAGGTAGTTAGTACAGTAGTAGTTACTTAATACAACACTACATTACTATTTCTTTTTCCTATTGCATTCACTTTGTGATCTTCACACAATAAACAGTAATGTGAAAGCTATATTTTTGGTTAATAATAGTCAGATTTGGGAAAATACATACTCTTATAAGAGACACACACACGACCACTAGATGCCTTGGTAGAAGGCTACTTTTAGTAGGAAACATAGGGTTTTCTAGGAGAATTCGAACACTTACAAACATTTTCAAACTTATACATTACATACTTACAAACACTTTCATACGAAAACAGACACTACTATACTTATGATCTCACCAGCTTTAAAGCTGATAAACTCTTTCAAAATAACTTGTATTCTCAGGTCACCAGTAGACAGGTACCGGTGCCAGGTTTTGAGAAGATCGAGCTCGTTCAAGACTCATCTTTTATTTTGATTCATATTTTTGGTGTCGATATAACTAGACAGAACACACTTGTATTAAATTATATTATTAATGCAATGGATGATGTTGTTGCTTGTTTACTACTTTGCATTGTTGTGATATTGTACATGACGTCCTCCACCCCCGAACGATTCCGCCGTTCCGGTTTTGTGGTGTGACACATATTTTTTAATTTTTCGTTCCTATTTAGATTTTCTGCGACAACACGAGGTGGTGATCTTTACCACGTCGTAGTGACCATTCAGTAGGCGATTTTATTTAGTTTTCGTTCAGATTTACATTTTTTTCATTTTATTGCAGTAGTTCATGACTAGAGGTTCCAACACACCTTTGGTACCACCGCTTGAAAATCTAGAGTCGGCCCTTCACAAAAAGACGGATAAAAACGTAGAAGAAAACCAACCACCAAAGAAGTCTCATTTCAAAGACCATAAATCAGTTTTTCGAAAGAAGACGGGGAAGAACGTAGGAGAGTCGAGCAATCAAAAGAAGGACGAAAGCAAGTTTGAAAGCTTTAAACAAAATCCTAATCCGCAAGAATCCGAATACGAGTCCGAACCCGAATTCGAACTAAAAAAGAGTGAACCCGAAGACGAGCAAGAAAACGAGATGGAAAACATTGCGGATATGTCCATTGGAGCATACAAGAAGAGAATCCGAGAGGACATCGATACCGGTTTAGTACAACCCACAATTCCCGCCATTGCAACATTCGAGTTGAAAGGACACATTCTTACTCACTTAAGGACGTACCATTTGCTGGGAAGGATAATGAGGATGCTTACAAGCACCTAGATGAGTTCAATGACATTGCAGACTATTTCAATGTCCCAAAAGTTACTAGAGAGACAGTTTTGTTAAGGATGCTTCCCGTTACTTTTAAGGGAGCTGCCAAATATTGGTTGAAGGCACTACCACATGGTGAAATTACTACTTGGGCACAAATACGTGAGAAATTCCTAGAATAATTATGCCCACCATCAAAGATATCTGAACTCAAGAAGGCAATAGCCAACTTTGAGTAACAACCGGGTGAGTCGTTCTATGAGGCATGGGAGCAATATAAAGGGTTACTAAGAAATTGCCCTCAAAATGACCTTAATATACAACAAGAAGTGTCTATCTTCTATGACGGGGTGAATGTCATGACGATGCAAATCCTTGATTCTCAAGGACCACTTACAAAGAAAAATCTGGCTGAAATCAAGGAGTTAATTGAAGAGTTCTCAAAGCATTCTCGTGAGTACCACAATCCAAGACATGATGGAGTTAAAGGAATTGGGGGAGGAAATTCTTAAGACATGGCTGCTGTACTAGCCATGCTAAATACTATGGACCGGAGAATGACCAAGATGGACCAATCAATTCATGCTATTAGAGTTGGTTGTGAAAGATGTAGTGATCCACACTTAACAAAACATTGTCACTTAGATGAAAATGGAAATAAAAAGGTGCAAGTTTGATGCTTGAGTGGAGATAAGTATGATGAAAATTGGAGGAAACCAAAGAAGGAGTGGTTACCATATGAAGAATATAAGAAGATGAAAGAAGAAAAATATAGGCAGACTGAACGAGGCTTATACCAAAAAGAACAACCACCTCCTGAAAAGAAAGTTGATCTTGAGTCTATGTTACATAGATTTATGGAGGCTTCCGAGAAAAGACACGATGAGACCGATGCAGTGATAAGGGAACATCAAAATATCATGAAGGAACAACAAGCTTTGCTAAGAAATCACCAAGCATCGATCCAAAATATTGAAGTCCAACTAGGTCAACTAACTACTTTTGTACAAGAAAAATTATCTCCAAAGATTTCCGATACAAAGCCTCCATCGCATGTAATGGTAATAGAAACTGAAGAGGATACCATCTCTGAGTTCCCTGAAGCACTTGAAGTCGACCCACATCAAACCGGACGAAGCTCGAAGAAGTCACGATTAGAAGAAAAAAATGTTGTTGAAACATCGAACCCACGATGTGGGGTTTTGAACTCCACGACGTGGGGTGAGTCTTGGACAGAAAAATTTTCATGATGTTCAAGCTTATCGTCATCTGCTTCCATTTCCGACACGAGCTCATATTCAACCACTAGAGTAGGAACACTTGAAGTTTATGGAACAAGTCAAGGGTATTTCAATTAACACTCATTTTATTGAAGCATTGTCTAAGGTTCTTGAATATGCCAAATTCTTGCAAGATCTACTTGACACTCGCTAGCAGCTAGAGAAGAATTCCAAGGTAATTCTTAGTGAGCAAAGTTCTAAAGTGATTATGGGAGAGTTACCAAAGAAGATGGGAGATCCTGGACGCCTCACTCTTCCATTTGATTTTGGGAATAATTTGAAGACTTATGATTTATCTTATTCGGGAGCTAGCATAAATCTAATGCCTTACTCATTCTATCAAAAGCTAAATCTTCGAGGTTTGAAGGCTACAAGAATGACAATTCACATGGCCAATCGTTTAGTGACACATCCAAGGGGCATTATGGAAGATATCTTGGTAAAAATTGAGAAATTCGTGTTTCCAATTGATTTTGTCGTTTTAGATATGAATGAAGATGTCAATGTCTCAATCATTCTTGGTCACCCTCTACTTAATACTACTCGATCCCTGGTTGACATTTACGAGTCAAAACTCACTTTGAGCATTGGAGATGATGAAGCTACTTTTGGAATAGAAGATGGTTTTCAAGGGAATGATGTTCAAGGAGAAGTTTTCAATATCGATGAGGAGAATGAACTTGAAGAATTGGAAAAATTAATGGAGGAAGAGATTCAACAAGTTAAACATACCAGATCAAGAGCATCCGTTCCACTTGTTTTCGAAGTGATTTCTTATAAAACTCCAACATCTTGGGTAAGTTAGGAAAGTGAAGACTTGGTATCAAGTGAGGAGGACGAAGTTACTTCCAATGAAAAGAGACTAACTATGGATAAGAAGATGGTGCCCGTGGAGCTAAAAAATGAAGAAAAAGCAAAACCTCATCTTGTGGAAAATAAGGGAATTAAGAGAAAGCTTGAAGAAAATGATGCATGGGTTAAAAAAGAAAATTCTAAAATGGCATATATTAGACGAGTTCAAGCGAACAAAAGAAGGTGGAAGGAGCAAAAGATACAAATGGTGGGGGACACTCCAACAAGTTCAACGTGAGGTGACACGGAGTCCGGCTCATGACTCCAATAAAAAGAAGCGCTTCTCGGGAGGCAAGTCGGGCTCGGTTTGAATTTATTTTCGTTTTGCATTTTTAATTTTTGTTTTTTTAGTTTATTTTTAGGATAATAATCATCTATGTCATCTTGACGTTTAGAAAAGGCAGAAATTAAGTGTGGGGTTCTTAAATATTGCTTGAAATAATTTTTTAGAAATAAAATTAAGGTTTTAAGGAATAAATTTTGGACTTATCAATTTTTGCGACATCACGTTGTAGCCCAAAAGCCCACCTCGTGGTGAATTCAATTGGCCCGATTATTCTAAGCCCAACAGACGAGCCCACGACATGGCCAAAAACCCACGACGTGGACTTTAAAAAATCACCCGGGGGGAGTATAGGATATCTTCCTTTAGACCATCCCCATTTGCTTACCACACATGGACGAACACAACAACCCCACATCCGATTTTTTTGCCATTTTCTTCTACAATTTCTGCCTTATTGTCTCCTATCTGCAATTGATAAGTGTTACATTCAATAATCTTGTTACTTTTCCCTCGTTTTATGCATTTAGTGGTTAGGGTTTTTTAGAGATGAAATACCCAAAATTGATTCGCTTGGTTGATTATTTTCGAATGCATGTGTCAATTAGGAACTTAGATTGACAAGATCAACAAACCCCAAGTGAAAATTTTGGTTAGTTTTAGCCTTCCTAGGACAGATCCATATTCACGACACGAGTCAAGCCCACGATGTGGACTTGAAACCCACGAAGTGGGATCTGGGCGACCAGTTTCCTGTTTTAGTTTACAATTTAATCTCTTGGTTGTTTTGGTTTGTTTTGTTTGTTGTTGGTCATTTTAGGAAAAATCATCGAAGGGCAGTTCCTCAAGCAAAAGACCCTATTGATGTGTCGAGTATTCACCCATTCTACCGGTTCCCTCAAAACCTCTCCCGTGTTGTGTTAAATAATTATGAAAATCGTTTGGGGTGGTTGTATAACCGCGAGTTCCCTATTGCTCGTTTTGTGGATTGGACATGGTTACGCGGGGTTGGTATGGTTATGGAGTTGGAAAGGCATTGGACAAAAGTATTTTTGGGAGATGGCTTTACATTCACATGTAACAGGTGGAGGAACCTCTTCTCTATCCAAGAACCCGTTTATCGGGAATTATCAGTGGAGTTCTTCGCTACCTTAAATTTCGATGATAAGACCACCGATCCCAACTACAACCGGACGTTTGCTTTTCGATTGGGTGGTGTGTACCACGAGTGCAACATTAGAGAATTTTCATGGCGCATGGGACTGTACACCGAGGAGGAAACACAATCACACATTTTTGTTCTATTTTTACAAGGGTGTGTTCGAGATTTCACCTCCGGGATTATTGATATCGAGTTTTGGAGAACCATTTCGAATCACGAGTACAATTCTAGTGATGCAAGCGAAGAACAAATCCGGAATCCCGTTTATCGTTTTTTGCATCGCCTCATAACCTTCTCGATCAATCATAAAAATCATGGAGATAAATTGCCCATTCATAATTTATTTCATTTTTGGAGCATAATTACACCCGATAATTTTGTGACATTCCTTATATGCTTGCGCGGTTTATGGGAAGGAAGGCGACTAATTCTAGACCTGGTAGTCCCATTACGGGTGGACACTTAGTCACCCGACTTGCCCGGTCTTATGGTATCTTGAGTCCTAATTTTATTAGGAACCTCACGCGCTTTTCGGACAATGACTTAACTATCCCATTTTTTAGTGTAACGCGGGTTGTGGTGAATGTTGGAGGAGCTTTTGTGATACCACCCGAAAAAGATGAGCAGCCCATAGGGCAACAAGGAGAACAACTTAGTCCTAGGAGGAGGAATGTGAGAGCCCGAGGAGAGAAGGGACAACGACAACAACCACCTCAATAATTTGAGGGTGGGATACCGACCGATCCATTTCAAAGTCGGGTTGGTTTATATTTGGACAATCTTCGTGGAGGTGTCAACTACAACACCCAAGTGCTCGATGCTTTATGTACACATATGAATATGGAGCTACCTCCCACGATACCACCTCATTCCCGTATATTCCAAAATGGGAAGAGTTGTGGACGAGACAAGGAGACGGGGCAAGAACTAGTGGAGCTCAAGGCGATGACAATGATTATTAGTTTCTATTTTTATTTTTTGGTTTTTGAAGTTGTTTGTTTTTCCTTTAATGTTTAAAACTTGTAACCGAATGATGGACGCTTATCTTCTTTTCTTATCTATAACTTGTTTTGTTTCAGATTTTGTGAGTTTTCATGAGCGAGAAGTTAAGAGTTAGAGATAGAAGTTTCTGAGAGAGGCCGTGTCATTTAGAGTTATTATTCGAGACCCACTTTCTTTGATAAGTGTGGGGTTTTATTAATTAGAGAAAGAAGTAGTGAAGAGTTACGAAGTCAGAGAGATTTGATAGCGTCGAAAAGTTATTTAATCAAGTTGCATCTAACTTGATTTACAGATTATGTAAACTGTGACGTCCAGTTTCCACGCCGTGCACATCAACTACACGTCGTGGATTGAGTTTAAATCACGACTTCAAAAAACGTCATTACTCGATTTTAGAAAACGTGATTATTGAAGATTCAAGTCTCGAATTCATATTTTGCCGGCACATTTACGTATCTCACTCGTTAAAGATCCAAGTTCCATATTTGAAGAAGTCCAAGTTCAAGATGTTCAAGTTATCCGCACTGTTCAGTAGTAGATCTCACCGCTACTACCCCAAGGGAGTCTGTTCCTTTTTTCTCACTTTTATTGCTTTTATATTATTTTACGCATACAATGAGGGCATTGTATGTAATAAGTGTGGGGCAGGGAGTCGAAAAAGTAAATTGCTAGAAAATTTTAAAATTTAAAATTTAGAAAATTTAGAAGTAGATTTGATATAATAATCTAAAATTTGGATCTACTATTAGTTTAAACTTAAGTTGCTAGTGTTGTGTGGGATGATCCGATGCGAGCTAAAATGTTTAAGTGAGCCAACATATGTTATAGTATATTTGTGGCTTCCCATTCCTAGTGAAAAGTCATGAGTTATGAAAAGGTAATCTGGTAGTATATATGGAATAATAAGTTTTGCAACTTGTACCTAAAATCTATCCAGGAGAGCTTATGTAGTCATTGTACTTAGACTAATACATGTAACCAATAAAGGTTGAAGTTAAGCTCCCTTGCTTAAGCATGTAGGTTTTGAGAGAAAAAGTGAGTTATAAAAAAAGAGAGAGAAATTACCAAAAAGTTGAAGAATTTTGGAGCTATCAAGTATGAAGATCAAAAATCAAAATTCCAAAGAATCAAAAGTTGAAGATACCAAAAATCAAACAAAAAGGTGGTGAATTCAAAGAAATCAAAGATCAATTATTCAAAGAAGTGAAGAATTCCAAGAGCTCCCTTGTGGTATATAAAGTTGTAATTTCTATATTATGTATGCTTGGGTAGCTTAACCAAAAATACCTTGTGGTTAAGAAAGATTTCTGAGGATTGATTCTGAGGACTGCAGAAATGAGTGTAATAAAAACTAAGGGGTGAAGTTTCATACGGATTGTCATTATTTAGGATTGGGAAGTTATTAGGAGATTTAGACACAAATATGTGCATTGCGGTCTTGGTATAATGGTTGAGTTCAAAATGGATTGTTTTATGTGATGCTAGTGATGAACGTTTGGATTAAAAATAATTAGTTTTGCTTGAGGGAAAACAAAAGATAAGTGTGGGGTATTTGATATTGCCATATTTATACATATTTTAGGCAATATTTTAATACGGTTTGCTTAATATTTTAGTTGATTTGCACAAATAAGTGGTACTTATAAAATTAAATTTGTATTTTGCAGCTAGAAGGAGCATTCTTGAAGAACAATGACTAAAAGCGACAAGAGATTGAACTTTGGAGGCTTGGAGAATTAAAGAAAAGAAAATCCATGAAAACAGCTGAAGCCACGATGTGGACATCACTTACACGACGTGGCATGGACGATTCTGGAAGATGAGTAGACGGAAAGTCGAAATCCTTGCCCGATAAGGATTGATCCAAATCCACGACGAGGAGTCCTAATCCACGACGTGGAGTTCAAATTCATGATATATATATATATATATATATATATATATATATATATATATATATATATATATATATATATATATATATATATATATATCCTTAGTACTTACGGGTTTGAGAGGTTGGCTGGAGATTAGATGAAACATCCCAAAAATACGGTCCAAAAATTTCATTTTTAAAATCGATAATTAAACCAGAATTACTAAAAATCATTTATCAAAACATGAACCATAATATCTCAAATGTCAAAACAGTGTATCCATAACTATCATATGTCAAATAAATCAGAGTAACATATCCCAGGCTTATCATAAACGGCGTGTGTCATGCAGTCATCCCAAGCTCTTCCCCTTGCTACCGGAAGTACCTGAAACCAAAGTTGAAAACTATAAGCACGAAGCCTAGTGAGTCTCCCCAAACTACCACATACCATACACATAATCACAAAATAACATACATTGGGCCTTGCCCACTACATCGGTCCCCGCCCGGCATCGGTCCCCGCCCAGCATCGGACCGAAGTCCGGCCTCGGGCCCTGCCCGACATCAGACCGAAGTCCGGTATACATATAACATATCAACAGGCATATAACATAACACATAACATAAACATATAAACATTCCTCAGGCTTGCCTCGACATCGGACAGAAGCCTGGAACATATAACACATAACATATTAGCTAAACATTCCCCGGGCGTGCCCCGGCATTAGACTGAAGTCCGGAACATATAAACAACACATCCAAGAATCACGAAGACAACAAGCATACAAAACATTCCTCGGGCTTGCCCCGTCATCAGATCGTAGTCCGGAATCATATAATCTACTTCGGGCTAACCCCGACATCGGAACAAAGTCCGGCCTACGCTAGCATACATAAACGGGTCGGCATTGGTGCCTTCGACCCGTTCCTACTGGAGGAGAACTCACCTTACAATGCTGGTTGTTGAATCTCTCGGTAAGGGGTCTCTATCGGCTGCTTTTGTGACTCCTCAGCTAACATCATCACAATATCACTTCATCAATGTCCAAAATCTTTCTTAGGTAGCATGACTACATTACCCTTGGTCAAAGTCACATTCTCTCAAGTCAACGTTCTGGGTTGATTCAACTCGCCGAGTTGACCCATCAACTTGCCGAGTTCTATGAATCAAAAGTCCTGAACTCGCGCTCCAACTCGTCGAGTCACCCCCTGACTCGCCAAGTTCCCTGGCTACTCATGGTCGCGATAAAACGAGTAACTTGTCGAGTCCCTTCACAGACTCGTCGAATTCTATTTTAACTTAATCGGGACATAACGACTCAACTCGTCGAGTCCTTCTATGGACTCGCCGAGTTCCTCAGTCTGTTTGGACATCTTAAGGGATTAAGCCCCTATTATTCAGATCCAAGCTTCTTGTTTCTCCTATACACTGAATACATCCTTTTAGGGGTAAAGTTTCCAACTTTACCCGCTAATAGCCCTTCTTCAAGGGATTAGTTAAAACCCTAGTTCTCTAGGACATAGATCTTGGTCTAAAAGCCATGATACTCTAATATAAAACATACTTGCATAGATCTAGGCCTTAGATATCATTTGAACACGTAAAGCTCCTAGCTTTCCTTCCATGCATAGCCTTTTGGGGCTTAAAAGGCCATAATAACAACCTTAAAGCTTTCATGGGGCTTCCATGGTCATAAAGTTTGCACCTTTATGCCATGAAACCCCTTCTTGACCCCAGATCAGAAAGGTAGGTCACTTGGGACGTCCATTTCCCAAGGACTAAGCTTCTTGGACGAAAAATCCCAGAAAGTGACAAAGAAGTGATCTAACAGGCTATTAAGCAAGGTTGAGACTTGCTTACCAAAAAATGAAGACGATGAGAAATTGTTTCTGGATCTACTAGCTTCCTCTGAATCTCCAAGCTTCTTCTCTTCTTCACAAGCTTCAAATACACAAAGCTCACTCAAAATGGCTCATAAACTCACAAAACGTCTCTAGGGTTCCGTGGATTAGGGTTTGGGACTTGGAGGCTGGGAATGAGGCCATAAGGTAGGGATTAAGATGCTTAAGTAGGGTGCAAAACCCCGAAGTTAGGGTTTCATCCTGATAGCACCACTCGTCGAGTCGAGGCTTCTCAACTCGTCGAGTAGGCGACTTAAATCCCTTGTCCAATCTCGTTTCTACTCGACGAGTATGGGGCTCCCAACTCATCGAGTAGCTCTTCAAAAATGAATAAATTATAATTAAATGTGTACCAGGAATAGGGTGTTACATTAGAAGTTCCAGAATACGAATTTCAGAGGATAATTAAGAGAGAAATCAAGCATTGGTATTGGAAGAAGGATAAGAAGATCATTATTTTACTTTTGATTTGGTACAATTCATTATGAATTTATTAGTTGAATGGTGTGTTTTATTTTAGCTATGAGTAGCTGAATGTAGTTGTTTTTGTTAGCTAGATGAAGCTGGAACTCATGGTTTGGTTATGTTAATCTAGAATTTTCTAGTTGGTTAATGTCTTGTGTTTGATTGTTTATACCTAGCATGCTTAATTTCATACTAGATTGCTTAAATTCATATTCAGTGTAGTTAGTGACCATTAATATGCAAGAATTTGATTACCTAGTAATTTAGTGAACATTAGATTATTAGAGCTAATATCGAATAAATCTTAGATAAGTAATTAAAGTATTAAATTTGGTTGTGCTGGAGAGCTCAAATTATGACCATAATTGTGTTTGTTAATTCAATCTTACATAGTTCCAATCATATTTAATAATTTATTCTATGTTAAATTATGTATGACCATGCATAGCTCTACATGAATTAATTCAACATTAGTATATTTGGACTTGAATTGCTAATAATAAAATAATTGGTAACCAACGGGAATTGTCATAATTAATAGCTAAACCATTAAGGGAAGGTGGATTCAAACTAACAGAAGTGTTTTTAATATTTGATTGAATATTTGTTGAGAATTTAAGTTTGTCTAAACTTGCAAAATTAGATAAAAAAACCATTTACTTTTGCTAGAATTTTAGGTTAATTTAATAGTAAGTAGGTTAAATAATTAATCCCATTCCCTGAGATCGATAGCCGACTTTTATGCTATACTATTTGCGAAAGGGTACACTACTCTGGGTCGAATAGCTAGTAGAATAGTAGGTAAAATTAGGTGTAGCTATTTGCATGCATCAATGATCCTAATAAGGGTCCTAACACTCAAGGATCCTGAGACACAAGGATCCTAATATTCAATGATCCTGACATTATAGGATCTTAACATCCGAGGATCCTAGCACTCAGGGATCCCAATAGATAAGTAATTTTGTAATCATGACAATTGCAATATGCGATTGTTAGGGCCAGGAACCTTACAATTTTCAGCATCCTCAAATATCCAGGATCCTCAGCTACATCAAGATCTCGGATAATTACCGTTATTATTTTTATTGATATTTATAACAGTCATATTTTGTCTATAACTAACTTGTGCGCAGAAGTAGTCAAGGGAAGACCAATTCTCAACGAAGAATCATCTCAACAATGCTAAAGACCCAGAATACTTGGCCAAATAATGTTCAAGAAGATGGTCATAGAGGATCCCGAAAATATCGGACATCTTGTTGGCTAGAGTAGACTATAAATTGATACTTGTAATCTGCACACAACACAATGTTCTCTAGTCTAAGCTCACTCTACGAATTTCTATAGTCATTCTTACTAAGAACTCGCTGTAATCATTCTTTTATATCAATAAAATCATCAAGGGAGATGATCATTATCACCTCCCAAGGTTTTATGCCAAAGATCCTAGCAAGGATCAAGGGTTTCCTTGTAAACCATTGTGTCACTTTTCTTTTTCTACTTGCCATTACACAATCTAAACATCACAACCTCTCATTTAATTTGGTTGATTAGTACTTGTGTAATTTTTGACCAAAAAAATTTGACGCCCACCGTGGGTCGTGGTGTTCAAAATCCTCGAAAAAATCATGTCTACACAACCGATCCTCTCTTCGCTCTCTGCTCCTTCCATTCCAACCAAAAACCTACCACCTCCTCCAAATGGACCCCCCACTCAAAGGAAAACGTGTGACACTTCCAAGAAAAGCACCCCCTCAATTGCTAATCCAGGAAGTTTAGGACCCTCAGGGCTCCAGGATCCAACTGCCTCAGTCACTACTGCAGAAATTTTCGGTATGATGAGGAAAATGACACAACAGGTGACCCAATAGCTAGAGGAGAATAGAGCACTACTCAAAGAAATGGAGAAGATGAAGGCGGAATTTTAGAAATCCCAGGAAACTAATCCCACAGTTGTGCAACCAAGAATCCTGGACTTCAATAATGCAGGAACCTCAGAAAATCGCCAGAAGGATATGATTCCTATCACTGTGGCGCCACCCTAGGGGGGCAACTATGGACAACCGAGCGTCCATGATCAATGATCTTAATGAGCCTTTCAAGACTCCTAGAAACCTTGATACTAGTAATTTCTTAAACAGCAATACTATTAATAGTAACTATACTAACGTTGATGCATGAATAAACTTGAACATGGTCAGGGAACTTCAGCAATTAAGACAAATGATCGCCAGTGTACCTGGAGTGGTCCAACCAATACTAGAAGCATCTCCTACAAGCCACAGGGTCTCGATATTCGCTCCTGTGATAGCTGATACTGAAGTTCCTAAGCGCTTCCAAACTCCCAGCATGAAGATATACGATGGAACTACAAATCCTGAAGAGCATATAGCACAATACAAAGAAAGGATGGAGATCATTCTCATCCATGGGAACTTGAAGGAAGCTTGCCTATGCAAAAGCTTTGGCTTGACCCTTTCAGGATCAGCCCTCAAATGGCTGCTAAACGTTCCCCCATATTCTATTACTTCATTTGCACACTTAGTCAATATCTTTAATAACCAGTTTTCTTTTAGCAGAACCTTCAAGAAGATCACTAGTGATCTCTACCGGGTGGTTCAGGATCCTAAGGAAAAACTTAGGGACTTTGTTAACAGATTTAGCAGGGAAGCTCTGAGTATCCCTAACATCGACATGGCCACCGTTGTGGAAGCCTTTAAAATGGGATTAAGAAAGGATTCACCCTTCTATGAAGACCTTGTGATGACCCCATGCAAAAGACTGGACGAAGTCAGGTGCCGGGTGTTGAGATTCATAAGGCTCGAAGAGGATAGAGAGATCCAGAAGAGAAGCAACCCTTCGGATCAATATGAGAACACAACAGGAAGGCCGAATCCTCAACTCAGAGATCCTACTAATCGAAGCCCTATTCCAAACAGCATCATCACAGGGTTAATGCCCTTGAAGATGGAGAAGAAGAAGAGCTTCCTAATATCACTGACTATTGTTTTCCTGTGGATGTTTCAAGTGTAATTCATGCTATGCAGGATCTTGGAGATAAAGCAAGATGGCCAAAGAGGGACAGCAAATCCACCGCCTGGAAAGACAAGTCCAAATGGTGTGCTTACCATGAAGACTTTGACCACATGACGGAGGACTGCATATCCCTACGAAAAGAAACCAACTACCTCCTTAGCAAATGACACCTCAAACAGATCCTCGGGAGAAAAAGAGAAAAATCCAAGGAGAACAGCCAAGATGATCATAGGATCCCGGAGAAATCAGGATCTCCACCCTCTGACGCTAAGATAATGGACGTTATCCCAGGCGGATATGACATCTGTGGTACCTCTTATTCTCAGGCTAAAAGAAACGCCAAGGTCTCCAAAACAGAAAAGGAGGATAGACCACGAAAGAATACCATGGTCAGTAGTGAAAAAGAAATCACATTCGACGAGACCGACAGGGAAGGAATTCAGGATCCTCACCATGAAGAACTTGTGACAACACTGTACATGGCCAACCATTTCGTTAGAAGGATCCTCGTTGACGGAGGATCCTCGGTCAATATCGTACTCCTAGACACGCTGAAGAGAATGAACATCCCAAAATCAGAGATAGTCAGAAGATCCTCAGTCCTCATAGGATTTAACGGGGAAACAACACACACAGTGGGAGAAATAAAACTACCAATATACATAGAATGTGTAAACTCCATACAAAATTTCTATGTTATTGACACCCTGTCTTCTTATAATGTGATACTAGGTAGACCATGGATCCACGAGATGAAAGTGGTTCCATCAACATACCATCAGTGTGTGAAGTTGCCCATTCCTTGGGGGACAGTGAAGATCATGGTAGATCAACAAGAATCGAAAGAATGCTACAAAACCTCTATGAAATCTACGACCAAACCCCAACAAGCATAACAATTAGGGCAGGGGGCATGACATGTTCTAGTAACAAAGGAACTAGACGTAAAGGAATGCCCCTAGGCAGTGAGGATCCTGAAGCTAAAGTCCTTATAGGATCCTCAATGCATGAGCAGATCGAGTAGGATCTATTGAATTTCTTAAGAACTAGAAGCAAGACATTCGCATGGAAACACAAAGAGATGACAGGCATAGATAAGAGTATTATTACTCATAAACTTAATATTGATCCTTCTTTCAGACCAATACACCAAAAGAGAAGGAACTTTGCACCCGAAAAGAATCAAATGATCCAAGAGGAAGTAGAGAAGCTCCTCAAAATAGGGATGATCAAGGAAGTAAAGTTCTCAAGATGGCTAGCTAATGTGGTTGTCGTACAAAAGAAAAACGGAAAATGGAGAGTGTACGTAGATTACAAGGATCTTAACAAGGCTTGTCCTAAGGATCCTTTCCCCCTACCAGATATTGAATCTATGATAGATGCGACAGCTGGTCATGAACTCCTGACCTTCATGGATGCTTCATCAGGATTCCAACAAATCCAAATGGAACTATCAGACTAAGAAGATATTGCATTAATAATACCAACATGCATATATTGTTACTCCGCAATGCCTTTTGGTCTTAAAAATACAGGTGCGACATACCAAACGTTGGTGAATCGGATGTTCAAAGACAAGTTGGGGGACACCATGGAACTTTATATTGACGACATGGTAGTGTTGTCAATGAAAGCCGAAGATCACCTTAGAGACCTGAAGGAAGCATTTCACATCCTGGACGAGTACAATATGAAGCTGAACCCACTCAAATGTCACATTAGAATGAAGTCAGGCAAGTTTCTTGGATACATGGTAACCAAGAGAGGGATAGAAGCAAGCCCAGAACAAATAAAAACAATCATGGAACTAAGATCCCCATCTTCAACAAAGCACATCCAAAGGCTAACTGGAAGAGTAGCAGCACTCAACAGGTTCATTTCAAGATCCTCATAAAGGTGCAAGCCCTTTTACGATATCTTGAAAAAGAAAAAGAAATTTGAGTGGAAAGAGAAACACGAGAAAGCCTTCCAGGAACTGAAAAATTATCTAAGCTCTGCCCCACTACTAGTAAAACCTATAGATGGAGAACCACTTATTCTCTACCTCTCGGTATCCTCAAACGCAGTAAGTGTCGTTCTGTTCAAGGATCTTGACGGGGATCAACATCCTATCTACTATGCAAGTAAAAGCCTCCTAGATCTTGAAACCAGGTACTCTCACCTCGAAAAATTAATTCTTGCCTTAGTAACTGCTTCTATCAAATTAAGACACTACTTCGAAACACACACTATACATGTAAAAACTAACTATCCTATCAAGAATGTCATGAGAATACCTGAAATGTCGGGAAGGATGGCAAAATGGTCGGTGAAGTTAAGCACATTTGACATCAGATACGAACCAAGATCCGCCATAAAATCACAAGCACTAGCAGATTTTGTGGCTGACTTTAGTGATGACCTACAAAACGAAGTAGACATGGAAGCCAAGCGACTCCTAGAAGATGAAACCCTGGGAAGATTGACATTGTTCACGGATGGCGCTTCAAACCAGAAAGGAACAGGCCTAAGGATCATACTAAAGTCGCCACAGGAGGACATCATACCCCAGGCAGTTAGTTGTGAATTCAACGCTACCAACAATGAAGCAGAATACGAAGCACTCATCATGGGACTACAATTAGCTAAGGACATTCAAATCAAGGATCTTCAGGTATTTGTTGATTCTTTATTACTAACCAATCAGTACAATGGATCTTATGCAGTGAAAGGTGAGAAATTAGCATTATACCTAGAGATCCTCAAACAATTAGCTTTTGATTTCCAAAAATTTAGCCTAACCCAAGTTCCAAGAGAGGAAAATACCGAAGCAGATGCATTAGCCAATTTACGATCCTCCCTTAGGATCCCACAGAGACGAAGATTCCTATAACTCACATAATAACCCAGCCATAGAAACCCTCTCCGACAAATCAGAAGATCCTAAGCATCTGACAAGCGTAGCAGCTATTGAAGATCCTGACCTTAGGATCCTTCCTCAAAGGGATCCCGACGAACAGGGTCCTGAAAAAAGTCCGCGATCATGGACCCAACCCATTATGGAGTATCTCCAAAATGGCAAAATCTCGACAGGAGAAAAAAGTGAAAGAGCATTCAGGACGATAGTCTTGAGATTCATGTTAATCCACGGTAAACTTTACAAAAAAATCCATGGTAGGACCATGCCTAATATGCTTGGAAGATCCTGAAGCTACAGAAGTCTTAAAGGATATACACGAAGGAGATTGTGGCAATCACACCAGTGGCAGATCCTTATGCTCCAAAATACTAAGAACGTGGTACTACTGGCCAACCATGAAGAAAGACTCCTTTCTACAGGCTCAAAAGTGTGATGCTTGCCAAAGACACAACAACATCCTACATCAACTGGCAGAACCTCTACATCCAATTATCTCCCCATGGCCATTTATGAAATGTGGGATGGATATTGTAGGAAAATTTCCAGTAGCCCAGGAGGAAAAGTCTTCATGTTAGTGATGACTGATTACTTCTCCAAATGGATCGAAGATGAAGTTTTCGGCCAGGTAAGAGACAAATAGGTAGTATCATTTATTAAACGTTATATCTTGATCAGGTTCGACATCCCAGCTGAAATCATATGCGACAATGGATCCCAATTTACTAGAAAAAGAACAATAGACTTTTGCACAAGCTGGGGGATCAAAATGATAATGTCCAATCCTGTTCATCCCCAAGCTAATGGTCAAGCGGAGTCCAACAACAAAATCATAGTTGACAATTTGAAGAAAAGGCTAGACAAAAAGAAGGGAAAATGCGCAAAAGAAATTCCTTTCGTTTTGTGGGCAGATAGAACCACTTCCAAGTTGGTCACAGATCAAACCCCTTATTCCTTGGAGTTTGGGATAGAAGCAGGAATCCCTACTAATGTAGGGATCCCGACGGCAAGATACTTGCTGCAGGACCAAGAGAATAATGACAAGATCCTAGCACAGGATCTTGACACTATTGACGAGATTAGGGATCTTGCTAAAATATGCATTGCTGCTCATCAACAAAGAATCATCAAGGCTTACAATAGGAATATAAGGGTCAGAAGATTTCAACTTGGAGACTTGGTATTAAGGAAAACATTCCAAAACACCAAGGATCCTAGTGCAAGAAAATTGGCTCCCAAATGGGAAGGACCATACCTTGTAGGTGTTGAAGCAGGAAAAGGAGCATATTGGCTAGCAACATCGAAGGAGACGTTCTACCAAGATTCTGGAATGCCATACACCTCAAAGCATACTACATGTAAGTAGGATCGAATGATCCACATCAAAAACAAGGTACAAATGTTCTTTACCTTAAAACTTTTATTATTATTGATCTTCTCCTCGAATACATTACTAACTTAAGCATCGGAGGGGCGTTAGCTAGACTAACGCCCACCCTTAGCTAAAGTTTGCTATGCAGAACAACATACAGTTAAGGATCCTCAAGAGTGAAGATCCTGAAATATCGGGACCCTCACAATCGAAGATTCCAGAATGTCTGGATCCTCAAGTTTGAACACCCTGAAGCACAAGGATCTAGACATATAAAGATCCCAATACTTGGTAAACTCTATTATATTTAACAATATAATCCCTAAAATATCATGTACACAAGCTAGAGACTGATCATCTCTTCCACGCCTAAGTGTACTTAATCCCCTCTAAGGTTTAAAGAGCTAATTACCTATTTCACATGAAATAAGGTTTATACACCTCGCTTGGACGCATGATATCTAAATATGGGATACGGGTAAGGGGATCATTTCACGATTCAGTGGCTTGGTAACCCTCTTATCTTTGAACACAAGTTGAGATCCTTATGGTTTATAGCATTTTCATGTTATCCACATATCGGGATCCTACCCCAGTGATTACTCAAGGATATAACATTTTCATGTTCTCGGGATTTTACCCCAGTAACTACTTGAGGTTTATAACATTCTCATGTTATCAAAGATTGGAATTTTCCCCCAGACATTACATAAGGTCTATGACATCTTCATATTGTCACACGTTGGGAATGTTCCCCAGAGAACACGGTCAAATTGTAACATTTTCATGTTACTTACCCAACGAATTGTATCTCAAGTAGGGATCCTCCCTAGAATATAACAATAACATGTTATCTATTTTGTCTAAGTCTTTAATCTAAACAGGTTATCCTAAGGAGAAATTTCCTTTACAAGATCCAAGATCTTTATTTTGTAGGATCTCTGACGGTAAGGATCCTCGCCCTTAAGGATCCTCGTCGACCTTCGTTGGTAAGGGACCTCGTTCCCAACATTGAACCAAATTTCTCTCCTAAGTTAGAATTTATCCTCAGTAAATTCTAAAATTCAAAGACTCATGAAGCTTAAAGAGAAACTCGAAGACAATCAGGTTCCATCTTTCCTTAAATTTAAAGTCTTAAAATTAAGGATCCTAAGCTTTCTAGGACCCTAAACCAATCGCTGACATATAAACTTTCGTCACTTCGGAGTACTTCGCTATTCTGATATCTTCACAGAAGTTTTAAGAGCGTATTAAAAAACTCTTATGAATTGCGAGTTAATCACTAAACTTCTAAAAGAAACTTTTAGGTCACTTAAGAAAGTCAGTTATTGTTATTTTTTTAAACTAATCATTATCAGTTCATTTTGTTTTAAGAATCATTCACTTTTTTCAAGATCTTAACCATGCAAAGACCTTAGTATTGCATTATGCAGGAAACATAGAAAGACGAAAAGAAAATCAATCATTATATTCAAAAACAAAAAGGCCTACAGCCTTATAAGAGTAATGCGGCAAAAGATTATGCTACCCTTATCATCTAAAAGGCCTAGAACTTATCCTGGTCATCATCGGCCTTCTTCTCCCCCCCCCCCTCCTGGTCAGTCGCAGCACAGGATCCTGACTGGCGGTAGCAGGCTTGCCAGTTAATTTGGCTAATGTCTCGCGCCAACCAACCACATCCCAGGATCCTGCATTTTTAAGATCCTCAGTCTGAGGGATCTGGGCCTCCCAAACGGCCACTACAGGACTGACCTTTGCGTCGGAGATCACCTCCTCCGTCTCGCGTACGAGCTCCTCCTCCCTCTCAGCCTTTTCCCTGATAAGCAAGTCCACCCTCCTCAGAAGATCCTCGTTGGTCGTCTTCCGCATCTTCTCCTGTCCCTGAAGGGCTTGTTCAGCCCTCTCCGCCTGGATCCTTAGATCAGCAGAAACATGATCAAAGACCTGTGATGAAAATATGGTAAGTCAGCAAAAAAACAAAACGAAAAATGGAGCAAAAATGAAATTAACACATACATCCTGAGAGAAAGAGAACAACTTCAGGTAAAGGTGAAGATGGTGGGGTAGAATTCTTGGACGTTGGTGAAGATGTGGTTGAAGGATTTGATGAAGAAACTTTGGATAGTTGTTGTTTCTTTAAAAGTCTGGCTTGCTTCCTTCTTTGCTTTGCCGATTTCTCTATCTCCAAATCAACTGGTAAAGGTGTACCTGTGCGAAAAGATCTTGGCATAAACAATTAGTACTACTGTATCCCCGACAACGACGCGAATTTGTTTGGCGGTCAAACCAACAAATAATGGGATAAAATAATAACAATAAAACTCTAGTTACTGCTACTTCATACACTAAAGATAGTATAGAGTAAGCAGGGTCGGTCCACATGAATACAAGACTACTTATTTAGCCACATTCTCACACATCATACAATCAATGTTAAAATGGGAGATTATGTTTGAACTCGAATTAAACTTCATAAATAAACAAGATTAATAACAAAATTCAGTAAAAGAAATACATTTCCGATTCGGATTCCTATACATGTGTTGTGTTATAAGATGTAATATGACTGTGATCCATGTTCAATCTAGGTTGGTAATTTAGATATTAATAAACTCTAATATCCAAGTTGACAAAAGTGTTCTATTCAAAACATGTTCTTTAAATAAAACTTCATTTAATTGATTCAATTCAAATAAGCTCTTGCATCAAATCATTAAATGACATTAAGATCTTGCAACAATTACCAACAATATCCAACATTCCTCATAAGTTCGGGAATATGAACATCTAATCTTTGATTACACTAATTTTGATCTAATTACAACAAATTAGGTGCATGTTACTAACATCAAATCATAAAACATATACGAATTTCACAATTTGATTAACTAGATTGATAAGAACCCTAATTCATTGATCAAGTGAAAAGAGAACTAATCAAACATATAATTAAGATCAAATCAAAGATTACTAGAAGATAAACATAAAGTCAAGTGAAAATTACAATCTAACAAAAAACACTTAGAAATCTGGAATCGGAAATGATAAAGAAATCAGCCACACATGTCTAAGTTAAACTACAAATTCAACAAGTTTGATCTTAAAATTAACTTACAAAAAGCAAATTAAAGTGTTTCCAAGATGCTAGATGATGATATAATCTCCCAAAATCGTCCCCTTGAAGTTCCAAGTTGAAGTTATGTTTGAATGTACCAGTAACCAAAGATAAATCGAAAGTTAAAATTTGAAAATCCATCAGATCACGTTACACGGCCCGTGTAATGTATGCCTTGCTTAACACGGCCGTGTAATGGCTCTGATGTGCTAAAATGCTTCCAAATCACGGCCGCGTAATGTATTCCTTGCCAAAGCGTGGATTGTGTAATGCAGTACATACAAGTCATTTTCTGATTTCCTTCATTTCTTCATTTTAGCTCTGAAACTTCCAAAATTTCACCGAGAGCTTCCCTTGACCATCCTAAGCGTGCTCCAATCTTCAAATCACCCTGAAACATCCACAGAAAATGGTGAAATATCGATAGATCCTCGATAATGTCCTTAAATGCAAAATGTATGAAAATTACACTAAATATGCAATGCAATGCTACAAATAAATATGAAATTAACCTATGAAAAGGTGAAACTTATGTCCCTAACAAAGCTCCATCATTGTGCTTGGTTTTCAAGATTAGAGAAGATTTGAGGGTTTTGACCTTAAGAATGAAACAAGAATTCCCAAAGGTTGTGAGATCATATACATATGCCAACTCAAAAAGGCCTATGTCAAGACCCTTTGATTGATTTATCTGGTCGACCCAATAAAGGATCCTCCAGACAATTGGCGAGGCCTGGATATACGAAATCCCAATCACCCTAAAAAATTTGGAGACGATCCCGGGGAAAGGATATCTCAAGCCTAAGGAGAAAGGATACTCAGGAAAGCACACCCAAGTGGGGGAGACAAAATTGGGTTGAATCAGAGGATCGAAGGGCCAATACAACACTGGGAGGAAAGGCCCCATTGAGTTTTAGAGACTTGATGTCGTCATCGCCAAAAGAGCATGTCTCCTCATTAAATAGGATCCACTGGTCGATAAAATCATCGTTGGGAAGGGCCAAGATACTTTTACGAGAGACAACCATTTTTTGACCCATGTTAGAAGGAATAATAGCCTTGAAGAAAATTACCTTCTAATCGCAAGATGGCACAAGAAAAGAGAAGAAGAACGGATAGGGGAATATGAAACTCATCCCTCATATTTATATTGGGTCACTGAATATGATTTGACTGCTAACGAGTAGTAAACTATCCGTTGGAATTTAAATCACCTAGCCGTTATGGGTTAAAACTGAAAATTACTATTCCCTATTTACTTTAAGTTATTCCTTTAATATTTACAAAACTAACCCCGATATTTTCAGGAATAACTTTGGGCAATTGTTAGGGCCAGGATCCTTACAATTTTTAGGATCCTCAAATATCCAGGATCCTCAACTACATCAGGATCCCGGCTAATTACCGTTATTATTTTTATTGATATTTATAACGGTCATATTTTGTCTATAACTAACATATGTGCAGAAGTAGTCAATGGAAGACCAATTATCAACGAAGAATCATCTCAACTATGCTAAAGACTCGAAATACTTGTCGAATAACGTTCAAGAAGCTGGTCTAAGTTGACACTTGTAATCTGCACACAACACAATGTTCTCTAGTCTAAGCTCACTCTATGAATTTCTATACCCATTCTTACTAAGAATTCGCTGTAATCTTTATTTTATATCAATAAAATCATCAAGGCAGGTGATCATTATCACCTCCCAAGGTTTTATGCCGGAGATCCTAGCAATGATCAAGGGCTTTCCTTGTAAACCATTGTGTCACTTTTCTTTTAGTACTTGCTATTACACAATCTGAACATCACAGCCTCTCATTCAATTTGGTTGATTAGTACTTGTGTAATTTTTTGACCAAAACAATGATTATCCAAGTAACTATGAACATAGACTAATCATCTCTCCTACGATTAAGGGTACTTAATCCCCTCAAGGTTTAAAGAGTTAATTACCTGTTTCATACGAGTTAAGGTTTTTACACCTCGCTTGGACGCACAAAATCTTACCATGGGATGTGAATAAGGGGATCATTGCACGCTTTAGTGACTCGACAACCCTCTTATTTCTGAACATATGTCAAGATCCTAACGTTTAAACATAAGGTTTATAACACTTACATGTTATCCTTGTTGGATATAGTGTCTAAGTCCATAACTTTATTTGGTATGTACTTGACCCGACCCGGCATGGTCCATTTGGGTTGCATGGCATTGCAATACTTGGATAGACTAAATGAGAGAATAAGGCACTTATGATTATTAATATATTATAAGTTCTAATATATTGATAATAGTATTATTTAATTAGTATTGATCAAGTATTAATCTAGTATTAATTTGGTGATCAAAGTGAGACTAATTAAATATATAGGGTTGATTATGACAATCATCAATTCTTTTATGGTGGATTAATGATCCATGGTTTATGGGTTTGGTTATAACCATATGGAGCTCCATGGATAGTCTATGGGAGTTACAAACCCATGGGTCATGAGAAATCAAGAGTCATGACAATTAAGGGCATTCATGTGTAAACCCTAATTGTGACAACACTATAAAAGGAACCCTATGGCTAGCAAAATCATGACCTAGTGGACCTAGTGTTACTAGAGAGGGCATAACCGATTTTGAGTGCTAGAAGTATTCTCTCAAGTTATTCCAAGTCTTGTGGTGTTGTGTGAAGCATTTGAGGCACAACATTTGGGGTGCTAGGCTCACAAAGTCTTGAAGGAATCCAAGCAACAACAAGGTATGTATTTCTACTAGTTTTTATGTTTTATGTAATCCCCATGCCATGCTAGTTAGGAAATAACCTTGAAAAAGAAATTTGCATGTATATAGAGAAAACATAGATTCAAGGTTATTAGGGTTGCATGTATACTTAGGAAGTGTTAGAATGCTCAAAACCCATCAATCCTAAGTTGTGATCTTCCCAAGTGATTTCCTAAGGTTTATAACACTAACGGGTTATATTGAGTTAGGATTTTCCCCAGTAATTTGCTAAATTTTATAACACTAACGTGTTACCCTAAGTTGGGATTTTCCCCAGTTATTTTCTAAATTTTATATCACTATCATGTTATCTTAAGTTGGGATTCACCGTATAAGTTTTCCGAACATAATCGTGTAACGTCCCAAAAAGATGATCCAAAAATTTCATTTTTAATTTAAATAAAACAGTATTCCAAAACATTATCCATAAACCCAAATGAAAATAAGTGTATCAAACATCATATCGATCAGAGTAAAATCTCAAAAGCGGAATCCATGTGGTCTGTGCGATTCAGTAATCCCAAGCTCTTCCCCTTAGAACCGGAAGTACCTGAAACATAAACTAAAAACCGTAAGCACAAAGCTTAGTGAGTTCCCCAAGATATCACATACCATACATAAAACACATAACGGGCCCCGCCCAAAGAGTATAATGGGCCCTGCCCAAGGAGTATAATGGGCCCCACCCATATACAATTAGTACTCCATAACAAGTAATAGCATGCAAGTTAATCATCGGGCCTCGCCCAGTAAGCATACAAGCACATACACATACTAGTGTCAAACAGAAAATGAGTATTCTAACATATCAAATCATAGGTCGGCATTGGTGCCTTCGACCCGCTATACATGGTGAGGAAACTCACCTCGACTGCTGGATCTCACAGAAAATCCTTGGCTGCTGGTCTAACGAATCCCCGAGCTATCAATATAAAATAAAAACCAATTAACATTTGGGTCCCAAACCATATCCAACAATCCATACTTGGGGTTAAAAGACCATTTTACCCCTTACCTAGTTTGGTCCAAGACTAAGGCCCAAACTCTCCATTTACAAGGCCCAAAACCAAGTAATCATCCAAAGTCCATTTATGGCCCAATTTTCCAAATTGGCCCCAAATGCAAACAAGGGCCTTACCCTATGGCCCGTTAATTTTTCCCTAGTCCAAACTTTTGCATTCAGATGGCCCTATAAGGCCCCAAACCACTAGGCCCAAAGGGAAGCCCAAAACTGAAGCCCACACTTGCGAAGCCCATCAGACTGAGTACGCGGGGCGTACTCAACACGTACACGTGGCGTACTCGCTTGAGGGCTTGTACGCTAAGCGTACCTGCTTATATGCCCATCATACTCACCCATTCAGCCCAAAACTCAATTTCAACACTTAATCTCTTAAGACATGGTTCCAAAACATAGATCTGACTCCCTTGAGCTGGAATATCACGTTCATGCATGGCTACAAGGAGCTCTTAGGCTTAAAAGAACTTAATAAATGGCTTAATGCATGCATGTGACCAAAAATCCTTTAACGCTTGCACCTTTATGCATAAGGAAACCAATAGAAACTCAGATCTAGAGTAATAAGCCCTAAAAACGACTTAACTCTCCCATCAACCCATAAAGGGACCAAAATGATAATAAAGCATGCCAAAAGAAGATCTAACCATCTATAAGTTAAGGTTCAAACTTGATACCTTAGAAAGCTTGCACAAAGGAAGATGGTTCTGGATCCAAAGCCTTCTCACCAAGCAAAGCAACTTCAACTTCTCTACTTGCTTCACAAAGGCACAAAACTGGCACTAAAGACTTCTTAATAGCTCAAGAACACCACAAAGAGGTTCAAGGTTTGATGTAGGGTTTTTATGGCAATGGAGGCTGGTAATGAGGTTAGCCTTGAGGAATTAAGGCCTTTATATAGGGTACAACACCCTAAATTAGGGCTTCAACATCTCGCACATATGCCCCGCGTACAGGGATGTACGCCCAGCGTATGTGCCCGGACTCCCGTCCCACCCTCGCATTAGTTCGCTAAGCGTACCAAGTCGTACGCCCCCACGTACTCACTTTACAACTTGTACGCTAAGTGTACCAAGTGGTACGCCCTGCATACTACTCAAGGACCAAAATGCAAAAACTTTAATAACAAAGGGCAATATAAGAACATACCAGGATTCAAGTGTTACAATTCCCCCCCCCCCCCCCCACTTGAATTAGATTTCATCCTCGAAGTCCGCTGCCCCGAATAATTTCGGATAATGCTTCCTCATCTCATCCTCCTGCTCCCAAGTCCGCTCCGAACCCTTGCAGTGCTACCATTGCACATTCACCAACTCGACAACCTTGTTCCTCAAGGTTTTAGTATTCCGATCTAGAATCGCCACCAGTATCTCAATATAATTCAGACGGTCATCCACCTGAATATTCTCCAAAGGTACCACTACGGAATCATCCACTAAACATTTCCGTAGCTGAGAGACGTGAAACGTGTTATGAATTTGACTGAGCTCGGCTGCAAGATCTAAACGATACACAACCCGGCCCACCCGAGCCAAAGCCCTGAACCGGATGACACCTATCCAAGGTGACACCTTCAGGAGAACCATATCTTCCACCTGGAACTCTAAGTCTAACAGGCGTCTGTCGGCATAACTCTTCTGCCGACCCTGAGCTGTCTGGAGTCTGCTCCGAACCTGCTGAATCAGCTCGGTGGCCTTGAGTACCACCTCGGTACTCCCCATAACCCTCTAACCGACCTCACCCCAACAAATCGGGGTCCTGCACTTTCTCCCATAGAGCATCTCGAAGGGAGGTCGATCAAAGCTCGCATGATAACTGTTGCTATATGAAAATTATGCTAACGGAAGATACGTATCCTAACTCCCACCAAAATCCAAAACGCAAGCTCGCAGCATATCCTCGAGGGTCTGAATAGTTCGCTCACTCTGACCATCGATCTGCGGATGAAAGGCTGTGCTGAAATGGAGACGCGTACCCAACTAGTCGTGGAACCTCTTCCAAAACCTAGAAGTGAACCGAACATCTCTGTCAGAAACAGCTGATATCGGCACCCCATGACGTGCCACAATCTCCCGGATATAAATCTCAACCAACTTCTCTGCAGAAATACTCTCCTGAATCGGAATGAAGTGCGTGCTCTTGGTCAAGTGATCCACGATGACCCAAATCAAATCCACTCCGCGCGCAGTTCTGGGAAACTTCGTGATAAAATTCGTAGTGATGTCCTCCCATTTCCAAACGGGAATCTCCAACGGATGCATTGTGCCATGAGGACGGTAATGCTCGGCCTTGACTTTCCTGCAAGTCAAGCACCGCTCTACGTACCAAGCCACATCCCGCTTCATGCAAAGCCACCAATAATCAGGACGGAGATCCCTATACATCTTCCTCGCCCCGGGATGGATGGAGAACCTAGACTTGTGGGCCTCTCCCATCTGGATTTGGCATATGCCATCCAAATACGGAACCCAAACACGTCGGTGCAGAGTCAACAATCCACGAATATCATAATCGAAGGAAGCCACCTAACCCACAATACACTCACTCTTTCGGTGCTCTTCCTTCATAGCCTCAATATGTGCCTCACGAATCTGCTCCAACAACGGAATAATCATGGTCATCCTCAAACATAAATCCCAGATCGAAGCCGCGACCGCCTTGAGGCTGAGAGAATCAGCCACTACGTTGGCCTTCCCCGGGTGATAAAGGATATCACAATTGTAATCCTTCACCACATCCAACCATCGACGCTGCCTCATGTTCAGGTTCAGCTGACCCATCAAGTACCTCAGGATCTTATGATCCATGTAAATAGTACAACAAACCCCATAGAGGTAATGTCGCCAAATCTTGAGGGAGAAAACCATGGCCCCCAACTCCAAATCATGTGTCGGATAGTTCGCCTCATGAGGCTTCAACTGCCTCGAAGTGTAAGCGATCACGCGACCCCTCTGCATCAATACTACCCCCAACCCTGTGATTGAAGCATCACAATAAACCACTAAATCATCAACTCCCTCTGGCAGGGTCAGAATTGGCGCCTCACACAACCGCTGCCTCAGAGTCTCGAAAACTGCCTGCTGCTCAGGCCCCCAGCAAAATGTAATTGTCTTCTTGGTCAGTTGGGTCAAAGGAACAACTATCTTGGAGAAATCCTGGATGAATCTCTGATAATAACCAGCCAAACCAAGAAAACTTCGAATCTCGGATGAAGACAATGGAACCTCCCAATGCATCACGGCCTCGACCTTGACCGGATCGACCAGAATACCCTTCTGGTTGACAAGGTGCCCCAGGAACTGCACCTCACGCAACCAGAACTCGCACTTGGAGAAATTTTCGAAAATTCTATCCCTTCTAATTGTCTCCAGCAATTCCCTCAAGTGCTCCTCATGCTACTACCGAGTCTTGGAATAAACCAAGATATCATCAATAAATACTATCACAGACCGATCCAATATCGGTTTGCACACGCGGTTCATGAGATCCATGAACGCAGCTGGAGCATTGGTTAGACTAAAAGGCATCACCACGAACTCGTAATGACCATATCGAGTCCGAAAAGTTGTCCTCTACACATCCTCATCCCTGACCCACATCTGATGGTAACCCGATCGCAAATCAACTTTGGAGAACTAAGATGCACCCTGAAGCTGGTCAAAAAGATCATCAATCCACGAGAGTGGATAACGGTTTTCCACCGTTACCATATTCTGCTCCTGGTAGTCGATACACAAACGATGAGACCCATCTTTCTTCTTCACAAACTGAATCGGTGCTCCCTAAGGCGAACTGCTCGGCTAAATAAATCCCTTGCCCAACAGCTCCTGCAGCTGTGTAGACAACTCTTGCATCTCGGGAGGAGCCAATCGATACGGTGCTTTGGCTATCGGAGCCACACCAGGAACCAGATCAATCCTGAACTCAACCTGCCTCTCCAGAGGCACCCCATGCAAATCCTCCGGAAATACATCCGAGTAATCTCGCACAATCGGCACATCATCCACCGTCGCATTACTCTTATCCCGGGTATTCAAGACATAGGCGACATAACCCGAGCAACCCTGCTGATGATAGCGTCTGGACCTTGCTGCGGAACACAAAGTCAGCCCATGTTGCGGTCTCTCCCCATGAGTCACCAACTCTCCCCCACTTGGGGTCCGAACCCGAACTAACTGCTGCTCACAGTCGATCACTGGCCGATTAGGGCTCAACCAATCCATTTCCACGACAACCTTGTTCCCACACAGAGGAATGGGAACCAAATAAACTAGATACTGCTCGTTGAATAACTGGAGAGTACAACCCCGATGAACCCTCGCAACCCGAACCGTCCTATCATCAGCAATCTCAACATTAAGAGGACAATCCAACTCCCCCGGAGCTCCAAGAAATCTCTTGCTAAGAGCAAGCGATACAAAGGATCGGGTAGCCCTCGAATTGAACAACACTAAAGCAGAAATACCATTCACGAAGAATGATCCTATAATAAAACACATAAACATAAGCAAGCAATTCAATATATATATATATATATATATATATATATATATATATATATATATATATATATATATATATATATATATATATATATATATATATATATATATATATATAAAGATAAGGAGAAGATACATACCCATCACCACATCGAGAGCTGCACCCCGCCTCCTCTGCCGTCAGGTGGAAAGCCCTGCTCTTCGCCACAGGCACGTCTGCCCGGCCCAGACGACCGTCAGTAATCTGAAGATTCGCAGGAGCGGGTGCAGACACCGGTCCTGCTGCTGCCAAACTCGGACAATGGGCCTTCTTGTGGCCCCTCTGATTGCAATGAAAGCAAATCAGATCAAATACCGGGGTGATGGTAGTGTAGTAGTCCAATCTCTGCTAAAATGACTAGTCCGGCCGCACTTGAAGCAGCCAGAACCACCCACCCTGCTCGTCCCCTCATGCGACCTGCCGCACTTGCCGTAGCGGCCTCGGCCCTGCCCTCGCGAATCAACAACCTTGAGCCTCTTGCCCCAACCACAACACTCAACACAAAATACGGCCTCCTCTTCTTCTTCATCTCCAGATCAATCTCTTTCTCCCTAGCTCGTGTTATCATATCCTCCAGCGTCTTGCAACTGAATCGGCTCACAAAATGCCGACTGTCACTCCTCAACATCTCATGATACCGGGCCTTCTTCGTCTCCTCGTCTACCACATACTGCGGAACCAGAAGTTCCCTCTCTTGAAACATAGTGGTGATCTCAGCTACCGTCTCTATAGTCTGACGGAGATCCTGAAACTCTCGTGCCAACCGTTGCACCTCAATCACTGGTGCAAACTCGGCTCGAAACCTGGTCGAGAAATCATCCCAGGTCATCACATCCACAACATCATCACCCACTGCATGACTTACCTCCTCCTACCAGTCTCATGCCTTGTCCTTCACAAGGAAGGAAGCTAGTCTAACCTTCTCCCTCTCGGGACAACGGCTGGTGCGAAAGGCGTTAGCAACATCCGCTAACCACCTCCTGCTCGCTATCGGGTCCTTCGCCTCGTGAGTGTTACCTAAGCTAACACCAACATTTACCCAATATCTTTGTTTTGGAGAAATTGGAGATCTTGACCAAGATATTAGAGACTGATCACCCCGCCTAAGATCTAAGATACGAAGATATCTTCTAAGGTTTAAAGATTAACATATTTCTATGAGATCATGTTTAAACACCTCGCTTAGACGCATGACTTCTAGCTATAGTCGAAGGATATTGGGATCAACTTACGCTTTAGTTACTGACAACCTCCATATTACTAAATATATGCTAGAACTTAAGCAAATATCAATGGAACGACATGGGCGTGTCATACTACCGATAACTTATGCCCATGAATTTAACATTGATATGTTAAACTAAGACATAAGGGAATAACCCTAGGATGGGGATATCTCAAGGATCCAACATTTTCATGTTCACTTGAGGTTTGAACATTATCATGTTCACTTAGCTAAGAGTTATAAAACGCCAGAGTATATCAATGCAAATATATAGAATCAAAACTAAAGATTAAAAGAGGTGGAAGCATCCCAAGATGTCATCCAATGTAACCCTCACTCGAGATATCATATAAGGTACAAAATCCTCCACATATTCATCCCTAAGTTCCAAGAATAATTATCTATTTCTCTAAAAAGGGTATCCTCTAAAAAAAAAAAAATTTCAAAAGTTACTTAATTTTCTTAAAATTGCTAACTGCCCATCAATGGTCTACTTCCTATTACTTATTTGAAATTTTGTTTCTCATTATTTTTATCAAACAAAATTAAAAGATAAAACAAAATCCATACATTTTCAAAAGGGGTATTATATTTCTAAAATAACCCTTACAAGGCAACATCCTATTCTAAAGAAAATAAAAAATCGACTCATTTCTTCTCATATTACTCTCATTAACTCTCTCAAGCTTGGAACTCTCTTCTTTACCATCATTCAACTTCTTCAAGGCCTTTCCCATGCCTCCGGATCCCAAAAAGCGATATCACTCTCTTTAAAATTGCTAAACATCTTCAATTTCTCCTCCAAAGCGGCTTTGGCTGTAAAAACCTTAGCCTTTGGGGATATTTCCTCAATTCTTCCTTCAAACTCCTCACATCTCTCTATTAATATATTCAATTCCTCTTTCTTTACAATGAAACTTTCAACTTATTGCCCAAACTCTTCACCATTTATCTTCAAGTTTTGCTCCTTCTCTTTTATCTTCAACTCCATATATTTCATCGAAGCCTCATAATCCTTCTTCAAACATTCGGTATCCCTCAATATCTGATTTGTAGCCTGAAATAATAGAAAATTTATTGAGTAATTCGGAACAAAAACCAACTACATAGGTACAAGCATTTTCCTTACATACTGGGCAAAGGCTATCAACTTCTGTCTAATTTCTAGTGGTCACATGCCTAAAAACACATCTTGGATGGGCCCCATGACAAAAATCCTTTTTTTAGGATGCGTGAGCTTCAGACTAGTTCTCTCAAAAATTATGGGAGGGGCTTGGTAGCTTTCACATGGAACTGTCAAATAGGAATTCATCAAACGTTGAAACAAGAGAAATGAGAAGTAGAACAAGTAACTTTTGAGCATGCCCAAATTAGAATAAAATCAATTAATACTATAAAAAAGAATACCAAGATAATCTTAAGAAAATTAAGTGTCTTACTAGTCGACATCATGGAATCTTGAAACATTAAAGACGTATCTTGATCTGCGACTGACTGATTATCCCTAACAACCATGAATAATCTATTCTCGGAAGGTAATCTCAAGAACTTTTGAATCCTACTTTCTGTATCTTCTCTTGGTGGGAACAAGTCTTCAAATTTAGGAACTGTTACAAAGCATCATTTAGTATCCCTTCTTCAAATTATAAAATCGTAAAGAAAAAGAGCCCTACCCGAACTAATCCAATCAATAGGCAAAGTAACCTGCAACAACATATTTCTATTAACAAAAAAAATATTTTATGTGCCACCCAACTTTATGACATGATGTATTAAGGACCAGATGATTCTTCTCGATCTTTATTATAAAAATGATGCGGGAAGAATCAAAGGTCATGGGATCATAAATGTTGGCATTTTTACGCAAACAAAGATCAAGATTCTCATTTTTTTGAGATGGTTAACTCAAAATAATATATGCTAGACCATAGGCAAAATTTTGGGCGTAAGGAAAACGAGTTATCTCAAAAAATTCAGAAATCAAAGTTAGGAAGGGAAAAGAAAGTCCAATCTGAAAAGGGAGATGATAAAAACAAACCCAGGACAATAATACAAAGTCAGGTTTTATCTTTACATCAAAGGATTTGAAAATTGTTTGTGCAGTAAACTTTCCTTCAGAATGAAAAGAATCGATTTTTTTTTGTTTGAAAAATAACAAACTCCCTTCTGACTTTGAGAAAGACTGCCCAAATTAATAAAATCCTCATGGATGAACCCATCATTATCAACTTTGGATATAACACAGACTTTATCCATAACTCTGAACAAAAAAGAAAAGAACGAAACTTACCTAGAATATTAACCGGTCGTAAGAAAATAAGAGATTACAGGATCAATTTATAGGAAGAAAGATACCTAATCAATGGGATAAAATTGAAATCTCCTGGGAAATCGAACAGTCAACTCGTCTCTTCAGCACATAACGACTAATTTTCGCATATAGAAATTTCCAACTCCCTGGATCCTTGATTGGGGATTTCTGGAGGCAATTGTTACGGGTGCAAAAAATTACTTCTATTTTCTAACATCCTGAACTTGTACCGGGTAGCCCAAGACCTTCGATTATTCAATATCTTGAGAATGCCTTCGCTTTTTTTCTAGTATCTTATGCAAGTATCTTGGATTGACTAGAAAGGGATAAACCAGGTCAAAAGTATGTGGTCAAGTCCTTGTGAACGTTGAAGGCCCTCGAGAAAACTGGGTAAAACATGGATCAAGGAAGATCCCTAAAATATAGGAAATGTTGTTATACACATTTGTATAAAAAGCCTAGCTGATCACTCACTAAAGGACACGTTCTGATCTCTCTTCTCACCTTCTTTCTTTGGACACTTAAGCTCTTTTACACTCACATCACGATCAACTAGCACTTGTAATTTTAATTTGTAAGTTCTCAGGCTGGTGATTTCATCATTTCCCGAGGTTTTATGCCGCAAATCAAAAAGGATTAAGAGCTTTCCTCGTACATCACTATGTTCTTGCATTTTCTTTTACTTATTTAGTGTTGTTTAATCTATTACAACATTTTTCTCATATTTATTTTGACTGTTTATGTGATTTCATTGTCGAAACAATTAATATATTTGTGATATCTTGCTATCTTTTTTAGTATCTTGAGATTAATTGCCTAAATTTATTCATTTCATGACTTTAACACTATTTTTGTCCCAAATACTTCAAATAAATATTTTTTGCACTTTGAAACAAATCACTTCTATTAAATGGTTTTTTGAATATTATTGTTTTCTTCCTAGGATCTGGGACACGACCAAGATCTTCGACCTATTTAAAGATCTTAAGCACTTCAACATTAAACATCTTATTTAAACATCAAACCACAATTACTAATTTTGTTACAAAATTAGTTTATCAATTTTTGACCAAAACAGTAACTATCAACATATTAATGGTTAACCAAATGCTTTATAGTTTAGTATTATCAGGAGTTGACGAAAATTTGTCTCGGCCAAATGTTGATGATTTAAATCTAGAGATATCAAGAGTTGACGGAAATGTCTCCCCAACCAAATATTAAGGGTTCAAATCTCGTTGTAACAAAAGACATAGATTTAGGACTATAACAGTAAATGCATGTATTAGTCATTCTAAAAAAATATATTAATATTTAAATAACATAACAACCAATATTAAGTACAATATTCATAAAACAATAAGATAATAAAAAATATCAAGGAGATGCATTTGAGATCGATGGTGATATTTATATCCTTCTTTATTATCTAACCATATACATTTAAGATTTAGGTCCTACCGAAAACATCACAACCAATATTAAGTACAATATTCATAAAACAATAAGATAATAAAAAATATCAAGGAGATGCATTTGAGATCGATGGTGATATTTATATCCTTCTTTATTATCTAACCATATACATTTAAGATTTAGGTCCTACCGAAAACATCACACTCAGAGTGTTATTTACCGTAGCCCTTCTTTATTAAATTTGTACAAGACTTTTCAAATCCATTCTAAATTAAATTTGTCGGATGACTTTTCAAATCCATTCATTTATATTACACCTATAACGTAGATTACTTTTTTGAGATAAAAAAACAAAAGTAAACAAATATATTTTTTTAGGAAGTAGACAAAAAGTAACCATATGACACAAATAGCTAGTTATTTTTTTCAAAGGTTCCTCCGAATTGAAATACGAAAAGTCCTGTCAAATGAAAAAACAATGTCTGTACGAAAACCTAATTTCAATTTTTCATTATTTTCTTTTATAAATGTGTAAACATAAAATTCTTCCAAGGCATGGTGAGATACTTAGATGTATATGAATATAGATATGAGTTCAAGGTTCATATTTAATGGTATTAATTCAAAGGTCATACGATTTTAAGATTATTTTTGAAGAAATTCCTACGATAATAAGACAGTTTGGTAAGAATTCATGTGAGAATATGGTATTTTTGCTAGCAATTCCAATGAAAATGTCAATTTTGTCAAGTTTTCATGGTAAAAAATCATGCGGATATTACAAAAATATATCGGTTTTGTTTTGTCATGCAAATCTTAAATATAAACGAAAACAAAAGAATAAATCATAAAGAAACTTAAATCTCCCCTCATTTCTTTTGGAGAGAATTATTGATATACTTCAAACACGAAACATGAAATATGTGCAATTTCTATTTGCAGAAGTTTAAGTACTCGGGTCACCATCCCATTAAGGCCTAAATTATTTCACAGGGAAAACACAAGCTCGCAAGTCCTTGCGAAAAACGTAATTTATTTATCTTTATGTATGTATTCTTTGAACAAGATTAAAGGATTTGCTGTAGGTACTATATGGAGACGTTTAGTTTCTAAGTTGGCTATGAATGGTGTTGGTAAAGAAATGACTAAATATCTCAATGATTTTCAGTTCAGGGTCAGAGTGTGGGGTGGCGACACCAATAGAGTATTGAGTAAGCGCCATGATGACGGATCTCTTTCTATGCTTACCGTGGACTTCTCTAATGCATTTAACCTTGTCGACAGATCCACATTACTTCATGAGGTTAGATTGAGGTGTCCTTCTATATATCCTTGTAGGTAGAATTCCTATATGGTCAAGCAGCAATGTTGTATCTAGGCAACACACATATTTCGTCAACTACTGGGGTTCAGTAAGGAGACCCCTTGGGACCACTTCTCTTTGCCCTTGTGTTGCAGCCACTCTTGCATAATATTAGAGACAATTGCAAGCTTCTTTTCCATGCATGATACCTTGATGATGACACGCTTATTGGAGATTCGAAGGAGGTGGCCAAAGCGTTGGACATCATTACGGTGATTGGTCCAAAATTGGGCCTTCAGCTGAATATCAAGAAAATCGAGCTCTTTTGGCCCTCGTGTGATGGTAGGAAGCTACACGAGGGGCTATTCCCGGTTGGCATCGAGAGGCTGCCTTTGGGCATGAAACTTCTTGGGGGAGCTGTTAGTAGATATGCTAGTTTCATTAGCAGCTTAGCCATAAAGAGAGCCGAAAACGCTGTGAATTTGATGCGCCTTCTTCCACAATGTTCTGAACCCCAGAGTGAACTCCTTTTGCTTCGGTTTTGTATGGGTATTGCTAAGCTTTTCTTTGGGCTGAGGACGTGCCAACCTGTTCACATGGAGGAGGCGGCAATATTCTTTGACAATGGGTTGCGCGGGGCGATTGGGGACATTCTGGTTTGTGATGTCCCTTTCTTTGGCGACATACAGTGGCGAATTACTTCCTTACCCATTAGGTTTGGTGGTTTGGGTTTATACTCGGCAGTAGAGGCTACCTCATATACTTTTGTTGCCTCAAGGGCCCAATGTTGGGTATTTCAAGACCACATCTTACGGGATAGCGGCATATATGGTATGGATTCTGATTATGATTGTGCATTGGCTTCTCTTTGTAACAAGCTTCCGGAATTGACTTTGGCAGTTTTACTAGTAAAGAGACCGCCCCCCCCCCTAAATCCCAGAATAAACTGACGAGCCATTTTTTGTAATATTGTCTAAGATATGGAAGTGCATCTCGACATGACGGCTCGACAGAAAGCGGTTTTCCAGTGCTTACGTGCACCACATGCTCAAGATTTTCTTCTAGTTATCCCTATAGATGGGCTTGACCAACATATGTCTCCTGTGGAGTATCGTACTATCCTCAAATATCGACTCATGATTCCAATATTCCCAGCTGACGAGATATGTCCCGTGTGTCGCAAGGCATGTTTGGACTCTTTTGGAGAGCATGCAGTTCACTGTAAAGAACTCCCGGGGTTTAAATACAGACACGATATGGTTAGGGATGTTTTGTTTGACATATTTAAGCGTGTCGGGGTTTCCGCCAAGAAAGAGGCACCTGTGAATTTCTTGACTGACCTGGCAGAAGGAAGGTCAACCCTCAGACCGGCTGGCATTTTGATTTTTGGATGGGTCGGAGGGAAACACGCATGTGTGGACCTTACAGGGGTATCCCCTCTCATGGGCTTGACGGCTGGGGGATTCACGGCGGGACAAGCTGCTTTAAAAGCTGCTACAGGCAAAGTCACCAAGCATGAGAAGTCGTGCATTGAAAATCAAAACGTGTTCATACCATTTGCATTTGATACATTTGGTTTCCTCGCACCAGATGCGGTGGAACTTCTAATAGAGTACAACGGATCATGTATAGCAATGTTATATCCCCTAGATCTATGGATGTAGTCTTTAAAAAAGTTAGCTTTAACATAAAAAAAGACTTAGCGGCGCAGCTTGTTGCCTGTTTGCCAACTCACTCGTTGTACGATGATAATTAAATTAATGAAAAATATATAAAACATCCTAAAAAAATTCAAAAGAAAACTAATATAAAGTAAATTCATTTTAAATATAGGAAATTGAGTAATTTAAACAAAAATGGAAGAAGTTTTTAAATATAACCAAGCATAATCCCGTGCGTTTGCGCATGAATACAATTATACCGTTAAAAGTAGTTGTGGATATTTGTTTAAATCAATAACGGAATCAATAATTTAGATATTGAGAGTACAAATATATTCAAAATAAAAAACTAATGTTTAACATTAAACCACTAAAACTTAAAAAGTTTTTTTTTTTTGTTTAACTTATGAAACATAAATTATAGTTTTAAGTCTTAATTAAATATTATTTAAATAGTTAAATTCTATTTAGTCAATTAAATTATAATATGATCATCTAATCTTTAGATAGAACCTTTCATCAAAATATCAAAACTTATTATTGAAAACTTTTATATATATATATATATATATATATATATATATATATATATATATATATATATATATCAAATATTATATGTATTATTTATATAAAAATATTATTTGTATAAGACTGACTTATTATATAAAAACATTATGCTTTAAACTAAAAATAAATAGAAGCTTTATTTTTTTACTAATGCAATTGTATTAATAATAAAATACCATTTTTTGTATTTTACTTGATTATTTTTTTTATTTCTTTTTGTAAAAAGTAATAATAATATGTCTAAACTCGAATTTTGTTAAAACCAAATTTTATATTAAATCAATATATAAATACTATTGTGTTACTATATTAAAATTTTATTTTCATATTACAACTCTTCAAATTCCAAGTAAAAAAGTTACTTAAATTAAACCGTTATAACTTTTTTTTAGTAATGCTAGTTAATTTATTTATTAGACTTAATTAAATGTGATTAAATAGTTAAATTGTGTTTAATCAATTAAATGAATAACATGATCTTATAATGTATATATCAAAAGTTATACCAAAAATCTCATAACCTACTATTACAAACATAATTATAAGCATATATTATTTTGTGCGTATTATTTATATAAAATAATTTTATACAACTATGAATTGTTATATAAAAACATTCTATTTTAAGTCTAAAATAAATAAAAATATTGATTTTCCATTAACTCAACTACATTAATAATTAAGTGATGTATTTATAACTAAAACGTTTGTTTAGACTATTTATTTGATAAACCATTGCCAAAATAATTTATTTTGTATTTTACTTCAATATTTTTCATTTTCTTTTTCAAAAAAAGTCATATTATTTTGGCAAAACTAAAATTTCTATTAACATCAAATTTTTATTAAAACATATATGGGTATTAATGTGTTACTACATTAAAGTTTTAATTTAATATAGAACCGTTTAAATTCCAAATAAAGATTATATAGAATTAAAGTACTATAACTCAAAAGTCTTATTTATTTATTTATTTATATTTTTTATTTATTTATTTATGGTACTTAATTGATATTTATAATATTTAGTTAAACACGATTTAATCATAAGCCTTGTTTGTGTGTATTAAGGATAAAAATAAATAATGAGTTATTACATAAAAACATTATGTTTTAAGAATAAAAATAAATAGAATTTATGATTTGCTATTAATAATGTATTAATAATTAAATGACATATTTACAACTACAAACATTGGTTTTGATTATTTATTTCACAACTTATTGGCATTTGTTTCTTTTGCATTTCACTTGAATGATATTTTTCTTTTCTTTCTCAAAAACCTCAATATCAAATTTTCATAGTATATTATCGATCATTATTACTAATGTGACTACTTAAATTTATGTTAAAACCAAATTTTAATTAAAGTTATATATAAATACTAATGTGTTTCTATTTTTCATTAATGATTTTTAGAATATTTTCAAATCATAATGGTTTTTATAAAAAAAAAATATAAAAAGGCTTTATGTATATGATCCATACAAGTTTTTCTTTAAAATGACTAATTAAATATCTAAAATAACAGTTAACTTTTGTTTTAATATCTTAATATTTAATAGCTATTTCATGTGATGTTCGAAAATGGAAAAAAAATAAGATTAAATGTTTTAATAAAAAAACATACATATGAAACCACAAATTATCAATTTTCAACAATTCACAAAAGTTAAAATATATCTATAATAATAACTATTGATTTATGATACAAATACCCCTAACTTCTCTAACACTTTGTCGCTACAATTATAAGATTATAGTACAATTGACCAATCACTTAATTGATTGAGAAACAATACTCTTATACTTGAAAAATGATCAAACATCATGAAATATACATCAATATTGATTGTTGGTTGTTCTAAGATCTTTCATGCCTACAATCTAACACAATAATGCATTTATAGTATCTATTTATAATATATGGAACATAAAAAACACCATGCAAAATAAATTAAAAAAATACAAAATATAGAAAGAAACCTGAGACATGGGTTGTATCATTTCCTTGACTTTGAATCATTGATATTATTTTCTTTAAATCAATCAAATGGGTTGATTCTTTGAATCTTTAATATATGCAAAGAAGATTGTATAACATCAACGCATTTCATCATTGAATTCTTTCTTTTAGACATATCACAACTACAACATTCTTTTCTACTTTTGTGTATTCTATATAACAAACTTTGAAAGACAACGAAAGAAAGTATGGGTAACAAAACATGAGAAATAATGTTCTTATATATAGATAATATATTTCAATTAATATATCAATTAATTAGAATAAGTTGAAGAGTTTGGAGGTTTGAAATGAATATGGTTGAAGATATATGGCTTATCTTGAACCATATTCATTTGAACGACCTCCTTTATAAGTGATAGATAGATAACTGATTTCTTTTTTGAAAAAAACTAATCACTTCTTTTGGAATAGGCATTCATGATAGAGAAATCAAATATCTTTCTACTTTTTATTCTTACTCATCATCCTACCCACATAAGATTGTGACAAGTGTCACATTTAATTAAATTAATAAATATTTAAGATATTTGTCGCAATCTAAAATATGTTGGAGGATGGGTAGGAAGGAAAAGTAGGAAATTATTTAATATTTCTTCATGAGGAGGTACACACGAGCCAAACCCAATACTATACCCTGATTATATAAATATGGGCCCCACAAACTCACATGCCGGAGATACCATTCTGGATCGTGCTCATTCTGAATTTTTAGCAACCAAAAGACAGAAGTGTTATTTGTGTTTGATACCATGGATTCATCAACCCAGGTTAGTTCTATTGCTTTACGTACTTGTATTTAAGTTGTTATCTAATTTTACATACTCCGAAATACGTAAAACATGTTCAGAATTCGTAGAACTTGTTCGAAATGGCATATTTCATGTAGATATATTGTTTATTTAAGTTATTTTAATCATATAAGAATCTTAAAATATGTTAATATCACTCCATAGATATTATATAAGGGTAGATTACATACTGAATATGATTCCAAAATGAGAAATAAGTGGTTGAAATCCGTATAGTGAATATGATTCCATAATGAGAAATAAGTGACTGAAATCCGTAGAACGTATCCATAATGTCTGGAATAGAAAGAACTATTCTGAAATGTGTGTCCAAAGTTTTTTTTGTGATATTGATAACTTGAGAAATAATATTGATTTGAATTAAACCAATACATACAAATTAATTCAAAATCAAAACCGATGTCATCGAAGGTGCACTTGATCAATTGGCGTGTATGTTACCAAAAAAAGTGGGTTTACGGACAAAAAAAATGTATATACAATCTACAAACGCTTATAGAAATTGGTCCAGATAAAGGTAACCTTTAATTAAAATAAGTTTTTTTTATAAATAGTTGTATTTTATGATACTATAATTTAAAATTAGTTTTTGGTTTGATTGTGCTTGCAGATAAAAAATTTCGATGTGGAAATAAAAAAAATCACGCAGTAAACCACCATAGGCGTCTATAAAACTAAAAATGAAATTAGTGAGGGTGTTAGAACCTAAACTGAAAGAAAATAGAACTCTGAAACATGGAACCAAATCAAGTTTAGAAAAACCTATTATTTTAGACTAGTTGTCATTTTATAAATTTTGATATTGGTATGTTTTATATTGTTTAGTTTTATTTTTGAAGCAAGTCACTTTTATAATACCTTTGTATATTTTTGAATCATAGTATCAGACAACCAATGAGTTTAGTGATGAGGATGTACTGCCAATAGAATATGAACTGCTACTCCTTGAGGATGAGCAACATGGTATTTTCGATACGATTATGTTAAAAATGATTCGTGATTTTCAGCTTGCAAAAGAGCGAAAGAAAATTCTGCAAATTCCATTACCTCCGTCTGTAATCAAGGAGCATAGAAAAGTAACTTTGTATAATATGCAAATGCTCCTCGTTATAATGTCTGAAGATATACAACGGTTTGTGTATATAATTACATCATCGAAGAAGCACATAGGATAGGGTTGACAATAGAAGAACGAGTGCAAATTACTGATATTGTATTCCGTCTAATTGAGATGTACATGGTGTTGGGTTTTATTCAAAACCGGTTTTCCAAAAACACTAAAAATAGCAATGGAAGTCTAAAATTAGAGTAAACTTAAAACTCTTTTTAACCCACCAATGATCATTTTGCAATGAAGGAAAGATTAAAACAACCATAAAAATTAAAGTGTTACAACCTTCGAAGACTTTGATTCTCATGGGTGATGAAAGTTGATGGGTGATGCATGAAGCTGCAAAAAAGAAGCTCTCTATAAGTATCCACCAAGCAAGAGTAAACTACCAAAACAGGCTAGTCTTTAACTATATATATATATATATATATATATATATATATATATATATATATGTTGTTCTTAAGCCTTAAAGTCTATACAAAATAAACCTTATACAGAAGCAGCGTATAAAGCTCTTAAATCAAACACCAAATTTTTCAAGACAAAGAGGGAGAGAAAGAGAGATGGTCTAGGATTTGGCAGCCCAAATGAGAAAAAATATAAATCAAAAGAACCAACCTTTTCATCTAGTAATACTCTCGTTTTACACATCCAATTATATAACTAAGTATGGTGGTTTCTTACAAGTAAGAAGTGTAAGAAACAAACACCACAAGCAACCCTTTCCATCCTTTGAAAGTCAAGTCTTTCATGAATAAAGTCAAGAGGCTGCAGTGCCTTTCACACAATGTACTAACTAGTAAGTTGTGATATAACTAAATTGTAATGTCCCCAATATATGGAGTAAAATTTTTAATTTTACATAAATCAAACCAACCAAAAACCATTTCATAAAAAAGATCATCATAGTTTCAAATGTAGTTTTCAATGCAAGACATCAGAGTATAATAAAACGATAGTGCGGAAGCTCCAGTGGATACGACGCAATCACATCGTGCTCTTCCATGTTTTAATAAGATACCTACGACATTTAAGCTTATAACCGTAAGCACAAAGCTTAACGAGTTTCCCAAAATACCACATACCAATATGGGCCCCATCCAATGTACATAACATGCACCGCCGCAAGATACATAATGGCCCCCATCCAACATGCACAACAACCCCCACCCAACTTGCATAACGGGCCCCACCCAACATAAATAACAGGCCCCACCCAACATGAATAATAGGACCTACCCAACATATATAACGAGCCCCACCCAACATACATAACGGGCCCATACCATCATACATCTAAGAGTCACAAAGACAATCTAGCATTCTACAAAGTATATTGAGAAGACTCAAGTAAACTAATCAAAAGAAGCTCAACAGCTACCTCAACAACAAAGCTGTAACTTCCCAAAAATCAAAGAAATTTAAAATTTTCCAAATCAACCATTAACCAACATTGTTTACAAAAGGAGTCATTGTTTCAAAAACATTATTTCAAAATCAGAGTTTTCCCATGACCCAGTGACATAAAACAGGAAGATGTACACGATCATGCCTTTGCTTTCCCACAATCCTCATAAGTACCTGAAACAATAAACTAAAACTATAAGCCAAAGTTTAGTGAGTTCCCCCAAGGTACCACCACACCAACATATAATCAAACAAATATCGGGTCCACAACCTCTCGATTGGATTACCCCTAGCCCACAACCTTTCGGTTGGAATGCCCCGGCCCACAACCTTACGTTGGAATGCCCAATACATAACGGGTCCACAAACTCCTGGTTGGATTACCCATGGACCACAACCTTACGGTTGTAATGACCAATACATAACGGGTCCACAACCTCCTAGTTGGATTACCCCTGGCCCACAACCTTACGGTTAGAATGCCCTGGCCCACAACCTTACGGTTGGATTGCCCCGGTCTGTTGACTGACAGTACAAAGTAGTAGTCTCAACTCCAACATAACATGTTGACATATAACAAATAACAAACATACTCAGCAGACAGATACTCATACATCCATAAATCACAACTAGTCATATAGATCTACCAGTCTAACGCCTATCATCAGCTATAATATAATCATACAGATCTACCACATACTCAACATATCACATATCAATATAACAGATTATCAAACCAATAGGCCGACCTTGGTGCCTTCGACCCCCAAGTACAGTGAGGAAAACTCACCTCACAGTCTGAGGAATAGCTGAATAATACACTGCTCTAAATACTGGATCTACAGGTCATCTTCAATAGAAAACTAATCATAAACCACTAATCAAATACCCAAATTACCCTTAAGTCAAACTTGGTCAACCCTAGCCAAAGTCAAAGTCAATGGTCAAGCTCCAAAAGTCAATATTTCTTCTTAGCGGAGTACGTCATGCGTACCAAGAGAGTACGCCCAACGTACTCTGATGTTGACCAAAAATGGGGCATTGACCGCGTACGCGTAACGTACCACCAGGTACACCCAACGTAAGCAGTCTAGTCCTAAAACTCCATTAAGATCTTATTCCATTAAGCCCTTACGTCCAAAACTCAGATCCAAGCCAAAAATGATGTCCTAAGTCATAAAGTTTCCAATATTATGACTTTGCATGGCTATAAAGTGGTTAATGTCCAAAACCCTAAGTTCTTAAACCAATAAGACATCACAACTCTTGTACGGAAGGGATATAAGGGTCATGATCACATTTTTAAGGTTCATAAAAGCTCCATAATCGATAAAGTTTCTAACTTTATCCATTAGAATGGTCCCAACAAACAATATCTAGTCTTTAAGCCTCAAAGGGACCCACACGTGCATCTTTTTCAACTTAATCCATTAAGTACAAGTCTCTAACCTTCAGATCTGAATCAAAATGGTGTTTAGATGGATAAAGTTTCCAACTTTATCCATAACAAGGTCACAAACTTTCAAGATCTAAACTTTATGCACTTAAAGTGACCAAAAGCTCATAACACCCAAAGCTAGCTAGATCTAACAATTTCATTATCAAGATTCAAACTTTATACCTCTAGAAGAAACATCAAGGTGAACAAGGTCTGGATATACAAGCTCCAAAGCAACCAATGCTTCTTCAATGAGTTCCTTCTTCTCCAAGGTGCACCAAGAACACTCCAAAGCACTTAAAAGCACCTTCTTTTTGCACACAAAGCTCAATATAGGGTTAGGGTTTGTTGGGTCTAATAGTATTATGTCCAATGTATGCATATTATAGTTTATTTTATTCCGGTTTGGGCCTGTCCATTCTTGGCTTAGCTATCTAGTCCAGCCTATACATATATATATATATATATATATATATATATATATATATATATATATATATATATATATTGCATGCATGTATCATTATGGTTAACGATTTGGTCGCCCTACCTAGATCTTACGGAGAAGTTATTTCATTGTGAACTCTTCTAGAGTTATTTTAATCAAAGCATTCAACACTCTTTTGATCTTTGTTTTCTTGTCATTTAATTCACGTTTTTATTAGAGAATCTATCGATCTTATTTATTTTTCCTACAATTGGTATCAGAGCAGGAGATAGTGTAATTAATTCGCTATTCTTCTGTCAAGTTTTGCTAGGGTTTTACGTTTATCTCAGATATATTCTTGTTGTCTCAATCGTCTCAATCAATTGAAGATTCCAGATCTAGATCTTTGGTTTTTCCTATGAACTCAATTCACGTTTTACACATCTGGTTCTATATTTGTTTTAGTGAATACTTGATAATATGGCTAATGAAGATCCTCACTATCTTTCGTTCAATCTCTCAAGCAGTATTGGATCCACGACAAAGATTCCAAATTTCTTTCTAGACGATTATGAAGTTTGGGCACTCCACTTTGAAGATTATGTTCTTGGAATAGAAGAACATGGTTGCACTATATGACATGTGATTACGCAAGAGACATACACGCATACATATACCAAAAAGGAAATCAAAACTCTGGCTGACTACAATACACTTATTGTTGAACACACTGTTCCACAAGATGAGAAGAATAAACTGATGAGTATAATGAAACCAATGAGAATCATTCGATTTGCTCTTCCTCCAGACACTTTTCGTCTTGTGAGTGCATGCGATACTTCTAAAGGTATATGGGATACGTTGAAGGAGTTATATTCAGTGATATCTGTTCAATATAGTCGATATCTGTTCAATCTCTTGCTATAATATTTCCATATATAGAATTTCCTATTTTGAACTATTTCAACATGATCTTAATGTATGTCTATGACTAAGTTCTATTAAACTATACAATCTTAACTTTAAGATTCGAAAAGAAGTACTAGTGCCCTCTCCCTTAAGTCTACTATAGTAAAACAATTACCAAACTTTGCAATTTGCAAATTGAAAACTTTGTTTCCTATGAACAATATTGTCAACATACAATACTAGCATAACAATTCTGCTCCCACCAGCTTTGACATGTATCCAAAAATCAACTGGACTTCGTGAAATCAATACTCTTGATTTTCTTACTAAAGTACAATTTTTTTACGCGATGCTTCGATAAGTCTCCAACTAGACTTCTTAAGCTTATACACCTTTACTGGATATCATATGTGTGTATGTTTAAACCCTTGTAGCTTTTGAACTCCTAGAATTGGATTTTGATTGATGGCACCCCTTTGTGTCTTATTATGGGGCAGTAGCACGTTTCTAGACGCCAGTGACTATCTATGTCAGTTTGTGATGAATCGTCTGTAAGTGGGATATTGTTGGATTTATATGCTCAAGAATCATTATTGAGTGAGATTGCAAATAACATATGGTCCTATTGGTTATGATCCGCGTTAAGAATCACTTCATGGATCGTTATCATAAGTGTATCTTGAAAACTGGTAAATATCTTCATGTCATTCGACTTGAGATACATATTGGAGAACTCAAGTATGGGAATCGTTATACTTTGAAATGGTTAAACTTTGTTCATAACCGTGCAGTTATAAAAGCCTTCATTGGGTATAATATGAACTATATGACAGTGTGTATGTAGGCAAGATAGAGTTGTTCCTCTTATGTGTTGAGAGTTAGACATTTAAGGCGCCTTACTTAAAGTTGGATTTCAAATAAGAATGATTATGTTCCATATCTCATATCCAACATGATTTTTGAACCAAAGAGAATATTGATACATTTACCTTATACTTCAAATGTAGCTTTTGACCTTCTCGAATTGGATGTTGATTGATGGCACCCCTTCGTGTGTGGTTAGGGGAAATAGCTTGTTACTAGACGCAAACTACTGTCTATGTCAGTCTGTAATGAATCTTGTGCAAGTGGGAGATTGTTGGATATATATGCTCAAAAACCATTATTGAGTGATATTGCTAATAACATATGATACTATAGGGTCACACCTTAATCAAGTTGATACTTATTGAATATTTATTATAAATAAATTCAACTCTTGTATTTAATTAGAGGAAAATTATTGTTTTATTAAAATAATAGTAAAAGAGAAGAAAACTTATTATATCATATGATATGATTAATAAGTCATGCAAATATTTTGGACACTTTGGGTAACCATGAATTAAGTAGTTAGTTGGCTTTTAGTAAAGCTAACTTGCCTAACTTTCTTGTCCCTTTCTTTTGACCATAAGGTCGTAGCTTTTATAGATACATGAAGGTTTTTTTTCAACCTCCATACTTTTTCTCCCATGCTTCTTTTCTAGGGTGTTACTTTTGATTAAAATAAGGTGTAGCCTTTTTAAATGCAAGGGATATATAAGAAGGTGTTATGCTTGAAACTTTCTAGTCTTTATATTCTTGTTCCCTCATAGAAATGTAGCTTCTTTTTCCTATTTCACTCTTTACCTTTTAAAGTTGGTTGCTTGATTTTGTGCTTCCCTTTGTGTCTTCCTTTAGTGCTTATTTTTTTAATCACTTAAAGGCTCAAATAACAAAGTATACAATAAGGAAACTAGCATTTCTTTGTACCTTACTCATGGTGGTGGATTACTTATAGAAAATATCATCCTCTTTATCTTTCGATCTTCATCAACACCCCAAAACCAAGTAGGTTGAAAGGATCCTAAGGCTGTCATTATAAAACACCATATGGTTGGTTTTAATATCATTCTAACCTATGTAAAAGGAACCTTGCTAGTTTTGTTTTGTAAAGTACTCAAAATTACTAGTGAATTTTAAAGCTTCTGTTGCTCGGTTTTTGTGAAAAACTTTCTTATTTTATGTATCAAAACCCATCACCAAATGGGTAAAATAAAACAGAAACGCAGTTATCAATTGTGAATTAGTGAACGGAAATTATATTTTTGACTATATGATTTGACACCAGGATGTTGTTTAAAAACAATATTTTGATAAGAAGGACGAAAAGTGTGAACAATATGAGAAACCGGTAATATTGCACCATTGCCAACCATAATAGATTTAAAATTATATGGTGTGAGAGAAGACATGTTACCTTCGTTAAAAGACATGTGAGAAGATGCACCCATGTCCATGTAAAATTTGTCATTTTGTGGTGGTTGAAGTGACATCGCTTGAAAAACAGACGCTAGATCAGTCGGCTGTTGCGGAGCGAAAACCTGTGTACCAAAAACAATTAAGTGGGATGATTTGAAAATCCCGCGCTAGTGGGCGTGGACTGATGAATAGTGGGTTGTCCAAAAAAAGAGATGGGTGCGCTGTTGACCCAAAGGAAGCGATGGATTGTTGATTCGTCGCTTCTTGTAGTTGATGGGCTTGCTGGGCTTGGACTGGTGCATGTGGGTTTTAAATTTTTTGTTGTTTACTAATGTGGATTGTTTTGTACACATAATATGGATGCATAAAAAGGTTGCCGGAAATTGCAAGAGCACCATAAAAAAATTCTTGAGATTGATTTTGTAAAGTTGGATTATTTGCACTCGGATTTGGACCCATAATTCCTGTAAATTGAGAATTTTGACCTGGATTTTTACCTTCAAATTGGTTAGTACTAGTAGATATGCTAGCATTACCCTTACCCCCTTTTAGAAGTACCCTGATTATTATTGCGATTTTTATTCCATTTGTTTTTCAATTTTCTGGATTCGTGAGAAACAGAATAAAGAGTCGTATTAGTCGGGATATATTGATCAAGCATTTGATCTTCATTCACTTCGCGAGTTTCATGTAGTAAAAGCATATTCTTAGCTTCCAAGAAGAACGGAAACAACTTAGTAGTAGTGACAACATCCACGATGCTATGATATGACGCCGGGAGACCACGTAAGATTTGCATGACAAGTTCCAACTAAGTGATTTCTGAGTCACCATCGGCAAGATGTTTGAGATTATTACAATATTCGGTAAGTGGCGAGGAACCTTTTTTGGTATTTCAGAATTGTTCTTACAATTGGAGCATTCGTGGCATTTTGTTATTGAGAAAAACTCATCTAAGTTGTCCCATAAGTCCTTAGTGGTGCAATTGTCACTAGAAATAATTTGCAAAATAGTTGGATCACAAGTGGAATATATCTAGAACCATGACTTTACACATGAGTCGATTGACTTCCAGTCTTTATCATGTTCTCCTGAGGGCTTGGATTTTCCATTGATGTGACCTAGAAACTTAGCACCTTTACATATATCTTGAAAATATGACACAATAATTTATATTTAGATCCATAAATAGCTAGTTTGAAACTAAATTGATTATAAACATTTGTAACCGCATAAACAAGTTATTGATTAGGAGGTGAAATAATAGAGGTATTTCCACGAGAAGACATGATGCCGGAAAATCGAAGAAACTTGTGAAATAAAAAACGAAACAAATACCAGATAACTTGTCATGGGTGGAAGGATTTTAGCAATATGCACCATACTAGAACCCTTTCAACGGACGACTTATGTTTGTTAATGCAGCGGAATCGATTTTGGACATAGGGTACGAGTCGATTGAGAGAAAACAAGACACATACATGATTAATTTTATTGAGAAGTGTGAAACCTTCTTACTTGAATGGCAGCATAAAACACAATCTTGCAAGTCAGTATCGATAGGAAGGAAGAAAGAAGGAGCGAATTCTAATTAGCAGCCGGGAAAAAAATCATGTACGACTCATGATACCATGGTAAATGTGTAAATACCCTCGTAGGGTTCATATTGCATTCCCACTGTATAAATACACCAATGTACATAATTACCAAAAAAGACCCTATAATACGAGTTTATATAATAAACCTACACTATACATTAATCGACATGTGCTAACATGTATAAATCAAACATTAGGTAATATTATATTGGATCTCAAGAAATTAAAAATGGAGAAAATTATCATACAATAATACAGAAAGACCCACACAAGGTTCTTGTCGTGTTACTTTTTTTAACAAGAAAGATGATGCTACAAAGAAATGGGATTATTATTGGTTGCAATAGTAACTATTTCGTTGGAGCAAGCCTCCACTTTTATTTACTATTCCTTTGGCCTTATATGAGAGTAAAAAAAGGATAAAAAGCGTGTATAACTGATATTAAATGAACCACACTAATAATTGTGTGTGTTTTGTATATTTATAATAAAATAATACAACTACATCACCTATAATAATGGAGAGATAAATACAAGTATACATTTGTGTATATAAAGCTAAGTTATTATCTACTATCCCCCCTCTAGCGAATGGGTGGTGGACCAAGGGGAAGCATTACACGAAAATGTTCAAACTGAGGGCACGGAAGAATCGTGGTGAAGATATTAGCCACCTAAATCTTGTTAGAAATAAACTTAGTATGTAGTTTCCCAAAAGCCACAAGTTCTCTAACAAAATGATAATCTTGATCAATGTGTTTAGCACATTTATGAGAGATTGGATTTTGAGTCATGAACAGTGCACTTTAATTATCACATAGAAACATAGGTCTATTAGGAGGTAATGCATGAAGTTCATGTAGAAGATGAGTGATCCAAAGAATATCAATAGTCATGTTGTCTATAGACCGATATTCTAACTCACAACTTGATCTAGAAATTGTAGGTTTCTTCTTTGCACTCCAAGAAACAAGATTGCCACCAAGAAAGATAGAGTAACCATAAGCAGAGGGATGAGTTTCTAGACATCGAGCCAATCAGCATCGGAGTAACCTATAATACCATTTGACTGTGGATGACGAAAAGTGAGAACAAAATAAATAGTACCTTTAACATATCGTAGGATAGGTTTAACAGATTGCAAATGGCTATACATGGGATCATGGAGGTATTGTCTTTCTTAATTTATAGCATAAGAAAGATCAGGTCTAGTAATATTTAAGTACTCAAGGGCTCCAACTAATGATCTATAGAGGGTAGGATCGGAGAACAGTGAACCATTAGAAGTGAAAGTCTCATGTCTTTCAAGAGGAGTAGGCACTAGTTTAGAATCAACCAAATTTACTCGTGTGAGAACATGATGAGCATACTTGGACTGACTTAAGAAAAGACCATCATCAGTGTAGCTAACTTCTAGTCCAAGGAAAAAGTTAAGATCTCCATGATCCTTAATTGTAAATTCATGATTCAAGAGAGTAATGATGTTAGAGAGATTACATATTCTTAATTATCAGTAAGAATCAAGTCATACACATATACCAGAAGATACATAATACACGAGTCAAAGGAAAAGATAAGGAGAGATGGATCAACATGACTGCAATATACTTGTATTTTCCTATCCATTATTATAGGTGTTGTAGTTGTATTATGTGATTATAAATATACACAACACACACAATTATTAGTGTGTTTCGTTTAATATCATTTATACATGGTATCAACATAATCCCTAAAATCTGTTCCTCCCTCTATTTCTCGTCTCTTTCTAAAAAAAATTATATCTCTCTTCCTCATACATGACGATGTACTCCTCTCAAGATGGTATGTTTCCTACGATTAATCTCCATCATATGATCCCAATCAAACTATGTTCCATCAACTATTTGCTTTGGAGAAATCAGATGCTTCCCCTTTTCTCCTATCAAAAGCTTTTACCTTATATCGATGGCACCTCCATTAAACCCGCTGAGACCATCAACCTTAACGCTAAATGGCCCTAAATGCAACATATACAACCTGGGTTGACCTTGATCAATGGGATACCATCTTACTTAACTCCTCTCTCACCGAAGAGGCCGTTGTTGAGGTACTAGGTCTCACTGCTGCCTATTCAATCCGGATATCCTTGGAAACCGCTTACAACAACTCGTTCGTTGAAAGAGTTCATTCACTTCGTGATTCTCTACACAACATTTCAAAAGTTACATCTACCATCTCTGAATATGGTCGAAATTTTAAGGGTGCATGTGACGAAATAGTTTCCATAGGCCAACCTGTTGAGGACATGGACAAAATCCATTGGTTCCTTTGTGGTTTAGGACCATCTTTTGAAACTTTCTCCACAACTATTCGTAAAACAAAACCATATTCAACTTTGTAAAAATTGGTCAGAGTTCAGCGGTCAAACCACCACGAACCGCTATGTATTAAGGACCATATGTGTGTACTTTTATGTTTATAATGTATATTAAAGATATTATATTCATAATTAGGATGTATGTGGCCCGTCCAGACATATCATTAAACATGATAAAATATATTTTGTCACATTTATTGATGATTTCATTAGATATGGATATGTTTATCTGATTAAACATAAGTCTGGGAAATTTGAAGTATTCGAGAAATTCCAGAGAGAAATAGAGAACCAGTTAGGCAAGAAAATCAAGATACTTCGATCTGATAGGGGAAAAGAGTATCTTAGCGATGAATTTTATGATCATCTTAGAAAATGTAGGATAGTCTCACAATTAGCTCCACCAAGAACACCACAACATAATGGTGTGTTCGAGAGGAGAAATCGAACATTGCTAGACATGGTTCGTTCTATAATGACTCATGCTGTAATTCCAATAAGTTTCTTAGTTTATGCTCTAGAAACAACCACTTATATTCTAAACCTTATAACAACTAAGAAGATTGAGAAAACACCATTTGAAATGTGCAAAGGGATATGTCCCGCTCTTGAACGAATTATGGCTTAGGGTTGTGAGGCTTTGTTTGGAGAAACTTCATACATATCGAGTTTTAAGATATATAGGGATATATCTAGGAGACTAATAGGACTTTACCAAAATACTGATGAGATTTTGGTAAACAAACAAAATAAAAAAACCCTTAAGTTTGTATGCAACCTAAATAAGATTTATGTTTTCTCAATTGAACCTAAAATTAAGAACATCAAAAAAAAAACTTGAAAACCCTAGGAAATTTTCAAAATTGTGATGAAAGGGTTTTAGGATTACATACATTTTAGTTGTTATAGGAAACAACTAGAATTCCTCTTTGTTGATCTCTTGGAAGCAAGCACCACAAGTGTCGTGCCTATAATGGAATCACACCCAAACTAGCAAGAGAATGAATTAGGAGAGAGGAGAGAATTTTGCCCAAGGATTGTGGAGGGAAGGCATGGCCAAAAAAATGGGCTAGGGGACTCCTTATATACTTAAGGAAACTTGATGCCAAAGCTAGGGTTTAAGGGATATGCCCTAGATCCCTTGCTTGGTGACTAAGCAACCAAATCCTTTGTCCAAGGGGCCTTGGACAAAATCTCCTAGGGTTTCCCCAGATATTTTCATCCACCTCTTTCATGAGGTTCTAGAGCCTTCCTTTCTCAATTATTAATAAATAACAAAACAGTCCCTATACTTTTAATTAATCCCAAAATTAATTCCAATTAATTTCTGATTAATTATTAATTAAATAATATGATTTCTAATTAATATATTATTTTCATAACACATAAATAAACCATTTATTTAATTTATTATGCACATAATAAATTAATCTCTCTCTCCAAAAGTCATCCTTTCCAATTGCTAGGTTTGAGGGAAACCCAAAATGATTGTGCTACTATCAATTCAAGTATATACCAATTTTAGTTATGGGCTTAGACACCTAATCCAACAGTCTCCCACTTGGATAAGTGTGTAACTATAATTGCCAGTATAACTTCTAAATCGATCAGCAATTTGTAGTTTCCAAAAGCTGTTGCCGAACTCTGAACCAGTCAGATACGTATCCTAAGATAAGTGATCATATAATCATCCATTCTGCAAGATATCACTCGGACATGAGACATGGAATAGAATCAATCTCATTGTCCAAGACTTTGTTTCCCAATTTCTGATTTGTGATAATATAGGACTTCCAATGGAACACATCAATTTAGTCTTGACTGGGCCCAACACTATAAGTCAACACTAAATCACTGAGGGGCCTAAAGATATCGTTTTCCTCGTTAGGGCAAAAGTAATGAAAAAACTTTGACTTATATGCTTGCATCTTTTACTCATCAAATCATGCATGAAAATATGTTTTATAAAATCAAGTTACTTATGTGTTTACAAATTACCAATGTACAACCAACTTGTAAATTATAACTCATGTATCTCCGTTTCAAGATCATAAGATATTGTCGTCTCAAAATTACTCGTGATAAATTCCAAAAAGTAATTCTCTTAGTGTGGGTTTATCCAATGCTCAAATCTCCATTTTCTAAGTACTCACGAACATTGTAGCAATCTTATTGCAATGTCTAATATCCATAGACAATCTACAATTCAATTCATGACAGTCTTAATTCACAACTTACTTCCAAAAGTATGAACAAATTTTGGAATTCGAATAATCAAATTATTCAGGAAGTAAAACAAGCAAAGTGAAACATAATAATAAACTAATTAACTATGGTCTCAAACATATTGAAAATAAATAAATATCTATAATTTAATCACCATAATAATTACAACTTTACTCATTGTACAATGTTTCGAGTAATCAACTAACAACTTGAATTAAATAACATCAGTCCTGCCATGTTATGAACATGCATACTATGTCTTTCTATGGTCCTTCTTTTGTGAACGGATCGAATGGACACTATTCCAATGATTCTCATTTCACAATTCCAAATTCTTGTCACTGTCTAAAATGTATTGGAATTCCAACCTTACATGCATTGACCTTCTGTGATGTCGAGACTTCAAAGTCACCAAGACTGAGCCAACGATATCACAAAATGTTCCATTTGAACTTTGTTACTACAAACAAGTCAATGATAATTAAGGTTAAAATTCAAGGTACACTCGTTGAACACTTCTCTTGCATTAAAGTTTCCAACTCACATGTATACTTTTCAAGTATCTCCCGGTATGGAAACATTTCCATATTTTCATATGACCATCAATTCAAATTAAGAATCAACTTAATCCAGAATCATGTCACTATCGTCCGTCCAAATTAATACCATACTTCCAACTGTCCACAAATAACCAATGTTCAATAAACTTCAGAATGTTCTTGATAGTTGCTTAACAACTCTAGTCACATAAAAAATCTAATCCCTTTTCCTCTCAATGCTCAAGGCATTTAGAAAAATAAAATACGTGAATATATTAGCATACGTAATCGATCCTATATCCAAAGCATATGAGACTCGATTCATTATATTCGATATATGTTTAATCTCTTGCTATAATATTTTCATATATAGAGTTTCTTATTTTGAACCATTTAAACATGATCTTAATATACGTCTATGACCAAGTTCTATTAAACTATACAATCTAAACCTTTAGATTTGAAAAGAAGCACCAGTGCCCTCTCCCTTAAGTGTACTATAGTAAAAAAATTACCAAACTTCACAATTTTCAAATTGAAAACTTTTTTCCCTTAAGAAGTACTAGTGTCTATGTCGTTGTGATTCCGTCTGCGTTTTTGGAATCACAACGCCAGAGACAACGAGTAGGCATTTTTAGAAAAATTTCACGAAACGATTTGATGGCACGAGAATCGAGAAAACGGAATTTATATCACAAAATATAAATATACATATTTCTTCCCAAAATATCTTTTAAAAAAATAATAATAAAAGTCAATGGGGACTTTTGATTTTTACAGTGGAAGATTCAAATTGAAGGAAAAGGGAAAACCCTTCCTCTCCGGTCTCTCTTCCTCTACTCTCTCTCTCTCTCTCTTATACTCCGGAAAAGAAGAAGGAACCGGTGAAGCTGTCGGCAATGGCAGCCCCCTTCCCTTGTTTCTTCGATAAAAAGCAGCCCAAAACACCCTTTACCTGTTGCTGATCATTGTTGTCTTTCCCGATCACCAAAACAACTCATCGGCGAGGCGCTATCACCGGAAAAAGCAAGCTGGCGAGTACGGCCGTACGGGCTGTCACCTCCTCCTCTGGTCACCTTGTACCTCCACTACCTCCAGTCCACCGCACCACCTGCTGTCGTCGTCCCCTGCATCTTCCCTTGAACCAGCTGTCGCACGCAGACCGAGAGAAATAAGGACGACAGTCGACAGGATCGTCGACTTCCATCGCTGAGCCACTACCATCTTAAACCCTAACTCTCTCTCTCTCTCTCTCTCACACACACACACAGCACCACTGGGACCATCTACAACCTCCGCGACCCTCCTCCTTGCGGCTTTGCTGCCTGAAACACGTGAGAAAGAACCCACAAAGGATAGCCTACCTCTGTCATGTAGAGCCACCCCAGAGCACTTCCAGCACTTCCCATTGTACTACTGCTCATCTCTTGATCATCCACCACCTCACCGATGAGGTAAAACAGGAAACAAAGTTCCACCAGAAAAAAACGGGGCTACCCCCCCTCGCTACCTGTTTCGTTCGTGTTCTTTTGCTCAGATCAGATGCAAAAGCAATGACCCCCAGTTGATTGTGTTTATTAGCTACACCAAACCAACCCTTTATTTTATTCAAATGGTCAAAAACAACCCCCCTTTCTTCAAGTGATAACAAACCAACCCCTCACTTATGTTAAATGTTCAAAAGCAGCCCCTACAATGATTTAGATTATTTAAAACAACCCCATTGGTTGAAGTTATTTCAATTCAGGTCCCATTTGGTTAAGTCATTACAAAAACAACCCTTTTGATATAAATCATTGCAAAAACCATATCTTTGTTTAAAATATTACACTAACTCCATTTATATAAATCTTTGCAAAAATAGTCTCGGAGTTTGTTTTAGCTCAATAGGACGTCAAGATGTGGGTTCCCATGCGGAGCTTCACAAAAATGAACCAGCTCCAAACAAATCGAACTCACGATTCAAGGGTGAGTTTCTACGGCCCCTCTTTTATAGTTTTAATATTTGGGGGAGAATACATGTGTGTCTATTAAAGTTTTGATGATTTTCATATTCTATACACAAAATAGCATCATACTTTATTATTGGTCAAACTTTATGAAATAGCAATCTAAAATGTATATATCCAATAAATTACATAACTTATAGTAGAATGCTATAAATGATATAATTACACCTTGGTGTGATATATAAATTAATATTACTGAAATTCACAAGATTTAAAGTAGATTGACATAAAGTTATAAGTATAGTTGACGAATCAGAAGTTGAAAGCCTCGTCGTGTATATACAGGAATATGTTGAGAAAGCATGAAAAGACATTATTCATATAACCAAATGTGTTGTTCAACATAATTATGTACAAAATAAATGTACGTTACATTAAATGGTTGATAAACGAAGATTGAAGAAACACATAATAATTAATTGAAAATATACCAAAATTAATTATTATTATACTATTGATCATCACGTTGAAATGAGTGTAAATAAACGATATATTATATTTTTATAAATATTATAAATATATATAAATCATTTTTACTGTAATATGAAATCCGTCATATATTATAACATAACTGATTCTCTGGTTTTAAGAAGCGTTACCAAATAAATTGTATATCGTATCAATTATGCAACTTATTGAATATTATGAGAATTATTGGTTTCATGTTGGTTGAAACCTGGATATGTTATAAAAGCAGGCGTGATGTTGCCCAAATTTCTCCATAACAGACAATAGAAGTTTAGAAATATATTACGTCTTACGAATCTCAAATACTAAAAGACTTAAATCAATAATTATTCCTAGACATAAAAGAACCATAGGTGTTATATGAATCTTTAATGGGAAGTTTAGGACTAGGATGCTTGGACACGTTGATAGGATTAAACACTCCAGGGTGTCCCTGTAGGTGTCATGTTTGTTTCTAAATCCATATGAGTTATGTTTGTTTCCTAAGCCATTTGGGTTATGTTATTGGGTATACTAACACTGTGTGTCTTGGTGGAAAACTCTTTATTTCATATCCGTTAATCCGCAAGGAACGACTAACGACATGTATAAGTGTCATACTATTGATCTTATAAAGTTTGATCGCCCGCCTGGAGTTGATAGCTACAACCAACGTCTGTAGAGACGAACTTAGGCGCTGACGTTTAGTTTCATTGAACATTACCACGAGCTATAACGAGGTGAATGACTTTAGCATGCCCTATTACGGAGCCGATTAAAAAAGTGTAGTGTCACGAGTTCGGTTAGGAGATCAGTATAAAATCCCAGTTTAGTTTCGTTACCGTATAGAATCGATATTAGGTTTCTATAGGGTTTTTGTTCACTTATACTAGTTGAAAGAGACTGTATCTAGTGGGAAAGTTTGTGACCCAAAAAGATTAGTGTCAATACCAGAAATTAAGTCAAAGAACATTTAATTAATATCACGACACGACTGATTAATGTTTGATAACCTTCGGCTAATATGTTATTTATATGAACCTTTGTTCTTGTATGAGAACACAATATTTATATGGGAGGAGTTTGCCCCACTGGTTAAGTGTCGGTACCCAAATTAAGTAAGATAATACTTAAATAATACAACGACACAATTTTACAAAGTTTATAAATTCAAAACTTTTCAGTTTTACATATAAACTATACAAATGCTTGTATAAGGTTTCTAGAGTGAAGTTGATCATTTTATGTTTTCACAATATGTGATATGACTTTATTTTATATAAATTGGCATTCAAAGTCCTTATATAAAAAAACATTTTGGTCATTCCACAAGAATAAGAAAAAGAAAAAATAGTCTTTCTCGGATTCTTGCCATCACTGTCAAATCAATTTTTCTGTAGGCATCAAGGTAAGGGTTCTTCGGGTCGATCACAGATTTTCGGCCCCGTCGTTTGGAACCATATAATTTTCATATAAGACTGATTTACTTATGTGTATTTTTTTTTTCAAATTTGTACTTTTGGATTTGAACAAATGGTATTTATGAATGAGTCCAAATACATTTTTATAACCCATTTATGAATGAGTCCAAATACATTTTTGATAGAAAAGTAAGTATTTATAAAAGCTGGTCAACCAACTAAATTTTATGAAGCACTTTTGGTTATAAAAGTACTTTGTGTCAAAACCTGTAGAACTCACAAACAATTTTGTTGACATATTTTAATGCATGTATTCTCAGGTTATTTAACAGGTCAGAAGAGTTAGCATAGAAGACTTCCGGTTATTATAGTATATCTTTGTAAACATCAGATTATTAGACATGTGTCGCGATTTAGCAATAACCATTTATTTTCTATTTTGGTAATAATATAAGATTATATTTGTATTGTTTAATGTATGTGCAATAACTGTGATCACTGATTTACGTCACGCACCTCGGCATTTCCGTCGGCGGGCGGGGGTGTGACAAACTTTCAAAGATCTTTTATCCTAAGTAGAGAGCCATGAGATGTTTGTAAAATCTCTTCATGACACCACTACTCAACCTGATGCCTTCATGCCACAATCCCGTTCGAACAACAACAGTCATGGTAGGGGTAGATCTTAGAATTTTTCACATGCTGAACGTGGTTCTCGAGGAAAACGTAGAGGATGTGGGGGCGTCGTCCCCTACACTGTCAGTTATGCCGCACCAATGGCCATTATGCCTCGTCTTATCCTAATCTATATACCTATCCCACAAACTCTCTCAACTTGGATGCAAATTTGGCATAGGCATTTCATTCTCAATTTCATGTTACTCAAGGCAATCCAGATTGGTATGTTGACTCTAGAGCAACTTGACACATGACCACCTCAACAAACAATGTCACTCCATCCGCCCCTTATTTTGGTAATATGCAAGTCATTTTTTGGTAATGGACATCAACTTCCTATTTCTCATATAGAATCTTCTAGAATTAACAAAAACATTGTATTACATGATGTTTTGGTTATTCCTTGTTTAATCGAGAATCTTTTATCTATTAGTAAACTCACCATGGATAGTCCAGTTAATGCTCTCTTTTCTGAACCATTGTTCAATATCTAGGACAGGGCAAGAAAACAAGTGATAACACAAGCTCTCCGCGAAGATGAATTATATGTGCTTAGAGACAATCCCACAGCCTTAGTAGCGTCTTCTGGTGTTTCCAACAAGGTTTCTTATGAACTATGTCATAATCGTTTAGGGAACACCTCTTTTGATATTATTTTCGTTCTGCATAAACTTGGTTGTTTAAATGTTACTTTTTTTTTTTGCCTAAACCAAGCAATTGTGCACCTTGTCAATTTTCTAAATGCCAAAGATCATCTTTTTATTTAAATCCAAAATGTTCCTTGCATCCTTTACATTTAAGAAATTATGATTTGTGGGGGCCAACTCCTGTTTTATCAGATGGATATCTCTACTGTGTTGTGTTTGTGGATGATCACTTGAGGTTTACTCGGTTTTATCCTTTGAAAACCAAGACAGGTTTTTATGCTTTTTTAAAAGCCTTTTATCAAGCTTGTGAAAACTCAATTTTCATAAAAAATTAAGGTTTTCAAAGTGATGGTGGAATGGAATTTGTAAATCATAGCGTTCGTGAAATATTTGAAGAAAATGGAACTTTTCACCAATTGTCTTGTCCATATACTCCTTAACAAAATGGACGAGCGGAACGAAAACATAGACATATTGTTGAAACTAGGCTAGCTATGCATTTTCATGCATATGTACCTTCATCTTATTAGGTTGATTCTTTTAGTTTCACTGCATATATCATCAATCGTTTTTCTACCAAAGTACTTGACAATCACTCTCAGTTTGAGTTGCTTCATTCATGTGTACCTACATATGGTAATTTCCGCACCTTTGGGTTTCAAGTCTATCCATATCTTCGTGACTACTTGGCTCACAAGCTTTCTCCAAGAAGCATAACTTGCATTTTTATTGGTTATCATCCACAATACAAGGGCTACACATGTCTAGCTCCTACCTCATCTCGTATATATATAACTTGACATGCATGTTTTAACGAGGCTTCTTTTCATTTTGCGGGCTCTAGTAATCATCAGGTATTTTCAACATGTATAATTTATATTAAATTAACCACAGTAATAATTGTGTGTGTTGTGTATATCTATAATAACATAATAAAACTACATCTAGTATAATAATGGAGAGATAAATACAAGTCTACATTTGAATATATAAAGCTAAGTTATTATCAAATAAAGCGTATTAGGTTACTCTTCCAACACTAAGAGAGAACCACCTATCCGTTCCCCGATGAAATTAGAAAACTGTGGGGCTGGAACACCAAGTGTTTTTTACAAAGAATTTCATAAAAAGGCATCTTGCAAGAAGCTAGAGCAAAGTGAAATGAAGTACATGGAATTAAACAATAAAAAATGAAAAATGCACCAAATGGACTAAGTTAAATATAACAAATTTCCCATGTTTTGAATCCAAAGAAAAGAGGATGACTTGATCTCTTCCACCAAGGCGAGATGAATACCAGTACGTGTTGTTGAATACCTTCTCATTCTGAGCACGCCACATGAACCAAGTTATTGTTAAGACCACATCGTGAGTATTTCTACGAGTCATGGAAAGAAGATGATCCAAGTCAACAATGAAATCAAGATTCAAATTATACCATTTTTGTATAAGATTCCAAAATTATGTTGCTCGATTACAGTGAATCAATAGAATCACCTGCAAGGCCACGATTATCATAGAGCTTTGACGCCAATCCCACCCCCTTTTCACTAACTCCACTTTCAAGGGAAGCCGATTTAGAACTGCTATCGAACTAGAGAAATTGATTTTAAGAGGTACCACATTATTCCAAAAATACCTATAAGAGTTTGGAGCGAAAACTTTTGATTACCAAGTCCTTCTCAAAGAATTCAATAAAAAAATACTCAACGATCAGCCTTCCATAACCAACCATCTTCACAATTAATCAAGACTAGCCTATGGAACTTCATAATGAAATTATCGAGTTCTAAAGTTTCAGCCTTTGTTCTCATGATTTTCTAGCACCAAGTCCAAACTATATCAACACGAGCCTTGTAAGCTCTTTTTGATATAGTACAATGTTTATTAGACTCCAAGCCAAATAGATTGGTAATTGAAACTTTAAGTCGGCAAGATCTAGTTTAATCCTCTAACTAGAAAGAAGTTTGGCCCCCAAAACCCAATTTTTTTAGTAGGTCTTGTAAAGCAGTATTTTCATCACCAAAGTCATCAATAATGTTTGTAATATTTTTCCATACACCCGACTATCCCATTTTAAAATATAATAATTTCTACGATAGAATTGAATAGTGTAAAGAAGAGATCATTTTTACCCATAATATGTTCTGGTCTGCTTTTAGTATCCAAAGTCATTTAGTTGATAAAGCAATGCAAGAGGCCTTTAGACTTATCACCACCAAGGTTTTTAGGGGTAAGAACTTTATCCAAAGATATCCACCAAATCTTGGAATATGACTCAACACCACCCTCAAAGGAATTTGTGTCTAACACTTTTGAGATCCATAATTACTTTGAGTGGAGCCCTAAAAATATAGAAATAATAATCGGTAGAATACCAAGGATAGAATCAATAAGTGTGACTCTACCCCCAAAAGTCAAGAATTTGACATTCCAAATATATGACCGAGATTGAAATTTGTCTAAAACCGATCTCCATTTTTTAATAAGTGACATGTTCGCTCCAACTAGAAAACCCAAATAAATAAAGGGTAAACTGGATGGTTGACATTGAAGAATATTGGAAAAGTAATTGATTTGATCAAAATCAAACCCAATCCTAGACACTATGTACTTTTTAAAAACTTGACTTTTAGCCCAGTAGAAAGACTAAAGCATTTAAGAATCTTAGCTACATTATAAAGTTTTAGACGGGACCATTTACAAACAAATAATTCTCATCTAGGTAGAATAAGTGAGAGATACAGTCTATCAGCTATAGTAGAAATGTCATGGAAAGTACCCAAAGTTCTATCCTTCAATATCACCACATTTAAAGCTTCGAGAACAATGATGAAAAGGAAGGGAGATAATGGATATCCTTACCTAACGCATTTGCTAACAGAGAACTCTTTAGTAGGCTAAGCATTAACTAGCACCGAAGTTTTACATGATTTTAAGCAACTATCATTCCAAACGCTCTATAATCATAAGAAACCCAGTTGCACCATCATTAAATCGAGAAAACACAAACTTAGCGTATCAAAAGCTTTATTGAGGTCAACTATAAATAAAAATTCTTCCATTTTCTTCCTTTTTAGACAAGAAATATGTTAATTGATAAGAAGCAGACCATCAATAATGTTTCTATTTGCAATAAAATTCGATTGAACTTTCCATACTACCTATCTAATGACCTTTTTAAACCGATTAGCCAATACTTTTGAAATCACTTTGTAAATGTAGTCGGTGAGCTTTATCAGCTAATAATCACCAAGAGAGATCTAGTCAACCACTAAAGAAATGAAGGAAGAGTTGCAGCCAAGCTTTATATAACCATAGATGAAAAGGTTCTGAAAACCCTTGATGAAATCATATTAAAAACGTCCCAAAAGGTTTCGTTAGCCATGCATGGATTCATGTGATAGGGATTCGAGAGGTCATTTTTAGGGAGCTTTGTTTTGAGTTTCTATCCACGATTCAGTTCAACAAGGATTCAAGAATCTGGATCGACGACTCAATCCTTACCTTTAGACTTGTCCATATACTCCTTAACAAAATGGACGAGCGGAACGAAAACATAAACATATTGTTGAAACTAGGCTAGCTATGCATTTTCATGCATATGTGCCTTCATCTTATTAGGTTGATTCTTTTAGTTTCGCTGCATAAATCATCAATCGTTTTTCTACCAAAGTACTTGACAATCACTCTCAGTTTGAGTTGCTTCATTCATGTGTACCTACATATGGTAATTTCCACACCTTTGGGTGTCATGTCTATCCATATCTTCGTGACTACTTGGCTCATAAGCTTTCTCCAAGAAGCATAACTTGCATTTTTGTTGGTTATCATCCATAATACAAGGGCTACAAATGTCTAGCTCCTACGTCATCTCGTATATATATACCTCAACATGCATGTTTTAACGAGGCTTCTTTTCCTTTTGCGGGCTCTAGTAATCATTAGGATTTTTCAACATGTATAATATATATTAAATTAACCACAGTAATGATTGTGTGTGTTGTGTATATCTATAATAACATAATAAAACTACATCTAGTATAATAATGGAGTGATAAATACAAGTCTACATTGGAATATATACAACTAAGTTATTATCAAATAAAGCATATTAGGTTACTCTTCCAACACTAAGAGAGAACCACCTATACGTTCCCCAATGAAATTAGAAAACTGTGGGGCGGGAACACCAAGTGTTTTTTTACAAAGAATTTCATAAAAAGGCATCTTGCAAGAAACTAAAGCGAAGTGAAATGAAGTACATGGAATTAAACAATAAAAAATGAAAATTTCACCAAATGGACTAATTTAAAGATAGCAAATTTCCCATGTTTTTAATCCAAAGAAAAGAGGACACCTTGATCTCTTCCACCAAGGCAAGACGAATACCAGTACGTGTTGTTGAATACCTTCTCATTCTGAGCACGCCACATGAACCAAATTATTTTCAAGACCACATCGTGAGTATTTCTATGAGTCATGGAAAGAACATGATCCAAGTAAACAATTAAATCAAGATCCAAATTATACCATTTTTGTATAAGATTCCAAAATTATGTTACTCGACTACAGTGAATCAATAGAATCACCTGCAAGGCCACGGTTATCATAGAGCTTTGACACCAATCCCACCCCCTTTTCACTAACTCCATTTTCAAGGGAAGCCGATTTAGAACTGCTATCCAAATAAAGAAATTGATTTTAAGAGGTACCACATTATTCCAAAAATACCTATAAGAGTTTGGAGCGAAAACTTTTGCTTACCAACTCCTTCTCAAATAATTCAATAAAAAATACTCAACGATCAGCCTTCCATAACCAACCATCTTCACAATTAATCAAGACTAGCCTATGGAACTTCATAATGCAATTATCGAGTTCAAAAGTTTCAGCCTCTGTTCTCATGATTTTCTAGCACCAAGTCCAAACTATATCAACACTAGCCTTGTAAACTCTTTTTGCTATAGTACAATGTTTATTAGATTCCAAGCCAAATAGATTGGTAATTGAAACTTTAAGTCGGCTAGAACTACTTTAATCCTCGAACTAGAAAGAAGTTTGGTCCCCAACACCCAATTTCTTTTTGAATAGGTCTTGTAAAGCAGTATTTTCATCACCAAAGTCATCAATAATGTTTGTAATATTTTTCCATACACCCGATTATCCCATTTTCAAAGATAATAATTTCTACGATAGAATTGAATAGTGTAAAGAAGAGATCATTTTTACCCATAATGTGTTCGAGTCGGCTTTTAGTATCCAAAGTCATTTAGTTGATAAAGCAATGCAAGAGGCCTTTAGACTTATCACCACCAAGGTTTTTAGGGGTAAGAACTTTATCCAAAGATATCCACAAAATCTTGGAATATGACTCAACACCACCCTCAAAGGAATTTGTGTCTAACACTTTTGAGATCCATAATTACTTTGAGTGGAGCCTTAAAAAGATAGAAATAATAATCGGTAGAATACTAAGGATAGAATCAATAAGTGTGACTCTACCCCCAAAAGTCAAGAATTTGACATTCCAAATATATGACCGAGATTGGAATTTGTCTAAAACCGATCTCCATTTTTTAATAAGTGACATGTTCCCTCCAACTAGAAAACCCAAATAAATAAAGGGTAAACTGGATGGTTGACATTGAAGAATATTGGAAAAGTAATTGATTTGATCAAAATCAAACCCAATCCTAGACACTATGTACTTTTTAAAAACTTGACTTTTAGCCCCGTAGAAAGACTAAAGCATTTAAGAATCTTAGCTACATTATAAAGTTTTAGACGAGACCATTTACAAACAAATAATTCTCATTTAGGTAGAATAAGTGAGAGATACGGTCTATCAGCTATAGTAGAAATGTCATGGAAAGTACCCAAAGTTCTATCCTTCAATATCACCACATTTAAAGCTTTTAGAACAATGATGAAAAGGAAGGGAGATAATGGATCTCCTTACCTAACGCATTTGCTAACAGAGAACTCTTTAGTAGGCTAACCGTTAACTAGCAGCGAAGTTTTACATGATTTTAAGCAACTATCAATCTAAACACTCTATAATCATAAGAAACCCAGTTGAACCATCATTAAATCGAGAAAACACCAACTTAGCATATCAAAAGCTTTATTTAGGTCAACTATAAATAAAAATTCTTCCATTTTCTTCCTTTTTAGACTAGAAATATGTTAATTGATAAGAAGCAGACCATCAATAATGTTTCTATTTGCAATAAAATTCGATTGAACTTTCCATACTACCTATCTAATGACCTTTTTAAACCGATTAGCCAATACTTTTGAAATCACTTTGTAAATGTAGTCGGTGAGCTTTATCAGCTAATAATCACCAAGGGAGAACGAGTCAAGCACTAAAGAAATGAAGGAAGAGTTGCAGCCAAGATTTATATAACCATAGATGAAAAGGTTCTGAAAACCCTTGATGAAATCATATTAAAAACGTCCCAAAAGGTTTCGTTAGCCATGCATGGATTCATGTGATAGGGATTCGAGAGGTCATTTTTAGGGAGCTTTGTTTTGAGTTTCTATCCACGATTTAGTTCAACAAGGATTCAAGAATCTGAACCGACGACTCAATCCTTACATTTAGATGGGTGGGGTAGCTCATTCTTGTAGCCTCGTGGAGTTAGGGCAGCAACTGGGGATCTACTCTACTGAGGATATTGACCATCCCTTCTTCGAGTCCTATCTAGATAGTTATATTCTCTCGGAGCCGAGGGAGTACAACCTTATGGAGGTTTGGGCTCTGGCTAGTGGGGATTATATGGCGAGAGTAGCTAAGGAGAGCAACTTTAGATCTCATGTTAATAGATTGATCCACCGTTTGGTAGCCTCTACTATTTATCATCGTGAGGAGCACGATAAGGTTCCTACAGGCGATCTATTTCCTATGTGGTGTTTGCTCCGTACCGATGTTCACCTCCATATTCCTTATGTTATTGTGTTATTCTTATCGACTAGATTGGCTTCGGGTGCTTAGTGAAGGAGTAGGATCTGTGGAGGTTATTTTATCATTCATTTGGTTGGGTCTTATGGGGTATACACTTAGGGGATGACTCAATATCCCAACAAAGACCTAGATAAGGGGGCTCTAAAGAGGATGCAGGTGATTGTGCATGGGGTTGATTAGATTTGGAGGATTCCCCCTGACGATGTTGGTATACCTCTTCGCCAGGTAGATCTGGAGCAGAGCGTGGAGTAGGAGTTCGTTCGTGGTCCTGATTTCCATAGACATCGAGCTCGTTCTGCATTGATGCCTGCTCAGCAGGGTCCAGAGCTGAAGATCGACCTACAATGCATATCTATGTGTGTGGATGCACTGGGTAGGATGGTCCATGATTTCTTGCCCGAGAATAAGTGGTTGATGGGAGATGTGAGTGAGCTGCTATAATGTCCGGATTCTCCAGGTAAAAAATCTTGCATTATACTTCTTTTACCCATAGACCAGACCCGAGTATGTTGGGCGTACACAAGGTACGCACGACTTACTCCCCTGCATGCACAAAGACGGGGCGTCCCTATGTACGCTGGTCGTACCCATGTGTACTCAGGGCGTACATGAGCTAGGTGAAAACCCTAATTTTTAGGGGTTGCACCCTATTTAAGCTCATTAAACCCCTCAAGCCTTTCACCATATCAACCCCCATTGCCTTTTTGTGCTAATGTCGAAACCCTAGCCATCTTGATAACATTTGTCACACCCCCGAACCAGACGGCGGAAACGTCCGGGGGCTCGTGTGGCTAACAATTGAATTATCATCACGATGAATAGACATGAAACATAACACATTCATCCCAACATTACATATAACAACCATCATTGTTCACATCAAGTACATTCTTAAAAATTACATAAGTTCAAAGTATTAATAGTACGCTGAGTGATGTTACACAAAATAATTCCATACATACTTGAAAATCTTCCTGCTTAACGATTACTTGAGAATACAAGTTATTTTGGAAAACGGTCAACATATATAATGTTGGTGAGTTCAAAAGTATGTTTGGATAAAAGTCTTTGTATCTTTCGTAAAAACCCAGAAAATCCGATATTTTCTGTAAAATGTCTGAAAATGATGTGAAAATCAAGTATATATGCATGTGTAAATTTCATAGTAGTAACATATATGAATGTAGTTTAGGTTTCTTTGTATTGTAAGTAAGTGATAATTGAATATTATTATTTCCTCAGAAAATCCGATATTTTCTGATTTGTTATAATGTCGAGGTTCTTGTATCGTTTAATAAGTTGTTTTGTATTGACATGATCGAAGGATTAATCTCTGAAATGTTAAATTGGTATTGGAATCTATTTACGAGCATTTATAATCATACATGATAATGAGTAGGTTGCATGTCTTAACATTTTTCCAAATGTCGGTATTGCTCAAGGTTTTGTCGCCCTAGACTGGCCTAGTCTGGCTGTAGCGAACAGCTAAGGCGTGGGGGGTCACCCCGTATAGATCTATACACAAACTATCGCTCTCCCTCCATGAGACTCTGATTATAACTACAAGCTACGATTGTACACTCAAAGGTGCCAACCGACACGTCTCACTAGATTCTCAACCTTCGTACTATGTTTAATGTTTACGTGTATGTTGTACGTTATCAAATCCAAAGGTACATGTATAAGTATACGAAGTTCAATAATTAGGTGAAGGTATAGTTACAATCTACCAATCATGTAAATTTCAGTCCAAGCCCAATTAGCATGTAAATGTATCACAAAGGCCCAATAACATGTAAGTGGGTAATTTGGGCCCAATAGGCATGTAAATGGACCACAAAGGCCCAACAAACACGTGACACATAATTCAGGCCCAAATTAACATGTAAATGGGTCGCATGGCCCAAGAAACATGTCGTGGAAATTATTGGGCTCGATATACACTTGAATGGGCCCTTAAGGCCCATTGGCCATGCAACGTGAATATTAGGCCCAATAAAACTGTTATCGATGTATTTCACCCATTTGTTATTATTTCGTTGATTGTTTTAGTTCAAAGTTTTATTGAATTGAATATAAAAAGTCATCTTTTTGTAAAAACTACGTTCTTGGCCATTAAGCCTCAAATTTTCAATTAAAGCCCAAAGTTTTGTAAAAATAACACTTTAGTCTATAATTTATAAAAATTTGTAATTTTGTCCCAAAGGTTTAGAAATTCACGGATTTAATCCAAAAATTTATATTTTTACGTTTATGGCCCAGTTTTGCAGGAAAACGCATTTCCAGCCCCTTGTTTATAAGAATTGACACTTTCGGCCCAATTTTGATAAAAGTTACATTTTTGGTCCAATTTAGAAATAAATGTTATCTTCACCCCTAAATTTGGTTTATTTACATTTATGACTCAAACTTTGCTCAAATAACAGTTTTAGTCCCAAAACTTTCATTTTTATAAATTTGGGCCGAAAACCGTGAGGCCCAAATGTTTGGCCCATTAAGCTACAATTTACATTTTTTCCCCTTCAGAAAACATGTTTATCATAAAAATACATTTGTATACAAGTAGGACCTGTTTGATCCATATAAAAACATAGATATCGCTTTTTACCCTTATCTTTTGTTTTCCTTGACAATTTTGGCCCTTAACAAGGTTTTTGCCTTAGATTTTTATATCTTAAACATATAACACTTTTAACTTGATAAGATGATGTATAAGGTGTCTTAGTTCATGGATATTAACTCAATGTTATTTAAAATGTCGATATTTGCTAAGATCTAACACATTTTTGCAAAATAAGCTAAGAAATCACATAAGACATGCATATAACACATAGATCTACACATTTTACTTGTATTCTCCCCCAAAAATCATGTAAAAACCGAAAACAAGGGGGTATGAAGCTCACTTTTGCTTGATGTTTCGGTTTTTGAAGAAAGAATGGAAAGGATTTTGGTCCTAGCAACACCTTGAAGTGGATCTCGAGCTTATGAAGCTTCTAAGGTGTGATCATGGAATAAAACTATGTAAGAAGGAGTTTTTCATGTTAAGATGAAAGAAGATACTTGTGTTTGACAATAACTTACCAAAGATTGGAATGACTTGATGAAGATCCTTAGAACTCTAGCCAATTTTCGAGATCTTGGAGAAAGGAGAAGATTATTTGAGAGTGTTTGGAGAGTGCTTGGAAAGTGTTTGGAAGAGTGTGTGTGTGTGCTTAGCTCTCGACCAACATATCAAGAAGAGAGGGGATAGAAGGATGAGGTGACTTTGCATGGAAATATGAGAGAGCATGTATTGTTACATGGTGAACAATATGGTGGTGGCACCTCCAAAGTCAACCCCCCTCCATTTCATTTTTCTTTTATTTTTGTTAAATGGTGTTGGGCTGGGAGTTTGGGCCAAAAAGGTAGTAATGGAATAGTTTGAGCCCAATAAACTTTAGTTAGGATTTGTGGAACCTAATCATAAAATTTTCGGCCCATTAGGCCCCTATAAACACTTACGACCCAAATAGAATAAAAGAATGGGTTTATGGTTCACTAAGTTTAATTTGATTAGCTATGGCCCAATAAGGCTCATTAGGGTTACAATGAATCATTCTAGGCTCAAATGGTCCAAAATGTTATAGATTTGTGAATTTGGTCCATTTACAATCCAAATAGGGTTTCCAAGCCCATAATAGTTGAATTGGATGCTTATTGGTCCATCAAGCCAACAAGGAAATCCTAGTCTAATATGGACTCATACCAGGATTCTTAGGGTTTTCAGACTCTTTGATGAACATGAAAGGTGAATTTAAATGAGCACTGAGTGATATTTGCTTAGAGTATATGTTTTACAATAGTTGAATGATTACTCGAGAATAGAATTTCCTAGCTAAGATGCTAGTTGTGACATCACCCCCCCCCCCCCCCCCCCCCGTTAGAGGGAATTTCGTCCCGAAATTCTTTTGGAAACTAGGTTTGTGAAGGAAAGAGTAAGTGAGGGTACTTTTGCTTCATTTGGTATTCACGTTCCCACATGAATTCCGGTCCACATTTAGCGCTCCATCGTACCTTCACAATCGGAATGCGACTTTGCTTTGTACACTTCACTTCCATGTCCATAATCTCAACTGGTTCTTCAACGAACAGGAGATTCTCGTTTATCTCAATCTCTTCCAAAGGAACGACAAGGGTTTCATCTGCTAGACACTTTTTCAGCTTCGAGACGTGGAACACTAGGTGTACGTTGTTGAGCTCAGCAGGTAGCTGCAGCTTGTAAGCCACTGGACCGATCCGGGCAAGAATCTCGAACGGTCCAATGTATCGCGGGTTCAGTTTTCCTCGTTTCCCAAAGCGAATCATTCATTTCCAAGGAGATACCTTTAACAACACGCGATCCCCGACTTGAAATTCTAACGGCTTTCGCCGCTTGTTAGCATAGCTCTTCTGTCGGTCTCGCGATGCTTGAAGTCGAGCTTTGATTTGGACTATCTTTTCGGTCGTCTCACGGATGATTTCGGGTCGTGTAAGAGCACTAGCCGGCGATTTCCCATTTGCTAGTTGAGTGTCACCCACCTCGGCCCAGCATAGGGGCGATCTGCACTTACGACCATAAATAGCCTCGAAGGGAGCAACCTTGATGCTCGTGTGATAATTGTTGTTATAAGAGAACTCGATCAGAGGCAATTGGGTATCGCATGACTTATCGAAGTCAATTACGCGAGCTCGGAGCATATCCTCGAGTGTTTGGATGGTACGCTCACTCTGACCATCCGTCTGTGGGTGGTAGGCAGCGCTCATATCTAGTTGTGTTCCCATTGCCTTCTGAAGAGATCACCAGAATCTTGAAGTGAATCTGCTATCTCGATCCGAGATAATAGATACTGGCACTCCATGGAGTCTCACAACCTCCTTGATGTAGATTCGGGTCAGTTTTTCCATCTTGTAGGACTCTTTTATTGGCAGGAAATGAGCGGATTTTGTTAATCTATCGACAATTACCCAGATAGCATCCAATCCGTCTGCTGTCTTTGGAAATTTGGTCACGAAGTCCATAGTAACCCTTTCCCATTTCCACTCGGGTATCACTGGTTGTTGCAATAGTCCCGAGGGCTTTTGGTATTCCACTTTCACTTTGGCGCAAGTAAGACACTTGCCCACGAAAGTAGCTATCTCTTCCTTCATATTAGGCCACCAATATTGCTGCTTGATATCCAAATACATTTTATCTGACCCCGGATGAATAGAATATCGCGTCTTGTGGGCTTCATGCATGACTTTCTCTCTGAATCCCCCAATTTTGGGAACCCAGATTCTATTCATGAAGTAGTGGGTTCCGTCGTCTTTAACTTCGAGCTCCTTCTCCATTCCACGTAGTGATTCACTAGCGACATTCTCCGGCTTCAACGCGTCCAGTTGGGCTTCTTTTGATTTGTGAGGCTAGATGGGATTGGATGGTGATTGACATAGTCTTCGCACGACGAATTGAATACTCCTTTCGGCTCAGGGCATCGACTACCACGTTAGCCTTGTCTGGATGGTATTTGATCTCACACTCATAATCATTTAACAGCTCAACCCATCTTCACTGCCTCATGTTTAGTTCCTTTTGATTTAGAATGTGTTGGAGGCTCTTATGGTCTGTAAAGATGGTGCACTTGGTACCATAAAGGTAGTGCCTCTAAATTTTCAAGGCGAAGACCACCGCCCCCAGTTCGAGATCATGCGTGGTATAGTTTACTTCATGTGTTTTCAGTTGTCTGGATGCAAAAGAAATTACCTTCTCTCGTTGCATGAGGACACATCCTAAACCTTGATTCGAAGCATCACAGTAAACTATGAAGTCTTCGGTTCCCTCCGGTAAGGATAGCACTGGAACACTACAGAGAGCTTGCTTCAAGGTTTAGAAGGCAAGCTCTTGCTTCTCGGTCCATTTGAAGGGTACGCCTTTTTGTGTCAATGTGGTGAGGGGTTTGGCTATCTTGGAAAAGTTCTGAATGAATCTTCGATAGTAGCCTGCAAGACCCAAGAATTGGCGAATTTCTGTTGGAGTTGACGGAATTGCCCAGTTTTCGATTTCTTTGATCTTGGAGGGGTCCACATGTATCCCTTCCTGACTGACTACATGGCCCAGAAAGTTCACACTGCGGAGCCAGAACTCACACTTGGAGAGTTTCGCATACAACCTTTCAGCCCGCAGGGTTTCTAAAATCTGTCGGAGGTGTTGGCTATGATCTTCTTCACTTCGAGGGTACACGAGAATATCATCGATGAAAACGATTACGAATTTAACAAGTAATGGGCGACAGACTCGATTCATGAGGTCCATAAATGCAGCGGGGGCATTTGTGATGGGTTTGAGCCAAAAGAACATCCTATGTGCTCATGCAAACCCTAATGCTTGGATCTAGGTTTCACTAATTGTACATGCAATCATCCAAGGCTTACAAACCCTAGATCTAATGAGAATAATTCGAAATTATATGAAACAAATCAGATCTAGATCATTACCTCTTGTTGCTTGCTTGAATCTTCTTGTCTTTGAAGCTTAGAGTCACAAGTGTCACTCCTCTAATGGCTTACAAACACAATTAGCAAAAGAATGACCTTGGAGAGAGGTTGGAGGCTTCTTGAATTCGGCTCTATCACTCTTAGGGTTAGGGTAGCCGATTTCTGTAGCCAAAGGGTTCTATTTATACTGTGATCAGTTAGGGTTTCAGTCAAAACCCTAATGGACAGCTTAAACTCTAAGCAGCCCATGGAACCTTCTGGAATAAGGCCATGAACGAAAATATGATGGGCTCCCATCATAATTTCGTTCACCCCTTTAATCCATTAGGTTTGCCAGCCTAAAATTCAACTATCACACATTTGACAGTTTAAGTTCCCTTTATTCAATTAATCTCTTTTAGTCACCAAATTAATTCCTAATTAATTTATGATTAATATTAATTAAATAATATGATTTCTCTTTTAATATATTATTCTTATAATATATTAATAAACCATAATATCTTCTCTTTCTCCATAAATCACCCTGTCAAGTTGCTATGGTGAAGGCAACCCAAAAGGACCATGACACAACCGGGTCAAGTACTTACCAACTATAGTTACGGGCTTAGACACTAATCCAACAGTCTCCCACTTGGATAAGTCTAGTAACTACAAATGCATGCACAATCCGATTAGAAATCGTAGCTCTCAATGACGCTGTCAAACTTTGGTCTGGTCAATACTTTGTCCTTTAGATAACGGATCGTATAATCCTCTTATCTAGATATCGTGCGGACAAATACATGGAACATAGTCATGCTTATTGTCCAGCAGTTTGTTTCTCGATTTATGATTCACTTGACATAGAACTTAATTGAACACATCAATTCAGTCCTGAACGGGCCTGGCACATAAGTCAAATCAAATCATCGAGGGGCCCTGATATCGCTTTTACCCTCTTAGGATAAAAGGAACAGATAAACTTTGACTTATATGCATTTATTATCCACTAATCAAATCATACACAACAATGCGTTTTATAACATCAAGTTACTGATGCGTTTACGCATTATCAATGCACAACTAATTAGCAAACAATAAACCATATATGTAGGTTTTAAGACCATATGATATTATTGTCTTGCGATCACTCAAGATAAATTCCATGATGTGATTCCAGCAAGCGTGGGTTTATTCCAATGCTCATAAGCACTCATGAACGTTGTAGCAAACTTTTGCTATGTCTAATACATTTTAGACAATCTACACACCGGTTCATGACAATCTTCATTCATACCTACTTCCAACATATGAACGATTGTGGACGGTTCGAATAATCTTATTATTCAGGAAGTCAAAACATGCAAAGTGAAATAATAGGTAAACAATTAACATAAGACAGTAACATTACTAATAAATAATACTCCTTTATTTAATCATCAAATGTTAATTACAATTTATCTATTACACGTTTCTGAACTATCTAATCCAAACTAATATCGTCCTTCAGCCCGATGCGTCTAGCGTGCTGCAAGGGCTTAACCCTACTCAGTCCCTTCGTAAGCGGATCTACTGGGTTATCTTTTGACGATTCCCTCTTTACTACGAGGAGTCCTTCTTCCACCCGATATCGAATAAATTGATATTTTCTGTCGATATGTCGAGATCTGCAGTGATCCCTCGGTTCCTTGGTCAAGGCAACCGCTCCTTCGTTATCATAGAAAATTTCCATGGGCTCCTTTATGGCTGGCACAACTCCAAGGTCTCCAATGAAGTTCTTCAACCATATTGCCTCCTTTGACGCTCCGCTGGTTGCAATGTACTCTGATTCACACGTTGAATCATCTACGATCTCTTGCTTGGAACTTTTACAGGTCACTGCTCCTCCATTAAGGGTAAAGACCCAGCCCGACTGCGAACGGTAGTTGTCCCTGTCGGTCTGAAAACTGGCGTCACTGTACCCTCGCACCTTTAAGTCATCACTCCCACCGAGGACTAGAAACCATTCCTTGGTCCTCCGAAGGTACTTAAGAATGTTCTTGACTGCGGTCCAATGTGGTTTGCCAGGGTTCCCTTGGTATCTACTGAGCATGCTCAAAGCGAAGGCCACATCAGGGCGAGTACAAGTCATATCGTACATAATCGAGCCAACTACGGAAGCGTATGGTACTCGGCTCGTTTCTGCTATCTCGACTTCGGTACTCGGGCTTTGAGTCTTACTCAACCTGGCATTACATTGGATCGGTAAATCTCCCTTCTTTGAATTCTCCATACTAAAACGTTTTAGTACCTTGTCCAAGTAAGTATTCTGACTAAGTCCTATTAGTCTCTTACTTCTGTCTCTCATTATCCTTATTCCCAAAATATAGGAAGCCTCTCCGAGGTCCTTCATAGCGAATTACTTCCCGAGCCAGGACTTAACTTCCTGCAGTGTCAAGATGTCGTTTCATATGAGTAGTATGTCATCGAAATACAATACAAGGAAGCTAACTATACTCCCACTGGCTTTGACATATACACATGATTCATCCTCGCTTCATAAGAAACCAAACTCTTTGACTTTCTCGTCGAAACAAAGATTCCATCTGCGAGATGCTTGCTTAAGTCCATAAATGGACTTCTCAAGCTTGCACACTCTATTGGGATGCTTTGCATTGACAAACCCTCTGGCTGAGCCATGTAAACATCCTCAGCCAACTTCCCATTAAGGAAAGCGATTTTGACATCCATTTGCCATATTTCATAATCATGAAATGCAGCAATGGCCAGCATCACCCTAATAGACTTAATCTTCGCAACTGGTGAGAAGGTTTCATCATAGTCAACTCCGGGAGTTTGAGTGAAACCCTTTGCTACCAATCGTGCCTTATATGTGTGCACATTCCCATCCATGTCGGTCTTCTTTTTGAAGATCCATTTGCACCCGACCGTCTTACGTCCGGGCACATGGTCAACCAAATTCCAAACTTGGTTGTCATATATGGACTAAATCTCACTGTCCATTGCCTCTTTCCACTTTGCAGACTACGGGCCTGCCATGGATTCATTATAGCTGTTAGGTTCGTCCAAATTCACTAGTGTACTATCACTAATGAAGGTGTCCCTTTCGGTAGTAATATGAAAGCCATAAAATTGGGGTTGAACCCTAACTCTATCGGAACGTCTAAGAGGTAAGGACTCGTCAATCGGTTCAACCAGAGTTTCATCCTCGGGTTGAGCGCCAGCGTTAGAGGTTCCTTCATCGCTCGATTCTTGAAGCTCTTGAAGATCGATTTGCCTCCCATTGTCCCCTTGGCTTATGAGTTCTCGCTCTCGGAAAACCCCTCTCCTCGCAATGAAGACAACATTGTCACTCGGTCTATAGAAGAGATATCCAAAGGACTTCTGCGGGTAGCCGATGAAAATACACTGCTCACTGCGAGGTTCGAGGTTGTCGTGAGTCTCTCGTCTTACGAAAGCCTCGCAACCCCAAACCTTGATATGTGCCAACGAGGGAGCTTTCCCTGTCCACATCTCGTGAGGTGTTTTGGCAACCTTCTTCATAGGGACTAAGTAAAGGATATGGGTGGCAGTCTCTAAAGCATACCCCCAGAATGAGATAGGTAGTGAATCACGACTCATCATGGAACAAACCATGTCCAACAAGGTCGATTACGCCTCTCAGCTACACCATTCAACTACGATGTCCTAGGTGGCGTCAATTGCGAACCGATCCCGCATTCCTTAAGATAGTCATGGAATTCAAGACTTAGGTACTCTCTGTTGGATTAGTATCTAAGCCCGTAACTATATTTGGTAAGTACTTGACCCGGTTGTGCATGGTCCTTTTGGGTTGCCTTCACCATAACAACTTGACAGGGTAATTTATGGAGAGAGAGAGAAGATATTATAGTTTATTAATATATTATAAGAATAATATATTAAAAGAGAAATCATATTATTTAATTAATATTAGTCATAAATTAATTAGGAACTAAATTGGTGACTAAAAGAGATTAATTGAATAAAGGGGACTTAAACTGTCAAATGTGTGATAGTTGAATTTTGGGTTGGGAAACCTAATGGATTAAAGGGGCGAACGAAATTATGATGGGAGCCCATCATATTTTCGTCCATGGCCTTATTCCAGAAGGTTCCATGGGCGGCTTAGAGTTTAAGCTGTCCATTAGGGTTTTGACTAAAACCCTAACTGCTCATAGTATAAATAGAACCCTTTGGCTACAGAAATCGGCTACCTTAACCCTAAGAGTGATAGAGCCGAATTCAAGAAGCCTCCAACCTCTCTCCAAGATTATTCTTTTGCTATTCGTGTTTGTAAGCCATTAGAGGAGTGACACTTGTGACTCTAAGCTTCAAAGACAAGAAGATTCAAGCAAGCAACAAGAGGTAATGATCTAGATCTGATTTGTTTCATATAATTTCGAATTATTCTCATTAGATCTAGGGTTTGTAAGTCTTGGATGATTGCATGTATAATTAGTAAAACCTAGATCCAAGCATTAGGGTTTGCATGAGCACATAGGATGTTCTTTTGGCTCAAACCCATCAGTGGTATCAGAGCTTTGTCTGGTTTCAATTGTATTTGATGCTATATGCTTTGTTCTTGCTTGAAAAATCGTTTTCTTGTGCAATCTGCTTGACTGACTCGGCGAGTCCCATTGTGGACTCGACGAGTAGGATGAACTCGACGAGTCCATAAAGGGACTCGGCGAGTCGGAGAGTCAGGCAGAGGATATTTTGCGATTTATTGCTGTTTTGATGAAGAATAATTGCTAAAATCGTTTTATTATAATAAAATCCGAATTTTATTGTTTCTATGTGATTATCCTTACCAAAACAAAAGATAATTCCTAATTATTTGAATAATAAAATCCGAATTTTATTGTTTCTATGTGATTATCCTTACCAAAACAAAAGATAATTCCTTATATGATAAAAGTTGATTATTTAAATTATTTGGTAAATTATCTTGTAAATAAAATGGATTAGGTCAAATTTAGATAATCATTAAATTAATTGTTTAATTTAAAATTATTTGCTATTTGATCCTTTGTGTTTTGAAAAATTCAAAACTTGCCCTCAAGTTTTGAAATTTAAATTTTATGATTGAAATGTTTAACTTGATCTATTTAATTTTCAAACCCTAGAATTTTACAAGTTTAAAATTCAACCTTATACTTTATAATATTACAAGACTAATATATATATATATATATATATATATATATATATATATATATATATATATATATATATATATATATATATATATATATATAAAACTTAAAATGCTAATCTTACCGTTAGTAGGCCTCATTCACGAAGCCGATCTATAAGGGGGTATAAGGTTATGACCTATAAAATGGCCGTTTAATGGGTGTCCACTCTCACCAACCACTTCCTTGATTGGTGGAGGGTCGTTAGCCAAACGGGTAGGATAGGGCAAACCTTTCCTCATTAAAAGTATAATGAATCTATATAAACTAACTAAATGCTTTTACAAAATTCCCAATCTTAGTTACTTTAGGCAAAAGCGAATTGATGCAATTCCATGAAATTACACTTTGTACCCTTGCTAAGACGTTAGTGGAGCGTGTGTGGTTAACCGGCACACTAATTGGGTTCTAAGCAAAGGTGGCAAAGGGTGACTCATTGGTTGTCATAGTTCGATGAAGCGTGTGTGGTTAACCGGCACATCGAATAGGTGACTGTAACAATGAGGGCACCATGTATATTTGCATGGTTATTCACACCCGCTTTGTGATCCTCGGCATCCCAGTCACAAACTAGAGGGGCATATCGAGATTTAAACATGCCATTGAAAAGTTCAATGAATCTCAAAAGATCTAGGAGTTTTCAATACATTTAAAACTTAATCCTTTTCGTTTTTCATTGTGGAGAATTAGTGAATCGTCATTCACTTACCTTCAAATGATTTGCATGTTAGATTACGGCATCCCTCTTCGAATATGTAAATAATGTTGTTGGATCCTAGCCCTAATTTCTCATTTGGGTGTTTAATTAGGGATTCCTTTTTAATCAAACTTTGTTCTTTTCATTCTCAGATTTCAAACATGAACAACAACAACGCTTCCGATTCGAGTTCCTCCGGCTCATTCTCACTCATGAACTTGTGTGGGAGGGTGATATTTGACGGAAACAATTTCAATGATTGGATCCGTAACATAAGAATGGTCACCCGTTACGAGGACAATGAGTATGTCCTTGAAAAGGAGCTGAAGGAGATCGACATGAACACTGCTACTCCCAAAGAGATCGCTGCCTTTGAGGGCCACGAGCGTGATGCCACGAAAGTCCATTGCATCATGCTAGCGACAATGACTTCCGAACTCCAAAAGTCCTATGAGGACATGTATCCCAATGAGATGCATCAAGACTTGCTGGCCGGTACGACCAAAGTGCGAGGCAAGAAAGGTATGAGATCATCACTTCGATGATCACTACCCGAATGGGTAGCGGAGAGTCCCTTACCGCTCATCTGCAAAAGATGCAGAGATATGTTGATCGCCTGCTAAAGTTGAATGTTAACTTTGATGAAGAGCTGGCGATTGACATCATCCTTCATTCCTCGCCTCCTTGCTAGAACCAGTTCCGCATGACCTACCATATGAATAAGGAAGAGGTCACCTTGAGCAAGCTTCAAGGCTTGCTAAGGACTGCTGAGAGCAATCTCAAGGATAAGTCTGTTGCATCAACTCCCGCTCCGACTACTGCCCCTGTTTTGGCTATTGGGCAAGGGAAGATTAAGAAGAGGAAGGCTCCCTCAAAGAGCCACCACAAGGGAAAGTCCCAAGATGGCACCTCTTCTAGTGGAACCAAAGTTGGTTCTGCTAAACCCAACTCAAACCCGAAGGAGGCAGAGTGCCACCACTGCCACAAGATAGGGCATTGGAAGAGAAGCTGCCCAGAATATCTGCATGCAATCAAGGATGGAAATATCAAGCCATCCTATGCAGGTATTTACACTATTAAATATAATGATCCATCACATTCCATTTCTTGGGTACTTGATACATGATGCGGTTTTCACATTTGTTCGATATGCAGGGCCTAAGAAGAGATAGGGATGTGGAGCATGGGAAGATAAATTTGATCATGGGGAACAGAAGATCGTCGCCTGTTACCAAGATCGGAGTTTACTCTTTAATGCTCAGTAGTGGATTAGGATTAGATTTAAACAATTGTTTCTATTCGCCAGATATGGCAAGAAACATCATTTCATTTCATGGTTTATATAGACAAGGTTTTAAATATTCATTTGATAATGAAAAGGGTTCTATTAATGCTTATCTTAATGGTGTTTTCTATTTTGAAGCATTGCCTTGTAATGGAATATATGAAACTGTGATGGTTGTAGATAATTTAGGAAATGATGTGTTGTGTATTGATTCATCCAATGGTTTGGATAAAGCATGCTTGTGGCATTGTCGTCTTGGACATGTCAACAAGAAACACATAGCCCAACTCCAAAAGGATGGAGTGTTGGAGTCATTCGACCTTAGGGACGATGACGTGTACAAGTCTTGTTTACTTGGAAAGATGACCAAGTCACCCTTCACTGACACTTGTGAAAGGGGTGAGGGTTTATTGGATCTCGTACACACCGATGTGTGTGGGCCCTTTAGATCAACCACAAGGGATGCGAGCCGCTTCTATGTGACTTTTACCGATGATTATAGCAGATATGGGTATATCTACTTAATCAGGCACAAGTCAGAAACCATAGAAAAATTCAAAGAGTTTAAACAAGAAGTGGAGAATCAATTGGGCAGGAAAATCAAGATGCTTCGATCCGATCGAGGAGGAGAGTGATGGGTTTGAGCCAAAAGAACATCCTATGTGCTCATGTAAACCCTAATGCTTGGATCTAGGTTTCACTAATTGTACATGCAATCATCCAAGGCTTACAAACCCTAGATCTAATGAGAATAATTTGAAATTATATGAAACAAATCAGATCTAGATCATTACCTCTTGTTGCTTGCTTGAATCTTCTTTACTTTGAAGCTTAGAGTCACAAGTGTCACTCCTCTAATGGCTTACAAACACCAATAGCAAAAGAATGATCTTGGAGAGAGGTTGGAGGCTTCTTGAATTCGGCTCTATCACTCTTAGGGTTAGGGTAGCCGATTTCTGTAGCCAAAGGGTTCTATTTATACTGTGAGCAGTTAGGGTTTCAGTCAAAACCCTAATGGACAACTTAAACTCTAAGCAACCCATGGAACCTTCTGGAATAAGGCCATGGACGAAAATATGATGGGCTCCCATCATAATTTCGTTCAGCCCTTTAATCCATTAGGTTTCCCAACCCAAAATTCAAGTATCACACATTTGACAATTTAAGTCCCCTTTATTCAATTAATCTCTTTTAGTCACCAAATTAATTCCTAATTAATTTATGACTAATATTAATTAAATAATATGAGTTATCTTTTAATATATTATTCTTATAATATATTAATAAACCATAATATCTTCTCTCTCTCCATAAATCACCCTGTCAAGTTGCTATGGTGAAGGAAACCCAAAAGGACCATGCACAACCGGGTCAAGTACTTACCAAATATAGTTACGGGCTTAGACACTAATCCAACAGTCTCCCACTTGGATAAGTCTAGTAAATACAAATGCAATCACAATCCGATTAGCAATCGTAGCTCTCAAAGACATTGTCGAACTTTGATCTGATCAATACTCTGTCCTTTAGATAAGGGATCGTATAATCCTCTGTTCTAGATATTGTGCGGACAAATACATGGAACATAGTCATACTTATTGTCCAGCATTTTGTTTCTCGATTTCTGATTCACTTGACATAGAACTTAATTGAACACATCAATTCAGTCCTGACCGGGCCCGAAACATAAGTCAAATCAAATCATCGAGGGGCCCTGATATCGCTTTTACCCTCTTAGGATAAAAGAAACAGATAAACTTTGACTTATATGCATTTATTATCTACTAATCAAATCATACACAACAATGCGTTTTATAACATCAAGTTACTGATGCGTTTACGCATTATCAATGCACAACTAATTAGCAAACAATAAACCATATATGTAGGTTTTAAGACCATATGATATTATCGTCTTGCGATCACTCGAGATAAATTCCATGAAGTGATTCCAGCAAGCGTGGGTTTATCCCAATGCTCATAAGCACTCATGAACGTTGTAGCAAACTTTTGCTATGTCTAATACATTTTAGATAATCTACACGCCGGTTCATGACAGTCTTCATTCATACCTACTTCCAACATATGAACGATTGTGGACGGTTCGAATAATCTTATTATTCAGCAAGTCAAAACATGCAAAGTGAAACAATAGGTAAACAATTAACATAAGACAATAACATTACTAAGGTGGTGTTTGTTTTTTGTCTGCAGATCTGCGTGCTCTTTTCTGTCTGCGCCGTGCAGACCACGCGCAGACATTAGCCTTCGCAGACTGTTTGTTTTTTTGAAGACTGCAGACCTAAAAATGTCTGCGCGCCCTCTTCTTGGCGCAGATGTGGACCAGAGTCTTCTAACATCTTCAGACATCTTCTAGCCTAAAAAACACATATATCTTTATTTTTTTTTAAGTTTTTTTAATTTATATTTTTTCCAACTTCATTAATGATAAACAATTTGAAAAAAAAATTACAAAACTTAAAAAAAAAAACGTTCGACAATACAAACATGATATTTTTGACAAATTTATAAATAAATATTTATTACAAGAATAGTCGTTGAAGTTGTTTATATAAATATGAAAAAAAATCATAATATATATTCTTATATTTTTTTGTCAAATTTTGTAAAACATTATTTAATACAGTATCGTCAATTTCTCGAGAAAATATTTATGGTACGTTTTGAATGGATTTAATTGAAAAAATCGAAGTTTATTTCCATCAATTTATGTATCAAATTCTTTGATCAATAATTATAATGTTTAGTTATAACTTTGCAACCAAAGTTGTTGGTTTTTTTATCAAATATATACGTTAATTCATACCATTTTTATTTTTATTTTTTATACAATAATACATAAAATTTGATCTAGATTTGTTAATTATTTATAACGAAGACATAAAAATATTAAAAAATCACTTTGAAGTTTAAAAAAAATCAGTTTATTTAGATTTCAGTTTATTTTAGTAGCACGCAGATGTTAAAAAAACAAACAGTCTTCTTTTTTCAGACTGCAGACGTTTGGTCCACCTCTTCTACTGCAGAGGTCTACAGATGTGGTCCGCAGACTGCAGACATATTGCCTCAGAAAAAACAAATAGCACCTAATAAATAATACTCCTTTATTTAATCATCAAATGTTAATTACAATTTATCTATTACATGTTTCTGAACTATCTAATCCAAACTAATATCGTCCTTCAGCCCGATGCTTCTAGCGTGCTGCAAGTGCTTAACCCTACTCAGTCCCATCGTAAGCGGATCTGTTGGGTTATCTTCTGACGATGCCCTCTTTACTACGATGAGTCCTTCTTCCACCTGATGTCGAATAAAGTGATATTTTCTGTCGATATGTCGAGATCTGCCGTGATCCCTCGGTTCCTTGGTCAAGGCAACCGCTCCTTCATTATCACAGAAAATTTCCATGGGCTCCTTTATGGCTGGCACAACTCCAAGGTCTCCAATGAAGTTCTTCAACCTTATTGCCTCCTTTGACGCTTCACTCGCTGCAATGTACTCCAAGGTTTGCGCCGGGTTTATCTCCGTAGATTATTAGGGTTTTGTGATTGGGAAGATGAAGACGAACGACCTTCTCGTGACTTATAATATCGGCATGATGGGGGCTTAACCAATCCATGCCGATGATCACATCAAAACTCCTAATATTTACTGGCATCAAATTTATTTGGAAAGAGTGGTCGTTTAATGCTAACGTACATCCTAAATAGATATCTTTTGTTGTTTCCTTTTTCCCATTAGCCATTTCCACCGTAAAGGCTTCGTTGAGCTTCTGGGGTTGTTGATTTAACAAGTGTTTGAATTTATTACTAACAAAACTTCGTTCCGCCCCACTATCAAATAAGATGCATGCATACGAGTTGTTAAGTAGGAACGTACCGGTGACAACGGCTGGGTCCTGCACTGCTTCACCCTGACCCATCGTCAGCACTCTTCCTGCTGCTCCTGCTCCTTGATTGTTTGTGTTGGGGCAATTTCGCCTAAAATTTCCGGTTTTCCCACATCCGTAACAGGTATAGCTGGCTCCAACATTGGTGTTGTTGTTATTGTTGTTGTTGTTGTTGTTGTTGTTGTTGTTGTTTGTCATCTGGTTCTGTTGAAGCTGAGTCCTATAATACTTTGTTGTATGGCCCTTCCGGTTGCACCTTGTGCATATCATCTCTCTGCACTCCTCGTGATGTTGGAAGTTGCATTTGCTACACTTGGGAAGATTTCCTGAATACTGCTTTGGGGCATTTGGCGTGGATGAGGCTGGAGCATGTGGTGTGGTGGTAGCTTGTGTTGCAGCATGGACAGACACTGTTTGTTGCTTCTTAGACGATTCCGAGTTTTGCTTTCCCTTTCGCTTGTTGTTTTCCCCTTCTTGTTCTCACCTTCTTTCTTCACCTTCGCTTCTGCCGTTTTGGCACCCTTTTTGTTGCCATGATCATACAATTTCTTGGCCAGTCTCTTGGCGCTGTCGAACATCTCAGGGTTTGCCGCAATGACATTCCCTTGGATAGGTGCAGCCAATCCCAGATAAACCTCACTTTCTTTTTCCCTTCTGAGGTGATCATTCCGGGACACAGAAGAGCTAGCTCACTAAACCTGGATGTATATGCGTCGATATCGGAGTTTCGAACCGTGAGGTTCCACAACTCTTGTTCCATCTTTTGGATTTCGCCTCTTGGACAGTATTCAGCCAGCATCATTTCCTTAAGTTCTTCCCAGGGCATCGCGTTCGCCACCGGGAGTGTCATGGCCTCTATGTGGCCATTCCACCAGGAGAGGGCTTGATCAATAAAGGTGCAAGCTGCGAACTTGACCTTACACTCATCTGGACACCCACAGATTTCAAAAACGGATTCTATTTTCTCGATCCATCGCTTTAGGGCTATTACGCCTCCTGTCCCGTTAAAGGTTTTAGGTTTGGCGTTGGTGAAGTCCTTGTAGGTGCATGTTCGAGCGGCTCCGTGGTTTGTTCCCTGATTTGTGCTTCTGGTTCCTTGCCCGTTGCCTTCTCCGTTGTTTCCATTGCGAATTTGTGCAAGTGCTGCAGTGACCGCAGCGGACACTGCTACCTGGAATGCAATTGAGTTTATCTCAGGTGGGGTCGGTGTTGCGTTGTTTCTACGGTTGGGTCTTTGAGGCATCTTTCTGTCATGGAACGGAAAGATGTTGAGTGCCTAATGGTGGAAGCGAAATCATATCCCAAAATGATGTGCCAACGACTGAGCCATCTCGGTCATTTCCCCGATGACCTCATCCCGCTCCTGCTCAGCTTGCACGGCTCGTGCCTCCATAGCAAATAGTTGCTGCCGAAGGGTGGCAACCTCCACTTCCAGAGAACGATCCTCACCAACGGGATCCTCTAGTGGAGCAGGGTAGTCCTGATGTGCCTCATCGGTAGATGGTTCGACGGGGGATTCATTTGTGTCCCTATCCTCCTCCATGTCTTCGTCAGTCTCATCAAACTCATAGTCTGCTCAGTGTACTCGTCTGGCCCAATTCCATGGGCTCCCCCTTGTTCTTCTTCGGGATTCTCTTCAAGCATCCCCTGAGCCACTAAGGCTTGATAAAAATCTACTCCTTGTTGATCATCATCCATGGCGACTGCATGGGGGCGCATGAATAAGTCATGTTTTGATTATCCCTATAGTATATTTTAGTTATTTAAGTTTGGGTTTCCTAGAGTTATTGGAGAGTGAGGTAGGCTTTTGGATTCATTTCCCACTATGATTACTCCTGAATACATGTTGATCATATTCTGAATAAATATAGTTGATCAGGCTATATTTATCCCTAATATGACTACATAACTGCCCAGGTTTAATCATAGTGTTCAATTTCCTCCAGAAGCTTTTATTAGCTATTGTTAGGTTATTATTCTAATATGTGCACATAAGTGTGAAGTTTTTGTTTTGTTCAGAGTTATTTAGTCCCATTGTGTTTATAGTTGCATATCATGTATGGTTAGATATGCTAGTTGACTATAACCATTGCTCTAATACCAACGTGTCACACCCCCGAACGAGACGGTGGAAACGTCCGGGGGCTCGTGTGACTAACAATTGAATTATCATCACAATGAATATACATGAAACATAACACATTCATCCCAACATTACATATAACAACCAGCATTGTTCACATCAAGTACATTGTTAAAAATTACAAAAGTTCATAGTATTAATAGTACGCTGAGTGATGTTACACAAAATAATTCCATACATACTTGAAAATCTTCCTGCTTAACGATTACCTGAGAATACAAGTTATTTTGGAAAATGGTCAACATATATAATGTTGGTGAGTTCATAAGTATGTTTGGATAAAAGTCTTTGTATCTTTCGTAAAAACCCATAAAATCTGATATTTTCTGTAAAATGTCTGAAAATGATGTGAAAATCAAGTATATATGCATGTGTAAATTTCATAGTAGTAACATATATGAATGTAGTTTAGGTTTCTTTGTATTGTAAGTAAGTGATAATTGAATATTAATATTTCCCCAGAAAACCCGATATTTTTTGATTTGTTATAATGTCGAGGTTCTTGTATCGTTTAATAAGTTGTTTTGTATTGACACGATCGGAGGGTTAATCTCTGAAATGTTAAATTGGTATTGGAATCTCTTTATGTGCCGTTATAATCATACATGATAATGACTAGGTTGCCTGTCTTAACATTTTTCCAAATGTCGGTATTGCTCAAGGTTTTGTCGCCCTAGACTGGCCTAGTCTAGCTGTAGCGAACAACTAAGGCGTGGGGGGTCACCCCGTATAGATCTATACACAAACTCGCGCTCTCCCTCCAGGAGACTCTGATTATAACTACAAGCTACGACTGTACACTCAAAGGTGCCAACCGACACGTCTCACTAGATTCTCAACCTTTCGTACTATGTTTAATGTTTACGTGTATGTTGTACGTTATCAAATCCAAAGGTACATGTATAAGTATACGAAGTTCAATAATTATGTGAAGGTATAGTTACAATCTACCAATTATGTAAATTTCAGTACAAGCCAAATTAGCATGTAAATGGATCACAAAGGCCCAATAACATGTAAGTGGGTAATTTGGGCCCAATAGGCATGTAAATGGACCACAAAGGCCCAACAAACATGTGACACATAATTCAGGCCCAAATTAACATGTAAATGGGTCGCATGGCCCAATAAACATGTCGTGGAAATTATTGGGCTCGATATACACTTGAATGGGCCCTTAAGGCCCATTGGCCATGCAACGTGAATATTATGCCCAATAAAATTGTTATCGATGTATTTCACCCATTTGTTATTATTTCGTTGATTGTTTTAGTTCGAAGTTTACCGATTTGAATATAAAAAGTCCTCTTTTTTGAAAAACTACGTTCTTGGCCATTAAGCCTCAAATTTTCAATTAAAGCCCAAAGTTTTGTAAAAATAACACTTTAGTCCATAATTTATAAAAATTTGTAATTTTGTCCCAAAGGTTTAGAAATTCACGGATTTAATCCAAAAATTTATATTTTTACGTTTATGGCCCAGTTTTGCATGAAAATGCATTTCCAGCCCCTTGTTTATAAGAATTGACACTTTCGGCCCAATTTTGATAAAAGTTACATTTTTGGTCCAATTTAGAAATAAATGTTATCTTCACCCCTAAATTTGGTTTATTTACATTTATGACTCAAACTTTTCTCAAATAACATTTTTAGTCCCAAAACTTTAATTTTTCGCAAATTTGGGCCCAAACCCGTGTGGCCCAAATGTTTGGCCCATTAAGCTAAAATTTACATTTTTTCCCCTTTGGAAAACATGTTTATCATAAAAATACATTTTTATACAAGTAGGACCTGTTTGATCCTTATAAAAACATAAATATCGCTTTTTACCTTATCTTTTGTTTTCTTGAGAATTTTGGCCCTTAACAAGGTTTTTGCCTTAGATTTTTATATCATAAACATATAACACTTTTAACTTTATAAGATTATGTATAAGGTGTCTTCGTTCATGGATCTTAAGTCAATGTTATTTAAAATGTCGATATTTGCTAAGATTTAACACATTTTTGCAAAATAAGCTAAGAAATCACACAAGACATGCATATAACACATAGATCTACACATTTTACTTGTATTCTCCCCCAAAAATCATGTAAAAACCGAAAACAAGGGGGGTATGAAGCTCACTTTTTCTTGATGTTTCGGTTTTTGAAGAAAGAATGGAAAGGATTTTGGTCCTAGCAACACCTTGAAGTGGATCTCGAGCTTATGAAGCTTCTAAGGTGTGATCATGGAATAAAACTATGTAAGAAGGAGTTTTTCATGATAAGATGAAAGAAGATACTTGTGTTTGACAATAACTTACCAAAGATTGGAATGACTTGATGAAGATCCTTAGAACTCTAGCCAATTTTCGAGATCTTGGAGAAAGGAGAAGATTATTTGAGAGTGTTTGGAGAGTGCTTGGAAAGTGTTTGGAAGTGTGTGTGTGTGTGTGCTTAGCTCTATGCCGAGATATCAAGAAGAGAAGGGAGAGAAGGATGAGGTGACTTTGCATGGAAGTATGAGAGACCATGCATTGTTACATGGTGAACAATATAGAGGTGGCACCTCCAAAGTCAACCCCCCTCCATTTTATTTTTCATTTTTTTTGTTAAATGGTGTTGGGCCGAGAGTTTGGGCCAAAAAGGTAGGAATGGAATAGTTTGAGCCCAATAAACTTTAGTTAGGATTTGTGGAACCTAATCATAAAATTTTCGGCCCATTGGGCCCCTATAAACACTTACGGCCCAAATAGAATAAAAGAATGGGTTTATGGCTCACTAAGGTTAATTGGATTAGCTATGGCCCAATAAGGTCCATTAGGGTTAGAATGAATCATTCTAGGCCCAAATGGTCCAAAATGTTATAGATTTGTGAATTGGGTCCGTTTAGAATCCAAATAGGGTTTCCAAGCCCATAATAGTTGAATTGGATGCTTGTTGGTCCATCAGGACCAACAAGGAAATCCTAGTCTAATATGGACTCAAACCGGGATTCTTTGGGTTTTCAGACTTTTTGATGAACATGAAAGGTCAATTTAAATGAGCACTAAGTGATATTTGCTTAGAGTATATGTTTTACAATAGTTGAATGATTACACGAGAATAGAATTTCCTAGCTAAAATGCTAGTTGTGACAACATTCTTGAGCTTACAAAGAGTTTTAGGTGTTCCTTTTGTGATCTTGAAGAAGAAGGAGGCTTGAGGAGAAGCAAAAGGAGAAGAATGAGCTTGTAGATCCAGAGGTTATTCATCATTTCTAGCTCATTGGAGGTATAAAGTCTGAAATTTGTTCATTCTAATTCTAGATCTAGGTTTAGGGAACAACTTAGCATCTTTTGGTCCCATAACTTGGTCTCTTAGGGTATGGACTACGCCAGACCATTTACGTTGTCCTTTTAGGCTCTTAGGGATGCATGAAGTCATAAAAAATGTATCTTGGAGGTTAGAACACAACCATGAATGAGTTGGTAACCACTTGAGGGAGATAAAAGGATTAATCCATGGATTGAGTCCCTACAAAAGCATAAAGTTTGAATCTTTATGGCTTAAAACACTATAAGGACCTTGGATCTGATTTTAGACGTCAAAAGCTTGATGGTTTAAGACAAATTCTTGATAGATGGTTGTCTGACCAGTACACTAGGCGTACTTATGAGTACGTTGCACGTACTGGGCCAGCGCCCCAATTTCCCGATTAGAAGGGTACGTCGGGTGTATGTGCCAGCTATTCCGCGCGTACGTCTGTCTTTGGGCATTTGGCGTTTTGGGCTTGAGATTTCTTGGACTTCTGCCTTGATCGATTTCGGACTTAGTCCCATTTGTAGCATTAGGTCATTTGTGAGCCTTAGGTCATCATGGAGTTCTTGGGCCCGTGTTTGGGCCTTAGGGTCTTTTTTAATTTGGACTTGGAATGCATTTTTGGCTAGTTTGGATTTGGCCTTGATAGGGTAGGCCTAATAAGGCAGGGTTTAAGCAGCCTTTTTACCCTTATGTCTGAATTTAGGGTTTGGACTCTCGGGTTAGATTATTAACCTAATTTCTAATTAGGGTTTATACTTGTGATCTAATGAGAGGATTTCGTGAGTCAGCAGCCCGCGTGTGATTTGATATCTTCAGTCTGAGGTAAGTTTCCTTCACTGTATCTGTAGTTCGAAGGCATCAATATCGACCCACTGGTGTATGTTTGTAGTATGATGGTTGTCATCACGACAATTGTCTGTTATGCCTGTATTTGCTTGATATCTCTATGACTCTTTTGTTATGATATTATGTGGTATTGGTAGGGGTGAAATAGACCCGATACAAGTTGAAAGAGACCGAAGGGGTTGAAATGTACCCAATACTGGTTAAAAGAGACCGAAGGGGTTGAAATATACCCAATACCGGTTGAAAGAGACCGAAGGGTTTGAAATATACTCAGTACCAGTTGAAAGAGACCGAATGGGTTGAAAGAAATATCCTTAACTTTTATGTATGTATGGTATGGTGTATTTTGGGGGAACTCACTAAGCTTTGTGCTTACTGTTTTCAGTTTATGTTTCAGCTACTTCCAGCTCAAAAGGGAAGGGCCCAGCCTGATCTCACCATATCCACATATGATTATTCCGCATCACATGATTTTAGGATGGTGTACTCTGATAATATGTTATTATGATATACTCTTGACTGTTTTATATGATTACCGTATGATTGAAATGAATTAAAAGTAAAAACTTTATTTGCATATTTGGGGTGTTACAAGTTGGTATCAGGGCCTTGGTTTGAGGATTTTGGGCATGCTCTCGGGTGTGCCTGAACTCAAATCGAGGATTTGGTAGATTTTCTATAAAAAGAAACATTTTAATTAATGGATTTAAATAAAAGAAAGAGGTGCGATGCGTTCAATCATCCGAGCTCAGTTATATGATAGGATGGCATGTTTAGGTTGTGTTTTGATTTGATTTACTTGATGCTCCAATGTTGCGTTCTTTGTGCTTTTAGGAATTTTATTAGTACCAAATGACTAGTGGACAAATGCATTTGGTTACATATTATTGGGATTAGATAATTTTAGAAGGATAGGTTTAACTCTATTTCGCAGCTCTTGTCCGAGTCCAACTGTTGTAGTGTGGGACCTTTCGTTCGAAGAATTATCTAGTACCGATAGTATGTAATTACATTCGTGTGGTAGTTGGATGGTATTAGTGAGAGCTCCTTTTGCAGCTGATAGTAGAGAGTGGTGAAAAAAGGAACCCTAGGGAGTTCCTGGATTTTGTCTTGGTGCTTAGGACGCTTGGTAGTAGGGGAGGAGTATTAGATGAGAAGAGAGTGACTTAGAGGAGTCGGGGTAGTCCTTGAGGAGGGTATAGATAGGTGTGGAAGGTAGTATTGGACCCATACTACTAAAAGCATATGATTTATACTTGAGACCAAGAAGACCACGATGAATCTGGGAAGATTGAGAGAGTGAACCTCTTCGTGTGTCTACTGATTGTTTATGTGTTATGTTTCAGCATGGTGATGACATACGGTGGAATAGGAGGTTCAAGATCTGGATCCGGTTCGGGAACAGGAATGGGCACTGAACCAATTGATGAGGGTTTACGGGAGTTCATTGCTTCTGAGATTACTAGAGGTATCCTTGATGCGACCCTGGTGATATTTGGGTCGATCTAGGAGGGTATCATCGACCTGATGAGGATCGCCTTCGGATTTTCAGGGACGGCCTGGACGCTAGCCAGTCTGGGGCCCACACTCTCTCCTTCAAGGATTTTAGGGGATGTGGGCTGCCAAATTTGTTTGGGGTGAAGGACCCTATTGCCGCTAGGCGTTGGCTAGCAGATATTGAGTGTGCCCAGATGACGAGCTTTAGGATGTTTGAGGGAGCAGGCTCGGGATTGGTGTGAGGAGCTTGGCTATACCCTGGGAACCTCAACCATTATGGCCACGTCTTGGCCAGATTTTGTGACCCGATTCAGAGAAGAGTTTGCACCAACTGTTGAGGTGTAACAGCTAGCGAGGGAGTTCATGGATATGCGACAGACTATTGAGGCCGTGGCAGAGATCACCACCAAGTTCTGCGAGAGAGCTCTACTGGTACCCCAGTATGCCGTAGATGAGGAGATGCAGAAGACTCGGTACCACGATATGTTGAGATCAGATATTCGGGAGTTTGTTAGTTTTTCTTCCTGTCCGACATTGGATGACATGATAGATAGGGGCCGAGAGCGGGAGATTGATTTGGGGCACCTGGGCAAGAGGAAGGCAGAGAAGGGGTAGATGACAGGGGTTTCTGAAAGATCTAGTATGCTCAAGAATCATATTAAAGTGATATTGATGTTTAACATATAATACTAATGGGTCACACTAACAACAACTTGATACAATTGATTATTTATTAGAAATTGGTTCTAATAAATATTCAATAAACTCTTATAATTAAATTGGAAATTATTTATTTCTAGGAAATAATAATTTTCATTAGCAAGTAACATTATATATATATATATATATATATATATATATATATATATATATATATATCATATGGTATGATTTATAAGTCTTGCACAAATTTTTGGACTAGTTGAAACTCTTTTCTTTTACCAAAAAGTTAAATTTATATTTTATAAACTTGGTTTATAAAATATAAAAGGCTTTGTCATCTTTTGCTTTCTAAGTTTTAAAATCATGGAAGAAAAAGGAAGGCGTGGGCTTTCGATTAAACTAAGCAAAAGTATGGCTTGTCTTAAAGGTATGGGAGACAAACTTGCTTTATGGACATAAGTGCCTAACTAGTTAAGGACTTGTGTGTAATATATGTGCTTTTAAGAAAGGTTCATCCTCTTTCATTTTTGGCTAGAAAAAACGTGACATGCATGGGATTCTCTCTCATTATGTTCATCCTCTTGAAGATATTACTTGGTTTTATACTCTCTTGAAGTTCATACTTTGGTTATAAACTTCAAACTTAAGAGTTAAGAGTTTTAGAGTACCATCTACATCAAGTTGGCTTCTTGTTGGTGTCTCTAAAGTTCATCATTATTCATCAACTTCCAAGCCTTCAAAGAGGATCCAAAGAACTACAAAGGTTGCTATTTCTTCATCTTCTTCTTTGGTACTTGTTTTCTTTCCAAACTTTGCAAGATGATCCTTGGTGGGTTTAACTTGCTTATGTTATTAAAAAATGATCAGGTCTTCCGTTGCCAAATATTATGTTTTTGAAACTATTTTTTGAATAAAAACCCAACAATTGGTATCAGAGCCACCTTGCAATTTTGGTTAGACTTTTTGATTTTTGGAAATCTTAGTTTTTGGAGAATATGGATAACTTGATTTTTTATAAAAACAAGTTCATACATATTTTCTATGACAACCTAATAATTGTTATTTTATGTGACAAAATCTTTCATGCATCATTTGTCATTTAAAGTTGTCTTAGAAAAACAAAGGTTGTTTAATGTGTATGTTGATATGTATGATGTGCATAAACTAGCTAAGGACCACTGTGTTTTTTGTGTTGTTGTGCTGTTGTGTTAGTTGTTAGAAATAATTTATTTGTATAAAAATATAACAAGAAATGAAGTTGGAACCATTTTTTGAAGACCAAGGAGGAAATTTCGATTCTAAAAGGTGTGCAGGATTTTCAGTGATAGTTTCTGAAGAGTGTCACTAATGCTGTTTACAAAGGGCTGTTGGACTTTTAGCGACAGTTGCCGAATTTTAGTTTTTAAGAAAATCTTCAAATTCTTGCAAGGAAATGGTGTTTACTCAAGTGGGAGCTTCTACAACAACATTACAAGAATATTTTTGGTCCCTTACAATTTCTCTTTAGCAATTGACTTCGCATTTTTTGTGTTGGCTCACAAAAAATGTCATTAGGATTTTATGTTTATGCACATATAATTTTATGTATGTTTGTGTAACATCCGAGTCACCAGGTATTTCCCTTGAATTATTTAAGTGTATAATATGGAAATATTGGGAGAAGGACCGTACGTTGGTCGTACACAGTGTACGTACGACATCCACAAGCGAGGCGCGAAGCGGGGGGAAGTCTTGCGTACGCTGGGCGTACCCAGGCATGCTTAGTTGTAGTTTTAGGGTGTTTTATGGGTTATTTTAACTCCATTGTTGAGGTTTCTTGTGTCTTGGTAGTTCCAGTCCATAAGAGTTGTCCTTTTGAGCTCTTGGAAGCATTTAGAGTCATAAAAATCAGACCTTGATGGTTAAGCCACAACCATGCAAGTATTTGATGGTCACAAAGTTTGTTTAAGGACTTAAATCATGTTTTAACCCCCATCTATGCATGCAAAGACGTAAAGTTTGTAACTTTATGGATTAGGACATCTTAAAGGACCTGGATCTATGTATTGGATGTTAGGACTTAATGGATTAATTCATAAAAGGAGTCTTAAGGAAGCTGGCCAGTACGATGGGCGTACACCCTGGTACGCTGCGCGTACTAGGTCAACTTCCCCCTTCTGGTCAAGGCCATCGTACGTTGGGCGTACGTGCCAGGTACGCTGTGCGTACGCCTACCGAGTGACGAATATGGGTTTTTGGGCCTTAGAAGTTTGGGCCTAATGGCCCACAGTGGAGTAAGGCCTCTGGGCCTAGAACTGAGATTTATCGTATTGGGCCTTTTGCGACATAATTGGCCATCAGAAATTATTTATTTTTTGCTAAGAGTATATTGGGCTTAAGATAAGGCCCATTTGAGGAGTTGGGCCCAATTTAGAAAATTGGGCCATTGGTGGGCCACTAGTGGGCTTGGGAATTTGGGCCTTTCATGTTATGGTGTTGGGCCTTAGGCATTGGCTAAATTAGATCAGGGGTAAACTGGTCATTTTACCCTAAGAAGGATTATTAGTTTTTGACTAAGTGTTATTGTGGTAATGATAGCTCGGGGAGTCGTCGGAGCAACTGTTAGAGATTTCTTAGCGTGAGATTCTGCATTCAGCTTTGCGAGGTGAGTTACCTTCCCGGTAGCAGTGGGTCTAAGTCACCAAGGTCGGCCCACTAGTAGGAGTTTGTAGTTAGATAATTGTCTTTGTGATAATTATTTGGTATGCCACTATCTGGTATGATTTATGTGCTAGTATGCTATGGTATTATGTGATAGTGGTAGGGGTGAAATAGACTCCGTATCCGGTCAATAAGACCGAAGGGGTAGGTCAGGCACCTAAATATGCCTGGTAATATAATTATGTATGATATTATGTGGTAATGGGAGGGGTGAAATAGTCCCCGTAACCGGTTGCAAGAGACCGAAGGGGTAGGCAAGCACCCTGATACGCTAGGCGGTTACCGGTTGAAAGAGACCGAAGGGGTAGGCCAACACCCTGATATGCTAGGCGGTTACCGGTTGAAGGATACCGAAAAGGTAGGCCAACACCATATGCTAGGCAATATGTTATTGTACTGTATATGGTATGATGGGGGAACTCACTAAGCTTTGTGCTTACGGTTTTCAGTTTTGTTTTAGGTACTTCTAGCTCGAAGGGGAAATGGCCGGCTTGATTGTATTGCATCACACCATGGATTTTCCGCACTAGTGATTTTGGGATTATGACTCTGATGATGATTTTATATGTATCATGGATTGCACAACTAAACTATTTTATGTTTTCATGGTTTTGGGGAAAAATAAAATGGTTTGTTATATGATTGTTAAACTTAAAAATGAAATTTTCGGGTTGTAATTAAGGGTGTTACAAGTTGGTATCAGAGGCTTGGTTTGAGGGATTCGTACACACCTTCAGGGGTGTCTGGACTCAAATCGAGGGTTTGAGAGGTTTTTATAAGAAAAATAATTTTTTTAATATTTAAAATAAGGGTTTTGGATAAAGAACAAGGAGTGTGATGCGTGCAATCGGCCGACCTCAAGTAAGTTTTCCCCAAGATACCCATACACGTTTGTTATGATATATGATATGATTATGAGAATTGCATGCTAGATTAGGGATAAGGATCTAGGAAGGATGCCTTATATGCCTGTTGTATGTGTTTGAGAACTCCATGCTAGATTAGGGCTAAGGATCTAGGAATGATTCCTTGTATGCCTACTATATGAGCATATTGAACTGCATGCTAGTACTGATTAGTCAGTGATATGATGGCCTGATTAGGATATGCTGGGTTTTGGTTACTCGTTGCTCGAATGTTGCTTTCTTTGTGCTTTTAGGAGTTCTAGCTATATTTAATTAACTGGTAAACAAATACGTTATGTTACATATTACGAGGACTAAATAATTTCAGAAGGTTAGGTCTAGCCCTATTTCACAGCTCTTGTTTGAGTCCAACCGTTGTAGGGTAGGACCCCTCATTCGAAGAATTATCTGGTCTTAGTCATATGTAATGGTATTCGCAAGCTGGTTAGGGAGAGATAGAAGGGACTCCTTATGCAGCTGATGGCGGATAGTGGGTTAGAGATTTGCCTAGGGTAAGCCTAGGATGAGATTAGTGTGGAGAGCACAAATAGTGAAAAGGGACTTGGTGAAGTCAAGACAATCCTTGAGGAAAGTATGGATAGATGTGGAAGGTAGTATGAACCCGTACTACTTAAAGCAGAGGATCCGTATTCGAGTCTAGGAGAACTGAGATTAAACCAAGGAACTTGTAGTGTGTGTAAGACCTCTCGAGGTTATATATGACCCTGACGATTGTGTGTTTTGTTTCAGAATGGTGGTGGCACGTCACGAAGGTTTAGGGTCTGGGTCAGGTTTGGGTATGGGTTCCGAGCCAGTCCATGATGGATTTCACAAGTTCATATCATCCAAGATTACGAGAAGCATACTTGAGGCGACCCTGGTGATTTTCGGGTCGATCAAGGAGGGTATCATTGAGCTGATGGAGGATCACCTTTGGGCATTCAGCAGTGACATGGCACCTGGCCAGTCTGGGACTCGCACAGTCTCCTTCAAGGACTTCAGGGGATGTGGAACACCGGACTTCAGTGTGGTGAAGGACCTCATTGTGGCTAGGAGGTGGATTGCATATATCTAGTCTGCATAGTTGACGAGCTTTTGCCCTGATGGGTCGAAGGTCAGGTATGTTGCTGGTTGTTTGAGGGAGAGAGCTAGAGACTGGTGGGAGGCAGTCAATGATACGTTGGGAACCCCAGCCATTGAGGCTATGACCTGGTCGGACTTTGTGGCCAGATTCCGGGTTGAGTTTGCGCCAGATGTGGAGATTCAGTAGCTAGCCAGGGAATTCTTGGATATGAGACAGACTACTAAGACAGTGGCGGAGATTATCGCCAAGTTCGTGGAGAGGGCCTTGTTGGTGCCTCAGTACGCGGGTGATGAGGAGATGAAGAAAACCCGGTACTATGACATGTTGAGAGCTGACATTCGGAACCATGTCAGTTACTCAACGTGTCCGACCTTGGAGGACATGATAGCCAGAGCACGGGAAAAAGGGAGATTGATATTTAGCACATCAGCAAGAGGAAGACGGAGACTAGGCAGACGACTGGGGTTTCGGCAAAGAAACCTAAGGGATTCGACTCGAGGTCGAAGGGCCAGCAGGGCCGAAGCCGCTGTGGTAAATACGGCAAGACGCATGAGGGAGTTTCCAGATTAGAGGCATCAGGCTGATATAAGTGCGGCAGGCTTGGGAACTTTGGCAGGGATTGTATTTCCCCTACCCCCACCATTCAGACATCAAACCTGATTTGCTTCCATTGCAATCAGAAGGGTAATAAAAAGGCCAACTGCCCGAGATTAGTATCAGGAGCGCCAGTGGCGACGCCAGCTTCAGCGACCCTGCGGATCATAGATGGCCTGTAGGGCAAGCCAGATGCTCCGGTGGTGAGGAGCCGAGCCTTCCAGCTGACCGCCGAGGATGCGCGTGTCGCACCCGATGTGGTGACGGGTATGCTTCTTCTTGTTATCTTTTACTATGTTTCAGTTTTGATATTTATGTTTTATGTATGATGTTTTAGGATCGTTCCATATGAATGGTATCCCAGTGTTGGTGTTATTTGACTCGGGAGCTACCCGATCTTTCGTTTCTCTTACACCCAGCAAGAGGTTTACTGAGTCTTTAGTCACGTTAGATTGTCCTTTAGAGGTCAAGATTGCGGACTACCGATCCGTCCGAGCATCAGAGGTTTATAAATATTGTGTCCTGAGGATGTATGACGCGCGTTACCTCGTGGATTTGGTTCCCATTCCTTTGTGCGGGAACAAGGTCATCATAGGCATGGATTGGTTGAGTCCTAATGGGGCGGTGATCAACTGTGAGCAGCAGTTGCTTCGGGTCAGGACCCCAAGTGGGGGAGAGCTGGTGATTCAGGGTGAGAGACCGCAGCATGGATCGGTCATGTGTTCGGTAGCGAGATCGAGACACTACCTACATCAGGGATGTACCGGTTTTGTCGCCTATGTTATGGATACCCGGGAGGAGGGTAAGGCGACCATGGATGATGTGCCAGTGGTGCGGGAGTATCCGTACGTATCCCCGGAGGATTTTCTTGGGGTACCTCCGGAGCGACAGGTGGAGTTCAGAATTGATCATGTTCCGAGTGTGGCTTAGATAGACAAGGCACCGTATCGGTTGGTACCTCCCGAGGTACAAGAGTTTTGTACACAGCTGCAGGAGCTGTTAGACAAGGGATTTATTAGGCTGAGCAGTTCGCCATGGGGAGCCCCGATGCTATTTGTGAAGAAGAAGGACGGGTCACATCGGATGTGTATTGACTACCAGGAGTTGAATAAGGTGACGGTGAAGAACCGTTACCCATTCCCGAGGATCGACAATCTTTTTGACCAGTTTCAGGGAGCATCTTGGTTTTCCAAGATCGATTTGCGTTCCGCCTATCACCAGATGAGAGTCAGAGATGAGGATGTACAGAAGACTGCTTTTCGGACGCTATGGTCACTATGAGTTCGTGGTGATGCCGTTTGGGCTCACTAATGCTCCTGCCGTGTTCGTGGATCTCATGAACCGCATATGCAGACCGATGCTGGATCGGTCTGTGATAGTCTTTATTGATGACATCTTGGTTTATTCCAAGACGCAGGAGCAACACGACGATCACGTGAGGGAGGTGTGGGAGACACTGAGGAGGGAGAGACTTTTCGCAAAGTTCTCCAAGTGCGAGTTTTGGTTGCACGAGGTGCAGTTTCTGGGGAACCTCGTCAACCAGAACGGTATACTGGTCGATTCGTCCAAGGTTGAGGCCGTGATGAGATGGGAGGTTCTAATGTCTCCATCCGAGATTTGGAGCTTCCTCGGTTTAGCAGACTATTATCGGAGATTCATTCAGGATTTCTACAAGATAGCGGTACCATTGACCCGGCTGACCAAGAAGTTGGTAACTTTCCCTGTAACATCCCAAAATTCTAGACCAAAAATTTCATTTTTAATATAGCAATTCATAAACAATTTATAGAAAACATCATCAAGTTAATTCATTTCATAAAAGCCATAGATCATAAGTCTCAAAATCATGTCATAACATAGTAACAATGTTAGAGTACAAATCCCAAGAATCTCGTATGCGGAAATCGTGTGTGTAATGCGCTGCTACCGTACCGGCTCCTTTCGCTTCGAAGAAGAAGAACCTGAAACCAAAACCTGAAACTGTAAGCACAAAGCTTAGTGAGTTGCTGAATTTTAGTTTCCAAGAAAATCTTCAAATCTTTTGCAAGCAAATGGTGTTTACTCAAGTGGGAGCTTCTACAACAACATTACAAGAATATTTTTGGTCCCTTAAAATTTCTCTTTAGCAATTGACTTCGCATTTTTTGTGTTGGCTCACAAAAAATGTCATTAGGATGTTATGTTTATGCACATATAATTTAATGCATGTTTGTGTAACATCCGAGTCACCGTGTATTTCCCTTGAATTATTTAAGTGTTTAAATATGGAAATATTGTGAGAAGGACCGTACGTTAGGCGTACATAGTGTACACACGACGTCCACAAGCGAGGCGCGAAGCGGGGGGAAGCCTTGCGTACGCTGGGCGTACCCAGGCGTACGCTGGGCGTAACTTGTCCAGTTGCAAACCCTAAATTTTAGGGTGTCCACCATATATAAAGACATTAACTCCATCCCAAACCTCATTCCCTCAGCCTCCACTGTCCTTAAAGAGTAGAAATCGAACCCTAGACCTCCTGCATGCTTTGTGAGCTAATTTGGTACACTTTTGGGTGATTTTTGGTGGTTTTGAAGACAAAGAAGTTTGAAGAAGGAGCAAGGACTTGAAGATATATTGTAGATCCAGGGGATTAACACCATTTCTGACTCATTTGAGGTATCAAGCTTCAAACTCGATCATTGCATGCTTAGTTGTAGTTTTAGGGTGTTTTATGGGTTATTTTAACTCCATTGTTGAGGTTTCTTGTGTCTTGGTAGTTCCAGTCCATAAGAGTTGTCCTTTTGAGCTCTTGGAAGTATTTAGAGTCATAAAAATCGGACCTTGATGGTTAACCCACAACCATACAAGTATTTGATGGTCACAAAGTTTGTTTAAGGACTTAAATCATGTTTTAACCCCCATCTATGCATGCAAAGACGTAAAGTTTGTAACTTTATGGATTAGGACATCTTAAAGGACTTGGATCTATGTATTGGATGTTAGGACTTAATGGATTAATTCATAAAAGGAGTCTTAAGGAAGTTGGCCAGTACGATGGGCGTACACCCTGGTACGTTGCGCGTACTGGGTCAACTTCCCGCTTCTGGTCAAGGACATCGTACGTTGGGCGTACGTGTCAGGTATGCTGCGCGTACGCATACCGAGTGACGAATATGGGTTTTTGGGCCTTAGAAGTTTGGGCCTAGATTGTTGGGCCTAATGGCCCACAGTGGAGTAAGGCCTCTGGGCCTAGAACTGAGGTTTATCGTATTGGGCCTTTTGGGCTATAATTGGCCATCAGAAATTATTTATTTTTTGCTAAGAGTGTGTTGGGCTTAAGATAAGGCCCATTTGAGGAGTTGGGCTCAATTTAGAAAATTGGGTCATTGGTGGGCCACTAGTGGGCTTGGGGATTTGGGCCTTTCATGTTATGGTATTGGGCCTTAGGCATTGGCTAAATTAGATCAGGGGTAAACTGGTCATTTTACCCTAAGAAGGATTATTAGTTTTTGACTAAGTGTTATTGTGGTAATGACAGCTCGGGTTGTCATCGGAGCAGCTGTTAGAGATTTCTTAGCGTGAGATTCTGCATTCAGCTTTGCGAGGTGAGTTACCTTCCCGGTAGCAGCGGGTCTAAGGCACCAAGGTCGGCCCACTAGTAGGAGTTTGTAGTTAGATAATTGTCTTTGTGATAATTATTTGGTATGCCACTATCTGGTATGATTAATGTGCTAGTATGCTATGGTATTATGTGATAGTGGTAGGGGTGAAATAGACCCCGTATCCGGTCAATAAGACCGAAGGGGTAGGTCAGGCACCAAAATATGCCTGGAAATATAATTATGTATGCTATTATGTGGTAGTGGTGAAATAGTCCTCGTAACCGGTTGCAAGAGACCGAAGGGGTAGGCCAGCACCCTGATATGGTAGGCGGTTACCGGTTGAAAGAGACCGAATGGTTAGGCCAACACCGTGATATGCTTGGCGGTTACCGGTTGAAGGAGACTGAAAAGGTAGGCCAACACCCTTATATGCTAGGCAATATGTTATTGTATAGTATATGGTATGATGGGGAAACTCACTAAGTTTTATGCTTACGGTTTTCAGTTTTTGTTTCAGGTACTTCTAGCTCGAAGGGGAAATGGTCGGGTTGATTGTATTGCATCACACCATGGATTTTCCGCACTAGTGATTTTGGGATTATGACTCTGATAATGATTTTATATGTATCATGGATTGCACAACTAAACTATTTTATGCTTTCATGGTTTTGGGGAAAAATAAAATGGTTTGTTTAATGATTGTTAAACTTAAAAATGAAATTTTCGGGTTGTAATTTAAGGGTGCTACAAGTTGGTATCAGAGCCTTGGTTTGAGAGATTCGAACACACCTTCGGGGGTGTCTGGACTCAAATCGAGGGTTTGAGAGGTTTTTACAAGAAAAATAATTTTTCTAAAATTTAAAATAAGGGTTTTGGATAAAGAACAAGGAATGTGATGTGTGCAATCGGCCGAGCTCAAGTAAGTTTTCCCCAAGATACCCATACATGTTTGTTATGATATATGATATGATTATGAGAATTGCATGCTAGATTAGGGATAAAGATCTAGCAAGGATGCCTTATATGCCTGTTGTATGTGTATGAGAACTCCATGCTAGATTAGTGTCACATCCCGATTTTTACGGCCAGAAAAGACCGATTTTGTTTATGCTTTATAAAAATCAGAGTACTTCTTTTAATAAAAATGTTGCGGAATTAGTTCCCAGTAAAACATGATAAATACATTATCAAGCATTTCCGAAGAAATGTATTTTTATTCATTTTAAAACATTTGGGATGTCATCGTCAAATACAGAAACATAAGCATAAACAGAACTTACATTCATTTACACTAGTGATCTACATCTCTTTTAAATCTCTCAGTGTAAAGTAGCTTCATATTGACACCTGTGATACAAATAAGCTTGAGTGGGTCACGTTGGGAAACCTGGTGAGTACATAGGGTTTTCAACCCACAATAATATAATTATTATGTTTAAACCTCAAACAATCAACCCAATTACCCATCCCCATTATCTTATTTACTCTTAAGGATCTACCCTAAGAATCAGCTATTCATCGTTCATTCATTCCTAAGGATTATCCTAAGAAATCGGCACGAAGTCCATCGATGCCATGGTTTACTCAATAGGAACTAAGTCTCATAGTCGCCAGGGTTACTCTCTTTTATCGACAGTATCGATTCCGAGACTCCTCTCACAACACATGTCAAGGGGTTTTTAGAGTACAGCTGGTGAGCACACAGTTCAAAACACCTACAGGTTGCGAGCCTGCTAGTGTCCACTGGACTGTCTAGAATAGTCTGTGGTTCTCATCCATACTCTGATGAATGACGGGGCCAGCACATGGGTAAAAGGCTTCTCTCATGGTTTACCTCTCATCATTTTGTTTTTGTCACACAACAACTATTTCATCTACCCATGTTTTACCCAACACATATTAAATATATAAAATACATATACAGTTTAAATCATTTAAAACATGTATAAAAATCTTTCACCCAGCACAGACGGCAAGTATACAGACAATATGCACACATAGGACGTAATTTATATTAAATACTTCATATCTATGTGTAAGATGAAAGGGACTATGCACTCACTTGAAAAGGTGGTGATTCTGAACTCAGACAGCGCTTCGCTTCTTATAAAAATAATTTCCTTCGACGAAACCTAGTATTATTACCACTAGAGTTTAGTCTATTATTCGCCGAGACTAATTAATAGTCTAGCTATTATTACTATTATATAAGCGTTAAACAATACTTATATAACCCATAATAATAGCCCAAGTACTTATTATAAGTTCCTAATAACGTTACTATAATTAAATAAAAGCTATATTAAAAATAGCGTTGGCGTAGCTCACTTACAGCGGGTTTTATAGAAAACCGGGCTTTGCTTGGAGCAGCGTTCCCGAGCCAAAAAGCTCTTCTTCTCGGAGCCGTCGAGCACTCCGGCGCTTCCGCCTCGTGCTAGGGAGGTTCCCTAGGCTTTTCGGGGGGTTTCGGGGCTAGAGAGAGGTTCTAGAGAGAGAGAGAGAGAGAGAGTAAAGAGAAGAAAGAATGGGAAAGGTGTGAAGAAAATGAGGGTGGGAGAGGTTCTATTTATAGGGTGAAAAATGGCTGAACTTGGTGCCACATGTCACCATCTAGTGGCAAGACTTGGGGAGAAAGCAATGGCCAAGATTGTGCCACATCACCCATTTTCGCACAACACACTTCCGACTTCTAAAATCCGTAAATTTCACATACGACCTCCGTTTTTGATGTTCTTTATATCCACGCGTAGGTAAAAATAAGATCTACAACTTTCATTTTGACTCCGTCGGCTAATTCTCGACCGATCTTAAATTTAACAGTACGAGGAGATTATACTGTTAAATGTCCGCGTAAAATTCATAACTTCTACATACAGACTCTGTTTTCGTCAGTCTTTTTACCATTGAGTTCCTATTAATGAGATCTTCAATTCTCATTTAGGTCGCGTAGGCCAAAAACCGCTCGATCTAAAATTCGAGTTTCGGGCTGTGCACTGCTAAGCCAAATCTTAGAAAATTCATAACTTCCTCATACGAAGTCAGATTTGGGCGTTCTTTTTTTTTTTTTGTATGTTCTCGGTTTAACGTATACTACAAATTTTGTTTAGATTTCTAAGGCTAAAAAGTCATCCATCGTAAATTCACTATTTACGTCTCCCGGTGCCGTGCCGGTTTTGCCGTAAAACTTCGACGGGCCATAACTTCTTCGTTACAACTCGGATTTCGGCGTTCTTTATATGTACGGAACCCTTGTAACATATACTACCACTTGGACAAGATTAATCCTTATAAATAATCCTCCATCAAAAACTCATTTTTGATGCTTATTGTCTCTAAATTGAGTAGCCCAGATCTGCGGGCGTTACAATAATCTCCCCCTTAGGATGATTACATCCCGGAATCATCAACAAAACAGGGCTTGTATACTGACTCCATATTTTATCTCTTCATCGTAGGTAATAATCGTAACTTCCATGTTTCTTCGAATGAGTATCTAACTCTTGGTCCTATTTACTGCAAGCGGTGCTCGATCTTGCACTTGCTCCCTATCTCACGTTAGACTCCAAATTATGACCTTCAAGTCACAATATCAATCCTCACTGGATACGAACTTAAGATAAGTTTTTTTATTACTACAATGGAACGATGTGTCATATTCTAATGACCTATCATCGTATGTTGCAACGCTTAGACTCAGGTCTCTTAGAGTCTTCCAGAATAGACTATACTTTCGTTCATGTTCTAATCTCATCTTAAAAGGTAGCATTTCTAGCGACAAGCAACTTTTCGCGATACCTCTACTGATCGTTTTTTATTTCAATCTTCCATCTTAAGTCAGATGCTACATCGAACTTGATTCTCTGAACCACATAACATACTCAACGTAGTCGGACTCAAGTTGATATGACCACTAGGGTCGGAATAACAATCATCTTCTTAGTCATTACCGAAACGATGGTAATGACATACTTGAATAAAACGAAATCAATTACTAGCTCCTTGGTAACCTTGTGACTTTCCCTGATCCAAGCGTGAGTCCTGTGCTTCCGGTAGTATAGGTCTCTACTACCATTCACACCTACTCATACTCGTCCCAAGTATTGTCTCACAGCTTTCCAAGTTACTATCACAAAAACAATTTTAACACATAAAAATGTGTCCAAACAATCATAAAATTTCCCATAGACTCTACTAGGACTTCTTCCATGCGTATCTTCAATCATCAATTCTGCTTCAACTCGATTGGTGATGGAAATGTCAGACGATGGGATAACTTCATGGATTATACAAAAAAATCTTTCTTTCTGCTAATCGAAAGTGTACTTCTCCCGTACTAGACGTATTATTTCTTAGACGCGTTCTAAAGGCAAGATATCACTCTTACGATATCTTCTGATAGGTACCACTCAGTATCGTAAGCCTTCTCATTTCCTCCATTTACTCAATTCACTACGAGTCTTCACCATGATGTTTTGCACACCAAAGCAGTCGTTTGGTGTATCGAGACGAGAATATAGATAGAGGAAGGTTTATACGCGTACTCCTCCTTATTACTTCAAAAAAAAAATTATATGCCAGTTCTAATATCGTAATTAAACGTTTAGAAATCTGAACACATAAAATTTCCAGATCCGGTCGGCAACAGACCATAGATCCGATCAAACGATAGCATAAAGCATCACAAATTATTAAGCACATAAAAGCAATTTATACATCTTCCCTAAATGAGCTAATGCCCGTGTCTATTCAGGTGTACTTCCTAAAATATATTAGACACACTCCTCACGATCATCGCTTAGCATTCTAAGTTTAAGTCTAGAAATAAATCCTTATTCCTAGTTCGCTTAAACTAATGCTCTGATACCAATTGTGACATCCCGATTTTTACGGCCAGAAAAGACCGATTTTGTTTATGCTTTATAAAAATCAGAGTATTTCTTTTAATAAAAATGTTGCGGAATTAGTTCCCAGTAAAACATGATAAATACATTATCAAGCATTTCCGAAGAAATATATTTTTATTCATTTTAAAACATTTGGGATGTCATCGTCAATACAGAAACATAAGCATAAACAGAACTTACATTCATTTACACTAGTGATCTACATCTCTTTTAAATCTCTCAGTGTAAAGTAGCTTCATATTGACACCTGTGATACAAATAAGCTTGAGTGGGTCAGGTTGGGAAACCTGGTGAGTACATAGGGTTTTCAACCCACAATAATATAATTATTATGTTTAAACCTCAAACAATCAACCCAATTACCCATCCCCATTATCTTATTTACTCTTAAGGATCTACCCTAAGAATCAGCTTTTCATCGTTCATTCATTCCTAAGGATTATCCTAAGAAATGGGCACGAAGTCCATCGATGCCATGGTTTACTCAATAGGAACTAAGTCTCATAGTCGCCAGGGTTACTCTCTTTTATCGACAATATCGATTCCGAGACTCCTCTCACAACACATGTCAAGGGGTTTTTAGAGTACAGCTGGTGAGCACACAGTTCAAAACACCTACAGGTTGCGAGCCTGCTAGTGTCCACTGGACTGTCTAGAATAGTCTGTGGTTGTCATCCATACTCTGCTGAATGACGGGGCCAACACATGGGTAAAAGGCTTCTCTCATGGTTTACCTCTCATCATTTTGTTTTTGTCACACAACAACTATTTCATCTACCCATGTTTTACCCAACACATATTAAATATATAAAATACATATACATTTTAAATCATTTAAAACATGTATAAAAATCTTTCACCCAGCACAGACGGCAAGTATACAGACAATATGCACACATAGCACGTAATTTATATTAAATACTTCATATCTATGTGTAAGATGAAAGGGACTATGCACTCACTTGAAAAGGTGGTGATTCTGAATTCAGACAGCGCTTCGCTTCTTATAAAAATAATTTCCTTCGACGAAACCTAGTATTATTACCACTAGAGTTTAGTCTATTATTCGCCGAGACTAATTAATAGTCTAGCTATTATTACTATTATATAAGCGTTAAACAATACTTATATAACCCATAATAATAGCCCAAGTACTTATTATAAGTTCCTAATAACGTTACTATAATTAAATAAAAGCTATATTAAAAATAGCGTTGGCGTAGCTCACTTACAACGAGTTTTATAGAAAACCGGGCTTTGCTTGGAGCAGCGTTCCCGAGCCAAAAAGCTCTTCTTCTCGGAGCCGTCGAGCACTCCGGCGCTTCCGCCTCGTGCTAGGGAGGTTCCCTAGGCTTTTCGGGGGGTTTCGGGGCTAGAGAGAGGTTCTAGAGAGAGAGAGAGAGTAAAGAGAAGAAAGAATGGGAAAGGTGTGAAGAAAATGAGGGTGGGAGAGGTTCTATTTATAGGGTGAAAAATGGCTGAACTTGGTGCCACATGTCACCATCTAGTGGCAAGACTTGGGGAGAAAGCAATGGCCAAGATTGTGCCACATCACCCATTTTCGCACAACACATTTCCGACTTTTAAAATCCATAACTTTCAAATACGACCTCCGTTTTTGACGTTCTTTATATCCACGCGTAGGTAAAAATAAGATCTACAACTTTCATTTTGACTCCGTCGGCTAATTCTCGACCGATCTTAAATTTAACAGTACGAGGAGATTATACTGTTAAATGTCCGCGTAAAATTCATAACTTCTACATACGGACTCTGTTTTCGCTAGTCTTTTTACCGTTGAGTTCCTATTATTGAGATCTTCAATTCTTATTTAGGTCGCGTAGGCCAAAAACCGCTCGATCTAAAATTCGAGTTTCGGGCTGTGCACTGCTAAGCCAAATCTTAGAAAATTCATAACTTCCTCATACGAAGTCAGATTTAGGCGTTCTTTTTTTTGTATGTTCTCGGTTTAACGTATACTACAACTTTTGTTTAGATTTCTAAGGCTAAAAAGTCCTCCATCGTAAATTCACTATTTACGTCTCCCGGTGCCGTGCCGGTTTTGCCGTAAAACTTCGTCGGGCCATAACTTCTTCGTTACAACTCGGATTTCGGCGTTCTTTATATGTACGGAACCCTTGTAACATATACCACCACTTGGACAAGATTAATCCTTCTAAGTAATCTTCCATCAAAAACTCATTTTTGCTGCTTATTGTCTCTAAATTGAGTAGCCCGGATCTACGGGCGTTACAATTAGGACTAAGGATCTAGGAATGATGCCTTGTATGCCTACTATATGAGCTTATTGAACTGCATGCTAGTACTGATTAGTCACTGATATGATGGCCTGATTAGGATATGCTGGGTTTTGGTTACTCGATGCTCGAATGCTGCTTGCTTTGTGCTTTTAGGAGTTCTAGCTATCTTTAGTTAACTGGTAAACAGATATGTTATGTTACATATTACGAGGACTAAATAATTTCAGAAGGTTAGGTCTAGCCCTATTTCACAGCTCTTGTTTGAGTCCAACCGTTGTAGGGTAGGACCCCTCATTCAAAGAATTATCTGGTCTTAGTAATATGTAATGGTATTCGCAAGCTGTTTAGGGAGAGATAGGAGGGATTCTTTATGCAGCTGATGGCGGAGAGTGGGTCAGAGATTTCCCTAGGGTAAGCCTAGGATGAGATTAGTGTGGAGAGCATAAATAGTGAAAAGGGACTTGGTGAAGTCAAGACAATGCTTGAGGAAAGTATGGATAGATGTGGAAGGTAGTATGAGCCCGTACTACTGAAAGCAGAGGATCCGTACTCGAGTCTAGCAGAACTGAGATTAAACCAATGAACTTGTAGTGTGTGTAAGACCTCTCAAGGTTATATATGACCCTGACGATTGTGTCTTTTGTTTCAGAATGGCGGTGACACGTCACGGAGGTTTAGGGTCTGGGTTAGGTTCAGGTACGGGTTCCGAGCCGGTCGATGATGGATTTGCAATTTCATATCATCCAAGATTACGAGAGGCATACTTGAGGCGACCCCGGTGATTTTCGAGTCGATCAAGGAGGGTATCATTGAGCTTATGGAGGATCGCCTTAGGGCATTCAGGAGTGACGTGGCACCTGGCCAGTCTGGGAGTCGCACACTCTCCTTCAAGGACTTCAGGGGATGTGGAACACCGGACTTTAGTGGGGTGAATGACCCAATTGTGGCTAGGAGGTGGATTGCATACATCTAGTCTGCACAGTTGATGAGCTTTCGCCCTAAGGGTTCGAAGGTCAATATGTTGCTGGTTGTTTGAGGGAGAGAGCTAGAGACTGGTAGGAGGCAGTCAGTGATACGTTGGGAACCCCAACCATTAAGGCTATGACCTGGTCGGACTTTGTGGCCAGATTCCGAGTTGAGCTTGCGCCAGCTGTGGAGATTCAGTAGCTAGCCAGGGAATTCTTGGATATGAGACAGACTACTGAGATAGTGGCGGAGATTACCGCCAAGTCCATGGAGAGGGCGTTGTTGGTGCCTCAGTACGCGGGTGATGAGGAGATGAAGAAAACCCGGTACTATGACATGTTGAGAGATGACATTCGGAAACATGTCAGTTACTCAACGTGCCTGACCTTGGAGGACATGAGAGCCAGAGTACGGGAAATGGAGATTGATATTGAGCACATCAGCAAGAGGAAGGCGGAGACTAGGCAGACAACTAGGGTTTCGGCAAAGAAACCCAAGGGATTCGACTCGAGGTCGAAGGGCCAGCAGGGCCGGAGCCGCTGTGGTAAATGCGGCAAGACGTATGAGGGAGTTTGCAGATTAGAGGCATCACGCTGATATAAGAGCGGCAAGCTTGGGCACTTTGGTAGGGATTGTATTGCCCCTACCCCCACCATTCAGACATTAGCTTGATTTGCTTCCATTGCAATCAGAAGGGTAATAAAAAGGCCAACTGCCCGAGATTGGTATCAGGAGCGCCAGTGGCGACGCCTGCTTCAGCGACCCTGCGGATCACAGATGGCCTATAGGGCAAGCCAGATGCTCCGGTGGTGAGGAGCCGAGCCTTCCAGCTGACCGCCGAGGAGGCGCGTGTCGCACCCGATGTGGTGACGGGTATGCTTCTTCTCCCTATCTTTTACTATGTTTCAGTTTTGATATTTATGTTTTATGTATTCTGTTTTAGGATCATTCCATATGAACGGTATCCCAGTGTTGGTGTCAATGCAGTTGACGACCTTTTATAGAGGTCAAAGGGATATCCTATGTTAAGTTTTAACCTCAAGGTGGAAACAACCTAAAGCTAAATCGTAGTGTAGAAATAAGATCTCACATATAGGTTAAACCTCCGTGTCTCCTTGTGAGTTGAATCCGGAATGCCCGCCAATGGTATCCAAGTGATTACTTACTGGTGACTCATCTACCTCCTTACGCGATGCTCCAATTATCATTCGTGTCGGTATCGAAACGCTTTTTCCTAGTTGTAACTCTAATACGAAGACGATGAAGAGGTATTAAGGAATAATTGGTATATGTTTCGACTTAAGATTATTACTAGTTTATATCTAGCTACTAACCTTACATCTAAAGTCAATAGCTACCGAGGAATACTCATTTTCAGTACTAAGTGCATTGCTCCTTAGAATGGCTAGTGATACAACCTAAGTGGTTAACTTGGCACTTGATAACGGATAAGAGTATTTCTAAATAAAGGCATTGTTATAAAAGTGCACTTAGTATCTAAGTGTATCTAGATGAATTCCTATAATATGCAATGCTCGTACGCACACCGAAAACATTTGGTTTTCAAAAGTTTAAGTTGAAAATTGTTTTGAACATAATTCTACTATAACCGTTTCCAGCCTCGCATTAATTTTCCTTAATTAAGCATAGTTGGCCAGGCTATACTTAATTAAAGTCCAATAATGCGTACTCGAATTAGTTATACCAGTAGTATGTTCAGTATTTTAAAACATTTTGAATTTTTTTTGGCTATAGTTGTGGTTCTCCATAGGAAAACCGGTATTCTCTATAACCTTCGGCTCTGATACCATTTCTGTCACACCCCGCTAAAGCGGAAACACGAGGCGTGACAGTATAAAGGGTTTCATAGCAAAAGTTAAAAGACAACACCAACCATAGTATTAAAAATCATTACAAATTTACAATGGGTTTGAACAACTTTTAAAAGAAATTACAATGTAAATTGAAATACAACACATGCGAATGTTCCTAAAAGTGATGTGTCTCTAAGTGCCACTTACTTGATGATTCCTGAAAAAGCATGTAAAACGAGCGTCAACTATAAAAATAGTTGGTGAGTACTCACAAGTTTACAACATAATATAGTTTGAAATTCATGATAATCTGAATATTGATAACAGTTTCCATAAACAAATGTTCATTTCTAAAATAAGTAAATAAGTTTTCATGAATAGAAGTTTGTTGCTAAAGCGAGTAATAAAGTTTCCATAAATAGAAATATATTGCAAAAATGAGTAATAAGTTTGCATAAACAAAGTTCGTTGTTATAATGAGATACAAAGTTTATTGCTATAATGAGAAACAAATTGCATTGCTATAATTAATAAACAAGTGTGTTGCTATAATAAGTAACAAGTTTGTATGTGTATGAGCAAACAATGAGTTCACAACCAAGCCTATGACTGATTCCCTATCAAGATCTATGCTTATCGTTCCATAGATTATATGGTATCATGCACTCCAGCAATCGGGCGAGTGAGGAGTTGTTAATTCCTAATAGTGCTATCCATAATGACCATTGGCTCAAAGAGCTAATGGTTGGAGTAAAGTGTAAGGGAAGGGACTTAAGACGATAAGGCCTCATGTTTCGTGTTGCATAGACATACATAGAGAAATATAGCAATAAAATAGCAATCAAGTTTGATACAAATCAATTTAAATACAACGAACAAATAATAGTTTTTCGGACATGCTTTTCCACCCCAAAACATAAAAACCGAAAATAGGGGAGTCGTGAATACTCACAATCTGCAAAATATAGCAACCAAGTTTATACGAGTCAATTAAATACAACGAGCATAAATAGTTTAGGACATGATTTTCCACCCCAAAACATTTAAAAACCGAAAATAGGGGAAGTCGTGAATACTCACAATATGCAAAAATATAGCAACCAAGTTTATACGAGTCAATTAAATACAACGAACATAAATAGTTTAGGACATGCTTTTCCACTCCAAAACATTTAAAAACCAAAAATAGGGGAAGTCGTGAATACTCACAATGCATTGAGATGATGCAAATGATGCCTTGATCTAAGTTCCACTTGTACCACTACCGATTCCTACAATAATGGTATTCGCTAGTGAGTCACTAATCGAAATCTAACACTAGTATACATACTACTACAATAGAATTATGCCAATATTGTGTCAAACTTTAATATTGATAAGTTACAAACATTTTTCTGTGGAAATTAAATTTCAAAGAATCAATTGTCATATAACAATTTAAATGGAAAATTCTCATTATTGAAATGTTAATATTTGACATTTTAAGAGGTGTTCCAATGATTAAATATTCAAAAACTAAATCAATTTAGTTATAAAGTTTCCCAAACTTTGCATTTCAGTTTTAATTGAAGTCAAAGACCTTAAGATAAAATTTCTTGAATTTTTAATTTGTCTAACTATTTTTCACCATTTAATTCCTTGAATAATCATAAAATCATGGAAAAAAAATAGTAAATTATCATGAAAAATTCTTATAATTTTTGTGTAACTGTTTTACAGTGTACATAATCTGGGAAAAATATTAATATGTGTTTTCAAAAAGTTTAACACCATTTTTTCTAATTTTTGTGTATTTATACAATAAAAATAGAAACAAATAGATAACAGTTTAAAAAATGCACCAAACTTTTTTTACAAGTATTATTACACATACTTAAGCTGGGAAAAATATAAAAATGGATTTCTAAACTGTTTAACCCAATTTTATGATTTTTGTGCATTTAAGTGTATTTAATGTTGGGAAAATAGATGAAAAATAGCATACAGATGATAAAAATTATCAAAATTTTTATTTAGCATCCTAATATATTATAAGATATTCTGGTAAATGTTCATGAATTTTGGATAAGTAAAACTAGTTTTCCTGTTTTTAGTCCATTATAAACACAAAAAATAATGAAAAATAGATATGCATTTTGAAAAATTCCGAAAATATTTTCCTGAGTCTTCCACATAGGGTAGAAGCTGCGAAAATTATTAGATACCATTTTTATATTCCCTAACATGGTTTTATGATTTATTACAGCTAAACAAAAAGAAAATTCAAAACCATATTAAACTGTAACAAAAACGGATGAAACTTAATGAGAAGTCACTACTTTCCATAGGGGTCATCCACAAATTTTTCTAGAATTTATTTCATAGTGTAAGTATTTTATATGCTTTAACACTCTATTTTCTTATTATTTTTATGTAAAAATAAAGAAAATATATATTGAGCTGAAAATTTCCAGAATGTATCTTAATACAATTTAATAACAATGAAAAATTGTTTTCTTATTTTTGATGTTGAAAAACATGCCTAAAGGCTCAATAAATTATAGAGAAACCTTGGTTCTTGTGATTTTGGTAAAGATTATTGATGTTACTTTGAGAATTTTTGCAACATGTTCCAAAGACTTTTGAATCAAGATCTTTTTGTACCTATTAATACACGATTTTAAGAGTTCAAAATAATTTTTGAATAATTTTTAGTGATGAATAAGTCCTTTGAACATGCAACACAAAACAAATGTTCATAAGGAAAGTGCTGTTTGAGCAACAGTTTTGTAAAACTTTGTTAAAAATCGAAATATTAGAATTTTCCAGTGAGGTCAGATGGATTTGAAAGCTAACTCTAACTATTATATTTCAGAAAAATAATCACGAATTTTAGTTAAGAAATGAGTGAGATATGGCAGTTTAAAGTCAGGTAAAGAAATCTGGCAGATTGCATGCATGATGATTGGTTAGAAAAATGAGTTTTCATCATTTCCTTGAGTAAATCTTTTGAAATATTTTTAAATATATCATGATAAACTCATATTTTAGTCATGTTTCCAGAGATCAAAAGATTAAAACTTATCAAAATGTATACATGCATTTATGAACAAAATTTTGTCTCTCAAAAACTCTTAACTTGGGTTTGATGTTTTAATCCTTAAAATCGATTTTTGCACTAAGATCATGAACATGCAATCTTTTTTATCATACATGCATGGTGTTAAAACACATCCACGATGTTCTAAAAACCATAAAAAAGAAAACAAGTTTGAAGAAGATGAAGAAGGAGAAAGTGTAAGAAAAATAGCAAAACTTGAAGGAAAAAGTAAAGTAGAAATCGATTTTACCTTCAAGAACACCACAAGATGATGAAAATTTCGAGTTTGAGGAGTGTTCTTGGGTTTGTTTTCTGGAAAATTTCGTGGTTCTTAGAGGGAGGAAGAGAGAATGGAGTGGTGTTTGGAGAAAAAAATTAGAGAGAAGGTAGAGAGAGTTTTCTAGAGAGAGAAAGAAGAGAGATGTGTTTATGTTGGAGAATGAGAGTGTGAGAGAGAGAGATATGGGGAGAGAGGGATCCGAATTTTTGAGTATAATACCCCTTTCTCAATCATTTTCTTTTATACAATTTAAGTTCTTTTATAAAATATCTCAATTTTTATATAAAATGTGCACTAAAATCAAGTTTTTATTCATAAAACCTTGATTTTTGATTTATAAATTAAGGGTAAATGTTAATGAGTTAAATTTTATTTTCCTTGAATGCATTTTTATAATTTTAATTATTATAAGATCATATTATGGTATTAGGGCATTTAGGTTTTTAGGGCATTTAGGGTTTTTGAGATTTGTAAATCTTTGGATATCAAAATCAATAGAATCTTTGAGACTTAAATTTATCTTATGGTATTATAACTCTTTTCATAGTTATAAATAATGTTTGTAACTTATTTTATCGGTTTATTGGCATTCTATGTAGTGATTCCGAGATTCAAGCGAAATTGAGGAATCAAGTATACTAATCCTAGTTTTCAACTCTGATTTAAGTTCCAACGAGACTAGGACCTAAGTTCTACCACTAGGTCAAGTGCATGATGTGTGTATATGATTCATGAAAAGGTGTTCGAGTCAAATAGTAACCTAAATATGGATATTTACTACAGTTAAGTAGTTGTAGAATTCACATATCAATGTGAAATCTAAGTATACTATCCATTGATTCTAATTGTTTCCAAGTTTCTAGTAGGTTATAACTTAGTTTCTAGTTAATAAGTCTAGTATGTGTCGTGCCTACATGTACAACTAAGTTTATTCAAATCTAGAACCGACTCGAATTTTGACAGTTGTCACAGTTTATTTTATCGGTTTATTGGCATTCTATGTAGTGATTTCGAGATTCAAGCGAAATTGAGGAATCAAGTATACTTGTCCTAGTTTTCAACTCTGACTTAAGTTCCAACGAGACTAGGACCTAATTTCTACCACTAGGTCAAGTGCATGATGTGTGTATACGATTCATGAAAAGGTGTTCGAGTCAAAGAGTGACCTAAATATGGATATTCACTACAGTTAAGTAGTTGTAGAATTCACATATCAATGCGAAATCTAAGTATACTATCCATTGATTCTAATTGTTTCCAAGTTTCTAGTAGGTTATAACTTAGTTTTTAGTTACTAAGTCTAGTATGTGTCGTGCCTACATGTACAACTAAGTTTATTCAAATCTAGAACCGACTCGAATTTTGACGGTTGTCAAAGTTTATTTTATCGGTTTATTGGCATTTTATGTAGTGATTCCGAGATTCAAGCGAAATTGAGGAATCAAGTATACTAGTCCTAGTTTTCAACTCTGACTTAAGTTACAACGAGACTAGGACCTAATTTCTACCACTAGGTCAAGTGCATGATGTGTGTATATGATTCATGAAAAGGTGTTCGAGTCCAAGAGTGACCTGAATATGGATATTCACTACAGTTAAGTAGTTGTAGAATTCACATACCAATGTGAAATCTAAGTATACTATCCATTGATTCTAATTGTTTCCAAGTTTCTAGTAGGTTATAACTTAGTTTCTAGTTACTAAGTCTAGTATGTGTCGTGCCTACATGTACAACTAAGTTTATTCAAATCTAGAACCGACTCGAATTTTGACGGTTGTCACAGTTTATTTTATCGGTTTATTGGCATTCTACGTAGTGATTCCGAGATTCAAGAGAAATTGAGGAATCAAGTATACTAGTCCTAGTTTTCAACTCTGACTTAAGTTCCAACGAGACTAGGACCTAATTTCTACCACTAGGTCAAGTGCATGATGTGTGTATATGATTCATGAAAAGGTGTTCGAGTCAAAGAGTGACCTAAATATGGATATTCACTACAGTTAAGTAGTTGTAGAATTCACATATCAATGTGAAATCTAAGTATACTATCCATTGATTCTAATTGTTTCCAAGTTCCTAGTAGGTTATAACTTAGTTTCTAGTTACTAAGTCTAGTATGTGTCGTGCCTACATGTACAACTAAGTTTATTCAAATCTAGAACCGACTCGAATTTTAACGGTTGTCACAGTTTATTTTATCGGTTTATTGGCATTCTATGTAGTGATTCCGAGATTCAAGCGGAATTGAGGAATCAAGTATACTAGTCCTAGTTTTCAACTCTGACTTAAGTTCCAACGAGTCTAGGACCTAATTTCTAGCACAAGGTCAAGTGCATGATGTGTGTATATGATTCATGAAAAGGTGTTTGAGTCAAAGAGTGACCTAAATATGGATATTCACTATAGTTAAGTAGTTGTAGAATTCACATATCAATGTGAAATCTAAGTATATTATCCATTGATTCTAATTGTTTCCAAGTTTCTAGTAGGTTATAACTTAGTTTCTAGTTACTAAGTCTAGTATGTGTCGTGCTTACATGTACAACTAAGTTTATTCAAATCTAGAACCGACTCGAATTTTGACGGTTGTCACAGTCTCCCCCGGTTGAAAGAATTTCGTCCCGAAATTCAATTCGTGACGTATTCTATTAGAACTCAGCCGACTATAATTGTATATTTGGAGAGATGGTGACCTGAAGAGCTCTTTGATTATTTTAGGGTAATTTCTCAAGGGAAGAGCCCAATTCTTTAGTTATAATCAAATTAGTGTTTCCTTAATTCGAGTTTTACAGTCTAGATTGTGGGAAGTTAGGATCATGGAAATCATGATCCAACAATGGCGACCTAGTCGAAATAGATCATCTAGTTAGATATTATCTGAATTAAGAGAGCGGTATAGGTTTTGCTGAAGCACCAACTGCACTAAGCGTTAAATCCGCATTGATCCTTAAGTCGCATTCTAAATTAGCACTAAGTGTAAATTCGCCATCTAATAAAGAAGGGATTAAGAACAATTTATTCACTTCCGGGTTGGCTACTAAATATGAAAAATATATATAATCTGAAATAAGAAGGGGTAGCACGAATGAAAAAGAAGCGATCGAGGGTAAGTTCCTAAAGATACGCACTAAGGGTAAGCAATGAAGTTTTGGTACCTCTCGAATGTAAAGGCTATTTAAGTGTCGTCTATAAAATAAGTTACAAAACGATCGAGGATTTCCGAAGCAATATTTACTACCACGGTTACTCTTACTATAATAAAACAATATTCGAAGAATATATATATTTAGAGAGTCATTGTCGCAAATGGAGGCGATGCAAGTTTATGATAAATTAAATCACCTTGTCTAGATAACAATTTGAGTAATTAGAAATGATAAGTAATCTCACTATTATCAAAATGTGTAATAATTCCAAGATAATGATGTGGCGATCAAACGAAGTTGTAAAATAATAAAAAGATAAATTAAAGTTAAATGTTTAAGTTGTCATTAAGGGAAAAAAACAATTTTTTTATAGAAATATTGATATTATGCTTTTTGTAAAATTGACTAATTGTCTAAGTCAAGACAAATACTAGTTTAAGAGGAGTCATAATATTTATGAAAACAAGTTTGAGAGTTTAGGAACTCACTGAAAATTGCAAAGTAGAATGCTATTTTTAAGAAATGAATAAAAATACCGATCATTGAAAATAGTGTATTCTTAGTTTAGTGTTTCTACAAAAACAATCATTTAGAAAATAGATAATCGTAAAATTCAAAACGTTTGATGTATTTAAAGAAAAGAAGAAACATAAGGATACATATCCTTCACATATATTTTTCGGATATAGAAAAATTATAAGCATAAGGGTATTCATCTTGTGTATTACTTATAAGGAAAAATACAATGAAACTTGCATTTTAAATCAAGTTTCCGAATTTAGAACGAAAGATTAAATGTAAATAAGGATTACTTGTTTATTGTAGATTTCAAAATAAAAATAAGATGTATATGGTAAAAGGCGTAATTAAATATATCAAAGTTGACTAAATCAAAATTATGTCTCACAACTATACACGTATTAATCGCTCAAAACGAAAGGGTAGACTTCTAGTCTTTATGTATACGAACATGATACCAGGAGAAGCAAAATAGACAGAAACAAAGTTAGACAATGTATTATGTTAATATTATGGCGTGCGAGATCTAATATCAGAAGGAGAGCGAGAAATAAAGTTCGGGGGAAAGAAAAAGGAAGGTAGCGGCGGCAATGATTGTTATTGTTAAAATTTTAAGAACAATACATATAGGTAGATTTAAAACTAGGTTGAGATATATTTCAAACTTCAATATTTGATGTATGTTGATGGTTACATAGACATGTGGGAGTTTTAAAGTGTTTGCTAAGGATTGCTAAAAATTCATAAGTTATCTATTAAGTTAAACTCCATTTGTGAAAAAAAAAGCCCTACAAATGGCAATTGAAGATCTGACAATTTTGACTTTTTAGACTGAAGTCCAACAATGATTAAAATGGATAAGGTAAAGACTCAATATATTTAGAAGAATAATTATTCATTGTTGAGAGTGTATCACTGGAAATTTAAAAGTGAATACTAAGTTTTCAAATGCTATAAATTTTAAAAACTTTATAGATTATAAAACCATATTGAAGCAAAGTACACAAATAAGGTATGTTTTGAAATACAAGCATTAGAGATGTCTTATAAACATGTTTGAAGTAGAAATTTACATAAATATCATGTTGGGTTTCGAGAAAACACATTAAAGTAAATTGCAGTGTCTAAATGAGAAAGCTGTTAAAAGTGTCAAAACAAAAGTGTTTTGAAGATTCGATGAAACTTTTTCACATAATAAGAACTTCAATGTCATATGTTTAAGTTTTTAGCATAGAGTTTAAACACTTTTATAAAAGAAAATGTTTCTAAGTTTTTCGAAAACGTGTCAAAATGGTAAGAAAGGATTAAAATGGTTTACATGCCCTTAAAAGCACATCTATCCATTAAAATGGATTTGAAATGAAATTAAAATAGCAAGGTTAAAACAAATATTGGTTAAATTGAGTTTTGAAGAAAAGTGTTAAGTTAAAGCAAGTTGTCAAAAGATTTTTAGTGAGAATATGGCTTACATTGTTAGGAAATGTCTACTAAGTTGAATGAAGTGGTTATAAAATATTTCATCGATGATAAATAAAACCGATGAAGCAAAATAATTTTTCGATGGAAGATTAAGAAGTAAGGAGAAAGTATGTTAGTGTAGTTGATCGTACCTAAATACTAAGGCGAGTACAAAACGAGTATAAGGCGAGTGCCGATGTCTTTTCCCCAAAATAAAGGACAAGAAAAATTGTTTGAAAAACATTTTATGGTGTCAATGCAGTTGACGACCTTTTATAGAGGTCAAAGGGATATCCTATGTTAAGTTTTAACCTCAAGGTGGAAACAACCTAGAGCTAAATCGTAGCGTAGAAATAAGATCTCACATATAGGTTAAACCTCCGTGTCTCCTTGTGAGTTGAATCCGGAATGCCCGCCAATGGTATCCAAGTGATTACTTACTGGTGACTCATCTACCTCCTTACGCGATGCTCCAATTATCATTCGTGTCGGTATCGAAACACTTTTTCCTAGTTGTAACTCTAATACGAAGACGATGAAGAGGTATTAAGGAATAATTGGTATATGTTTCGACTTAAGATTATTACTAGTTTATATCTAGCTACTAACCTTACATCTAAAGTCAATAGCTACCGAGGAATACTCATTTTCAGTACTAAGTGCATTGCTCCTTAGAATGGCTAGTGATACAACCTAAGTGGTTAACTTGGCACTTGATAACGGATAAGAGTATTTCTAAATAAAGGCATTGTTATAAAAGTGCACTTAGTATCTAAGTGTATCTAGATGAATTCCTATAATATGCAATGCTCGTACGCACACCGAAAACATTTGGTTTTCAAAAGTTTAAGTTGAAAATTGTTTTGAACATAATTCTACTATAACCGTTTCCAGCCTCGCATTAATTTTCCTTAATTAAGCATAGTTGGCCAGGCTATACTTAATTAAAGTCCAATAATGCGTACTCGAATTAGTTATACCAGTAGTATGTTCAGTATTTTAAAACATTTTGAATTTTTTTTGGCTATAGTTGTGGTTCTCCATAGGAAAACCGGTATTCTCTATAACCTTCGGCTCTGATACCATTTCTGTCACACCCCGCTAAAGCGGAAACACGAGGCGTGACAGTATAAAGGGTTTCATAGCAAAAGTTAAAAGACAACACCAACCATAGTATTAAAAATCATTACAAATTTACAATGGGTTTGAACAACTTTTAAAAGAAATTACAATGTAAATTGAAATACAACACATGCGAATGTTCCTAAAAGTGATGTGTCTCTAAGTGCCACTTACTTGATGATTCCTGAAAAAGCATGTAAAACGAGCGTCAACTATAAAAATAGTTGGTGAGTACTCACAAGTTTACAACATAATATAGTTTGAAATTCATGATAATCTGAATATTGATAACAGTTTCCATAAACAAATGTTCATTTCTAAAATAAGTAAATAAGTTTTCATGAATAGAAGTTTGTTGCTAAAGCGAGTAATAAAGTTTCCATAAATAGAAATATATTGCAAAAATGAGTAATAAGTTTGCATAAACAAAGTTCGTTGTTATAATGAGATACAAAGTTTATTGCTATAATGAGAAACAAATTTCATTGCTATAATTAATAAACAAGTGTGTTGCTATAATAAGTAACAAGTTTGTATGTGTATGAGCAAACAATGAGTTCACAACCAAGCCTATGACTGATTCCCTATCAAGATCTATGCTTATCGTTCCATAGATTATATGGTATCATGCACTCCAACAATCGGGCGAGTGAGGAGTTGTTAATCCTAATAGCGCTATCCATAATGACCATTGGCTCAAAGAGCTAATGGTTGGAGTAAAGTGTAAGGGAAGGGACTTAAGACGATAAGGCCTCATGTTTCGTGTTGCATAGACATACATAGAGAAATATAGCAATAAAATAGCAATCAAGTTTGATACAAATCAATTTAAATACAACGAACAAATAATAGTTTTTCGGACATGCTTTTCCACCCCAAAACATAAAAACCGAAAATAGGGGAGTCGTGAATACTCACAATCTGCAAAATATAGCAACCAAGTTTATACGAGTCAATTAAATACAACGAACATAAATAGTTTAGGACATGATTTTCCACCCCAAAACATTTAAAAACCGAAAATAGGGGAAGTCGTGAATACTCACAATATGCAAAATATAGCAACCAAGTTTATACGAGTCAATTAAATACAACGAACATAAATAGTTTAGGACATGCTTTTCCACTCCAAAACATTTAAAAACCAAAAATAGGGGAAGTCGTGAATACTCACAATGCATTGAGATGATGCAAATGATGCCTTGATCTAAGTTCCACTTGTACCACTACCGATTCCTACGATAATGGTATTCGCTAGTGAGTCACTAATCGAAATCTAACACTAGTATACATACTACTACAATAGAATTATGCCAATATTGTGTCAAACTTTAATATTGATAAGTTACAAACATTTTTCTGTGGAAATTAAATTTCAAAGAATCAATTGTTATATAACAATTTAAATGGAAAATTCTCATTATTGAAATGTTAATATTTGACATTTTAAGAGGTGTTCCAATGATTAAATATTCAAAAACTAAATCAATTTAGTTATAAAGTTTCCCAAACTTTGCATTTCAGTTTTAATTGAAGTCAAAGACCTTAAGATAAAATTTCTTGAATTTTTAATTTGTCTAACCATTTTTCACCATTTAATTCTTTGAATAATCATAAAATCATGGAAAAAAATAGTAAATTATCATGAAAAATTCTTATAATTTTTGTGTAACTGTTTTACAATGTACATAATCTGGGAAAAATATTAATATGTGTTTTCAAAAAGTTTAACACAATTTTTTCTAATTTTTGTGTATTTATTCTATAAAAATAGAAACAAATAGATAACAGTTTAAAAAATTCACCAAACTTTTTTTACAAGTATTATTACACATACTTAAGCTGGGAAAAATATAAAAATGGATTTTTAAATTGTTTAATCCAATTTTATGATTTTTGTGCATTTAAGTGTATTTAATCTTGGGAAAATAGATGAAAAATAGCATATAGAAGAGAAAAATGATCAAAATTTTTATTTAGTATCCTAATATAATATAAGGTGTTCTGGTAAATTTTCATGAATTTTGGATGAGTAAAACTAGTTTTCCTGTTTATAGTCCATTATAAACACAAAAAAATAATGAAAAATAGATATACATTTTGAAAAATTCCGAAATCATTTTCCTGAGCCTTCCACATAGGGTAGATGCTGCAAAAATTATTAGATACCCTTTTTATATTCCCTAATATGGTTTTATGATTTATTATATCTAAACAAAAAGAAAATTCAAAACCATATTAATCAGTAACAACAATGGATGAAACTAAATGACAAGTCACTTTTTCCCATAGGGGTCATCCACGAATTTTTCTAGAATTTATTTCATAGTGTAAGTATTTTATATGCTTTAACACTCTATTTTCTTATTATTTTCATGTAAAAATAAAGAAAATATATATTGAGCTGAAAATTTCCAGAATGCATCTTAATACAATTTAATAACAATGAAAAATTCTTTTCTTATTTTTTATGTTGAAAAACATGCCTAAAGGCTCAATAAATTATAGAGAAAACTTGGTTCTTGTGATTTTGGTAAAAATTATTGATGTTACTTTGAGAATTTTTGCAACATGTTCCAAAGACTTTTGAATCAAGATCTTTTTGTACCTATTAATACACGATGTTAAGAGTTCAAAATAATTTTTGAATAATTTTTAGTGATGAATAAGTCCTTTGAACATGCAACACAAAACAAATGTTCATAAGGAAAGTGCTGTTTGAGCAACAGTTTTGTAAAACTTTGTTAAAAATCGAAATATTAGAATTTTCCAGTGAGGTCAGATGGATTTGAAAGCTAACTCAAACTATTATATTTCAGAAAAATAATCACGAATTTTAGTTAAGAAATGAGTGAGATATGACAGTTTAAAGTCAGGTAAAGAAATCTGGCAGATTGCATGCATGATGATTGGTTAGAAAAATGAGTTTTCATCATTTCCTTGAGTAAATCTTTTGAAATATTTTTAAATATATCATGATAAACTCATATTTTAGTCATGTTTCCAGAGATCAAAAGATTAAAACTTATCAAAATGTATACATGCATTTATGAACAAAATTTTGTCTCTCAAAAACTCTTAACTTGAGTTTGATGTTTTAATCCTTAAAATCAATTTTTGCACTAAGATCATGAACATGCAGCCTTTTTTATCATACATGCATGGTGTTAAAACACATCCACGATGTTCTAAAAACCATCAAAAAGAAAACAAGTTTGAAGAAGATGAAGAAGGAGAAAGTGTAAGAAAAATAGCAAAACTTGAAGGAAAAAGTAAAGTAGAAATCGATTTTACCTTCAAGAACACCACAAGATGATGAAAATTTCGAGTTTGAGGAGTGTTCTTGGGTTTGTTTTCTGGAAAATTTCGTGGTTCTTAGAGGGAGGAAGAGAGAATGGAGTGGTGTTTGGAGAAAAAAATTAGAGAGAAGGTAGAAAGAGTTTTCTAGAGAGAGAAAGAAGAGAGATGTGTGTGTTGGAGAATGAGAGTGTGTGAGAGAGAGATACGGGGAGAGAGGGATCCGAATTTTTGAGTATAATACCCCTTTCTCATTCATTTTCTTTTATACAATTTAAGTTCTTTTATAAAATATCTCAATTTTTATATAAAATGTGCACTAAAATCAAGTTTTTATTCATAAAACCTTGATTTTTGATTTATAAATTAAGGGTAAATGTTAATGAGTTAAATTTTATTTTCCTTGAATGCATTTTTATAATTTTAATTATTATAAGATCATATTATGGTATTAGGGCATTTAGGTTTTTAGGGCATTTAGGGTTTTTGAGATTTGTAAATCTTTGGATATCAAAATCAATAGAATCTTTGAGACTTAAATTTATCTTATGGTATTATAACTCTTTTCATAGTTATAAATAATGTTTGTAACTTATTTTATCGGTTTATTGGCATTCTATGTAGTGATTCCGAGATTCAAGCGAAATTGAGGAATCAAGTATACTAATCCTAGTTTTCAACTCTGATTTAAGTTTCAACGAGACTAGGACCTAAGTTCTACCACTAGGTCAAGTGCATGATGTGTGTATATGATTCATGAAAAGGTGTTCGAGTCAAATAGTAACCTAAATATGGATATTTACTACAGTTAAGTAGTTGTAGAATTCACATATCAATGTGAAATCTAAGTATACTATCCATTGATTCTAATTGTTTCCAAGTTTCTAGTAGGTTATAACTTAGTTTCTAGTTACTAAGTCTAGTATGTGTCGTGCCTACATGTACAACTAAGTTTATTCAAATCTAGAACCGACTCGAATTTTGACAGTTGTCACAGTTTATTTTATCGGTTTATTGGCATTCTATGTAGTGATTTCGAGATTCAAGCGAAATTGAGGAATCAAGTATACTTGTCCTAGTTTTCAACTCTGACTTAAGTTCCAACGAGACTAGGACCTAATTTCTACCACTAGGTCAAGTGCATGATGTGTGTATACGATTCATAAAAAGGTGTTCGAGTCAAAGAGTGACCTAAATATGGATATTCACTACAGTTAAGTAGTTGTAGAATTCACATATCAATGTGAAATCTAAGTATACTATCCATTGATTCTAATTGTTTCCAAGTTTCTAGTAGGTTATAACTTAGTTTTTAGTTACTAAGTCTAGTATGTGTCGTGCCTACATGTACAACTAAGTTTATTCAAATCTAGAACCGACTCGAATTTTGACGGTTGTCAAAGTTTATTTTATCGGTTTATTGGCATTTTATGTAGTGATTCCGAGATTCAAGCGAAATTGAGGAATCAAGTATACTAGTCCTAGTTTTCAACTCTGACTTAAGTTGCAACGAGACTAGGACCTAATTTCTACCACTAGGTCAAGTGCATGATGTGTGTATATGATTCATGAAAAGGTGTTCGAGTCCAAGAGTGACCTAAATATGGATATTCACTACAGTTAAGTAGTTGTAGAATTCACATACCAATGTGAAATCTAAGTATACTATCCATTGATTCTAATTGTTTCCAAGTTTCTAGTAGGTTATAACTTAGTTTCTAGTTACTAAGTCCAGTATGTGTCGTGCCTACATGTACAACTAAGTTTATTCAAATCTAGAACCGACTCGAATTTTGACGGTTGTCACAGTTTATTTTATCGGTTTATTGGCATTCTATGTAGTGATTCCGAGATTCAAGGGAAATTGAGGAATCAAGTATACTAGTCCTAGTTTTCAACTCTGACTTAAGTTCCAACGAGACTAGGACCTAATTTCTACCACTAGGTCAAGTGCATGATGTGTGTATATGATTCATGAAAAGGTGTTCGAGTCAAAGAGTGACCTAAATATGGATATTCACTACAGTTAAGTAGTTGTAGAATTCACATATCAATGTGAAATCTAAGTATACTATCCATTGATTCTAATTGTTTCCAAGTTCCTAGTAGGTTATAACTTAGTTTCTAGTTACTAAGTCTAGTATGTGTCGTGCCTACATGTACAACTAAGTTTATTCAAATCTAGAACCGACTCGAATTTTAACGGTTGTCACTGTTTATTTTATCGGTTTATTGGCATTCTATGTAGTGATTCCGAGATTCAAGCGGAATTGAGGAATCAAGTATACTAGTCCTAGTTTTCAACTCTGACTTAAGTTCCAACGAGACTAGGACCTAATTTCTACCACTAGGTCAAGTGCATGATGTGTGTATACGATTCATGAAAAGGTGTTCGAGTCAAAGAGTGACCTAAATATGGATATTCACTACAGTTAAGTAGTTGTAGAATTCACATATCAATGCGAAATCTAAGTATACTATCCATTGATTCTAATTGTTTCCAAGTTTCTAGTAGGTTATAACTTAGTTTTTAGTTACTAAGTCTAGTATGTGTCGTGCCTACATGTACAACTAAGTTTATTCAAATCTAGAACCGACTCGAATTTTGACGGTTGTCAAAGTTTATTTTATCGGTTTATTGGCATTTTATGTAGTGATTCCGAGATTCAAGCGAAATTGAGGAATCAAGTATACTAGTCCTAGTTTTCAACTCTGACTTAAGTTACAACGAGACTAGGACCTAATTTCTACCACTAGGTCAAGTGCATGATGTGTGTATATGATTCATGAAAAGGTGTTCGAGTCCAAGAGTGACCTGAATATGGATATTCACTACAGTTAAGTAGTTGTAGAATTCACATACCAATGTGAAATCTAAGTATACTATCCATTGATTCTAATTGTTTCCAAGTTTCTAGTAGGTTATAACTTAGTTTCTAGTTACTAAGTCTAGTATGTGTCGTGCCTACATGTACAACTAAGTTTATTCAAATCTAGAACCGACTCGAATTTTGACGGTTGTCACAATTTATTTTATCGGTTTATTGGCATTCTACGTAGTGATTCCGAGATTCAAGAGAAATTGAGGAATCAAGTATACTAGTCCTAGTTTTCAACTCTGACTTAAGTTCCAACGAGACTAGGACCTAATTTCTACCACTAGGTCAAGTGCATGATGTGTGTATATGATTCATGAAAAGGTGTTCGAGTCAAAGAGTGACCTAAATATGGATATTCACTACAGTTAAGTAGTTGTAGAATTCACATATCAATGTGAAATCTAAGTATACTATCCATTGATTCTAATTGTTTCCAAGTTCCTAGTAGGTTATAACTTAGTTTCTAGTTACTAAGTCTAGTATGTGTCGTGCCTACATGTACAACTAAGTTTATTCAAATCTAGAATCGACTCGAATTTTGACGGTTGTCAAAGTTTATTTTATCGGTTTATTGGCATTCTATGTAGTGATTCCGAGATTCAAGCGAAATTGAGGAATCAAGTATACTAGTCCTAGTTTTCAACTCTGACTTAAGTTCCAACGAGACTAGGACCTAATTTCTACCACTAGGTCAAGTGCATGATTTGTGTATATGATTCATGAAAAGGTGTTCGAGTCAAAGAGTGACCTAAATATGGATATTCACTACAGTTAAGTAGTTGTAGAATTCACATATCAATGTGAAATCTAAGTATACTATCCATTGATTCTAATTGTTTCCAAGTTTCTAGTAGGTTATAACTTAGTTTCTAGTTACTAAGTCTAGTATGTGTCGTGCCTACATGTACAACTAAGTTTATTCAAATCTAGAACCGACTCGAATTTTGACAGTTGTCACAGTCTCCCCCGGTTGAAAGAATTTCGTCCCGAAATTCAATTCGTGACGTATTCTATTAGAACTCAGCCGACTACAATTGTATATTTGGAGAAATGGTGACCTGAAGAGCTCTTTGATTATTTTGGGTTAATTTATCAAGGGAAGAGCCCAATTCTTTAGTTATAATCAAATTAGTGTTTCCTTAATTTGAGTTTTACAGTCTAGATTGTGGGAAGTTAGGATCATGGAAATCATGATCCAACCATGGCGACCTAGTCAAAAAAGATCATCTAGTTAGATATTATTTGAATTAAGAGAGCGGTATAAGTTTTGCTGAAGCACCAACTGCACTGAGCGTTAAATCCGCATTGATCCTTAAGTCGCATTCTAAATTAGCCTTAAGTGTAAATTCGCCATTTAATAAAGAAGGGATTAAGAACAATTTATTCACTTCCGGGTTGGCTACTAAATATGGAAAATATATATAATCTGAAATAAGAAGGGGTAGCACGAATGAAAAAGAAGCGATCTAGGGTAAGTTCCTAAAGATACGCACTAAGGGTAAGCAACGAAGTTTTGGTACGTCTCGAATGTAAAGGCTATTTAAGTGTCGTATATAAAACAAGTAACGAAATGATCGAGGATTTCCGAAGCAATATTTACTACCACGGTTACTCTTATTATAATAAAACAATATTCGAAGAATATATATATTTAGAGTGTCATTGTCGCAAATGGAGGCGATGCAAGTTTATGATAAATTAAATCACCTTGTCTAGATAACAATTTGAGTAATTAGAAATGATAAGTAATCTCACTATTATCAAAATGTGTAATAATTCCAAGATAGCAGTACAGGAGTTTTCTACACAGCTGCAGGAGCTGTTAGATAAGGGATTTATTAGGCCGAGTAGTTCGCCATGGGGAGCCCCGATGCTATTTGTGAAGAAGAAGGACGGGCCAAATTGGATGTGTATAGACTACCGGGAGTTGAATAAGGTGACGGTGAAGAACCGTTATCCATTCCCGAGGATCGACAATCTTTTTGACCAGTTTCAGGGAGCATCTTGGTTTTCCAAGATCAATTTGCGTTCCGGCTATCACCAGATGAGAGTCAGAGATGAGGATGTACAGAAGACTGCTTTTCGGACGCTATGGTCACTATGAGTTTGTGGTGATGCCGTTTGGGCTCACTAATGCTCCTGCCGTGTTCATGGATCTCATGAACCGCGTATGCAGACCGATGTTGGATCGGTCTGTGATAGTCTTTATTGATGACATCTTGGTTTATTCCAAGACGCAGGAGCAACACGACGAACACTTGAGGGAGGTGATGGAGACACTGAGGAGGGAGATACTTTTCGCAAAGTTCTCCAAGTGCGAGTTTTGGTTCCACGAGGTGCAGTTTCTGGGACACCTCGTCATCCAGAACGGTATACTGGTCGATTCGGCCAAGGTTGAGGTCGTGATTAGATGGGAGGTTCGAATGTCTCCATCCGAGATTTGGAGCTTCCTCAGTTTAGCAGACTATTATTGGAGATTCATTCAGGATTTCTACAAGATAGCGGTACCATTGACCCGACTGACCAAGAAGTCGGTAACTTTCCATGTAACATCCCAAAATTCTAGACCAAAAATTTCATTTTTAATATAACAATTCATAAACAATTTATAGAAAACGTCATCAAGTTAATTCATTTCATAAAAAGCCATAGATCTTAAGTCTCAAAATCATGTCATAACATAGTAACAATGTTAGAGTACAAATCCCAAGAATCTCGTATGTGGAAATCGTGTGTGTGATGCATTGCTACCGTACCGGCTCCTTTCCCTTCGAAGAAGAAGAACCTGAAACCAAAAACTGAAACTGTAAGCACAAAGCTTAGTGAGTTGCTGAATTTTAGTTTTCAAGAAAATCTTCAAATCTTTTGCAAGCAAATGGTGCTTACTCAAGTGGGCGCTTCTACAACAACATTACAAGAATATTTTTGGTCCCTTAAAATTTCTCTTTAGCAATTGACTTCGCATTTTTTTTGTTGGCTCACAAAAAATGTCATTAGGATGCTATGTTTATGCACATATAATTTTATACATGTTTGTGTAACATCCGAGTCACCGGGTATTTCCCTTGAATTATTTAAGTGTTTAAATATGGAAATAGTGTGAGAAGGACCGTACGTTGGGCGTGCATAGTGTACGCACGACGTCCACAAGCGAGGCGCGAAGCAGGGGGAAGCCTTACGTACTGTAATATCCGTATCTCGAGGTATTGATTAATTATGCAAATAAATTTTGGTTTTGGACTAAGGTTTGGGCAATGGCCCTTGTTGGAATGGACCCTAGAAGATTGGGCCAAGGAGTGGTCTGCCCTAAGCCGTACGCGGGGCGTAGTAATCACATTGGATGCGCAGGACTCGGGGGTGTACGCGCAACGTACCATGAGGTACGCCTAGCGTACGCGAGCAGATGCCAAACCCTAATTTTTAGGGTTTAATATATATATAAACCCCATTATAGCCACCCCTTTGGCCTCCTCACCTGTCCCTCACTCTCAGAAAACCCTAGTTCGTCCCTTACTCCATTTCTTTGTGTGCTTGACCTTTGAAGTTTATTTTTGGTGAAGAAGGGCTTGGAAGAAGTGAAGCAAATTTGAAGGAAGAAGCACTTGAGTATCGTGAGCTCAAGGATCTGGAACAAGTTCACCTTTGGGCACTCAAGGGAGGTATAACGCTCCTATCTTTCCTTCTTGAATCATAGATCTAGGTTTTGGAAGATTTAGACCTATTTAGGTCCAAAGATTGGATCTTGATCATGCAACTTCGACCTTGAGCTTAGGGTTGCCACCCTTGAAGCTCAATGTGTTCCTTTAGCTGTAAAGTTGCAAGCTTTGAGGCTTTTATGAAGCCATGCAAGAGATCTAGCCATTTCCATGATGGTTCTTTGTCGTTTTTAGTGTTGGGCTCATTTGGTGGCTTGCAAGCCACCAAGTGATCGACTTTATGGGCTAGGAGGAAGTATTGGACTCAGATCTGTAGTTTGGACGTTCTGTCTTAAGAGATTAAGTCGTTTTCGAAAGGACGGCATAATAGGAGAGTACGTTGGGTGTACACGCCAGTACGCGCGGCGTACAAGCATTCAAGTAGTACGCGCGACGTACAGATGGGTACGCTCAGCGTACGCTCGGTCAGTGGGTTATAAGTTATTGGGCCTCGGTTTGGGCCTAGCTTTGGTCATAGTAGTAGTTGGGCCGTGTTGGGACTTCAGAAGCCAGTTAAAGGCCCAAGAATTGGTTTCGGCTTGGAAGGAAAGCCCATATGAAGAGCTGGGCCCAATTTAGAAAATTGGGCCATTTGGGGAGTTATTGGGCCTAGTGAGGATTAGAAAGGAGTGGGTCTAGGTCATGGCCCCAAATTAGATTGAAGGGGTAAAATAGTCATTTTACCCATAGTAGAATCCTCATTTCTGACTAAGTGTTTATTTGGTCATGATAGTCGGAGAGCAGCCGGAACAGCAGTCAGGGATTCCTCACCGCAATATTTCACAAACAACCTTACGAGGTAAGTTTCCTTCCAGTAGGAACGGGTCTATGGCCACAATGCCGGCCGGTTTAAGTTGTAGAGTATGCCGGGGTGAACCCGATTCCGGGGTTAGCCCGATGCAGTTTGTATGATTCCGGACCTCGGTCCGATGCCGGGGCGGTCCAGATAAGTAGTTATGTATGCTTGAGTCTTTGTGATTCATGCATGTTATGTGTTAGGTGTTATGTGTACCGGGGTAAGCCCGATGCCGGGGCAAGACCGATGTATGCTAGTTTATATGTTATGATTATATGATCCGGACTTCGGTCCGATATCGGGGCGGTCCCGATGCAGATCATGTGATTATGTTATGTGTTTATGATATATGTTATGTTGTGTATGTGTCGGGGTAAGCCCAATGCCGAAGCAAGCCCGATGCTGGGGTGAGCCTGATGCCCGATGCGGTCGGATGTCGGGGTTACCCCGATGCCGGGAAGGAGTCCGATGTCGGGATTCGTCCCGATGTAGTTGGGAGTAGTCCCAGAGTTATGTGATATGTTATGTGTATGGTATGTGGTAGTTTGGGGGAGCTCACTAAGCTTCGTGCTTACAGTTTTCAGTTTTGGTTTCAGGTACTTCAGCTAGCAAGGGAAAGGGCTCGGGATGATGGCATGGCACACACCACAATTCTTCTTAGCCTGGGAGTTTACTCTGATATTTTATATCAGATTGTGATATGATAATAGTATTATGAGATTTTGAGATACATGTTTCATGATTTTAAACTATGGTGATGATATTTATGTTTGTTAAATGATTTCGAAAAATGAAATTTTTGGCTAGTTTTTTTGGGATGTTTCAAGTTGGTATCAGAGCCTTGGTTTGAGGGATTCAGGCACACTTTCGGGTGTGTCTGAACTCAAACTAAGGAAGTGGTATGAAATTTTCAAAAGGAAATCATTTTCACAAAAAGGATTTTGAAAATAGAAAAGAACTTTGAAAAGAGAAAAGGGTGTGGTGCATGCAATCAGCCGAGCTCAAGTAAGTACTCCCAAATTACCCATACAAGTTTATGCTATGTTATGATTATCAGCTTTATTAGAACAGCATGCTAGATTAGGACTAAGGATCTAGGGAGGATGCCTTATGTGCCTGTTATATATGTTCAACTTTGTGAGAACTGCATGCTAGTACAGATTAGTCAGTATGATAGCCAGAGTAGTAGATGTTTGATTATGTGTACTCGATGCTCGAATACTGCTTGCTTTGTGCTTTTAGGAGTCTTAGTTATCTTTTATTAAGTAGTAAACGAATATGTTACGTTGCATATTGCAAGGACTAAATAATTTCAGAAGGTTAAGTCTAGCTCTATTTCTCAGCTCTTGTCTGAGTCCAACCGTTGTAGAGTAGGATCTCTCATTCGAAGAATTATCTAGTCTGAGTAATATGTAATAGTATTCGCGAGCTAGTTAGGGAAAGAAAGCAGGGACTTCTTACGCAACTGATGGCGGAGAGTGGGTTGGTGATTACCCTAAGGCAAGCCTAGGAAGAGTTTAGTATGAGATCAGTAGTAGTAGTAGTAGAAGGGACTTGGTGGAGTCGAGGCAGTTCTTGAGGAGAGTACGGATAGATGTGGAAGGTAGTATGGGCCCGTACTACTGAAAGCAGAGGATCCGTACTCGAATCAAGGAAGGCTGAGATAAGACCAGGGAACTTGTAGTGTATGTGATCCCTCCAGTTATATTCGTATTCCGATGTTTGTTATGATGTGTTTTAGAATGGTGGTTTTGTGCTCTAGACCAACAGAGGGATCGGGCTCAGGCTCTGGAGTCGGGCAGTTAGATGAGCAGACCAGGGAGTTTATCTCCTCGGAGGTCACACGTAGCATACTAGACCAAACTCCTGTGATTTTTGGGACGGTGAAGGAGGGTATCTTAGAGCTTCTGGATGAGAAGCTGAGCGCGTTCCGTACCGAGATAGTGGCCATGACTGGATCGCGCACATTGACTTTCAAGGAGTTCAGAGCTTGTGGAGCTCCCGACTACCATGGGGCTCGGGACCCCATTGCGAGTACCAGATGGTTGGCAGATGTCGCCAACACATTCCATACCAGCAAATGTCCCGAGGGGGACAAGGTCAGATTAGCATCCTGTCTTCTGAAGGAGAGGGCATGAGATTGGTGGGAGGAGGTCGGGAGAGCCATTGGAGATGACACTGTGTTGGATGCAATGAACTGGAGTGATTTCACGACCAGGTTCAGAGCCGAGTTCGCACCTGTTATTAAGGTGCAGCAGCTTGCTAGGGAGTTTCAGGACCTCCAGCAGATGACGGAAACTGTGGCAGAGATTACCGCCAAGTTTAGGGAGAGGGCCCTTCTTGTTCCGTAGTATGTGGCGGACGAGGAGATGAAAAAGGCCCGATAACATGAGATGTTGCGGAGTGATATCCTCCAGTTTGTGAGCCGATCCAGCTGTAAGACGTTGGAGGATATGATAGCGAGGGCTCGAGAGAGGGAGTTGGATATAGAGATGGAGAGGAAGAGGAAGCCAGAGGGAGTTCAGTCAGGAGGTTCGGGCAAGAGGCCCAAGGTATCAGATCATAGGTCACGGAGCCAGCATAGCCACGGTCGTTGTGGAAAATGCGGCAGGATGCACGAGAGAGTGTGCAAGGCAGGGAATTCAGGTTGCTACAAGTACGGCCGAACTGGTCACATGAGCCGAGATTGCACAGCTACTACCACCACCACACCAGCATCAGATCTAGTTTGCTTTCAGTGCAATCAGCGGGGACACAAGCGGTCCCAGTGCCCGAGCTTAGCAGCAGCATGGAAGGTCGTAGCACCTTCTCCTGCCACCTTGAGGATTACAGATGGCCAACAGGGCCGGGCTGATGCGCCTACGGCGCGGAGCAGAGCTTTTCAGCTTACTGCAGAGGAGGCACGAGCAGCTCCTGACGTGGTGACGAGTATGTATTTTTCTCTTACCTCTGTATTTGATATTATTTGTTTCTCATGATTATGTGTTTGTGTATAGGGTCGTTCTTACTGAACGGCATTCCAGCTATGGTATTATTTGATTCGGGGGCTACCCGATCATTTGTGTCACTCGCGCAGAGCAAGCGATTTAGCAAAGATCCTGGGGAGCTGGATTGTCCAGTCGACGTCGAGATAGCTGATGACAGGACCGTCAGGGTCACGAGAGTTCATAGAGGATGTACATTGCGACTATTTGATGAGCAGTTATCAGTGGATTTGGTTCCAATTCCCCTGCGAGGGAACAAGGTTATAGTAGGTATGGACTGGTTGAGCCCCAATAGGGCAGTGATAGATTATGAGCAGCAGTTGGTTAGAGTTCGCACTCTCAGTGGGGGAGAGTTAGTGATTCAGGGCGAGAGGCCCCAACGCGGACCAGTTTTCTGTTCTGCGGCAACAGCGAGACGTCATTTTCAGCAGGGTTGCGCGGGATATGTTGCTTACGTCATGGATACCTGGGATAAGGGTAAGGCGACGGTCAATGATGTACCAGTGGTGCGAGAGTACCCGGATTTATTCCCGAAGGATTTGCCTGGGATACCTCCGGAGAGACAGGTTGAGTTCCGAATTGACCTGGTCCCTGGTGCGGCTCCGATAGCCAAGGCACCGTATCGGTTGGCTCCTCCCGAGATGCAGGAGTTGTCTACGCAGCCGCAGGAGCTGCTAGACAAGGGTTTTATCAGGCCGAGCAGTTCACCATGGGGAGCCCCGATCTTGTTTGTGAAGAAGAAGGACGGGTCGCACCATATATACATTGATTATCGGGAGCTGAATAAGGTAACGGTGAAGAACCATTACCCACTCTCAAGGATAGATGATTTGTTCGATCAGCTTCAGGGAGCATCTTGGTTTTCCAAGATTGATCTACAGTCCGGATATCACCAGATGCGGGTCAGAGATGATGATGTGCAGAAGACCGCTTTTAGGACCCGCTATGGTCATTATGAGTTTGTGGTGATGCCGTTTGGGCTCACCAATGCTCCAGCCGCGTTCATGGATCTCATGAACCGTGTGTGCAGACCGATGTTGGATCGGTCTGTGAAAGTATTCATTGATGATATCTTGGTTTATTCCAAGACTGAGGAGCAGCACGAGGAACACCTGAAGGAGGTGCTTGAGACCTTGAGGAGGGAGAGACTTTTCAGAATGTTCTCCAAGTGCGAGTTCTTGTTGCGCGAGGTGCAGTTTCTGGGGCACCTTGTCAACCAGAAGGGTATTTTAGTAGATCCAGCCATGATTGAGGCCATGATGCAGTGGGAGGTCCCGAAGTCTCCATCCGAGATTAGGAGCTTCCTGGGTTTGGCAGGGTACTACAGGAGATTCATCCGGGATTTCTCCAAGATAGCAGTTCCGCTGACCCGACTGACCAAGAAGTCGGTGGTGTTTCGTTGGTGTCCTGAGCAACAGACAACCTTTGAGACACTCAGGCAGTGACTGTGCGAGGCGCCGATTCTCACCCTGCCAGAGGGAGTAGATGACCTTTTAGTCTACTGTGACGCTTCGATCACAGGTTTGGAAGCGGTATTGATGCAACGAGGTCATGTGATAGCTTACGCTTCGAGACAGCTGAAGCCTCACGAGGCTAACTATCCAACGCATGGTCTGGAGCTGGGGGCTATGGTGTTCGCCCTCAAGATTTGGCGGCATTACCTCTACGGGGTCCGGTGTACCATTTACTCGGAGCATAAGAGTTTGAGGTACCTCATGGATCAGCCGAATCTGAACATGGGGCAGCGTTGGTGGTTAGATGTAGTGAAGGATTACGATTGTGAGATCCTTTACCACCCGGGCAAGGCCAACGTAGTGGCCGATGCTCTGAGCCGCAAGGCGGTAGCGGCACCGATTCGAGATATATGTCTGAGGATGACAGTGATTAATCCATTGTTGGAGAAGATTAGGGAGGCATAGGTTGAGGGCCTGAAGGAGGAGCGCCAGAAGTGCGAAAGGATAGTGGGTCGAGTAGCTTCGATTGATTACGATAGTCGTGGATTGTTGACCCTCATGGGAGGGTCTGGGTACCGTATTGGGGAGGAGTACAGCAGGTGTTGATGGATGAGGCCCACAAGTCTCGGTTCTCCATCCATCCAGGGGCGACGAAGATGTACATGGATCTTCGACCCGATTATTGGTGGCCCTGCATGAAGCGGAACGTATCTTGGTACGTGGAGAGATGCCTGACCTGTAGGAAGGTTAAGGCAGAGCACCAGAAGCCTCATGGCAAGATGCAGTCGTTAGACATTCCCGTGTGGAAATGGGAGGATATCAAGATGGATTTCATTACTAAGCTTCCCAGGACCGCACGTGGGGTTGATTCGATATGGGTCATCGTGGATCGGTTGACCAAGAGCGCTCATTTTATACCGATCCAGGAGAGCATCTCGGCTGAGAAATTGGCCGAGATTTATGTGCGAGAGGTAGTGGCACGTCATGGAGTACCTGTTTCAGACCGAGATGTCCGGTTTACTTCCAGGTTTTGGAAGCGATTTCATGACGAGATGGGTACTCGTCTTCATTTCAGGACCTCTTTCCACCCTCAGATGAACGGACAGAGCGAGAGGACGATTCAGACTCTCGAGGACATGCTTGGAGCATGTGTGCTAGACTTCGGTGGTAGTTGGGATACGTATCTTCCGTTAGCGGAATTTTCATATAACAACATCTATCACTCCAATATCGACCGACCTCCCTTCGAGATGCCCTACGGGAGGAAGTGCGGGACCCCAATCTGTTGGGGTGAGGTCGGTCAGAGAGTCATGGGGAGTACAGAGGTAGTACTCAAGACCACGGAGCGGATCCAGCAAGTCCGGAGCAGACTCTAAACTGCTCAGAGCCGGCAGAAGAGTTACGTCGACAAACAGCGTTCGGACTTGGAATTTCAGGTGGGCGATATGGTCCTCCTGAAGGTGTCACCCTAGAAGGGTGTTATCAGGTTTCGGAAGCGGGCCAAGCTGGGCCCCAGGTTCATTGGTCCATTCAAGGTTTTGGCCCGAGTGGGTCGGGTTGCCTATCAGTTAGACCTTCCAGCAGAGCTCAGCCAGATCCACAGCACGTTCCATGTTTCCCAGTTGTGGAAGTGCTTAGTGGATGATTCAGCAGTGGTACCCATTGAGGATATCCAGGTTGACGATAGCCTGAAATACATCGAGAAGCCAACGGCAATCCTGGATCGCAAGACGAAGGAGCTGAGAAATAAGAGTGTCGAATTAGTGAAGGTTCAGTGGCAGTACAGGAAGGGTTCGGAGTGGACGTGGGAGTCCGAGGAGGAGATGACGGAGCACTACCCGCAGTTGTTTCCAGATTCAGCAGCAGCAGACTTCGAGGATGAAGTCTGATTCAAGTGGGGGTGAATTGTAACATCCGTCTCTCGAGGTATTGATTAATTATGCAAATAAATTTTGGTTTTGGACTAAGGTTTGGGTAATGGCCCTTGTTGGAATGGACCCTAGAAGATTGGGCCAAGGAGTGGACTGCCATAAGTCGTACGCGGGGCGTAATCCGGCATACGCGGGGCGTAGTAGTCACATTGGATGCGTGGGACTCGGGGGCGTACACGCAGCTTACCACGAGGTACACCTAGCGTATGCGGGCAGATGCCAAACCCTAATTTTTAGGGTTTAAGACATATATAAACCCCATTATAGCCACCCCTTTGGCCTCCTCACCTATCCCTCACTCACAGAAAACCGTAGTTCGTCCCTTACTCCATTTCTTTGTGTGCTTGACCTTTGAAGTTTATTTTTGGTGAAGAAGGGCTTGGAATAAGTGAAGCAAGGTTGAAGGAAGAAGCACTTGAGTATCTTGAGCTCAAGGATCTGGAACAAGCTCACCTTTGGGCACTCAAGGGAGGTATAAAGCTCCTATCTTTCCTTCTTCAATCATAGATCTAGGTTTTGGAAGATTTGGACCTTTTTAGGTCCAAAGATTGGATCTTGATCATGCAACTTCGACCTTGAGCTTAGGGTTGCCACCCTTGAAGCTCAATGTGTTCCTTTAGCTGTAAAGTTGCATGCTTTGAGGCTTTTATGAAGCCATGCAAGAGATCTAGCCATTTCCATGATGGTTCTTTGTTGTTTTTAGTGTTGGGCTCATTTGGTGGTGATCGACTTTATTGGCTAGGACGAAGTATTGGACTCAGATCTGCAGTTTGGACGTTCTGTCTTAAGAGATTAAGTCGTTTTGGAAAGGATGGCTTAACAGGAGAGTATATTGGGCGTACACGCCAGTACGCGCAGCGTACAAGCCATTCAAGCAGTACGCACGGCGTATAGATGGGTACGCTCAGTCAGTGGGTTATAAGTTATTGGGCCTAGCTTTGGTCATAGTAGTAGTTGGGCCGTGTTGGGCCTTTAGAAGCCAGTTAAGGGCCCAATAATTGGTTTGGGCTTGGAAGGAAAGCCCATATGAAGAGTTGGGCCCAATTTAGAAAATTGGGCCATTTGGGAACTTATTGGGCCTAGTGAGGATTAGAAAGGAGTGGGTCTAGGTCATGGCCCCAAATTAGATTGAAGGGGTAAAATAGTCATTTTACCCACAGTAGAATCCTCGTTTCTGACTAAGTGTTTATTTGGTCATGATAGTCGGAGAGCAGCCGGAACAGCAGTCAGGGATTCCTTACCGCAAGATTTCACAGTCAGCCTTACGAGGTGAGTTTCCTTCCAGTAGGAACGGGTCTACGGCCATAATGTCGGCCCGCTTAAGTTGTAGAGTATGTCGGGGTGAACCCGATGTTAGGGTTAGCCGGATCCAGTTTGTATGATTCCGGACCTCGGTCCGATGTCGGGGCGGTCCCGAGAAGTAGTTATGTATGCTTGATGTCTTTGTGATTCATGCATGTTATGTGTTAGGTATTATGTGTAACGGGGTAAGCCCGATGCCGGGGTAAGCCCGATGTATGCTAGTTTATATGTTATGATTATATGTTCCGGACTTCGGTCCGATGTCGGGGCTGTCCCGATCCAGATCATGTGATTATGTTATGTGTTTATGATATATGTTATGTTGTGTATGTGTCGGGGTAAGCCCGATGTCGAGGTGAGCCCGATGCCCGATGCGGTCGGATACCGGGTTGAGCCCGATGCAGGGCAAGAGTCCGATGCCGGGATTAGTCCCGATGCAGTTGGGAGTAGTCCCAGAGTTATGTGATTATGTGATATGTTATGTGTATGGTATGTGGTAGTTTGGGGGAGCTCACTAAGCTTCGTGCTTACAGTTTTCAGTTTTGGTTTCAGGTACTTCAGATAGCAAGGGAAAGGGCTCGGGATGATGGCATGGCACACACCACAGTTCTTCTTAGCCTGGAAGTTTACTCTGATATTTTATACGAGATTGTGATATGATAATAGTCTTATGAGATTTTCAGATGCATGTTTCATGATTTTAAACTGTGGTGATGATATTTATGTTTGTTAAATGATTTCGAAAAATGAAATTTTTGGCTAGTATATTTGGGATGTTTCACGTACGTTGGGCGTAACTTGTCCAGTTGCAAACCCTAAATTTTAGGGTTTCCACCATATATAAAGACATTAACTCCATCCTAAACCTCATTCCCTCAGCCTCCACTGTCCCTAAAGAGTAGAAATCGAACCCTAGACCTCCTGCATGCTTTGTGAGCTAATTTGGTGCACTTTTGGGTGATTTTTGGTGGTTTTGAAGACAAAGAAGTTTGAAGAAGGAGCAAGGACTTGAAGATAGCTTGTAGATCCAGAGGATTAACACCATTTCTGACTCATTTGAGGTATCAAGCTTCAAACTTGACAATTGCATGCTTAGTTATAGTTTTAGGGTGTTTTATGGGTTATTTTAACTCCATTGTTGAGGTTTCTTGTGTCTTGGTAGTTCCAGTCCGTAAGAGTTGTCCTTTTGAGCTCTTGGAAGCATTTAGAGTCATAAAAATCGGACCTTGATGGTTAAGCCACAACCATGCAAGTATTTGATGGTCACAAAGTTTGTTTAAGGACTTAAATCATGTTTTAACCCCCATCTATGCATGCAAAGACGTAAAGTTTGTAACTTTATGGATTAGGACATCTTAAAGGACCTGGATCTATGTTTTGGATGTTAGAACTTAATGGATAAGTCATAAAAGGAGTCTTAAGGAAGTTGGCCAGTACGATGGGCGTACACCCTGGTACGCTGCGCGTACTGGGTCAACTTCCCGCTTCTGGTCAAGGCTATCGTACGTTGGGCGTACGTGCCAGGTACGCTGTGCGTACGCATACCGAGTGACGAATATGGGATTTTGAGCCTTATAAGTTTGGGCATGGATTGTTGGGCCTAATGGCCCACAGTGCAGTAAGGCCTCTGGGCCTAGAACTGAGATTTATCGTATCGGGCCATATTTGGCCATCATAATTATTTACTTTGGGCTAAGAGTATGTTGGGCTTAAGATAAGGCCCATTTGAAGAGTTGGGCCCAATTTAGAAAATTGGGCCATTGGTGGGCCACTAGTAGGCTTGGGGATTTGGGCCTTTCATGTTATGGTGTTGGGCCTTAGGCTTTGGCTAAATTGGATCAGGGGTAAACATGTCATTTTACCCTAAGAAAGATTATTAGTTTTTGACTAAGTGTTATTGTGGTAATGATAGCTCGGGGAGTCGTCAGAGCAGTTGTTAGAGCTTTCATAGCGTGAGATTCTGCATTCAGCTTTGCGAGGTGAGTTACATTCCCGGTAGCAGTGGGTCTAAGGCACCAAGGTCGGCCCACTAGTAGAGGTTTGTAGTTAGATAATTGTCTTTGTGACAATTATTTGGTATGCCACTATCTAGTATGATTTATGTGCTAGTATGCTATGCTATTATGTGATAGTGGTAGGGGTGAAATAGACCCTGTATCCGGTCAATAAGACTGAAGGGGTAGGTCAGGCACCCAAATATGACAAGCAATATAATTATGTATGCTAGTATGTGGTAGTGGTAGGGTAGGAGTGAAATAGTCCCCGTAACCGGTTGCAAGAGACCGAAGGGGTAGGCCAGCACCTTGATATGCTAGGCGGTTATCGGTTGAATGAGATCGAAGGGGTATGCCAACACCCTGATATGCTAGGCGGTTACCGGTTAAAGGAGACCGAAAAGGTAGGCCAACACCCTTATATGCTAGGCAATATGTTATTGTATGGTATATGGTATGATGGGGGAACTCACTAAGCTTTGTGCTTACGATTTTCAATTTTTGTTTCAGGTACTTCTAGCTCGAAGGGGAAATGGCCGGCTTGAATGTATTGCATCACACCATGGATTTTCCGCACTAGTGATTTTGGGATTATGACTCTGATAATGATTTTATATGTATCATGGATTGCACAACTAAACTATTTTATGTTTTCATGGTTTTGGGGAAAAATAAAATGGTTTGTTTTATGATTGTTAAACTTAAAAATGAAATTTTCGGGTTGTAATTTAAGGGTGTTACAAGTTGGTATCAGAGCCTTGGTTTGAGGGATTCGGACACACCTTCGGGGGTGTCTGGACTCAAATCGAGGGTTTGAGAGGTTTTTACAAGAAAAATATTTTTTTTCTAAAATTTAAAATAAGGGTTTTGGATAAAGAACAAGGAGTGTGATGCGTGCAATCGGCCAAGCTCAAGTAAGTTTTCCCCAAGATACCCATACATGTTTGTTATGATATATGATATGATTATGAGAATTGCATGCTAGATTAGGGATAAGGATCTAGGAAGGATGCCTTATATGTCTGTTGTATGTGAATGAGAACTCCATGCTAGATTGGGGCTAAGGATCTAGGAATGATGCCTTGTATGGCTACTATATGAGCTTATTGAACTGCATGCTAGTACTGATTAGTCAGTGATATGATGGCCTGATTAGGATATGTTGGGTTTTGGTTACTCGATGCTCGAATGTTGCTTGCTTTGTGCTTTTAGGAGTGCTAGCTATCTTTAATTAACTGGTAAACAAATACGTTATGTTACATATTATGAGGACTAAATAATTTCAGAAGGTTAGGTCTAGCCCTATTTCACAGCTCTTGTTTGAGTCTAACCATTGTAGGGTAGGACCCCTCATTCGAAGAATTATCTGGTCTTAGTAATATGTAATGGTATTCGCAAGCTGGTTAGGGAGAGATAGAAGGGACTCCTTATGCAGCTGATGGCGGAGAGTGGGTCAGATATTTGCCTAAGGTAAGCCTAGGATGAGATTAGTTTGGAGAGCAGAAATAGTGAAAAGGGACTTGGTGAAGTCAAGACAATCCTTGAGAAAAGTATGGATAGATATGGAAGGTAGTATGAGCCCGTACTACTGAAAGCAGAGGATCCGTACTCGAGTCCAGGAGAACTGAGATTAAACCAAGGAACTTGTAGTGTGTGTAAGACCTCTCGAGGTTATATATGACCTGTACGATTGTGTGTTTTGTTTCCGAATGGCGGTGACGAGTCACAAAGGTTTAGGGTCTGGGTCAGGTTCGGGTATGGGTACGGGTTCCGAGCCAGTCGATGATGGATTTCGCAAGTTCATATCATCCAAGATTACGAGAGGCATACTTGAGGCGACCCCGGTGATTTTCGGGTCGATCAAGGAGGGTATCATAGAGCTGATGGAGGATCACCTTTGGGCATTCAGGAGTGACGTGGCACCTGGCCAGTCTGGGACTCGCACACTCTCCTTCAAGGACTTCAGGGGATGTCGAACACCGGACTTCAATGGGGTGAAGGACCCCATTGTGGCTAGGAGGCGGATTGCAGACATCTAGTATGCACAGTTGACGAGCTTTTGCCCAGAGGGGTCAAAGGTCAGGTATCATGCTGGTTGTTTGAGGGAGAGAGCTAGAGACCGGTGGGAGGCAGTCAGTGATACGTTGGGAACCCCAGCCATTGAGGCTATGACCTGGTCGGACTTTGTGGCCAGATTCTGGGTTGAGTTTGCGCCAGCTGTGGAGATTCAGTAGCTAGCCAGGGAATTCTTGGATATGAGACAGACTACTGAGACAGTGGCGGAGATTACCGCCATGTTCATGGAGAGGGCCTTATTGGTGCCTCAGTACGTGGGTGATGAGGAGATGAAGAAAACCCAGTACTATGACATGTTGAGAGCTGACATTCGGAAACATGTCAGTTACTCAACGTGCCCGAACTTGGAGGACATGATAGCCAGAGCACGGGAAAGGGAGATTGATATTGAGCACATCAGTAAGAGGAAGGCGAAGACTAGGCAGACGACTGGGATTTTGGCAAAGAAACCCAAGGTATTCGACTCGAGGTCGAAGGGCCAGCAGGGCCGGAGACGCTGTGGTAAATGCGGCAAGACGCATGAGGGAGTTTCCAGATTAGAGGCATCAGGCTGATATAAGTGCGGCAAGCTTGGGCACTTTGGCAGGGATTGTATTGCCCCTACCCCCACCATTCAGACATCAGACCTGATTTGCTTCCATTGCAATCAGAAGGGGAATAAAAATACCAACAACCCGAGATTGGTATCAGGAGCGCCAGTGGCGACGCCAGCTTCAGCGACCCTGCGGATCACAGATGGCGTATAGGGCAAGCCAGATGCTCCGGTGGTGAGGAGCCGAGCCTTCCAGCTGACCGCCGAGGAGGTGCGTGTCGTACCCAATGTGGTGACGGGTATGCTTCTTCTCCCTATCTTTTACTATGTTTCAGTTTTGATATTTATGTTTTATGTATTCTGTTTTAGGATCGTTCCATATGAACGGTATCCCAGTGTTGGTGTTATTTGACTTGGGAGCTACCCGGTCTTTCGTTTCTCTTACACTCAGCAAGAGGATTGCTGAGTCTTCAGGCACGTTAGATTGTCCTTTAGAGGTTGAGATTGAGGACTACCGATCCGTCCGAGCATCAGAGGTTTATAAAGATTATGTCCTGAGGATGTATGACGAGCGTTACCTCGTGGATTTGGTTCCCATTCCTTTGCGTGGGAACAAGGTCATCATAGGTATGGATTGGTTGAGTCCTAATGGGGCGGTGATCGACTGTGAGCAGCAGTTGCTTCGGGTCTGGACCCCAAGTGGGGGAGAGCTGGTGATTCAGTGTGAGAGACCGCAGCATGGACCCGTCATGTGTTCGGTAGCGAGATCGAGACACTACCTACATCAGGGATGTCCCGGTTTTGTCGCCTATGTTATGGATACCCGGGAGGAGGGTAAGGCGACCGTGGATGATGTGCCAGTGGTGCGGGAGTATCCGTACGTATTCCCGGAGGATTTTCCTGGGGTACCTCCGGAGCGACAGGTGGAGTTCAGAATTGACCCTGTTCCGAGTGTGGCTTCGATAGACAAGGCACCGTATCGGTTGGCTCCTCCCGAGGTACAGGAGTTGTCTACACAGCTGCAGGAGCTGTTAGACAAGGGATTTATTAGGCCGAGCAGTTCGCCATGGGGAGCCCCGATGCTATTTGTGAAGAAGAAGGACGGGTCACATCGGATGTGTATAGACTACCGGGAGTTGAATAAGGTGACGGTGAAGAAACGTTACCCACTCCCGAGGATCGATAATCTTTTTGACTAGTTTCAGGGAGCATCTTGGTTTTCCAATATCGATTTGCGTTTCGGCTATCACCAGATGAGAGTCAGAGATGAGGATGTACAGAAGACTGCTTTTCGGACCCTATGGTCACTATGAGTTCGTGGTGATGCAGTTTGGGCTCACTAATACTCCTGCCATGTTCATGGATCTCATGAACCGCGTATGCAGACCGATGCTAGATCGGTCTGTGATAGTCTTTATTATTGACATCTTGGTTTATTCCAAGACGCAGGAGCAACATGACGAGCACTTGAGGGATGTGCTGGAGACACTAAGGAGGGAGAGACTTTTCGAAAAGTTCTCCAAGTGCGAGTTTTGGTTGCGCGAGGTGCAGTTTCTGGGGTACCCCGTTAACCAGAACGGTATACTGGTCGATTCGGCCAAGGTTGAGGCCGTGATGAGATGGGGGAGGTTCTAATGTCTCCATCCGAGATTTGGAGCTTCCTCGGTTTAGCAGACTACTATCGGAGATTCATTCAGGATTTCTACAAGATAGCGGTACCATTGACCCGGCTGACCAAGAAGTCGGTAACTTTCCGTGTAACATCCTAAAATTCTAGACCAAAAATTTCATTTTTAATATAGAAATTAAAAAACAATTTATAGAAAACATCATCAAGTTAATTCATTTCATAAAAATCCATAGATCTTAAGTCTCAGAATCATGTCATAACATAGTAACAATGTTAGAGTAGAAATCCTGAGAATCTCGTATGCGGAAATCGAGTGTGTGATGCGCTGCTACCGTACCGACTCCTTTCCCTTCGAAGAAGAAGAACCTGAAACCAAAAACTAAAACTGTAAACACAAAGCTTAGTGAGTTCCTGTTGGGTTTTAGTATACTACAACATCCTATGGTGCACATACAACCCTAAATACCTTGGATCTATGTTTTCTCTATTATACATGCAAATGGTTTCCAAGGCATTAAACCTATAACTAGCATGCATTTGACATAAACCATATAATATACTAGTTAGGGAAACATACCTTTTATGTGGCTTGAAGTCTTGATGTATTTGGCCTTAAGAGCTTAGCACCAATAGTATGAAATGCCTCAAATGGAATCACAACACACCTAGGACAAAGGTGGCTCTTGAGAGAGAATTCCATGCACCAAAACACCTCCATATTTCTCTAAGAAAAGAAGTGGTGATTTTGGCTATGGAGTAACCTATTTATATGTAGGATTCCAAGGGTCATGGGTATAACCCATAATCCATACCCATGGGTTTTATGATCCATGGTTCATGTGGCCCAACTCTGTATGTATCCATACATAAACTTGGTCCAACATGGATCATAAGCCCAACACATATAAATATAACTAATTATCATAATTAGTCCCCATAGATTTAATTAGTCTCTTTTGATCACTAAATTAATTCCAAATTAATTCTTGATCGATACTAATTAAAACATATGATTTCATATTAATATATTATAACTTATAATATATTAATAAACCATAAATAACCTTCTCTCCAAAGTCCATCCTAACAAATTGTCCTGATGATATGCAACCCAAATGGACCATGCTACTCTCGGGTCAAGTACATACCAATAATAGTTATGGGCTTAGACATCTAATCCAACAGTCTCCCACTTGGATAAGTCTAAAACTATTATTGCAAGTACGACTTCATAACCCGACTAGCAATCGTAGCTCTTAAAGCCGCTGTCGAACTCTGCACAAATCAATGACGCGTCCATTAAATAAGGGATCATATATTCCTCCATTCTAGATATCATATGGACTGAGACATGGATTATAATCATTCTCTCTGTCCATTTGTTGTTTCCCGATTTTCGATTTATGATGACTGACTGATTGAACAAATCAAATCAGTCCTGGCTTGGCCAAGCACTCACATGTGTCATCGCTAAATCATCGAGGGGCCCACAGATATCGCTTTTATCCAAAAGGTAAAAGGAATGGATAAACTTCGACTCATATGGCTTGTTCTACTACTTGTGGAATCATACACAAAGGCACGTTTTATAACATCGAGTTACCAATGCGTTTTCGTGTAATCAATGTATAACCAACTCATAGTAACAACTCATATCTCTAGGTTTGAAGAATATAAGATATTATCGTCTCATGATCACTCGTGATAAAATCCATGAAGTGATTCAAATGAGCGCGGGTTGAATCCAATACTCAGAACTTATGAGCACTCATGAGTGTTGTAGCACCACTTTGTCCACTAACTTGGACCTCTACAAACCAACCCATGACAATCTTGATTCATATCTACTTCCAACATATGACCGACTGTGGATGGTTTGAATAACTTAATCATTCAGGAAGAGCGGCTTAGTTATTCTGGAAGTCAAAACATGCAAAGTGAAACACAAGAATAAATGAATCAAATATGGTATCAAACCCTATGAATATAAATAAACACTTTTATTTATCACCATACTGATTACTCATTATTCATTGTTTCGGTTTTATCAACTTTATACTTGAATTAAAAACACTAGTTGTCCCATGCTCCAAGCATGTACACTATGTTTTTCTTAAACAATAGCTTTGCCATACACCAAGTATGCACTCTATGTTTGTCTATGATCCTTACTTTGTGAAATAAACCAATTGAACATAATTTCAATGATTCTAATTTCACACTCCCAAATCCTTATCGAAAAATGTGAGAATTTCAAATTCCAATCATTTATCGAAATCTGTTTAGATTTTAAACTTATATGCACTGACCCTCCTGTAATGAATATGTACAAAGTCACAAAGACTTGTCAACAGTCATTATAAGGTATTCCAATGGAGATCAACTCCATGGAAACTAAGTCTCATATTCAAAGTACATTGCTTTAGACATGCTTCTTGCATTAAGTTTTCTAATCTTACACAGATAACTTCCACCTATGGAGACAACTCCATATTCTCATTTTGACTATCACTTCTGAATAAGAGATGCCTCTTTTCAGAATATGTCAATATGGTCCTTCCAAAATTAGCACTATACTTCCAACTGTCCCTGAGCAACCAATCTTTGGTAAACCTTAGATTGTCCTCGACAATTGCTTAATCATTTTAGTCATATCCAGTTCTAGACCTTTTCCCTTCTTAATGCCTCTGGGCATTTGGAAAAATTTAGAAATGACAAATATTATAGCACATGCAATCGATCCTGTACCCAAAGCAAATGGTACACGATTCATGATGTCTGACATAAAGACATGATTCTAGACCAGTCTTTTGCTACAATATTTTTATTTGCCATGTTTTCAAAATTTGACTATGAAGAGGGATGCCGTAATCATAATCGAATTTTGAGAACGCAATATATAGAATTTCCTTAAGTTGAACCAATCCAACATGAAATTCATATATATATTCTTGACTAAAGATGATTAAGGTCTCAATCTAAGCCTTTAGAACTGAAATGAAGTATATCCTCTCCCTTAATTATAGCAAAACAACTTTTTCAATCCCTGCAGCCTCACAAATTGTAACTTTTGTTTTCTATAATTAACATTGCTAACTTGCAACACTAACAATAATTATCATGCTCCCACTAACATGATGATTATTAGTATAACACTTATGCTCCCACTAGCTTTGACATGTACTCAGAAATCAGCTGGACTTCTAGAAATCAATACTTTATTGACTTTCTTACCAAAGTTCAGATTTCTGATACGAGATGCTTTGATAAAACTTTATCAAAATCATACACCTTTCCTTAGATAGCATGCATGTGTGTCTAAACAATTTCAGAACTATGAAAAGGGATGTCGTAATCATAGTCTCAATTGTTTAGACCTTTTGCCATCTACTTAAAATCTACTTGGTGGAAGTGTTTCCTCACCATCATTTTCATGAATCGGAGAGAAACCTTATGACCCTTAGATTTTATGGTGTATGTGTTCTTATCCATGTGAATCGTCAAAACCATAGTCACAAGACAAGGATAATGAAAAATCCAAACTCATATGGACTGAACTTATGTAATCTTAACTTCTTGCCACCTGGCAGTACAGGGCCTGCCATTGCTTCCAAGTTGTTATGCAACCAATTGAGAACTTTCAGAACTCCTATGCAAAGCCAACTTTAACTGGAATGGGCACAGAATATGTCAACACGATAGGTTATAAACCTCAAGTCGTGTGCTAGTGAAGAACCTCATGTTTTATTCTTGATTAGTTCTTGAAATTCTTTTTAGGATCTTTAAGACTCGCACTATCCTCTTGACATATAAGACTATCTTGCCAAATATTCAAGAGATAGTGCGGATTCTTTATCAAGACAAACACTTCACACAATTGGCCTTAGTTGGTCTTTGTTTTATCCAAAACATCACAACTTACCAATTTCAAATGTACAAGAGTAGGACACTTTTACTCTTACATTTGACAAGTGTTTTAAACCTTTCTTTAAGATATGTCACTCAAGTTACAATCTTGGAGTATGACTCTAAGAATTGTTTTGGAACGAAGTATGACTCATCTTCCTGATCTAACCATTTCAACAATTCATGACTCCTCTTCTTAGTCATAAGAATGCACTAAGATGACCTTTAGAGGACTAATTGTGATATGATTTCTAAATCATTAAGATGATCACAAACATGATACTAAAGTACTCTCCCATCTTTTCAGATTTGAGAAACTTTTATCTTTCTGCCTAATTTGATTCTTCCCATTCGTTCTGCCATACATTGAGACTTTTCCAATGTTTCAGAATTATACTTAAACTTGTAAGTATAACCATATTTACTAAACTTTAGTAAATCAAATAGTCTTAACGAGCTTTGTGATGGACATGACCAGTGCACAAGAATGTGTACTCGATCCCTTTAGTCCTTCACTTGACTTACACATCCATGTGAACAAGTAATTAGTCTTGATTTTCCAATGCTTGAAAGTTCTCATTCATTATACTATTCAACTTGCATAATTCCAAGTTTCGGTCCAATTGAAACTTGGGTGATGAGGAACTTTCCTGATTTGGTAAATTTAGACACTACCACAAATGAAAGAATCAAATCCATTTTCCAATATTGCTGTCAGTGGAATCATATAAGCAACAACTTTCCACAAATGCCATTGTAAGGATACTTCAAATAAATAAAATTAAACAATTTTCTTTTATTTTAAAACTTTGCGGAAAAACTTATCCTTACAATCCACATGGAAAATTGTTGTTATCTATTCCTTAGCAATATATCATAACTTCTTAAGCAACTGCTCAAAATTCTGATGCGATCGAAATCCACCTTCGCGATCAGAATCAGCATATACTTCCTTTAAGATTTCTCTCTATTCTTTGATTCTTAAAACATCAACATGTGACCCAGTCACATCATGTAATGAGGATCTCAGAATAAAACTTAACAGAGTTAGATAATGGGCTCTACCTGATGTAGAGTCAAACTTATTGACTTTAACATCCTTAGGTAAATTTGGCAGCTTTGCAATCAACGCCCCTTCCTTTGGCAAAATAAACATATGGACCCTTTGGTAATGGGACTATCTCAGACTTAGCCTTTCTCTTTACCATTTGGTCAACCGGGTTGACTATGGCCAATCCCTTTCCATTGGGAAGAGAATGCTTTTTCTGGATTTCCAGTGTCACCATTGTCACTGTCCATAAATTTTTTTGGGAAGTTGATCTTCTAATCAAATTTGCTTTACTATCGTTCCAAATCATTGCTGATTCAGCAGCACCAAGCAAATAGATATGATCATTAAGGTTCATGTCATAGTATGTTTCATAGTAGTCCCAAAGGAACTCACTATGTGACTTAGAAAGTGATTGAACATCCAACTTTCTCAAGACTTTGACACCCAACTCTCCCGGCTTGTCAATATGTGACTTCATCTCTAAGATGTGATCACACATAGACCTTGCTTTCCATTAGGGCTTGAGTGACCTTGAACTTGTGGGTTAGGGAGAATAATTGGAGGAGGTGGAGGAAGAGAAGTATGACTTCCATGAGCCAAACTCGGGAAGTCATATTCATTAGGAAAGCTTGGTTTGGGAAGATCATTGTTGTCTAAACCAGACATCAACAATGGGAGAAATTCACGTAAAGTTGATTTATTCCTTAATATAACACCCAATATGATATATTAAGGCTAGGACCCAACAAACTATTTTATAACTTGGAAGAGGGATGCCGTAATCCAAGCTATAAAATATTTGAAGGTAGGTGAATGACGATTCACCAATTTCCACCAAGATAAACGAAATGTATTATTAGGTTTTAATTGGTTTTGAAACTCCTAGATTCTTTTGAGATTCATTGAACTTTTCAATGGCATGTTTCAATCTCGAGTGTGCCCTTCAGGTTTTGTGACTGGGATGTCGAGGATCACAAAACAAGGTGTGAAGTAACCATGAAAATATACTTGGTACCCTTAATATTTACCCCTCAATCGATGTGCCGGTGAACCACACACGCTCCAACGATACTATGATAAACATTAAGTTACCCTTTGCCTACCTTATTAAGTCCAGGTTAGTGTGCCGGTTAACCACACACGCTCCACTAACAGCTTAAACAAAGTGCAAAGTGTAATTTCATGGATTAGCACCTTATTCACATTTTCCTAAGTAACTAAGATTGGGAATTTATAAGTGTTTAGTTACTTAGTATTTATCATTATACTTATAATGAAGGGAGAATTATAGTCCTTGTCCTACCTGTTCGGCTAACGACCCTCCACCGGTCAAGGAAGCGATGAGTAAGAGTGGACACCCATTAAACTGCCATTTTATAGGCAGTAACCTTATACCCCCCTTATAGACCGGCTTCGTGAATGAGGCCTACTAATGGTAAGACGAATTTATCTTATACAAATCTATATAATTAAAATTATAATAATAGTATAAGGGTTGAATTTTAAACTTTTAAAATTCTAAGGTCTAGTTTGGAATTAAAGTATACATGGGGGGTAACTTTACAAATTCCAAAACTTGAGGACAAGTTTTGAAACCTTTCAAAACTCTTGGATTTTTCATAACTTATGAGTTTAATTAAGGTTTAATGAAAAAAAAATTCAAGTTCCATAACTTGAGGACAAGTTATGGAAGACATTAAATCATTTAATGATGACATTAAAAATAGCGACTCTTTTATTTTCATAACCTATGAGACTTAAAGACACTTTAAAAAGAAAAACTTTTCACTTTCCATAACTTGAGGACAAGTTATGGAGTTCATAAAAACCATTAAGATCAAATATTCCAATTAACACAATAATCAAATAATTTTTCTATGATCTAGATTAAACTCATAAGTAAAGATAATTCACATCAACAATTTTCAAGAAATTAGATAATCATATAAACTAATACAAATCTTGAAACTTTGACAATTATCCTTTGAAGACTCTTGGAATCCATAACCTAAAGAGTTAATAAATGAGACATTTCACATCCATAACTTATGGAAGTTTCAAAACTCTTAAGATCATAACTTTAAAAAAAACTTTTGAGTTCCAAAATTTTATGACAAAATTTGTAACTCCTTAAAACCAATTAGATCAAACTTTTAAAACAAATAAAATAATCATATCATTCTATCTTTTAATAAATTGACCTAATTCAACTCTTGTAGTAAAGTGACTCAAATTTTATAAATAATAAGTTTTTCATAAAATCAAGTAATTATCATATAATTTGACAAACTTCATGTTTTTTTTTCTTTTTTTTTTCCTTCAACTTGAAAAAAAAATACATTTGCATCAAATATAATAGAAAACAACCCATGTCTCTGATACCACTGTTGGGTTTTAGTATACTACAACATCCTATGGTGCACATACAACCCTAAATACCTTGGATCTATGTTTTCTCTATTATACATGCAAATGGTTTCCAAGGCATTAAACTTATAACTAGCATGCATTTGACATAAACCATATAATATACTAGTTAGGGAAACATACCTTTTATGTGGCTTGAAGTCTTGATGTCTTTGGCCTTAAGAGCTTAGAACCAATAGTATGAAATGCCTCAAATGGAATCACAACACACCTAGGACAAAGGTGGCTCTTGAGAGAGAATTCCATGCACCAAAACACCTCCATATTTCTCTAAGAAAAGAAGTGGTGATTTTGGCTATGGAGTAACCTATTTATATGTAGGATTCCAAGGGTCATGGGTATAACCCATAATCCATACCCATGGGTTTTATGATCCATGGTTCATGTGGCCCAACTCTTTATGTATCCATACATAAACTTGGTCCAACATGGATCATAAGCCCAACACATATAAATATAACTAATTATCATAATTAGTCCCCATAGATTTAATTAGTCTCTTTTGATCACTAAATTAATTCCAAATTAATTCTTGATCGATACTAATTAAAACATATGATTTCATATTAATATATTATAACTTATAATATATTAATAAACCATAAATAACCTTCTCTCAAAAGTCCATCCTAACAAATTGTCCTGATGATATGCAACCCAAATGGACCATGCTACTCTCGGGTCAAGTACATACCAATAATAGTTATGGGCTTAGACATCTAATCCAACAGTCCCCCCATCATACCATACATTAAACATACTGCCAAGGATATCTGGGTGCCCGGCGTACCCTGTTGAGCATATCTGGGTGCTCAATCTACCCTGGTTAGACATACCGGGGTGCCCGACCTACCCATTGTCAAGCATATCTGGGTGCTCGACCTATCCTGGCAGGCATATTTGGGTACCCGACCTACCCTCCGGTTTTTTTCAACCGGCTACGGGGACAATTTCACCCCTACCACTACCACATAGAAACATAGTATAACATACTGTTAGGCATATCTGGGTGCCCAACCTACCCTGCCGGTATATCTCAACCGGGTCCGGGGACTAGTCCCCTTCCTACCACTATCCCATAATATCATAGCATACAAGGACAAATAGCATAGCAGATAGTGGCATACTAGACAATTATCATAAAGACAATCAACTCTACTATAATAAACTAGTAGTGGGCCAGTATTGGTGCCTTCGACCCACTTCTACTGGAAGGTAACTCACCTCAATGTCGTGAAGTAGCTGCACTGTCCTCTGTGCTGGGATCAACTCCTCTCAACTCCTACACATAACAATCTCCTTTAATTACCTTTTCACACTCATAATCCCTTTAAGGGTCAACTCTAGTCCATGGTCAAAGTCACAGTCAACATCCCGGTCAAATTCAACATCCTGGTTGACTCAACTTGCCGAGTTGGTCCATCAACTCGTAGAGTTCCATGATCCATAAAACCCTGAAACCTCGATCCTACTCGTCGAGTTCTTTCATGAACTCATCGAGTTCCCCTTCATACAAGTCGGGGCATTTCACTCGCAACTCGCCGAGTTTATCCTTGAACTCGTCGAGTTCCTCTTCATATCAATTGGGACATTTTACTCTCAATTCGCCGAGTTCATCCTTGAACTCATCGAGTTCCCTGATATTCAAGTCCATAAACGCATCCAACTCGCTGAGTCACCTTCTAGACTCAACGGGTTTGCTCAGTATCAGGAAAGGCTGGGGGACCACAACCCAACTCGCCGGGTCGTATGAACGACTCGTCGAGTCCCCTAAAGTCCAAATCTATCCAGTCGATTTTAGTCGGGCTTAATGCATCCAAAACATAGATCTGGCCTCCTATGGTCGATATAACACGTAAAGTTACAAACTTTATGTTCACGCATGGGTTATTTAGCTCAAAAAACCCTAAAAAGTGGTTCATATGATGCATGGGACTCCCAAGGCCATAAAGTTGGCACCTTTATGCCATGGAGTCCCTCAAAGACTATGGATCTAAAGTTATTACCCTAAAACATGCTTGCATCCTTGAATGGTTCCATATTATGCTCCATATGGCCCTAAACTACCCCATGAAGAGATCTAGTAAACAAATAGACAAGGTATAGACTTTATACCTCAAACGAGCTGGAAATGAAGTTCCTCTTCTGGATCTAAAGCTCCTTCCTTCAACCAAGCACTTCTAGCTTCCACTCCTTAAAGAAAACACCAAGGAGTCACTCCTTTTTCTCTCACACACACTCACAAAGCTCAAGATCACGAATTAGGGTTTGCTGGACTATGGGAGGCGATGAGGGAAGCCACAATGTGGGGTTAAGGTCTTTAAATAGGGTGCAAACCCTGAAAATTAGGGTTTCACTCTGGCAGCTCTACTCGTCGAGCCGAGGCTTCTTGACTCGTTGAGTAGACTTCAAGTCCCACGTCCAAAAATCTCGTTCCTACTCGTCGAGTTTTGGGCCTCCAACTCGTCGAGTCCCTTTGCAAAAATGAATAATTCTTTATTAAAATACATACTAGGAACCAGGCGTTACAAATCTCCCCCGCTTATTTTAGACTTCGTCCTCGAAGTCTGCTGCATCTGGGAAAAGCTCGGGGTTGTGCTCCCTTATCTCGTACTCCGGCTCCCAAGTCCATTCTGATCCCTTGTCGTGCTGCCATTGCACCTTCACCAACTCGACCTTTTTGTTCCTCAGATCCTTCGTCTTCCTGTCGAGGATGGCTATCGGCCGCTCGATGTCATTCAGGCTGTCGTCCACCTGAATATCCTCTAGAGGCACCACCGCAGAGTCATCTACCAGGCACTTCCGCAGCTGGGATACATGAAAGGTACTGTAGATCTGACTAAGCTCGGCTGACAGATCTAGCCTATACGCCACCATGCCCACCCGGGCTACAACCCTGAAAGGACCAATGTACCTAGGGCCCAACTTGCCCCGCTTCCTGAACCGGATGACACCTTTCCAAGGTGACACCTTCAGGAGAACCATATCCCCGACTTGGAACTCCAGGTCCAAGCGGCGTTTGTCGACGTAGCTCTTCTGCCGACTCTGAGCGCTCTAAAGCCTACTCCAGACCAGCTGAATCCTCTCCGTCGTCTTGAGTACCACTTCGGTACTCCCCATAACCCTCTGCCCCACTTCACCCTAGCATCTCGGGGTTCTACACTTTCTCCCATTTAACATCTCGAAGGGAGGACAGTCGATACTCGCGTGGTAGCTATTATTGTAGGAAAACTCTGCCAAGGGAAGGTCGGTATCCCAGCTACCACCGAAGTCTAGGACGCATGCCCGTAGCATATCCTCCAGAGTCTGGATGGTCCGCTCGCTATGACCATCCGTCCGCGGGTGAAAATTTGTGTTAAAGTGCAGACGAGTACCCAACTCGTCGTGAAACTTCTTCCAGAATTTGGAAGTGAACCGTACATCTTTGTCAGAAATCACGGAAACCGGCACTCCGTGTCAAGCTACTACCTCCCTGATGTAGATTTCGGCTAGCTTCTCGGACGAAATGCTCTCCTGGATTGGAATGAAGTGGGTACTCATGGTCAACCGATCCACGATGAGCCAAATCGAATCCACTCCCCGTGTGGTCCTGAGAAGCTTTGTGATAAAATCTATAGTAATGTCCCCCCACTTCCACACAGGGATATCCAACGACTGTGTCTTGACGTGAGGCCTCTAGTGCTCGGCCTTGACCTTCCTTCAAGTCAGACATCTCTCGATGTATTAGGCTACATCCCGCTTCATGCAGGGCCACCAATAGTCTTGACGAAGATCTCTATACATCTTCGTCGCCCCGGGATGGATGGAAAATCTGGACTTGTGTGCCTCCTCTATCAGGATCTGGTACACGCCACCTGTGTATGGAACCCACACTCGACGGTGTAGTGTCAATAGCCCGCGACTATCATAGTCGAAGGAGAAAATTTGGCCCACAATACGCTCACTCTTCCGGTGTTCCTCTTTCATAGCCTCCTGCTGGGCTTCCCGGATCTTCTCCAAAAGCGGAGTCACCACTGTCATCCTCAAGCAAATGTCTCTGATTGGGGCTGCCTTTCGGCTAAGCGCATCGGTCACCACATTGGCCTTCCCTAGGCGGTAAAGGATCTCACAGTCGTAATCCTTCACCACATCTAGCCATCGACGCTGCCTCATGTTCAGATTCGGCTGATCCATGAGGTACCTCAAGCTCTTGTGTTCCGTGTAAATGGTACATCGGACCTCATAGAGGTAGTGCCGCCAAATCTTGAGGGCGAAGACAACTGCTCCCAACTCCAGATCGTGTGTCGGATAGTTCGTCTCGTGAGGCTCTAGCTGCCTCGAGGCGTAAGCGATGACGTGCCCTCTCTGCATCAACACTGCGTCCAAACTCAAAATAGACGCATTGCAATACACTACAAAGTCCTCCACGCCCTCTGTCGGGGCTAAGATCGGCGCCTCGCACAACCTCTGCCTCAATGTCTTAAACGTCGCCTGCTGCTCAGGCCCCCAGAGAAATACAACAGCCTTCTTCGTCAGTCGGGTCAAGGGTACTGCTATCATGGAGAAATATCATATGAATCTCTGGTAATAGCCTGTTGACCTGAGGAAACTCCGAATCTCAGATGGAGACTTTGGAACCTCCCATCTCATCACGGCCTCTACTTTGTTCGGGTCAACCAAAATCCCGTTCTGGTTGACAAAGTACCCCAGAAACTGCACCTCGCGCAACCAGAACTCACACTTAGAGAAATTGGCATACAAGCTCTCCCTCCTCAGGGTATCCAACACCTCCACAAGTGCTCCTCGTGCTTCTCCTACGTCTTGGAGTAAACCAAGATGTCATCGATAAAGATTATCACAGACCGATATAGCATCGGTCTGCATACACGGTTCATGAGATCTATGAACACGACAGGGGCATTGATGAGCCCAAAGGGCATCATCACGAACTCGTAGTGGCCATAGCGAGTCCGGAAAGAAGTCTTTTGTACATCCTCGTGTCTGACTCGCATCTGATGGTAGCGTGAACGCAAATCTATCTTGGAAAACCAATATGCCCCCTGAAGTTGGTTGAAGAGATCATCAATCCTCGGGAGTGGGTAACAGTTATTCACCGTTACCTTGTTCAGCTCCCGGTAGTCTATACACATCCAATGCGACCCGTCCTTCTTCTTCACAAACAGGATCGGTGCTCCCCAAGGTGAACTGCTCGGCCTAACGAATCCCTAGTCTAATAGCTCATACAGCTATGTAGACAACTCTTGCATCTCGGGAGGAGCCAACCGATATGGTGCCTTGGCTATCGGAGCCGCACCAGGGACTAGGTCGATCCTGAACTCCACCTCTCTCTCTGGAGGTATACCATGCAACTTCTCTTGAAATACGTCCGGGTACTCTCTCACCATCGGCACATCACTCACAGTCTCCTTACGCGCCTCCTGGGTATCCATAATGTAGGCAACATACCCTGCGCAACCCTGCTGAAGGTAGCGTCTAGGCCTCGCTGCCGAACACATAGTTGGTCCGTGTTGCGGTCTCTCGCCCTGAACCACCAGCTCTCCCCCACTTGGGGTCCTAATACGTACCAACTGCTGCGCACAGTCGATCACCACCCCATTAGGGCTCATCCAATCCATGTCGATGATGACCTTGTTCCCACGCAACAGAATGGGAACCAAATCCACGAGGTATCGTTCGTGATACAACCTCAACACGCAATCTCTGAAACCTCTTATGCTCGAACAGATTGGTCGTCGGCAATCTTGACCTCTAAAGGACAATCTAACATGCCTGAAGACTCAGAAAACCTCTTGCTAAGAGCAAGAAAGACAAATGATCAGGTAGCCCCCTAGTAAAATAACACATGTACTGGGATATCGTTCACATGGAACGATCCTAAACAAAACACATAAACATAGAACATAAATATCATAACCGACATGTAATAAGAGTTAGGGAGAAGAAAACATACCCTTCACCACGTTCGGTGCGGCACACGTCTCCTCGGCGGTCAAATGGAAGGCTCGGCTCCTCACCACTGGAGCCTCTGTCTTGCCCTATCGGCCATCCGTGATTCGCAGGGTCACTGGAGCTGGCGCCGCCACTGGCGCTCCTGGTGTCAGTTGAAGGCAGTTGGCCTTTTTATGGCCCCTCTGATTGCAATGAAAGCAAATCAGGTCTGACGTCTGGATGGTAGGGGTAGGGGCTGTACAATCCTTGCAAAAGTGCCCGATCTTGCCGCACTTGTAGCAGACCGAGCCCCCAGCTCTGCAAACTCCCTCATGTGGCTTGCCACATTTCCCACAGTGGCTCCGGCCCTGCTGGCCCTTCGACCTAGAGTCGGATCCCTTGGGTTTCTTCCCCGAAACCCCCATTAATCTGCCCAACCTCTGCCTTCCTCTTCCGGAGGTTATCAATGTCAATCTCCCTCTCCCTCGCCCTGGCTATCATGTCCTCCAAGGTCGGACATGCCAAGTAGCTGACATGTTTCCGGATGTCAGCCCTCAACATGTCGTGGTACCGAGTCTTCCTCATCTCCTCATCCCCTGCATACTATGGCACCATTAAGGCCTTCTCCCTGAACTTGGCGATAATCTCCGCCACTGACTCAGTCGTCTGCCTCATATCCATAAACTCTCTAGCCAGCTGCTGAAGCTCCACAGCCGACACAAACTCAACCCTAAACCGGGTCACAAAGTTTGACAAGGTCATAGCCTCGATGACTGGGGCTCCCAACGAATCACTGACCGCCTCCCACCAATCTTGAGCTCGGTCTCTCAAACATCCTGCAGCATACCACACCTTCGACTCCTCAGGGAAGAAGCTCCTCAACTGAGCAGACTCCATGTCTGCAATCAACCTCCTTGCCACAATGGGGTCCTTCACCCCGTGGAAGTCTGGCACACCACATCCCCTCAAATCCTTGATGGAGAGTGTGCGTGTCCCTTTCTTCCCAGATGATATGTCACTCCTGAACGCCCTGAGACGCTCCTCCATCAGCTCGATGATCCCTTCCTTGATCGACCCGAAAATCACTGTGGTCACCTCAAGGATGCCTCTAGTGATCTCAGACGTGATGAACTTGCGTAGTCCGTCATCAACCGGCTCGGAACCTGCACCCGAACCTGAACCTGATCCTGACCCAGACCCTGAACCTCCTTCCCCGTGACGTGTCACCACCATTTTGAAACAAAAACATATTTTTCAGGGTTATACATAACCTCGAGAGGTCTCACAGACTCTACAAGTTCCCTGTTTCTATCTCAGCCCTCCGTGACTCGAGTAGGATCCTCTGCTTTCAGCGGTATGGACTCATACTACCTTCCACATCTATCCGTACTTTCCTCAAGGATTTCCTTGACTTCACCAAGTTCCTTCTACTACTACTGCCCACTGCACTAATCTCATCCTAGGCTTACGCTAAGGTAACTCTCCGACCTACTCTCCGTCATCAGTTGCATAAGAAATCCCTGCTACCTTTACCCAATTAGCTCGCGAATACCATTACATATCACTAAGACTTGATAATTCTTCGAATGAGAGGTCCTACCCTACAACAGTTGGACTCAAGCAAGAGCTGCGAAATAGGGTAGACCTAACCTTCTGAAATTATTTAGTCCTCGCAATATGTAACTTAACGTATTTGTTTACTAGTTAGTTAAAGATAATTAGAACTCCTAAAATCACAAAGCAAGCAGCATTCGAGCATTGAGTAACCAAACCAAGCATATCCTATGCAGGCCATCATATTACTGAATAATCAGTTCTAGCATGCAATTCGATAAGCACATATAGCAGGTACATAAGGCATCTTCCTAGATCCTTAACCCTAATCTAGCATGCAGTTCTCATACACATATAATAGCCATATAAGGCATCCTTCCTAGATCCTCAACCCTAATCTAGCATGCAGTTCTCATAATCATCTCATACATCATAATAAACATGTATGCGTATCTAGGGGAAAACTTACTTGAGCTCGGCTGATTGCACGCATCACACCCTTGTTCTTTCTCTAAACTCTTTATTTTAAATTTTAGAAACACTATTTTCTTGTAAAAATCTTTCAAATCCTCGATTTGAGTCCAGACACCCCCGAAGGTGTGTCTGAATCCCTCAAACCAAGGCTCTGATACCAACTTGTAACATCCCAAAATTCTAGACCAAAAAATTCATTTTTAATATAGCAATTCATAAACAATTTATAGAAAACATCATGAAGTTAATTCATTTCATAAAAATCCATAGATCTTAAATCTCAAAATCATGTCATAACATAGTAACAATGTCAGAGTATAAATCCCAAGAATCTCGTATGCAGAAATCGTGTGTGTGATGCGCTGCTACCGTACCGACTCCTTTCCCTTCAAAGAAGAAGGACCTGAAACCAAAAATTGAAACTATAAGCACAAACATACTGCCAGGCATATGTGGGTGCCCGGCCAACCCTGCTGAGCATATCTAGGTGCTCAACTTACCCTTGTCAAGCATACCGGGGTGCCCGACCTACCCCTTGTCAAGCATATCTGGGTGCTCGAGCTACCCTGCTAGATATATCTGGGTGCCCGACCTACCCTCCGGTTTATTTTAACCGGCTACGGGGACTATTTCACCCCTACCACTACCATATAGAAACATAGTATAACATACTGTCAGGCATATCTGGGTGCCCAACCTACCCTGCCAGTATATCTCAACCGGGTCTGGGGACTAGTCCCCTTCCTACCACTATCCCATAATATCATAACATACTAGGACAAATAGCATAGCAGATAGTGGCATACCAGAAAAATATCACAAAGACAATCATCTCTACTATAATCAACTACTATGGGCAGGCATTGGTGTCTTCGACCCACTTCTACTGGAAGGTAACTCACCTCAATCTCGTGAAGTAGCTGAACTGTCCTCGGTGCTGGGATCAACTCCTCTCAACTCCTACACATAACAATCTCCTTTAATTACATTTTCACACTCATAACTCCTTTAAGGGTCAACTCTGATCCAGGGTCAAAGTCACAGTCAACATCCCGGTCAAGTCAACATCCTGGTTGACTCAACTCGCCGAGCTCATCCATCAACTTGTCGAGTTCCATGATCCATAAAACCCTGAAACGTCGATCCTACTCGTCAAGTTCTTTCATGAACTCGTCGAGTTCCCCTTCATACAAGTCGGGGCAATTTCACTCGCAACTCGCCGAGTTCATCCTTGAACTCGACGAGTTCCTCTTCATATCAGTTGGAACATTTTACTCTCAACTCGCCGAGTTCATCCTTGAACTCGTCGAGTTCCCTGATATTCAAGTCCATAAACGCGTCCAAATAGCTGAGTCATCTTTGATGGGTTTTGAGCATTCTAACACTTCCTAAGTGTACATGCAACCCTAATAACCTTGAATCTATGTTTTCTCTATATACATGCAAATTACTTTTTCAATGTTATTTCCTAACTAGCATGGCATGGGGATTACATAAAACATAAAACTAGTAGAAATACATACCTTGTTGTTGCTTGGATTCCTTCAAGACTTTGTGAGCCTAGCACCCCAAATGTTGTGCCTCAAATGCTTCACACAACACCACAAGACTTGGAATAACTTGAGAGAATACTTCTAGCACTCAAAATTGGTTATGCCCTCTCTAGTAACACTATGTCCACTAGCTCCACTTTTTGCTAGCTATAGGGTTCCTTTTATAGTGTTGTCACAATTAGGGTTTACACATGAATGCCCTTAATTGTCATGACTCTTGATTTCCCATGACCCATGGATTTGTAACTCCCATGGACCATCCATGGAGCTCCATTTGGTTACATCCATAACCCATAAACTATGGATCATTAATCCACCATAAAAGAATTGATGATTGTCATAATCAACCCTATATATTTAATTAGTCTCACTTTGATCACCAAATTAATCCTAGATTAATACTTGATCAATACTAATTAAATAATACTATTATTAATATATTAGAACTTATAATATATTAATAATCATAAGTGCCTTATTCTCTCATTTAGTCTATCCAAGTATTGCAATGCCATGCAACCCAAATGGACCATGCCGGGTCGGGTCAAGTACATACCAAATAAAGTTATGGACTTAGACACTATATCCAACAGTCTCCCACTTGGATAAGTCTAATAACTATATTTGCGAATATGACTTCAAAATCCGACTAGCAATCGTAGCTCTTTCAAAGTCTCTCGGAACTGAGATGATGATGATACGCCATTTAAGATAAGTGATCATATAATCCTCTGTTCTCATGATATCAGCCGGACAAACACATGGAACATGGTCTTACTTATTGTCCAGCATTTGTTTCTCGATCTCTGATTTGTTTCGACATAGAACTAAATTGAACACATCAATTAGGTTCTGACCGGGCCCGGTACATAGGTCAAAACCAAATCATCGAGGGGCCCAGATATCGCTTCTATTTCTAGAAGGAACAGATAAACTTCGACTGATATGCTTGTACTAACTACTTGTTGAATTACTCACAAAGGCACGTTTTATGACATCGAGTTACCAATGCGTTTTCGTGCAATCAATGAATAACCAACTCATAGTCAACAACTCATATCTCTAGGTTTGAAGATTTATATGATATTACCGTCTCACGATCACTCGAGATAAATTCCATGAAGTGATGCAAGTGAGCGTGGGTTGGATCCAATACTCAGCCCTTATGAGTACTCATGAATGTTGTAGCAACCATTGCATTGTCCAAAGCACTTTTAGACAAATCATACAAGCCAAATTCATGACAGTCTTAAATCAATACTTACTTCCAAAGTTTGACTGACTGTGGATGGTTTGAATAATAACATAATTATTCTGGAAGTAAAAACATGCAAAATTGAAACATAGTAAACAATCAACATAAGATACTAACACCTTACTCATAAATAAATAACAACTTTTATTTATCATCAAATGTCAATTACATTTTACAAGTTTCAGGAATCTAATTATTGAAACTAATATCATCCTTCAGCCCAATGCGCCTCGCATGCTGTAAATGCTTAACCCTACTCAGTCCCTTCGTGAGGGGATCTGCCGGGTTCTCATTTGATGATACCCTCTTAGCCACGAGGAGTCCTTCTTCTATTCGATGTCTTATGAAATGGTATTTTCTGTCAATGTGCCTAGATCTCCCGTGATCTCTTGGTTCCTTAGCCAAAGCAACCGCACTTTCGCTGTCACAGAAAATTTCCATTGGCTCTTTTATAGCTGGTACAACTCCAAGGTCTCCGATGAAGTTCTTTAGCCATATCGCCTCCTTAGCTGCTTCACTTGCTGCTATGTACTCTGATTCACAAGTAGAATCAGCTACTGTCTCCTGCTTGGAACTTTTCCAAGTAATTGCCCCTCCATTTAGGATAAAGACCCAGCCTGACTGAGAGCGGAAATTATCCCTATCAGTCTGAAAGCTAGCATCGCTATATCCTTCCACTCTCAAGTCATCACTGCCCCCGAGGGTAAGGACCCAATCCTTAGTCCTCCGCAGATACTTGAGAATGTTCTTTACCGCTGTCCAGTGTGCCTTGCCAGGGTTCCCTTGATATCTACTGACCATGCTCAAAGCAAAGGCCACATCAGGGCGAGTACAAGTCATAGCATACATGATCGAGCCCACAGCGGAAGCATATGGTATATGACTCATTTCAGCTATCTCAGCCTCTTTACTCGGACTCTGAGTCTTACTCAGCTTGGCATTACTCTGGATTGGTAATTCTCCTTTCTTGGAATCTTGCATACTGAACCTCTTCAGTACCTTATCCACATAAGTACTTTGACTAAGTCCAATTAGTCTCTTACTCCTATCTCTCAATATCCTTATCCCTAGGATATAGGCAGCTTGCCCAAGGTCCTTCATAGCGAAACACTTCCCAAGCCAGGACTTAACCTCCTGCAAGGTTGGGACGTCGTTTCCTATGAGAAGTATGTCATCCACATACAACACCAAGAAGCTAACTATGCTCCCACTAGCCCTGACATACACACAAGACTCATCCTCACTCCTAGAAAAGCCAAACTCTTTGACTTTCTCATCAAAGCAAAGATTCCATCTGCGAGATGCTTGTTTCAATCCATAAATGGATTTATCAAGCTTACACACTCTATTAGGGTATCTTGTATCGACAAAACCCTCTGGTTGAGCCATGTAAACATCCTCAGCCAACTTTCCATTAAGGAAAGCGGTTTTGACATCCATTTGCCATATTTCATAATCATGAAATGCAGCTATGGCTAACAATACTCTAATAGACTTAATTTTAGCTACTGGTGAGAAGGTCTCATCATAGTCAACTCCCGGAGTTTGAGTAAAGCCCTTCGCAACCAGTCGCGCTTTATAAGTGTGTACCTTCCCATCCATGTCGGTCTTCTTCTTGAAGATCCATTTGCACCCAACTGTCTTACGACCTGGTACATTGTTAACCAAGTTCCAAACTTGATTGTCATACATGGACTGAATCTCGCTGTCCATAGCCTCCTTCCATTTAGCAGACTCAGGGCCTGCCATGGCTTCCCTGTAATTATTAGGTTCATCCAAATCTATTAGTGTACTATCACTAATAAATGTATCACCTTCAGTGGTGATGTGATAACCATAATAAAAATCAGGTGTGTTCCTCACCCTAGTGGAACGTCTTGGAGGTACAGACTCATCTATCGGATCAACAGGAGTTTCCTCCTCAGGTTGGTCGATAGCATTAGAGGTTCCTTCACCACTTGACTCTTGAAGCTCTTCAAGGTCAATTTGCCTCCCACTGTCCCCTTGGCTTATGAATTCTCTCTCACGAAAGACTCCTCTTCTTGCTACAAAAACCACATTATCACTAGGTCTGTAGAAGAGGTAACCAAAGGATCTCTGTGGGTAGCCGATGAAAAAATACCTCTCACTTCGAGGTTCAAGCTTATCATGAGTCTCACGCCTCACGAAAGCTTCACAACCCCAAATCTTGATGTGGTCCAAATTGGGAACTTTCCCAGTCCACATCTCGTGAGGTGTTTTGGCAACCTTTTTAGTAGGGACTAGATTAAGGATATGGGCGGCAGTCTCTAAGGCATACCCCCAGAAAGAGATTGGTAATGAAGCTCGACTCATCATGGAACGAACCATATCCAACAAGGTTCGATTGCGCCTCTCAGCTACACCATTCAACTGTGGTGTTCTGGGAGGTGTCAATTGTGAGACAATCCCACATTCCTTAAGATAGTCAAGGAACTCAATGCTAAGATACTCTCCTCCTCGATCGGATCGGAGCATCTTGATGTTCCTGCCCAATTGATTCTCAACTTCCTGCTTAAACTCTTTGAACTTTTCAAAGGTTTCTGACTTATGCTTGATTAAGTAAATATATCCATATCTACTGTAATCATCAGTAAAAGTCACATAATAGCGATTAGCATCCCTTGTAGCAACTCTGAAGGGCCCACACACATCCGTGTGTACAAGGTCCAACAAACCTTCACCCCTATCACAAGTACCTGTGAAGGGTGACTTTGTCATTTTTCCAAGTAAACAAGACTCGCAACTATCATCTGACTTGAGGTCAAATGATTCCAAGACTCCAACCTTTTGGAGTTGGCCTATGCGCTTCTTGTTAACATGTCCAAGACGACAATGCCACAAGGATGCTTTATCCAAGCTATCTGAAGAATCAATATACAACACATTATTTCCTAGATTGTCTACAACATTCACGGCTTCATATACACCATCACAAGGTAATGCTTTAAAGTAAAATACATCATTGTAATAAACATTAATAGCACCATTTTTATTATCAAATGAAAATGTAAAACCTTGTTTGTACAAGCCATGAAAGGAAATAATATTTCTCGCCATTTCGGGCGAGTAACAACACTTATTCAAATCTAACATTAACCCATTATTAAGCAATAAAGAATAAACTCCTATCTTGGTAACAGGTGATGCTTTCCTGTTGCCCATGACTAAGTTTATCTTCCTGTGCTCCACTTGCTCACTTCTTCTTAGTGCCTGCAAATCAGTACAAATGTGAATACCACACCCTGTATCAAGCACCCAAGAATTAGCATTAGATGAGTTGTTAGACAATATTGTGTAAATACCTGCATGGGTGGGTTTAACCTTCCCATCCTTTAGATCTTGCAGATATTTGGGGCAGCTTCGCTTGAAGTGTCCCTTATCCTGGCAATAGAAGCATTGTGCTTCCTTTGGGTTTGAAGAAGGAGTAATGGGACCTTTCTTTGTCCCACTTGAAGAGGAACCATCAAGAGTCTTACCCTTGGTACCCTTCGAAGGGTTTTTCCTTTTCTTACCCTTTCCCTGCCCAATAGCCAGAACAGGGGCTGTTGAAGGAGTAGAAGTAGCAACCGCTTTACCCTTAAGGCCATTTTCAGCTGTCCTTAAGAGTCCTTGAAGTTTGCTAAGTGTGACTTCCTCCTTGTTCATATGATAAGTCATACGAAACTGATCATAACTTGGAGGTAAGGAATGGAGAATGATGTCAATCGCCATTTCCTCAGGAAAGTCAACATTTAGCTTCAGCAACCGGTCAACGAACCTTTGCATCTTCTGCAAGTGACCGGTGATGGGTTCACCATCCTTCATCCTTGCGGTTATCATGGAGGAGATGATTTCATACCTCTCCTGACGCGCGCTCTGATGGTACCTTTCCATCAGATCCAGGTGCATCTCATAGGGGTAGAAATCTTCATAGGATTTTTGAAGTTCAGGAGTCATGGTGGCCATCATGATGCATGCTACTTTAGTAGCATCCTTTTCATGTGCAACAAACTCCGCAAACTCTTCAGGAGTAGCAGTGGCTTCATTCACAACCTTAAGCTCCCTATCGAGGACATATTCTTTGTCCTCGTAGCGGGTAATCATTCTGATGTTTCTGATCCACTCATTGAAATTGGATCCATCAAAGATGACCTTACCACACAAGTTCATAAGGGAAAAGGAGCCTGTTGGGTTTGAGCCAGAAGCATTGTTGGAAGACATCTGAAAGGAAAGAAAGACAAGTTTCATTAGATTAGGAATCCTTAATAATTCACCCAAATGAAATATTAAGGCTAGGATCCAACAAACTATTTATAGTTGGAAGAGGGATGCCGTAATCCATACTATAAAATATTTGAAGGTAGGTAAATGACGATTTACCAATTTCCACCATAAGAACGAAATATTTTATTATTAGGTTTTATTGGTTTTGAAACTCCTAGATCTTTTGAGATACATTGAACTTTTCAATGGCATGTTTGAATCTCGATTGTGCCCTCTCAAGTTTGTGACTGGGATGCCGAGGATCACAAACAAGGTGTGAATAACCATACAAATTGACTTGGTACCCTCAACAATATTACCTAATCGATGTGCCGGTTAACCACACACGCTCCACCGATCTATAATAAAGTCAAGTTACCCTTTGCCACTCTTACTAGTCCATGTTAGTGTGCCGGTTAACCACACACGCTCCACTAACGACTTGGTAAGGTACAAAGTGTAATTTTATGGGCTAGCACCAATTTCACATTTTCCTAAAGTAACTAAGATTGAGAATTTATAATGTATAGTTACTTTATAATTCATTATACTTTTAACAAGTATTTAAAGTCGTATCCTACCCGTTCGGCTAACGACCCTCCACCGATCAAGGAAGCGGTGGGTGAGAGTGGACACCCATTAAGTCACCATTTTATAGGCAACAACCTTATACCCCCCTTATAGACCGGCTTCGTGAATGAGGCCTACTAACGGTAAGAATGACATATTCTTATACATATCTATATAATAAAATTATAATAATAGTAGAAGTGTTGATTTTTAAACCTTTTTAAAAATCTAAGGTTTAATTTGGAATTAAAGTATTAAAGTATAAGACTTTTCAAATTCCAAAACTTGAGGGCAAGATTTGAAACTATTCCAAGTCTCTTCAATTTGTAACTTATGAGTTTTAATGGTTCATAAAAATGAAGACTCTTCATTTTATGAAACCTCTTTAGTTCTTTAATCATAATTAAAAGAAGTGACTTTTGGTTATCCATAACTTGAGGACAAGTTATGGACACCATCATAGCCATTAAGATCATGAATTAAACACACATGGTGGTTACACATAATTCCTATGATCTTCTAAAAACTCATAAGAACACAAATTCATATTAAGCAATTTCAAGAAATCATATAACTATATACAATACTTGAAAATTGATAAAAGCCATGTAAAATGGGTTAACATAATCATTATCATTTTGAAAAACAGATTTTACAAGTCCAAAACAGATTGGGATAATGATCTTAATCCATTTCCAGCAACAAAACTTGAAAAAACTGCCCAGCACGCTCCTACTCGCCGAGTGCATTATTCTACTCGCCGAGTAGGATGAATTTGTTCATGGACTCGGCGAGTCCTCCCCATGGACTCGGCGAGTCTAGTCGTCAGAATGCAGAATTTTCGATTTTTAAGCAGTTTTGCATCAAGTATACAGAAAACAGTCCTAGGCTCTGATACCACTGATGGGTTTTGAGCATTCTAACACTTCCTAAGTGTACATGCAACCCTAATAACCTTGAATCTATGTTTTCTCTATATACATGCAAATTACTTTTTCAAGGTTATTTCCTAACTAGCATGGCATGGGGATTACATAAAACATAAAACTAGTAGAAATACATACCTTGTTGTTGCTTGGATTCCTTCAAGACTTTGTGAGCCTAGCACCCCAAATGTTGTGCCTCAAATGCTTCACACAACACCACAAGACTTGGAATAACTTGAGAGAATACTTCTAGCACTCAAAATTGGTTATGCCCTCTCTAGTAACACTATGTCCACTAGCTCCACTTTTTGCTAGCTATAGGGTTCCTTTTATAGTGTTGTCACAATTAGGGTTTACACATGAATGCCCTTAATTGTCATGACTCTTGATTTCCCATGACCCATGGATTTGTAACTCCCATGGACCATCCATGGAGCTCCATTTGGTTACATCCATAACCCATAAACTATGGATCATTAATCCACCATAAAAGAATTGATGATTGTCATAATCAACCCTATATATTTAATTAGTCTCACTTTGATCACCAAATTAATCCTAGATTAATACTTGATCAATACTAATTAAATAATACTATTATTAATATATTAGAACTTATAATATATTAATAATCATAAGTGCCTTATTCTCTCATTTAGTCTATCCAAGTATTGCAATGCCATGCAACCCAAATGGACCATGCCGGGTCGGGTCAAGTACATACCAAATAAAGTTATGGACTTAGACACTATATCCAACAATCTTCTAGACTCAACGGGTTTGCTTAGTATCAGGAAAGGTTGGGGGACCACGACGAGACTCGCCAAGTCGTTTGAACGACTCATCGAGTCCCCCAAAGTCCAAATCTATCCAGTCGATTTTAGTCAGGCTTAATGCATCCAAAACATATATCTGGCCTCCTAGGGTCGATATAACACGTAACGTTACAAACTTTACTTTCAAGCATGGGTTATTTAGCTCAAAAAGCCCTAAAAAGTGGTTCATATGATGTATGGGACTCCCAGGGCCATAAAGTTGGCACCTTTATGCCATGGAGTCCCTCAAAGACTCTGGATCTGAAGTTATTACCCTAAAACATGCTCGCATCCATGAATGGTTCCATCTTATGCTCCATATGGCCCTAAACTACCCCATGAAGAGATCTAGTAAACAAATAGACAAGGTATAGACTTTATACCTCAAACGAGCTGGAAATGAAATTCCTCTTCTGTATCTAAATCTCCTTCCTTCAACCAAGCACTTCTAGCTTCCACTCCTTCAAGAACACACCAAGGAGTCACTCCTTTTTCACTCACACACACTCACAAACCTCAAGATCACGAATTAGGGTGTGTTGGACTATGGGATGCGATGAGGGAAGCCACAATGGGGGGTTAAGGTCTTTAAATAGGGTGCAAACCCTGAAAACTAGGGTTTCACTCTGGCAGCTCTACTCGTCGAGTCGAGGCTTCTCGACTCGCCGAGTAGACTTCAATTACCGTGTCCAAAAATCCCATTCCTACTCGACGATTTTGGGGCCTCCAACTCGTCGAGTCCCTTTGAAAAAATGAATAATTCTTTATTAAAATACATACCAGGAACCAGGCATTACATTCCGCTAGGGGACTGAGCAGCAAGCGACTTTCGATACATTGAGACAGAGGCTATGCGAGGCCCCGATCTTAGCCCTGCCATAGGGCGTGGAGGATTTTGTAGTGTACTATGACTCGTCCATCTCGGGTTTGGGCGCAGTGTTGATTCAATGAGGGCACGTCATTGCTTACGCCTCGAGGCAGTTGAAGTCTCACGAGGCGAATTACTCGACGTACGATCTGGAGTTAGGGGCGGTTGTTTTCGCCCTCAAGATTTGGCAACACTACCTCTATGGAGTCCGTTGTACCATTTACACGGATCACAAGAGCTTGAGGTACTTGATGGACCAGTCAAATCTAAACAAGAGGCAGCAATGGTGGTTGGACGTGGTGAAGGATTACGATTGTGAGATCCTCTACCACCCGGGGAAGGCCAATGTTTTGTTGATGCACTTAGCCGCAAGCCATTCGCGGCCTTGATCAGAGACATCTCTCTGAGGATGACAATGGTGACTCCGCTTTTGGAGCAGATTCAGGAGGCTCAGTAGGAGGCTATGAAGGAGGAACATCGGAAGATTGAGCTTATTGTGGGTCAGATTTCCTCCTTCGACTATGATAGTTGCAGGCTATTGACACTCATATCTTAGGGGTGTGCGCCAGGTTCTGATGGAGGAGGCACACAAATCCAGATTTTCTATCCATCCCGGTGCGACGAAGATGTATAGGGATCTTCGTCCTAACTATTGGTGGCCCTACATGAAGCGGGATGTAGCCTGGTACGTTGAGATATTCTTGACTTGCAGGAAAGTCAAGGCAGAGCACCAGAGACCGCACGACAAAATGCAGCCGTTGGATATCCCTGTGTGGAAGTGGGAGGAGATCACTATGGACATCATTACAAAGTTACCTTGGATGGTGCACAAATTTAACGCAAACGGATGGTCAGAGCGAGCAGACCATTCAGAACTTGGAGGATATGCCGCAGGCGTGGGTTCTAGACTTTGGTTGTAGCTGGGATACCTACCTTCCCTTGGAAAAGCTTTCCTATAATAATAGCTACCATACCAGTATCGACCGTCCTCCCTTCGAGATGCTTTACGGGAGGAAGTGCAAGACCCCAATATGCTAGGGTGGGGTGGGCCAGAGAGTCATGGGGAGTACCGAGGTGGTACTCAAGATAACGGAGAATATCCAGTAGGTGCGGAGTTGACTCCAGACGGCCCAGAGTCGGCAGAAGAGCTACGCCGACAAGCGCCGATCAGACCTAGAGTTTCAGGTAGGGGATATGGTCCTCCTGAAGGTGTCACCTTGGAAAGGTGTCATCCGGTTCAGGAAGCGAGGCAAGCTGGGCCCTATGTACATTGGGTCGTTTAGGGTTTTGAACCGGGTGGGTCGGGTTGCGTATCGTCTGGATCTGCCAGCCTAGCTTAGTCATATCCATAATTCTTTCCATGTCTCGCAGCTGCGGAAGTGCATAGTCGATGATTCGACAGTGGTTCCTTTAGAGGACATTCAGGTGGATGACAACCTGAACTACATCAAGAGACCAGTAACCATTCTCGACAGGAAGGCGAAGGATCTAAGGAACAAGAGGGTAGAGTTGGTGAAGGTACAGTGGCATCACCGTAAGGGCTCGGAAGGGACGTGGGAGTCGGAGGACGAGATGAGGGAGCATTACCCCGAGTTATTCCCGACAGCAGCAGCAGATTTCGAGGACGAAGTCTAATTCAAGTGGGGGAGATTTGTAACACCTGAGTCACCAGGTATTTCCCTTGAATTATTTAAGTGTTTAAATATGGAAATATTGTGAGAAGGACTGTACGTTGGGCGTACATAGTGTACGCACGGTGTACACGAGCGAGGCGCGACGAGGGGGGAAGTCTTGCGTACGCTGGGCGTAACTTGTCCAGTTGCAAAACCTAAATTTTAGGGTTTGCACCATATATAAAGACATTAACTCTGTCCCAAACCTCATTCCCTCGACCTCCACTGTCCCTAAAGTGTAGAAATCCAACCCTAGACATCTTGCATGCTTTTTGAGCTCATTTGGTGCACTTTTGGGTGATTTTTGGTGGTTTTGAAGAGAAACAAGTTTGAAGAAGGAGAAAGGACTTGAAGAGAGCTTGTAGATCCAGGGGATTAGCACCATTTCTGACTCATTTGAGGTATCAAGCTTCAAACATGACCATTGCATGCTTAGTTGTGGTTTTGGGGTGTTTTATGGGTTATTTTTGATGGATTTCGAGCAATACATCAATCCTATGGTGTACATGAAAACCCTAATAGCTTTGGATCTAGTTTGTCTAATGAACATGCAATTGATAACCGAAAGCCATAAACCCTAGATCTAATAAACTATAACTGAAATTAGGGTTTAGATCTTACCTTTGATTGTTATATAGCAATAACAATCAATCCTTGGCTTTAGAAAGCTTAGTGCCTCAAGTGTTGCACCTCTAATGGAGTCACAAACACCACTAAGCAACAAGATGAAGAAGAGAACAGAGAGGAGGCACCAAAAACAGCTGGAAACCCTAATCCAAGTGTTAGCCACGTTTTTGGTGCCCAAGGGTTCCTTATATACTTAGGCTATTAGGGTTATCCAACAAGGAAACCCTAATTTGACTACTTAAGCCCTAAGCAGCCCATGGACCCCTTCTAGAACATGCCTTGGACGATTTCTAATGGGCTTCCCCATAGAATTCGTCCAACCTATTATTCCAAGGTGATCCATAGCCCAATTCCAATTATCCTATAATTACAATTCCAGTCCCCTAAGTTTAATTAATCTCTTTTAGCCACAGAATTAATTCTTTATTAATTCTTGACTAATATTAATTAAACAATATGATTTCTCCTTTAATATATTATTCTTATAACATATTAATAAATCATAATTAAACCTTTCTCTCCTTAATTCATCCTACATATTGCTATGGTGAAGGCAACCCAAAAGGACCATGCTCATAATCGGGTCAAGTACATGCCAAAATAGTTATGGACTTAGACACTAATCCAACAGTCTCCCACTTGGATAAGTCTAATAACTATTTTGCATAACTTCAGAACCTGATCAGCAATCGTAGCTTTCAAAAGCCGTTGTCAACTCTGATCTTATCAGATACGTGTGTCCTTTAGATACGGGATTATATATTCCTCCATTCTACAAGATATCGTATAGACATGAGACATGGATTTAAATCATTCTCTCTGTCTATGTATTGTTTCCCGAATTCCGATTCATGACGACTGACAACAGACTACAATTGCACACATCAACTTAGTCCCGACTTGGCCAAGCGCTTAGGGTGTCATCACTAAATCATCGAGGGGGCCACAAATATCGCTTTTATCCCACTTTGGGTAAAAGGAATGGATAAACTTTGACTCAAATGCTTGCTTGCACCTACTAATTGAATCACACACAACAATAAGTTTTATAACACCAAGTTACTGGTGCGTTTACTTATCATCAATGTGCAACCGACCAGCAAATAACAACTCACACGTCTCGGTTTCAAGAATATACAATGTTATCGTCTCACTAATCACCTGTGATAAATCCATGAAGTGATTCAAGTGAGCGTGGGTTTAATCCAATACTTTAATCTTATCAAAACACTCATGAACTCTGCAGCAAACTTGTGCTATGTCTAAATGCTTTAGACAATCTACAGACAAATTCATGACAGTCTTCCTTCATACCTACTTCCAACGTATGACCGACTGTGGAGGTTCGAATAACCCAGTTATTCTGGAAGTCAAAACATGCAAAGTGAAACAGAATAATAATATTAATCCTATATGGCCCCAAAACTTTTGAGCGTAAATAAAAACACTTTTATTTAAACACCATATTGATTACTCATTATTCATTGCTTACTGTTTCAGAAAATCAACTTATTACTCGAATTATAACCACAATTGTCCCATGCTCCAAGCATGCACACTTTGGTTTCCTATGGTCCATACTTTGTGAAATAGATCAATTGAAAAACTTTTTCAATGAAGCTCATTTCATAATCCCTAATCCTTATTATTAGTATAAGAACACCAAATTCTTGCCACTTTTAGAATATGTCAGATTCTAACATTTTATGCAATGATTCTTTCGTAATGTCATAGCACAAAAGTTACCAAGACCCGGCTAATGAAATTACAAGGTATTCTATCGGAAATTGTTACAAGACAATTCCATAGACGTGAAGTCTCACATTCAAAGTACATTCCTTTGAACATCCTTCTCGCATAAAAGTTTCTAATCTAGACATATTTCTTATATCCAACTCCCATTAATGGAAACATTTCCATATTTTCCATATGACAGCTCATTCTTAATGGAATCTTATCTATTCATAATAATGTCAATATAGTCCATCCAGTACTATACTTCCAACTACTCACAAGCGACAAATCCTCAGTGAACCTCAGATCGTCCTTTGATAGTTGTTTAATTATTTTAGTCAAAAACTAGTTGTAGTCCCTTTTCCCTCTTAATGCCCTAGGCATTTGGAAAATTTTAGAATGGTCAAATATTATAGCATATGCAATCGATCCTATACCCGAAGCGTATTGGACACGATACATAATGTCTCACATAAAGACATGGTACTTTATCAGTCTTTTGCCATAATATTTTGTTAGCCATGTTCTCACAATTCGAACTATGAAGAGGGATGTCGTAATCATAATCGAATTTTGAGAACGTGCTATGTATCCTTGACTAAATTTTATTAACATTTCTTAATCTAAGCTTTTAGATTTTGAAACGAAGTATAATATTCTCTCCCTTAATTATAGCAAAACAACTTTTCAACCGCTACAACTTTGCAAAGTTAATCTTTGTTTTCTATAATTAATATTGCTAACTCTCAATACTTGAAATAATAATCATCCTCCCACTAACACAATGATTATTTCCATACAATTATAACACTTATGCTCCCACTAGCTTTGACATGTATTCAGAAAACACTTGAACTTCTAGAAAACAATGCTTATTGAATTCCTTAAGTTCATATTTCTAATACCTAATGCTTTGATAAGCCTTTATCTAAGCTTTTTAAGCTCATACACCTTTCCTTAGATAGCTCACATGTGTGTCTAAACAATTCAGAATTTATGTTACTAAGTCCCAGATGTTCAGACTAATTGCTAAATCTCACAATTCGAACTATGAAGAGGGATGCCGTAATCATAATCGAATCTGAGAATACAATTATCACAATTGATATCTTCTTAAAATCTCTCTTAGTGAAAGCATTTCCTCACAATCATTTTCATGAAGGAGGGAAACCTCATGACACTTAGATTTTTAAAGTGTATGTGTTCCTATCCATGTGAATTTGCCAAAACCAAAGTTTGCAACAAATCCAAACTCATATGGACCGAACGTGCTCAATCTCGATTTCTTGCCTCATGGTAACATGAATGCCCACCATGTCTTCCAAGCAACTCACCCTTTCATATCAATGTACTTTCCATTGATCAAGGCTCTTTGTCTTTATGCATTCAAATGAGAACTCATAGAACTCACATGCATAATTAACTCAATTGGAATGGCAGAGAAAAAGAGTGTGTCATCCACGATAGGCTTTAAACCTCAAGTCGTGTGCTAGTGATGATCAACTAGGTTTAACTCTTGATTTGTTCTTGAAACCTTTCAAGACCATTAAGACTCCCACTGACTCCTTGACATATAAGATTCTCTTGTCAAGAAACATTCCTTGACAAAACAAATATTCAAGAGTTGGTGTAGTTTTTATCAAGACTATCACTTCACATAATTGGTTCTAGTTGGTCTTTGTCTTATCCAAGACATCACAACTTACCAATCTCAAATGTGCAGGAATAAGAAGACTTTTTCCAATTCCACATTTGTTGAATGTTATAAACCTACTAAAGACGTGTCACTCAAGTCACAATCTTGGAGTATGACTCTTAAGACTTGATATTGGAACGAAGTATGATTGACTTATTGATTTAATTATTTCCATAATTCTCGATTCCTCTTCTTAGACATACAAATGCACTAAGACTCACTAAGAGGACCAATTGAGAAATAGTTATTTAATCATTAAGACTTATCATAAAACACAATAAAAGGTACTCTCCCTTCTTCTTAGAATAGAGAAATTTTTATCTTTCTGCCTACTTGATTCTTCTTATTCGTTCTGCTATTGATTGAAACTCTTTCGATCAACTCAGAATTATACTTAATCTTATAAGTATAACCATATTTACTAAACTTTATTAAATCATGACGAATATCTATATCACTCTTGTGATGGACTTGATCAACACACAACCTAGTGTAATCGATCTCCTGGTCCTTCTCTTGACACTTTGCCAAAGAATTAGTCTAATTTCCAAATATGAAGTTTCTCATTCATCACGCAACCAAGTTGTATGATTCCAAGTTTCTGTCCAATTGAAACTTGGGCGATAAGAATCTTCCTTTATTTGGCAAATTCTCGACATTTCCACAAATAACACAATAAAGAATCCATTATTGCTAACAATAGAAACAATCAAACATCAATTTTTCATACACACCATTGCAAGGATAAATAAATAAGACAAAATCAAAATTTATTTTATTGCGGAAAAATTTGTCCTTACAATGCAATTCAACTGAAAAACTATGTTATTTCATATTTCTTATCATTCTATCCTAACTCTAGAGTAGCAGCTCAAAAATCTGATCCTCGAGTCCATGCGATCGAAATCCATTTCTTCATGATCAGATTCAGCACGCTTCTTCCTTAAGCTTCCTCTCTTTTCTTCGATCCTGCAAAAACATCAAAATGTAATCTTATCACATCATGTATTAAGAATCAAAGAATAGGAACTTATAAAGTTAGTTAATAGATTTTACCTGAAGTAGAGCCATACGTCTTGACTCTCCCATCTCTTAGATCTCTCTGGTAAACTGGGCAGCTTCGTCTCCAATGCCCCTTCTCTTGGCAGTAGAAGAAGATGGACTCTTTTGGAATGGCACAAGGAACTATCTCAGAATTTACCTTTTCTGGATTTCCAATGTCACCATTTCAATGTCCATTGAATTTTGGGAGTTTGATTCACCAGAGAAATTTGCTTGATCAGCACGCCAAATCATTGCTGATTCAGCAGCTATAAGCAAATAGGTCAAATCAATGAGGGTCACGTCATGGTCCATCATATAGTACTCTCTAACGAACTCACTATATGATTCAGGAAGCGACTGAAGAACCCAGTCAACAGCCAACTCACCTGAAATCTCGACACCCAACATCCTTAACCTGTCAATGTGTGACGTTATCTCCAAGACGTGTGCACACACAGGTTTCCCATCTTCGTGTTTACTTGCCAATAGGGCTTGAGTGAGCTTGAACTTTTCAAGCCTTTGAACTTGTGGGTTAGGGAGAATAATTGGAGGAGGTGGAGGAAGTGAAGCATGACTCTCATTTCCTTGATCGTATTGTGGAATGTCATCTTCATTTGGAAAGCTTGTTCCAAGGGACTTGGGAAGACCATTGTAAGATTTAGACATCTACAAACCGGGAGAAAATTCAAGTTAGTTGATAAGAATCCTTGATGTAACACCCAAATGAAACATCAAGGCTAAGATCCAACACAATACTCTACAACCTAGAAGAGGGATGCCGTAATCTAGTTGCAGAATATTTGAAGGTAGGTAAATGACGATTTACCAATTTCCACCATGAAAAACGAAAAAGAAGTTTAAGTTTTAAATGAATTAAAACTCCTACACCTTTTGAGATTCATTGAACTTTTCAATGGCATGTTTAATCTCGATTATGCCCTTCAAATTTGCGACTGGGATACCGAGGATCACAAACAAGGTGTGAATAACCATACGAATCTACGTGATGCACTCAATGATACTATCACCTAATCAATGTGTCGGTTAACCACACACGCTCCATTGATCTATGATAAACATCGAGCCACCCTTCGCCACCAATGCCAAACCCAAATTAGTGTGCCGGTTAACCACACACGCTCCACTAACGTTTCGACAAGGGTACAAAGTGTAATTCCATGGATTAGCATACAATTCCACATTTTTCCTAAAGTAACTATGATTTGGGAATTTGTAAAAGCATGTAGTTACTTTGTACTTCATTATACTTATAATGGAAGGTTTCGTCCTATCCTACCCGTTCGGCTAACGACCCTCCACTAGTCAAGAGTGCGGTGGGTAAGAGTGGATACCCATTTAATCGCCATTTTATAGGCAATTTTCTTAAACACCCCTTATAGACCAGCTTCGTGAATGAGGCCTACTAACGGTAAGACTGACTCTTTACTCATATATATATATATATATATATATATATATATATATATATATATATATATATATATATATATATATATATATATATATATATATATAATATTAGACTTTTAATGTTACATATATATAGTATAGGGTGTATTTTACACTTTTAAAATACTAGGTGGTTCAATTTAATAAATTATACTTTTAATTTAATCAAATGTAAACCAAAACATTATGGATTTATTAACTCTCTTTTAATTATACACTTTAATTAATTAACAAAACCATAAGGGTGTAATTTAAACTTTTCAAAATGCGAGGGTTTTAGAATTTAACATTTCAAAATCAAACTTTTAATCAACTTTTAAATTCCAAAACTTGAGGGCAAGTTTTGAAACTTTTCAAAACATTTGGGATTAGAATTTAAATATTTCAAAATTAACTTTTAATCAAAAAATTTTAATTCCAAAACTTGAGGGCAAGTTTTGAAACTTTTCAAAACATTAGGGTTTAACTATTTAAATTTCAAAAACAAAACATTTAAGTTCAAATTTAAACTATAAAACCTAAAGGGGAAAATTGAAACTTTTTCACAAGATAATTCAAATCTAAATTACAAATAATCAATCTTTATCTAATAAAACAAAAGATTATCTAAATTTTGACAATTATCTTCTATTTTGGCAAGGATAATCACCCAATATCAATAAAAATCGGATCTTATGAATTAAAAACGTTTATGGTAAGTATCCCAGGCCAAAACAGCAAGAAAATAGCCAAAAAAACGCTGCCAGACTCGCTGACTCGTCGAGTCATCACTGGACTCGTCGAGTACCCAGTGGACTCGGCGAGTTCAGTCATGGACTCGGCGAGTCCAGCCCCAAAATTCAAAAAAAAATCGTTTTTCAGCCAATTTTCGATCAAGCAAGCATCAAATTCACTAACAAACAGCCATAGGCTCTGATACCACTGATGGATTTCGAGCAATACATCAATCCTATAGTGTACATGCAAACCCTAATAGCTTTGGATCTAGTTTGTCTAATGAACATGCAATTGATAATCCAAAGCCATAAACCCTAGATCTAATAAACTATAACTGAAATTAGGGTTTAGATCTTACCTTTGATTGTTATATAGCAATAACAATCAATCCTTGGCTTTAGAAAGCTTAGTGCCTCAAGTGTTTGCACCTCTAATGGAGTCACAAACACCACTAAGCAACAAGATGAAGAAGAGAAGAGAGAGGAGGCACCAAAAACGGTTGGAAACCCTAATCCAAGTGTTAGCCACGTTTTTGGTGCCCAAGGGTTCTTTATATACTTAGGCTATTAGGGTTATCCAACAAGGAAACCCTAATTTGACTGCTTAAGCCCTAAGCAGCCCATGGACCCCTTCTGGAACACGCCTTGGACGATTTCTAATGGGCTTCCCCATAGAATTCGTCCAACCTATTATTCCAAGGTGATCCATAGCCCAATTGCAATTATCCTATAATTACAATTCCAGTCCCCTAAGTTTAATTAATCTCTTTTAGACACAGAATTAATTCTTTATTAATTCTTGACTAATATTAATTAAACAATATGATTTCTCCTTTAATATATTATTCTTATAACATATTAATAAATCATAATTAAACCTTTTTCTCCTTAATTCATCCTACATATTGCTATGGTGAAGGCAACCCAAAAGGACCATGCTCATAATCGGGTCAAGTACATACCAAAATAGTTATGGACTTAGACACTAATCCAACAATTTTGACTCCATTGTCGAAGTTTCTTGTGTCTTGGTAGTTGCAGACCATAAGAACTGTCCTTTTGAGCTCTTGGAAGCGTTTAAAGTCATAAAAATTAGACCTTGATGGTTAAGCCACAACCATGCAAGTAGTTGATGGTCACAAAGTTTGTTTAAGGACTTAAATCATGTTTTAACCCCCATCTATGCATGAAAAGACATAAAGTTTATAACTTTATGGATTAGGACGTCTTAAAAGACTTAGATCTATGTTTTGGACGTTAGGACTTAATAGATTAAGTCACAAAATGAGTCTTAAGGAAGCTGGCCCGTACGTTGGGCGTACACCCTGGTACGCTGCGCGTACTGGGTCAACTTCCCTCTTCTGGTCAAGGCCAGCGTACGTGCCAGGTACGTCGCGCGTACGCATATAGAGTGACGAATATGACTTTTTAGGCCTTAGAAGTTTGGTCCTAGATTGTTGGGCCTCATGGCCTACTGTGGAGTAAGGCCTTTGGGCCTAGAACTGAGATTAATGGTATTGGGCCTTTTGGGCCATTAGAAATTATTTATTTTGGGCTAAGAGTATGTTGGGCTTAAGATAAGGCCCATTTGAGGAGTTGGGCCCAATTTAGAAAATTTCGCCATTGGTGGGCCACTAGTGGGCTTGGGAAGGCTATCTGGATTTAGGCCTTTCATGTTATGGTGTTGAGCCTTAGGCATTGGCCAAATTAGATCAGGGGTAAAATGGTCATCTTACCCTAAGAAGGATTATTAGTTTTTGACTAAGTGTTATTGTGCTAATGATAGCTCGGGGAGTCGTTGGAGCAGCTGTTAGAGATTTCTTACCATGAGATTCTGCATTCAGCTTTGCAAGGTGAGTTACCTCCCCGATGGCAGTGGGTCTAAGGCACCAAGGTCGTCCCACTAGTAGGAGTTTGTAGTTAGATAATTATCTTTGTGATAATTATTTGGTATGCCACTATCTGTTATGATTTATGTGCTAGTATTATGTGATAGTCGTAGGGGGTGAAATAGACCCTGTATCCGGTCAATAAGACCGAAGGGGTAGGTAAGGCACCCAGATATGTCTGGCAGTATGATTATGTATGCTATTATGTGGTAGTGGTAGGGGTGAAATAGTCCCCGTAACCGGTTGCAAGAGACCGAAGGGGTAGGCCAGCACCCTGATATGCTAGGCGGTTACCGGTTGAAAGAGACCGAAGGGGTAGGCCAACACCCTGATATGCTAGGCGGTTACCGGTTGAAGAAGACCGAAAAGGTAGGCCAACACCCTTATATGCTAGGCAATATGTTATTTTATGGTATATGGTATGATGAGGGAACTCACTAAGCTTTGTGCTTACGGTTTTCAGTTTTTGTTTCAGGTACTTCTAGCTCGAAGGGGAAATAGCCGGCTTGATCATATCGCATCACACCATGGATTTTCCGCACTAGTGATTTTGGGATTATGACTCTGATGATGATTTTATATGTATCATGGATTGCACAACTAAACTATTTTATGTTTTCATGGTTTTGGGGAAAAATGAAATGGTTTGTTTTATGATTGTTAAACTTAAAAGTGAAAATTTCGGGTTGTAATTTAAGGGTGTTACAGTTTGTGTTGTTTGTTTTATGCATTTTTTATATGTGGTTGATAAATTAGTTTTTTCACATGCTAAAATAATTTTTGGAGAAAATAAACATCACATGGAGTTTGGTTTTCAAAATTTATAATGTGGACATAATATGTAACAAGTTTTTGTTTTAAAATAAAATCCGGTTTTATAAAAAGCGTTAATAACGTCAAATTTTGTGTTAGGGTGCAAGGTTCTCGTTGGATGTGGCTTACCTTCTTGTATGTGTAATGGGTTGAGTCTTTCCTATAAATAGGAAGCGAGTGACTCTCATTTATGTAAGAACTTGTAAGACCAATTTTGGAGAGATTGGTTTAGTGAGAGAAATTAATAATATCTACTTGTACTCTTACTATTCTAATGGAGCTTAAACGTGTCTATTTACTCTTGGCGTTCTTGATGTTTGAATGATTCACTTGATCTTTACTATTCCGCACATGTCATCATAATTCGGGTCACTACAATTGGTATCAAAGTGGGTGTTCTTGAAGTTCTTAAGAATATTATCCATGATGACAACATGATTTGGTGAATATCAAATGGGTGTAAGTTCTTCATCTTTGATAGAGTTTGTGTTCTAGAAATCGAATTTATTCCTTGATTTGATTCAAAATTCGATTTTCCCTCTCTAAAATACTTGTTAATTTCACTTTCTCTCTCTAGAACTTGGTTCATATTCACTTTCTCTCTTTAGAGATTTCATTCATAATCACTTTCTCTCTCTAGAAATATCCAAGTTCCTGTGATCATGGTGTATTTGGCTTATGATTCTTGGATCGTGATGATTAAAGATGTCAAATGCAAAGTCATTGAGAAACAATTTTATGGGTTATTGTCGAAAGGTGGGTTGATTTCATGGAGAATTTTGATATCTTATGGAGGATTGAAAGATGATCATGGAAAGTTGATATTTCAACCTCTTTGTAAGATTGATAGTTTGGTTCAAATTTCCACGAATATGTTATCTTGGTGTGAAAATCAAAAGGAAGGAAAAGAAATCGAATTATTCAAAAAGGAATATGTTTCTCTTATTGAAGACCCAAATGATCTTCATGTTCTAAAAATTGTTGAAGTTCAAACAATGGGAATTTAATGTGATTTTGATGAAGATGTGAAAGTTTTTTTTGTTCAATTGGAGTTCAAACCGATAAATGCTTGAATTCATGTGATTCGTTTGAAGGAATGATGCCATATAGAAAGCCTTCAATCCAAGAAGTTTAAATGTATGAAACTCCAAAAGATTTGATTCAAACTTCCAAAGTTGAAGTTGTCAAGATGATGTTGTTTTTGAATTCAAAACTTCAAGATCCAAAAAGATGAAGAAGAAGAAGAAGAAGAAGAAGAAGAAGAAGAAGAAGATCAAAGGCAAGAACAATTGGGTTTCTAAACAAATTTCTTCAAAAGTTGTCTTGAAGCCGAAATCTATTAAGCAAATTTGGGTTCCAAAGCAACAATCATCAAGTATTGCAATGAATTCAAATTCCAAACCCAAAATTGTTGAAGATTCTGATGAAGATGATGTTAGATCTTGGAAAAATGAGAAGAACGGGTTGTACAACATGCATCGTGGTAGTACAATGTGAAATTTGGTGATTTTCTTGTTCCAACAAAAGAACTGAGATCTTCCATAATCGATTCTAGTATTGAAAATGGAAAAAGAATTATCAAGAAGGTTTCTCAAATTCTCAAATGGATTCCGAAAAATTCATGTTGAGATCGACACCATGTTCTTGAAGATCCATTGATGAACGATCCAGGTTTTCTCAAAATTTAATCATAATTTCGATTCGTGCTTTTGTTTTTCATTTTCAATCGTTTTGATTCGTTGGATCTAATCTGTTTCGAACCCTATTGATGATCCAATAATTTTTTTTAAGATCAAGCCCAATGAAAATTTCCATATGTTCAGATTAAGCCCAACCAAAAATGATTTTGGTTTTTGTTCATTGATCCAAAACTATTTTATTGTTCATCAATTTGAAAACCACTTTTTAAGGCCAATTCGAACATCTTCATTCATTGAGCCCAATTAAAATCAAACTTTCGATCTGTTACTGTTCATATTTTTGATTTGAAGTTCAATCCACTCATTTAATCCATCCGCTACTATTAATTTTTTTAGCCCATATCAAAAGCAAGTTAATGATAAGTTGTCTATCTTGCTTCAAAGAACGATTTGAGTATCTCAAATCGATGTCAACGGGTTGAGATAATAATTGAATGGAAAAAGTCGAACGAATTTGTGGTTTGAATTTGAAATCAAAATGTCAAAATCATATTTGGAATCAAAATTAAGTTCGATTGTTGATGTGGGATGGTATATGTGTTCAATGCTTAGAGTCGAATTAAACAGATACCTGTAATATTTGGAATCGAAACTCTATTCGAGTTGATTCGAGTTGAAATCGAGATCGATTGATATGAATTGACTGTTGGAATCGAAGTTTACATGCTTGGAATTAAATTCAAGTTCAATTGATGTTCGTTGATTGAGTCCAAGTTTTCGAAATTGAATTTTTTTTGAATGGTTATTCGAGTCTAAAGGGAAGGAAGAATTCGAGTTGACTTTGATGATTCTTGAAGTCGAACTCGATTTTGTCTAATGTTCTTGGTTCATGGTCGAACTCAATTTCAACTCTTGTTCTTGTTCAAGAATTGCTTGAATCGAAAGAAGAAGTTTCGATGTTGGGGAATGATTGAAATCAAAATGTGTTTTGAATCGTTGGTCATTGAGGCTTATAAATCCAATGCCTTGGAAACGAGCTGGGAACAAAAGTACCTTAATTGGAGTCAAAGTCAAAATCGAATTTTAGTACTCGTTTGGAATCGAAATCGGTTTGATTATGTTTTGGAGTTGGAAGTTTTTCAATTAGGATCTGCTTATGAGTCGAAAGCACTTGAGTTTGAGTCGATATTGCGAAATTGATTTCGACTACATGTTGGTTGTTTAGTTCGATATGGTTTGAAGTTGAATGCCTTGGGGACGAACGGGTTCATTGAAGACGAACTCGTATTGGACTGATTGTTGGGTCGAATTCGTTGGAATGGTGAAATCGATTTCGACTTGTATCGTGTTGTCGTTAGTTCGAACCAAGAGGAACTGGAAATCGAAAGTAGTAGATTTAAGGATCGAAAATATGAGTTCGATTGTGTTGGTCTTGACTAGATTGACTGAGTGTTGAAATCAAATGGAGGAGGAGTCGATATCGATGTGTAGGGTCAAATGTGATTGAAGTTGGTGTTCCGTTCGCATCTGGTATCGAATTGGGGAAGAAAGGAAGATGGTTGACTTGAGTCCTTATACATTCAACGAATTGACAGTTTCCACCCACATTCAAATTGGTGCACTTTTCTGCGAAGAATAAAGATTTTTTATTTTGAATACCTGAAGTTTCAGAGTTTTAACAGAAAATAACCAGTTTCGACATTGGAGTAAAATTTTGTGAAATGGGAAATATTTCATTTCAAGTCCCTGCAGTTGATGCGAATTGTCACTTTATGCCAAATTTCTCATTTGGGTAAAGTTTTTTATTTGAAGCTGAATTGTCGCAACGGTTCCTTGCAGAATTTGCGAAATTGACAATTTTTACCCAGTTTTCGAATTTCTTGCAACTCTCACCCAAAAGTCGAAAATTTTCACAAAATTTGGAAAATTTTCTCAGCTTTTCATGATTGTTTTCCATGCAAGATTTTCGCGGTTGCATTTTTGTCACACATTGAGGGGTAGTTTCATCAAGTTTATTCCTCGGGCGCTTCTCGTCCTTTGTGGGTTTTATAATCTTTTGTTGATTATAAAAATGGGGAGAATGTAGAAATAGGTATTCGAAGCTTCTCGAGTATTCATTTTGTGGATTTGAAGACCGATGTTACTTCAAGGGGGAGTTAGTCTTAATCACGCGAGCTCGTTTGGAAATTGAAACCGGGACATCCAATCCTAACATTGAGGAGGAGAATGTTAGGGTGCAAAGTTGTCCTTGGATGTGGCTTACCCTGTTGTATATGTAATGGGTTGAGTCTTTCCAATAAATAGGAAGTGAGTGACTCCCATTTATGTAGGAACTTGTAAGACCCATTTTGGAGAGATTAGTTTAGTGAGAGAAATTAACAATACCCATTTGTACTCTTACTATTCCAAGGGAGCTTAAACGTGTTTATTTACTCTTGGTGTTCTTGATGTTTGAATGATTCACTTGATATTTACTATTCCGCACATGTCATCATAATCCGGGTCACCATATTTTGAAATACTCAAATATAAGTTTTAAAATTGTGATTTTGTAACTTATACAAAATCCAAATATATAATTAATAAAAGGAAGTTTTATTAAAGATATAAAAGTTTCAAATGCACTCAAACTTAATACCGATTATTAAAATTGAATCACGTCAAATTATATAAAACTAGCTTTTTATATAGAACCTTTAAAAGTGATTTTCTTTTGAAAATTGGTACCAAGGTTTATTATATGCATTTAATAACCATGATATCATATGTTTTTTAAAACTAGAATAATAAAACATATGAAATACCATTTTTTACAAACCTCAAATCTACGCAATCCATTTTGATGAGCACTCACACATCTCTTGTATGCACTAATGGGATAAATGATACCTAACCGCTTAGTGTTATCTTTTGATGGTCAGGGTGTCTTTGCAATTTCTATAACCAAGTCATAGGTCGATTATACATGTTTTTCAAATTGGATGATTTGATCGAAAATCTTTTATGAATGTTGTGGTTCCCTCCACATTCTTATAATCAACCCTGTAGTGGCCTACTTCAGCCAACGGTCTTTTTCAACCATGCAAATGTTATGGTCTTCCTACCGTGTTACAATTCTCCTGGAACTGCTATAACGCCCATGGGTTAGGGCTAGACGTTAAGGGGATAATAATACTAAATATTCATTTTATCGAACAATTAAAATCCTTGAATCAGATAATTGTTCTTCGTATGCATTTTTGCGTTATATAAATACTTATTTATTATATACGTGTTATGTGGACAAATATTATGGGTATATAATATTTGTATAAATCTTTTTATAAAATTATCGAAGAGCGATAAAATAAAATATTTTTGTTAAATAGAAGATTATTTAGGATAAATAATCTTAGCGAAAATTGTAACGACCATAATATCTCATATTAGTCGGCATAACGGAAAATACTACAACCAAGTGTAAATAGCTTAAAGTGTTGTATTTCTCCTACTGGAATACCGAACGTTCGAGCGGTGACTCGTAGATAAAAGAAGTGTGTTATGACACCAATTATGAGAATCTGCTCACATAACGGGATAAGGTTTCGGAAAGATAATAAGTTGGCAAGCAGTTTTGAGGTTGGAGCCACGATAGTAGTTAGTTTCCACTAACTAGTCAAGTGAGTGTATAGTCACTTTCATCTTACACATAGATATGCAGTATTTTATATAAAATACGTGTTATATGTATATATATTGTTTGTTTATTTGAGATGGATATTGAATGAATGTTTTATACAAGTTTTAAATGATTTAAACTGTATATATATTTTATATCTACAAAAAATGTTGGGTAAACATGGGTAGATGAAATAGTTGGTATGTAATGAAAGATGAGTTGGATAAATGAGATGATTGGTGATATAGATCATGAGATGAGGGTGAGGGGTGAAATATGAGAGAAGCTCTTACCCAAACGTTGTCCCCCGTCATTCAGCAGAGTATTGATGACATCCATGGACTATTCTAGACGGTCTGTGGAACACTAGCAGGCTTGCAACCTGTAGGTGTTGTGAACTATATGTTCATCAGATGTACTCTAAAAACCCATTGACATGTATTGCAGGTGGATACCCATGAATAATACTGTCGATAAATGAGATCTATGGACTTAGCACATGTTGTATAAACCCTGGCAGCTATGGACTTAGTGCCTGTTGTATAAACCCTAGCAGCTATGGATTTAGTGCCTATTGTATAAACCCTGACAGCTATGGATTTAGTGCCTGTTGTATAAACCCTGGCGACGATGTGAGTTCGTGCCTATTCCTTAGTATGAATCCTTAGGAATGAGTGATAGATGATTCTTAGGGTAAATCCTTAAGAGATAAATAAGATAATGGGGATGGGTAATTGGGTTAATTGTTTGATGATAAAACACAATAACTTTATTATTGTGGGTTGAAAACCCTATGTACTCATCAGGTTTCCCAACCTGACCCACTCAAGTTATTTTTATCACAGGTGTCGATACGAAGCTACGTTACACTGAGAGATTAAAGGAGATGTAAAATCACTAGTGTAAATGAATGTAAATTCTGTTTATGCTTATGTTTTGTATTGACGATGACATCCCAAAATTTTAAAATGAATAAAATACATTTCCTCGGAAATGATTTGATAATATATTTTCACATTTATGGGAACAAATTCCGCAACATTTTTCTTTAAAAGGATACTCTGATTCTTATATAAAGCATAAACAAAATCGGTCTTTTCTGGCCGTGAAATTTAGGGATGTCACAGTTGGTATCAGAGCATTAGTTTAAGCGAACTAGTAATTGTGAGGATTTCTAGACTTAAACTTAGATTGCTAAGTGATGATGATAAGGTGTGTGTCTAGTATACTTTAGGTTGAGTACCTAAATTAATATTAAATAGACACAAGCACTAGAATATTTTAGGGTATATGCCTTAATTAATATTATGTGCTAATCGAATTGTTTTATAGCATGCCTTAGGTTGAATACCTTACTTGCTATAGTGTGCACTAGCATACTTTAGGAGAGATGTCTTATATGCTAATATGTGCTAAAAGATAAATAATATGCCTCAGATTGCTTACCTATATAGCTATTACTTGAGGAAGTTTAAGGTTTGTTGCTGACCTTGGTTTGGAAGAGGAAAATTTATGTGTTCAGGATTATAAATATTTAATTACTGTATTAGAACTGACATGAAACTTTTCGAGGTGATAAGGAGAATTACAATAGTTGACATCGATATCTTCATAAATAAACGATCGAGGGATATCATAAAATAATACCTATCAAGTGATACCGTAAATAGTATATTAATACCTATAGAGTGGTGTTGTACATTCAAAGTATGTTTGATGAAATAATAACACCTTTGGAGGAATGTTGTGCGTTTGAAGTACATTTGGACGAGATTAATGTTTTGGAGTAATCCATGAAGTTGTTCCATCGCGGACTAGATTGAAGTAGTGATTGCTTACGGAGTTAGAAGAGCTGATCTGTACCCTATACAAGATGCTTAGACTTAGTATTTAAAAATACTTAGTGACAATTGACTTCTGTCACATCCTTCTGAAATTTCTATAGTGTGTTAACCCGACTTTAGCATACAAGATTAGGGTGGTGAAATGAATCATTTGGTTGTGAAAGGCTCAGTGACTTACTTGTCTAAGTAAGGTAGAATACTTAGTTGAAGAAGCAGTACACCCATAATATTGCATGAGAAGAGATGTTGTTGTCAGGAATGACAGGGAACCAAGTTGAATCTAGTAGAACATGCGGAGATGCAGCTAAAATGCAAATTTCCTAGGATTTACTCCTATGAAGTAGACTTACAATATACACAAATGAGAAGCAAAATTTCTAAGATTAACTCATATAAAGGAATGACGATGTCATGGAAGAATGACTAAATGGAATGATATCTGTAGTAACTTGCATGAGTTTGAAAATAATACAAGTAGTTGGAGAGCATTTGTCTCCTTACCGCTAGAGTAAATTCCGGTATAGTGTGCCTTGCAGACTGGACACTACCCGAGAAATAATTCTTGTGAAATGTTTGGAAGTGAAATTCCTAGTGACCTACGAAAAGTATTAGAATATGCTTAATTTGCGCATATACATGAGAAGGTTCCTAAAATGCGAGTCTAGGAAAGCCAAGATGTGCTTGATAGAGACGCGAAATCCCTGGTTGAGTCTAGGAGAAATTGTTGTATGTGCTTGTTTGAACACACTCATATGTGATAAGTTGCTTTGTGATTTTTTTGTATGGTGACTTGGAGAACTGCGAGGCAATTCTTTGGACGAGTATGAGTAGGTGTGAAAGGTAGTAGAGGCCTATACTACCTGAAGCACAGGACTCACACTTGGATCAGGAAGAGTCACAAGGTTACTAAGGAACTAGTAGTTGATTTTGTTTTGTCTGTTTCCGTCATTTCAGTGATGACTAGAAAGATGACTTTCGTTCAGACCCTAGTGGTCATAAATAATTGAGTCTGGTTAATATAAATCTGTAAAGTGAGTTGATAGGTTCAAAGAACCATGTCTTGTGTAGTGACCAACTTTAGTCAGGAGATTGAAGAAGGAAATGATCGAGGTAAGCAATAGAATTATAATAGCCTTCATTAAAATATTAAGAAACTTGTAGCTAGAAATGCTACTTGCTATGAAGATGTTATATCACATTAGAACATGAAGGAAGATTTCTTTCGTGATAGTATTTGACTAATAGAGACAAGAGTCTGGTTCGTTGTGTGTCTTTTGTGTTATGAAATCGAAGGTCATTAGAATATGACCATTCGAGTTGTTGTTGTTGTAGCAAAAGTGAAGACCCTATCTTGGATCGAGTCTATGACCTAAATTTAAGAAGGAGTAGGAGTCTGCAATGAGAATTGAGTTTTTAACTCAGAGATTTGGACCAAAGGTCCAATAAAGAATGAAGAGCGGGTGTAAGTTTGAGCATCGCCATCAACTAAGAAGTCTGAAGAGTTTGACAATCGTTAGGCAAGCCATAAAAGTAACAGTTGATAAAAATATGCATAAGGGTGTTTGTCGTGCGTCTGTGTCCAAGTAATTTAGATGTGGTCAAGATGATTAATTGAAGAGCGACAAGTTAATCGTCCCAGCAAAGAGGAAAAAAAACTATTAAGTTTAGCGACCGTTGTTGTTGCTTGTATTACCCTCTTATTCCATTTTGTACACGTTTACCTTGGTAGACAACTTCGTGCTTGTCATGAACTTGATCAGACCATGATTTTGAGAAACAAGAAGATCACTCGTTGTGAGCACACACAGTGATGATACGTTGGGGATGATAAAGTCATTAATATGACGATCAATAGATTCTTTCAAAGAGAAAGAGGATTAACAATCACAAAGATGGATACGACTTGAGCTTTGATTGATCGTAAGTAGTTGTAGAAGAGAGTTCGAACCCAAGTGAGGGAGAACCAACCATTAAGGTAAAAGTGCGAAAGGCAACTCTTACTTAAAAAAAAGCGAGTAGCGAAGATCGTATGTATTCGTTATTTCGAGGACGAAATCATCCTAAGAGGGAGAGAATTGTAACGCCCGTGGGTTAGGGCTAGATGTTAAGGGAATAATAATACTAAATATACGTTTTATCGAACAATTTAAATCCTCGAATCAGATAATTGTTCTTCGTATGCATTTTTGCGTTATATAAATACTTATTTATTATATACGTGTTATGTGGACAAATATTATGGGTATATAATATTTGTATAAATCTTTTTATAAAATTATCGAAGAGCGATAAAATAAAATATTTTTTTTAAATAGAAGATTATTTAGGATAAATAATCTTAGTGAAAATTGTAACGACCATAATATCTCACTAAGTGAGATATAAGATGTATTTGGTCTAAATACATTAAATGGTGAACCCAAGTAGTGAAACGGTATTTTTTTATGCTATACCTATTTTTTGACGATAATTAAGTATATTTTATGATGTTAGTTATCAATTATTAGATTTAGATATTGGGGATGGGTAATTGGGTTAATTGTTTGATGATAAAACACAATAACTTTATCATTGTGGGTTGAAAACCTTATGTACTCACAAGGTTTCCCAACCTGACCCACTCAAGTTATTTTTATCACAGGTGTCGATACGAAGCTACGTTACACTGAGAGATTAAAGGAGATGTAAAATCACTAGTGTAAATGAATGTAAAATCTGTTTATGCTTATGTTTTGTATTGACGATGACATCCCAAAGTTTTAAAATAAATAAAATACATTTCCTCGGAAATGATTTGATAATATATTTTCACATTTTTGGGAACAAATTCCGCAACATTTTTCTTTAAAAGGATAATCTGATTCTTATATAAAGCATAAACAAAATCGGTCTTTTCTGGCCGTGAAATTTGGGGATGTCACAACTGCCATGTGCTCCCTTATGGTCTTTCAAACAAAATTATAAAGATAACAAGAAAAAATTGACACGAGACAGACCCCTATTCTACTACACCCCATAAAGTGTTTGGGTTGTGCTTTGAACCCCAAAGCCTTCATCAGACAAGAACAGGAAGAGAGGCCCTCACACAATCTTCGACCTAAACCTAATCACTAATTCTATCTTGCGCCGCTACTAATGCTCCAATTCTTCCCGACGAGATAACCTTGAATCATCAGCATTTCCTTCCCTGGTCACAACTAACTGCTGAACAATATTCCTTCTATAAGCTTCATTCCTATCAACGACCCAAACCTACGATCCTTTATCCTTGAATGAGAAACTTTAGGATGACCTACACTCTGAAATCCTTCCATTCAAGTAAGCGATTCTCCCCAACTTGGAATTGTTAGACTCTGATCACTCCAAAAGCATTCAAAAGTTTGAGCCAACCAAAGACTTTACTACTTGGTTCCTAACACCCACACCTGACATCCAGAGGAAAAAGATAATCCAAATCCTTCAAACAAAACCTAAGAGTTCCAACACACATCTACAACCGTACAATCAGCAAGCAATCCAATCATAATTAATATAATCAAAAAAGAACCAGGGTTGATTAAAACAATACCATTCAACTAGTCATCCAAGATTACAACAGAAATAATGAAAACATAAACAAAAAAAGATATTAATGACATCAACAATGCAAAAGCCGACTGAATTGAAGAATTGATAACTCAAACCCGGGCTCTTGGGACTCTAGTTGTCCCATGTCGTCCATCCGGTAACTGGAAAGCTAAAGGTGTTAGATCCAAGACCATAGGGAAAATCAGCCTTACCATGGCTTGGTTGACTGCAAATGAAACATACTCTTGACTCCCTCCAACTATAGTTCCGATTGTAGTGACCCTCCAGACCGCATCTAAAACATCCAGAAACTGGCGCACGACAACTACCCCGATGAGTCTGACTACACCTGCCGCAAAATCAGTGAGTCTCTCGAACTCCTGACCGAATGTCAGTTACACTGGCCTTCTTGACTATTGTTGTTGATGCTTGAACCTAATCATTCTTCCTCTTCTGTTGCTGGGTCTCCAACTTCAGCTCCCTGTTCCTAGTTGCCTCCACTAAACCAGAAAGAGTCTTATCATGCTGGGTCTCCACTCTTGGATCCCCGCCCTCAGCATATCATGCTGGCGATTCATCCCCATCTCTTCCGTAGTCACATACTGTGGGAAAAGCAATGCTCTCTCTTTCTCTCTCTCTCTCTCTCTCTCTCTCTCTCTCTTTCTCTGTGTGTGTGTGTGTGAACTTGGTAGTGATATTGGCCACTGTCTCAGTAGTCTACTCAAGTGGAAAAAACTCTCAGGCCAACAGCTAAACCTCCATTACCGGCAGAAACTCTCTCTTCAGTATGATAACAAAATCCTCCCATGACATATACAATAAGACGTCAGATTCGAGGTCCTAAACAACCCCACGCCACCAATCCCTAGCTCTGCCGCGTAGAATACATGTCGTAAATCTGACCTTGGCCTTCGTTGGGCAAAAGCTGGCACGGAAGGCACTCTCGACATCGGCAATCCAATTCATACTGATAATCGACTCCTTAATCCCAAAGAGACTAGGAGCCCCACACGCATCAAACTCCTTGAAGATAACCTCATGAGTCCTGAATCGACTGGCCTCTAAATCAGTATAAAAACCCTAATCCGCTCGTCCATCAACGAAATCAACTTATCCCTGACTATGATGACCAACCCATGAAAATCCTCTCTCATTAACCTTGAAATTTATGCAACGATGATGTCGCAGACATCCCTCTCACTCATACCTGAACCTCCGACACGAAAGGTCGCCATCCTGAATCTAAAAGATAAAAAGAACACATCATAAATCAATGCGCATTGCAAACCCACACCATGCATACCCACCTACAACCTCATTGGTATTCTTGTAACATTTGCTTGACCCAATTATGGATCTTGTGCTTTTAGTAGTATGGGCCCAATACTACCTTCCACACCTATCCATACCCATTCCAAAGATTATTCCAAGATTCCCAAGTCACTTCGCATCACTCCACTAGACTTCTCACATGCATACGCACATCTATCTATATACATAATACTACACTTCCTAGACACACACACACTCTCTCTATAGGATGCTTCCTTTCCTAGAATCTCTCTTTCTCTCTCTAAGATCCTTCCTTTTCTACAACCCGCACGCCGAGCATGCCTTTGTACTAAAATCAGCCAAAGATCCCAAAACACATACAACAATACAAATAAAAGGCATACGAGACATCCAAACAAATCAGGAAATTCTAGCATGCAATCCTAAGCAGATCCACAGACTATATTCTAGAATGAATAACAATTCATAACACAAATACAAAATCATAAGGGTATATTGGGAATTACTTACTTCTAAGCTCTGACCGACTATATGCATCCCATTATTATGAAACATTTTTAGGAAATCATTTTCCTGAATTAAAGCATTCTCTTACAAAAACATATCGTGAAAATCTCTCAGTCCTCAGTTTGAGTTCAGACACACCGTACGGCGCGCATGAATCCCTCAAGCCAAGGCTCTGACACCAAATTGTAACAAACCCGAAAATTACAAAGATATTTTTCATCTAAAAACATATTAACTGATCAAAACCTTCAACTTAAAAACCATAAATGACGTTCATTTGTTTGAAAACATAGTGTTATCAGAGTTGAATTATAGGAAAGCGAAAATTGTTATCTTCGATGCGTGTGTACAGTCCCACCGAGCTCTTCTCACGAACAAACTGCAAAACATTTAATCCACAACTGTAAGCATAAAGCTTAGTGAGATCCCCAGTATACCACATATTCCATCATATATACAATCCATACACACAAAGTCCTCGACTCTAAATTCGGCCCACCTGATCCTTTTACTACAAGCCTACATCACACATAACAGGCCCAGCCCAGAGAGTATAACGGCCCCAACCCAATGCACACAACAAGTCAATGAATGGGACCAGATCCTGGTCTTTCATAAAATACATAAAATCATATATGGTTAGAGGTCAGATAGATAGCCGAGCAGGTGGTCCACCCGAAAACAATGAATCAAAAAAGAACCATGCAATCAGGCTTTAGACCAAGATTTCTCAGGTTATCTAACTTAACCACCTACAACCATTACAAGCATTTCCCTAACCAACCATGACACCTACCAACATCATATAGTCCACAAGCAAGACCCTACCAGTATAGCATACCATGATACATAATTTCCTATACTGATCAAACAAACAATATCATACAATCAACAAGGTGGATACTACTACTCTATCATACCATGACACCAAGTGTCCTAACTTTCACATACATAACAAGGAGTTATCCTAGTCAACTAGCATACTTGTACTCTAACAGTACCTCTACCCTACCATACAAAGGATATACAATAGGATACATGGCATAGTGGGAAAACTCACCTGAATTGCAAAACCAGAGTAGTACAGCTTCACTCTTGACTCCTTGCACCGATCAGACCCGTGAATCATCTAACACCAAGAAAAGACCAAACCTCAGTCAAATACCTAACCCTAAAGTTTAACCTAAATTCAAACCTAGTCAAAAAGTTGAAAATTCAACATCCGAGTCAAAAAGCGTGCGACGCTCTCAGTGGAAGCTCATCGCTTCACTAAAAGACATAATAGTCGGCCTTAGGGCTTAAAACAATTGTGGCTAAGAAAGTGTAGAAAGCGCCTCAAGCTCAGGAAAAGCGCCTCATGCTTTGTCTTAATACAAAGGGTAAGGTGACTTAATCAGTTAAATCGATTCTCTATCTTCTAGATCCATTAAGAACAACCAAATCTCAGAAGATCTAGGTTACCAAGTCCAAAATGACATAAATTTTTCACAAAACATGAATGTCTCTAAGAACAAGATCAAGATACCAACTTTCCAACTAGAAAAGGTCCAAATGATAATCCTTGGTGCTTAGGAGGACTTGGAGTCATCTTAACTCCATGTGTTTTATAGGGCGCCCCGTGCTTTTTATATAAACTCCTGATTTTCTGGTTTTCCGCTTCAGCTTCAAACGATCATAACTTCCTCATTTCAACTCCGGTTTCAGTAATCTTTATATGCACGTGAAGCTATTAACGAGCCCTACAATTCTACTAATTACTCTTCACTTAAATCATACATATATTACTTCATTAATACATGAAAAAGTACAAAATGAGAAAATTCTTTAAACCAAATACTACAAACCTGCTCTAAAAGAGTATACACTAACTGAATTCTCACAGATCTTCCTTTAACACTGACTTGTGGCGCCTTCTGGCACAAAGAATCTGCTACCACATTCGTCTTTCCTGCGTGATAGATTATCTCGCAATCACAGTTACTGAGCAACTCTATCCACATTCTATGCCTCATATTCAAATCCTTCTAAGTGAGCACATGCTAAAAACTTTTATTATTTGTGTACAACTTACACTTTGTACCATATAGGCAATGCCTCCAAATCTTTAAATCAAGGAATATTGCTGCCAAATCCAAATCATGTGTCTTTTATTTCATCTCGGTCTCTTTCAATTTCTAGGTAGCATAGGCAATCACATTACCATGTTGCATCAAAACACACTTGAGACCTTTCACTGAAGCATTACTATAAACAACAAAATCTTCCGTCCCATCGGGTAATGCTAACACTGGGCTTCACATAATTAATAATTTCTTCTTCAAAATCGTAAACGCTTCTTCTTGATCTTGTCCCCAAACAAACTTCACCGCTTTTCCTATCAACTTATTAAGGAAACTAGCGATATGGGAGAAATCTTGGATAAAACGATGGTAATATCCGAATATACCAAGAAAACTAGGGACTTTGGTAGGTGTGTTTGAAGGTTCCCATTTCGCAACTCCTTCAATCTTCACGGGATCTACCATAATTCCGACAAGAGAAACGATATTCCCAAGGAACTAAACTTTTGGAAGCCAAAATTCGCACTTCAAAAAATTAGCATACAAATTCTCATCTCCCAAAAGTTTCAACACTTCGCAGAGATGCTTCTCATGCTTTTCTATGGTATTCAAATAAATGAGAATACCATCGATAAAAACAATAATCGACTTATCAAGGAATGGTCTACAAACTCTATTCATGAGATCCATGAATACAGTAGGAGCATTTGTAACACCAAACAACATCACAAAGAATTCATAATAACCATATCGGGTTCTAAACGTCGTCTTCTCAACATCACTTCCTTTAACCCAAAATTGATAATATCTAAAATGAATATTGATCTTTGAAAAATAATCGCTCCTTGCAATTGATCTAACAGATCAACTATTCTCGGCAATGGGTACCTATTCTTAATAGTAACCTTGTTGACCTTTCAATAATCTATACATATCCACATTGAACCGTCTTTCTTCCTCACGAATAACATCGGAGCACCCCATAGTGATGAACTCGGACGGATGAACCCTTTATCCAACAAATCTTGAATTTGAGACATCAACTCTTACTGTTTTGAAGAAGATAATTGATACAGAGATTTTGTGATCGGGCAAGCACCAGTAACTAAATCAATGCTAAACTCTACTTGTCTTTTTGGTAGCAAACCGGGCATCTCTTCGAGAAAAACCTCCATAAAATCTCTAATTTCTTTCACATCTTCTAACTTCCTCTTCTCCTTTATCGAATTAAGCTCGTGCGCCAAAAATGACTCACAACCTTTTCTTACACACTTATGAGCTTTAATTATTGTGATCAAACTTTGCATTTGCCGATTTCTCTTCCCGCATATGATTATCTTTCTTCCATTTGGTGCTTTAATCGACACTAACTTACTATTGAATGGAATTTATGCATGAATATTCTCGATCCAAGCAATCCCAAGAATTACATTGAACCCTCTGACTCCAATCGGCAATAGGATCATTTCAAACTTTTCTCTATCTATTTATACACAGCAATCATGATAGTCGTGACCTATAATAACATGCTCGTCAGAAGCTACTTCATCACATAACTTTCTTTTAATGACACTAAAGGATTACTAAATTTCTTTCTAAATTCATGGGATACAAACGAATAATCAGCACTCGAATCAAACAAAACACTTGCAGAAAAGGCGTTCCCAAGTATTGTACCTAAAACCATTCCATGTGCTTCCTTCGGCTCATCGGCCGCCAGCTTTAAAGCATGATCTTTAACCTTTGTCGATTCCGCCTTCTTACTTGCACTCGGATTCACCGTCTCATTCTTTCTCTTTTGTAAAGTAGTGTTGATGTGTAATTTTTCATGGTAGGAGTAACACTCCACATCTCGGATCTCCTTCTTGCACTCGAAAGACTTGTGGTTGAGATCACCACACTTGTAGCTTGACTTGCTACCAAACTTGCACTCACACTAATACAACTTTCCACACTTTCTTCTTGTCGGAATCTCCCATTTCTTTGAATTCCCATTAGATACTCGACTTTTTTTCTTGGAACCGCCTTGCTCCACTTGAGACCTTTTCTCTCCTACCGTGTTCTTCTCTCTAGTAATCCTAAAAATCATATCATCCATATTTTGACCAGCCACAACGACATCATCCAGGGTATCATCTTCCTCACTTCTACCTCATAGTCAACAAGAAAATCCTTCGTAAACTGGATAATATGATCTCTCTCAGTTAGGAGAATTTCCCCAAATGAACAACATCCTATCAGAAAACGCTTTTGCATACTGCTCCACAGTCAGTTATCCACAGTACGTCGATTTTATTCGCTTAACAAACTCATCCCATAACATATTTTCTTCAGCATCATCTCCCAAGGTTTGGTATACTCTTTCCCACCAAATTAGGGCTTGACCCCTAAGCACTTGCGAAGAATTGGTAACTTTCTGATCATCCCAACACCCACTAGCTCTAAGAACTCGATTTGTTTTAGTGATCCATTTCATAGTCACTTTTAGATCACGAATTCCTTCATATCCAGTCGGCTTGAATGCCATAAACGACTTGAAAGACCATCCTTTCATTGAGCTTACTGGAGGACATGGAGCAAGAGAGGACCCTTGATTTTGGGATAAACCCACAACATATTACGCACCAATAAAAGACAGTGCACCCCCAACAGATTGTGGACCCGCAGCAGACGGTGCAACATATTGGATTACTGGTGTTCCCAAACGAGTATCAATCAATCATTTCATCTCTTGACGATTTTCTTCTTTCAACTCCTCAAGAAGCCTCTTAATAGCTTCCATGGTAATTGGTTGGGGCTTCCATCTTGGCACAAAATTCGCTTCGCCCTCGTGCAGATCTACACCGCTTCTAGTACGAACCATTATGAAACCATAAACCACTAGCATGAAGATATTAATTCATGCAATTCTTAAAATTCATAAAAATACACAAGGTGAAGATCCTAAAACACTCTGGTTCTTTCTTTATCTCACATAGTTTAGCCTAGGTAATGACAGTCCAACCTAATTCGATCAAACTATGGCTCTGATATAAATTGTAACAACCCATATTTTTCTTAAAGATTTAATATTTAAGTTATGGGAAATATCAAAGTTTACACATCATCACAAAAGCCATAGTTTCAAAAAATTTTAAAATTATCCCTAGAAAGAAACATTAACGCGTGTTACCAACTCATATCCTAACCAAAATTAGAGTAACAAGGATAAAACATAAAACAAAAGTTTGGTTCAATGTCCGTGATGCTTCTAAGCCACTCTCTCTAAGGCTTGCTACATGAACGTGTAAACACATGGAAACAATATCTATCAAACCATAAGTTTGGTGAGTTATAATTTAACAATCATACAATATAATAATACATTTAGTCACATAATTCACATATCTAGCTAGTCACATAAGTGAACATACATTTATACATTAATGGTAGATAATTAACTAGTCTCCATCATCTTTAACATTTCCTTGTAGCACTCTAAGTACTCTCTTCCCTAGGGATCCCTTATTCCACTCATTACATACATATGCACAGAACATCATAAAAACATAACATTCACATAACATATTTTATCCAAGATATTACAATCTAATAATGATGTCATCTACATTTACATACATATCGATACATGCTTTAACATGAATCTACTTCACATTATCATACTCTAAAAGTATAGTACAACTCACCTCTTATAGTGGAATAACAAGCCACTTCACATTTTCCATTTCTAGGGTTTCAAACCCTAATGATCAAAACAAGAATTTAACCATTGAATCTCCATAAAAACCAAGTATTAAGCTTCCAAACACTTGGTTAACCATTAATAACAAGTTTATTGGAAGAAATCTTGCATAACAAGCTCAAACTCATAAACCACCATTAAAGCCCTAAAAAGCTTGAAAATGGACAAGATGATTATCTTAGGAGCTTTAGAAGCCTAAACCTTTCCACAAAAAGGCTTGATCGTCTCTTTAACCTTCTTCAACCTTTAAATCATCGGAGGTATGATCTAGAGTGTTCGAGTGTGCGTTTTTGAGAAAATAAACTCTATCCGATCATTTGATCTACCTCGAAACCATGCCGCGTTCTTACCCTCACCGTGTTGTTCTGGCTTAGATGATCCTGCGATCGACTTCCTTTCACATTGTCCTAGAAATCTATGATAGCAACCTACTTTGGCCACCACATCACAACACCCATATGCTATGCCGTGGAGTAAAGTACATTGTCTACGACTTACGATGGAAAAACACCCAAATCACCGCCTCACCCACCACGCCGCGACAAACCTCTCACCATGTCGTGGTGGACCTGGAAACAACTTTTCCATTCCATTTTCAATACAATTCAACCCCAAACTTATATCTATCAATTCCAATCCATTCTCAAATCAACATAACGTATTTCATTACTTCAAAACATCAAATGAATACGTGAGAGACATCGATTGACGTTCTACAAGTCTAATATTACCACAAGGACCAAAATCCCCTTTAACACATAATAACATTTTAAAACATAAAAGCTCAAAAATCTAGTTTCCTACAGGCACTCTACCAAAAATACTCTAATATCACAAACATAATATTAAAATGACATCTTTTTGTTTTGATGAAATACGATGAAGTGTACATCATCATTCTCTTTTTATCTACTTGTTCTTGGCATTCTCTGATGCTAAAGCGGAAGTCTTGATGAGGTAAAGGGATTCCTCAAGGTCATCACATAGCCTTTCAGGGTCTGGTATGGTTTCTTCATCTGCTGATATGATAAACGTCAATTTATCCATATAACTTAGTATATGAATCATTAATGCCTGCAATGATACTTTTGTTATTTCTCTTATGGAAGTTACTAAAAGTTTAGTTTAAAATATATTTAGTTGATAATGGTATATAGAATTTTTTTTATGTTACATTTAATATACTCTTAATATAAATATTTGATTATTTCGTATGTCTCAAATACCATTTCATAAAGAAAAAAAATAGATATTTTAATGACTCGTGACAGTAATGAACTTCAAATTTGTTTACATTATGTCACTTTCCTTTTGTATACACCATTTATAAGAGAACTTTTTTTTCAAAAAATATTTACAACTGATTATTGAATGTCATAATGGTATTTTTTTTAACACAAAAAATAAGTTCGTTGGTAAATTATGTAAAAAAAAGACTAAATATGAATAAAAGTTATATTTTATTATCTCAAATTCATTTTCCTTTTTAATCGTTCATTTTAACTTAAATAAAAAATCAATTAATTTGTAAAATTTTATTTTTAAATTTTTTTATTTTGTAAATCTATTTTTAGATCTTTTTCTTATCTTATGAAAAATAAGTAAACATTAAAATATGACTTATCATTATATAGATGATCATTCAAATATTATCTTAATTTTAAACTTCAATCTTTTCCAAAATTTTACATATGAAAACGTCAAATGGATATAAAATCAAACATTTGTACAAACATAAGTTTATATATATATATATATATATATATATATATATATATATATATATATATATATATATATATATATATATATATATATATATATAAATTAATGAAAATTATTTTAATAATTAATTAATAAGTATTTTTTTTCTCTTTTAGAACTTTGTGTATCACTCAAATATATGTGCAAGTATTTGATATTCCTATCCACTTGGCATATTTTGTGAAAGCTTAAAAATAATTGAAGTTGCAAGTAAAGATAATTTTTAAATGACTATCAAAATAATTTATATTTATTATAATTACGATGGTTGGTAAGTCGTGTTCTAATGGTCAAGTATTTTTTTTATCAACATAAGAAAGAGTTTAAGAATAGATTTGTGAAATAAAATTTTATAAAAATGAATATTTTACAAATTAATAGATTCTTTGAATAAAAATAAAATGAAAAATTAAGAAGGGATAATGAATTATGAGGTAACAAAATTTATTTTTCTTTTACATGTAGTCATTTTCTTTTTTGTGTATATAGTTTCCTTTTTATGTATATACTTTATAGTGAACTTATTTTTGTTGTTTAAACAATAACTTTATTGCTTGTAATAACTGTTAGTAATAATATTTTTTAAACAAAAAAAATATGTTCGTACAAAAATAGCAACTAAATGTGAAGAAAAACGAAAGTTCGTTACCATTACCTAAACATGTAATTATCCCTTAATAATATAACTCGAAGTAATAAATTTATATAATTATTATGATCAATGGGTAAATGGTGTAATTTAATTTGTAACTTAATAGCATGTAATGTATCTATTGCAATCTTTTCCTGCAAGTAAGATAAGATTTTATGTCTACCTTTTTCTTTTAAAACATCAAGATCCTAGTGTATACATTGGATCTTACAAAAATTGGTAAGTTTTAATTTTTGTACGCAGGAAAAATGTCAAGCTACATATAATATATATGATGGTAATTATTAAAGATAATAGATACTTAGATTCATAAGATTCCTCTATTTTTGCCTTCATAAAATACATAATCATATAATTTTGGTTATAAAATAAGGGAGTAGTTAGAAAAAGTCAAATTATATTTTGGTAATCCGATCTCATAAAATAAGTTCCCAAGTATTGAATATGAATATATGCTACCTAATAGAAATCGTTTGAAAATATGTCCATTTTAGGCTATCATTAGAAAAGGTATATTGGTAATAATCATTTCGCTATGTTTTCTAGGGCAATATACTAAGATACCCATCTAGACATGCTATACACACAGAGATAAAGAGAACCAAACTCTTTGAGCAAACCACAAACCCATCACCTAAGCCGCTAGATCATCTATATTTTGTAATGTTCATAAATGAACATACATATTCATGTACGAATGTTCAGTCACAACACATTCGATACATTGATGATCTGATAACTCAAAAGATGGTTTACTAAAATAGTTTGAATATATGTACATATATTTGTATATGAATACTTACATTAGGTTGTCCATAACAACTAGGAGCAATGTAAGTGATTTCATGCCCATAAAACGTGACTTCTTCTTGTGGTCCGGGCACATTAGTGAACCACAAGGTTGTGTTAAAGAAAACCTTATGGTTTAGTTTCCCTACCGCCTGCACCAACCTCAGATTCACATTAGTAGCAGATCCGAAAAAAAAGCACTTTCTAACTTGGTCTGTAATGTAATTAAAATTTTGCTAACCCAATTTTTGAGAATTTATTTAGTGCAAAAGTTTTACACAAATCCTTTAATTTTTAAATATATTTTTATTTTTATAGAAAATCTAGCTCCACACACCTTTTGGGGTAGTATAGATCCACCATTGTTCACCATCATTTTTTATTTTTACAATAAATTTGGGTTAAAGATCAGAAATAAGTGGGTCTACAAGCCCCTTGGGGTAATGTGGATCCTCCATTGTTCACCGTCATAACTAAAATAGTAATTTTTTGGTTTTAATATCGTAAAAGTAACATTTCATATATATAGTCACTAAACAAAACCTAATAATTGTTTACTTTTTTCATTGTGAGGTGATGCATGTACCTTAATGCCAAATAACTTGAGGACCAAATAAACAACAAAGTAAGTGTATAAAGGCTCTAAAGAGGCTTTCTTTCGATCGATGACTGCCTTAGCTTCTTTTACATAATCCAAGGGGTCTGTTTTTAGTCCGATTGCAAACGGGAGGAGCACATAACCGATCTGGTTTCCCCATCTACCCATCTTCCCCGTTTTCATTGTTTCGACAAAAGTCTACACATTCGCCGATGATAAGTAGAAAAAAGTTAACTATAATGATATTTGATTTGTTCACATAATTAAGACTATGATTTTTGAATCTGTTTATTGATTAAGATGGAAATTAGATGAACTCACATCGATCCGAGTGGTTGGTCTTAGGTTAAAAAAGAACGTGGCACGAAGGCGAATATTTTTTGGAATGAAGTCGTTTTTCTTAAGATGATCTGACCCATTAAGATTCATGTTTTCACCTGAAAATGGTATTTGGATTTAGTATAACCACTAAATAAAACTAGTTCGTCTTCAGAATTTGCCTAGTGACTCCAATAAAGTTATTGTATCTACGATTCTGATATAGCATGAAAGATAGAGATATAGATGCAAATTTTGAAAGATAGAGATATAGATGCAAATACACTTACTGTATCTACGATTCAGATAGCGTGATAAACCTGCTTGAGTGACTCCAAGCACTACATCATTCAATGTCTGCAACATAAGTGGCATCCATTACATAAATATAGATGTCAATCTCAATATTATTTCTATTATTTAAAATTATTATTTTTGGGAATATTAAAACTGATCACATTGTTTTTTAAAATTAAAGATAACCACCAAGTTTTTCACTATTTACCAAAATGGCCATCAAGTTAGAAATATTGTATTTAAAATTCCTTTTATTTGTTTCATATCAAGATTTTATGATATCAAACATATTTTATAATAATAATAATAATAATAATAATAATAATAATAATAATAATAATAAACCTTATTTTAGAGAAGACATATCGGACAAAAAATAGATAGTTTAGAGAAAAATAATAGACATAGACAATCCAGGCAAAAATATACATTTCAGAGTTGTTCTTTGAGTTTTAAAATTGTTATTTTTGTTTAATCCATGACTCAAATGCGCTAATACACCGATCTGTAGCTCAAATGATATTACAAGAGAGCTTTGTGGTTTTAAATTATGCTGAAGCAAAACATTTTGAAGTACCGAAAAGAACATTTTTGGTTTCAAAGTCTAGATGCAAATGAGAGAAAAATTCAAATTATTTGCTAAAATGTTACTTCATAATCAAAAAATGGGCCTATTTAGGACTTGGTGGTCATTTTAAGGAGAAAAAAAAAAAATGCTTGATCACCATAACATCCATGTGGTCATTTTTGTGAAAATCCTTAGAGTGTTTTTGGTTGTGAAAATTTGTGAGATTTTAGTTTTCTATGAAAATTATTAAATAAAAACGAAAATTTTGAAAACGCATTTGGTTGATTCAGTTTTCCAAATTTTTCCAAGAAAATCAAAAAAATTCTGTTTTCCAAATTGTATGTAATTAGAAAAATGATTTATACAGTTTTTCAAAATTTCTAAATTCCTAAGATGGAAAACGAAAACTCTACCGTTTCCATCAAAACATATTTTCTAAATTTTTTATTGAAAACTGAAACTGAAAACTCAACTCTATTTTCTGAAAAACTTTTTCTTGGAAAATAAAAATAGTTTTTCACAACCAAACATACCCTTAGCTTTTTCATTATAAGACTGTCACATGAGACTCTTTTTCCAGCATAATGTTTTGTTGTCTATCTATTACATTGGTAAAAAAAAATTTGTGACAATATATATATATATATATATATATATATATATATATATATATATATATATATATATATATATATATATATATCCTAACCACTCATCTTGGAGATCAAAAATAAAAAAAAAAAAAAAATTTATAAATTGCAAAATAAAAAGAAAAATCCAAAAATTCTTTTCTAAATATTATTTTCGTTATTTAATTTATCCAAAAATAATTAAAAAACAAACAAAAAAATTAAAAAAATATCACCGTTTTTTCGAAATATAAGTGAAATATTCTAATAGAATATTACATTATAAATAATCAATTCGAATTTTTACAATGTTAGAATATTCTAATATTCTACTAAAATTGGAAAATATGTTAAAATATTCTAATATTCTATTTGAATTGTTAAATTTATTAGAATATTTTAATATTCTATTAGTATTTTTTGAATATTTATAGTTTAATATTCTAAAAGAATATTTAAACATTCTAAAAATTCGATTTGAATATATTTACAGTATAATATTCTATTAAATATTTCACGTACATTTTGAAAAAAAACGGTAATTTTTTTATTTTAAAAATATATTTATTTTATATTCAAAATGAATTGCTAGAATTTCGTCCCCATATCTCACAAAATATGATGGTCTCACATGAACCTCTCTCTCTCTCTCTCTCTCTATATATATATATATATATATATATATATATATATATATATATATATATATATATATATATATTCGGTCGAGACCATGTTAATTTTGTGAGACATGAGGACACGATCTCAACCACTCATCTTAGAGATAAAAAAAAAATTAAAAAATCTGAAATACGAAAAAAAAAAAAAAGGCAAAAACCCGAAAGTTTTTTTTAAATATTATTTTCATATATTTGTCAAATATACAAATCGACGTGATTTTTTTAAATATATATATTTGTCAAATCACGCTGCATTGTTTCACTGCGTTTATTGCATATAAAACAATGAAATAAACCCTAACAAAAAACAAATTAACTTACCACATCCATGACCTTCTTCACCACCTTAATGTCAGATAAGTTCACGCTCTTGCGAACAAAACGTCTAGGTCTATTCTCTACGCCTAAAGGGCCTTTCAGTGGTGTTTCAGTGTCTTTAAGGAAAAACACGGTGAACACAAACATCACAACGGAAACAAAGGAGTTCCAAAACATTTCTAGCACCGACCGGACAGTAGAAAATTTGATGTAACTAGATTCTTTGTAGACGGGAAGTGTTGGCAAAGCATCCGGATCCGATGATTTTCGTGTACAAGCAAGAAAAAGTGTCATCAAAGACAAACCATCACCTAAGGAATGATGGAAGCGAAAAACACCGGTCCCTTCATCATTGGTTGTCTTGATGTCAAGAAGGTGGAGATCCCATAAAGGCTTTGAACTCTCGATGGGAGATTTGCTAAGGTTTGAGATGTAGTCATCGACAAATTTTTCTGGGAATGCAATATTCGGTTCTATTTTTGGGACTATAACATGGTTGTCAATGTTCACGTTTGTTGGAACCCATATGAAGCTTCCGGTTTCTTTGTCGATGACCTGAAAATCGATAAGAAGGCAAGAGTTTAGAAACGAAAATAACTTCCCAGAAAACAGTAGAATTAGTTATCACATTTTATTATCACGTTTGAATAAGGATTGCAATGAATTGTTTTTATTTGTTACACATTGATATTCTTTTAAGTTAAACGAAAAAGGATTGCAATGAATTGTTTTCACTTTTCACTCATATAATTGTTGTTGTTTGAAACACATACGGGCACACATACATTTTGACATGTTCAACAGTTCAAGTAAGAAAGATAACCCCCACAACAATTTTTCATAATTACATGTAGAATGGAAATATGGGGAAAAAGAATTTAAATGGAAACCAGATCTGATTCCACTATTTGGTACACCAGAAAATAAATTCAACCAAATATTCATAAGAAACAATTCTGTAATATAAATAAAATGGAAATTAATTTGTTTTTCAATATTTGTTATTTTCAAGCATTTCATATTTATGTTTGTAAAATCACGAAAATAACTTATTAACTACTCCACTAAATTAATAATGTGGCAAAAAAGTAAACATCTTTTTAAGGAAGGTTATTAAAAAATTAACTTGGAGCAAAAAAATAATTTTAAAATATTAAATTCATCAATATAAGTTAATTTATATATTTCTTAAACTTGATACATATAATAATTAATTTACATCAAATGTAGAAACATACAATATAAATATAAGTTCTAAACATAAATATTTTAATTAAAAATTGTCATTTTTCTTATTACATAATAACTAATAACAAAATCTAATAATTATTTTCCCATAAAAAAATATCCGTCAAAAAATAACTATTTATCGCTGTTGTTTTGCGTGTGCACATTATATATATATATATATATATATATATATATATATATATATATATATATATATATATATATATATATATATTATTTTTAGGGCTTTACCTTAGAAAAACAAAACAATTTACCAAAATTTATATATTTTTATTTTTATGTTCTACATATAAAACTAAGAAATCTTATATATATATATATATATATATATATATATATAAAAGATTTCTTAGTTTTATATGTAGAACATAAAAATAAAAATATATAAATTTTGGTAAATTGTTTTGTTTTTCTAACGTAAAGCCCTAAAAATATAAACCCAACGCATTGTAATTGTATATTGATATAGGTTTTTATTTGTAAACATAAAAATAACAAAATAACCTATTGATGCACAAACCTCCAACTCAACTTGAAACTACTATACGCAACTTAAATAGAGTTCATTAGTTCATAACCCATGTGAGACAAATTATCACATCATGGACGTGAACCATGAGCGACAACAGTTTCAACTTTTGATGGTGTGGTTTCAAGGTTATATTTATACCTGCAGGCTTGAGAACCTAGGATGTCGAAGGAGAGAATGAACAAGATTTTGTTTGACGACAGCAGGGTTGATCTTGGTCTTGCACCCCATCATGGTTATGATGTAGACATTGGAACCAGGCTCATGGAACAATCTTGACATAGGGCTCAGAGGTTGATCTTCTTCCTTCAATCTTAGACCATCGTTGATGGTGGTTTTGATCTGTGTAAGAGTGTTGAGACCTTTTGCAGAACTCATGGCTCACACAAAATTGGAACTTTCTATATCTAGGAATGCAAGTTGAGTTAATGAATGACATCCTTTATATACATCAACCATGGCATCATGTTTTTTTTTTTTGCTTTCGACCATCAATGCTTTATTAAAAATAACCACACAGTATTTGATTTAATAGGTGTCAAATTATATATGCTATTGGTTGACGAGTCAAGATTGATGAATATAATAAATAACCACACAGTATTTGATTTAATAGGTGTCAAATTATATATGCTATTGGTTGACGAGTCAAGATTGATGAATATATATTTTCTTTGTTTATTATTCTTTAATGGCAAACTACACGTAAATGGAATATACTTTCGGCGAATCTCCTAACATTGAAAGGACATATATTATAAGTTTATAATCAAACAAAAGAAATGATTTGTAAAATATAAACCAACTCATAAGTAAATATTTTTGTTTGATTACAGACTTTATACTTTAAGCTCTTTCACGTTGATTTTAAAGGATTTTACAATATATTTTTCGAAATAAAAACTGATTGATAATACATTTAGTTTAGGTAATTTTTCTCCTATATATTAATATATTATGTTATAATTCATGTAAACCTAAGTAGATATGTTTAAAATTATTATATTGACAAAAAAATAATAATAAAGAAAGGGGATAATGATTTGATGGGGTAAAATACTTTTTGAAATGTATACATTTAGTCCTTATTCTTTTTTTTGTAAAATAAACCCTTATACTTTATTAATATGTACACATTAGGTCCTTTTCACCGGATTCTACAGGTTTTGCTGACGTGGAAGGGTTTATTTTACAAAAAAAAGAATAAGGACTAAATGTGTACATTTCAAAAAGTATCTTACCCTATCAAGTCATTTTCCCTTTCTTTTATTTTGTTGAAATGAAATACCCAGGTGGCATCCACATATCCACAACGAGATTTTTCCAACTTTTATTCATCATGAAAAAGAGGGAGAACCCCGATCTCCGGCGACTCCTTTGTGTGTTCCTACACATCACTAGTAGCAAGGAGGAATGATGGCAAAAACAACAAGGTCGAAGGGGGAGGCAGGAGGAAGTAGAGACGGTAGTTGGCGGCGAGGAGCTGCTCTGGTAGCCCCCTCGTCGATTCTTTCTTCTTTTTCTGACAACATATCTCAAAGATGGAGGCAAAGAGAGACATATCGGAGAAACACAACAGGTAAAGGGTGTTTGGCTGTTGATGTTCGACCGGAAGGAAGAGAGACGAGAAAGAGAAGGGTCGCCGCCCTTTTCTTGTTGCTGGAGGATCACCCACCTCCGATGACTAAGCTAATTAATTGCTATTTAGTGCCACTTGTGCTTCCACATCAGCAAAACCTGTAGAATCCGGTGAAAATGACCTAATGTGTACATATTAATAAAGTATAAGGATTTATTTTACAAAAAAAAAGAATAAGGACTAAATGTGTACAATTCAAAAAGTATCTTACCCTATCAAGTCATTTTCCCTAAAAGAAAATTCGTATATGACCGGTATACCGGGTATAGTCGGTCACAAGGATTGCATTGTTACAAATAATAAAGTATAAGGGTTTATTTTACAAAAAAAAAAAATAAAGACTAAATGTGTACATTTCAAAAAATATCTTACCTTATCAAGTCATTATCCTTAAAGAAAGTAATTAAGAGAATGTATCCTTGATTTCTTGAAATACATTAACATCTAAGAGATTTAATTAGTTTTTTAAAAGATTGATATTATTTATATTTCGAAAATGTTATTTAAATATGATATTTTATTCTCAAAATTTGAATTGAAATGTATTGGTTACCAAAGAAATTTAGAAATGATAGAAATTATAGAAAAATATCACGTGTCAAAAAATGAAGATAGAAAAATGACATGTAACACTTTTAGGTTTTCTTTATTAGGATAGATAAAGATAGATAGAGAAAATTCCAAAAAACAAATCTGGCACTGGTTTATCAAAATATTGCACAAAACAAATACAAATAATATCACGATTGAACACAAAGAAAAAACTCTATTTCCCCATATTGAATTTCAAAAAAATAATTTAACAATCCGATAATTAATACCGTGAACTGACTATCGAAACGTCAAAATATCAACAAAACAACTCAATAATTAATATTGATGATTAAATAACAAAGAACTCAATAATTAATATTGGTGATTAAATAAGGAATAGTTATAACAAATAGAGACAATCTAACAATTTAATATGGAGAATTAAACTTCAAGCCTCATCACAAATTATAAATCTAATTATTATTATTATTATTATTATTATTATTATTATTATTATTTGTTAAGTTTCGTCCAAAAATAAGATAGATCATATTTGATTATAAAAAAAGTAGAAAGAGAGTGTCTTGATAAAAGAAGAACTAGAAACAAAAAATAAACGTAAAACTAACATGTAGATTGTAGATTCTTAACCGGTAACAATTGCATTGAATAACGTATGTCCTACAAATGATTTGCATGCTTAATATCTTGTAAGTGTCAACATAATCCCCCAGAATTTAATGTAAATAATTGTTTATTCCAATAGCTACGGAAGAACTAATAAATGAAAAGTGAATACTCACAAATCGGGAATCGAGAACAAACTTCTATCTGAATTTTCAGAGAGATGAGAGAGCGAAAAAGACCTCGATTTTTTGTGTGTGCAATATGATTCCAAGAAGGTTGTATTTATAGTGGTGGAAACCATATAATTCTCCAAACAACTTTGGCTCGATGAAGTCCTCGTTCCTCTCACACGTTATCACGTAGCATGTGCTTTTACATGATGCTTATGCATGAAGTCAGTGCGTTTTCATAAAGGTCTCTAGAAGGTTCATGGACCTTGCCCAATTAGTCACCGTGTAGTCAACGTTGATGGGGTGAACTGACCTAATTTGATCGAACTTGGTTAAAAAGAAAAGCTCATTAGTTCATAGCAATTATGTGGTCATATGAAGTATAAAGTGCATGTAAATCATACATTTTGCAAACATCACATCTCGTGTACACGACCCAATTTAGTGCTTGTCGGTGCTTGGCACATCCTTTTATGCACTAAATCCTTTTATGGCTAAGTTCAAAGAATACCTTAAAATCCAACTTAAAATTCTTTCCCCGCCTATATGGGAAAAAGGGAAATCCCAACTTGCATTTTATCCCTTAAATTTCCAACAATTCCCCACCAAGCTGGCAAGTTTCCTTTCACTTAGACTGATGATGTCACTTAGGTGTCATGAAGATTAAACCCTAGTTTAATATTGTGAAACAAGAAGAGGTTGATTCAATGGTATCATATAGTTTTAAACCAATAACTCTGTGACCTCTTTAGTTTATGCCTCCACATCACCTGCTATCTTTGTATTCTCACTAAACATGAATATGAACATACGCTATAAACCCTTTTCATGAACCTCTAGAAGATAAACCACTAATATTCATTTGAGGCACCACCACCTCTAGATCATATAAGAAAAGTTTTTCAGCATATTCATTGCTTATATGTCTCTAAAGTTTGGTTAATATTTTTAACTTGACCTTCTTCTCAGCAACGATTACCTCACATGCATCTATCAATATTGATAGTAACTTTTATCTTTAGTAACTTTGTTATTTCCCTTTTAAAATTAAGAAGTAGTAACATTAATTTCAAGTTGGGTTTCCATCACTGAACGAGTATATCGTGGTTTTAAACGCATGTCTATTGTAGTAGTTCCAACCAAATCTCTCATCAGAGATTTGGTCAACAGATATGCCGACTTCCTACTTATCTTCACACACACACACACACACACATATATATATATATATATATATATATATATATATATATATATATATATATATATAATTTTGAAGCCACAATTTTCAAAGTTGTCCCATATAAATGTGTTGAATACCAATACACATTAACTTCCCATTATATACAACATTGGATACTTTAGACAATGTGATCTTATTGTCACTATACATGAGAATAGATGGAATTGGAATATCCTACAGATAGTTGTAGATCTCTATTCTACTCTTTTTCTTTGCTTAATATTGTTAAGGAAATAAACTCGGCATCCATCATCGGGTAAGCTACAAGTCAGTATCTTTCGTGCCTAAGAAATAGATCCTCTAGGTAGTGTGTAAACCCAAACACTTGTGTATTTAGAATCATTGGAGTGGTCTGTCTAGTTGGCATCAAAATACCCTTCTAGTAATCAATTTAAGAGTACTTATCTCTTTTCAAGTATTATAGTACTCCATCTACTTCCTTCCAGTGTTCTATACATGGTTTGATAGTAGATTAACTTAGTTTTCTTAAAGTGAATGTGATTCCAAATCAAGTGTAATGTATAACATACATCATGCTACCATTTCGATTTACATACTCCACTTGAACCACAGCTCGATTAGAGTTCACATTAAGTTTCACATTTAAATAAAAAGGAGTGTTAATTTCCTTAATTCTCAAATGTTGTGTAACATCCCGAAATGAGGTACAATGATTATTCTTGAATCTTTCCTTATTATGTAAAAATTAGTCCCTAAATATGAAAGGTTGGCAAGTCAGTACGTGGGGCATACACATGAGTACACGCAGCGTACTCATGCACCATGCAGAATCACAGAGGCCACCTATTACGTTGGGCGTACCCCTTAGTACGATGGGCGTACTAGGCTCAGATGCAAACCCTAGTATTCGTTTGTCCCCTTTAAATAGAACATGATGGTCTCATTTCTAGCCACCCTTATCAGCCTCCAACCCTATCTAAAACCCTAATCTCGTGTGTGTGGCTTGTGTGTGTGATTTTGCAAGTTTTGAGTGATTCTTGGCCTTGTAGATGAAGAAGAAGGTTAGAGAAGAAGAAGAATGTGTCATCAAGCTTGGAGATCCAGAAACTTTCCACCTTTGTGCATCATTTTCAGGCGGAGTCTAGATCCAACAGTTCGGGTGCTAGGTTTTCATGTCATCAGTATCAGTGAGTCTCCTCACTTACTCTTACATGTATGGTAGGTTAGTTGTAATATCACCACCAGCTGGGTCTAGCTGTTATGTTATGTTAAGTGTTGATATGATATTTGTTGTGACTGGGGCTGCTGATAGCCAACCACAGGTTACGGATAACCTTACGAGTGTGCTGTTAGCTCACGGGGACTGCTGATAGTCCTAGGGTTGCAGATAACCCATAGATGTTTACTTAGGTTGTGTTATATGTGGTATCTTGCGGAACTCGCTAAGCTTTGTGATTACAACTGTTGATTTGTATGTGGCAGGTACTTCACTGGACCGCGGGAAGGCGAATGTCTGATTGTTCATACACAATGGGAATTTACTACTAGGACATGATCTTTTATGTACTCTGATAGCTATGATATTTTTGGCTTTGAGATGACTTGTAATTGATCTGGTTGTGAAACTATGTTTTTGGAAGTTTTAAAAATGAAAATTTTGGTCTAAAATTTGAGGTGTTACAATTTGGTATCAGAGCCCTGGTTTGAGCGATTTGGATGAACCTTTGCATGACTCCAAACTCAAACTGAGGGTTCGAGCATTTTTAAGAAGTTAACAAGAAATGAAGACTTTTTACAAGAGGAAAAAACCAGAGAAGCAGTGTGTACAATCGACCAGCGCTCGAGCGGCAGTTTCCTAAAATACATCATTTTTCATTTTAGTATTGCAGAGCAGACATGTTGTACTGTGAGCTAATAGGATTGTTGTAACACCTGGTTTGGATTGGAAAGGATTTATGCATGGACTCGGCGAGTTGGAGGTCAGCTCGTCGAGTAGGGTCGTGAGATCATGAAACGCGGATCGGGACCGACTCGGCGAGTCGAAGGTCAACTCGGCGAGTCCAAGCTGTTTAAAGAAAACCCTAAATTTTGGGTTTGCCCCCTACATAAACATCATTATCCGCCCCAGTAGCCTCCCTTAGCACCATAGAAGAACGTTTACGGCCACAAACCCTCTTATGAGTGAAGCAAGATCAATTGGGAGCTTATCCTTGAGATTTTAGGGAGGATTCCAAGCTTGAAGAAGAAGTATCATGGGGAAAACACTAGATCTAGCATCTAGTTCGTCTTGGGCATTGATTTGAGGTATGAATCTGTTACCTTAAGCATAAATTCCATTTGAGAGTTGTAACCAACTTTGTGGAAATGGAAGCAAGCTTAGATCTTAACCTATCACAAGGATAAGGTTCCAGATCTGGACCTTCTTAGGCCCCAAATATCATAAAGTTGCATCTTTTATTAAGCTCATTCCCTTTCCATGCATAAGAACCTTGTTTGAAGGTTAGTTTTGGTGTTATGGCCTTGTGAGGCTATGCATGCACGTAAAGTTTGCAACTTTACGTGATATCTTCACTAGGAGAGTTTGGATCTGAAGTTTGAAACCTTAAATCCCACTGGAAAGAACCGATTACGTGAGAACTCGTCGAGTCCCTCTGATGACTCAGCGAGTCGAGAGGGTTTACGGCCAAGGGTTTACGGCCAAAGGTTTACGGCCAAGGGTTCACGGTCACGGGTGTACGGTTGGTAGTTTACGGCCGTGAACATCAAGGAACTCGACGAGTCCCTCGAGTGACTCGGCGAGTCGGTGAGTGAAGTAGGGAACCCGAGGAGTGACTGATTGTACTTGACGAGTCAAGGCCAATATGGATTGTTGACCTTGACTATAGACCTTGACTTTAACCAGGGTTGACCCTGGGGGTATTTGTGGGATTATGCTGAGGTATTTACTCATTGATTATAGACAGTTTGGGAGGAGCAGCGTGGGATATATCCGACTACAGTTTGTCGGTTCAGCCTTTGAGAGGTGAGTCTTCTCACCATACCTATGGGTCTAAGGCACCAAGGCCGCCCCATTATGTGATTATGTTATATGTGTTGTTCATTATGTGATTTGATATGATACGTGATTTGTTATGATATGTGATTGTGTGTTTTTGCATGGAAGACCCCCGGGGGGAGCCTGTGGCATTGGATATAAGACCATGTGGGGTAGCCCATGGCATTCCTAGGTAAAGACCATGTGGGGGAGCCCATGGCATTGGATGTAAGACCATGTGGGGTAGCCCATGGCAGTCCTAGGTAAAGACCATGTGGGGTAGCCCATGGCATTCTTACAGGTTTTATGTATGTATGGCTTATGTGATATGTGTGTAGCTTTAATTAGCTAATTTTATGATAATTAGTATACTTGTTATGTAGAGATGTGTGATATGTATGTATGCATGATATGCGGTAGAGATAGCCTTTGTGGCTGATGGTAGAGACAACCTTTATGGCTGATGGTAGAGATAGCCCTTGTGGCTAACGGTAGAGATAGCTTTTACAGCTAATACAATATGTGTTATGTGGATTGTGTGTATGGGGTATGCTCTGGGGGACTCACTAAGCTTTGTGCTTACAGTTTACAGTTTTGGTTTCAGGTTTCATCGATTTGGAGATGAAGGGCTCGGATTGATCGCAGTGCACATACCTATGATTCCGCAATGAATGATTTTGGGACGAACTCTTATAAATGTTTTACTTAATGAGGATGTGACATGTTTGGAATAAATGGTATCAATGTTTTAGCTATAATAAAAATGAAATTTTTACCTCTGATTTTTGGGTCGTTACAAGTTGGTATCAGAGCCTTGGTTTGAGGGACTCGGACATACTTTCGGGTGAGTCTGAACTCAAACTGAGGATCTGTAAAGTTTCAAAAGAAAAATATTTTTAAGTAAAGAATTTATAAGACAAGAAAGGATGTGGTGCATGTAATCAATCGAGCTCAAGTAAGTTTTCCCAGAATATCCATGTTTGTTATCTGGTATGATTTGATTATGAATCTGTGAATCGCATGCTAGTTAGGGCTAGGGGAGATGCCTGTATATGTTGTATGAGCTGGTAGGCTTGCATGCTAGTGCTGAGTAGTCAGCAATAGGTCGGCCTGATATGTGGTGCTTGTAGCCGTGAGAATATTGGATGCCATGCTGGAATGAGAATGATAATTGGTATTTGTAACTTCTATGTGTATGCTTTCAAAATTGTATACGGTTAGGATCTTATAGCCTCGGAATAATTGATTTGGCCTTATTTCCTGTTCCTTGTCTGGTTGTGGTCCTAGGGTAGAGTTTATTATTCGACAGTCTAGTAGATCCTATTATGTGTATAATTTGCATGCATAAGGCAGCCGGCAGTGAGGATTGATGGATGTGGATAGTGCGAGCTGCGATATGTGGGCTGAATGTTTTATGGCAGTTATTTGGGTCGGAGTGCAACTGCACGAATGCTGCTTGCTTTGTGCTTTGTGGAACTCTTAAGTGATGGGAGTCAGCTACTAAGTGGATTTGACGATATCTAGGAGGTAGATGGTTGGCATCATGGGGAGTTCTTCAGCAGCTGATGGCAGGGCGAGGTTGGGAACCTAGGAAAGCCTAGTATGTGCTCCAGTGAGTTAGTGGGGCGGTTTAGTGAGATTGGGAGTCTAGGGGGAGCTAGGATGTTCTTCGGTGGATATTATGTTGTTGTTTAGCGGATGTTCGGTGCATCAATGGGGTAGGTGACTTATAGGATTCGGGAGGATTGTTGAGGAAAGTATGGATAGGTGTGGAAGGTAGTATGGGCCCGTACTACTGAAAGCACATGATCCATACTCGAATCAGTGAGAGTCTTGGAGAATCTAAGAATCCTGGGAAGGAGAATCCTTGATTATGATTGGAATGTGGGAATAGCTGCTATGCAGAATACGGATGAGCACGCAAGGAGAAGGACCAGGGTTCGGTCCCGGCTCCGGTAGTGATCCAGATAGTGGAAGGACTGCCAGGATTTTGAGTTCGCCTTGGATCTCTTGTATCGGACGGCACAAATTGATTTGCGGGTTCTATTGTACTTTCGGGATTGGAAACTATGTCTTGGGAATAGTTTATAGTTGGCTTAGAGCAAACGTTGCTCCAACTACTGTAGTTAAGCTGTTGGCAATTGAACTGGTGAGGGTGTCGGGGTGCGAGACCCTGAATGGTATGGATCACATAGCCGAGGACGGAAGATTGATTAGGAGTACATCAATAAGAGAGGTTTAGATCAGGTGAATTTTTTGGAGGGTTTCAGGCGGGGACCCAAGAGGTGGATCCGTAATGGAAAGGCCAGCAGGTTCGGATCCAGTACAACGTTGCAGAAACTGTGCGATGAAGTTTCGTTCCAAGGGTTTGGATTGTCATTGGGATCGGAATGAGGGCCTGCGTTATGCTATCAGGACAGTTGAGACATCGCAGGGGAAGGTGGTCAGGATTCCTTCAGATGTTGTGGATATGCTATCTTCGGCCACTTCCGGTGGATATTGGGTAATTGTATCACTTGGGTGTCGTGATAAGTTGGATCTCGGGTCGTTTTCTGCTATGGTCTGGGTTAGCAAGGGTTGTTAGATGCCATTCAGCATGTCGATGAATCTTTGAGAGATCTTCGGACGAATGTACCACGCGAAGCGGAATCCGCGTATACCGTGATTGCTCTGAGTCGCGGACGGATTATGTTCAGTGATTTGAGTTGCTACGGGTGTAGCAGGTTTGGTCACGTTGTTAGGGATTGTCCACAGGGGGCAAGCCCGTTATAATTGTCGCGATCAGAAGGGCGACAAGGAGGTCAACCGTTTGAGAATCGGAGAGGAGTGGTGAGTGCATCCGCTCCAACTATTTTGTGGATAACTATTGGACGAGAGGGTAGAGCCGGAGCCCAGCAGGGAGGGGCCCCACTTGCAAGGTCAAATTGGGGACATCGGAACTCCAGTAGACACGGGTGCGAGCATGGATAGGCGTATCGTTGGTCGTTATCTATGGTGGTGCTTGAGTTATACGCACCTTCAAGAAGAGCTATATGCCATCTGCATATTGTGATTTGGGTGGAATAGTACGGGATCATCTCCTGTTTTATCGCGGATTTTCCAGCAATTGTGTGTCATTTTGAGTATGGTCGGGGTTGGTTCAAGGGTTCGTACGAGGGAATTATGATTAGGTTTCAATAACCTTAGCATTTATGTTAGGAAAGCCTCTAGGAGTTGCCGAGGGAGGGAAGGAGAAGCTGTCGCTGAAGTATTGTCGGAGCATCCGACCTTTGGACTCCGAGATCTGAGTGTGATAACGGTGTGAACAGCTAGAGTCATTGGCATTGTTGGGACACAAGATGTGTTAGTTGGTTTTCGAGAATTATGTTGGTTGGAAGGGTTATGCATGGTGTTCTAGCTTTGGTAAGCACCGGACGTCAGCAAGGTGAGCATTGGAACGTAATGAGGATTGGGAATCCTGCAGTTTTCGTGTGCGGAACGGACTTAGTTGAATCTAAGTGGGGGAGAACTGTCTAGGTATCCGGGTCAGAAGCAAGGGTGAAAGTGTTGTAAGACTACGGGGGAGCCGTAGCATTCACTAATGTTCAAATGGGGTGAAAGTGATGTAAGACTACGGGGGAGCCGTAGCATTCACTAATGGTCAGTTAGGGTATAGTGTTGTAAGACTACGAGGGAGCCGTAACATTCACTAGCGGTAGAGAGTGTTGTAAGAATGCGGGGGTGCCGTAGCATTCACGAATTCTTTCAGGTGACTTGGACTAGGGTAGGATAGTTCGCAGGGTTGTGGGAGAGCCACCGCTTGGTTAGGATCAGGACCCGAGGTGGTTGATCGATCAGATATCCGGGGGCAAGCCCGGACGTGTATGGGAATTCCAGATTGGAACCGGTGGAGACTGTTGAGCTAAGGGTTGGATCTTGTGATACAGGATCTTGTGGTCGAGTAGTGCATGTTTTTGTAAGGCTGCGGCTGGGTAGCCCTGTTATTGGATCTCATAAAAACTTGGAGGTTGGATCGGGTGCGAGACTGGAGGTCTCAGGGAATCAGCTAGGGGTATTTATTAATCGGTCGAGTAAAGGATGACGGGAGGTCATGGTGCATTATGCAAATGCCGATTCGAGGAACTCTTGATGGGAGAGGAGTAACAATTCGGATTTGGATAGGAATCCAAATCGGAATTCGTGCAGGATCTCATTTCAGCGAGATGGGATGTGGGGCATCTATATGACAAGGGCATCGAGGGCAGAATTCCAGGTTAGTGAACGAGTTGGTTTGATGGTGGTTTAATTCATTGGGATGTGTCTCGGGTGGCTCTAGTTGTTATAGAGCCACGACATGTTGGAATCAGGAAACGGTAGGTCGAAGGAGACCTGGTATGATGTAAGACTATAACTATTCTGGTAGTATTCGCCTTTTTGCGTCAGATTCAGTGGCGACAGGTTGTCAGCCTATCATGATTGGATGGATCAGTTGGATGGAAGGAGATAGGGCAGTTATGGTTAGACGAGGTATCCTTCGGAGGTCGCATGGGACTGCTGAGTGTGGTTTGGCTCAGCAATCGGGTAGGCGTACGGTGTTCCGGACAGTTGGTAGACAGGTTGCGGCCAGGGAGGTCCCCGTTTGTTCTTCTGGAAAACAGCCATGTGGCAGCAAGAGGAGTAGGAGCGACTTCATTGATTTGGGGTCTGTGCGTGGAATTGCTTGTTATTCGGTAGTCGCAGTTCATCGATGATTTAGTTCGTTAGGAAGCCTGAAGGCATTGCGAGTGGGAAGTATTCTATTTAGAATGGTTTTCTTGTGGAGCCAGTTCGATGATGATTCGATGTGGGCAGTCTGTCAGGGCGATAGACCATCTCGAAACTTCAGCTGTTAGATGAAGCAAATATGATCAGGTTGCGAGTAATTCGTTCATTCTTGGATTTCGCGTTGTTGAAGGTGTCGCCCTGGAAGGGGATCATTAGATTTCGGAAAAGGGGCAAGCTAGGGCCCTGACATATAGGACCGTTCCGGATCATTCACCGGGTAGGTAAGGTAGCCTACCGCTTGGAGTTGCCGACAGAACTTAGCCAGATTCACAACACATTCCATGTGTCGCAACTTACGAAGTGTGTCACAGACGAGGCTGTGGTTGTCTCGTTGGGTGATATCCAGGTGGATGAGAGCATGAACTACATCGAGAAGCTCGTTTCCATCTTGGATAGGAAGACGAAGGTTCTTCGGAATAAGGAAGTAAGACTACTGAAAGTGCAATGGCAACATCGGAAGGGCTCCGAATGGACTTGGGAACCGGAAGAGGAGATGCGAGATCATTACCCCAATTTGTTTGAGTCAGCAGACTTCGAGGACGAAGTCTAGTTCAAGTGGGGGAGACTTGTAACACCTGGTTTGGATTGGAAAGGATTTATGCATGGACTCGGCGAGTTGGAGGTCAACTCGTCGAGTAGGGTCGTGAGATCATGAAACGCGGATCGGGACCGACTCGGCAAGTCGAAGGTCGACTCGGCGAGTCCAAGCTGTTTAAAGAAAACCCTAAATTTTGGGTTTGCCCCCTATATAAACATCATTATCGGCCCCAGTAGCCTCCCTTAGCACCATAGAAGAACGTTTACGGCCACAAACCCTCTTGTGAGTGAAGCAAGATCAATTGGAAGCTTATCCTTGAGATTTTGGGGAGGATTCCAAGCTTGAAGAGGAAGTATCAAGGGGAAAACACTAGATCTAGCATCTAGTTCATCTTGGGCATTGATTTGAGGTATGAATCTGTTACCTTAAGCATAAATTCCATTTGATAGTTGTAACCAACTTTGAGGAAATGTAAGCAAGCTTAGATCTGAACCTATCACAAGGATAAGGTTCCAGATCTGGACCTTCTTAGGCCCCAAATATCATAAAGTTGAATCTTTTATTGAGCTCATTCCCTCTCCATGCATAAGAACCTTGTTTGAAGGTTAGTTTTGGTGTTATGGCCTTGTGAGGTTATGCATGCACGTAAAGTTTGCAACTTTACGTGATATCTTCACTAGGAGAGTTTGGATCTGAAGTTTGAAACCTTAAATCCCACTGGAAAGAACCGATTACGTGAGAATTCGTCGAGTCCCTCTGATGACTCGGCGAGTCGAGAGGGTTCACGGCCAAGGGTTTACGACCAAGGGTTTACGGCCAAGGGTTCATGACCAAGGGTTCACGGTCAGGGGTGTACGGTTGGTGGTTTACAGCCGTGAACATCAAGGAACTCGACGAGTCCCTCGAGTGACTCGACGAGTCGGTGAGTGAAGCAGGGAACCCGACGAGTGACTGATTCTACTCGACGAGTGACCTTGACTATAGACCTTCACTTTGACCAGGGTTGACCCTGGGGGTATTTATGGGATTATGCTGAGGTATTTACTCATTTATTATAGATAGTTTGGGAGGAGCAACGTGGGATATATCTGACTACACTTTATCGGTTCAGCCTTTGAGAGGTGAGTCTTCTCACCATACCCATGGGTCTAAGGCACCAAGGCCGGACCATTATGTGATTATGTTATATGTGTTGGTCATTATATGATTTGATATGATATGTGATTTGTTATGATATGTGATTGTGTGTTTTTGCATGGAAGACCCCGGGGGGAGCCCGTGGCATTGGATATAAGACCATGTGGGGTAGCCCATGACATTCCTAGGTAAAGACCATGTGGGGGAGCCCATGGCATTGGATGTAAGACCATGTGCGGTAGCCCATGGCAGTCCGAGGTAAAGACCATGTGGGGTAGCCCATGGCATTCTTATAGGTTTTATGTATGTATGTCTTATGTGATATGTGTGTAGCTTTAATTAGCTAATTTTATGATAATTGGTATACTTGTTATGTAGAGATGTGTGATATGTATGTATGCATGATATGCGGTAGAGATAGCCTTTGTGGCTAATGGTAGAGACCGCCTTTATGGCTGATGGTAGAGATAGTCCTTATGGCTAACGGTAGAGATAGCTTTTACAGCTAATACGATATGTGTTATGTGGGTTGTGTGTGTGGGGTATGCTCTGGGGGACTCACTAAGCTTCGTGCTTATGGTTTACAGTTTTGGTTTCAGGTGTCATCGATTTGGAAATGAAGGGCTCGGATTGATCGCAGTGCACACACCTATGATTCCTCAATGAATGATTTTAGGACGAACTCTGATAAATGTTTTACTTAATGAGGATTTGACATGTTTGGAATAAATGGTATCAATGTTTTAGCTATAATAAAAATAAAATTTTTACCTTTGATTTTTGGGTCGTTACAATTTGGTATCAGAGCCTTGGTTTGAGGGATTCGGACATACTTTTGGGTGAGTCTGAACTCAAACTGAGGATCTGTAAAAGTTTCAAAAGAAAAATGTTTTTAAGTAAAGAATTTCTAAGACAAGAAAGGGTGTGGTGCATGCAATCAATCGAGCTCAAGTAAGTTTCCCCAGAATACCCACGTTTGTGGTGATGCCTTTGCCGAGGATAGATGATCTTTTTGACCAGCATCAGGGAGCGTCTTGGTTTTCCAAGACTGATTTACGGTCTAGCTATCATTAGATGAGGGTACGGGAGGAGGATATTCAGAAGACGGCCTTTGGAACTCGTTATGTGCATTACAAGTTTGTGGTGATGCCTTTTGGGCTCACCAACGCACCAGCAACGTTCATGGACCTCATGAACCGGGTGTGTAGGCCCATGTTGGATCGAACTATGATCGTTTTTATCGATGACATTCTAGTATATTCGAAGATTAGGGAACAACATGAGGAGCATCTACAAGAGATTCTTGGGGTTTTGAGGATGGAAAGGTTGTATGCCAAATTCTCCAAGTGTGATTTTTGGTTGATAGAGGTTCAGTTTTTTGGGGTACCTCATCAATCAGAATCGTATTTTGGTCGACCCAACCAAAATTGAGGCGGTGATGCAGTGGGAGCTGCCGAGAACTCCATCCGAGATTCGGAGCTTCCTTGGTTTGACAGACTATTATCGGAGCTCCGATCCTTTTCGTCAGGAAGAAGGACGGTTCGCACCGGATGTGCATTGATTATCGGGAATTGAACAAGCTGAAAGTGAAGAACTGTTACCCTTTGCCGAGGATAAATGATCTTTTTGAACAACTTCAGGGAGTGTCTTGGTTTTCCAATATTGATTTGCGGTCCAGCTATCATCAGATGATGGTACGGGAGGAGGATATTCAGAAGACGGCCTTTCAAACTCGTTATGGGCATTACGAGTCTGTGGTGATGCCTTTTGGGCTCACCATGGCACCATCAACGTTCATGGACCTTATGAACCGGGTGTGTATGCCTATGTTGGATCGATCTATGATCGTTTTTATCGATGAGATTCTAGTATATTCATAGACTAGGGTGTGACATCCGCCTAAAATGGATTCGGGTCAACCCAACCCAATTGGAAATTTACTAAACCCTACTCAAGATTACTTGACGCTAATAGGATCAAAACCCATACCCTACGATATAAATTGACGTAATAGCAACATAGTATAGTACAACGTTATAACTATAATCAAATTAATTTATGATACCATATTAAAATCAAATCAAAGTATAATGCTCTAATTAAATTAAAAGAATCAAACTTGAATGCTATAATTAAACTTCAAATCAAAGTAGATTGTTATAATCAAATAATAACCTATCTTTTATAAAACTCCATTTTTATAAAATTTACATTAAATTTTATAAAACTCTATTTTTATAAACTTTACTTTAAATTTTATAAAACTCTTATATTAATTATATAAAAGATGCTTGTGTTAGAGGGAAATTATGAAGACCACCAAAAGCAAAAAGATTATTCTCATGGTCTCCCACTCACACCTCCCATCCACTTTCCTTTCCTTTTTCTCGCAACACATTATTCTCTTCACCACTTAAACCTTCTCTATTCTTTCTCTCACTCTCAATCTCGAAATTTCCTCAAAGAAATACTCATATTCCATCCAAGAACAATCTATTATACTCAAATCTTCATCCCTCTTGAAGCATTCATCAAGGTATGTTGTTAAAAGTTTCAAATTCATACAAGAAACAAATTAAATCCACCAAAATATCTAAAACTCATTTTATGCATGAACCTGATTTTTCTCAGAATACCATCAATAAAATAAGAAGTTCTGGAAATTTTTAGAAAATAACTTATTTTTATTGAATTATTATAATTATTGCAATAAAGTAGGGCAATAATTCACATAAAATACTTGTTGTATTCAATAAATTCTGCGAAAATTCTGGGATGACCTATATACTGATTAAACATGATATATGAAGTTTCATGCATTTATATTACTGTTTACTATTATTTATGATTTTATTGATTAATTAATAATGAAATATATAAAAAATACTTCCCACAGTCACAAATATCTGAAACTTATACACTGGGCTGTATATCATGTTATAAAAATATGGTTAAGTTTACAGAATTTTTGGGAATAATTTACTATTTTTCCCGAATTTTGTGTTGTTTAATCATTAAAATATTAAATAAATACTAAAACAGTTCAGAAAAATATAAAATTTTTACAGTAATTCATATTGTATGAAATAATGATTTCCTAATAATTTCATATTTTTGCAACACTGTTTACTATTTAAAACCATTTTCCTAAGTATTTAAGCATGTACAAATGCATTTTAATGATTATTTCATATAAATAATTGTTAAAATCTGTAAATAATTATAATTGGGCAAGTTATTATTTTAATAAGAAATTATTAAAATCTAGCCTAAATTGAAAATATAAATTAATTATGAAAAGTAATTAATTCAATTTAAAATTCATTTAACAAATAAATACCTTAATATTATAATCAAAATGAATTATTGTTAATTCATCTAATATAAGAATATGTGTCTAATTATTTGTATTAATACTCCATTCTCGTTTAGCAGTTCCTAAACCAAAACTATTAATTATATTAGGTTCTGCGCCATTTTGACCCGAACCGTCTATCGTACGACACACACATTTCGTTTTGGGACTAAAGTGAGTAATCTACCCCATATTTTATAATTTTCAATACTTTTGGGGTGTATCATGTGGTTCTAATATGTTCCAACTTCATTTTATTGTTTTATCACAATTGAGACATTGTTGGGACATTTATACGTGAGTCATTAATTGTATAACTATTGTTTGTTTACGCTACATGTACTTGTAGTGCATTATCATTTTTAGTCTAATCTCCATGACTATGCCCGTATTCTTGAGGTATGTTATGGACAATAATAGCGCTATTGGGTTGACCACCCCGCCTTGGGACGCTAAGGTGATTGATCGCACGTGGTTGAGTGTGTTTGATGATTAGATGCTCCATCCTATATATATTTATATATATATATATACATATGTATATATAGGGTGAGGACTTATTGTTGTTGTTATCATTTGTTAATCAATTTTTGATTTATAAACCGTTATCTCAAATACAATTGTTTGCCAACTTCAAAAGAAAACAAATTTCAAATTATAAATGTTTCAACTTCACAATTTTCTCTACTAAAATTAGATTACTCACCAACTCTCGTAGTTGACCTGTTTTTACCCATGATGCAGATTTGAAGAATGAAGTTGATGAAAAATAGGTTGTGCCTTAGAAATCCACAAGACTATTTAAATTTGATGTAATAAATGTTGTTCGTATTTGGATTTGTATTTGTATGTTGTGGATCTTGTTTGCATACTTAGTACTTAATTGAATCTAATCATATTATAACATAGTTGTCATGAGACTTTGAACAATATATCAGGCCTTCATCGATTCCGACAAGGATCGGGGTGTGACAGATTGGTATCAGAGCCCTTGACTATAGGGAATTAGGTTAATTGCCTTGACCTAGTCTATAGCCTCTAGGGTCCTCTCGTATGCTAGTTTATAAAATGCACACACAACTGCATGCAATTCACACTTAGAAAATCCTAGGAATACCTTTGTGTGTTAATTGCTCCCTTAAGTGCATACGTATTACTCCTGACACTTATATGTGTGCATACACTGGTGAATATTCTCCTCTTTCTCTGAAAATCACACACATATTCAAGTGGTTTTAAAAAAAATGTATATACATATATATTCCTTAGAGCTCATAGGAAATTCAAAGTCATCCACTCTAGTTGGGTAGGATCATAGTAATGGACGCGTAGTAACTGGAAGGGGGAGGTGCCGGTAGCCCGAAAGTCCTGACTAGGCAAGCATTCGTATACATCCCAATCAACCGAGGGACCAGTTTGCTTATCTGGGGACCAAAGGCGAGAGTTCCCAAACCTATAGGCCAAAGCGCGTCATTCACATTACTTTTGAGGCATCAAAATACCCGACCTTATCAAACGTATCCGAAAGGATACACTCCAAAATGGCCAACTCATTGGACTATTAAGTTCCCTAATGGGCCTAGTTGTGGGAAAGACATGTGAAAACTTAGTTTTGTGGGGGCCCACGCAAGTGCTACATGTTTCACATTTAGTAACCATGGAAAGCTCAAAAGGTGCCCAACACTCCTAACCATGGCCCAACAAGTGTTTTACAATTATTTTACCCAACAATGTCTAAAAACTTTATTTCCATAATCAATTTACAAATAACTCACAAGTCCATATGCGTGTTTCTCGTAGATGGCATTACGACCCCCATACGCTGCTCGCAACAACCGAAGGCTAGCTGCCCTTATCGCCAAGGAGGTAGCAAACGTCATCCCAACAATTGCAACCCAACTTCATTCTCTTCAGCCACAAGCTCCAGCAACCACTCCTCGTTGCTCGTTCAAGCACTTTCGTAACTGCAATCCGCCTTACTTCAAAGGCATCGATGGTGCCACCGCACTCCTCACATGGATTGAAGAAATGGAGAGTACTTTCATCCATAGCGAGTGTCCTGAGGACCTGATGGTCCGTCATGCTACAGGGTGCCTCCAAGGTCATGCTCTCACATGGTGGAACCTAGAAAAACGGGCAAAGGGAGAGGTTGTTGCCTTGGGAATGACCTGGTCAAAACTAAAGGAACGCATGATGGAGAAGTTCTGCCCTGACATCGAATTGCAAACTCTCGAGGATGAAATCTGGAATCTGAAACAGGTGGGAGGCGACAACGCGACCTACACCAATAGATTCCATGATCTCTCGAGACTCCTACCTCACATGGTTCAACCTATGAAAACTGCAATACGCCGCTACATCAAAGGGTTACCACGCCAGATCCGTGATTTGGTGACCAGCAGCAGGCTATCTACCCTAGAATCCGCCATTGAAATAGCAGGTCAACTCAACGAGGACAATATGAACGATGGTGTCCTCCCACGCAAGGGTTCAAAGATGTCAACTGAAAAGCCGACCCCTGAGACCCCCCCTAATTGTCAAGTCCGAGTCCTCCCACCGACATGACAAAAAGAAGCGGAAAAGTCATCACCACAACCATGCTGTTATTACCCCTGGTACTCCTATCACCCAAGTCACCCCACAAGCCCAACCAAATAAAAAGCCGTATACCGGACCTCACCCCCTCTGTAACCACTGTAACTATCACCATATGACCACCAGCCCGTGTCGCCTCTGTACGAATTGTGGTCGCTATGGCCACTTGGCGGACACATTTCGTGCACCAAAAACTCAGCGACCACTCTATCTACCCTCAAATCAGCAAACACAAACCCGATATCCAACTGGAACATGTTTCAACTGTGGTGACCCCACCCATTTCAGAAACGCGTGTCCTAGGCTAGTCAATATCATCAACACCCAAGCCCAGGAAAATCCAACAATGCAGGTTCCAGCTCCCAAAGGCCGAGCCTTTGGCATTACCACAACCCAAGCAAAGACCGATAACAAGGTCGTAAATGGTACGTTTCTCATAAATGACTGCTACGCGTCAGTACTTTTTGATTCAGGTGCCGATAAAAGTTTTGTGTCTTTGGAATTTGAGCCCACACTTCACACATCTCGCACGATTCTTGATGAGTACTTTACCGTAGAAGTCGCCGATGGAAAATACGTTTCACTCAATGCAGTCATCCAAGATTGCACTTTCGATTTTTGCGGTCATAAATTTTCTGTCAATTTAGTTCCTATGGAACTTGGTAGCTTCGACATCATCGTAGGAATGGATTGGCTATCCCAAAACCATACTGAAATAGTATGTTACGATAAGTTTATTCGTATTCCTCTCGCCGACGGTCAAAGTCTTCGTATTTATGGCGAGACTCATTCGAAAAAGCTTAGTCTTATGTCATGTACTCAAGCTCGATCATATCTACGAAAAGAATATATGGCTTTCTTAGCCCATGTGGTGGAAACAAAGGTCAAAGAAAAGAAGATCGAAGATATTCCGATAGTACGAGACTTTACCGACATCTTTCCTGATGATGTATCTGGACTCCCTCCAGTACGTGAGCTAGAGTTCCGCATCGATCTTGTTCCTGAGGCTACTCCCATAGCCAAGTCTCCATATCGGTTGGCTCCAGCCGAGATGCAAGAATTGGCAAGTCAGCTCCAAGAATTAACCGATAAGGGATTTATCCGCCCTAGTACTTCACCCTGGGGAGCCCCGGTTCTCTTCATCAAAAAGAAAGATGGTTCGTTTCGTATGTGTATCGATTATTGGGAGTTAAATAAATTAACCATCAAGAACCGATATCCGTTACCTCGGATCGACGACCTTTTTGATCAGCTTCAAGGAGCTTCATGCTTCTCCAAAATTGACCTTCGCTCGGGTTATCACCAACTTCGAGTACGGGAAGAAGACATCCCCAAAACCGCTTTCCGAACCCGCTATGGTCATTACGAGTTCACTGTTATGCCTTTCGGCCTAACAAATGCCCCTGCCGTATTCATGGACTTGATGAATCGGGTATTTAAACCTTATCTCGACCGTTTTGTTATCGTCTTTATTGATGACATCCTCATTTACTCCAAGACAAAGACAGAGCATGAAAGACACCTTCACCTAACTCTCCAAACGTTGCAAGGAAATCTGCTCTACGCCAAATTTTCGAAATGCGAGTTTTGGTTAAATGAGGTACAATTCCTTGGTCATATTGTAAGTGACAAGGGTATTTTAGTCGATCCCGCAAAAGTTGAAGCAGTCCAAAATTGGAAAGCCCCACGTACCCCGAAGGAAATTCGGTCCTTCCTCGGTTTAGCCGGTTATTACCGGCGTTTCATTTCAAATTTCTCAAAGATTGATTTACCGCTTACTTCTCTCACTTGCAAGGGTACACCATTTGATTGGGGACCCAAGCAGGAATACGCTTTCCAAACCCTTAAACAAAGTTTGTGTAACGCTCCGATTCTTACACTCCCTGAAGGATCCGAAGATTTCGTGGTATTCTGCGATGCCTCCAATCTCGGTCTAGGTTGTGTTTTGATGCAAAAGGGAAAGGTTATAGCTTACGCATCACGACAACTCAAAATCCACGAAAGAAATTATACGACTCATGATTTGGAGCTCGGTGCCGTGGTTTTCGCTCTTAAAATTTGGAGGCATTACCTTTACGGCACTAAATGCGTAATTTTCACCGACCACAAGAGCTTGCAACATATTCTTAATCAAAAGGAACTCAATATGAGGCAAAGACGATGGGTCGAGCTCCTAAATGATTACGAGTGTGAAATACGCTATCATCCGGGCAAGGCAAACGTCGTAGCCGACGCGTTAAGCCGAAAAGAACATGCCCATGCATTTCATCTAATATGTTCTCCTATCTTGTCCAATCTCAGCGACCGAATTCGAGGAGCCCAACACTCGGCAATTACCGAAAATGACATGCCCACGGGAATTGATGGGGAGTTGGAAACTAAATCTGATGGTATTTTCTATTATCAAGATCGCATCTGGATCCCAGATCGTGACAATCTTCGTATATTCCTGATGGAAGAAATCCATAAAACCCGATATTCCATTCATCCGGGCACTGACAAGATGTATCATGGCCTGAGAACCAATTATTGGTGGTCGGGAATGAAAAAGGATATTGCTTTATTCGTGGCCAAATGTCTTACATGTTCCAGGGTCAAAGTAGAACATCAACGACCCTCTGGACTATTGGTCCAACCAGAAATCCCCAGGTGGAAATGGGAAGCGATCGCCATGGATTTCGTAACCAAACTTCCCCGTACCACAAAAGGACATGACAACATTTGGATAATCATTGACCTTTTGACCAAATCCGCTCATTTCCTTCCCATCCGTGAAAATTTCAAAGTCGAAAAACTTGCTCGGATTTACATCAACGAGATAGTTAGTCGGCATGGCATTCCTCTCAGCATCATTTCAGATCGTGATGGGAGATTTCTCTCTCGGTTTTGGCAATCACTTCAAACAGCCATGGGAACCCGCCTCGATCTCAGTACCGCCTATCATCCTCAGACCGATGGTCAATCTGAGAGGACTATTCAAACACTCGAAGATATGTTGAGGGCGTGTGTCTTGGATTTCGAAGGAAACTGGGACTCTCATTTACCGTTGGTGGAATTCTCCTATAATAACAGTTATCATTCTAGCATCAAGATGCCACCATTTGAGGCATTGTATGGCCGTAAATGCCGAACTCCTATTTGCTGGCATGAAATTGGTGAGTCCCACGTGATTCGCGCAACAGTGGATTCTCCAATCGTTGGTCCTGAGCTTATCCAGGAAACAACCGACAAAATCAATCAGATTCGCGATAACCTTCTCGCAGCTCGTAGCCGACAAAAGAGTTATGCCGACAAGCGATGCGAACCGCTTGAATTTACCCTGGGTGACATGGTCATGTTAAAAGTGTCCCCATGGAAAGGTGTGGTTCGATTTGGACGCAAGGGTAAATTGGCACCACGCTACATAGGCCCGTTTAAGATCATAAAAAGGATCGGACCAGTAGCCTACGAATTAGATCTACCAACAGATCTTAAGAAAGTTCACCCAGTATTTCATATAGCCAACCTCAAGAAGTGTTTAGCAGACGAGAACCTTCATGTTCCTCTCGAGGATATCCAAATCGACGAGACAATGCAATTTATCGAGAAACCCTTGGAAATTGCCGACCGAAAGGAAAAGCAACTCAAAAGAAGTCGTATTCCCCTGGTTAAGGTCAGGTGGCAGTCGGCACGTGGACCTGAGTATACATGGGAGCGTGAGGATCATATGCGTACCAAATACCCACAACTTTTCTCTTAAGGTACTCTCTTCTTAAATTTCGGGACGAAATTTCCTAAAGTAGGGGAGACTGTGACATCCGCCTAAAATGGATTCGGGTCAACCCAACCCAATTGGAAATTTACTAAACCCTACTCAAGATTACTTGACGCTAATAGGATCAAAACCCATACCCTACGATATAAATTGACGTAATAGCAACATAGTATAGTACACCGTTATAACTATAATCAAATTAATTTATGATACCATATTAAAACCAAATCAAAGTATAATGCTCTAATTAAATTAAAAGAATCAAACTTGAATGCTATTATTAAACTTCAAATCAAAGTAGATTGTTATAATCAAATAATAACCTATCTTTTATAAAACTCCATTTTTATAAACTTTACATTAAATTTTATAAAACTCTATTTTTATAAACTTTACTTTAAATTTTATAAAACTCTTATATTAATTATATAAAAGATGCTTGTGTTAGTGGGAAATTATGAAGACCAACAAAAGCAAAAAGATTATTCTCATGGTCTCCCACTCACACCTCCCATCCACTTTCCTTTCCTTTTTTTCCCAACACATTATTCTCTTCACCACTTAAACCTTCTCTATTCTTTCTCTCACTCTCAATCTCGAAATTTCCTCAAAGAAATACTCATATTCCATCCAAGAACAATCTATTATACTCAAATCTTCATCCCTCTTGAAGCATTCATCAAGGTATGTTGTTAAAAGTTTCAAATTCATACAAGAAACAAATTAAATCCACCAAAATATCTAAAACTCATTTTATGCATAAACCCGATTTTTCTCAGAATACCATCAATAAAATAAGAAGTTCTGGAAATTTTCAGAAAATAACTTATTTTTATTGAATTATTATAATTATTGCAATAAAGTAGGGCAATAATTCACATAAAATACTTGTTGCATTCAATAAATTCTGCGAAAATTCTGGGATGACCTATATACTGATTAAACATGATATATGAAGTTTCATGCATTTATATTACTGTTTACTATTATTTATGATTTTATTGATTAATTAATAATGAAATATATAAAAAATACTTCCCACAGTCACAAATATCTGAAACTTATACACTGGGCTGTATATCATGTTATAAAAATATGGTTAAGTTTACAGAATTTTTGGGAATAATTTACTATTTTTCCCGAATTTTGTGTTGTTTAATCATTAAAATATTAAATAAATACTAAAACAGTTCAGAAAAATATAAATTTTTTACAGTAATTCATATTGTATGAAATAATGATTTCCTAATAATTTCATATTTTTGCAACACTGTTTACTATTTAAAACCATTTTCCTAAGTATTTAAGCATGTACAAATGCATTTTAATGATTATTTCATATAAATAATTGTTAAAATCTGTAAATAATTATAATTGGGCAAGTTATTATTTTAATAAGAAATTATTAAAATCTGGCCTAAATTGAAAATATAAATTAATTATGCAAAGTAATTAATTCAATTTAAAATTCATTTAACAAATAAATACCTTAATATTATAATCAAAATGAATTATTGTTAATTCATCTAATATAAGAATATGTGTCTAATTATTTGTATTAATACTCCATTCTCGTTTAGCAGTTCCTAAACCAAAACTATTAATTATATTAGGTTCTACGCCATTTTGACCCGAACCGTCTATCGTACGACACACGCATTTCGTTTTGGGACTAAAGTGAGTAATCTACCCCATATTTTATAATTTTCAATACTTTTGGGGTGTATCATGTGGTTCTAATATGTTCCAACTTCATTTTATTGTTTTATCACAATTGAGACATTGTTGGGACATTTATACGTGAGTCATTAATTGTATAACTATTGTTTGTTTACGCTACATGTACTTGTAGTGCATTATCATTTTTAGTCTAATCTCCATGACTATGCCCGTATTCTTGAGGTACGTTATGGACAATAATAGCGCTATTGGGTTGACCACCCCGCCTTGGGACGCTAAGGTGATTGATTGCACGTGGTTGAGTGTGTTTGATGATTAGATGCTCCATCCTATATATATTTATATATATATATATATATATATATATATATATATATATATACATATGTATATATAGGGTGAGGACTTATTGTTGTTGTTATCATTGTTAATCAATTTTTGATTTATAAACCGTTATCTCAAATACAATTGTTTGCCGACTTCAAAAGAAAACAAATTTCAAATTATAAATGTTTCAACTTCACAATTTTCTCTACTAAAATTAGATTACTCACCAACTCTCGTAGTTGACCTGTTTTTACCCATGATGCAGATTTGAAGAATAAAGTTGATGAAAAATAGGTTGTGCCTTAGAAATCCACAAGACTATTTAAATTTGATGTAATAAATGTTGTTCGTATTTGGATTTGTATTTGTATGTTGTGGATCTTGTTTGCATACTTAGTACTTAATTGAATCTAATCATATTATAACATAGTTGTCATGAGACTTTGAACAATATATCACGCCTTGATCGATTCCGACAAGGATCGGGGTGTGACATAGGGAACCAATGAGGAACGTCTACGAGAGATTCTTGGGGTTTTGAGGATGAAGAGGCTTTATGCCAAATTCTCCAAGTGTGATTTCTGGTTGAGAGAGGTTCGGTTTTTTAGGGCACCTCGTCAATCAAAACCGTACTTTGGTCGACCCAGCCAAAATTGAGGCGGTGATGCAGTGGGAGCTGCCGAGATCTCCATCCGAGATTCAGAGCTTCCTTGGTTTGGTAGGCTATTATCGGAGGTTCATCAAAGATTTATCCAAGATTGTTGTTCCTCTCACCAAGTTGACCACGGAGGATGTTGCTTTTAGTTGGGGGCCTGAGAAGAAGGCATCATTTGAGACTCTACGTCAGAGGTTGTGCGAGGCCCCAGTGCTTGCCCTCCAGGAGGGAGTTGAGGATTTTGTAGTTTATTGTGATGCATCCGGTTCGGGATTGGGTGTTGTGTTGATGTAGAGAGGGCATGTGATAGCCTACGCTTCGAGGCAGCTGAAGCCTCACGAGGCGAGGTACCCCACTCATTTGGAGTTAGGGGCGGTGATTTTCTCCCTCAAGATTTGGCACCACTATCTCTATAGTGTTCGGTGTACCATGTACACGGACCATAAGAACCTGAGATACCTTATAGATCAGCCTAACTTAAATATGAGGTAGAGGAGATGGTTGGATGTAGTGAAGGACTACGATGGTGATATCTTGTATCATCTAGGCAAGGCCAATGTGGTGGCCGATGCCTTGAGCCGAAGGGCAGCGAGTACCCCAATGTATGAGGATGACAAAGATGACTCCATTTTAGAGATCATCAAGGAAGCATAGTCGGAGGCCATAAAAGAAGAAAACCGTAAGAATGAGCGGGTGATTGGTCAGGTTTCGGCATTTTATATGGATAATAGAGGGCTTCTGACTCTTCATGGTTGGGTATGGGTACCGTATGCGAGTGGGTAAAGGCGGATTTTCATGGAGGAGGCCCATAAATCGAGATTTTCTATCCACCCGGGGGCCACATCGATGTATCTTGACCTGAAGCATAATTATTGGTTGCCATGTATGAAGAGAGATGTGGCATGGTTTGTGAAGAGATGTTTGACCTACCGAAAGATCAAGGCGGAGCACCAGCGTGTGACATCCCCAAATTCACGGTCATTTTAAAAATTTTATTTATGCTTATTTGAAAATCAGAGTATCCTTTTTAAACAATAATATTGCGGAATTTGTTCCCAGTAAAACATGATAAATATGTTATCAAAGAATTTCCGAAGAAATGTATTTATATTAAAACTTTGGGATATCATCGTCAATACAGAAACATAAGCATAAACAGACCTTACATTCATTTACACTAGTGATTTACATCTCCTTTAATCTCTCAGTGTAATGTAGCTTCGTATCGACACATGTGATACAAATAAACTGAGTGGGTCAGGTTGGAAAACCTGGTGAGTACATAAGGTTTTCAACCCACAATAATATAATTATTATGTTTAATCGTCAAACAATTAACCCGACTTCTCATCCCCATTATCTTCTTTATTCTTAAGGATCTACCCTAACAATCATCTATTCATCATTCATTCATTCTTAAGCATTGTCCTAAGGAATAAGCACAAAGTCCATTGTTGTCAGGGTTCATCCAACAGGCACTAAGTCCATAGTGACCGATGTTATCTGTTAGGCACTAAATCCATAGTTGCCAATATCCATTTATAGGGCACTATATCCATAGCTGCCAACGTTCATTTGTAAGGCACTAAATCCATAGCTGCCAATGTTCATTTGTAAGGCACTAAGTCCATAGCTGCCGGGGTATATCAATTTGTCACTAAGTCCATAGCTGCCAAAGTTTATCTATTTGGCACTAAGTCCATAGTTTCCAGGGTTTCTCTATCAGGCACTAAGTCCATAGTTTTCAATGTTCATTTATTTCATCTTTCATCTCTCATCATTTATCTACCCATCTTTACCCAATATTTTTATAGGTATAAAATACATATACAGTTTAAATCAGATAAAACATGTATGTTTTGTTCATCCAGCATAGATAACAAGAACATAAATAATATGCACACATAACATGTAATTTATATTAAATACTTCATATATATGTGTAAGATGAAAGTAGATATGCACTCACTTGTTAAAGTGATGATTCCAAACTCGGGCAGCGCTTCACTTCTAACAATTCTATTTTCCTTCGACGAAACGAAATATCATTACCGCTAGATTTTAGTCTAAAATGTATTGCGACTATTTACAAGCGTTATTATTTTATAAGTGTTGAACAATACTTTTCAACTACTATGTACAGACAGGGGCCAGACATGATACACCGGAGGGCAGGACCATTTTGGCATTATAGCACTTCTAAAATCCAACAACCCTATGCGACCCTTCAAACCAGATTCCCCGTGCCGCGAGTAGTTAAAAGATATTATAATAACACTTTGTATATTATATTTTATAAAATATTTATTGTTTATAAGTTCATCATAACGATGTTGAACTTAAACATAAGTTATACTTAAAGTAGGGTAAGCATAACTCACTTACTAGGAGGTTTGGCTAGGAACCGTGCTCTGTGGGAGAAGAACTTCCGAGCCAAAATCTCTGCTTCTCGGAGCCTTATGGCGCTCCTGGACTCACCTCTAGTACTCGGGAAGTGCTAGGGAATGGGAGGGGCTAAGAGGGGTGTTTAAGAGAGAAAGAATGGGAAAGGTGTGAGTTTTTGGGGTGATTTGTGCCTCTAGTTATAGGATGAGTCTGGTGCGAACGAGGGGAGTTCCCTTGATGAACGTTGGGCATTCGTGGCAAGGTGTCATCATCTGGTGCCAAGCCGTGGTGAGGAACCAGTGGCTCGGATCACGTCACGTGTCGCTCGCTGGTTACTATAAAAAATTAATTATCTTCTAAAATCTGTAAGTTTTGCATACGAGCTCCGTTTTTGACATTCTTTATATCCACGCGTAGTTATTGATGGGATCTACAACTTTCGCTTAGACTCCGTCGGCTAATTTGACATTATTTTTAAAGTTAAATTTTAACAGACTTAGACTGTTAAAATCTGTTAAAAATTCATCACTTTTTCATCCGACGTCCGTTTTCGACTGTCTTTATATCGTTGAGCTCCTATTAATGAGATCTTCAATTCTCATTTAGGTTTTGTCGGCTAAAAATCGATCGATCTAAAATTCGATTTCTGGGATGTGCATTGCTATGCTAAATCTTAGAAAAATCATAATTTCCTCAAACGAAGTCAGATTTGGACGTTCTTTTTTTTACGCTCTCGGTTTAACATATACTACGAATTTCGTTTAGATCGCTAAGGCTAAAAAGTAGTTTATCAAAAATTCACTTTTTACATTACGCGATGCCGTGTCGGTTTAGCCGTAAAACTTTGAGGAGTCATAACTTCTTTGTTATAACTTGGACTCCATCGTTCTTTATATGTACGAAACCCTTGTGACATATACTGTAACTTGGTTAAGAGTATTTATTCTAAATAATCTTCTATCAAAATGTCATTTTTTGTAACACCGTAAATTTCAAACAAATTTTTCATTTTAAAATCACGTAATTCTCATAACACATTTCACAAAAATCTCATTTATTTAATTTACAAACACAAGTCCATAATTGTTTAATTTATAATCCAGGATCCTCAAAACATAACTCTTTCTCTGGTGTGTACAATCAAGCCGACGCCTTCCCGCGATCCTGAGAAAAACCTGAAATACATATCACATAACACGGTAAGCACGAAGCTTAGTGAGTTCTCCAAAATACCCCACATATATCAGTAGCCTCTCATGGCTATACTCAGATAAGACCCTCTGGTCAATGTGTCTCAGTGGGACCCTCCGGTCCCAAAACTCGGGTGGACCCTCCGGTCCTAACTCAATAAGCTCATAATAATAATACTCAGCATAAATCACAAAGACATAATGCAGAATATCACATAACTCAAGTAAGCACATAAGACCCTCCGGTCACACATAGATACCACTCATGGTAAAGTATAGTGAGAAGACTCACCTCGGATGATGAACAACCCCTAAAACGCTGTTGCTGCGCACCGACCTCTATGTTTGAGCCAAAACCACAATCAACCCAATTAGGAACTAAGTCCAAACTCTCACTCATTAGGTCTAAGGGTAGTCCACTCACCAGCCCATCAATAACCTAAAACCCATTAGGCCCACTAAGGCCCAATGATAAATGGGCTCTCCCAAGGCCCAACTCTCAAATCCAAATGGAAAGCCCAACTCAAGGGCCCAAAGCACAAATGTATATTCCTCTGGTCCAAAACTCTATTGCAACAAGCCCAAACTCCAGGCCCAACACTCAAGGCCCGAAATGAGACTTAGCCCAAAAGTCCATAGTGAGGCTACGCGGGGCGTACCTCCCTTGGTACGCTCAGCGTACTCACGAATCCAGATTAGCCATCGGGGGCACCTGGTCAGTACGCGGGGCATACTGGAATTACGCTCAGCGTACTTCCAAGTCTCACTATTTCCACTCATTTGGTCTTAATCAGTTAAGACCTTGGCTCATATCACAGATCTAGATTCCCTAATAGCTCTTACTCCATAAAGTTAGTGACTTTAAGCCTTTGCATGGCTGATAAGGTCACAAGCACACAAAACTCTCACTTTCTTAGCTCAAAATGCTCATATCTCATGCATGGCTTGTTCCCAACATACAAGTCCTGATTTTTATGACACAACAGCACAAAATACACTCAAAGGGTTTGATCATAGTCTCTGGAGCTCAATAACTCATAAATTATCCAACTTTGGGACAAAAACCCTAAAATACTTCACTATGATGCACAAATCAAAAGAGTGAGAAAACTTGAAGCTTTATACCTATATATGAAACTCCCAACACAGATATGCTCAAATCCAAGGGCCTTGACTCTCACTCCTTCTTCTCCAAAGCTTCTTCTTCACTCCAAGAACATATAAAATCACCCAAAGGCTCTCAAATACACTCACAAGCTCTATGAACGAAGGTTTAGGGTTTAAGAGGGTTTGATGACTGAGAATGGTGGCCAGGAAAGAGGCCATCATATCCTTTATATAGGGACACACCCAAAATTAGGGTTTTCACTATGTGCCTAGTACGCCCAGCGTACAAGGTGGCTCCGCTTAAAAACCACGCACATGAGTACGCTAAGCGTACACACACGTACGCCCAGCGTACTCAGCTGCCACCTTTCTCAAATAAGGGACTTATCCTGCCAAAACTTCAAACTTCAATTGCTTCCTTGATATAACCCTGTTTCCAAAGAACCTCATACCCACAGAAAGGTGACGAGATGCCCTACGCTTCTAGCAACTCGTCGCAACCCCAAGACTTCCTCATGCCCGGGTCGTAGCCCATGAACCCGAATTATGGACGATCCGAAACAGGATGTTATATTTTTAACGCTCATTGTCTCTAAATTAGCTAGCCCGAATCTGCGGGCATTACACAGCGCCCTCATGGCAAGTTGCAGCCTCTGGAGGTTCCCCTATGGAAGTGGGAACATATCACTATGGATTTCATTACTAAGCTACCAAGGACTACGAGGGGTGTTGACACTGTCTGGGTGATAGCGGATCATTTGACAAAGAGTGCTCACTTCTTAGCCATTAGTGAGAACTCTTCTGCGGATAAGTTGGCCGAGATTTACGTTCGTGAGGTGGTGGCTCGGCATGGGGTGCCGACATCTATTGTGTCTGACCAGCATGTGCGCTTTAAGTCCATGTTCTAAAAGAGACTTAATGAGGAGTTGGGTACCCGACTACATTTTTGCACCTCGTACCATCCGCAGACAGATGGGAAAAGCGAGCGGACGATTCAGACGCTCGAGGATATGTTGCGTGCATGCGTTCTTGATTTTTGTGGGAGTTGGGACTCCTATCTTCCTTTGGCTGAGTT